>NC_072473.1:53365161-54627661 GCF_027574615.1 Eptesicus fuscus | reverse complement strand
TTGCAAACACTGTTTTGCTGGCGTTAGCATTTTGGGGTATAGATATAGTATGGCTAATTGGTTTCTTCAGGTAGGAAAACTTTTCAGCATCTGAGCTTGGCAGTCCCTCTATGGAGAAAGAAGCCCTCTGAAGTTATCAGCCAGTTCTGAAGGGTGATAGATGGGGTGGGATGGGATTGCTGAGATGTTGGCTATGGTTGAGGAAGATGTTTGCATCCACGAAACAGAAAGAGCTTTTGGGCAGAGATGGTTTTAAATGGCCACTTGGGTAGGGTTTCTTAATGTGAAAACCTTTAGGTAGGTTTAGGACCCAGGGAGTTAGCAAGTGGGCAGTTCTGCCAATGAAAGTGTAGCTTTATAGGTACAGGACTTGCAGCCCATGTTTAGTGGTTGTGTCTTTCTCCAGGAGTTGTTTGTATATAATCTTGCTATATGTTCTTAAAAATGATCCTTTAAGGGAATCATATTCTAGGCATGTAATTTCAGGTATAGTCATTTAAATGTAAATTGTCCCTTGCTGTGGCATTAAAATCTCTCTTCTGGCTTGACAGTTTTGCATCTGAATAGTTCTTTAACATATTAGAGCTTCACATATAAATGCCTTTAAAATTATTAAATTGGTAAATGAAAATAAAAACTGACATTCTTCCCCATATTTTAGCAGTTTTTCTCCTTGTTCTCTTATTTGAGGAGGAGGTTATTTCTCCTAACTGGTTACTCTCCCCTTGTCCTCTTGGCTTCTAAACAGTCCTGGCTTCTCCCCAGCCATGCTCAAGGAATATAAGGGAGCAATTTTGGGGAAAAAATATTTGAGTCCATGAAGTGTTAGCTAAGTTCTCCACATCATTGTCATATGATTGCATTAGTAGTGAAAATGACATGTTTTCTTTCCAAGCCCTGGATAATGGAGGTTAAGTGGCTGAATCAAACTGTATTACAAAAAGCACTGTAGTCTTGTAAATAACCAGATATTCACAGCAGTGCTATAAACAGCAGAATTCATTTTTCCCTTACTCCATTATAGGGAAACTAGAGGCCCAGTGCACAACAATTGTCCGACTGCCAGCTTAGGCCCAAGGGGTCCTTACTGCTGCCGCGGAGGCGGGAGAGACTCCTGCTACTGTCGCTGCACTCACCAGTTGTAGGCTGAGCTTCTGGCTGAGTGGCGCTTCCCCTGTGGGAGTGCACTGACCACCAGGAGGCAGCTCCTGCATTGAGCATCTGCCCTTGGTGGTCAGTGGGTGTCATAGTGACCAGTCTTTCCGCTGTTTGGTCGATTTGCATATTAGCCTTTTATTATATAGGATAATACTGTCCTAGGTCCAACTTCATTAGTGGAGTAGATAGGGTGGAGGGGGACAGTTGAGATGCAGTATTAGACCTCCTATCTAGGTGGACCAGGGACTGGGGAGGCAACTTGGTTGATAGCAGGGTTTCAACCCAACCATAAAGTGATGGTGTCCAAGGAATAGTGTAAACTCTGGTTGTAGTTCAGGCAGAAGGTTGACAAATGAGAATGGGTAGAACCCAGCAATATGAGTCTTAGGGTGGTGGTAGGAAGTCTAGTTGCCATTTAAAATGTTGGTGTATGATTATGGGAACTCTGGCCCAGAGGTAGGGTTCAAGGGCAGCACTTGATTCTCTGGGATGGAGGCCTGGCTGGAGTTAGAAGCTCAGGCTTCATAGGAGTTCAGGTTACCAGTTCAGGAATTTGGAAAGAATCTAATAATAATTTTAAAATGACATATCTCCTTCAAGCTCTGGAACATAGACCAAAGCAGATGACTAGTTATCCAGTTGATGGGATGGGAAGGGCTAGGAGGAAAGGGAGAACAGAATAGGTTCAGGGTCTGGCACTTAGGTGGAGGAATACAGTGGTTGCTGCTATGGCCTCACATTCAAGATTAGAATGACAGGGAATGCAGCTTTATTCTAAAGCCCACCAGAATAGGGGAGGTGGGCAGCTGATCTGCCAGGATAGGATTACAGAATGGTTTTTTGTTTGTTTGTTTTTTATCCTCACCCGAGGATATGCCTCCTATTAATTCTAAGAGAGAGAGGAAAGGAAAGAAAGAGAAACATTGATGTGAGAAAGAAGCATTTCTTCTGTACATGCTGTGACCGGAATCGAACCCGCAACCTTTTGGTATATGGATGACACTGAACCGCATCCAGCACAGCCAGTGGTGAACCTGAGGAGGGGTGGTGAAGGATTAAAGAAATCAGACAAGAGAATATAGTTGGGGCCAGGTGGATCACTGCGCCTGGATGAGGAAACAGTGACAGCTTGTAAGTCTTTATTTTATAGTCAGATCACACAAAGCAAAACAAGGGAGTGGTCAAAATGTTTACAATGTTCTTGCGAGTTTCAAATCTACTTAATTACATGCACCTGAGAACTCTGTCAAGCTTTGTTTTGGCAGCACTTGCTGCACCTCCTGCTGCCCACATCCCCCAGCTACCTAGGACTACAGGGTCGGACTATAAGGTCAAGCTTACAACTATAGCCTTTGGCTATAATTGTGCTGGGAGGGCTTTGCCCTCCAAGCTGGGACTTGTATGTGGCTTTGCCACAAGAGGACCATGCCCTCTCATCAGTCCAAGGCTTGAACCTGTCTAAATGCTGTAGCTGCTCTCCACATGACACTCTGACCAACTGAGCCACCCAGCCAGGGCAGATTACAGAGTTTTGTAACCAGTAGGCTCTTTTCTTCTTCTTTCTTCCTCTTCATCTTTTCATTCAGTTGACTTTTACTAAGTAGCTGGTCCTAAGACCTGATTTCTATCCCTGTTCTCAAGGAGTTCACACAAATAGATTTTTTTTCTTTTAAAATAAACTTTTAATTTTAGAATACTTTTAGATTTACAGAAATACTGCAAAGATAGCACAGAGACTCCCCATAGACCCAGCACCTAGTTTCCCCTATTATTAACATCTTACATTAGTATGGTACATTCATTACTGTTAATGGACCATCACAGATACATTATTATCAACTAAATCCATAATTTATTTGGATTTCCTTAGTTTTTACCTAATGTCCTTTTTCTGTTCTGACATTCTATCTAGGGCACCATTAAATTTAGTCATCTGTCTCTAAGTTTCTTCTTGTCTATGACAATTTCTTTTTTTTTTTAAATATATTTTATTGATTTTTTACAGAGAGGAATAAAGAGGGATAGAGAGTTAGAAACATCTATGAGAGAGAAACATCGACCAGCTGCCTCCTGCACACTCCCCACTGGATATGTGCCTGCAAGAAAGGTACATGCCCTTGACCGGAATCGAACCTGGGACCCTTGAGTCTGCAGGCTGACGCTCTATCCACTGAGCCAAACCGGTCAGGGCATCTATGACAATTTCTTAGATTTTCCTTGTTTTTGAAGACTTTGACAGTTTTGAAGAGTACTGGTCAGGCATTCTGTAGACTGTTCCCTCAATGGGATTTGCCAGTGTTTTTTCTCATGATTAGACTGGGGATTTTGATTTGTGGAAGGAAGACCACAGAAGTAAAGTACCTTTCTCATTAAATCATATCAGGGGTATGTACTGTCAACATGACTTATCACTCTTGATGTTGACCTTAATCACCTAGCTGTGCTACTGTTTGCCAGATTTCTCCACCTTAACCCTTTGCACTCGCTTGCTTTTTTCTCGAGCTGGTACTGATGCTAACTGTGTTGAGTCACACTCGACATCCGAGTGCAAAAGGTTAATGTCCCCCCGCCCTGCCCCGCCCTGCATTGCACCATTGTATATTATACTATGCTCTTTGGAAGGATGTTGCTATGTGCACACCACATTTAAGGAGTAGGAGTTATGCTCTATCTCCTTGAGAGTGGAGAATCTACATAAATTATTTGAAACTAGAGGCCTGGTGCACGAATTCGTGCACCAGTGGGGTCCCTTGGCCTGGCCTGCAGGATTGGGCCAAAACCGGCTCTCTGACATCCCCTGAGGGGTCCTGGATTGAGAGAGGGCGCAGGCCAGGCTGAGGGACCCCACCAATGCACAATCGGGGCCGGGAAGGGACGCGGGAGATTGGCCAGCCAGGGAGGGACCACAGGAGGGCTCCAGGGCATATCTGGCCTGTCTCGCTCGGTCCTGATTGGCCAGACCCCAGCAGCAAGCTAACCTACTGGTTGGAGTGTCTGCCCCCTTGTGGTCAGTGCACATCATAGCGACTGGTCAACCAGTCGACTGTCTGCCCCCTGGTGTTCAGTGCACGTCATAGCAAGTGGTTGAGTGGCCTTAGCATATCATTAGCATATTACACTTTGATTGGTTGAATGGATGACCGGACACTTAGCATATTAGGCTTTTATTATATAGGATTCTTCTTCAAAGGAGATTCGTCTCTTCTATATTTATTTTTTCACTCGTTTACATCGATATGGACTCACATATTTCATACTTTGAGTTATAATCCAGCTTTGACCATTGGGAGTTCTTTCATTTAGCTCCTGTGTCTGTTTGATATACTCCCATAATTGTAAGGGGTTGTTTGTTGTTTTTTTCCTTTCCTTTCCTTTTTTTCTTTTCCTCTTTTTTTTTTTTTTTTTTTTTTTTAGCACTTCCTCATTTTCTGATACTACAAGATATTCCAGGCTCATCATATGGATTTCCGGCCCCAGCACTAGAATCAGACATTTTCCCAAGGAGCCCTGATTCCTTTTATTGGAGAATGGTATTAGAAACCAAGATTTGGATGCTAGGTGTGCTCGTTGATACTGGGGATTCCTTGCTTCTTGGCCTTCTCAGCTGAAAGAGTAAGAAAATATGTGTGTATACTAACCTATGTGTATACACATGTCTGTAAATATTTCTATGTATAACCATCTGTATCTGTGTTAAACATGGGTTTATACTGATGTCTCCAACTGATCCAATACCACATGAATCATTCTAACCTCTTACTGTTGCTTATCTATAAACACCCACTCCAACAGAGAGAAACCTGGCTCCCACTATCTGCCATACATTTACTTAATTCTTTTTTTTTTTTAAGTAAATCTTTATTGTTCAGATTATTACAATTGTTCCTCTTTTTTTCCCCCTATAGCTCCCCTCCACCAGGTTCCTACCCCACCCTCTGCCCTTACCTCCCCCCCCCCCCGTGTCCTCCTCACAGCCAATTGGCTTGGAGAGGTGTACGCTTTTTGTTCAGTCTCTTCCCGCACCCCCCCACTCCCCTTTTCCCCCGAGAATTGTCAGTCCACTCCCTTTCTATGCCCCTGATTCTATTATATTCACCAGTTATTACTGTTTATCAGATTTTTTTATTCCCTTGGTTTTTAGATTCACTTGTTGATAGTTACCTATTTGTTGTTCATAATTTTTATCTTTTATCTTCTTCCTCTTCTTAAAGAATACCTTTCAGCATTTCATATAATTCTGGTTTGGCGGTGATGAACTCCTTTAGCTTTTTCTTATTTGTGAAGCTCTTTATCTGGCCTTCAATTCTGAATGATAGCTTTGCTGGGTAGAGTAATCTTGGTTGTAGGTTCTTGCAATTCATCACTTTGAATATTTATTGCCATTCCTGTCTGGCCTGCATAGTTTCTGTTGAGAAATCAGCTGACAGTTGTATGGGTGCTCCCTTATAGGTAACTAACTGTTTTCCTCTTGCTGCTTTTAATATTCTCTCTTTGTCTTTTGCTCTTGGCATTTTAATTATGATGTGTCTTGGTGTGGTCCTCTTTGGATTCCTTTTGTTTGGGGTTCTGTGTGCTTCCTGGACTTGTAAGTCTATTTCTTTCATCAGGTGGGGGAAGTTTTCTGTCACTATTTCTTCAATTAGGTTTTCAGTATCTTGCTCTCTCTCTTCTTCTGGGACCCCCATAATTCTTTTGTTGGTACGCTTGAAGTTGTCCCAGAGGCTTCTTACAATATCTTCAACTTTTTGTATTCTTTTTGCTTTTTGCTTTTCTGGTTGAGTGTTTTTTGCTTCTCTGTATTTCAAATCTTTGACTTGATTCTTGCGATCCTCTAGTCTGCTTTTACGTCTCTGTATAATATTTTTTATTTCAGTCAGTGTATGCTTAATTTCTAGTTGATCCCTTTTCATATCCTCGAGGTTCTCGTTTAATTTATCAGCCTTTTCTAGGAAATTCTTGAAAAACCTTATAACCGTGGTTTTGAACTCTATATCCAGTCTTTTGCTTTCATCATTTCCTTCAATTGTGGCCTGCCTCTTTGTCTCCGCATTTTAGCTGCTTCCCTGAGTTGCTTTGTGTGTTAGGTGTCCTAGCAGAGCCCAGTAGCTCAGCCTCCCCAGTTACCTGAGGTGGACCCTCTTGGTGCACCCCTTTGTGGGCTGTATGTGCAGTCTTGTTGTATTTAAGCCTTGATTGTTGTTGGTATCACTGGGGGGAGTTAATCTCCAAGCCAATTGGCTGTGAGGATCAGCAGTGTCTCCACCGGGAGGGCTTCTGTGCTCAGCTTAGATGGGATGGAGTCTCAGGTTGGCGCAGACAAGCTTTGGTTTCCCATCAGCCCCGCCCTGAGAGGGCCTTGTTCTCCATGTCCCGCAACAATGGCTGCGCCCCTCTGAGAGAAGGCTGCTCTCGAGTTTCGCCTGTTGCCCAACAGGCCGGTTTCTCCCCGACCAGAGCTGGATATCAGTGCAGTTGGGAGGTTTTGTTTTTCTCCCAAATGAGAAAGCTAGCCACTGGGAGGGCTTCTGTGCTTGGCTTGGATGGGACGGAGTCTCAGGTTGGTGCAGCCAAGCTTTGGTTTCCCATCAGCCCTGCCCTAAGAGGGCCTTTTTCTCCATGTCCCTCAACAATGGGGCTGCTCTCGAGCTTCACCTGTTGCCAGACAGGCCGGCCTCTCCCCGACCGGAGCTGGATATCAGTGCAATAGGGAGGCCTTGTTTTCCTCCTGAACGAGAAAGCTAGCCGGGCACTTGGTGCCCGCCCTCTCCGTGTGCCACGAGCAAGCCAGTCGCGTATTCAGCTGCCCGCCCTCTCTGCACTCACAGATCTCCGCACCTCCACAGCTCCTGAAGCTCAGCGTCCCTTTCTCCTTTATTCTAGTTGTAGAACATCCACTCAGCCAGCTTTCCGGTGGTTCTGGACGATGTCCGCTCTGTTTTCCAGTTGTAGTTTCAAAATTGTTGTGGTAGGTAACAATTAGGTGTCTACCTTATGCCGCCATCTTGTTTTTTTTCCATTTACTTAATTCTTTAATGCTAGTATACATGCATTGCAGTATCAAAATTGTTAGTCCATACCCCCATGGGAAACAACTTCATCCACCAGAGTACAACCTTTGTGTCATTTCCTTTGCTTTTAGTCTTACAGGCTTCATTTCTTTCCTTCAGTGAGGTTGTTTCATACATTTGTAATATAGCTAGTTTGTTTTGTAGTGATTTTAATACAATGCATTAAATGCTTTGAGGGAGATTAACACAGGGGAATACTGAGGTGGAACAACCAATCCAGTTGGAGGATAGGGTAGGGATGGAAAGCGTCTTAGAGCAGTGGTCGCCAGCCTTTCAGATCTCATGGACCACCAGTGGTCCGTGGACCACCCGTTGGCGACCGCTGCTCCAAAGGTTTCCTTAAACCAGCTGTCACCAACCTTTCAGACCTCATGGACCACCAGTGGTCCGTGGACCACCGGTTGGCGACCGTTGTCTTAGAGCAGTGGTTCTCAACCTTTCTAATGCTGCGACCCTTTAATACAGTTCCTCATGTTGTGGTGACCCCCAACCATAAAATTATTTTCGTTGCTACTTCATAACTGTAATTTTCCTACTGTTAATGAATCGTAATGTAAATATCTGTGTTTCCCGATGGTCTTAGGCTCTACAGCAGCGGTTCTCAACCTGTGGGTCGTGACCCACAGGTTGAGAACCGCTATCAGGGTTGCCTAAGACCATCGGGAAACACAGATATTTACATTACGATTCATTAACAGTAGGAAAATTACAGTTATGAAGTAGCAACGAAAATAATTTTATGGTTGGGGGTCACCACAACATGAGGAACTGTATTAAAGGGTCGCAGCATTAGAAAGGTTGAGAACCACTGTCTTAGAGGAACCTCACTGTGGCCTGATAGATATCTTAAAGCAAGCAGCTCTTAAAGTATGATCGGTTGACCACAAATATTAGCATCATCTGGGAAACTTAAAGAAATACAAATTCTTGGGCTTCACTACAGAATCAGTATTGGGGCTCAGCAATCTGTTTATTAACAAGCCCTCCAAGAGATTCTGCAGAACACTGAGAAATTGCTCTTAAAGAATGAGTTGAGTGAGATTAGCTTGGTGAAAGGAGAGGATTGCATTCCAGGAAGAGGAGGTTGCTGTGAGCCTCAGCTTAGAGAACACAAAGCAGCATGATGGTCATAAAGGGTTAAAATAAAATGTTTGAAGCAGGAAGTGACAGGAGAGGTCAGCAGTTCCTGGCTGTACCAGGAAGGGTTTGGAATGCCAAGCTAATAAGCTTCAACTTCCTTCTGTAGGCCACAGGAAGCCACTGAGGAACTGACAGGCTGATTTCCAAAGCAACTGCACCATTTTACATTCCCACCAACAAAGTTATGAGAATTCCAATTTTTCCACACCTGGTATTTTCTCACTTTTTGATTATAGCCATCCTAATGGGTATGAAATGGTATCTCATTGTGGTTTTGGTTTGCATTTCTCTGATGACTAATGATGTTGAGCATCTTTTCGTATATTTATTGGCTATCTGAATATCTTCTTTAGAGAAATGTCTATTCAGATTCTTTGCTCATTTTAAATTGGTTATCTTTTAATTATTGAGTTGTAAGAGTTCTATATATATTCTAGGTACAAATCCTTTATCAGATACATGATTTTCTCCCATTACTTGGGTTGTTTTTCTACATTTAAAAAAATATATTTTAAAATATTTTTATTGATTTCAGAGAGGAAGGGAGAGAGATAGAAACATCAGTGGTGAGAATCATTGATCAGCTGCCTCCTGCATGCCCCACATTGGGGATCAAGCCCGCAACTTGTGCATGTGCCCTGACTGGGAATTGAACGTGACCTCCTCCTGGTTCATAGGTCGACACTCAACCACACTGAGCCACACCGGCCAGCTATCTTTCTACTGTCTGGATGGTACCCTTTGAAGCACAGAAGTTTTTAATGTTGATTAAGCCCACTTTATTTTTCCCTTTGGTTGATTATGTGTTTGGCATATCTAAGAAACCATTGCCAAATCCAAGGTCATGAAGATGTGTGTCTATATTTTATTTTTTAAAATATATATGTATATTTTCCCTCACCATTTATTCCCCCTAAAACCTCTTCCACCTCCACCCAAATTCCTACCCCCACAATCACCAGTCTGTTGTCCATGTCCATGAGTCCTTTCTTTCTTTTCTCCTTTCCTTTCCTTTCCTTTTCCTTTCCTTTCCTTTCCTTTCCTTTCCTTTCCTTTCCTTTCCTTTCCTTTCCTTTCCTTTCCTTTCCTTTCCTTTCCTTTCCTTTCCTTTCCTTTCCTTTCCCTTTCCTTTCCCTTTCCTTTCCCTTTCCCTTTCCCTTTCCCTTTCCTTTCCTTTCCTTTCCCTTCCCTTTCCCTTTCCCTTTCCCTTTCCCTTCCCTTTCCCTTTCCTTTCCCTTTCCTTTCCCTTTCCTTTCCCTTTCCTTTCCCTTTCCTTTCCCTTTCCTTTCCCTTTCCTTTCCCTTTCCTTTCCTTTCCCTTTCCCTTCCCTTTCCCTTCCCTTTCCTTTCCTTTCCTTTTTCTTTCTTTCTTTCTCTCTCCCCCTCTCTCTTTCTTCCCCTTCCTTTCCCTTCCCTTCCCTTCCCTTCCCTTCCCTTCCCTTCCCTTCCCTTCCCCCTCCCCCTCCCCCTTCCCTTCCCCCTTCCCTTCCCCCTTCCCTTCCCCCTTCCCTTCCCCCTTCCCTTCCCCCTTCCCTTCCCTTCCCTTCCCTTCCCTTCCCCCTTCCCTTCCCCCTTCCCTTCCCCCTTCCCTTCCCCCTTCCCTTCCCTTCCCTTCCCTTCCCTTCCCTTCCCTTCCCTTCCCCCGCCCCCTTCCCCTTCCCCTTCCCCTTCCCTTCCCTTATTTCTTTCTTTCTTTCTTTTTTTTTTTTTTTTGCTCAATCCTCCACCACCACTCCAATACTCCCCACCTCTCTATTTATAAGTCTGTCTCTATTTTGCTTGGTAGTTCAGTTTGATCATTAAATTCCACATATGAATAAAAACATATGGTTCTTGTCTTTCTCTGACTGACTTATTTCACTTAGCATAATGTTCTCCAGATCCATCCATACTGTCTCAAAGGGTATTATTTTCTTCTTTTTTAAATAAATGTTTATTGTTCAGATTATTACAGTTGTTCCTCTTTCCCCCCACCCCTTAGCTCCCCTCCACCCGGTTCCCACCCCACCCTCTGCCCTTACTCCCCCACTGTCCTTGTTCATAGGTGTATGATTTTTGTCCAATCTCTACCCCCACTCCCCACACCCCCTTCCCCCGAGAATTGTCAGTCCACTCCCTTTCTATGCCCCTGATTCTATTATATTCACCAGTTTACAAGTTTATTCTGTTCATCAGATTTTTTATTCACTTGATTTTTAGATTCAATTGTTGATAGGTATGTATTTGTTGTCACTTTGTTGTTCATAATTTTTTATCTTTACCTCTTTCTTCTTCCTCTTCTTAGGGAATACCCTTCAGCATTTCATATAATACTGGTTTGGTGGTGATGAACTCCTTTAACTTTTTTTTTGTCTGTGAAGCTCTTTATCTGACCTTCAATTCTAAATGATAGCTTTGCTGGGTAGAGTAATCTTGGTTGTAGGTTCTTGCAATTCATCTCTTTGAATATTTCTTGCCACTCCTTCTGGCCTGCATAGTATCTGTTGAGAAATCAGCTGAGAGTTGTATGGGTGCTCCCTTGTAGGTAACTAACTGTTTTTCTCTTGATGCTTTTAATGCTCTCTCTCTGTCTTTTGCTCTTGGCATTTTAATTATGATGTGTCTTGGTGTGGTCCTCTTTGGATTCCTTTTGTTTGGGGTTCTCTGAGCTTCCTGGACTTGTAAGTCTGTTTCTTTCACCAGGTGGGGGAAGTTTTCTGTCATTATTTCTTCAAATAGGTTTTCAGTTTCTTGCTCTCTTCTTCTGGCACCCCCATAATTCTGATGTTGGTACGCTTGAAGTTGTCCCAGAGGCTCCTTACACTATCTTCATATTTTTGGATTATTTTTCCTTTTTGCTTTTCCGGTTGGGTGTGTTTTGCTTCTTTGTATTTCAAATCTTTGACTTGATTCTTGGGATCCTCTAGTCTGTTGTTGGATCTCTGTATATTATTCTTTGTTCAGTCAGTGTATGCTTAATTTCTGATTGGTCCCTTTTCATATCCTTGAGGGTCTCACTAAATTTCTCAGAGGTTTCTAGAAGATTCTTGAGTAACCTTATAACCGTGGTTTTGAACTCTATATCCAGTTTTTTGCTTTCATCCAGTTCTTTCATTTGTGACTTGTTTCTTTGTTTTGCATTTTGGCTACTTCCCTGTGTTTGTTTCTATGTACTGGGTAGCTGCTAAGTCTCTTTGAGTTGATAGAGTGGCCTTGTGTGCTAGGTGTCCTATAGGGCCCAGTGGCTCAGCCTCCTCAGTCACCTGAGGTGGACGCTCTTGGTGCACCCCTTTTTTTTTTTTTTTTTTTTTAAATTTCTTTATTGATTAAGGTGTCACATATTTGTCCTCATCCCCCCATTCCCATCCCACCCCTCTCCCCACGCATGCCCCAATCCCCTGTTGAACTTAACCGTTGGATAGGCTTATATGCATGCATACAGGTCCTTTGGTTGAACTCTCCCCCTCCCCCCGCCCTCCCCCTAACCTCTTCTATCCTCCCTCTGAGGCCCGATAGTCCGATCGATGCCTCCTTGCTTCTGGTTCTGTTCTTGTTCCTCAGTCTATGTTGTTCATCATTTCCTCTAGATGAACGAGATCATATGTCACTAGATATATACTAATAAGAACTGAATGTGAGACGAGCAATAATATTTATGCTGACAGGCAAATGAATCAATCTGTAGCGAGCTTCCCCCTGGACCAACAGTTCTTTTGAGACCCAATTTCGATGTCCAGTAGTTCCTTATGTGTACATGTCAGCACTGACCCCTCAGCTCTGGATGGTGGACAAATGGTGGTAACGGAGGTCCGACTCCCTCTGGTTTGGTCTCGGCCGAACCCAGGGGCACGGCGTCACCCGGACTAAGGGGCACGTGGCCTCACCCATACCCAAGGGGCGCGTGTTCTCACCCGGGCCTGGGACCCAGCCTCACCCGGATGGATCCAGGGGCGCACGGCCTCACCCGGACCCAGGATCTGGCTTCACCCGTACCCAGGGACGCTTGGCCTCTCCCAGACCCAGGGGCACGTGGCCTCACCCGGGCTTAGTTGCACAAGGCCTCACCTGGATCCAGGGACACATGGTCTCTCCCGGACCCAGGGACGCTTGGCCTCTCCCAGACCCAGGGCCACTTGGGCTCACCCGGGCCTAGGTGCACGAGGCCTCATCCGGATCCAGGGACGCATGGTCTCACCCGGACCCAGGGACGCTTGGCCTCTCCCAGACCCAGGGGCACGTGGCCTCACCCGGGCCTAGGTTCACGAGGCCTCACCCGGATCCAGGGACACATGGTCTCACCCAGACCCAGGAACGTTTGGCCTCTCCCAGACCCAGGGCCATTTGGGCTCACCCGGGCGTAGGTGCACGAGGCCTCACCCAGATCCAGGGACACATGGTCTCACCCGGACCCAGGGACGCTTAGCCTCTCCCAGACCCAGGGGCACGTGGCCTCACCCGGGCCTAGGTGCACGAGGCCTCATCCGGATCCAGGGACACATGGTCTCACCCGGACCCAGGGACGCTTGGCCTCTCCCAGACCCAGGGCCACTTGGGCTCACCCGGGCCTAGGTGCACGAGGCCTCATCCGGATCCGGGGACGCATGGTCTCACCCGGACCCAGGGACGCTTGGCCTCTCCCAGACCCAGGGCCACTTGGGCTCACCCGGGCCTAGGTGGTGCACCCCTTTGTGAGCTGTGTGCACAGTCTTGTTGTAGTTAACCCTTGATTGCTGTTGGTGTCACTGGGAGGAATTGACCTCCAGGCCAATTGGCTGTGATGACCATCTGTGTCTACACTGGAAGATCTGTTGCGCAGGAGACACTCTTATGGGGCAGGACTTGCTTCAGTGGGGCTTTGGTGCTCACTGAGTATGCCCCTTGAGTGTGTCTTTTATGGATGTGAAGAGTTATAAATCCAGTATGGTCTCACTCTGACCACTGGGTACACTGGCTCTTGGATCTCCAAGGAGATGCAAGGTCAGCCACTGTCTGGGGTTGCCCAGCAGGAGCTACAGAGAGATCTGCAGATTCCTCCTCTTTGTGTGGGGTTTGGAAGTGCCCAGGTGAGACCCAGCTGTGAAGCCAGGCAGGCTGCTGCTGCGGGGCCTTGGGCCTTCTTTTGGAAGGTTTGGGTCTCTCTGACCCAGCTGCAGTTTGACAGGTTTTAGGTGAAAGGACAGGCCATTCATTTGCAAAAGCCAATGTGCACAGCTTGGGTGGGGTTGTAAATTGGGTGGGGCGGGGTCTCTGGGAATCACCGGGGCAGAGCAAACAGCAATGACTGCCAGTTAGCCCTAAACCAGAGAAGTCCCGGCTTCTCCACGTCCCGTGCCCCCGTGTAGGAACAGTGATCGCTGCGAGCCCCTCTAAGAGAAAGCTGCCCTCGCATTCTTGTCCCGATGCCAGACAGTCCAGTTTCTCCCCGTATGTGTCTGGGTCCCCCAGAGTCTCGCCTGGAACTGGAGTTCAGAGCAAGCTGGAGCTTGTATCTCCCTCCTGATTAAAAGAGCAGCTCATCCAGTTACCAGCACTTTCCGCGCCTCCGCACCTCCTACCAGTCTCACTGCACTTTCTTCATATCTCTAGTTGTGGAAATTCCACTCAGCCAGCTTTCCCGCGGTTCTGGGTGGTAGTTGTTCTGCCGTTTAGTTGTGGTTTTGATGTGGTTGTGAGAGGCAGCAAGTATAGGTGTTTACCTATGCTGCCATCTTGGTTCTTTCTTTTCCTTTTTTTACTGCTGAGTAGTATTCCATTATGTAAATGTACCATAACTGTTTTATACATTCATCTACTGATGGAAACTTGGGCTGCTTCCAAGTCTTGGCTATTGTAAATAATGCTGCAGTAAACATAGGGGTGCATATGTTATTTATAATTAGTGTTTCAGGTTTCTTTGGATAAATTCCCAGAAGTGGAATTGCTGGGACATAAGGCAGTTCCATTTTTAATTTTAAAAAAATTTAATATGTTTTTTAATTGATTTTAGACAGAGGTAGGGAGAGGGAGAGACAGAAACATCGGATCAACTGCCTCATGCACACCCCCTACTGGGGATTGAACCCACAACCTGGGCATGTGCCTGGACGGGGAATCCAACTGGCGACCTCCTGGTACATGGGTCAATGCTCAACCACGGAGCCACATTGCCAGGCCATTTTTAATTTTTTGCGGTAACTCCATGTTACTTTCTATAGTGGGTACACCAATCTGCATTCCCACCAACAATGCACAAGGGTTCCCTTTTCTCCACATCCTGGCCAAGACTTGTTGTTTATTATAGCCATTCCGACAGGTGTGAGTTGGTATCTCATTGTGGTGTGAGTTGATATCTCATTGTGGTTTTAATTTGCATTTTTCTGATGATTGGTAATGCTGAACATCTTTTCATATGTCATTGGCCATCTGTATGTCCTCTTTGGAGAAGTGTCTAAAACAGATTCTTGGCCCATTTTTTAAATTGGGTTGTTTTTTTGGTATTGAGTTTTAAAAGTTCTTTATAAATTTTGGATATTAACCCCTTATCAGATGTATTGGTGAATATGTTCTTCCATTCAGTGGGTTGTTTTTTCTGTGCCTGTATTTTCTTCTAATAGTTTTGTAGGCTAAGTTCTTATATTTAGGTCTTTGATCCATTTGAAATTATTGTTTTTGTATAGTGTGAGGTAGGGGGCCTATTTTATTTTTTCCACATGGATATCAAGTTTGTTTATTTTCTTTTTGTTAATCCTCACTCTAGGACCGTGGTCAGCAAACTGCGGCTCGTGAGCCACATGCGGCTCTTTGGCCCCCTGAATGTGGCTCTTCCACAAAATACCACTCTAGGACCGTGGTCGGCAAACTGTGGCTCGCGAGCCACATGCGGCTCTTTGCCCCCCAAAATGTGGCCTGGGCGAGTCTATTTTAAAGAAGTGGCGTTAGAAGAAGTTTAAGTTTAAAAAATTTGGCTCTCAAAAGAAATTTCAATCGTTGTACTGTTGATATTTGGCTCTGTTGACTAATGAGTTTGCCGACCACTGCTCTAGGATATTCCATTAATACTTAGAGAGAGTGGAAGGGAAGATGGAAGGAGGGAGGAAGAGAGAGAGAAACATCAATGTGAGAAAGACACATAGGTTGGTTGCCTTCCGCATGTGTCCTGACCAGGCCAAGTATCAAACCTGTAACCCAGGTACCTGCTCTTGACTAGGAATTGAACCCATGACCCTTTGGTGCGTGGGCCATTGCTCTTACCACTGTGAAACGCTGGCCAGGGCATGGATATCCAGTTTAAATGACTATTCTTTCCTCAATGAATTGTTTTGGCATCTTTTTGAAAGCAAGTGACCATAAACCTCTGAAAAATTTTAATCAGAGGAGTGACATGATTTCTTTTATATTTTAAGATAATATCACTGGATGCTATGTAGAGAATGTATTGGAAGGGTCAAGAGTGGATGGAGGGAGACCAGTAGTAAGAAGTTGCAGTTATCCAGGCCAGAGATAATTATGACTTAGACCACAGTAGTGGTAGTGGAGATGTAGAGAAAGACACAATTTATATTTGGGAAATAAAGTTAATTGGACTAGGGACTGTCTGGCTAGGGAGGTTAAAAGAGGGGAGAGGTCAAGGATGACTTATATTTGGGTTGGAGTCAAGAATGATTTTCAGATTTCTAGCTTGTATGACTAAGTGGATGTAGTGTCATTTACTATTACATAAATGGAAAAGCATGTTTTTAGAGAGGAAATAATGATTTTAATTTGAGGTTAATTGAATTTGAGGTGCCTATGAGACTTTCAAGTGGAGATGTCCAGAAGACAGTTGGAATATGGGTCTAGATTAGAGCTTGCGGGCAAGACCTGGATTGGAGAGTGATTTGGGAGTCATGAGCACAAAGGTGGGAGTGGAAGCTCTAAGAGAGCCCGAGGAAAGTAATAGGAGTGAGAAGAGGGCCCAGGACTGAACCATCTTGGAGGAAGAATAGGAGCCCAAGGACACAGAGAAGAAATGACCAGTGTTTGGTAGTGGTGCTTGTGGGGGTGAACCAGAAGGAATATATCGGAAGGGAATTTTAAGGAGGGGAATGATCATTAGTGTCAAATGCATCACATAGTTCCAGAAAAATAAGGCCTGAGAAGTGTCCATGTAACTTTCCTGTTTCCATGCTCCCACAATATAGTATAGGTTGGTTGGTTGATTTTACAAAAAAAAAATATCACTCCGTTCTTCTTACAGGTGGCAATTTTTTTTTAATATTGTGGAACCAATAACCTTTGCACATACATTTCCCACAACTAGTGCCTGAAGGTGTTGCTGGCAGTGTCTGGTGGATATTTGTGTCTTAAGTAATGCCAGCTTTCATGGGCGTCTTCTGTGCTAATCTTTCGCATCCTGAATTGAGGATATTAAAAGCCCAAGTGCAGTTTTGATTCCAAAATGGACTCTAAAGTATTCTTAGACTGAATGTTCAAACTATTTCCTTTCTTTCTAATGTTAATATATATCTTTAATTTTTTAAATAGATACGTGAAAGAGGCCAAAGAAGCAACTAAGAATGGAGATCTGGAAGAAGCATTTAAACTTTTCAATTTAGCAAAGGACATTTTTCCCAATGAAAAGGTGATGAGCAGAATCCAAAAACTACAGGAAGCCTTGGAGGAGTTGGCAGATGGAGATGATGAATTCACAGATGTGTGCAACTCTGGCCTGCTGCTGTATCGAGAACTGCACAACCAACTATTTGAGCACCAGAAGGAAGGTGTAGCTTTCCTATATAGTCTATATAGGGATGGAAGAAAAGGTGGTATCTTGGCAGATGATATGGGATTAGGGAAGACTGTTCAAATCATCGCTTTCCTTTCCGGTATGTTTGATGCTTCACTTGTGAATCATGTGCTGCTGATCATGCCAACCAGTCTTATTAGCACATGGGTAAAAGAATTTGTCAAGTGGACTCCAGGAATGAGAGTCAAAACCTTTCATGGCCCTAGTAAGGATGAACGTGCCAGAAACCTCAGTCGGATTCAGCAAAGGAATGGTGTAATTATCACTACATACCAAATGTTAATCAATAATTGGCAGCAACTTTCAACCTTGAATGGCCAAGAGTTTGTGTGGGACTATGTCATACTTGATGAAGCACATAAAATAAAATCTTCATCTACTAAGTCAGCAATATGTGCTCGTGCTGTCCCTGCCAGTAATCGCATTCTCCTCACCGGAACCCCAATCCAGAATAATTTACAAGAACTGTGGTCCCTGTTTGATTTTGCTTGTCAAGGGTCCCTGCTAGGAACATTAAAAACTTTTAAAATAGAGTATGAAAATCCTATTACTAGAGCAAGAGAGAAGGATGCTACTGCAGGGGAAAAAGCCTTGGGACTGAAAATATCTGAAAACTTAATGGCAATCATAAAACCCTATTTTCTCAGGAGGACTAAAGAAGAAGTACAGAAGAAAAAGTCAAGCAACGCAGAGGTCAGACTTAGTAAAAAGAATCTAGATGTTAATGCCAGTTATGAAATGCCTTCCCTTTCCAGAAAAAATGATTTAATTATTTGGATACGTCTTGTACCTTTACAAGAAGAAATATACAGGAAATTCGTGTCTCTAGATCATATCAAGGAGTTGTTAATGGAGACACGCTCACCTTTGGCTGAGTTAGGCATCTTAAAGAAGCTGTGTGATCATCCTAGGCTGCTCTCTGCAAGGGCTTGTCATTTGCTGAATCTAGGGGCTGTCAGATTCTCTGCTGAAGATGAAAGTGAAGGGGAAGATTCCTCAGATGTGGACCATATTCATATTGACCAAATAACTGATGATACACTGATGAAAGAATCTGGAAAAATGATATTTCTAATGGACCTCCTTAAGAGACTGCGAGATGAAGGGCATCAGACTCTGGTGTTTTCCCAGTCAAGACAAATTCTAAACATCATTGAACGCCTTCTAAAGAATAGGCACTTTAAGATATTGCGAATCGATGGAACAATTACTCATCTTGTGGAACGAGAAAAAAGAATTAACTTATTCCAGCAGAATAAAGATTACTCCGTCTTTCTGCTTACCACTCAAGTAGGTGGTGTTGGCTTAACATTAACTGCAGCAACCAGAGTGGTCATTTATGACCCTAGCTGGAATCCTGCAACTGATGCTCAAGCTGTGGATAGAGTTCACAGAATTGGACAAAAAGAAAATGTTGTGGTTTATAGGTTAATCACTTGTGGAACTGTAGAGGAAAAAATATACAGAAGACAGGTTTTCAAGGAGTCTTTAGTAAGACAAACTACTGGTGATAAGAAGAACCCTTTCCGATATTTTAGTAAACAAGAATTAAGAGAGCTCTTCACAATCGAGGATTTTCAGAACTCCGTAACCCAGTTGCAGCTTCAGTCTTTGCATGCTGCTCAGAGGAGATCTGATAAGAAACTAGATGAACATATTGCCTACCTGCACTCTTTAGGGATAGTTGGAATCTCAGACCATGATTTGATGTACACACATGACCTATCTGTTAAAGAAGAGCTTGATGTGATAGAAGAATCTCACTATATTCAACAAAGGGTTCAGAAAGCTCAATTCCTTGTTGAATCTGAGTCTCAAAATACAGAGCTCTTAATGGAAAGACAAAGAACTAGAAATGAGGGGATCTGGCTGAGAGAACCTGTAATTCCTTCTCAAACAAAGGAGAAATGCCCTGAAGTGAATAAACCACAGCCTCAGCCTTCACCTCTTCTAACTACTCATTATACCCAGGAAGAAGAAATCAGTTCCCAAATGGCAAGTGTAATCATTGATGATCTGCCTGAAGAGAGTGAGAAATACTATCTTTCCAATGTAAAAACGAATGTTACCATTGTACAAGATGGTAGGCAACCACATGAAAGCACATTTGATGCTGACTTTATAGCTACGTTACCCAAGGGGTGTGGAAGTGTAGAAGAAATTTGGACTGATTCTTTATTGGGAATGACTCTACAAAAAGAGGCATCACAAGAGGGGACTACACGAGAGGCACTGCAAGAGAACCCTCTGCAAAGTTTTAATTATTTATTTAGCAAATCTGTTAGAGCTGATCTTGGGCCAAATATAAATGAAGTAAAGGATGATGAGATTTTACAGCAGTGTAATCCCTGGCCCACTAATCCCATAACAGATGAAAATAAAAATACAGCATCAGATGCATATGTTATTAAAATAGGTGATGATTTCTTGTCAGCAGCCCACAGTGCCCTGCAGGATGCTCATGCAAATGAGGCCACGTTAGAAGAGGAACTTTTAGAATCTTCACCACAGTATGTGTGTGATTTCAATCTTTTCTTGGAAGACTCTGCAGACAATGGACAAAATCCTTCCAGTCAGTCTTTGGAGCATGTTGTGAAAGAAAATAGCTTGTGTGGCTCTGCAGCTAATTCTAGAGCAGAGTTTGTGCATAGCAAAGCAGGTCTCAGTATGGATCTTTCTGAGAAAGACGATGAGTCAGAAGTAGTAGTTAATTTGAGAGTCAAAAGTAAAACTAGAAGGATCGTTTCAGATGGTGAAGATGAACATGATACTTTTAAAGATACTTCAAACACAAATCCATTCAGCACATCTCCCCTTCAGTTCTTATCTGTAAAACAGTTTGATGCTTCAACTCCCAAAAATGACATGAGTCCACCTGGAAGGTTCTTTTCACCTAAAATACCTGGTAGTATAAATAAGTCTATAAACTCTAGAAGATCCCTGGCTTCTAGGAGGTCTCTTATTAATGTAGTTTTAGACCATGTAGAGGATATGGAGGAAAGACTTGAATACAGCAGTGAAGCAAAGGTAGCTGAAGATTCTCTGGAGGAAGGAGCTGAGGAAAGCAGTGGCAGTGCCTCAGAGGGTACAGAAGAGGAAACTTTCAGAGAAACATTGTCTTCAGAAAGTAAGTCCAGCTGGTTAAGTACACCTAAGTCTGGTGCTGCAGCTCAGGAGACCTCTCCTGGTAACCCTGGGTCTTTGTCTGGTGGAGAGTTGGTTGATTCTCCTCAAGATAAGGCAGTGGAGGCTGTGAATGACTATGAGACTCTTGTAATGCGTGGAAAAGCATTGAAAGAATGTGGGAAAATACAGGAGGCCTTAAACTGTTTAGTTAAAGCACTTGACATAAAAAGTGCAGATCCTGAAGTCATGCTCATGACTTTAAGTTTATATAAGCAACTTAATACAACTTGAGAATATAACCAGTTTATTGTATTTTAAAGCAAAACTAAATATGAGATTGGGTTCTTTGGAATTATGGAGCATTCATGCTTAAGGTGAGAAAGATCTCAAAAGGCAAGTTTTTGTTTCTAACTTTTTTATAAATTCTGCCTTTACCCCCTTCTCCTGCCCGCCCCCCCCCCCCATACATATATTCTGGTATTCTTTTTGGCATACTCTATAAACTTAATAGAACTATATTATTTCTAGAAATCTTTTTGTGCCATTTTAAATTTTATTCTGAAAATGATCACTTTTGTATATCACAATACAGATAAGATAATTAAAGTTACTTTTCTCAAGTGTTTTCCGTTCACTTTCTTTTCCTGAGATGATTCTGGCAAATGCATATACAAACTCCTTAGTTTAGGCAGGAGGTTGTCATTAGTATTCCAAACCTAAGATCTGCTATTCTATGCTCTCAGCTTACTATAGTAGAAGGATTCTTTATCACTGGTACCCTACCCTAGAGTCACTTTGCCAACCACTTATCATTCTTCTCTCACCACCAACTGTGTTCTGACATATACTAATACTGAAAAGAAGTTTGGTTCCTTCTCAGGAACAAATGCAGTGTAGGATACTCTGCATTTGGTCACTGGAGCAGGAAAACTAGCATTTATCAAGTACCTTCTGTGTATTGGGTACTCTTCATAGGTTTCTTGTTTAATCTTTACCATAATCTTTGAGGTCAAGGGTGGCATTTCCATTTTTTAATTGAGGAAACTAAGATGCTTCGAGGTTGTAACCTGCCCAAGATCGCATAGTAAGGGGTGAAATGGATTTTTAACTGTGTGTTACCTAGTGAAAAGCCATATAATCCTATCTAATAATAGAGTAATATGCAAATCATCACTCTGCTACACTCACAAGCCACGCCCACCATCACGCCCACCAGCCTATCAGAGTGAGTATGCAATTAAACTGAAAACATGGCGGCAGCCCCGCCCCCCAGCCTCTCCCGGTCTCTGGGAGTCTGAGAAGTCAGGCGCCAGCGCCTGAGGCTGGCTGCAGCCCGGGAGACGAAGAAGCTGCCCGCCCCATGACCCGAGGCTGCAGCCAGCCTCAGAAGCCTCAGGTCCGCCCGTCCCATGTCCTGGGGTGACGGAGAAACTGGGCTCCAGCGCCTGAGGCTGGCTGCAGCCACGGAGACCAGGAAGCTGCCTGCCCCGTGATCTCAGGCCTCAGCCAGCTGGAGAAGCGGTTCACCCCACGTCCTGGAGGAGACAAGAAACCAGGTGCCAGTGCCTGAGGCTGGCTGCAGCCTGGGAGATGAAGAAGCCGCCTGCCCCGTGATCCCAGGCTGCAGCCAGCAGCAGAAACCTCAGGTCCGCCTGCCCCACCTCCTGGGGGAGACTGAGAAACCGGGCCTCAGTGCCTGAGGCTGGCTGCGACCTGGGAGATGAAGAAGCCGCCTGCCCCATGATCCCAAGCCCACCCTGCGGTCCTGGGCACCAGCACCTGTGGCTGGCTGTGGCCTGGGAGACAGAGAAGCCACCCACCCTGCGGTCCTGGGCACCAGTAACTGCGGCTGGCTGTGGCCTGGGAGACAGAGAAGCCGCCCACCCTGCGGTCCAGGTGCCAGCACCTGCAGCTGGCTACAGCCTGGTAGATGGAGAAGCCGCCCACCCTGCAGTCCCGGGCACCAGCACCTGCGGCTGGCTGTGGCCTGGGAGACAAAGAAGCCGCCCACCCTGCGGTCCTGGGCGCCAGCACTTGCAGCTGCCGCACAGGCGAAGCCGCCTGGGCGCCTATGGCTGACCAGAGGGAGGGAAGCCCGGATCCTGGATGCCTGTGGTCAGCTGGAGGAGGGAATCCTGGGTACCAGGTGCGGGCCGAGGCAGAGGTGGTTAGGGGCAATCAAGCCAGCAGGGGAGCAGTTAGGGACAATCAGGCTGGTAGGCAGAAGCAGTTAGGGGCAATCAGGCAGGCAGGTGAGCGGTTAGGAGCCAGCAGTTCTGAATTGTGAGAGGGATGTCCAACTGCTGGTTATCCCATGAGGGGTTCCAGATTGGAGAGGGTGCGGGCCAGGCTGAGGGACGCCCTCCCTGCTGCCCCCCGTGCACGAATTTCGTGCACCGGGCCTCTAGTATACTATATATCATAGCCACACTTCTGACACCAAATGTTTAGGAATTTTCACACCAAGCAGTTCTCCAATTCTCTGCAGACACCAATTGGGTGTCCTACCATTCAACTCAATTCTGACACTACTTGGAGTTAGGATCAGACTCTACAGGTTTAAGGGCACATTCCCATACAACTGCCCTCACTTCAGATGCCAGTTGCTAGTATTGCGTCTTCATGTTATTCACACTTCTGTTCAACTTGCCTACAAACTGAGAGTTTCCATGATTGCTCCTTTAGGTTCAATAATTAGCTAGAACAGCTCACAGAACTCAGGAAAACAGTTTACTTATTATTACTTGTTTTTATAAAGAATACAACTCCAGAAGAGATGTATGGGGCAAGGTATGGGGGCTGGAGAGGGTGAGTGAAGTGTCCATGCCCTCTGGGCACTGCCACACTCCCAGCACTTTGATGTGTTCGCCATTCCTAAGCTTTAGGTGTTTTTTTTTTTTTTTTTTTTATGAAGGCTTCATTACATAGGCATGATTATTTAAATCATTGGCCATTGGTAAGTAACTCAATCTCTAGCTCCTCTCCCTATCCCAGAGGCCAGGAGAAGGGGCTACAACTTCCAAACCTCTAATTTTGTTTTGGTCTGTTTAGTAACCAGTCCCTATCTGAAGCTATTTAGCCCCCCCCCCCAGCCACTGGTCTCATTAGCATACCAAAGACAACCCAGATTCAAAGGGTTTAGGAGCTGAGTGCCAGGCAGGAACCAGGGATGAAGACCACTTATTTTTAAAAATATACATGTTTATTGATTTCAGAGAGGAAGGGAGAGAGAGATAGAAAGATAAATGATGAGAGAAAATCATTGATTGGCTGCCTCCTGCATGTACCCTACTGAGGATTGAGCCTGCAACCCAGGCATATGCCCTGACCTAGAATTGAACTGTGACCTCCTCGTTCAACCGGCTGGGTGACCACTTATTTTTTATGTCACATACACACATATATAAAAGTTACTTGTAAATTGTATGTATACAGCAAGTAGGGTACTCAGGGGTTACCTACCATGTCTCTTGATTGCAAAAGGGAATATTTTTATAGGAAGAAGGGGAATTATTAGCAAAAGGGAAAAAATGGATTTTTAGACCAGGACATCATCATTTTGGGGAAATTGCCTCTTTGAGGGTTGGAGAGGACCCTTGTGACAGATTATCTCATTGATGTTGACCAGAAAATTCCAGTCTGGGTGATTAAGATTACATTTCTGGTGAAGGTCAAAACTTTAGCCCTGGCCAGTTTGGCTCAGTGGATAGGGCATTGGCCTGTGGACTGAAGGGTCCCGGGTTCGATTCTGGTCAAGGGCACATGCCGGGTTGCAGGCTTGATCTCCAGTAGTGGGTGTGCATGAGGCAGCTGATCAGTAATTCTCACTCATCATTGATGTTTCTATCTCCCTCTCCCTTCCTCTTTGAAATCAATCTGTATATAAAAGGCTAAGCAACCGTCTGACCAGTAGCTATGACATGCAATGACCACCAGAGGGCAGATGCTCAATGCAGGAGCTGCCAAGTTGCGGTTACTTGGCAGCAGCAGTTCTCATGTGATGCACCCCAGAACCAGAGAGGAGGAGCCTAATTCCAGGGTGCTCACCAGAGAACCGCCCTCTCGCAATCTGGGACCCCTTGGGGCAGTGGTCAGCAAACTCATTAGTCAACAGCCAAATATCAACAGTACGATTGAAATTTCTTTTGAGAGCCAAATTTTTTAAACTTAAACTTCTTCTAATGCCACTTCTTCAAAATAGACTCGCCCAGGCCGTGGTATTTTGTGGAAGAGCCACACTCAAGGGGCCAAAGAGCTGCATGTGGCTCGTGAGCCGCAGTTTGCCGACCACGGCCTTGGGGGATGTCGGAGAGCCAGTTTTGGCCTGATCCCAGGCCAGGCCGAGGGACCCCATGTGCAGGAGGGACCCCTGCTCACTTCATAGACGCCCTTTGAGCCCGGTGCTGCCCCAGGTGAGGCCGGCCTGGAGGGACTGCAGGAGGTTGGCTCCAGGGCATGTCCGGCCTGTCTCGCCCAGTCCCGCCCCTCCAGCCACCCTCTAATGAATTTCCTTTCAATGTGCACGAATCCATATATATTAAAAAAATAACTTCAATTAGGTCAGGTATTAAGTCTAGGTTTGGTATCATGGGCTTTAGTACAAGTGATGCCATTTGGGGCCTGTGGTTTTCTCTCTTTTTTATTTTTGGTGATGGTGGATGATATTTTTATTTTATTTTGTTGTTGGTTTTTATTTTTTGAAACCTTTATTGTTGAGAGTATTACAGATATCTCCCTCCCCCCTTACCCTTCCCCCACTACCTCCCTCCACCCAGTTCCCACCGCACACCAGGCCTTCACCACCCTATTGTCTGTGTCCATAGGTAATGCATATAAGTTACTTGGTTAATTTCTTTTTTTCCCATTTTATTTTTTAAATAAATCTTTATTATTCAGATTATTACAATTGTTCCTCTTTTTTCCCCCCATAGCTCCCCTCCATCTGGTTCCCACCCCACCCTCTGCCCTTACTCCCCCCACCACTGTCCTCATCCATAGGTGTACGATTTTTGTCTAGTCTCTTCCTGCACCCCCTACACCCCTTTCCCCCGCAGAATTGTCAGTCCACTCCCTTTCTATGCCCCTGATTCTATTATATTCACCAGTTTGTTCATCAGATTTTTTATTCACTTGATTTTTAGATTCACTTGTTGATAGATATGTATTTGTTGTTCATAATTTTTATCTTTACCTTTTTCCTCTTCTTCCTCTTCTTATTTTTTTTTTAAAACACTTTTTTTAAAAATATATTTTTATTGATTTTTTACAGAGAGGAAGGAAGAGGGATAGAGAGCTAGAAACATCGATGAGAGAGAAACATCGACCAGCTGCCTCCTGCACACCCCCCACCGGGGATGTGCCCGCAACCAATGTACATGCCCTTGACCGGAATCGAACCTGGGACCTTTCAGTCCGCAGACCGACGCTCTATCCACTGAGCCAAACCGGTTCTGGCTCTTCTTCCTCTTCTTAAAGAATACCTTTCAGCATTTCATATAATACTGGTTTGGTGTTGATGAACTCCTTTAGCTTTTTCTTATCTGTGAAGCTCTTTATCTGACCTTCAATTCTGAATGATAGCTTTGCTGGGTAGAGTAATCTTGGAATCTTGGTTGTAGGTTCTTGCTATTCATCACTTTGAATATTTATTGCCACTCACTTCTGGCCTGCAGAGTTTCTCTTGAGAAATCAGCTGACAATCATATGGGTGCTCCTTTGTAGGTAACTAACTGTTTTTCTCTTGCTGCTTTTAAGATTCTCTCTTTGTCTTTTGCTCTTGGCATTTTAATTATGATGTGTCTTGGTGTGGTCCTCTTTAGGTTCCTTTTGTTTGGGGTTCTCTGCGCTTCCTGGACTTGTAAGTCTATTTCTTTCACCAGGTTGGGGAAGTTTTGTCATTATTTCTTCAAATAGGTTTTCAGTATCTTGCTCTCTCTCCTGGCACCCCCATAGTTCGGATGTTGGTACGCTTGAAGTTGTCCCAGAGGCTCCTTACACTATCTTCATATTTTTGGATTCTTTTTTCTTTTTGCTTTTCTGGTTGGGTGTTTTTTGCTTCTTTGTATTTCAAATCTTTGACTTGATTCTTGGGATCCTCTAGTCTGCTGTTGGATCTCTGTATATTATTTTTTATTTCAGTCAGTGTATGTTTAATTTCTAGTTGGTCCGTTTTCATATCCTCAAAGGTCTCACTAAATTTATCGCCCTTTTCTAGAAAATTATTGAAAAACCTTATAACCGTGGTTTTGAACTCTATATCCAGTAGTTTGCTTTCCTCCATTTCTTTCATTTGTGACCTGTTTATATGTCTCCGCATTTTGGCTGTTTCCCTGAGTTGATAGAGTGGCTTTGTGTGCTAGGTGTCCTATAGGGCCCAGTGGCGTGGCCTCCCCAGTTACCTGAGGTGGACACTCTTGGTGCACCCCTTTGTGGGCTATGTGCACAGTCTTGTTGTAGTTAACCCTTGATTGTTGTAGATATCACTGGGAGGAATTGACCTCTAGGCCAATTGGCTGTGAGTATCAGCTGTGTCTACTACGGGAGTTCTGTGCTGGAGACACCCTTATGAGACAAGACTTGCTTCAGTGGGGCTTTGGTGCTCACTGAGTCTGTCCCCTGAGTGTGTCCCTTATGGATCTGAGGAGTTGTAATCTGGATGGTACTACTCTGACCCCTGGGTACACTGGCTCTTGGATCTCCAACGAGGTGCTAATTTAGCCTCTGCCTGAGGCCACCCAGCAGGATCTATGGAGAGATTTGCAGATTCCTCTTCTTTGTTTGGGTTTTGGAGGTGCCCAGATGAGGCCCAGCTGTGAAGCAATGCAAGCTGCTGTGGGGCCTTGGGCCTTCTTTTGGATGTTCTGGGTCTCTCTGACTCAGCTGCAGTTTGTTAGGCAAGTTTAGATTTCAAAGGACCAGGCCATTCATATGCAAAAGCCTCTGCTCACAGCTTGGATGGGGCAGAGTCTCAGGGCAAACAGCAATGGCTTCCCGTCAGCCCTGCCCTAAGAGGCCCTCGGGTCTCAGTGTCCCTTGGTAATCACTGCAAGCACCTCTGAGAGAAAGCCGCCCTCGAGTTCCGCCCGCTGCCAGACAGTCCAGTTTCTCCCGGTATGAGTCTGGGTCCCCAGAGTCTTGCCCAGAACTGGAGTTCAGAGTAGTTGGGAGCTTGGGTCTCCCTCCGGATTGAAAAAGCCAGCCGCATACTCAGTTGCCAGCCCTCTCCACGCGCGTCTCCGTACCTTTGCACTTTACTTCCGAAGCTCCTGTGAGTCTCAGTGTGCTTTTCTCTTCACTTCTAGTTGTAGAATTTCCACTTAGCCAGCCTTCCTGTGGTTCTGGATGATGTCCATTTTGTCTTTTAGTTGTAGTTTTGAAGTTGTTGTGAGAGGCAGCAAGTTCAGGTGTTTACCTATGCCGCCATCTTGTTTTCTGTGGTTTTCTCTTTAACAATTTACACACTACTATTCTCATATATGATGTATATTAATATACAGGTAGAAGTTTGAAAGAGATGGCATGAGCCCTGGTCGGTGTAGCTCAATTGGTTGAGCATTGTTCCATGCACTTAAAGATTGCCAGTTTGATTCTCAATCAAGGAAAATGCCCCGGTTGCAGGCTAAATCCCTGGTGGGGGTGCATGCGGGAGGCAGCCAATTGATGTTTCTCTTTCACATTGATGTTTCTCTCCCTCTCCCTCTCTCTAAAAATCAATAAGAACATTTTTTTTAAAAAAAAGAGATGACAAATTTAAATAATAAGTTATGTATTGAGTACAACATTTTGCTCTTACCAAAATAAATTATTACCGATATTTTAAGGAGAGTGATATGATTGAATATATGTCATTAAAAAAATCTTGGTGTTAACACTGTGATTCAGCAATTCATACTCTGCATCTGAGTCCAGCTCACCCTTTCCCTATGTGTACGCTCCTAAACCATGGAGCGTACAAATGTTTGTGAAAATTCAGCTACTAAATTCCTCTTTCCCCTGATGTTAAAAAAAAAATAGGCCCTATCCTCACACAATTTGCCTGCCAGGACGTGTTAGGGACTTGTATCCATTTGATTGAACAGTGAGGCCTAAGTCCTAGGTGTACAGTTATGCACTGCATGCTTCAGTCAATGACGAACTACTATATGACATGGTACCATAACGTTACAATGGAACTGAAAAATTCCTATTGCCTAGTCATGTGTAGCCTAAAACATTACTCACGTTTGTGGTGGTTCTGGCGTAAACAAACCTATGCTGCCAGTTGTATAAAAATACATAGCACATACAATTATGTATGGTACATAATTCTTGATATCAAGAGACTATGTTACTGGTTTATGTATTTACTATTTACCATTATTTTAGAGTGTACTCTTTCTATTTGTAAAAAATGTTTGCTATAAAAGAGTATGTTAGGCTGGCAGCAGCCTTGTATATCTCATGTTTACTATGTCTCTTGATTGCATCATTTTCACTTGTGCTTGATTTAATCTCATGTTTTAGAAATTTAGTATAATATAAGGGTACATTGTTTATAAGTCTACAGTCGTGCAATGTCCTAGGCCATTGGTCGGCAAACTCATTAGTCAACAGAGCCAAATATCAACAGTACAACGATTGAAATTTCTTTTGAGAGCCAAATTTTTTAAACTTAAACTTCCTCTAACGCCACTTCTTCAAAATAGACTTGCCCAGGCCATGGTATTTTGTGGAAGAGCCACACTCAAGGGGCCAAAGAGCCGCATGTGGCTCACGAGCCGCAGTTTGCCGACCACGGTCCTAGGCCTTCACATTCACTCACCACTAACTCACTGACTCACCCAGAGCAACTTCCAGTCCTGCAATCTCCATTCATGGTAAGCGCCCCGAAAATGCGTACCATTTTTTCTTTTATACCATTATTTTACTGTACATTTTCTATGTTTAGATACACAAATATCATTTTGTTACAATACTCTACAGTATTCAGTAACATGCTGTATAGGTTTGTAGCCTAGGAGCAATAGGCTGTACCATACAGCCTAAAGTGTGTAGTAGGCTATACAATCTAGGTTTAAGTGCACTGTGATGTTGGTACAACAATTAAACTGCCTAACAATGTATTTCTCAGAACGATGCCCTGTCATTCAGTGGTGTATCCCTTTCTCACTGAAAACACAAAATGGTTCTTGTTTGAATGTGTATCATGACCCAAATTTGGGGAGAAAAGTACATGCCCACAGTAAATCATTCAAATGGTATCTAAAGCAGGGATTTGAAAACTGAAGTTCACGAATAGAATTCAGATATCTGAATGCAGGCAACAAAATGCAGAAGTATTAGCAGTACCTGTGACTTTGTCACCAATAGAAATCAGATTTCATAGTTATTGCAGCTATCTCAAAATACTATTGATAGTCATAACTACAAAGTCGTGGTGGTTTTCATTTTATCATCATCCTATATAATAAAAGCCTAGGTGGTGTCATGCCCTCGCGCAACACCCTCGTGCAACGTCGTCACAAGATGGCCGCGTGCACAGCGGAGGCGGGTCCCAGCAGAGGAGGTGGATCGCGGCAGGGGAGGGCAGTTGTGGGCGATCAGGCCGGCAGGGGAGCAGTTAGGTGTCAATCAGGCCGGCAGGGGAGCAGTTAGGGAGCGATCAGGCTGGCAGGGAGAAGCAGTTAGGGGCAATCAGGCAAGCGAGTGGTTAGGAGCCAGCCGTCCCAGATTGTGAGGGGGATGTCTGACTGCAGGGATCGGGCCTAAACCAGCAGTCGGAAATCCCCTGAGGGGTCCCAGATTGGAGAGGGTGTAGGCTGGGTTGAGGGACACCACCCTCCCTGTGTACGAATTTTGTACACTGGGCCTCTAGTTTAAAATATATTTTTATTGATTTCAGAGAGGAAGGGAGAGGGAGAGAGAGATAGAAACATCAATGATGAGAGAGAATCATTGATCGGCTGCCTCCTGCACACCCTCCTACTGGGCACCAAACCCGCAACCTGGGCATGTGCCCTGACCGGGAATCAAACTGTGACCTACTGGTTCATAGATCGATGCTCAACCACTGAGCCATGCTGGCTGGGCCTAATCTGTCTTTTTGAGGCCCAATTCAATGTGTGAATAGTGTGAGCTGACACTTAGCTCCCCTAGAGATGGTTTCTAAATTAACTTATGGCATATACTGAGAATCAGATAAATTAGTTCTGGGAGGAAAGGAATGACAGGTTAAAATGGGTCTGCTTGACTCATCATTGAGAACCACCAACTGAATACCTACTGTAGTGTATACAAACCTTTACACACCTGATTTTTTAAATTTTTATTGTTGACAGTATTACAGATGTCCTCATTTTCACCCTATTTGCCCCCCTCCATCTAGCCCCCACCCCCATTCCCTCTGGAACCACACTGTTGTCTGTGTCTATGGGTTATGCATGTATGTTCTTTGGCTAATCCCTTCACCTTCTTTCATCCAGTCCCCTCCTCCTCTCTGACAGCAATTTTGCATTTAAAAACCCACAATGACATAGTTAATAAAATACAAGGATTATTCAATACCTTTTAAAGAAATAAACAGAATGTATAAAACATATTCAGTGTTCCATACAATTTTATTTTCTGCCTTCAACCATAATAATATGGTATCCAAATTTTGTCTTAACTGGAGGGTCTGTAAACACAGGCTTGTCCAGCCCACTTACAGGCAATGCAAATGCTGCTTCTTGAAATGGTCCCACCATGGACCCTCTGGTCATCCAACCCAAGTCGCCCTGAAAAACCCAAAAGATATGTGATGCCAAGAGGCTCTGAAGAGAGAACAGTTCTACTGTAGCTTGAATGCTAAGGTTTCTGAGTTATTCATATGGGCTGTAAAGAAGTAGGCTAGACAAGGACAAATGGGTGGAAGAGGTCCAGCCTGCACTGAACATACAAGCACTCACAATGATGCTGGGTATTTGTCAGCTGTGTAAGTTTGGTCATGCCAAGATTTAGATATAGGTGACCTGTATTCATCTGTCCACAAGCTGGACACTTCTGTTTTTAAGATCTTTAAACCAAGACATGGCTAAAATTAATGGCATAACATAGCATTAATCCCTACTGCTGGGGGAAAGATCATTGTAAATGATAATAGCACCATACCCCTTGCCTGGCTTTATCTTCACTATATTGTGTGGCCACTTCATTGAATCTCATTCCAGAATTTAACTTTTCCAAGGCTTCCATGATTTTTCCATGTTTTTCACACAAAATGTGTCTGACCTACAAGGAAAAAAGTATATTCACATAATACCTGGAGATGCAAACAATTCATTTCTTCACAGTACAGCAGTCATGTCTGGATTACCCTCACTAGTGAAAAATCACATTAGCTCATGGCAATGGGAAATCCTAGAAGTCTGCCCACATGGGGCAATGACCAGAAACCCATTTTGCATAACAAGACAGTATCTTGGGACCCCAATTTACATGGAAAACAGGTACCTGGCTATGGGAAGCTCCCATCTTTTACCAGGTACCTCAGTGGTAACAGGAAGAAGAAACACGATAATGGTTGAAATTTGGGGTCCTGGAGTCAAATCCCAAATCTGCTGTGTGGCCTTAAGCATGTCTTTAAACCTCTGTTTTCCTCATTTGTGCACTGAGATGGTAACAGTACTTACGTGTCCTCATAGGTTTGTGAAGATTGAGATATTACAGCTAGCATTCAATAAAGGCTATTATTTCATCAGAGTGGGGATGATTTGAAAAAAAACCCCACTAGGAAATACTTATTTTTTATTAATTTTAGAGAGAGGAAGGGAGGGAGGGGAGGAAAAGACAGAGAGAGAGAGAGAGAGAGAGAGAGAGAGAGAGAGAGAGAGAGAGAAACATCGACCAGCTTCCTCCTGCAGGTGCCTTGACCAAGGATTGAATCACACCTGGGTATGTGCCTTGACTGGGAATCGAACCTGAAACCTTCAGTGTATGGGACAAGGCCCCAACCAACTGAGCCACACCAGCCAGGGCACCACTAAGAAATACTTTTTACCAAAAGAGGCACAATGTATAAAGCCTCCCCACAATTCAACACTTTGAATAATTATCTTATGTTGACTGTTAATCCTTTGTATGCCATAAGCGTCTATAGATGTGAGATAAAAGTGTCTTTGGACTCATATCAGTTAACTGGTTAAGAATATTCAACCTCATAGAAGTAATCAAATTTGACCTATCTATGTATATATAAAAGCCTAAGCAACCATTACGACTGAATGACCGGAACGACTGAATGACCAGTCGCTATGACATGCACTGACCACCAGGGGGCAGAAGCTCAATGCAGGAGCTGCCCCCTGGTGGTCCCACAGTGGGAGCACCGCTCAGCTGACCAACCCATCCTGGCGCCCACCAGCTCAGCCGCAGCCACTCACTCCCCCAGTAGTCCTGCAGGTCCAATCTCCAGAGAAACAGGCCAGGCTCCAATGGACCAGTGCCACGGGCACGATCCTGACAGCGCCACTGGCCTCCTGGAAGTTGCCCTTGGGCACCGTGGCCGCTTTCCCTCCCTAGACACTCTGCAAGGAAGAAAGGATATGAAAGTGGCCGCCAGGTGGCTCCTGACAATGGCGCAAATGTCAGTGGGATGGATCCAGATCCTGGGCTGGCAAGGGCATCCCACTGCCCACCTGGAGGGCCGATCACATCCCCACCCCCCAGGACCTCACCCATGCACGAATTCATGCACCGGGCCTCTAAAGCCATGTTTAAAAAAAAATCAATATATCCTTAAAAATGATTTTGTCAAGATATGTTTTACAGGATTTCTCATTTCCTATTCAAATAGAATCTGTTATTTCATATTGTAGGTGATACACTGGGGTGGGGCTAAAGGTGTCTGCCTTATGAATTTAGAGACAAGCAAACCAAGGTTGTCCTCATTGTTCAACTACTAAAATTGGGGGTAAGGGGATCCTAGACCCACAGGAGTAGCTTCGTGACTAGAGGAGCTGCACAGGAGATAGGAACACAGCAAAGGAAAGAATGTGTCAAAAAGCAGGGCTCAAAGTGGCAAACTTCTATAGAATGTGTCTAGCAATGTCTAGGAAAGACAGGGACAAGTGATCTGGACACTAGGACTGTTCATTAGACCTCACTCAGTCTGGCTAAAACAGCTTCTAGACTGCCCCCCCCCACCCCACCCCGCACCTTTTCTGCTTCCACATTCCCAAAGCAATCTTCTGGTTCAATTACTGGGAAGGTGCACACAACATTCATGATCACAGAATGGGGATACCACCTGCCATTTTATATTTGAACTAGTGGCCCGGTGCACAAAATTCATGCATGGGCAGGGGGGTTGTCCCTCAGCCTGGCCTGCACCCTCTCCAATCTGGGACCCCATGGGGGACATCCCTCACAATCCAGGACTGCTGGCTCCTAACCACTCACTTGTCTGCCTGCCCGATCACCCCTAACCACTCTGCCTGCCAGCCTGCTTGCCCCCAACTGCCCCACCCCCGCCTGCCTGCTCGCCCCCAACTGCCCCCACCCTGCTGGCCTGAATGCCCCCAACTGCCCCCCCCTTGCCGGCCTGCTCGCCCCCAACTGCCCCCACCCCCGCCAGCCTGATCACCCCCAACTGTACTCCCCTCCTGGCCTGATCACCCCTAACCACCTCTGCCTTGGCCCTGCCACCGTGGCTTTGTCCGGAAGGTCTCCCGGTCTAATTAGCATATTACCCTTTTATTAGTATAGATATACATATTCTGATTTGGACAGTTTGACAGATTAGACATAATGAGTACATGTGGGGTTTGTAAGTATGACTGACCAACTGGCAACTGTATAAAACTAGCATCTCAGAAGAGTGCCAAGCTACAGAGAGAATTTGGGAGCAATCAGCATGGAGGGAGTAGCTGACGCTACAGAAGGTGATGCTGTTACCCAGGGAGGATAAGTAGAATGAGATGAGGAGGAGACTAGGCTAAATACATCCTTGGAGAATATCAATATTTAAGCAATAAGCAAAAAAAGAAGCTCAACAAGCACAATAAAAAGAAAGGTCCAGGTGGGTGGGAGAGGAAGATGTGTTAACAGGAACCAAGGTATGAGAAAGTTTCAAAGAGGAAATGGTCAACATGTTAAATGCTGCAGAGTGGTCAGGTAAGAAGCACAATCAGTTTAGCAGTAAGTGATCGATGACCTTAGCAAAAGTAGTTTCGAAAGATTGATAATGTGCAGAAGCCAGACTGCAGCAGGCTGACTGAGGAAGGTAATGGGAAATGGGAAGGGAATGGATGTAGAGTTCTCCCTCAACTGAGTTACAAAAGGAGAAAGGGCTCTGGTCAGAGGAAAAGGGTCACAGACACGTATATATTTTAAAGATCACTGAGTGTACTTTACAGAATGGAGGGAAAGATCCTCTGAAGAGGGAAAGGTTGAAGACAGAGCAAAGAAAGTGGGTGGAGAAAAATGAAAGAGCAAGGTTTGGCATTCAAAGTACTATCTGAAAAACCAGTGGCCTCAAAGGAAGAAAGGGAAGGAGAGACTGCAGAGCGATGCAGGTGAAGATAATTTTGTTGATAGGGGGCTGGAAAGCCAATGAGTTCTGGACTCACCATCTGTTTCTTGTGAAAATTATAACAATATTTAAAAATTACTGAGTCCCTGCAAAAAAATGAAACTAGACAACCAACTTACACCATACATAAAAATAAATTCAAAATGGATAAAAGACTTCTAAGTCAGAAAACCATAAAAATTCTAGAAGAAACCGTAGAAAGCAAAATCCCAGACAATATGCTTATGGATACATCTCCTAGGGCAGTGCTCGGCAAACTCATTAGTCAACAGAGCCAAATACCAACAGTACGACGATTGAAATTTCTTTTGAGAGCCAAATTTTTAAAACTTAAACTTCTTCTAACGCCACCTCTTCAAAATAGACTCTCCCAGGCTGTGGTATTTTGTGGAAGAGCCACACTCAAGGGGCCAAAGAGCCGCATGTGGCTCGCGAGCCGCAGTTTGCCCACCACGGTCCTAGGGCAAAGGAAACTAAGGAGAAAGTAAATAAATGGGACTACATCAAAATAAAAAGCTTCACAGCAAAAGAAACCATCAATAAAACAAAAAGAGTCCATTGTATGGGAGAATATATTTGGCAATGATACATCTGATAAAGGGTTAATATCCAAAATATATAAGGACCTCATACAACTTAACAAAAGGAAAACAAACAACACAATTAAAAAGTGAAATAAGCCAGGCAATGAAAGAAAAATACCACATGATCTCACTCATTTATGGAAAATAAAGAACATTATAACCTGATGAACAAAAAGATAGGTACAGAGGCAGTAAGCACCGAACAGACTGTCAAATTACTGCGGGAAGGCAGGGGAGTGTTGGGGAGGGGGGGAAGAGATCAACCAAAGGACATGTATGCATGTATATAAGCACAACCAATGGACACAAGACACGGGGGGGTGGGATGAGGGCATGTGGCTGGGGGAAGGTCAATGGGGGGAAAAAAGGATATATATGTACTACTACATGTAATACTTTAAGCAATAAAAAAATAAAAAATAAATTAAAAAAATGAAAATGGGCAAAGGACCTAAATACACTTCTCCAAGGTGGACATGCAGATGGCCAAGAGACATGAAAAAATACTCAAAGTCACTGATCATTAGAGAGATGCAAATTAAAATGACAATGAGTTATCACCTCACACCGGTCAGAATGGCTATCATCAACAAATGACAAGTGCTGGCGAGGATGTGGAGAAAAAGGAACCCTAGTACACTGCTGATGGGAATGCAGACTGGTGCAGCCATTACTGAAAACAGTATGAAGTTTCCTCAAAAACTTAAATATGGAATTGCCATTTGACACAGGGATCCCACTTGTAGGAATATATCCTAAGAAACCTGAAATAGCAATCAGAAAGAATGTATGCACCCCTATGTTCATAGCAGCACAATTTATAGTAGCTAAGATCTGGAAACAGCCCAAGTGCCCATCATAAGATGAGTGGATAAAAAAGCTGTGGTACATTTATAGCACGGAATACTATACAGCAGTAAAAAAGAAGAATCTCTTACTCTTTGGGAAGGCATGGAGAGACCTGGAGAGTATCATGCTAAGTGAAATAAGTCAGTCAAAAAAAGACAAGTATCTCACTCATATGTGGAATCTAATTAACAAAATAAACTGGTGAATGGAGTGGATCCAGAGACATGGAAGCATGGAACAGAGTGAGGAATCTCGGAGGGAAAGTGGGAGCGGATGGATGGGTGGGAAGTAATCAATCAAAGACCTTGTATGCATATATGCATAACTCATGGACACAGACAATAGGGTGGTGAAGGCCTGGGGCAGGGGTAGGAAGGCAGGAGCAGGCTGGAGGTGGTAAATGGGGGGAAAAGGGGGAATATGTAATACTTTCAACAATAGAGATTTATAAAAAAAATGAAATAAAAATAAAATAAATAACTACAGAAAGAAGAATAAATAAAAATTCCTGAGTCCCTAATATTTGCTAGGCACTATGCTAAGTGCTTTATTATTATTATTATTATTATTATTTAATATATATTTTTATTGATTTCAGAGAGGAAGGGAGAGGGAGAGAGATAGAAACATCAATGATGAGAGAGAATCATTGATCAGTTGCCTCTTGCATACCCTACACTGGGGATCAAGCCTGCAACTCAGCATGTGCCATGACCTGGAATAGACCGCCTGGTTCATAGGTCGACACTCAACCACTGAGCCACACCGGCCAGGCTATGCTAAGTGCTCTCTGTTCATTATCACATGAAATCCTCACACTAACCCTGTGAGACTGGATCAGTGTTTCCCAACCCTGCCAGCACAGCAGAATCACCCCCAGAGCTTCTAAAAAACAATATCACAGTCTAGGCCCCACCCTCCCGAGATTCTAAGGCACCTGGTCTGGAATGGGACCCTATGCTAAGCATTGGTAGTTTTAGAAGCTCTCCAGTTCAATTTGATGTACACTAGGGGTGAGAAGCATTAGAGCAAGGTATTAATGGCTTGAGGTGAGTGGCAAAGGGATGCTGGGCAGTACTGAGGGCCTTAGGTGAGGTTAGAGACCAGGAAGTAGTAGACTAAACACCCAAGGCCATGGGATTCTCCAGTAGGGTCCAGCAGTTCTGGCTTTAAGTGTAAAGAAAGTAGACCACTGGATTGATCCTGAGATGTAGTTTTTGCAGGTGGATTCAGAGGATAACCAAAAGGAAAAAAAAAGTTGGGGCTCTTTAATCATGGTCAAACCTTTGATCTAATCTCCAGGTTACAGGACATAGGGGGCTTGAAGAACAGACACGAAGCCTGGGAGAAATGGGGGAGAACAAGGGGGCCAGGGGGCCTGGAGGTCCGTGTGAGGAGAAGAGGTCAGGATTGGGGGAGACAGGAAGTGAAGGGAAAAGAGGGAAGCTCTGGTCAGCAGGTGGATTTTAGAATCTGGACAGTCTAGTGACAGGGGCTTAGGAATGGGGTTTAAACAGAATGGGAGGATGTGGAAGGAGCCTAGACCCTAAAAGGCTGGAGGGTTCCAAGTGCCTCCCCTGCTAGGGCCTTCAAAAACACTGGTCACAACCCAGGTGTCCTCCTGCAGGTGAAGAGTTAAACATACTAAGGCACTTTCATTCCATGGAACACTATTCTGCAAAACAAAGGAGCAGACTATTGAGACACACAACTGGAATATAATCTTCAGAAAATTATTCTGAGTGAAAAAAGCCAATCCCCAAATTGTATCATGCCATTCATATAACATTTTTGAAATGATAAAATTCAGAAATGGAAATCACATTACATGCTCCCAGGGGTTAAAGGAGGAGGCAGAGGTAGGAGTAGGAAGGAGGAAGGTGTAGTTATAAAAGGGCAACAGGAGGAATACCAGAGATCACAAAAAGGCTTTGTAGGAGATCCAAAATGGCGGCCAGGAGGACAGCAGTGAGGGAGAGAGTGTAATGGAGTGAGAGGGTAGTGTGTGGACGTGTGTGGTGTGTGTGGGGGGGTGAGCAAGGGATAGTTAGATCTCACAGGAGAAATGGGGACTGGTGGATCAGGCTCTCCCAGCTACTGCCACAGGCACTCCCAGGCTGAGTGCGGCTTAGGTACAGAGCCCACACCATCTTGAAGGTGGGAGCAGTGGAGGCCAGTAGCGCAGCCACAACAACACCTAGACTGCACTTGGATACCACCCTGAAACTGAGCAGGAAGCTGTTCACCAACCATAACTCACAAGGGACCACTGCCACGCTCCTGTAGTAAGTGGCACCCTACTTTGCCGGCTCCCAGACATCCACAGTGACCATGCTGACAGTGTGAGCTGAGGACCCCTGGCCCGGCATCCCACCCAGCCCCAAGGATTGTGCCAAAGGTACGAGCTGGGACACCTGGCCCAGTGCCCCACCCAGCCCTAAGGACCACACTGATAGTGTGAGCTGGAGACACTCAGCCCAGTGCCATGCCAAGCACCCAGCTGATGGGGCAAGCCAGAGGGTCCTAAGGCACCATCTAGTCATGGATGCTGGAGCCACGTAGTAATATGCATGCCAGAGACAATAAAGGTGTGAGACTCAAGGCAGACCCAGCCTCTGTGCTAAGAAGTCCTGTATCATTGGACTGCTAAGGGCTTCAACCTCTCGGACCACAAGCAGGTTTCCCAGGGCCAGAAAGTGTCAGCAATTCACATTACATAGAAACAATTACAAAGGGAGCGCAAAAATGGAGAGACATTTCCCAAAGGCAAGAAAAGGAGGAATTGCCAGTAAGGGAACTAAATGAAATGGAGACAAGCAATTTGTCAGAGAAAGAATTCAGAGTAAAAGTAATGGTTACAAGGATGCTCAAACATCTGGATGAAAAATTCACCAACATGTATAAGAATCAAGAGGGAAATGAAGAATGACATATCTGCAATAAAGAACACCCTGGAAGAACCTTATGTGCTTTAACTGAGATCAATCATTTGGTACAGCTGTAGAGAACATGTCTCTGATTCAGTGTTTCGTGTATCTGTACACCCATGTGACCACTGTATCAGGATACAGAATGTTCCTATTGCCCTAGAATCCCTCCTTGTTCCCCTCTCATACTCATCGCGCCATTATTTTCACATGTTTTGCCTGAGGGGGGGAGAAAACACCCTGGAAGATTTCAACAATAGACTAGAAGAAGCTGAGGACTGAATCAGCCAGTTATAAGACAGGGTAGAGAAAACACCAATTTTAACAGCAATTGGGAAAAAATGTAAAAAGCTGGAGGAGAATTTAAGGGAGATTTGGGACAACATGACACGAAGTAACATATGCATAATAGGGGTACACAAGGAGTAGAAGCTGAGCAAGGAATAGAAAACCTATTTGAAGAAATAATGAGAGAAAACTCTGACTTGGGGGGATTCACATAAGCACAAAGAGTCTGAAACAAGATGAACCCCAAAAGACTCACACCAAGACATGTTGTAATTACAATGGCAAATGTTAATGACAAAGAAAGAATCTTAAGAGCTGCAAGAGAGAGACAGAAAGTTATCTACAAGGGATCTCCCATTACACTATCAAGTGATTTCTCAACAGAAACACATCAGGCCATAAGGGAATGGAATGAAATATATAAAGTAATGAAAAACAAAGGGCTGAATCCAAGAATACTCTATCCAGAAAGGCTATCATTCAAAATTGAAGGTGAAATCAGGAGCTTCGCAGACAAAAAACAGGCCAAGGGAGTTTATTACCACCAAACCAGCAATGCAAGAAATCCTAAGGGGACTGGTGTAAGAAGAAGGAATAGAAAGAGAAGAAGAAACACAAACATAAAGAATAAAAATGGTAACAAACAAGTACCTATTTATAATAACCTTAAACATAAATGGATTATATGCTCCAATCAAAACACATAGGGTGGCTGAATGGATAAGAAAACATGACCCATATATATGCTGTCTACAAGAGACCCACTTCAGAACAAGAGACTCACACAGATTGAAAGGGAAGGGATGGGAAAATTTTTTTTCAAACAAATGGAAATGAAAAAAAAAAAAAAAGCTGGGGTAGCAATACTTATCTCTGTCAATATAGACCTCAAAGTAATGGCCATAACCAGAGATAAGGAAGGCCACTTCATATTACTAAAGGGATTGATAAAACAACAGGATATAAATCCAGTAAACATACATGAACCCAATACAGGAGCACCCAAATACATAAAAAACCTTCTGGAAGATATCAAGGGAGAGATCGACGGCAATACAATCATAGTAAGGGACTTTAATACCCCATTGACATCACTGTATAAATCTTCTATACAAAAAAATTAGCAAAGAAACAGCAATCCAAAATGACTCACTAGATCAGATGGAACTAATTCACATCTTCAGAACATTTCATCCCAAAGCTACAGAATATACATCCTTCTCACTTGCACATGGAACATTTTCAAAGACAGACCACATATTAGGACACAGACTAAGTCTCTACAAATTCAAGAAGACTGAAATAATATCAAGCATCTTATCAAATCAAATGGCATAAAATTAGAAATCAATTACAATAAAAAACAATCAAACATATGGAGGCTAAATAGCATGCTATTAAACAATGATTGGGTTACAAGAGATCAAAGAAGAAATAAAAAACATCCTGGAAACAAAGGACAATGAAAACACAACAATCCAAAATCTATGGGACACAGTGAAAGCAAGCCTGAAAGTTCATAGCACTATAAGCGTACCTAAAAACAAAACAAAACAAAAACATACACACACACAAAAAAAAAACCCATAAGAAAAACTGGAAATAAGTTATCTAACCCTACAACTTAAAGAATTAGAAAGAGAGCAACAATAAAAGCCCAGAGTAAGTATAAGGGAAGAATAATAACGATCAAAGAGGAAATAAATGACATAGAAACAACAACAAAAAATACAAAAGTCAATAGAACCAAGAACTGATTCTTTGGAAGGATAAAAAAGATTGATGAACCTCTAGCTAGGCTCACCAAGAAGCAAAGAGAGAGGACCCAAATAAACAAAATCAGAAATGAAAGAGGTGAAGTAACAACTGACCCCACAAAAGTACAAAGGATTGTTAAAAAATACTAGGAACAACTCTATTCCAAAAAACTAGACAACCTAGATGAAATGGACATAGTCTTAGAAAAATACAATCATCCAAAACTCAATCAAGAAGAATCAGAAAACCTGAATAGGCCAATAACTACTGATGAAATGGAAGCAGTAATTAACTTAACAAAAGCCCTGGTCAGGGGAGTATTACCAAACATTCAAGGAAGAACTAAAGCCTATCCTCATCAGACTATTCCAAAAAATTCAAGAGGAAGGAACACTTCCAAGCTCTTTCTATGAAGCCAGCATTACCAAAATTCCAAAACCAGATAAAGACACCACAAAGAAAGAGAATTACAGGCCAATATCCCTGGTGAACATAGATGCTAAAATCCTCAACAAAATATTAACAAATTGCATCCAGCAATACATTAAAAATCCAGCAATACATCATACACCATGACAAAGTAGGATTTATTCTGGGAATGCAAGCCCGGTACAATATCTTCAAATCAATAAATGTAATACATCACATAAACAAATTGAAAGACAAAAATCACATGATTATATCAATTGATGCAGAAAAACCACTTGACAAAATCCAACACCCTTTTTTGATTAAAAACTCTCAGCCTTGCCGAAACCGGTTTGGCTCAGTGGATAGAGCGTCGGTCTGCGGACTGAAAGGTCCCAGGTTCGATTCCGGTTAAGGGCATGTACCTTGGTTGCGGGCACATCCCCGGTAGGGGGTGTGCAAGAGGCAGCTGGTCGATGTTTCTCTCTCATCGATGTTTCTAGCTCTCTGTCCCTCTCCTTTCCTCTCTGTAAAAAGTCAATAAAATATATTAAAAAAAAAAACAAAAAAAAAAAACTCTCAGCCAAATGGGAATAGAGGGATCATAACCTCAACATAATAAAAGCCTTATATGACAAACCTACAGCCAACATCATACTCAGTGGGCAAATACTAAAACCATTTCCCCTAAGAACAGGAACAAGACAGGGATGCCCACTCTCACCACTCCTGTTCAACATAATACTGGAAGTGCTAGCCATAGTGATCAGACAAGAAGAGAAAATAAAAGGTATCCAAATGGAAAAGAAGTAAAACTGTCATTATTCGCATGATATTGTGCATAGAAAACCCTAAAGATTCCATAAAAAAAACTACTACATTTAATAAATGAATTTGGCAATATAGCAGGATACAAAATTAACACAAAGAAGTCTAAGGCATTTCTATACACCAATAGTGAAATTACAGAAAGAGAGACTAAAAAAAAAAACAATTCCATTTACCATCGCACCAAAAAAATTAAGATACCTAGGAATAAGCTTAACTAAGGAGGTAAAAGACCTGTACTCGGAAAACTACAGGATGTTGAGAAAAGAGATAGAGAAATATATAAACAAGTGGAAGAATATACCATGTTCATAGATTAGTAGAATCAACATCATTAAAATGTCCATACTACCCAAAGCAATCTACAGACTCAAGTGCAATCCTCATTAAAATAAGAATGGCATATTTCACAGATGTAGAATAAACTCTCCAAAAATTTATAGGGAATAAAACAAGACCCCAAATAGCTGCAGCAATACTAAGAAGAACAGAGTTGGAGGGATCACAATACCAGATATCAAGCTGTATTACAAAGCCACTGTTCTCAAAACAGCCTGGTACTGGCACAAGAACAGACATATAGACCAATGGATCAGAATAGAGACACCAGAAATTGACCCACACCAATACAGTCAATTAATATTTGGCAAAGGAGGAAAGAGCATACAATGAAGTCAAAATTGGACAGATACATGCAAAACAATGAAACTAGACCACCAACTTACACCATACACAAAAATGGATAAAGGACTTAAATGTAAGACAGGAAACCATAAAAATTTTAGAATACTCCATAGGCAGCAAAATCTCAGACATATGCAGAAGCATACCGCTTCAACCATACCGCTCCTAGGGCAATGGAAACTAAAGAGAAAATAAACAAATGGGACTACATCAAAATAAAAAGCTTTTGTACAGCAAAAGAAATAATCAACAAAACAACAAGAAAGCCCACTGCATGGGAGAACATATTTGCCAGTGTTATCTCTGATAAGGGTTTAATCTCAAAATATATAGAGAACTCATGCAACTTAACATAAGGAAGATAAACAATCCAATGAAAAAATGGGCAAACGATCTAAATAGACACTTCTTGAAAGTGGACATACAGAAGGCCAAGAGGTATATGAAAAAATGCTAAGTCACTAATCATTCTAGAGATACAAATCAAAATGACAGTGAGGTACCACCTCACACCTGTCAAAATGGCTACCATCAACAAATGACAAGTGCTGGCAAGGATGTGGAGAAAAGGGAACACTGCTGGTGGGATTGCAGACTGGTGCAGCCCCTGTGGAAAACAGTATGGAGCTTCCTCAAAAAATTAAAAATGGAACTCCCATTTGACCCAATAATCCCACTTCTAGGAATATAACCCAAGAAATCAGAAACACTAATCAGAAAGAACATATGCACCCCTATGTTCATAGCAGCACAATTTACAATAGCTAAGATTTAGAAACAACCTAAGTGCGAATCAGCAAATGAGTGGATTAAAAAACTGTGGTATATCTACACAATGGAATACTATGCTGCTGTAAAAAAGAAATAACTCTTACTATCTGCAACAGCATAGATGGACCTGGAGAGCATTATGCTAAGTGAAATAAGCCAGTCATAGAAAGATAAGTATCATATGATCTCACTCATTTGTGGAATATAATGAACAACATAAACTGATGAACAAAAATAGATCCAGAGACATAGAAGCATCGAACAGACCTTCAAACCTCAGAGGGAAGGTAGGGAGGATGGGTAGGGGAGTGGTTTAGAGATCAACCAAAGAACTTGTATGCATGGACGTATAACAAATAGACCCAGACAATGGGGGGGGGGGGTGAAGTACAGTGCTGGGGTGGGGGTTGGGAGAGGACAATATGCAAAAAAGGGGACATATGTAATACTTTCAACAATGAAGAATTAAAAAATAGTAAAAATAAATAAAAACTAACTACTAAAAAACAAGGCTCTGTATCTTCACCGTATCAATGTCCATCTCCTGGTTGTGCTATTGTACTAGAGTTTTGTAAGATACCTACCCATTGGAGGAAACTGGGTAAGTGGCACATGTATAATTTCTTACAATTGGATGTGAGTCTAAAATTATCTCTAAAGAAAAAGCTTAACCCTAATAGATTTTCCACGCCACTCCTTTCCATATAGTTCATGTAGAGTCCCAATGAACTTACTTTTGTTCAGAAAGGGCAAGATGCCTCTTTGACGCCATATGCAGTGGAGCAGTCCCTTAGGTTAGGTGCTTGTAAAAGTCTGCATGTAAGATAAGAACTACACATAGCCCAAATCATCCTACAACATCCCTTATGAAAATGCCATACTGGAAACCAATATGCCAGCCCTCCTTAAGCCCAACATAACTTGTCTCTCCACCTGTTTTATAACAATGGCCACTTCTTCAGCTGACCACCTGATTGAACTAGCTGGTTTGTATTTAGGAGGCCATGTTTTATGAAAACCTATCTTTGGATACCAAATGCCACTTCATGAGTTGGAAGTCCATGTGAAAATGGAGGTCAACTACAGAAAAGCAGATTCATGTCTCCCATCTTATCCCCTCTAGAAAAGTGGGAAGAATGGCCCTCACTATTTATATTATTTTTCCCTGCCCCCTGCTCTCTCTCTCTCTCTCTGGTTGCATGTGTATGGTTGAATTTATATGATATAATTTCACTAATCATACAGTGATAAAATTTATTTCTTTGCCTAACTGGTCCCAACTAGACTGGGATAACAGAAACAATCTCTTTTCTGTTTTTTGTTTTTTTTTTTAAATGTTTTTATTGATTTCAGAGAAAGAAAGGGAGAAGGAGAGAGAAATATCAATGAGAAACATTGATGGGCTGCCTCCTGCATGCCCCCTACTGTGGATTGAGCCCACAACCCAAGCATATGCCCTGACCAGGAATCGAACCTGTGACCTCCTGGTGCATGGGCTTGACACTCAACCAACTGAGCCACACCAGCTGAGCTGTTTGTTTTTTAATACCCAGAACTTAGTACACTGCTTGGCATAGGCCAGATGTCACTAAATCCTTATTGAATGAATGATTCAAAGTATAGGACCCCATATCCTGACTGAAACATGGAAAATGGCCTGTTAAACAGTACTAAGTAGTATAGTTTTGTTTGCAGATTATATTTTACCAGGGCAGACACCCCTCTGAGACTTGGTCAAGCTCTTCAAGTAATTATTGCGATTGTCTCCCACCCCCATTTTCATGGTCAGGGTCCTGGCTTTTAGCTTACCAGCAGGGTAGCTATCTAGTGAAACCTGTGCCTCTGCCTATTTACCTAAGCTTTTGGTTTTATAAGATATTTTATCCTAAGAATTAATTCATTCACTTACTAGTAAGATCTAACAATACATTTAAGAAACAATACTAAAGTATGAAGAAATTCTGGATGTCTGAGAAAGCATTTGAAAAAATATTTAAAAGGAATTACTTTTCATAAGTGAGATTGATCTATAGTTTCCAATTTTGTGTTATCTTGCTTTTATATCAGTGGCTTATCTAAGGCTAGTCTCTTAGAATGAGTTAAGCAAACTTTTTTCCTTTTATGTGCACCAAAATAACACATGTACATATGTTATTCTTATTTAACATGGGAAAAAAAGGAACCAGTAACTCACCTTTACTGCATTGCCACCACCTTTGGGACCCTGAGACTTCTTGTCAGAACTATCACTCCCAGATGCTGCTCCTCCTTTAGAGAAGAGATAACAGGTACTCATTTAAACTGCACCTTGATATTTACAGAAAGGTCCAACACATCAGGAGTTGATGCTTCTGTCATAGCACCAAGTTTAAAAAGGGAACTCTGCCAGACACTTTAACTACATAAAGCTAAATTCATTTGTGACTCACCTCTCTTAAAACAGGAAATGTGTGCCCTATGGAAACCCTTCACTGAAAAATAGATACACGGGTGAGGATGCTAATGGTTGAATGAGAGTGCCAGAAGCCTGGTCCAGATTCTCTGGACCCAATTTGAAATCCTGCCTTCTAAGTGCAAACCCCTGAGCTCTTGTAAGATTTTCAATAAGCACTGCAACTATGTATTTGAGTACTCATAATTCCAATATGTAAAATATCCAAGAATATATTTTAAAGATATTTCCCACTACCCATATTTGGCTAAGTATTACACTTATGTCCAAATTCCCATAGTCTACTACATTGCCTACTTGATAGCTTCCTAAGAAAAGTTATCAGTATTCAGATTAACAACCATTGGCAGAAACTTACATTTTACTAGTATATCATTTTACTACAATGTCAACTTCTATGTGGATGGCAGTATACTTATGTTAGAGCCTCATGTTACTGAGAACTATTGCTGGATTAAATGTTCAGTTAAATAAACATTTCCTAAGTAACTACTAAGTTCCAGGCACTGGGAATACAAAGATGAACAAGCCACAGTACCTTCCTTCAGGGAGCTCATTTGCCCTCAGATATGTAAACAGATTATTTTCAGAAGATGATCTATGATCTATGGACAGGGGGCTGTGGAAGCACAGCGGGACATTTTAGTCAGTCAGGGGAGGTTTCCTGGATGTATAGGCACTGATGAGGTAAAGAAAGAACAAGAGCCGAAACCGGTTTGGCTCAGTGGATAGAGCGTCGGCCTGTGGACTGAAGGGTCCCAGGTTCGATTCCGGTCAAGGGCATGTACCTTGGTTGCGGGCACATCCCCAGTAGGGGTTGTGCAAGAGGCAGCTGATCGATGTTTCTCTATCATCGATGTTTCTAACTCTCTATCCCTCTCTCTTCCTCTCTGTAAAAAATCAATAAAATATATTTTTAAAAAAAAAAAGAAAGAACAAGGGTGAGGGGATACTCCAAAGTGGAAAAACTGCATGGTTTGTTGGAAACTATGGATAAAGCCAAATCTGAGATGGGAATGCTGTGAGATTGAGCCCAGGGGAAGTGGCTGAGGGTTAGGGCATGAGGGCCTTTAGGCCCCATTAAGAAACTTGGAATTTATCCTAGAAGTAACAGGGAGCCCTTGAAATGTTTTAATCAGGAGACTCCATCTTACTTGTTTCTCCAATGTCTAGCAGAGTGCCTGACACACAATTGTTCAAAAAATTTCAACTAAACTGAGAACCCAAAATACTGTTCTGACCACTAAATGCCTAAGAACATATTACTATCAAAGGAGTTTTATTACATCAAACTCTTAAGTGGGTTTGCTGTATATTCACTGATGCCTTCCAGTTATCCCATCCTCTCCCCCACTGGATGCTGTCATCTTCTGACTGCCATCTCCCTCCCTTTGATTGACTGAGAACTTTGGAAGCAGCTTCAGGCTTCCTTTCCAGTCTCATTTCTGCCATCATCTTAGATGATTTCACCATCTACACTGAGGAATCACCCAACAACCTAACCTCACACTTCTGGACCTCCCTCCCGAATGCTCATGTCTTCTACTCCAGGCCACCTGTTCCCAGAGGCACAGGATGAAAACTGTGCCACTCAGATCTAGTAGTTCAGTCTCTGGCTACAATTTCCAATTCTAGCTTTCTCATGCCTCATTCCCACAACACTGACTCTTCGTCTTCACAGAAACCACTCCCACCTCCAGTTCCTTTATCCAGCTATGTTCCCCTGCACTATCAGACTTCTTCCCTTCCTACTCTGGATGCCACGATCTGAACTTGGTCCCTTCCCACTAGCACCCTTATTTCTCTTGTGTTGCTAGCTTTCTATTATCGTTGTCCAACAAAACCTCAACCTAGGCTCAAGGCTACACCTCTTTTCAATCCTATATTGTGCCTGCTGCTCGGTACTAGGTAAATCATGACTGTGTAGAATGTGTCCTCTACAAATTCATAGCCTTCAATCTTAGGCTTTCGGCCCTCAGGGCAATCCTTTTTATTAGTATTTCATTCCCTCTCCCATCACCTTCTGTGATCATTCCGAACTTTTACCTCTCAAGATCCCTACTCAGTCCTTGCCCCTCAGTCTTAAAACTTACCCTTACCTTCCACTTTACTAAGAAATTGAGGCATTAAGTATGATCTCTTACAAACTCAACCCCTTCCCCCTCTCTGGCCCCAGTTTTTATAACCACCCTCACCCCCATCGCTTTTCTTGTGACCTCAAGCATCAGATGTCCCTTCTCCTCTTCAAAGCTCAACTGCTCCTCTTTCCTGGACCCCATTTTTTTCTTAAATCTCACTCCTCGGTACCTTTGCCTGTAATTCAACCAGACCCTTCACATCAGCCTCATTTCCAAGTTTTCCCCAAACAAAACTTTCTCTTAGTCCTTTGTCCTCTTCTATCTACCATCTAATTTCCATGCTTTTTAAATTAAAGCTTTCCAGAGAAGTCTACACTGATTGTCTCTAATCACCTCGAGGTCAGTCACTGACCACCCGCTGCGTCCATCTCGGGCCCCGGGGTTCTCCGGTCAGCTCCCTCCCCTCGCTACCCACCTAACCCTATTCTCCCTAGTTGCTTTGTCCGCTCTACCTTTTCCACCCTTTCCAGAACCGCTTTTTCCTTTGGGAGGCATCTTGGAAACTTGATGTTGATTGAACTCTCAACGGTACCGGTGGCCCCACAAAGCCCCTTCAGGTCCTACGGGCTGTCCTAAACAAATGCCTGAAAGCGGCATCACAACTGACCGTTTTTACTGCGGCTCCGGGAGCAGGCATATCTTGGGGCAGACACAGTCCTTTGGCTCTCGAACCAATGGGACTGAAGATGCCTGACCAATAAGAAGCTTGGGCTGGCGGGGTGGTGGAGGGGGCAGGTCACAGGTAGAGTTAGGCAGGAAGCCCCGCCTCTGCGCTTTACGTTCCTTCTTTCTCAAGCCCTTATTTGTGCCAGCTCCCCTGCTTCCCCGCTCCCCCTACCTCCGCCCCCCCCTCTCCCACGCGTGCGTAGTGGAAGCCTTGGGCCTCTGCAGTCCCTACGGCTCTAACCAATCCCTTGTGGCCTCCAGACAAAGGGAAAGCAGGAAGAGCCTCCGTGGCTGCTCCCTCCTTCTGCTCCCTCGTATACACAAGTCCTGCCTCCCTTGAGGTTTTAAATTTTATTTTGCAGCTGTAGCTGATTGTGTTCAAAAGGTAGTTTTCAAAAAAGGCTATCACCCTCTCTGCCTCCTGCAGAACTCTGTCATGGAGAAATATTGAAAGCAGTCTCAATGTCCCTCAGTAGGGCATTGCTTAAATAATGTTTCAACCACAGTAAAGGATATTTGCCATTTACAATACAGACATGGGAAATGTCCCTTAAGAATACAGACCAAGCTGTAGAATATTTCTCTTTTTAAAGTATATAGTGTATCCTTATTGAAAGAAAAAAAACCTTAGTCATGTGAGCAAATCAAATTAACTAATTTCAACTATTAAATCATTGATTGCTAGACAAGTCTTAGGTTCACCTGCTTTTGGCTTTTTATTGCATAAAGTCTGTAAAATGAATTTGGAACTGTTGATGTAATGTCTTGTGCTTTGTTGAAGGTGTGTTTCTTGAGCAGAATGTTCAAAATATAAAAGTCAATCTAAGGGAAAAAGTATATAGTGTACCATATAATATATGCATTAAAGGACAGGAAGGCTACCCAGTAAAATGTGACCAGTGGTGCTAGCACAGGTAGTTGTGTAGTTTCCAAAATTACTATAATGGTGCAGCATAATATAGTAGTTAAACGCCGGATTCTTGCTTTAAATCCCTGCTGCACCATGTGGCTACTAGCTCTGTGACCTTGAAGTTACCACACCTCTCTGCCTCAGTTTCATCATCTGTAAAATGGAGTTCATGATAATAGTACCTATTTACTGGGTGTTAAGAGAATTAAGTTCATATTTGTAAAACACATAAAAAATCACTAGTTCATAGAGCTTAAGGTAAATGAGTTTTGAATTTGTGTCCCTACACTTTCTCCCCTTACCCACAACCCCCATATATAAGGTTAGAGCTTTTCCTCCATTCTGCAAGATAGCTGTGCCAGCTCCCACTGCCAGCTAGAACCTATAGGTGGTTCAGCTCAGAGTTCAGTTTTTGGAGACAGCCTTGTTGGACTTGGGATGCTTTATGCTTAGACCTGTGGGTCAGGTATTTCTGAGATCATGCCCATCTCCAACTCATACATAAAAAGCAACCTTCTCATGCTGTGCTGCTGTGATTTCTGGACACAGCACATCTTGGGCACACCTTGTTTCAGATTGGGAAGCACACTCAGCATAGAAGGGGTCATTGCTCCCCCACTTCGGAGGAGGATACCACAGGCCCCATGTGTTGACTTGCCAAGTCCAGCTGGGAGATGTGGAGTGGGCTTTGATAAAGACATGTTCATCAGTTCATTCGGAGCCCCGAAGCACCTTTACATCTGAGTTTTCATAGGGAACAGCCTTTCCTGCAACCACTGGTTATGGCAGTCTTGGAGTGGGAACGAAGCAGAGTTCAGATCCCAGTGAAGAACCCAGTGTTCAATGGTTGATGTGCCAGGCAAATGCTTAGTATATGGAACAATTGTGAGAGCTCTGTGCATTTTAGCAGATAACAGCAACAACAGCAATAAGCAAGCCTGTGTAAGTGGCTGAATTTGCCCAAAGCAATGCCTAAAGGCCCTTAGCTCAAAGGAGTAAAGGATACGTACACTTCTGCTGGGGGTTTCAGGGTTAAAAGCACTTCAAAGACAGATACAAAATCATGTTCCAGCTCAACTATGTAGTATTCATCATAAAAAATGGGGGAGGGGGGAATATAATAAAATCTTAAGTGTTAGTTCTGGAATATGAGTTGATGACTATTTTTCATTTTTTTCTGTTTACATTATGTTTATGTCAACTGGCATGGGTTTTTTCCCCAAGAAAAAGGACAATAAACATTATTTGTAAAACAAACAACAAAAAAGCTAGTTTCTATATAGGGTTAAGTCTGAACCAGTCTGTGTAGGCCGACTGTGGAGGAGTCTGTGGAGCAGAGTGAACAGAAGAACAGGCAGGGGACAGAGAGGAGAAAACTTCAGCCTTGAAACCATGATAATGACTGCAGGAGTATGCACAATGAATCAGAGCCAGGAATGGCTGCCAGTTGTATTTTCTTTTTTAAAATATATTTTTATTGATTTCAGAGAGGAAGGGAGAGGGAGAGAGAGATAGAAACATCAATGATGAGAGAGTATCATTGATCGGCTGCCTCCTGCACGCCCCCCCCCCCCCCCCCCCGGGGATCGAGCCTGCAACCCGTGCATGTGTCCTTGACCGGAATCGAATCCGGGACCCTGTATTTTCTATTAATTATAGGAGACACATCCATCCCATCAGCAATATACCTGCATCCATTTGCCATAATGGGTGCTTACTTTTGCATGTGGCTGATTCTTCAGACTGATACTTCCATGCATTTCTTAAACAAGGAAAAGCAGGAAGGGAAGCTGGCAGCTCTCTTTCCAGGAAGAGGTTCACAAACCTTGACCCAGACTCACTGTCCTGCCCACTCTGCTCCACAACCAAAGGTTGCAGTTTCTTTTCCATTGGAGATCCCAGCAGAGCTTACTCTGAACTGGGAGCTTGAAGCAACAAAACAGAAATCTAATTGATCCCATTCAGAGGTGATCAATGCATGGGGAGCTCTGGGCCCCAGACTCTGGGGACAAGGGTAGAAAAAGGTCACATTTGGAAACTGAAACCAGGAAAAATCAATACACTGTGGATGAGATCAGCCACATGCAAAAGTAAGCACCCATTATGGCAAATGGATGCAGGTATATTGCTGATGGGATGGATGTGTCTCCTAAGCCCATTCAGTGGCTGAAGAACTTTCTGTCCCTCTTCATGCTGTTGTAATGTGCCTGGCATGAGATAATGAGGTTTTGAGCAACTGGTTTTAAAAAAGGACTCCAGAGAAGTGTCTATGTTTATCTAGTAATGTTTAAGCAAAAAAAGCTACAGTTTCTGGAGGACACTAATATTTCAGTATCTAGTGAGGTGGATTTTGTCGAAGGCAGTGTTCATTTGAGACAATGGAAAACAAGCAACAGAAATGGCATATGTAGCATGAGCCTGGAGGTTTCCCTTCATGATCTTTTAGTTTTCACAAGTTTTATTGCAGAGAATCGCCATTGCCATGTTAGAGCTGAAGAAACAAGCTCAAAGAAGTTAAGAAATGTCTTCAAGGTTTCACATCCTAGGATGGTGGCAGGGTTGGGCTCTGAACTCATGTCTTTCTGACTTCCAAGCTGGTACTCTCTGCATGATGGCATGCTTTGCCACCCTCTAAATAAAACCCAAGAACACCCAGTTCCCTTTGTTCTGGGTGCATGTTCTCCAAGTCAGCTTCCCAGGGACCAGAGGCCTCACAAGGGGACACTGTCCAAGAGATGCCAAGGCCAAGCTACGCTGCCACCATTGGACAGAAATAAATGCGCCCCTGGTTTATGTGCCAGTGTGTTGGTTCTGAGTAATCTGGAAAGTGATCACCTCTGCCTACTCCGCCAAATCTCCCAAGCCCAGAAACACTAAGGCAAGGAGAAGGAACATGGAGTAGGTGGGGGACAGTGGGCACAGCATTGTTACCTAGGCAGAGAGGGGACAGTGGGGAAGAGGTCTTCTGTGTTCTTACCTTCAGGAACTGGTCTCAATGTCCAATGGATTCTGCCTTCTAAACAAATCTTTTCCCTTGCCTCTCATCATTTTTACGATAAACAATGAACATTTTACTAGGATTCACCAAACATTTCTTGTGCTCATTCTCCACTCTCTTCCCTGCTGCCACAACCTTTTGCACATTCTCTGGAACATTGCAACAGCCTGTCGTCAATTCCTCCCAGTGATACCAACAACAATCAAGACTTAACTACAACAAGGCTGTACACACAGTCCACAAAGTGGTGCACCAAGAGTGTCCACCTCAGGTAACTGGGGAGGCCGACCCACTGGGCCATATAGGACACCTAGCACACAAAGCTACCCTACCAACTCATGGAAGCAGCGAAAATGCGGAGACAAAGAAACATCACAAATGAAAGAAATGGAGGAAAACAAATGACTGGATATAGAGTTCAAAACCACGGTTATAAGGTTTTTCAAGAATTTCCTAGAAAAGGCCAATAAATTTAGTGAGACCCTTGAGGATATGAAAAAGGACCAACTAGAAATTAAACATACACTGACTGAAATAAAAAATATATTATACAGAGATCCAACAGCAGACTAGAGGAACGCAAGAATCAAGTCAAAGATTTGAAATACAAAGAAGCAAAAAATACTCAGCCAGAAAAGCAAAAAGAAAAAAGAATCCAAAAATTTGAAGATAGTGTAAGAAGCCTCTGGGACAACTTCAAGCGTACCAACATCAGAATTATGGGGGTGCCAGAAGAAGAGAGAGAGCAAGATACTGAAAACCTATTTGAAGAAATAATGACAGAAAACTTCCCCTACCTGGTGAAAGAAATAGACTTACAAGTCCAGGAAGTGCAGAGAACCCCAAACAAAAGGAATCCAATAGGACCACACCAAGACACATCATAATTAAAATGCCAAGAGCAAAAGACAAAGAGAGAATATTAAAAGCAGCAAGAGACAAACAGTTAGTTACCTACAAGGGAGCACCCATAAGATTGTCAGCTGATTTCTCAACAGAAACCACGCAGGCCAGAAGGGAGTGGCAAGAAATATTCAAAGTGATGAATAGCAAGAACCTACAACCTAGATTACTCTACCCAGCAAAGCTATCATTCAGAATTGAAGGTCAGATAAAGAGCTTCACAGATAAGAAAAAGCTAAAGGAGTTCATCAACACCAAACCAGTATTATATGAAATTCTGAAAGGTATTCTTTAAGAAGAGGAAGAAGAAAAATGTAAAGATAAAAATTATGAACAACAAATACATATCTATCAACAAGTGAACCTAAAAATCAAGTGAATTAAAAATCTGATGAACAGAATACACTGGTGAATATAATAGAATCAGGGGCATAGAAAGGGAGTGGACTGATAATTCTCAGGGGGAAAGGGATATGGGGGGGTGCAGGAAGAGACTGGACAAAAATCGTACACCTATGGATGAGGACAGCGGGGGGGAGGTAAGGGCAGAGGGTGGGGTAGAAACTGGGTGGAGGGGAACTATGGGGGGGGGAGGAGAAACAATTGTAATAATTTGAACAATAAAGATTTATTAAATTTAAAAAATAAATAAAAACATTTAGGTTGTTTCCAGTTTTGGACTATGACAAATAAAGTGGCTGTATGCGTTGTGTAAAGGTTTTTGTGTGTATACAAGTTTTCATTTATCTAGGATTATTTCCAAGAGTGTAATTTCTGAGTTGTATAGTAAATTGCATGTTTATTTTTGTAAGAAACTGCCATACTCTTTTCCAGAGAGGCTGTACCATTTCACATTCCTACCAGCAATGCAAGGGTGATCCAGTTTCTCACTCTAATCAATAGCATTTTGTGTTATCACAATTTTTTTATTTTTGCCATTTTTAGATGTGTACTGATACCTTATTTTGATTTTTAATTTGCATTTCTCTAATGGCTAATGATGTTGAACATCTTTTCATGGGTTAATTTGCTCTCTGTATATCCTCTTCAGTAAAATGTCATGTCTCTTGCCCAGTTACTGATTAGATTTTTAAACTGTTGACTTTTAGCTCTTTATATATTCTAGATATGAGTACTTTGTGTTCTCCTCTTAAAAGGTTTGGATTTTTGTTTTTTTGCAGAGCAAAAGTCCTTAATTTTTTTATGGTTCATGCTTATGGTGGCATAGTAAGCACTAAGTCCTACATTCCAGATATTTTTCTCCTATATTTTCTTCTAAAAGCTTTGTTTTAAACTTAAATTGTTGATCCATTTGAGTTAGTTTTGTATAAGGTGTGAAGTTTAGATCAAAGTTCATTTTTTTTGCCTATAAAAGTCCAATTTCTCCAACATCATTTGTTGAAAAATATATCCTTCATTAAATTGCTTTTGCACTTAAAAAAAAATCAGTTGGATGGCCCAGCCAGTGTAGCTCAGCAGTTGAGCTTTGATCTAAGAACCAAGAGATCACCAGCTCGATTCCTGGTCAGGGCACATGTCTGGTTTTCAGGCTCAATCCCCTGAGGGGGGCTAACAGGGGGTAGCCAATCGATGATGTTTCTCTTTCATCGATGTTTCAATCTCGCTATCCCTCTTCCTCTCTTTCTAAAAAATCAATAAAACCATTAAAAAAAAACCTCACTGAGTTATACACTAAAAATAGGATGAGTTGTTGTTGTTTTTTAAAATCAGTTGGCTGTACTTGTCTGAGTCTGTTCTGGATTCAGTGTTCTCTTCCACTGATCTGTGTGTCTTTCCCTCCGCCAACATCACACAATTATTATAGCTACATACTAAGTTTTAAAATTGGGTAGAGTGATTATTTTTCTATTTATTATTTTTTTCAAAAATATATTTTTAGCTATTTCAGTTCTTTTTATCTTTCCATACACATTTTAGAATAATATTGTCTGTATCTATAAAAAATGATGCTAACTTTTGATAAGAATGGTGTTAAACCTATAAAACATTTTGGGGGAAATTGATATCCTTACTTTGTTGACTACTCCAATTCATGAACACAGTACATCTCCCCATGTAGTCAGGTCTTTGATTTCTTTCATTAGTGTTTTGTAGTTTCAGCATACAAGTCCTGAACATATTTTTTTTTCCAGATATGTACCTGTGTGTTTTATTTGAGTGATTGTGAGAGATATTGTAGTTTTAATTTTGGATTTCACATGTTCATTGCTAATATTTAGAAATAAAATTGAGTTTTGTATGTTGATCTTATATCCTGTGATCTCACTGAACTCATTTATTAATTCTAGGAGGTTGTTTATTTTGTGTGTGGATTTCTTGTGATATTCCATTTTGGAGGTCAGGGTTTGATTCCCAGTCCGGGCACATGCCCAGGCTGCAGGCTTGATCCTCCAGTAGGGGGCGTGCAGGAGGCAGCTGATCCATGTTTCACTCTCATCATTGTTTCTATCTCTCTATCCCTTTCCCCTCTTCTCTCTAAAATCAATACAAATACATATTTTTTAAAAAACAACTCCCTGCTCAATGTGGAGGCATGCCTGAGAGACCTGCGCATTGAAACATCTAAAAGTGGGCAACTGGGAATAAACAGGGAGATGAGAAGGGAGGAAAACGCAGACTGCCCGCAGATACAGCACTGCAACTAGGAGCTTAAAGCTCAGCCTGGAGATGAAGGAAGTCAGCAGCAGGTGCTTCCTTTAGCTGGGAGGAACAGAGAGCTGTGTGGGTCAGACCAGCAGGGCAAGTGGAGCAAGCAGTTTCTGAGCCAACAGATGCCCGACAGAGCACGGGGTTCAGCTGTGCGGTTCTCCACTGTCAGACGAGGTGGTGGTGTTTCAGACAAAGAAACAAAACAACAAACCCCTGCTAAAACTCACCTCCCATTACCCTTGGAGTCAGGCCGAGGAGCATATTATCTGTAAACTAAGAGCTATTGCAGAACTGCTGTTTCCTTCTGTGACTGATCCCCAGGTGGGGTACTTTGGGGCAGAACCCCATGGAGATCAGAGGTCACCATAACAGTGAGGGCAAACAAACCCACTTCAAGCAGTAGGGCTGTACTGTTTTATGGAAGCCATGAAGGTCAAGTCCTGGAGATCACAGAGGTAAAAGAAACCCTGCAATTCAGCACCATCTACTGGAAAATAGTAGAAAGACCTCTGCAGAGGAACCTGCTAAATAGGCCATTAATATAGACAGATATACATGCCTAGACAAAGGAGAACAGCAAATACCATGAATAACCATGGTAATGAGGATGGTCAGAAAGAAAATGAAAAATCCCCAGAAAGCAAGCAGGAGCACATAGAAATATGTGATATAAATAACTGAGATTTCAAGATTGCAATTCTGAAAATACTCAATGAGATGTGAGAAAATACAGACAGGCAATTCAACGCACTCAGAAAACAAATCAATGAACAAAATGAGTACTTTGCCAACAATATCAAAACTTTAAAAAAGAACTATTCATAAATCCTGGAAATGAAGCATGCAATTAAGGAGATTAAGAGTAAACTACTGAGCATAGAAAACAGAGCCAACCATATGGAGGAAAAAATTACTGCTATCACAAATAGGAATCTAGAAATGATGTAGAGGGAAGAAGAGCGAGACCTGAGCATAAAGAAAAATGAAATAACTCTACAACAACTATCTGATTCCATCAAAAGAAGCAATATTAGAATAATAGGCATTCTGGAAGAGGAAGATAGGGAGAAAGGAATGGAGATCCTATTCAAACAAATAGTGGATGAGAACTGCCTAAACCTATGGAAAAAACTAGATCCTTGAATCCAAGAAGCAAACAAACACCTAGTTACCCCAATCCAAAGAGGCCCTCTCCAAGACATTTTTATATTAAAACTGTCAAAAATTAATGACAAAAAAAAAAATTCTCAACACAGCAAGGCAAAAGAAGGAAGTGACCTACAAAGGAAAACCCATCAGAATTTAAACTGACTTCTCAGCAGAAAATTTTCAAGCCAGAAGAGAGTGAAACCAAATATTTGAACATCTGAAAGAGACAAATTACCAGCCATGAATAATATATCCAGCAAAATTATCCTTTAATATGAAGGAGAAATAAACACGTTCCAAAACATACAGAAACTGATGGAGTTTATCACCAGAAAACCTCCATTGCAGGAAATACTCAAAGTAGTTATTCTACCTGAAACAAAGAACATAAGGTCACAACACTAAGAGTAAATTCACCAAAAAACGTACAGCATAAACAGGGATAATTTGTAACAACAAACACATAAAAAGGGAGGGTATAAAGATCTGAACTGGCAAAGGAGGATGAAGATCAGATGCACTCAAAAGAAAAAACACACACTACTGTATATATGCAACTTTATTTTTTAATTTCTTTATTAATTAAGGTGTCACATATTTGTCCTCATCCCCCCATTCCCATCCCCCCCCCCCACTCATGCCCCAACCCCCTGTTGAACTTAACCGTTGGATAGGCTCATATGCATGCACACAAGTCCTTTGGTTGAACTCTCCCCCTCTCCCCACCCTCCCCTATCCTCCCTCTGAGGCCCGATAGTCCCATCGATGCCTCCTTGCTTCTGGTTCTGTTCTTGTTCCTCAGTCTATGTTGTTCATCATTTCCCCTAGATGAGCAAGATCATATGTCACTAGATATATACTTATGAGAACTGAATGTGAGACGAGCAATAATAGTTATGTTGACAGGCAGATGGATCAGTCTGTAGTGAGTTTCTTTCTGGACCAACAGTTCTTTTGAGACCCAATTTCAATGTCCACCAGTTCCTTATCTGTACATGTCAGCACTGACCCCTCAGCTCTGGATGGTGGACAAATGGTGGTAACGGAGGTCTGACTCCCTCTGGTTTGGTCTCGGCGAACCCAGGGGCACGGCTTCACCCGGACTAAGGGGCACGTGGCCTCACCCGGATCTAGGGACACATGGTCTCACCCGGACCCAGGGACGCTTGGACTCTCCCAGACCCAGGGGCACGTGGCCTCATCCGGGCCTAGGTGTACGAGGCCTCACCCGGATCCAGGGACACATGGTCTCACCCGGACCCAGGGACGCTTGGCCTCTCCCAGCCCCAGGGGCACGTGGCCTCACCCGGGCCTAGGTGCACGAGGCTTCACCCAGATCCAGGGACACATGGTCTCAGCCGGACCCAGGGACGCTTGGCCTCTCCCAGCCCCAGGGGCACGTGGCCTCACCCGGGCCTAGGTGCACGAGGCCTCACCCGGATCCAGGGACACATGGTCTCGCCCGAACCCAGGGACGCTTGGCCTCTCCCAGACCCAGGGGCACGACGTGGCCTCACCCGGGCGTAGGTGCACGAGGCCTCACCCAGATCCAGGGACACATGGTCTCATCCGGACCCAGGGACACTTGGCCTCTCTCAGACCCAGGGGCACGTGGCCTCACCCTGGCGTAGGTGCACGAGGCCTCACCCGGATCCAGGGACACATGGTCTCTCCCGGACCCAGGGACGCTTGGCCTCTCCCAGACCCAGGGGCACGTGGCCTCACCCGGGCCTAGGTGCATGAGGCCTCACCCGGGTCCAGGGACACATGGTCTCGCCCGGACCCAGGTGCGCGTGGCCTCTCTCACACCCAGGGGCACGTGGCCTCACCTGGACCTAGGTGCACGAGGCCTCACCCGGATCCAGGGACACATGGTCTCACCCGGACCCAGGGACGATTGGCCTCCCCAAGACCCAGGGGCACGTGTCCTCACCCGGGCATAGGTGCACGAGGCCTCACCCGGATCCAGGGACATATGGTCTCACCCGGACCCAGGGACGCTTGGCCTCTCCCAGTCCCAGGGGCACGTGGCCTCACCCGGGCCTAGGTGCACGAGGCCTCACCCGGATCCAGGGACACATGGTCTCGCCCGGACCCAGGTGCGCGTGGCCTCTCTCACACCCAGGGGCACGTGGCCTCACCTGGACCTAGGTGCACGAGGCCTCACCGGATCCAGGGACACATGGTCTCACCCAGACCCAGGGACGCTTGGCCTCCCCCAGACCCAGGGGCACGTGGCCTCACCCGGGCCTAGGTGTACGAGGCCTCACCCGGATCCAGGGACACATGGTCTCACCCGGACCCAGGGGTGCGTGGCCTTTCCCAGCCCCAGGGGCACGTGGCCTCACCCGGGCCTAGGTGCATGAGGCCTCACCCGGATCCAGGGACACATGGTCTCACCCGGACCCAGGGACCCTTGGCCTCTCCCAGACCCAGGGGCACGTGGCCTCACCCGGGCCTAGGTGCACGAGGCCTCACCCGGATCCAGGGACACATGGTCTCGCCCGGACCCAGGGGTGCGTGGCCTCTCCCAGCCCCAGGGGCACGTGGCTTCACCCGGGCCTAGGTGCACGAGGCCTCACTCGGATCCAGGGACACATGGTCTCGCCCGGACCCAGGGACGCTTGGCCTCTCCCAGACCCAGGGGCACGAGGCCTCACCCGGGTCTAGGTGCACGAGGCCTCACCCGGATCCAGGGACACATGGTCTCACCCGGATCCAGGGACACACGGTCTCACCCGGACCCAGGGACGCCTGGCCTCCCCCAGGCCCAGGGGTACGCGGCCCCACCCGGGCCTAGATGCACGAGGCCCCACCCGGATCCAGGGACACATGATCTCGCCCGGACCCAGGGGTGCGTGGACTCACTTGGACCTAGGTGCACGAGGCCTCCCCCGGATCCAGGGACACATGGTCTCACCCGGACCCAGGGGCGCTTGGCCTCTTCCAGACCCAGGGGCGCTTGGCCTCACCCGGGCACGGGACCCAGCGTCATCCGGGTCCAGGGGCACTTAGCCTCACCCGGACCCAGAATCCGGCCTCACCTGGAGCCAGGGGCACATGGCCCCACCCAGACCCAGGGACGCGAGGCCCCACCCATACCCGGAGGCGCGCGACCACTCCCGAGCCCAGAGGCGCGCAACCCCGCCCGCACCCGGGTCCCAGCGGGGCCCCGTCCTCCCGATCCCAATTCCCGCCGGTCAACCCCCCCCCAGCAACCCCCCCGGCCATCCTGCCAGAGCTCCAGGACGGCTGCCGCAGAACTCGTCGGGCGGCTGCTCGGCGAAGCTCCGGTGCGCCTGGTGCGTGGCGGCGGGCCGGTCCGGCATCGCCGCGACGGCCCCTGGGTCCGCAGCGGCAGCCGGTCGCTGAGCATGCGGACCCGGCCGCCCCCAGGGCACCGAAATTCCTGAAGGACTCGGAGGCCAGCAAGCGCGGAGTCCCCCACTCCACGTCTCACAGGGGCCCGTCTGTCCGCGCTCGGCAGCAAGTGGAGCCGCCCCCTCAGCCAGAGACCGTCGGGGGGACCGCGCCGAGCACGCTCCAGGTCGCCCCTGCGTCGCCCAAGCCGCAGTTCCCAAAGTGTGGTCCTTGGGTCATCTGCATCAGCATCATCCCGCATACCCCTCTTATTCTAGCTGCAGAGCATCCACTCAGCCAGCCCTACGGTGGTCTTGGGTGGTGTCTGTTCCGTTCTCCCGTCGCAGCCTCAAAGTTGTTGTGGCAGGCAACATCCAGGCCTCCGCCCTATGTCTCCATCCCGGTCCTCCCTTGTATAGTTAAGTCTTGATTGTTGCTGGTGCCACCGGGAGGGCTCTCTTTGTCTATAAAGGAAGAGTTGCTGTGCAGGAGACTCTTCTATGGGCCGGGTCTTGGTGCAGCAAGGCTTTGGCGCTCACTGAATCTGCCTGTTGGATTTGTCCCTTATGTGCGTGGTTGAAGTCTGGTGTCATTTCCCACAGACCACCAGATGCCCTCGTTTCTGGGTCCCCAATGGGGCGTAGATCAGCCACTGCCTTAGGCACTCAGCAGGGATTACAGCAAGAACTGTAGTTTCCTCCTTCTGTCTGAGTGGCCCTGGAGCAGTCCGACTAGAACAGCAGTTTATCTGGTCCGCTGCCAGAGGGCAGGCCACCCACATGCATAAGCCGTTGCTTGGAGCATAGGTGTGCCTGCAAGACTTGCAGGGCGGGTCTTCAAAATGTGCGGGGCGGGTCCCAGGGCGGGGCGGGTCTCAGGGTGGGACAGGTCCCAGGGTGGGGCAGGGTCTCAGGTCGCCAACAGGCCATGGTGCGGCGAGCCACAATGGCTGCGAATCTGCTCCTTCTGCCTTCCAAGTTTCTAAGTCCCCTCGTTCTGCGCTCTAGCGCAGCAAACACTGATTGCTGGGCGCACCTCCGCAAGAGTCCCGCCTCTCCCCGCAGGCATCTGGGTCTCCCGCGGGTCCCCAGAAGCTGGATTTCAGGGTGATGGAGAGCTAATCTCCCCTAAGTTTGGAACAAAAGCCCCTTTCTCTCGCCACCAGCCCGAGCCATGCGCCTCCGCACCTTGTCCCCTCCGATTTCGCTGGTTTCCTCTTCCCTCTTAGCTGTAAATCTCTCCTGTAGTTCTGGGCTGCAGACGCTCCATCCTCCAGTCGCACCCCTGAAACAGCTGCGCGCGGCCCAGCCATCCTCTTGATTCTCCTCCGTCAAAATGGCTAGAGGACTTGAAAGTAAGATGAGATCTCTTAAGAATCCTCCAAATTGGTGTTGGCGGCGTCCGGGGCCCCGAGGATCTCAGTGCGCAGCTCAGCCAGGTCGGTGGCGCGGGTGAGCCCCTCCTGCAGAAAGATGGTCTCTTTCTTCACCGAGAGCCGCTGCGCGGAGTCCGCGGCCGCCGCCACAGCAGCCGCGGCCCCCACGAGCCCATGGCCCCGGCTGCGGTAATGACTGAGGGGAGCAGCTGCCCTGTCTGGGGAGACGCGAGCAGCAGTCGCCACACTCAGCAGTCCATGTTTCAGTTGTATTTCCGAAACTGCCATGCGAGGCAACAGATCAGCCTTTCACCTCCGCCGCCATCTTTTTTTCGCAACTTTATTTTTTATAAACCTAATGGTAACCAGATACAAAAATTCCCAAACCAGGACTCATAGCTTTAAAAAAGAGGAAACAGAGAAAAGAAATATGGAATTTCACCAAACAAAAACAACAGATAAAAACACAAAAGAAAAGAATCAATGGAGGCACAGAGCTACCAGAAAACAAAAGATAAAATGGCTATAAGAAATCCTCATACATCATTAATTACCCTAAATGTAAATGGTCTAAATTCACCAATAAAGAGGTACAGAGTAGCATAGTGGATCTAAAACCAAAACCCAACTATATATTGCCTACAAGAGACATATCTAAGTGGCAGAGACAAAGATAGATTTAAGGTAAAAGGGTGGAAAATGATTATCCAAGCAAAAAACACCCACAAAAAGCAGATGTAGCCATACTTATGTCTGACAAAATATATTTAAAGATAATAAGAGACAAAAATGGACACTTTATAATGATAAAGAGGACACTACATCAAGAGAAGTTCCTAGAAATATATAACGTTCCCAGGCTAAATCTTGAAGAATTGGAACATCTAAATAGACTGATCAGCAGTGAGGAAATTGAAACAACCATCAAAAACCTCCCAAAAAAACAAAAGTCCAGGACCAGATGGCTTCATCAGTGAATTCTACCAAATGTTCAAAAAAGATTCAAAACCTATCCTTAAACTCTTCCAAAAAATTAAAGAAGGGGCAATACTTCCTAACACATTTTAGGCCAATATAGTCCTAATATATCAAAAACTGGCAAGGATAAGACAAAAAAGAAAACTATAGACAAATATCTCTGATGAATACGATGCAAAAATCCTAAACAAAATACTAATAAATCAAATACAACAGTACATCAAAAAAATAATACATCACAATCAAGTGAGGTTCTTTTCAGGGGCACAAGAATGACTCAACATATGCAAATCAATCAATGTAATACACCACATTAACAAAAGAAAGGATAAAAATCATATGACCTTATTAATAGATGCAGAGAAAAGCATTTGATAAGATACATAATCAATTTATGATTAAAATGCTCAATAAAATAGGAATAGAAGAAAAGCACCTCAACATAATAAAGGCCATATATGATAAACCCTCAGATAATATCATACTCACTGATGAAAAACTGAAAGTTTTTCCTCTAATATCAGGAACAAGACAAGGATGTCCACTTTCACCACTCTTATTCAACATAGTTCTGGAAGTACTAGCCAGAGCAATAAGGCAAGAGAAAGAAATAAAAGGCATCCAAATAGGGAAGGAAGCAGTAAAACTGTCACTTTTTGCAGATGACACGATGACATAGAAAACCCTAAAGACTCCACCAAAATCTATTAGAAACAGTAAGCAAATACAGTAAAGTTGCAGGATATAAAATCAATGTACTAAAATCCATTGCCTTCCTGTATACTAATTAACAACAAAACTTCAGAAAAAGAAATGAAGAAAAAAAATTCCTTTTGCAATTACAACTAAAAGAATAAAATACCTAGGAATAAACTTAACAAAGAACGGGAAAGTCCTATATACTGAAAATTACAAAATATTATTAAAAGAGATTAAAAAAGACACAACAAAATGGAAAAATATCATGTGTTCATGGGTTGGAAAAATCAACATAGTTAAAATGGCCATATTATCCAAAGCAATATACAGTCTTAATGCAATCCCAATGTCATTTTAAAAAAAGAAATGGAACAAGAAATTATTAAATTTGTATGGAACCACAAAAGATCCTGAATAGCCAAAACAATCCTGAGAAAAAAGAACCAAGCTGGAGGTATCACGCTCCCTGACTTCAAATTAAACTAAAGAGCTACGATAATCAAAACAGCATGGTATTGGCAGAGAAACGGACACACAGATCAATAAAACAGAATAGACAGCCCAGCTATAAAATCACATTTATATGGACGGATAATTTTTGACAAAGGAGCTAGAAACACACAATGGAGTAAAGATATTCTCTTCAATAAATGGTGCTAGGTTCAACTTTAATAAGGTGAAAGTGCACTATGAAGATTGTTCACCTTTGCTGCATTTGGGATTTATATGGTTACTTGGCAACATTGTTGAAGAACTACTGGATCTTAATGCAATCCTTCATAAGAATATATTTTATACTATGTGAAAAAAATAAGACAAATCTTATTACTAGGAAAAGTAAAGACCAATCATCATTACTTTTTTAAAGAATGTGTTTTATAAGAAAACACTCAAATGTGTGAAGCTATTTTATGTTGAAAGACTTTGAAAGTTTTAAACATCAGCAAATAATCAATACTAAAAGTTTTTTTCCACACTGAGATACGTTTTATTCATGTGAAATGTTTTTAAAACTTATTCCACACCATCTTTAAAACTTGAGATTATTTTTAATATCTCTGAAAATATTTTGCCAGAATCTTCATGTCATGTACATATGTATGTGTTATTCCTATATAAAAGAAAGAGGTGAATATGTATTTGTGTTAGTGCTTAGCTGAAAATGTTCATAGAGTTGGCTAATTTATGTTCACTTTCTATTGTACATAGAGTTCTAATATTTTCAGTTCAGTATAATTTAAGTAAATTTACTAACTATTCCCATTTTTTGTTTTTTAAAATCTGTTTTTGTATGAATTCTAATTGTTTTTCACTACATTATGATTTAAAGAATTACATAAATTGCTTTAGAAATGTTTGCAGTTAGTGCTGACCTTATATTTTGAATTCCAACACTTTATATTACTACCGTATTTTCTAGCGTATAAGATGACTGGGAGTATAGAAGATTTTCCTGGGTTAAAAAGTAGTCTCATACGCCAGAAAATACAGTACCTTCTTCAATGGTTGGTATGAAATGCCAGCAGATTGTATGAGGTCTTGTTTTTTCTTAGCACCATTTTTTTGGTGTCAATAACCTCACTTGTGGAATATCTTCACAGCTGTATATTTTAGACTGTCTTGAGAATGATTGGGATTTAAATACCACTATTGGTTCCTACATCATCTCATCTTTAATGAGCCCAAGATGCATCTAAGGAAAGATTTTTAGTATCAAACTTCTGTGCAGTAATCCTTCAAGCACTTGAATATAAGTCTAGCATTTACCCAATTAGTGACTACTGATGTGAATCTTAAACAAGCATCTTTATTGGTTTAAAAATATTTAAATGTTATCTTTTAAACTAACTAACTAACTAACTAACTAACTAACTAACTAAATAACTAAATAAATAAACAGTGCTGGGAAAACTGGAAAGCCACATCCAAAAGAATGAAACTGGATTAGTTTGTCCCCATGTACAAAAATTAATTCAAAATGATCAAAAACCTAAATATAAAACCTAAAACAATAAGTTACATAGAAGAAAATAAAGGTACCAAACTTATGAACCTTGGTCTTAGAAAACATTTTATAGCCCTGACTGGTTTGGCTCAGTGGATAGAGCGTTGGCCTGTGGACTCAAGGGTCCCGGGTTTGATTCTGGTCAAGGGCATGTACCTTGGTTACGGGCACATACCCAGTAGGGAGTGTGCAGGAGGCATATGATTGATGTTTCTAACTCTCTATCCCCATCCCTTCCTCTCTGTAAAAAAATCAATAAAATATATTTTAAAAAAAGAAAAAAATAGAAAACATTTTATAAACTTGATCCCAAAGGCAAGGGAAGTAAAGGCAAAAATAAGTGAACTATATCAAACTAAAAAACTTCTGCACAGCAAAAGAAACTGACCACAAAACAAAGAGGCAGCCAACCAGATGGGAGATGATATTTACAAACAGTAGCTCCGACAAAGGTTTAATTTCCAAAATATATAAAGAACTCATAAAACTCAACACCAGGGGATCAAAGATGGCGACCGGCAGGAAGGTAGGGAGGGAGAGTGTGTGAGAGAGTGAGGGAGCGATAGAGGAGTGTGTGGACATGTGTGGTGTGTGTAAGCGAGAGCTAGGGACAGTTAGATCCTACAGGTCTTCCAAGGGCCTGCCAAACCGGGCAGTCTTAGACGGCAAAACCACAACTGCCACTGCATACACTCCAGGGAGTACACCGCCGGCACAGAGACCACACCATCTTGAAGAACAGAACTGCTTGAGACTAGAATCCTAGCCTCGCCACTACCCAATCTGGTCTCAGTCACAAACCGGGACCCAACAGCCACTCGGGTAAAAGCCCTGTGACCACAGCTGCAGACCCACGGAAACCATGACCTCAGGCACCCCGGCCACAGATTTCTGTGAGTCACAGAGCCAATCCCCTCCCCGCCGGCCCCACAGCACTGGCATAGGAACTGCCAGACCCTCTACCCACAAACAGGCCTCCTGCCCACACAGCAGTGGCGGCTCTACCTGAATTTGAGCCTGGGTGTGTGGACATGGGAAGTGTGTTTCCCGCCACCAGACCCCACGCCCACGCAGGGAGGCTGTGCTGAATTTGAGCCTGGGGGTGTGAACTCGGGGATGATGATAGGAGGAAGATAACAAACAATAGAGAGAGAGCAAGTGCCTGGTAAGTCCCTGGGAGTTAGCAACACCGCTTTACTGCAGTCCTCAGGAGCGAGATCTGAGAGGCAGAGAAGGAGGTACGGTAATAGGATACAAGGGCAGGCCAGACGGGTGAAAGAGGCGTGTTTTTCTGGGCACAGCTCTATCTCTTTTTTCTTTTATTTATTTATTTATTTATTTATTAATATTTTTATTGAGGTATTATATGTGTACATATCTTACTATTACCCCCCCCCACCCCACACCCACACATGCCCTCACGACCCAGAGTTTTGCGTCCATTGTTTATGCTTATATGCATGCATACAAGTCCTTCGTTTGATTTCATAACTCCTCCACCTTTCCCAAACTTTCCCCCTGTACTTTGAAAGTCTGTTTGATGCTTTACTGTCTCTGTATCTATCTTTTTGTTCACCACTTTATAATGTTCTTTACTATCCCTAAATGAGTGAGATCATGTGGTATTGTTCTTTCATTGACTGGCTTATTTCACTTAGCATAATGTTCTCCAATTCCATCCAGGTTGCTGCAGATGATGAGAATTCCTTCTTTTTTATGGCAGCATAGTATTCCATTGTGTAGATGTACCACAGTTTTCCGATCCAGTCATCTGCTGATGGGCACCTAGGCTGTTTCCAAATCTTAGCTATTGTAAATTGTGCTGCTATGAACATAGTGGTGCATATACCCTTTCTGATTGGTGTTTCTAGTTTCTTCGGATATATTCCCAGGAGTGGGATTACTGGGTCAAATGGGAGTTCCATCTTCAGTTTTTTGAGGAAACTCCATACTGTTCTCCACAGTGGCTGCCCCAGTCTGCATTCCTACCAGCAGTGCACCAGGGTCCCTTTTTCTCCGCATCCTCGCCAACACTTGTCGTTTGTTGATTTGTTGATGATAGCCATTCTGACAGGTGTGAGATGGTACCTCATTGTTGTTTTGATTTGCATCTCTCGGATAATAAGTGACTTTGAACATGTTTTCATGTGTCTCTTGGCCTTCCTTCTGTCTTCTTTTGAAAATATTCTGTTTAGGTCTGTTGCCCATTTTTTTATTGGATCATTTATCTTCCTTTTATTAAGTTGCATAAGCTGCCTGTAGATGTTGGAGATTAAACCTTTATCAGTGATAGCATTTGCAAATATGTTCTCCCATGCAGTGGGCTTTCTTGTTGTTTTGTTGATTGTTCCTTTTGCTGTAAAAAAGCTTTTTATTTTGATGTAGTCCCATTTGTCAATTTTCTCTTTAGCTTCCATTGCCCTAGGGGCAGTGTCACTGAAGAAGTTCTTTTGCCATATGTCTGAGATTTTGTTGCCTGTGGATTCCTCTAGTATTTTTATGGTTTCCCGTCTTATGTTTAAGTCCTGTATCCATTTTTAGTTTATTTTTGTGTATACTGTAAGTTGGTGGTCTAGTTTCATTTTTTTGCATGTATCTGTCCAATTTTCCCAACACCATTTATTGAAGAGACTGTCTTGACTCCATTGTATGTTCATGCCTCCTTTGTCAAATATTAATTGAGCATAGTGTTTTGGGTCGATATCTGGGTTCTCTATTCTGTTCCATTGATCAATATGTCTGTTCTTGTGCCAGTACCAGGCTGTTTTGAGAACAGTGGCTTTGTAATACAGCTTGAAATCTGGTATTGAGATCCCACCTACTTTATTCTTCTTTCTGAGGATTGCTGAGGCTAGTCGGGGTCTTTTTTTATTCCAGATGAATTTTTGGAGAGTTCTTTCTAGGTCTGTGAAATATGCTGTTGGTATTTTGATGGGGAGTGCATTGAATCTGTAGATTGCTTTGGGTAGTATGGACATTTTGATGATGTTGATTCTACCAATCCAGGAACATGGTATGTTCTTCCATCTGTTTACGTCTTCCTCTATCTCTTTTTTCAGTGTCCTGTAGTTTTCTGCGTATAGGTCTTTTACCTCCTTAGTTAAGTTTATTCCTAGGTATCTTAATTTTTTTGGTGCGATGGTAAATGGGATTGCTTTTTTAGTCTCTCTTTCTGTAAGTTCATTATTGGTGTATAGAAATGCCATAGATTTCTTGGCGTTAATTTTGTATCCCGCTACATTGCCGAATTCATTTATTAAGTCTATTAGTTTTTTGATGGAATCTTTTGGGTTTTTTATGTACAATATCATGTCATCTGCAAATAAGGACAGCTTCACTTTTTCTTTTCCAATTTGGATGCCTCTTATTTCTTCTTCTTGCCTAATTGCGATAGCTAATACTTCCAGTACTATGTCAAACAGGAGTGGTGAGAGTGGGCATCCCTGTCTTGTTCCTGTTCTTAGGGGAAATGGTTTCAGTTTTTGCCCATTGAGTATGATGTTTGCTGTGGGTTTATCATAAATAGCTTTTATTATGTTGAGGTATGAGCCTTCTATTCCCACCTTGGTGAGAGTTTTTATCAAGAAAGGGTGTTGGATTTTGTCAAATGCTTTTCCTGCATCTATTGATATGACTATGTGATTTTTATCTCTCAATTTGTTTATGTGATGTATCACGTTTATTGATTTGCGGATATTATACCATCCTTGCATTCCTGGGATAAATCCTACTTGGTCTTGGTGTATGATCTTTCTGATGTACTGCTGGAGCCGATTTTCTAGAATTTTGTTGAGGATTTTGGCATCTATGTTCATGAGGGATATTGGTCTGTAATTCTCTTTCATTGTGTTGTCTTTATCTGGTTTTGGTATTAGGGTGATGCTGGCTTCATAGAAGGAGCCTGGAAGTGTTCCTTCCTCTTGAATTTTTTGGAATAGTCTGAGGAGGATAGGTTTTAGTTCTTCCATGAAAGTTTGGTAAAACTCTCCTGTGAAGCCGTCTGGCCCCGGGCTTTTGTTTGCCGGAAGCTTTTTGATGACGGCTTCAATTTCTTCCATAGTTACTGGCATGTTGAGCTGTTTAGATTCTTCCTGATTGAGTTTTGGAAGGTTGTATTTTTCTAGGAATATGTCGATTTCCTCCAGGTTGTCCAGTTTGTTGGAATAGAGTTGTTCGTAGTATTTTGTAACAATCCTTTGTATTTCGTCGGGGTCTGTTGTTATTTCACCTCTTTCATTTCTGATTTTGTTTATTTGGGTCCTCTCTCTTTGCTTCTTGGTGAGCCTGGCTAGAGGTCCATCAATCTTGTTTAACCTTTCAAAGAACCAGCTCTTGGTTTTGTTGATCTTTTGTATTGTTTCTTTGGTCTATATGTCGTTTATCTCCGCTCTGATCTTTATTATTTCTTTCCTTCTGCTTACACTGGGCTTATCTTGTTGCTCTCTCTCTAACTCTTTGAGTTAGGTAATTTATTACCATTGTTTCTTGTTTTTTGCAGTAGGCTTGTAGAGCTATGAACTTCCCTCTCAGGACTGCTTTCGCTGTGTCCCATAGATTTTGGATTGTTGTGTTTTCATTGTCATTTGTTGCCATGATGTTTTTTATTTCTTCCTTGATGTCTTTGGTAACCCAGTCATGGTTTAATAGCATGCTGTTTAGTCTCCAAGTGTTTGATTTCTTTGGGTTGTTTTTATTGTAGTTGATTTCCAGTTTTATGCCACTGTGATCTGAGAAGATACTTGATATGATTTCTATCTTCTTGAATTTGGAGAGACTTTGCCTATGTCCTAACATATGGTCTATCTTTGAAAATGACCCATGTGCACTTGAGAAGAATGTATATTCTGTGGCTTTGGGGTGAAATGTTCTGAAGATGTCGATTAATTCCATCTGTTCTAGTGAGTCATTTAGGATTGATGTTTCTTTGCTGATTTTTTGTTTAGAGGATTTGTCCAATGGTGATAGTGGGGTATTGAAGTCTCCTACTATGATTGTATTACTGTCAATCTCTCCTTTGATATCTTCCAGGAGTTTTTTAATGTATCTTGGTGCTCCTGTATTGGGTGCATATATGTTTACCAGAGTTATTTCTTCTTGTTGGATTGCTCCCTTTAGTATTATGAAGTGGCCTTCATTATCTCTTGTTATGTCCTTCACTTTGAGATCTAATTTGTCAGATATAAGTATTGCTACCCCAGCTTTTTTTCATTTCCATTCGCCTGGAAAACCTTTTTCCAGCCCTTTACTCTCAGTCTGTATGCGTCCTTTTTTTTTTGAGGTGGGTTTCCTGTAGACAGCAGATATATGGGTTTTATTTTCTTATCCAATCTGTTACCCTGTGTCTTTTGATTGGGGCATTCAATCCATTTACATTTAAAGTTATTATTGATAGGCACTTATTTGTTTCCATTTTTATTCTATACCCCTGTGTTCCTTCTTTGCTTCCTATTTCTTTCTTTTTTTTTTTTTTTTTTTTGATATGCAATATTTTTTTTTATTAAGGTATTATATGTGTACATATTTTACCATTGCCACCCCCACCCCACTCCCATATATGCCCTCACCCCCCAGAGTTTTGCATCCATTGGTTATGCTTATATGCATGCATACAAGTCCTTTGATTGATCTCTTATCTCCCCCACCTCTCCCTAACTTTCCCCCTGTAATTTGACAGTCTGTTTGATGCTTTACTGTCTCTGTATCTATCTTTTTGTTCAAGTTTATAATGTTCTTTATTACCCATAAATGAGTGAGATCATGTGATATTTTTCTTTCATTGACTGACTTATTTCACTTAACATAATGTTCTCCAATTCCATCCAGGTTGCTGCAAATGATGAGAATTCCTTCTTTTTTATGGCAGCATAGTATTCCATTGTGTAGCTGTACCACAGTTTTCTGATCCAGTCATCTGCTGACGGGCACCTAGGCTGTTTCCAAATCTTAGCTATGGTGAATTGTGCTGCTATGAACATAGGGGTGCATATATCCTTTCTGATTGGTGTTTCTAGTTTCTTCGGATATATTCCCAGGAGTGGGATTACTGGGTCAAATGGGAGTTCCATTTTCAGTTTTTTGAGGAAGCTCCATACTGTTCTCCACAGTGGCTGCACCAGTCTGCATTCCCACCAGCAGTGCACGAGGGTTCCTTTTTCTCCGCATCCTCGCCAACACTTGTCGTTTGTTGATTTATTGATGATAGCCATTCTGACAGGTGTGAGATGGTACCGCATTGTTGTTTTGATTTGCATCTCTCGGATAATTAGTGACGTTGAGCATGTTTTCATGTGTCTCTTGGCCTTCCTTCTGTCTTCTTTTGAAAAGCTTCTATTTAGGTCTGTTGCCCATTTCTTTATTGGATCATTTATCTTCCTTTTATTAAGTTGTATAAGCTGCATATAGATGTTGGAGATCAAACCTTTATCAGTGATGCCATTTGCAAATATGTTCTCCCATGCAGTAGGCCTTCTTGTTGTTTTGTTAATGGTTTCTTTTGCTGTGAAAAAGCTTTTTATTTTGATGTAGTCCCATTTGTTAATTTTCTCTTTAGCTTCCATTGCCCTAGGTGCAGTGTCAGTGAAGAATTTCTTTTGGCATATGTCTGAGATTTTGCTACCTGTGGATTGCTCTAGTATTTTTATGGTTTCCCGTCTTATGTTTAAGTCCTGTATCCATTTTGAGTTTATTTTTGTGTATGGCGTAAGTTGGTGATCAAGCTTCATTTTTTTGCATGTATCTGTCCAATTTTCCCAACACCATTTATTGAAGAGACTGTCTTGACTCCATTGTATGTTCATGCCTCCTTTGTCAAATATTAATTGAGCATAGTGGTTTGGGACAATATCTGGATTCTCTATTCTGTTCCACTGATCTATATGTCTGTTCTTGTGCCAGTACCAGGCTGTTTTGAGAACAGTGGCTTTGTAATACAGCTTGAAATCTGGTATTGAGATCCCTCCTACTTTATTCTTCTTTCGCAGGATTGCTGTGGCTATTCGGGGTCTTTTTTTATTCCAGATGAATTTTTGGAGAGTTCTTTCAAGGTCTGTGAAATATGCCATTGGTATTTTAATGGGGAGTGCATTGAATCTATAGATTGCTTTGGGTAGTATGGACATTTTAATGATGTTGATTCTACCAATCCAGGAACATGGTATGTTCTTCCATCTGTTTACGTCTTCCTCTATCTCTTTTTTCAGTGTCCTGTAGTTTTCCGTGTATAGGTCTTTTACCTCCTTAGTTAAGTTTATTCCTAGGTATCTTAATTTTTTTGGTGCAATGGTAAATGGAATTGCCTTTTTAGTCTCTCTGTCTGTAATTTCACTATTGGTGTATAGAAAGGCCATAGATTTCTTGGCGTTAATTTTGTATCCTGCTACATTGCCAAATTCATTTATTAAGTCTATTAGTTTTTTGACGGAGTCTTTCGGATTTTTTATGTACAATATCATGTCGTCTGCAAATAAAGACAGCTTTACTTGTTCTTTTCCAATTTGGATGCCTTTTATTTCTTCTTCTTGTCTAATTGCAATGGCTAATACTTCCAGTACTATGTCAAACAGGAGTGGTGAGAGTGGGCATCCCTGTCTTGTTCCTGTTCTTAGGTGAAATGTTTTTAGTTTTTGTCCATTGAGTATGATGTTTGCTGTGGGTTTATCATATATAGCTTTTATTATGTTGAGGTATGAGCCTTCTATTCCCACCTTGTTGAGAGTTTTTATCAAGAAAGGGTGTTGGATTTTGTCAAATGCTTTTTCTGCATCAATTGATATGACTATGTGATTTTTATCTCTCAATTTGTTTATGTGATGTATCACGTTTATTGATTTGCGGATATTATACCATCCTTGCATTCCTGGGATAAATCCTACTTGGTCATGGTGTATGATCTTTCTGATGTACTGCTGGAGCCGATTTGCTAGAATTTTGTTGAGGATTTTGGCGTCTATGTTCATGAGGGATATTGGTCTGTAATTCTCTTTCATTGTGTTGTCTTTATCTGGTTTTGGTATTAGGGTGATGCTGGCTTCATAGAAGGAGCTTGGAAGTGTTCCTTCCTCTTGAATTTTTTGGAATAGTCTGAGGAGGATAGGTTTTAGTTCTTCCTTGAATGTTTGGTAAAACTCTCCTGTGAAGCCATCAGGCCCCGGGCTTTTGTTTGCCGGAAGCTTCTTGATGACTGCTTCAATTTCGTCCATAGTTATTGGCCTATTGAGCTCTTTAGATTCTTCTTGATTGATTTTTGGAAGGTTATATTTTTCTAGGAATATGTCCATTTCCTCCAGGTTGTCCAGTTTGTTGGAATAGAGTTGTTCGTAGTATTTTGTAACAATCCTTTGTATCTCAGCGGGGTCTGTTGTTATTTCACCTCTTTCATTTCTGATTTTGTTTATTTGGGTCCTCTCTCTTTGCTTCTTGGTGAGCCTGGCTAGAGGTCCATCAATCTTGTTTATCCTTTCAAAGAACCAGCTCTTGGTTTTGTTGATCTTTTGTATTGTTTCTTTGGTCTCTATGTCATTTATCTCCGCTCTGATCTTTGTTATTTCCTTCCTTCTGGTTACACTGGGCTTTTCTTGCTGCTCTTTTTCTAGCTCTTTGAGTTGTAGGGTTAAGTAATTTATTACCATTGATTCTTGTTTTTTGCAATAGGCTTGTAGAGCTATGAACTTCCCTCTCAAGACTGCTTTCACTGTGTCCCATAGATTTTGGATTGTTGTGTTTTCATTGTCATTTGTTGCCATGATGTTTTTTATTTCTTCCTTGATCTCTCTGGTGACCCAGTCATGGTTTAATAGCATGCTGTTTAGTCTCCAAGTGTTTGATTTCTTTGGATTGTATTTATTGTAGTTGATTTCCAGTTTTATGCCACTGTGATCTGAGAAGACGCTTGATATAATTTCTATCTTCTTGAATTTGAAGAGACTTTGCCTGTGACCCAGCATATGGTCTATCTTTGAAAATGACCCATGTGCACTTGAGAAGAATGTATATTCTGTGGCTTTGGGGTGAAATGTTCTGAAGATGTCGATTAATTCCACCTGTTCTAGTGAGTCATTTAGGATTGATGTTTCTTTGCTGATTTTTTGTTTAGAGGATTTGTCCAATGGTGATAGTGGGGTATTGAAGTCTCCTACTATGATTGTATTACTGTCAATCTCTCCTTTGATATCTTCCAGGAGTTTTTTAATGTATCTTGGTGCTCCTGTATTGGGTGCATATATGTTTACCAGAGTTATTTCTTCTTGTTGGATTGCTCCCTTTAGTATTATGAAGTGGCCTTCATTATCTCTTGTTATGTCCTTCACTTTGAGATCTAATTTGTCAGATATAAGTATTGCTACCCCAGGTTTTTTTCATTTCCATTCGCCTGGAAAACCTTTTTCCAGCCCTTTACTCTCAGTCTGTATGCGTCCTTTTTTTTTTGAGGTGGGTTTCCTGTAGACAGCAGATATATGGCTTTTGTTTTCTTATCCAATCTGTTACCCTGTGTCTTTTGATTGGGGCATTCAATCCATTTACATTTAAAGTTATTATTGATAGGCACTTATTTGTTTCCATTTTTATTCTATACCCCTGTGTTCCTTCTTTGCTTCCTATTTCTTTCTTTTTTTTTTTTTTTTTACAGCAGACCCTTTAGCATTTCTTTCATTGCTGATTTGGTGGTGATAAACTCCCTTAGTCCTTTTTTGTCTGTGAAGCTCCTGATTTCACCTTCTATTTTGATTGATAGCCTTGCTGGGTACAGTATTCTTGGATTCAGACCCTTCCTTTGCATGACTTTGTATATTTCATTCCATTCCCTTCAGGCCTGAGGTGTTTCTGTTGAGAAATCAGTTGCTAGTCTTATGGGGGATCCTTTGTAGGTAACTTTCTGTCTCTCTCTGGCTGCTTTTAAGATTCTTACTTTGTCATTGGTGTTTGCCAATTTAATTATAATGTGCCCTGGTGTCGGTCTTTTGGGGTTCATTTTGTTTGGGACTCTGTGAGCTTCTTGGATTTGTGTGGGGTTTTTCTTCCCTACATCAGGGAAGTTTTCTGTCATTATTTCTTCAAACAGGTTTTCTATTCCTTGCTCAGTTTCCTCTCCTTCTGGCACCTCTATTATGTGGATGTTGTTTTGTTTTGTGTTGTCCCACAGTTCCCTTAGGCTCTCCTCCTGTTTTTTAACTTCTTTTTCTAGAAGCTGCTCTACTTGGGTATTTATTCCTACCTTGTCTTCTAGCTCACTGATGTGGTCCTCTGCTTCTTTTATTCTACTTTTGATACTTTCTATTTAGTTCTTCATAGCAGCGATGTCATTTTTCATTTCTTCTTGGTTCTTCTTCCTTTCCTCTTGGTTCTTACACATAATGTTGAATTTATCTTCCGTTCTTTTCAGCCACCTTATGACCATTTCTCTGAATTCTTTCTCTGACATGTTGTTAGCCTCTATTTCATTTACTTCCTTTTCTGGTGATGCCTGCTTTTCTTTCATATTCAGGCTGTTTCTTTGTGTCCCCATGTTCTCTCTTCTCCACGTGTCTGGTTATGTAGTTCTTTCTTCCCTGTGTTGATTTAAAGGCACAAAATACAACACACAAGGCACAATGCTCAAGGTACTGAACACAAATGTATTCACGATATTAATAACCCCAAATAAAGGTGACCACCAGAGTAAGGCGAATTAGAGGATAAGAAAGAAAGAAGAAGAGAAAAAAAAAGGAGTGCAAAAATGAAATTGGGAAAAGGAAAAAGAGTAGAGATAGAATTAGAAAGAAGAGGGGAAAAATACTATATATATGGGGAGAAAACTCCAATAGAACAGCCACTAATCTCAACACATGCCAGCAACAAGAACCTGGAGATGAATCCAAACTACAAACAACAACTAATATCAAGCAAGTCAAGGGAAAACAAGCAAAAAAACAAAACAAAAAAAGTGAAACAATCTCACAAACAAGCGTAAAAAATCGATATAATCAACAATCAAGCAAACAACAACAAAAGGACAGAGAGAGAAAAAAATTTTTTTGGATAGTGAAGAAAGAACAGAGAAAGGTGTGTATGGACTTGGAGAAGGGGATTGGAAATTAGATATATAAGTAGGGTGAAATTTTAACAGGAGGTAAAAAGAAGGAATAGGGAAAATCTAAAGCAGGAATAGAGTAAAAGAAACAGGACAACAAAAAGGGAGAACTGAGGAAGAGAGTGATGGCATAAAGGTAAAGTTGAGATAGAGTAAAATGATGCTAAAGGAAAGATGAAAATAGAATGTAGAACACTAATCCCAAAGTAAATTAAAGAGAAAATAAAATAACACTTTTTTAGAAAAATGGTAAAATAGTAGTAGTAATAATACTGATTGAAAATAAAGGTGTAATAATTAAAAAGATAAAATCAAGTGAGGACAAAAGAAAAAAATTAGTTTCTTAAGGAAAAGATGAAAAAATAAAAATAAAAATGTGCAGTAGTGAAGGTCATTCACTTCCTCTACCGTGCTGTTTGGCACGCCTGTTTCCTAGTCAGGACAGTATTGAAGTTCCCTGCATTCCACTGCTCCTCAGTGTTGTAAGCCAATCCTGATTTTTAAGCAGGCAGTATGTCTTTATTTATTATATTCCTTTATTTGTGTTTACACAATTGTCAATTTGAGATTCAACCCCTGGGTGGCAGTGTTTCCGGATTGACCTCCGGGTCTATAGGTCCTCTCTAGCTAGTGTTTAGTTTTTGTTTTCCCTGTGGCACTTAATACCGGTGTGGGGGAGTGGGTTGCCCCAGAGCTGGTTCTCTGATGGTTAATCCCCGCTCTGATCCCCAGGTTCCAGAAAAACAACTTTCCCTTGCAGTCTCTTAGAGTGTCCCCAATTGGGTGATCCTATGTATTGGGCTTAGTAATAAGAAGCAAGGATTTAAAGAGGGGGGGGGAAAGGAAAGAGTAAGTGTGCGAACTCCGGGGATGTGTGCAAGTCTGTGCAGTCTTTTTTCCCCTTGGGTCTAAGCAGCTGGCACACTTTTAAAATTTTTAGGCTGTCCTTTTGCGCCCAGATCAAAATGGATTGCTTTTTTGAGTTCCTTTATGTTAGCAGCTCTGCTGACCCCCTTCCATGTTCAGGGATCACGCCAGCCCCAACAGCCATGGATTTTTCTGGGCGGAGACTTCCCCAGATCCTCTGGCTCCCACTTGTGCGTTTCTGTCTCCTGCCCGGACCACAGACCTCACCTTATCCCAGGCGAAATCTGACCTTTCCGTGAGGGAGTGTAGAGCTCCTCTGAATCTATATGTTTGAGCCACTTGAGGGCCAGTGTTCTCGGGTTCGCAGCTGTTCAGTGGGTGCCGTAGTTGTAGATTCCCTGGGATTTTCAGGCTTCCAATAACATCCATTTTCCCCTTCAAGATGGCGAGGTCTCCGCATCTGAGCCAGTCGCTCTGGGAGGGAACCCAGCAGCAGTGGGGGCTGCCAAGTCAGGGGGGCCCCGTCCAGCAGTCCCCCACAGTCTCCTGGAGCATAGCTGTCCCTCAATTCACCAACAAACACTCCCCATGGGACCACACACTCTCCCTTTTTTTCTCACTCACACATTATCTTGCAGTTTGCCTTCCTGTTGGCACCCATCTTTTTTCTCTGCCTCTTGTTATTTTGTTGATGGTTTCTTTTGCTGTGAAAAAGCTTTTTGTTTTGATGTAGTCCCATTTGTTTATTTTCTCTTTAGTTTCCATTGCCCTAGGAGCAGTATCAGTGAATAAATTGCTTCGGCATATGTCTGAGATTTTGCTGCCTGTGGATTCCTCTAGTATTTTTATGGTTTCCCATCTTATGTTTAAGTCCTTTATCCATTTTGAGTTTATTTTTGTGTATGGTGTAATTTTGTGGTCTAGTTTCATTTTTTGCATGTATCTGTCCAATTTTCCCAACACCATTTATTGAAGAGACTGTCTTGACTCCATTGTATGTTCATGCCTCCTTTGTCGAATATTAATTGAGCATAGTGGCTTGGGTCGATTTCTGGATTCTCTATTTTATTCCATTGATCTATATGTCTGTTCTTGTGTCAGTGCCAGGCTGTTTTGAGAACAGTGGCTTTGTAATACAGCTTACCGTCTTTTCCAGCGTATAAGACGACTTTTTAACCCAGGAAAATCTTCTCAAAAGTCGGGGATCGTCTTATACGCTGGGTGTTGTCTTATAGGGCGGATGCTGAAACTTCCGAGCCAGACTGGAGAATCTGCAGTCGCCGCATACGGTGGGGGGAGCTCAAAAACGGCCGCACTCCATTCATTTCAGTGGAGCCAGACGGAGACCGCAAGTGTCTCCGGTCAGCTCCTTTTTGTGCTGCATACAGTCTCCGTCCCGCTCCATTGAAATGAATGGAGTGTGGCCGGGTGCTCGCTGCATGCGGCAGTGGCCGATTTTGAGGTCCCCCCACCATATGCGGTGACCGTATGAAAGCAGCAAGGGCGGCGCTGTACAAGTACGGTAGAAGAAAATCCACTCACCAGGATTCGTGGAAAGAAGTGACTTAACAGGGTCCTGATGACAAGGTGTAAGTGAAGGGTGGAGCAAGCTGCAGGAGTCCAGGATACCCGGGGTATGGAAAAAAGAGATAGAAGAATTTTCAAAGGAGTGCAGGCTCCTTAGTCTGGGGCACAGACCCACGGTCCGCACACCTGGGCTCTTTCCGACTCTGATTGCTAAGCCCAATACAGAGGCAAACCCAGGTGGAAACCCTGAAAGACTGCAGGGGGAAGGGGTTTTTTCGGAACCTGGGGCCAGAGCTGCGTGTGACCATCAGAGAGGCAGCTCTGAGGCGCACACCTCCACAAACCGGTAGTGAGTGCCATAGAAGGGGAAAAAAAAAAAAAAGAAAAAAGAGCTAGAGAGGCCCGGAAGTCAATTCAGAAACACTGCCACCCAGGGGCTGAAACGCTAATTGTCTCTGGTGTAATCAAAAATAAATACGAGAAATTAAGACAGGGCTGGCTTAAAAAGCAGGACTGGCTTCCAACACTGAGGAGCCCTGGAATGAAGCTGAACTGAAATACCGCCCAGACTGAGAAAAAGGCGTACCAAACAGAATAATAGAGGAAGTGAATGACAGCCGCTACTGCACATTTTAGTCTTCCTATTTTTTAATTTTCAATTCTTTTTTCAATTTTTAAAATTTTTTATTCTCATATTTTTTATTTTCATTTTTTGCATCTTTTACTTAAGAAACTAATATTTTTTTCTTTTTCCTCACTTGATTTTCACCTTTTTAATTATTACATTTTTATTTTCAATCAGCACTATTATTACTATTATTTTACTTTTTTTTTAATGTAATTTGATTTTCTCTTTCTTTTATTTTTGGATTAGTGTCCTACATTCTATTTGCATCTTTCCCTTACAATCGCTTTACCCTATCTCAAAGCTAACATTATACCATCACTCTCCTCTAACATTTCCCCTTTTGGTCCCCAGTTTATCTTAACCCTTTCTGGCTTTAGATTTTCCCTACTTTTTCAGTTTACTCCCTGCTAAAACTTCACCCTACTTATATATCTAATTCCCAACCCCCTGCTCCAAATCCATACAAACCTCTCTCTACGCTACCTTTAAAAAATTATTTTTCTCTAGGGCCTTTTGTTGTTGTTTGCTTGAATGTTGATTAGATTGAATTTTTATGCTTTTTTATGAGATTGTTTTGATTATTCTTTTTGTTGGTTTGGTTGGTTCTTTTGTTTGCTTTGTTTTTGTTTGTTTTTTACTTTTGTTTTCCCTTGCCTCACTTGATATTAGCTGCTGTTGCAGTTTGTATTAATCTCCAGGCTCGTGTTGCTGGAATTTGCTGGGAATAGTGGTTGTTCTAGTGGAGTTTACTCCCCATATATATAGTTTGTTCCCCTTTTCTCTCTTAGTATCATTCTTGTCTCTCTTACTTTTTTTTTCTTTTCTTTTTATTTTCTGTTATTTCTTTTCTTTCTTTCTGCTCTTTTCCCAAGTTCAGATTCACACTCTTTGTTGTTGTTTTTTCTTCGTTGTTCTTTCTTTTTACTCTCCCTCTTCCACTTCTATTCCCTAATTTGTCTTTCTGTGGTGGTTACCTTTATTGGAGGTTATTAATATCGTGAATACAATTCTGTTCAGTGCCTTGTCTGTTGTGCCTGGTTGTGTTGTATTTTATACCTTTAAATCAACGCCAGAGAGAGAAATCTATATAACCAGACATCCAGAGAAGAGAGACCACGAGGAGACAAAGAAACAGCCCCCACAGGAAATAGAAGCAGGCATCACCAGAAAAGGAAGTAAACGATTTAGAGGCAAACAACCTATCAGAGAAAGAATTCAGAGAAATGGTCATAAAGTGGCTGAAAAGGATGGAAGACAAATTCGACAATATGAGTAAGAACCAAGAAGAAATGAAGAAGAACCAAGAAGAAATGAAAAATGACATCGCTGCTGTAAAGAACTCAATAGAAAGCATCAAGAGTAGACTAGATGAAGCAGAGGACCGCATAAGTGAGCTAGAAGACAAGATGGAAAAAAATACCCAATTACAACAGCTTCTAGAAACAAAAATTAGAAAGATTGAGGAGAGCCTAAGGGAACTTCGGGACAATACAAAACAAAACAACATCAGGATAATAGGGGTGCCAGAAGGAAAGGAAACTGAGCAAGGAATAGAAAACCTGTTTGAAGAAATAATAACAGAAAACTTCCCTGATATAGGGAAGAAAAAACCCACACAAATCCAAGAAGCTCACAGAGTTCCACGCAAAATGAACCCCAAAAGACCGACGCCAAGGCACATTATAGTTAAGTTGGCAAACACCAACGACAAAGTAAGAATCTTACAAGCGGCCAGAGAGAGACAGACAGTTACATACAAAGGAACCCCCATCAGACTAGCAACTGATTTCTCAACAGAAACTCATCAGGCCAGAAGGGAATGGAATGAAATATACCAAGTCATGCAAAGGAAGGGTCTAAATCCAAGAATACTGTACCCAGCAAGGCTATCAATCAAAATTGAAGGTGAAATCAGGAGCTTCAGAGACAAAAAAGGACTAAGGGAGTTTATCACCACCAAACCAGCAATGAAAGAAATGCTAAAGGGTCTGCTGTAAACAAAAAAAAAAAAAAAAAGAAAGAAAGAAATAGGAAGCAAAGAAGGTACACAGGGGTATAGAATAAAAATGGCGTCAAATAAGTACCTATCAATAATAACTTTAAATGTAAATGGATTGAATGCCCCAATCAAAAGACACAGGGTAACAGACTGGATAAGAAAACAAAACCCAGACATCTGCTGTCTACAGGAAACCCACCTCAAAAAAAAGGATGCATACAGACTGAGAGTAAAGGGATGGAAAAAGGTTTTCCAGGCAAATGGAAATGAAAAAAAAAGCTGGGGTTGCAATACTTATATCTGACAAATTAGATCTCAAAGTGAAGGACATAACAAGAGATAATGAAGGCCACTTCATAATACTAAAGGGAGCAATCCAACAAGAAGAAATAACTCTGGTAAACATATATGCACCCAATACAGGAGCACCAAGATACATTAAAAAACTCCTGGAAGATATCAAAGGAGAGATTGACAGTAATACAATCATAGTAGGAGACTTCAATACCCCACTATCACCATTGGACAAATCCTCTAAACAAAAAAATCAGCAAAGAAACATCAATCCTAAATGACTCACTAGAACAGATGGAATTAATCGACATCTTCAGAACATTTCACCCCAAAGCCACAGAATATACATTCTTCTCAAGTGCACATGGGTCATTTTCAAAGATAGACCATATGTTAGGACATAGGCAAAGTCTCTCCAAATTCAAGAAGATAGAAATCATATCAAGTATCTTCTCAGATCACAGTGGCATAAAACTGGAAATCAACTACAATAAAAACAACCCAAAGAAATCAAACACTTGGAGACTAAACAGCATGCTATTAAACCATGACTGGGTTACCAAAGACATCAAGGAAGAAATAAAAAACATCATGGCAACAAACGACAATGAAAACACAACAATCCAAAATCTATGGGACACAATGAAAGCAGTCCTGAGAGGGAAGTTCATAGCTCTACAAGCCTACTTCAAAAAACAAGAAACAATGGTAATAAATTACCTAACCCAACAACTCAAAGAGTTAGAGAAAGAGCAACAAGATAAGCCCAGTGTAAGCAGAAGGAAAGAAATAATAAAGATCAGAGCGGAGATAAACGACATAGAGACCAAAGAAACAATACAAAAGATCAACAAAACCAAGAGCTGGTTCTTTGAAAGGATAAACAAGATTGATGGACCTCTAGCCAGGCTCACCAAGAAGCAAAGAGAGAGGACCCAAATAAACAAAATCAGAAATGAAAGAGGTGAAATAACAACAGACCCCGACGAAATACAAAGGATTGTTACAAAATACTACGAACAACTCTATTCCAACAAACTGGACAACCTAGAGGAAATCGACATATTCCTAGAAAAATACAACCTTCCAAAACTCAATCAGGAAGATTCTAAACAGCTCAACATGCCAGTAACTATGGAAGAAATTGAAGCAGTCATCAAAAAGCTTCCGGCAAACAAAAGCCCGGGGCCAGATGGCTTCACAGGAGAGTTTTATCAAACTTTCAAGGAAGAACTAAAACCTATCCTCCTCAGACTATTCCAAAAAATTCAAGAGGAAGGAACACTTCCAGGCTCCTTCTATGAAGCCAGCATCACCCTAATACCAAAACCAGATAAAGACAACTCAATGAAAGAGAATTACAGGCCAATATCCCTCATGAACATAGATGCCAAAATCCTCAACAAAATTCTAGAAAATCGGCTCCAGCAGTACATCAGAAAGATCATACACCATGACCAAGTAGGATTTATTCCAGGAATGCAAGGATGGTACAATATCCGCAAATCAATAAACGTGATACATCACATAAACAAATTGAGAGATAAAAATCACATAGTCATATCAATAGATGCAGAAAAAGCATTTGACAAAATCCAACACCCTTTCTTGATAAAAACTCTCACCAAGGTGGGAATAGAAGGCTCATACCTCAACATAATAAAAGCTATTTATGATAAACCCACAGCAAACATCATACTCAATGGGCAAAAACTAAAACCATTTCCCCTAAGAACAGGAACAAGACAGGGATGCCCACTCTCACCACTCCTGTTTGACATAGTACTGGAAGTATTAGCTATCGCAATTAGGCAAGAAGAAGAAATAAGAGGCATCCAAATTGGAAAAGAAAAAGTGAAGCTGTCCTTATTTGCAGATGACATGATATTGTACATAAAAAACCCAAAAGATTCCATCAAAAAACTAATAGACTTAATAAATGAATTCGGCAATGTAGCGGGATACAGAATTAACGCCAAGAAATCTATGGCTTTTCTATACACCAATAATGAACTTACAGAAAGAGAGACTAAAAAAGCAATCCCATTTACAATCGCACCAAAAAAATTAAGATACCTAGGAATAAACTTAACTAAGGAGGTAAAAGACCTATACGCAGAAAACTACAGGACACTGAAAAAAGAGATAGAGGAAGACGTAAACAGATGGAAGAACATACCATGTTCCTGGATTGGTAGAATCAACATCATTAAAATGTCCATACTACCCAAAGCAATCTACAGATTCAATGCACTCCCCATCAAAATACCAACAGCATATTTCACAGACCTAGAAAGAACTCTCCAAAAATTCATCTGGAATAAAAAAAGACCCCGACTAGCCACAGCAATCCTGAGAAAGAAGAATAAAGTAGGTGGGATCTCAATACCAGATTTCAAGCTGTATTACAAAGCCACTGTTCTCAAAACAGCCTGGTACTGGCACAAGAACAGACATATTGATCAATGGAACAGAATAGAGAATCCAGATATCGACCCAAACCACTATGCTCAATTAATATTTGACAAAGGAGGCATGAACATACAATGGAGTCAAGACAGTCTCTTCAATAAATGGTGTTGGGAAAATTGGACAGATACATGCAAAAAAATGAAACTAGATCACCAACTTACAGTATACACAAAAATAAACTCAAAATGGATACAGGACTTAAACATAAGACGGGAAACCATAAAAATACTAGAGGAATCCACAGGCAACAAAATCTCAGACATATGCCAAAAGAACTTCTTCAGTGACACTGCCCCTAGGGCAATGGAAGCTAAAGAGAAAATTGACAAATGGGACTACATCAAAATAAAAAGCTTTTTTACAGCAAAAGGAACAATCAACAAAACAACAAGAAAGCCCACTGCATGGGAGAACATATTTGCAAATGCTATCACTGATAAAGGTTTAATCTCCAACATCTACAGGCAGCTTATGCAACTTAATAAAAGGAAGATAAATGATCCAATAAAAAAATGGGCAACAGACCTAAACAGAATATTTTCAAAAGAAGACAGAAGGAAGGCCAAGAGACACATGAAAACATGTTCAAAGTCACTTATTATCCGAGAGATGCAAATCAAAACAACAATGAGGTACCATCTCACACCTGTCAGAATGGCTATCATCAACAAATCAACAAACGACAAGTGTTGGCGAGGATGCGGAGAAAAAGGAACCCTGGTGCACTGCTGGTAGGAATGCAGACTGGGGCAGCCACTGTGGAGAACAGTATGGAGTTTCCTCAAAAAACTGAAGATGGAACTCCCATTTGACCCAGTAATCCCACTCCTGGGAATATATCCGAAGAAACTAGAAACACCAATCAGAAAGGGTATATGCACCACTATGTTCATAGCAGCACAATTTACAATAGCTAAGATTTGGAAACAGCCTAGGTGCCCATCAGCAGATGACTGGATCAGAAAACTGTGGTACATCTACACAATGGAATACTATGCTGCCATAAAAAAGAAGGAATTCTCATCATCTGCAGCAACCTGGATGGAATTGGAGAACATTATGCTAAGTGAAATAAGCCAGTCATTGAAAGAAAAATACCACATGATCTCACTCATTTATGGATAGTAAAGAACATTATAAAGTGATGAACAAAAAGATAGATACAGAGACAGTAAAGCATCAAACAGACTTTCAAAGTACAGGGGGAAAGTTAGGGAGAGGTGGGGGAGTTATGAAATCAAACGAAGGACTTGTATGCATGCTTATAAGCATAAACAATGGACGCAAAACTCTGGGTGGTGAGGGCATGTATGGGTGTGGTGTGTGGGGGGTAATGGTAAGATATGTACACATATAATACCTCAATAAAAAAATGTAAAAAAAAAAAAAGAAGAAATAGGAAGCGAAGAAGGAACACAGGGGTAAAGAATAAAAATGGCTACAAAAAATACCTATCAATAATAACTTTAAACGTAAATGGATTAAAGGCCCCAATCAAAAGACATAGGGTAACGGATTGAATAAGAAAACATGACCCATATATGTTTTTTTAAAAATAAATCTTTATTTTTCAGATTATTACAGGTGTTCCTCTTTTTCCCCCCCATAGCTTCCCTCCACGTGATTCCCCACCCCACCCCATGCCTTTACCCTCCACCACTGTCTTCATCCATAGGTGTAAGATTTTTGTCCAATCTCTTCCCGCACCCCTCACAACCCCTAACCCCTGAGAATTGTTAGTCCACTCCCTTTCTATGTCCCTGATTCTATTATATTCATCACTCCATTCTGTTCATCAGATTTTTTATTCACTTGATTTTTAGATTCCCTTGTTGGTGGGTATGTATTTGTTGTCATTTTGTTGTTCATAATTTTTATCTTTACCTTTTTCTTCTTCTTCCTCTTCCTAAAGAATACCTTTCAGCATTTCATATAATCCTGGTTTGGTGGTGATGAACTCCTTTAGCTTTTTCTTATCTGTGAAGGTCTTTATCTGACCTTCAATTCTGAATGATAGCTTTGCTGGGTAGAGTAATCTTGGTTGTAGGTTCTTGCTGTTCATCATTTTGAATATTTCTTGCCACTCCCTTCTGGCCTGCATAGTTTCTGTTGAGAAATCAGTTGACAGTCATATGGGTAGTCCCTTGTAGGTAGCTATCTGTTTTTCTCTTGCTGCTTTCAAGATTTTCTCTTTGTCTTTTGCCCTTGGCATTTTAATTATGATGTGTCTTGGTATGGTCCTGTTAAGATTCCTTTTGTTTGGGGTTCTCTGCGCTTCCTGGACTTGTAAGTCTATTTCTTTCATCAGGTAGGGAAAGTTTTCTGTCATTATTTCCTCTAATAGGTTTTCAATATTTTGCTCTATCTCTTCTGGCACCCCAATAATTTGGATGTTGGTACGCTTAAAGTTGTCCCAGAGTCTCCTTACACTATCTTAATATTTTTGGATTATCTTTTCTTTTTGTTATTCTGGTTGGGTGTTTTTTGTTTCCTCATATTTCAGATCTTTGGTTTGATTCTTGGGGTCCTTTGATCTACAGTTGAATTTCTGTATATTTTTTATTTCAGACAGTGTATGCTTAATTTCTAACTGGTCCTTTTCCATTTTTTTTGGCATTCTCATTAAGGTTCTTGAAGGTCTCACTAAGCTCCTCGGAGGTCTCATCAAGTTTCTCGGCGGTTTTTAGAAGATTCTTGAGTAACCTTATAAATGTGATTTTGAACTCTATGTCCAGTAGTTGGCTTTCCTCCACTTCTTTCATTCGTGACATGTTTCTTTATCTCTGCATTTTGGCTGCTTCCCTGTGTTGATGGAGTGGCTTAGTGGTAGGTGACCTATAGGGGTCAGTGGCTCAGCCTCCCCAATCACCTGAGGTGGATGCTCTTGGTGTACCCCTTTGTGGGCTGAGTGCAATGTCTTGGTGTAGTTAATCCTTTATTGCTGTTGGTACACTGGGAGGAATTGACCTCCAGGCCAACTGGCTGTGAGGACCCGCTTTTTCTATAATGGAAGAACTGCTGCGCTGCAGACAAGCTTATGGGGCAGGACTTGCTTCAGTGGGGCTTTGGTACTGCTGAGTCTGCCTCTTGAATGTGTCACTTATGGATGTGAGGAGTTGAAATCTGGTGTCATCTTACACTGACCACTAGGTACACTGACTTCTGGATCTCCAATGGGGTGCAGGTCAGCTACTGTCTGAGGCCACCCAGCAGGAGCTACAGCGAGAACTACAGTTTTCTCCTCTTTTCTTGGGGTTTGGAGGTTTTGGAGCTGTCTGACCAGAGCTGCAGTTTGTTAGATTAAGCTGTGATAGGGGAGGCCATTCATAAGCAAAAGCCGCTGCGAGGAGCTTGGGTGGGTTTGTAGATTGTGTGGGGTTGGGTCTCAGGGAGTCACTAGGCTAGGGCTTGGCAAACAGCGATGGCTGCCAGTCAGCCGTCTCTGCGTATCTGAGTTTCCATGCCTATTGCCCCAGTGCAGTAAGCAATGATTCCTGCGCGCATCTCTTCAAGCAAGCCACCCTCACTTCCCGACCTGATGGCAGACAGTCCAGTTTCTCCCCGTAGGAGTTTGGGTCCCCAGCGTCTCCCCAGAAACTGGATTTCAGAGTAATTGGGAGCTTGTCTCCCTTCGGGTTGAAAAAAGCAACGCCCGCCGCTAGCCCAGTTCACGTGCCTCTGTACCTCAGCTTTTCAGTGCTTTTGCACGTCTCAATGCTCTTTTCTCTTTCCTTCTAGTTGTAGAACTTCCACTCAGCCAGCTTTCCCGTCGTTCTGGGTGATAGACGTTTTGTCTTTTAGTTGTAGTTTTGAAATTGTTGTGTGAGGCAGCAGTTTAGGAGTTTACCTATGCCGCCATCTTGGTTTCCCCTTGCTTACCATTTTCTTCTACCAAGATTCCAAGTGTTGGTGGGCCTCAAAGCTCTGGCTTGATTCTATCCTCTAACTACATTCTCTCCCTAGGTGAGCCCATTTGGTACCATGGTATCAAATACATTTGTATGCTTATGGCTCCCAAATTTGTATTTCTAGCCCTGATTTCTCTCCTAAGCTCCATTGCATATAACCTGCTATCTTCTTGATATTTCCATTTGTGTAACTAATAAGAATCTCAAAGTTAATGTGGTCAAAACACAACTTTGTTAACCTCAACTTAAATGCCACCTCATGACAAATGCCTTCCCTGACCATATTATCCAAAATAGTTGTCCCAATTACTATCATAATATACTATTGTGGTTTTTTAAAATAATCTAAAATGATCTTGGGTGTTTACTAATGTGCTGTCTGTTTCCTCACACTAGAATGTAAGCTCCTTAAAGACAGGAACCCTGACTGTTTTGCTTACCATTGTAGTCCCAGCTCCTAGCACAGTGCCTATCATATAGAAGATGCTCAATTAATATTTGTGGAATAAATTGTTCACTGAAAAGGAGAAGTTAGAGATATAGGCTAGAGAGGGGATAAGAAAGTGTGCACATACAGATGGGATTGTGGATTTGTTTTTAGGAAGGTAAGGGACATTCCTGTCTGCTGGAAAGGTAACAGGAAGTCAGGGGTGGGGAGGGAGGCTAATGGAGGGTTTTGAGTCTGAGGAAAGTAGAGGTTTGAAGTCATGAGCAGGAAAGAGAGCTCATTGTGGAAACAGAGAAAGATGTTTTAAAAATAAATTTGTGCTTAGATTTTATTTTTTTTTATTTAAAAAAAATCTTTATTGTTTAAAGTCTTACATAAGTCTCCTTCCCCCCCCCATTGACCTCTCCCCAGCCGCCCCCACCGTGCAGCACATTGACCTCTCCCCAGCCGCCCCCACCCTGCAGCACATGCCCCCACCCTATACTGTCTGTGTTCATTGGTTATGCTAATATGCATGCATACAAGTCCTTTGGTTGATCTCTTATCCCCTCACCCCCAACTTCCCTCATAGATTGTACAGTCTGTTCGATGCTTCTCTGTCTCTGGATCTGTTTTTGTTCATCAGTTTATGCTGTTCATTATATTCCACAAATGAGTGAGATCATGTGATATTTATCTTTCTCCCACTGGCTGATTTCGCTTAGCATAATGCTCTCCAGGTCCATCCATGCTGTTGCAAATGGTAAGAATTCCTTCTTTTTTACAGCAGTGTAGTATTCCATTGTGTAGATGTACCACAGTTTTCTAATCCACTCATCTGCTGATGGGCACTTGGGTTGTTTCTAAATCTTGGCTATTGTACATTGTTCTGCTATGAACATAGGGGTGCATATACCCTTTCTGATTGGTATTTCTGTTTTCTTGGGATATATTCCTAGAAGTGGGATTACTGAGTTAAATGGAAGTTCCATTTTTAAGTTTTTGAGGAAATGCCATACTGTTTTCCACAGTGGCTGCACCAGTCTGAATTCCCACCAGCAGTGCAGGAGGGTTCCTTTTTCTCCACATCCTCACCAGCACTTGTCCTTTGTTGATTTGTTGATGATAGCCATTCTGACAGGTGTGAGATGGTACCTCATTGTTGTTTTGATTTGTATCTTTTGGATGATTAGTGGCTTTGAGCATGTTTTCATGTGTCTCTTGGCCTTTTGTATGTCCTTTTTCGAAAAGTATCTATATAGGTCTTTTGCCCATTTTTTTGATTGGGTTGTTTATCTTCCTTTTGCTAAGTTGTATGAGTTCCCTATAAATTTTGGAGACTAAACCCTTATTAGAGATAACATTGGCAAATGCAGTGGCCTTTTTTGTTGTTTTGCTGATGGTTTCTTTTGTTGTGCAGAAGCTTTTTATTTTGATGTAGTCCCAGTTATTTTCTCCATAGTTTCCATGTCTGCTCTTTTGCTGCCTATAGCTTTTTCTAATTTTTTTATGGTTTCCCATCTTATGTTTAAGTCCTTTATCCATTTTGAGTTTATTTTTGTGTATGGTGTAAGTTGGTGGTCTAGTTTCATTTTTTTGCATGTATCTGAACAAATTTTCCCAACTTGGAAGAGACTGTCTTGGCTCCATTGTATGTTCATGCTTCCTTTGTCAAATATTAATTGAGCACAGTGGTTCGGGTTGATTTCTGGTTTCTCTATTCCATTCCATTGATCTATGTGTCTGTTCTTGTGCCAGTACCAGGCAGTTTTGAGGACAGTGGCTTCGTAGTATAGTTTGATAGCTGGTATTGTGATCCCCCCAACTTTGCTCTTCTTTCTCAAGATTGCTGCAGCTATTCTGGGTCTTTTTTATTCCAGATGAATTTTTTGAGAGTTTGTTCTAAGTCTTTAAAATATGTGATTGGTATTTTAATGGGGATTGTGTTGAATTTATAGATAGCTTTGGGTAGTATGGACATTTTAATGATGTTGATTCTACCAATGCATGAACATTGTATATTCTTCCATTTGTTTATGTCTTCCTATATATCTTTTTTCAGCGTCCTGTAATTTTTCTGAGTACAGCTCCATTACCTCCTTGGTTAAGTTTATTCCTAGGTATCTTAATTTTTTATTGCAATGGTAAATGCAATTGTTTTTTTTTTTTTTTTTTAGTTTCTTTTTCTGTGAGTTCATTATTGGTGTATAAAAAAGCCATAGATTTCTGGGTGTTAATTTTGTTTTCTGCTGCATTACTAAATTCATTTATTAATTCTTGTAGTTTTTTGATGGAGTCTTTAAAGTTTTCTATGTACAATATCATGTCAACTGTGAATAATGGCAATTTTACTTCTTCTTTTCCAATTTGGATGCCTTTTATTTCTTCTACTTGTCTGATCACTATGGCTAGCATTTCCAGTACTATGTTGAACAAGAGTGGTGAGTATGGGCATCCCTATCTTGTTCCTGTTCTTAGGGGAAATGGGTTTAGTTTATGCCCATTGAGTTTGATGTTGGCTGTAGGTTTGTCATATAAGGCTTTTATTATATTGAGGTATGATCCATCTATTCCCACTTTACTGAGTGTTTTTTATATGCTTTTAAAACTTTTAAAGTCTTAATACAGATTTCTAGCCCAACAAAATAAACCTATTAATTAAACAACAAATGAAAAATGGCTTTTAAAGACAACATTTCTATAAAAAAATACTAATACTTATTTGTTGTTTCAGATGTTGGCTATGCATAGAACTTATTTGCTTCATAACAATTCTGTTGGAGTTTCCCAAAATATCCCAAGCAGAGCTCATTATAGTGTTTGACTGAAAATTTACATGGGAAACTAATTTGAAAACTACTACACACTCTAAGTCTGAATTTTGAATAGCCAAGAATAGTCACATACCATGAACACAAAAAAGAAATGGCTAAAGAACCCAGTACTACATGCCAGACTCTTGATATAACACTCTATGTAACTCATCCAATCTTCACAAGCTGTAAGGTAGGCACCATTAGCATCACCATCCTATATAATAAAACACTAATATGCAAATTGACCGAACGGCAGAACAACCGGTCACTATGACGTGCACTGACCACCAGGGGCAGATGCTCAGTGCTGGAGCTGCCCCCTGGTGGTCAGTGCACTCCCACAGGGGGAGTGCCTTTCAGCCAGAAGCCAGGCTCATGGCTGACAAGCACAGCAGCGGTGGCGGGAGCCTCTCCTGCCTCCGCAGCAGCACTAAGGACCCTGTGGGGGATGTCCACCTATTGGCTTAGGCCCACTCCCTACGAGAAGGAACAGGCTGGGCTGAGGGACCACCCCTCCCCCCCCCAGTGCATGAATGTCGTGCACCAGGCCTCTAGTTTACAGATGAAACAACTGGGGGCCCAGAGAGACTGAATAATTTACCAGGAAGCCAGTCTAGCTCAAGTGTGTGTTTTCAAGCACTACACTTTTTGCTTCTTAAAATGGAAGTTACTCCCCAGGAAATGTAATGAAATTATATTTTAATACACATCTATTTCCTTAAGGAAGAAAGAGTTCTCAAAACAGAACTGAAGAAATACTACAAATATTACATATTAATAGAAACAGGGTTTTCTTTTTTAAAAATAGGAAAAATAACTAAATAATATTTAAAATACAATGTACTGATATGGCATAAAATACCCTGAATGTAGTGACTGATGTGTCTGTATCCATCTTTTAAAAACATGAACATTTTTCAAAATCATTACCAACCTGTTTTAATTTATATAAGAGCACTTTGCTTAAAGAATGCAAAAGTATATACTAATGAGTACTACCAAAATTTGAAACTTTATTTTACTCATTGAATGTATATGTACATACCAGGGACTGACATGGATATAAACAATGGTGTGATTCTAAAACTAATTATTACCATTTGCTCTGTACAGTTCATCTATTAAAGTACATTCCAATCTTTTTTCATCTGCTCCTCCTTGTGGCTGCTGTTTTAATAAACTGCCACTGGGTAGCAGCCTGAAAATGTCCCAGAACTTCAGACCAGGGAAAGGGCCCAGCAAGAAGATGGAAGATCAAGAAGAGACATCACATGAAAGTTGAGCTCTGTGAAAATTCCACACCAGTTCTCCCAGGCAGTCCAAAGATCATTTTATAAAATAAAACCAGTTCGTGAAGCAAAGCAGTACCCATTATGCCTGTGTATTAACTTTTCTTTTCCCATTGGTGCTTGTGGAATTTTCTGGACTGCTTTTTATGGATTCCAACAAGTTTTTAATTATCTCACTTGCAGGCTTCTTCCTTTTCTTCTTGTCATGAGACATACTCTTTGCTATGGAAGGTAGCAGCAAGGTTGCCAGCCCCCATGGCTAATTACTTGATGGGGAAGGGTGATCTTTATCTTCCTGATGTAAAATCCAGGCCCTTTCTCTGGCCAGATCTACAAATTTTTGCAGCTGGCTTTGACTTACATTTTTACTGATGTTGAGAGAAGTTTCAAAAGGATTCTGAAGTGCAATGGAGAAGGTTCAGGTTTGTTCTTTCTCTTCCCTGTTGAATATTTATGGAATTTTTATTGAAAGCTAAATTTCCAAAAAAATTCAAAAAATTCCTTCAGTAGTAATTCTAATGTTTCTGTGTTTTTTGAAGGTTTAATTCTATTCAAGTCACAAATAAATGTACAGTTGTGGCCTTCTATTATACATTTATCTTCTGAATCTGCTAGGGTTTTTTTTTCCTATTTTTTTATTAAGGTATTATATGTGTACATATCTTACCATAGGCCCCCCTCACCTCACTCCCATACATGCCCTCACCCCCCAGTGTTTTGCGTGCATTGGTCATGCTTATATGCATGCATACAAGTCCTTCGGTTGATCTCTTATCTCCTCCACCTCTCCCTAAATTTCCCGCTGTAATTTGACAGTCTGTTTGATGCTTTACTGTCTCTGTATCTATCTTTTTTGTTCATCAGTTTATAATGTTCTTTATTATCCATAAATGAGTGAGATCATGTGGTACTTTTTTTTAAAATTTCTTTATTGATTAAGGTGTCACATATTTGTCCTCATCCCCCCATTCCCATCCCACACCCCTCCCCACGGATTCCCCCACCACCCTGTTGTCCTTAACCGCTGGTTAGGCTCATATGCTTGCACACAAGTCCTTTGGTTGATCTCTCCCCTTACCCCCACTCTCCCCTACCCTCCCTCTGAGGCCCGACAGTCCGATCGATGCCTCCTTGTTTCTGGGTCTGTTCTTGTTCCTCAGTCTATGTTGTTCATCATTTCCCCTAGATGAGTGAGATCATGTGTTACTAGAAATATACTTATAAGAACCGAATGATTTGCCTCTCAGCATAACCATTATTGCTTGTCTCATTTTCAGTTCCTATAAGTGTATTCCTAGTATCACATGAGCTCACTCATCTAGGGGAAAAGATGAACAACATAGACTGAAGAACAAGAACAGCATCCATCAGACTGTCAGACCTCAGAGGGAAAGTAGGGGAGGGTGGGGACAAGGGAGATAGATCAACCAAAGGACTTGTGTGCTTGCATATGAGCCTAACCAATGATCACGGACAACAGGGGGAGGGGGGCTTGTGTGTGTGGGGGATTGGGAAGGGAACGGGGGGAGGGGGTTGAGGACAAATATGTGATACCTTAATCAATAAAGTAATTAAAAAAAAAAAAAAAAGAACCGAATGTGAGACGAGCAATAATAGTTATGCTGACAGGCAAATGAATCAGTCTGTAGTGAGTTTCTTTCTGGACCAACAGTTCTTTTGAGACCCAATTTCAATGTCCACCAGTTCCTTATGTGTACATGTCAGCACTGACTTTTCAGTTCTGGATGGTGGACAAATGGTGGTAATGCAGGTCCGACTCCCTCTGGTTTGGTCTCACCTGGACCCAGGGGTGCGTGGCCTCACCCGGACCCAGGAGCGCGGGGCCTCGCCCGGACCCGGGACCCAGCCTCACCTGGACCCAGGGGCGCGTGGCCTCGCCCGGACCCAGGGGCGCGCGGCCTCGCCCGGACCTGGGACCCAGCGGGGCTTCGTCTTCTTAATCCCAATTCCTGTTGGTCAATTCCCTCTCAGCAATTCCTTCGGCCATTTTCTCAAAGCTCCGGGGCGGCTGCCACAGAACTTGCTGGGCGGCGGGCTCGGCGAGGCTCCGGTGCACCCGGTGCGCGGCGGCAGGCTGGTCCGAGGTCGCTGCGACGGTGCTCGGGTCTGTAGTGGTGGCTGGTCGCCGGGCGAGCGCTCCTGGATCTGGGACCCAGCGGGGCCTTGTCTTCCCGATCCCAACTCCCATTGGTCAATTCCTTCTTAGCAATTCCTCCGGCCATTTTCTCAAAGCTCCAGGGCGGCTGCCACGGAACTCGCTGGGCAGCGGGCTCAGCGAAGCTCCGGTGCGCCCGGTGCGTGGCAGCGGGCTGGTCCAAGGTCGCTGCGACAGCGCTCGGGTCTGCAGCAGCGCTGGTCTCCGGGCGTGTGCACCTGGCCACTTCCGGGGTGCAGGGATTCTCAAAGGACTCGGAGGTCAGCAAGCACGGAGTCTCCCACCCCATGACCCCCAGGGGCTCGTCTGTCCATGCTCGGCAGCAAGCGGAGCCATCCCCTCAGCCGGAGACCGCCCGGGGAACCATGCCGAGCACATTCCAGGTTGCAATTGTGTCGCCAGAGCCGGAGTTCTTAAAGTGTGATCTTTGGCTCACTGGCATCAGCATCATCTCGCGTCCCCCTCTCTTTTATTCTAGTTGTAGAGCATCTGCTCAGCCAGCCCTCCAGTGGTTCTGGATGGTGTCTGCTCTGTTTTCCAGTTGTAGTTTCAAAATTGTTGTGGTGGGCAACAATCAGGCGTCCGCCCTATGCCGCCATCTTGGTCCTCTCCTCATGTGGTACTTTTCTTTCATTGACTGGCTTATTTCACTTAGCATAATATTTTCCAGTTCCATCCAGGTTGCTGCAAATGGTAAGAATTCCTTCTTTTTTATGGCAGCATAGTATTCCATTTGTAGATGTACCATAGTTTTCTGATCCAGTCATCTGCTGACCGGCACCTAGGCTGTTTCCAAATCTTAGCTATTGTAAATTGTGCAGCTATAAACATAGGGGTGCATATATCCTTTCTGATTGGTGTTTCCAGTTTCTTAGGATATATTCCTAGGAGTGGGATTACTGGGTCAAATGGGAGTTCCATTTTTAGTTTTTTGAGGAAACTCCATACTGTTCTCCACAGTGACTGCACCAGTCTGCATTCCCACCAACAGTGCATGAGGATTACTTTTTCTCTGCATCCTCACCAACACTTGTCCTTTGTTGATTTGTTGATAATAGCCATTCTGACAGGTGTGAGATGGTACCGCATTGTCGTTTTGATTTGCATCTCTCGGATAATTAGTGACATTGAGCATGTTTTCATGTGTCTCTTGGCCTTCCTTCTGTCTTCTTTTGAAAAGGTTCTATTTAGGTCCGTTGCCCATTTTTTTATTGGATCATTTATCTTCCTTTTATTAAATTGAATAAGTTGCCTGTAGATGTTGGAGATTAAACCTTTATCAGTGATAACATTAGCAAATATGTTCTCCCATACAGTGGTGTTTCTTGTTGTTTTGTTGATGGTTTCTTTTGCTGTGAAAAAGCTTTTTATTTTGATGTAGTCCCATTTGTTTATTTTCTCTTTAGCTTCCATTGCCCTAGGAACAGTATCAGTGAAGAAGTTCTTTCGGCATATGTCTGAGATTTGGCTGCCTGTGGATTCCTCTAGTATTTTTATGGTTTCCCATCTTATGTTTAAGTCCTGTATCCATTTTGAGTTTATTTTTGTGTATGGTGTAAGTAGGTGATCTAGTTTCATTTTTGTGCATGTATCTGTCCAATTTTCCCAACACCGTTTATTGAAAAGACTGTCTTGACTCCATTTTGTGTCATGCCTCCTTTGTCAAATGTTAATTGAGCATAGTGGTTTGGGTTGATATCTGGATGCTCTATTCTGTTCCATTGATCTATATGTCTGTTCTTGTGCCAGTACCAGTCTGTTTTGAGAACAGTGGCTTTGTAATACAGATTGAGGTCTGGTATTGAGATCCCTCCTACTTTATTCTTCTTTCTCAGGATTGCTGTGGCTATTCGGGGTCTTTTTTTATTCCAGATGAATTTTTGGAGAGTTCTTTCTAGGTCTGTGAAATATGCCGTTGGTATTTTAATGGGGAGTGCATTGAGTCTATAGATTGCTATGGGTAGTATGGACTTTTTAATGATGTTGATTCTACCAATCCATGAACATGGTATGTTCTTCCATCTGTTTTCGTCTTCTTCTATCTTTTTTTTTAGTGTCCTATAGTTTTCCCCATATAGGTCTTTTACCTCCTTGGTTAAGTTTATTTTAATTTTTTTGGGTATCTTAATTTTTTTGGTGCGATGGTAAATGAAATTGCATTTTTAGCCTTTCTTTCTGTAAGTTCATTATTGGTGTATAGAAACGCCATAGATTTCTTGGTGTTAATTTTATATCCTGCTACATTGCCGTATTCATTTATTAAGTCTATTAGTTTTTTGATGGAGTCTTTTGGTTTTTTTTTAATGTATAATATGTCATCTGCAAATAAGGACAGCTTTACTTCTTCTTTTCCAATTTGGATGCCTTTTATTTCTTCTTGTCTGATTGCAATGGCTAATACTTCCAGTACTATGTCAAACAGGAGTGGTGAGAATGGGCATCCCTGTCTTGTTCCTGTTCTTAGGGGAAATGGTTTTAGTTTTTGCCCATTGAGTATGATGTTAGCTGTGGGTTTATCATATATAACTTTTATTATGTTGAGGTATGATCCTTCTATTCCCACCTTGCTGAAAGTTTTTATCAAGAAAGGGTGTTGGATTTGTCAAACGCTTTTTCTGTATCAATTGACATGACTATGTGATTTTTATCTCTCAATTTGTTTATGTGATTTATGTGGTTTATTGATTTGTGGATATTGTATCATCCTTGCATTCCTGGGATAAATCCTACTTGCTCATGGTGTATGATCTTTCTGATGTACTGCTGGATTCGATTTGCTAGAATTTTGTTGAGGCTTTTGGCATCTATGTTCATGAGGGATATTGGCCTATAATTCTCTTTCATTGTGTTGTCTTTATCTGGTTTTAGTATTAGGGTGATGCTGGCTTCATAGAAGGAGCTTGGAAGTGTTCCTTCCTCTTGCATTTTTTGGAATAGTCAGAGGAGGATAGGTTTTAGTTCTTCCTTGAATGTTTGGTAAAACTCTCCTGTGAAGCTGTCTGGCCCCGGGCTTTTGTTTGCCTGAAGCTTTTTGATGACTGCTTCAAGTTCTTCCATAGTTATTGGCCTATTGAGCTGTTTAGATTCTTCCTGATTGAGTTTTGGAAGGTTATATTTTTCTAGGAATATGTCCATTTCCTCCAGGTTGTCCTGTTTGTTGAAATAAAGTTGTTCATAGTATTTTGTAACAATCATTTGTATTTCTGTGGGGTCTGTTTTTATTTCTCCCCTTTCATTTCTGATTTTGTTTATTTGGGTCCTCCCTCTTTGATTCTTGGTGAGCCTGGCTAGAGGGTCATCAATCTTTCTTATGCTAAGAACCAGCTCTTGGTTTTGTTGATCTTTTGTATTGTTTCTTTGGTCTCTGTGTCATTTATCTCCGCTCTGATCTTTATTATATCCTTCCTTCTGCTTACACTGGGCCTTTCTTGTTACTCTCTTTCTAACTCTTTGAGTTTTAGAATTAGGTAATTTATTACCATTGTTTCTTGTTTTTTGCAGTAGGCTTGTAGAGCTATGAAGTTCCCTCTCAAGACTGCTTTCTCTGTGTCCCATAGATTTTGGATTGTTGTGTTTTCATTGTCATTTGTTGCCATGATGTTTTTTCATTTCTTCCTGGATCTCTCTGGTAACCCAGTCATTGTTTAATAGCATGCTGTATAGTCTCCATGTGTTAGATTTTTTTGGATTGTTTTTATTGTAGTTGACTTCCAGTTTTATGCCACTATGTTCTGAGAAGATACTCGGTATGATTTCTATCTTCTTGAAGTTGAAGAGACTTTGCCTATGTTCCAGCATATGGTCTATCTTTGAAAATGACCCATGTGCACTTGAGAAGAATGTATATTCTGTGGCTTTGGGTTGAAATGTTCTGAAAATGTCAATTAATTCCATCTGGTCTAATGAGTCTTTTAGGATTGATGCTTCTTTGCTGATTTTTTGTTTAGAGGATTTGTCTAATGGTGATAGTGGGGTATTAAAGTCTCCTACTATGATTGTATTGCTGTCAATCTCTCCCTTGATATCCTCCAGGAGTTTTTTTTTAATGTATTTGGGTGCTCCTGTATTGGGTGCATATATGTTTACCAGAGTTATTTCTTCTTGCTGGATATCTCCCTTTAGTATTATGAAGTGGCCTTCCTTATCGCTTGTTATGTCCTTCACTTTGAGATTTAATTTGTCAGATATAAGTATTGCTATCCCAGCTTTTTTTTTCATTTCCATTCACTTGGAAAACCTTTTTCAATCCTTTCACCTTCAGTCTGTGTTCGTCTTTTTTTCTGAGGTGGTTTTCTTGTAGACAGCAGATATATGGGTCTTTTTTTCTTATCCCATCAGTTACCCTGTGTCTTTTGATTGGGGCATTTAATCTATTTACATTTAAAGTTATTACTGATAGGTACTTATTTGTCGCCATTCTTATTCTTTACCCCTGTGTTCCTTCTTCGTTTCCTATATTCTTTTTTACAGCAGACCCTTTAGCATTTCTTGCATTGCTGGTTTTGTGGTGATAAATTTCCTTAGTCCTTTTTTGTCTGCAAAGCACCTGATTTCACCTTCTCTTTTGATTGATAGCCTTGCTGGGTACAGTATTCTTGGATTCAGACCCTTCCTTTGCATGACTTTGTATATTTCATTCCATTCCCTTCAGGCCTGAGGTATTTCTGTTGAGAAATTAGTTGCTAGTCTTATGGGGGATCCTTTATAGGTAACTTTCTGTCTCTCTCTGGCTGCTTTTAAGATTCTTACTTTGTTATTGGTGTTTGCCAATTTAATTATAATGTGCCTTGGTGTCGGTCTTTTGGGGTTCATTTTGTTTGGGACTCTGTGCCTTTCTTTGATTTGTGTGGGTTTTTTCTTCCCTATATTGAGGAAGGTTTCTGTCATTATTTCTTCAAACAGGTTTTCTATTCCTTGCTCAGTTTCCTCTCCTTCTGGAACCCCTATTATGCGGATTTTGTTTTCTTTCGTGTTGGCCCACAGTTCCCTTAGGCTCTCCTCCTGCTTTTTAATTTTTTTTTTCTAGAAGCTGCTCTCATTGGGTATTTTTCCCCACCTTGTCTTCTAGCTCACTGATGCAGTCCTCTGCTTCTTCTAGTCTACTATTGATGCTTTCTATTGAGTTCTTTATAGCAGCGATGTCATTTTTCATTTCTTCTTGGTTCTTCTTCATTTCCTCTTGGTTCTTACTCATATTGTCGAATTTGTCTTCCATTCTTTTCAGCCACCTTATTACCATTTCTCTGAATTCTTTCTCTGACATGTTGTTAGCCTCTGTTTCATTTACTTCCTTTTCTGGTGATGCCTGCTTTTCTTTCATATGCGGGATGTTTCTTTGTCTCCCCATGGTCTCTCTTTTCTGGTTGTCTGGTTATGTAGTTCTCTCTCTCTGCATTGATTTAAAGGCACAAAATACAACACAACCAGATACAAAACACAAGGCACTGGACAGAAATGTATTCACTCTATTGATTACCCCCTATAAAGGTGACCACCAGAGAAAGGCAAATTAGGGAATAGGAGAGAAAAAGAAGAAGAAATAGAAATAAAAGGAGTGTCAGAATGAAATTGGGAAAAGAAAAAATGATAGTAAGAGAGAAAAGGAAGAGACTAAGAAATAAAAGGGGAACAAACTATATATAAGGAGGGAAAACTTCAACAGAACAGCCACTAATCCCAGGAAATGCCAGCAACAAGTACCTGGAGATTAATACAAACTACAAACAACAATTAATATCAAGTGAGGTGAAGGAAAACAGTAGCAAAAAACAAAAACAAAGCAAACAAAACAAACAAACAAAAAAAGAATAAGCAAAACAATCTCACAAAATAGCATAAAGAATTGTTATAGTCAAAATTCAAGCAAACAACAGCATAAGGACAGAGAGAAAAGCAATTTTTTGGATAGTTAAGACAGAGAAGAGAGAGGTGTGTATGGACTTGGAGCAGGGGATTGCAAATTAGATATATAAGTAGGGTGAAATTTTAACAGGGGGTAAACAGTAAGAATAGGGAAAATCTAAAGCAGGAAAAGGGTAAGAGAAACAGGTCATCAAAAGGGTTAGGAAGAGAGTGATGGCATAAAGGTAGAGTTGAGATAGAGTAAAAAGATGCAAAAGGAAAGATGAAAATAGAATGTAGAACACTAATCCCAAAGTAAAATAAAGTGAAAATAAAATGACACTTAAAAAAAAAGATAAAATAGTAGTGGTAATAATACTGATTGAAAATATAAATGTAATAATTAAAAATGTAAAATCAAGTGAGGAAAAAAGAAAAAAATTAGTTTCTTAAGTAAAACATGAAGAAAATAAAAATAAAAAACAATTTAAAAAAAAGTGCATTAGTGAAGGTCATTCACTTCCTCTATTGTTCTGTTTGGCACACCTGTTTCCCAGTCAGGACAGTGTTGCAGATCCCTGCGTTCCACTGCTCCTCAGTGTTGTAAGCCAGTCCTGATTTTTAAGCAGGCGGTGTCTTAATTTCTCATATTCCTTTATTTTTGATTACACAAGAGTCAATTTTTGGTTCAGTCCCTGGGTGGCAGTGTTTCTGGATTGACTTCTGGGTCTACATGGCCTCTCTAGCCTTCTTTCCCTGTGGCACTCAATACCAGTTTGTGGGAGTGGCTGCCTCAGAGCCGGCTCTCCGAAAGTCACTTCCTGCTCCGGTCCCCAGGTTCCAGAAAAACAACTTTCCCCTGCAGTCTTCCAGGGTGTCCTCAACTGGGTGATCCTATGCATTGGGCTTAATAATCAGAAGCAAGGGTTTGAAGAGGAAAAAGCCCACTTGTGCGAACAACGGGGCTGCAGGCAAGTCTGCGTATCCCCCTTACCCTCTTGGGTCCAAGCAGCCGGCACACTTTTAAGATCCTTAGGCTTTTCTTTTGCATCAGAACAAAATGGGTTGCTTTTTAGAGATCCCTTCTGTTAGCAGCTCTGAGGACCCCTTTTCACATTCACGGATCACGCCAACCCCAACAGCCATGGACTTTTCTAGGCACAGACCTTCCCCGGTCCTCCAGCTCCCACAATGCGTGTGTTTCTCTCTCCCGCAGGGACCAGAGACCTCACCTTATCCCAGGCGAAATCTGACCTTTCCATGGTGGAGCATAGACCTCCTCTGAAACCGTGTGTTTGCGCCAATTGGATATTGGTGTTCTGGGGCTCGCAGCTGTTCAGTGGTCACCGCAGTTGCACTTTTTCAAGCTTCTGATAAGATCCACTTTCCCCTTCAAGATGGCGCGGTTTTCGTGTCCGAGCCGGTTGCTCTGAGAGGGAAGTCAGCCACAGTGGGGGCTGCCCGGTCAGGGGAACCCCATCCAGCAGTCCCCCACCTTCTTCTGGAGTTTAGCTGTCCTTTAACTCGCCAACAAATACTCCCTGTGCGACCCTCAGCTGTTCCTTCTTTCTGCTCCGGGACAAGGCTCGGGACCCGTCTGTCTATTCCGCCGCCATTTTGACCTCTCTCTCTCTGCTAGGGTTTTTAAGTAGTCTAGTGTTGGAAGAATAGGGGGTGATCTCCTCTGGAGAAAAAAGATGACCATCATTGTAAGGGAGAAATTTGTAATCCAAGCACCGGTAATACTACTTGTCAATGAATGTGCTCGAGCCCAGCAACGGATACTAAACACCATGGCTCTCACTCGTGAGTCCAGGGCACCATATATATAAAGGAGTTCAGAACTTTTCAAGGCAATCCTATTGTTAGTAGTCAAATCACACTGAAATCCAGAGGCCTGGTGTGAGAATCTCACCAGCGGACACTGAGCATTTAATATTTTTTTGTACACCCACACAACCAGGGCCCAAGTTGTCAAGGCATTCTCCTATCACAGAGAGGATCTTCTGAGTTGCAATTCTTTCTGAGGGAACATTTTTCACTTGAAATTCCATCAGAAAATTTCCTGAGGTCTTGTGAGCATTTAAATTTCCAATTTCATCTAGATCCCAAAACATATCCAAATCACATCCTAATTTCCCAAAACTGTTCACTGAAGAGCCAAAAGGTCTGACTGCACAGTCTGGAAAATATGCAGCTGCTATGTCTTCAATAAGAGAACAGGTGAGATAGCAGAGCTTTGTGTTCTCCTCTGTGAGCTGGAACTCCTTCAAGAGCGTGTTCCGCTGATCATCTATACTTTCAGCATCACAAAGTAATTCAAAGAGCTTCTTGCTTGAAGGAGGCGACTGATTACAATATGGTATACATGACTGTTCAGAAGTCTGGTCTGGTGAATTCTTCAACTTTAAATTGAAGAAACGTGATCTCAATGGAATTGCAGCCTCTGTGCCCATGCTTGGAGTATGAGTTAAATTCTGCAGTGAAGCTACACTTTCCTTTTGACAGAATTCTACAACAGCATAAAGACCAAAGCTTTCAAAGAAGAAATGGTTATTTATAGGCCCATGTTGGGATAAGTACTTGAGAAACTTTTTTTCACTGATTTTATTTGGGCAAAGTACTAAAATAGTCCACTGTGCCTGTTCTCATCTTTTTTGCACCTCAGGGAATCTCTTTTGGGGAGTCCTGTCTTCAGAGCCCTATTGCCAAAGGTTTCATGGCCAACTCCACGGGCCACGCATTCGCCTGCGATCCCAGTCTCTTCCCCCTTCCCTCGCCCGGGGTCGGACGGGGCTACAGAGCAAACCAAGGACACAGCGCCATCACCTGTCTCCGTGTTCCCGGAGGACTGCTGTTCCCTCCTGGCGTCTGCGGCCACAGTTTCTGGGCAACTGAGAAGCCTGTGGATTGGATGCAGGACTTTACTTCTTTGAGTACACATGGGTAAACGGTTCAACAGGCCCACACCATGAGCCGCCATTGTAAGAGCTTTGGTGAGTGTTTTAATCAGGAAAGGGTGTTGGATTTTGTCAAATGCCTTTTCTGCATCAATTGATATGATTATGTGATTTTTGTCTCTCAATTTGTTTATGTGATGTATCACGTTTATTGATTTGCGGATATTGTACCATCCTTGCATTCCTGGGATAAATCCTACTTGCTCATGGTGTATGATCTTTCTAATGTACTGCTGGATCCGATTTGCTAGAATTTTGTTGAGGATTTTGGCATCTATGTTCATGAGGGATATTGGTCTGTAATTCTCTTTCATTGTGTTGTCTTTATCTGGTTTTGGGATTAGGGTATTGCTGGCTTTATAGAAAGAGATTGGAAGTGTTCCTCCTTCTTGAATGTTTTTGGAATAGTCTGAGAAGGCTAGGTTTTAATTCTTCTTTGAATGTTTGGTAAAACTTCCATGTGAAGCCATCTGTTCCGGGGCTTTTGTTTGCTGGACTTTCGCTTTTTTTTAATTTTTTTATTGCTGGTTCAATTTCACCAGTAGTTACTGACCTATTTAGGTTTTTTGATTCTTCCTGATTGAGTTTTGGAAGCTTGTATTTTTCTAGGAATATGTCCATTTCATCAAGGTTGTCCAGTTTTTTAGAGTAAAGCTGTTATTGTATTTTTTTTTTTTACAATCCTTTGTCTGTGGGGTCGGTTGTTACTTCACCTCTTTCATTTCTGATTTTATTTGGGTCCTCTCTCTTTGTTTCTTGGTGAGCCTGGATAGAGGTTCATCAATTTTGTTTATCCTTTCAAATAATCAGCTCTTGGTTTTGTTGATCTTTTGTATTTTTTTTTTTATTCTCTGTGTCATTTATTTCTACTCTGATCTTTTTTTTTTAAAAAGCTTTCGTTTCTATTTTATTTTATTTTCCCCCAATTTATTTTATTAAGGTATTACATGTATACATATATTCCCATTGCCCCCCCATCCCACTCCCATACATGCCCTCACCCCCCAGTGTCTTGCGTCCATTGGTAATGCTTATATGCATGCATACAAGTCTTTCAGTTGATCTCTTATCTCCCGCCCCCCAACCTTCCCGCTGTAATTTGACAGTCTGTTTGATGCTTTACTGCCTCTGTATCTATCTTTTTGTTCTTCAGGTTATAATGTTCTTTATTTTCCATAAATGAGTGAGATCATGTGGTATTTTTCTGTCATTGCCTGGCTTATTTCACTTAGCATAATGTTCTCCAATTCCATCCATGCTGCTGCAAATGGTAAGAATTCCTTCTTTATTACCACAGTGTAGTATTCCATTCTGTAGATGTACCATAGTTTTCTGATCCAGTCATCTGCTGATGGGCACATAGGCTGTTTCCAAATCTTAGCTATTGTAAATTGTGCTGCTAAGAACATAGGGGTGCATATGTCCTTTTTGTTTAGTGTTTCTAGTTCCTTGGGATATATTCCTAGAAGTGGGATTACTGGGTCAAATGGGAGTTCCATTTTCAGTTTTTTGAGGAAACTCCATACTGTTCTCCACAGTGGCTGCATCAGTCTGCATTCCCACCAGCAGTGCACGAGGGTTCCTTTTTCTCCGTACCCTTGCCAGCACTTGTCGTTTGTTCATTTGTTGATGATTGCCATTCTGACAGGTGTGAGATGCTACCGCATTGTCGTTTTGATTTGCATCTCTCGGATAATTAGTGACTTTGAGCATGTTTTCATATGTCTCTTGGCCTTCCTTCTGTCTTCTTTTGAAAAGGTTCTATTTAGGTCTGTTGCCCATATTTTTATTGGATCATTTATCTTCCTTTTATTAAGTTGTATGAATTCCCTGTAGATGTTGGAGATTAAACCCTTATCGGAGATAACATTGGCAAGTATGTTCTCCCATACAGTGGACTTTCTTGTTGTTTTGTGGATGGTTTCTTTTGCTGTGAAAAAGCTTTTTAGTTTGATGTAGTCCCATTTGTTTATTTTCTCTTTATCTTCCATTGCCCTAGGAGCAGTATCAGTGAAGAAATTGCTTCGGCATATGTCTGAGATTTCTCTGCCTGTGGATTCCCCTAGTATTTTTATGGTTTCCCATCTTATGTTTAAGTCCTTCATCTATTTTGAGTTTATTTTTGTGTATGGTGTAAGTTGGTGATCTAGTTTCATTTTTTTGCATGTGTCTGTCCAATTTTCCCAACACCATTTATTGAAGAGACTGTCTTGGCTTCATTGTATATTCATGCCTCCTTTGTCAAATATTAATTGAGCACAGTGGTTTGGGTCGATATCTGGGTTCTCTGTTCTATTCCATTGGTCTATATGCCTGTTATTATGCCAGTACCAGGCTGTTTTGAGAACAGTGGCCTTGTAATAGAGCTTGAAATCTGGTATTGAGATCCCTCCTACTTTGTTCTTCTTTCTCCAGGATTTCTGCAGCTATTCTGGGTCTTTTTTTATTCCAGATAATTTTTGGAGAGTTCGTTCTAGGTCTGTGAAATATGCTGTTGGTATTTTAATGGGGAGTGCATTGAATCTATAGATTGCTTTGGGTAGTATGGACATTTTAATGATGTTGATTCTACCAATCCATCTATTTATGTCTTTCTCTATCTCTTTTTTCAATGTCCTGTAGTTTTCTGTGTAGAGGTCTTTTACCTTCTTAGTTAAGTTTATTCCTAGGTATCTTAATTTTTTTGGTGCGATAGTAAATGGGATTGTTTTCTTAGTCTCTCTTTCTGTAAGTTCACTGTTGGTATATAGAAATGCCATAGATTTCTTGGCATTGATTTTGTTTCCTGCTACATTGCCGAATTCATTTATTAAGTCTAATAATTTTTTTATGGAGTCTTTAGGGTTTTCTATGTAGAGTATCATGTCATTTGCAAATAATGAAAATTTTACTTTTTCTTTTCCAATTTGGATGCCCTTTATTTCTTCTTCTTTTCTGATTGCTGTGGCTAGCACTTCCAGTACTATGTTGAATAGGAGTGGTGAAAGCAGGCATCCCTGTCTTGTTCCTGTTTTTAGGGGAAATGGTTTTATTTTTTTCCCATTGAGTATGATGTTGGCTGTGAGTTTGTCATATATGGCTTTTATTATGTTGAGTTATGATCCTTCTATTCCCACCTTGCTGAAAGTTTTTATCAAGAAAGGGTGTTGGATTTTGTCAAATGCTTTTTCTGCATCTATTGATATGACTATGTGATTTTTATTTCTCAGTTTGTTTATGTGATGTATCACGTTTATTGATTTGCGGATATTGTACCATCCTTACATCCCTAGGATAAATCCTCCTTGGTCATGGTGTATGATCTTTATGATGTACTGCTGGATCCGATTTGCTAGAATTTTGTTGAGGATTTTGGCATCTATGTTCATGAGGGATATTGGCCTATAACTCTCTTTCATTGTGTTGTCTTTATCTGGTTTTGGTATTGGGGTGATGCTGGCTTCATAGAATGAGCTTGGAAGTGTTCCTTCCTCTTGCATTTTTTTGAATAGTCTAAGGAAGATAGGTTTTAGTTCTTCCTTGAATGTTTGGTAAAACTCCCCTGTGAAGCTGTCTGGCCCCGGGCTTTTTTTTTTTTTTTTTTTGCTGAAAGCTTTTTAATGACGGCTTCAATTTCTTCCATAGTTATTTGCCTATTGAGATTTTTAGATTCTTCCTGATTGAGTTTTGGAAGGTTGTATTTTTCTAGGAATATGTTCATTTCCTTCTGGTTCTCCAGTTTGTTGGAATAGAGTTGTTCCTAATATTTTTAAAAAATCCTTTGTATTTCGGTGGGGTCTGTTGTTATTTCTCCTCTTTCATTTCTTATTTTGTTTATTTGGGTCCTCTCTCTTTGCTTTTTGGTGAGCCTGGTGAGAGGTTCATCAATCTTGTTTATCCTTTCAAAGAACCAACTCTTGGTTTTGTTGATCGTTTGTATTGTTTTTTTTTTGGTCTCTATGTCATTTATCTCCGCTCTGATCTTTATTATTTCCCTCCTTCTGCTTACACTGGGCTTTCCTTGTTGCTCTCATTCTAACTCTTTGAGTTGTAGCATTAGATAATTTATTACCATTCTTTCTTGTTTTTTTGCAGTAGGCTTGTAGAGCTATGAAGTTCCCTCTCAAGACTGCTTTCGCTGTGTCCCATAGATTTTGGATTGTTGTGTTTTCATTTTCGTTTGTTGCCATGATGGTTTTTGTTTCTTCCTTGATCTCTCTGGTAACCCAGTCATTGTTTAATAGCATGCTATTTAATCTCCAGGTGTTTAATTTCTTTGGATTGTTTTTATTGTACTTGATTTCCAGTTTTATGCCACTGTGATCTGAGAACATACTTGATATGATTTCTATCTTCTTGAATTTGAAGAGACTTTGCCTGTGTCCTAATATGTTGTCTATCCTTGAAAATGTTTGGTTGACACTGGAGAAGAATGTATATTCTGTAGCTTTGGGGTGAAATGTTCTGAAGATGTCAATTAAGTCCATCTGATCTAATGTGTCATTTAGGGTTGCTGTTTCTTTGCTGATTTTTTGTTTAATTGATTTATTCAGTGGTGTCAGTGGGGTATTAAAGTCCCCTACTATGACTGTATTGCTATCATTCTCTCCCTTGATATATTCCAGAAGTTGTTTTGTGTATTTGGGTGCTCCTGTATTGGGTGCATATATGTTTACCAGAGTTATATCTTCTTGTTGAATTGCTCCCTTTAGTATTATGTAGTAGCCTTCCTTATCTATAGTTATGGCCTTTACTTTTTGTCTATTTTATCGGATATAAGTATCGCAACCCCAGCTTTTTTCTCATTTCCATTTGCCTGAAAAATATTTTTCCATCCCTTCACTCTCAGTCTGTGTGAATCCTTTGTTCTGAGATGGGTCTCTTGCAGACAGCAAATATATGGGTCATGTTTTCTTATCCTTTCAGCTACCCTATGTCTTTTGATTGGTGCATTTAATCCATTTACATTTAATGTTATTATTGATAAGTACATGTTTGTTGTCATATTTTTCCTTAATGTTTGTGTTTCTTCTTGCCTTTCTCCTTCTTCTTTTTTTCAGCAGTCCCTTTAGCATTTCTTGCATTGCTGGCTTGGTAGTGATAAATTCTCTTAGCCCTTTTTTGTCTGTGAAGCTCCTGATTCCACCTTAAATTTTGAATGGTAGCCTTGCTGGGTATAGTATTCTTGGGTTCAGTCCCTTGGTTTGCATCACTTTGTAAATTTCATTCCATTCCCTTCTGGCCTGGAGTGTTTCTGTTGAGAAATCCGTTGATATTCTAATAGGAGAACCCTTGTAGGTAACTTTCTCTCTCTCTCTGGCAGCCTTTAAGATTCTTACTTTGTCGTTGGTGTTTGCCAATTTAATTATGATGTGTCTTGGTGTCGGTCTTTTAGGGTTCATCTTGTTTGGGACTCTATGTGCTTCTTGGACTTGCATGGTTTTTTTCTTGCCAATATCAGGGAAATTTTCTGTCATTATTTCTTCAGACAGGTTTTCTATTGCTTGCTTCCTTTCCTCTCCTTCTGGTACCCCTATTATGCGAACGTTCTTTCATTTTGTGTTGTCCCAAAGCTCCCTTAGGCTCTCCTCTTGCGTTAAGTCTTTTTTTCCAGTTGTTGATGTGTTTGTGTGTTTTTTCCTACCTTGTCTTCTAATTCGCTGATGTGGTCCTTAGCCTCTTCTAGTCTACTGTTTAAGCCTTCCATTGTGTTCTTTATTGCAGCTATGTCATTCTTCATCTCCTCTTCATTCCTTTTCATGTTGGTGACATTCTCATTCAGCTCCTTATAATTCTCATTGAGTTGTGTGTATTTGTCATTGAGTTGTATGTATTTGTCATCCAGCCATTTGAGCATCCTTATAACCATTACTCTGAATTCTTTCTCAGGTATGTTGCTAGCCTCAATTTCATTTAACTCCCTTTCTGGTGATTCCTCTTTTTCTTTCCTTTGGGGATTGCTTTTTTGTCTTCCCATGTTTTCTTGTAATGTTTTAATTGTAGATCCAATTGCTTTGCTACCTAGGTTCTTTTGGGGATGGTGCTACTGGTGTGATTTCTCAGGTCTCCTGGGCTTGGTAATCTAGTGTAACTCCCTCCTTGAGCTATTTGGGTTCTCTTGAGGTAGGCCTGTGAGCTGGAGTAGCACAACTGCGGTCTCTAGAGGTCAGCACCCAATTTTTGCTGTCTTGTGCCCTTGATTAAAATAATACGGGCCCAGAGGGGACTCACAGTGGCACCCAGGAACCGTCTGTTGGGGTGATGGGTCTCACGGGGCCTGCACTCTGGAAAGGCGTGACTGTGGTGTCCAGAGTTCTGTAGTTGTGGGGTGGACAGACTCAGCTTTTGCTGCTGCACCTGTGGTGGATAGGCACTTGCTCCCAGTGGCGGCTCACAGGAGCACCCGCTGTGAGCGAGGCACACTGAAGCACTCTGAAGGGCCCTGGCAGTGTAGCTATGTAGTTGAGACGTCTGTGGGCAGGTATCCAGGATGAGTGAATTTTGAATTTCTACTTCCCGGGAGCAGGGGGTGGTGGTGGAGTGTGTCCCTGTTTGTCCAAGATCACACCCAGGGAGAGCTCACAGTGTCTCCCAGGAGCGCCCTGTGGATCGATGGGCTCAGGGTGCCTGCCTGTTGGAAATGCGCATCTGTGGAGGTGTGTTTGCTGACTCAGAGCTCTGACACACTCTGAGGGGCCCTGGCACTGAAGTTGAGCAGCTGGGGTGGCTGTGGGCAGTTATTCAGGAAGAGGGAATTCAGAATTTTTACTGTGGGGCAGTGTGCCTTTGTCTGTGCAGAATCACACCCAGAAGAGTCTCACAGCTGCTCCCCTGAGTGTGCTGTGGATAGATGGGCTCAGGGGGCCTGCTCGTTGGAAATGCCTGAGCGTGGAGGTGCCTTTGCCTGCGCAGAGCTCTGATGCACTCTGAGGGGCCCTGGCACTGAAGTTGCACAGCTTGGGTGTCCGTGGGCAGTTATTCAGGAAGAGGGAGTTCAGAATTTCTACTGCAGGGCAGAGTGCCCTTTTCTGTACAAAATCACACCCACAGGGGCTCCCAGTGGCTCCCAGGTGCTGCCTACAGAGTGGTGAGCCCTGGATGCCTGTGCGCACTGGAAATGCATGAATGTGATGTCCTGAGTTCTGCTACTGGGGAGGAGGAGGTTGTACTTACTGCTGCCGGAGCAGTGCTCCTTTGGAGGTGAAGGTCCCAGAGTCTGCGGGTCTGCATGTGGGGCAGCAGGTTTTTGGCTGGAGTGGCTGCTGGTTCTCAGGGCAGTTCCAAGGCCTGTCTGGTTGGAAGTGCTGATGAGTTCCTAAAAAAGGCCATTCTCCCCTTCAAGATGGTGTGGGCTCCATGCCCGAGTCCCATAGTCTGGGGGAGTGCCTGCAGCAGTGGTAGTCTCTCCCTGTCCAAGAGAGCCTGGTCTGCCAGCCCCTGCTGCTCCTACGGGGATATAACTGTTCCTCACTCACTCACATACTCACCACACAAATCTACACACTCTCCTTTCATCCCCTCACTCCCTCACTTCCTCTCCCTCACCTCTGTCCTGCCAGCCACCATCTTCATCCTCCTGCTCTGATCTTTATTATTTCCTTCCTTCTGCTCACTATGGGTGTTTCTTATTGCTCTCTTTCTAATTCTTTAAGTTGCAGGGTTTGATAATTTATTACCATTTTTTTTTCGAGGTAGGCGTATAGAACTATAAACTTCCCTCTCAGGACTGCTTTCACTGTGTCCCATAGATTTTGGATGTTGTGTTTTCATTGTAATTTGTTTTCAGGATATTTTAAATTTCTTCTTTGATGTCTTTGGTAACCCAATGATTGTTTAATAGCATGCTATTCAGCCTCCAAGTGTTTGATTTTTTTATTGTTTTTATTGTAGTTTATTTCTAATATTATGCCATTGTGGTCTGAGAAGATGCTTGATATGATTTCAATCTTATTGAATTTGGAGAGACTTTGCTTGTGACCCAATATGTGGTCTATCTTTGAAAATGTCCCATGTGCACTTGAGAAAAATGTATATTCAGTTTCTTTGAGTTGAAATGTTCTGAAAATGTCAAGTCGATCTGATCTAGTGAGTCATTTAAGATTGCTGTTTCTTTGCTGAAGTTTTTTCCAGAGGATTTATCCAGTGATGTCAGTGGGGTATTAAAATTCCCCTACTATGATTGTACTGTTATTGATCTCCCCCTTGATTTTTTCCAGAATTTTTAAAAAATATATATTTGGGTGCCCCTGTATTGGTGCATATAGGTTTACCGGAGTTATATCTTCTTGTTGTATTGATCCCTTTAGTATTATAAAGTGGCCTTCCTTATCTCTTGTTATGGCTTTCACTTTTGAGGTCTATTTTGTCCCATATAAGTATTGCTACCACAGCCTTTTTTTTCATTTCCATTTGTCTGAAATATATTTTTCTATCCCTTCACTCTCAGTCTGTGTGTGTCCCTTGTTCTGAGGTGGGTCTCCTGCAGACAGCATATATATGGGTTATGGGTTATGTTTTCTTATCCATTCAGCCACTCGATGTTTTTGATTGGAGCATTCAGTCCATTTACGTTCAATATTATTATTGATAGGTAATTGTTTGTAGCCATTTTTATTTTTTTGTGCCTGTGTTCCTTCTTCCCTTTTTATTTCTTCTTTTTTACCACAGTCCCTTTAGAATTTTTTTGCATGGCTGGCTTGGTAGTGATAAACTCCATTAGGCTTTTTAAAAAATATATATTTTATTGATTTTTTACAGAGAGGAAGAGAGAGGGATAGAGTTAGAAACATCGATGAGAGAGAAACATCGATCAGCTGCCTCTTGCACACCACCTACTGGGGATGTGCCCGCAACCAACGTACATGCCCTTGACCGGAATTGAACCTGGGACCCTTGAGTCCACAGGCCGACGCTCTATCCACTGAGCCAAACCAGTTTCGGCAGGCTTTTTTTTTTTTTTTTTTTTGGTCTGTGAAGCTCCTGATTTCCACTTCAATTTTGAATTATAACCTTGATGGATGAAGTATTCTTGGACTCAGTCCCTGCCCTGCATCACTTTGTATACTTCCTTCCATTCCTTTCTAGCCTGATGTGTTTCTGTTGAGAAATAATTTGATAATCTAATGGGAGATCCCTTGTAGGTAACTTTCTGTCTCTATCTTGCAGCCTTTAAGATTCTCTCTTTGTCATTAATATTTACCATTGTAATTACAATGTGTCTTGGTGTGGGTCCTTTTGGGTTCATCTTGTTTGGGACTCTCTGTGCTTGTGTGAATTTCTTCTTCCCCAAATCAGGGAAGTTTTCTGACATTATTTCTTCAAGTAGGTTTTCTAACCCTTGCTCGTCTTCTTGTTGTTCTAGCATCCCTATTTTATGTATGTTGTGTTGTTTCATGTTGTCCCAAAGCACCCTTAGGTTCTCCTCCTGCCTTTTATTTTTTTTCTCCATTTGCAGTTCATATTGGATGTGTTTTGCTGCCCTGTCTTCTAATTCATTAATTTGATCCTCTGCCTCTTCTAGTCTACTGTTGAAACCTTCTATAGTCTTTTTTTTATTGTAGTTATATCACTCTTTATTTCCTCTTGATTCTTACATAAGTTGTTGATTTTCACATCCATCTGAGTTATGAACTGTATGACCCTTATTCTGAATCCTTTTCCTGACAAATTGCATCCCTCCATTTCATTTAGTTCCTTTTCTGGCGATTCCTCTTTTTCTTTCCTTTGGGGGTTGTTTCTTTGTCTCCTCATTTTTGCTCTCACCAAAGGATCTAGGTGTCGAGTCATACTGGGCCTGTGACTGCAGTGGCGGGCTTGGCGGCAGATCACATGGTTACCAGGCCTGGGGTTGATGCATTGGGCTTGGCAGCGATTTGCATGGTTGCGGCACCTGGGGTTGCTGCGTGAGGCACCTGGTGTTGCTGCATAGGGCTTGGCTGCTCATACTCATTTGCAGTGCCTGGGGCTGTTGTGTCGGGCTTGGTGGCGGCTAGCATCAGGGGTTGCTGTGTGAGGCACCTGGGGTGCTGCATAAGGCTTGGCTGCTTATGCTCAGTTGCAGCGCGCGGGTTTGCTGAGTCAGACTTGGTGGTGGCTAACACAGTTGTGGGGTCCAGGGTTGCTGCGTAAGGCTTGGCTCTTCGTGCATAGAAGGGGCACCTGGGTTGCTGCATGAGGCTTGGTTCCCAGTGTTGCTGCGTAAGGCTTGGCTGTTTGCATGTGGTCGAGGTACCTGGGGCTAAACTGTCTGGCTTGCGAGAGGGGAGCATGCTCCGGAACTCACAGGAGCCCATAGCTGGGGAGGCAGGAGTCTCAGTGTTTGTGGGTCCACAGCCAAGGCAGCAGGTCCCTGGCTGGAGTGGCTGTAGGGTCCCCGATGGTGTCTGGGAGCACCCTGGGTGGAGGTGAGGCAGGGCTCCCAGTCACAGAAGCTCTCTCCTTCAAGATGGTGCAGCTTCTGTGGCAGAGTCAGCCGCCCTGAGAGAGATTGCAGTGGTATCAGAGGCTTCCTGGCTAGGGAGCCTGGTCTGCCAGCCCCCAAAAGTCCTGCAGAATCTAACTGTCCCTCACTCACATTCACACATACACACACACCACATGTCCATGCACTCCCCTTTTGCTCTCTCACTCGCTCACGCTCACTTCCTCACTGCTGTCTCGCTGGCCGCCATCTTCTTTCCTGCCCTGTGCTTCCAAGACTTGAGAAGTATTTTTTTTTTTTAGCAGAGCTGAAGGCCCCCTTTTGGTAAGAGAGCACCAGTTTGCATAATTATGTGTGTGGTCTTCTCCAGCAGCCTGTGTGGTGGGAACAGAGAATGTGGACAGAATTGTGTTTTCTTAATAATCTAAAATGATGGATCCATGTGAGGATGTTTACAAGATAGTTGTCAAAATGCTAGACCTGAACTAATTGGGAAGAAGTTGGAATAGAGAGAAGGTTTAAGAGATAAGGAAAAAGTAGACTGAACTCCATGAGAGCAAAGATTGTGCTTGTCATATTCAAATTGTATATTCAGTACTTAACACCATGCTTGGTGTTTGGTAGATGCCTACTAAATATTGAATGAATGAATGGGTTAAGTTGTTGGAAGTTTCAATGAAGTTGAGGTTGTGGAGGATTGAAGTTAAGATTTCAGTAATATAGCAATTCTGGAGGATAATAAGGTCTATTTGTGACCCTGATAGTGGGTGACTGGAGCAAAAAAGTAGGTCATCAGAAGTGAGTAAGCCAAATAAATGACAAGCCAGGGATTTACAATGGGGTTTTCACATGGATTTGAAGTGACCCTGAATTTGACCAGTCTGGGGGTAGAAAGAAAAAACTGTATGAAAGGGGGTGACTGGGAGGTTCAGCAATCACTGTCTGGAAAGTACAGTGGGGAGTAAAAAAGGGACCCCCTACACCAACAGATGCAGAAGTATTTGTAGAGGGAACAAATATCTCTGAGGAGAGACCTACAGGCGAAGTGGGATTCTTAGAACAAAGTATGGTTTCAATTAAGGAAGGTGTTGGCAGGGGGAACTTTCTGCTTGGGTTGTAGGGGTATTTACTAGTCTCCCGAATTGGGGTTCCAATGGGCACAATTTAAAAAAGATGGGAGGGAAGGGAGTGGTGGGAGGTTGAGTAGCAGAGAAGAAGCTTGGAGTAGTATGAATTAAGTACTGAGAGAAAAGAGATGACCAGAGGAGTTCATATCCAGGATGGTGACCCTTAGATAACAGACTCCTATTGGTCCTGGTCCCCAATGCTGCCAAGTGAACTAATCTCAGCAGCAGTCCCAATGGCCTGTGAACTACATGAGGACCAGCCTGGTGTTTGTATCTGTCACTACTATACTCTCAGCACCTAGACTCTGTTAGGCATGTAGAAGGAGCTCATTACTTTCTTATTGAATGGATGAATAAAAGAAGTGGATAGAAGAGCACACAGTATCTGGTCCATTATAAGTGCTTGATAGATTGCTAGTATTTGATAGATGCTAGTATTATTCCTGGTATTTTATGATGGATTGACTTATCCATTTGCATATGCGACATGCCCTTGGAAAGGGTTTGTTAATGGGCATTAATGAGGGTTGTGAAACACCAAATCCAACTAAGGCTACTGCCATGTACCCTGAGATGGTGACAATTTAAGAAAGCTATGAACTTAATCAAACCAACTATATAAGGAGTGGGAATCAGAAAGTAAGAATTCGTACATATTTAACCTGAACTGCTCCTGGAGATAAGACACCTGTGATGGACACTGAACTCTGTTGCCCAGATCCCCGTTCAAGGGTGGACTTGTTGACTCAGCAGCCAGGAGTGCTGTCAGCAAAGAACCTTCTTTAGCTATCAGCGCCTTCTGGGATTGCCTCAGCTGGAAAGAGTCACCTCACCCAAGGTTAGGCCCTTAATGGAGTGGCCTACAGCCAGTGACTGACTGAAACAGGGGTACAAAGGCCTGCCTTTGGCCCAGTGCAGGACAATTCTGACAGGTCATTTTAAAGCCGAAGCTTGCCATTGAGTCAGCCAAGGCTTTGTGGTGTCTGCATTGCTGTCCTTTTCTCCCACCTAAGCCTGTTTCCTTCCCTTTTCTCCCATAGATTTCGATCCCTAGGGCATTCCCTAAGAAACACCTTGCACACCGAATTTCTCCCAGAGCCTGCTTCCTGGGAACCCAACCTGCAACAATACCTTGATTCATAACTCACAGGCTCAAAAATGCTTCCAGGGACCTGGCAGGTATATAAATGAATGAAACTGGTTGGGTTTAACATAGCAGGGACTGGAGAACTAGATGAATTGCAGAGGTTGTGCCACATCTAGATTTTTAAGAATTAAAAAAAACCCACTGTGTACAACAGACAACGTGTGTAAGCTCAGTTCAGCCCATAGGCTTCATGTTTATGACCTGTGCTTTAAAGGTGTACTCTCTCTTTGGTTAATTAATATGCCAGCCCCAGCCCTTGGTAAGTCTTTTGAGTTTGGTCACTGTGAGTTAGACCTTAAAAGGAGGAGGCTCTGACCCTGCCGCGGTGAACACTGGACCCTGACCTATAGGGTCTCACAGAGGTATTACTTGTATAAGGCCGACCTTGAGCCAGCCTCCTTCTCTGACCCTTATCTTAAATCTTAACACCTGTTCTTGTCTGAGAGTAGCTATGGCCTCTCTCCCTTCCCCTGTATGCTTTCTAGGTTGTTTCCAGCTCTGTTGTGTCCTTTGGGAAGAGCAGCCTGATGGTGTCTGGAAACATGAGCTAGCACAGGGCCTAGGGAGACAGGGATGTTGGCTGCAAGGCCTTAGAGGTCTGGGCCTGTTGGGAAAAAAAAATCTCCTTTTGGATGGAAGTTAACCCTTGAATGTAGCTACATTCAAGGGTCAACTTGAGGGATGGAAGTGATCTGGGCTGCATCTGGTCTATGTTTTTTGCTCCCAGCCCCAACTCACACTGGATTGCCATACTGGGTGGTTTCATTGAGCCAGAGAACAAAGGGGGAGTGCAGTCCTGAGCACAGTTGCTAAGGCAACCTCCTCCCCTAAGGAGCCTGGTAAATGCTGTCCACTTCACCAGAGCCCCTTGTTGCCTCCATGAGCAGTTGAACTCGAATCCTCAAGATGAAGTCTTCGAACACAGATTTGGCTGAGGTTCCTGGCTCAGAGTGCCACGTTTCTGCAAGACACCATGTCCCGCATATCTGTTTTGGGTTCTCAGGGGTTTATGAGAATCAGATTCCATGTGTGGGCCCCATACTTGTGTGGTCAGTAAAACATGCTCATGAGCTGGGCTTAGTGTCTGAATAACACTATGCTACTATGAAAACAAAGGGTGAAACAAAAAGTAATTTTTAACAGAAGTTGTTTATTTTGAGAAGACACAAACAGCTCTAGCTATATAAAGAATGCAAATGAATACATAGCAGCAAACCAGTAAGGAATGATTTTGTTTAAAAAGAAAGACTATAAAAACCATTTGTAATATTACCCACAGAGGGTTCCCTTCCATTTTGTGTTGGAATTCTAGAAAGACTGGGGTTCTGATCTTTATTAGTTTCTGTTGCTTCTTGAAATTTTTATCGATGGACACATTCTCATCACTGCCTTCCAGTTTAGGATATTGGTTTGTAAATTCCACTCTCCCTTGTTTTTCTTAAGTACATTGTTGGCACCCAATAAGCATTGAATCATGAGAGCTAACTTCACAAAAGTCCATCTCTTGACTATGCATAGTAGGACTAGCCAATCCTCCTTTCTCATTTTGTTTTTGGCAAGTGTGGTACTTTTGCTGCCTTAGACTCCAAGGTGCAAGCCTGTTTCCTTTCCTAAGTCTGGAAATCCTAAACACAAGGCAGAAAGAAACTGTTTCATGGGTGCTTTCAAATTAGGAAATCCTGAAAGTAACTTGTGTCTGACTTTTTAAAATTTAGATTTCAGTAAGTGGGTAGATCCCTGGACTCAAATGACAAAAAGCAAGCTAAAGGTCCTCTAAAACAATTTGCTTAGATAGGAAAACCTGCAGCCTGAGAGGCGTGTCTGAGTCCTTAATGAATGATAGTCATAGCTCTCTGAAAGTTGGCCTGTCCAGAATTGTCACAGAGGAGTTTCTTTAAATGATTTATTGGGAGAGGTCAGCACAAGTCAGTAGAAAAAAAAAAAAACAATGAGAAAAGGGAGATGCCTCAGGAGCTCCCACAATCCCCTTCTCCTTCACTAGCCCCATCAGACCTGGATCTGGACCAGAGAACTGCTGTGAGCACTGGATAGGGTGTATGTGCATGTGTGTAAGAGATACACATTAGGGAATGTGACTTCACAGTCCAGGTGGAGAAACCATGCTTGTACACACAGGTACACACCTTCCCATTCACTTGCATCTCCCCAAGTTTATACAAACAAATATTAAAATGTGACTCTGAGCTTTAGACCCGCAAGTAACAGAATTAGAGATAGAAATGGAGAAAGATGGAGAGAGATGTGAATAAGCTTTAAGGAATCCTTTTAGAGGTGCAGGAAACAGGTGGTGGTAGTCTGTTGAATGCCTGCTGGTTGTGGTGCTGTCCAGGGCATCCCAATGAGTCCGTCCCCAGAAGCCGGGGCCCAGGAGACAGGAGGTTTGGCTAGAAAAAACTGGGGGGCACAGAATACCTCTGTAATTCATTGTTTTTCTTGCTGGGGCTGAGTTTAGAACAGGTCCAAATCACATTATAAAATGGACACGTGGACATTCTGGATTTTAAAACCAGCTATTGGGACCAAATCAAGAGCTGGTGATTTCCCTAGAAAGTTGTAGACTGGACTGGAATCTCATGGCCTGGGCCACCAGACTCTCTAGAGACAGCCCTAAACTCATGATGGCAGTATGATGCAGGGTGGGACTGATGAACCACAGTTTGGGGTTAATGATGGGACAAAAGAAATAAGAAATCTCAGAAATCCTTTCTTCCCTGCCAGCTTGCCCCAAACTTAAGGAAGCAGAGGCATATTGGATAATCAGGATAGTAGGGCTGGAGAAAACAATGAGGGTTCCTACACCGAGGTAGTCAGTGAAAATGAAAGATAGATAGATGATGGATAGATAGATAGGTGGAGGGAGAGACAGAGAAGTCATAAAGGGCACCCTATTGAAAATAATGGTTGGCATATGCAGCTCCTCTCCACCCACCTCTGTGTATGCTTGTGAGCCATATTATCCAGTACACAAGCCAGTGATCACCTGGGGTGGGTCACAGAAGATGGTCTGGGTCAGGGCTCAGCAAACTATGACAAGTGGGCCAAATCTAGCCACTGGCTTTGTATGGCCCAAGAGCTAATAATGGTATTTACATTTTTAAGGTGTAAACACACCATTTGAAAGATCAAACAAACAATAAAAAAAGAAGAATTTGTTACTGAAGCCATATGTGGCCCACAAAGCTTAAAACAGTTACTATATGGCCCTTTACAGAAAAGTTTGTCAACCCCTGGTCTGGAGGATAGGGAAAATACCACCATCCTCTAAGCATTCCTGAAAAGACAAACCAGAAAAGGTCCAGGAGAAAAAAGGGAACAAACTGTAAATGGAAATATCTGTAAATACTACTCCATATCACTAAGATAGGCCTAAAGGACAACTGCCTGAAACTCCACAGAATAATGAGGTTATGCATGAACTATGGAGGGAAACCCAAGAATAGCCGAGGAGACAGTCACACTAATGAGCACTAGGCAAAGAATGTTCTGGAAAAGAGACTGCATGCAGAACTTAGTGTTGATTAGGGAATTCTGTTATTGTTTGATAAGATGGCAACAGAGTTTGAGCCCAGGGATTGACAAAATATCAAGCTAGGTAAAGTTTTTAGAGCACAACTAAGTATCTCATGAGCATCTAATAGTCTGAAAAATCTCACAAAATTTAAGAAGGGAAGAATAAAGTAGATTCTAGAAAAGCCTATATTGGCTTGCCCTACTTTAAATAAACACCAGTTACAAAAGTTCACATAAAAAAAAGTATAGGCTTTTAGGAGACGTTGACAAGAGGATTCTTCATTTTTCAAAAGAAATCACCAAAAGATTCCTTACATAGGAAGCTTCTCTTCTAAAATATGGAATTTTATCCAAAACAATAATTTTTCAAACAACTTTGAAGAAAAACATCCATTGTACAAAGTAGAGCACATATACTAAATTTGGAAGGAATTACTATTTCTAAACTGAAAATCAAATTTGTCTTTGGATTCATGAACTAAAGAACTCTTGATCATTTTCATTAAAGCATATATATTATTTCACTGAAATATCTGGGAAATTCATGTGTCATAAAAGTAGAAGCCAGCTGTGGGTCTTCTATAAATGTCATACTTTAAATGGAAAAACACTGGACCCATAGACAGGAGACCTGAGATTGAGGCTGGGTCATACCACTGTGTGATCTTGTTTAAGTTATTTAACCTTTCTGGGCCTCAGTTACTCATCTGTAAAATGAGAAGTTGGTTCCTTTCAGCTCTATTATTCCATGACTACAGATAAATATAGACATAAGATAAATACAATAATCTAGAAATAAGAAATATTCTCCAAAGTAAGTTTTGGAGTCAGTAGGAAAAAAGTAGCAATGAAATATAATAAAAAGAATATAATTTTAACTACTAGCCAAAGTAAATATATCTTGTTTAAAAATTAATGAAAAGATTTGCAATTTATAATTGATCAGGAGAGAGAAGAACATACATATTGATATTTCTTCACCATCATACATACGGAGGAGGAAATGAGTTTGGGGTGACTTGTATAATGAGCATGATGCTTTGCATGCATAACATTTTATAAAATTGGACATTAAAAAAAACCTCAACATCACGTAAGGAATAAATTTCTATAAAGCTTGGCACTAAAGAGAGGTTGAGAGGGGTTAACTGGTTGTTTCAGTTCATATTTTGTTTGAGGATTTGTTGATATCAAATTTCACTATTTAGGCAAAATCTTAAAATCAAATATACTTCTGCCAGAGCCCTTCTAGAGAACAACCAGCAATACCAAACAAATATAACATCTTTTTCTTTTTCCTATTTATGACATTAAAATATTAAGTAAAAAACAGGCCAGATATGCTGGCTAAGTTAAATAAAATATTTTTGCAGGTTGAGCAAGTAGTTGATTTGATCTGATAATTTCTTAACACTAAGCAACACATACCTGACCAACATGACAAAATATATCACTTAGCCAGAGACTGATCACTCTACTAGTAATGATAGCAGAAATAATGGGGAGGTTGGAATCATTGGAGAGTCGTGGCTACAGTGATTCAGGGGCTTGAAGAAGTAACATCACTGGAATAGATGTGCGCGCGCGCGCGCACACACACACACACACACACACACACACACACACACACACATCCTAGGGCTTCTACTGGTCCTGGGATCATGCTTTGATAGCCACTGGTTTAAATTTGGGACTTTACTGAACAAAGTATATACCTATTTCACACAAACAATTACTTATGCAAATTCTTTTTTTCCTAAACATATGAAAAGCATCTCAAATGTGTGTCTATAACAAATTACTGCTGTATTCTTCTATAAATAGGTTTCCAAGTATTCTAAAATTATTTCTTTAATGTCATTGTTTAAATAATTAGATTTTTTTGCTGCCCTTTGACAAAAGCAGCTCTTTGTACCTCATTTCCCCTCTCTTGTCCTTTTAAATCCTTAATCACTTATAGCTGAAATACACACAAAGGCTTTGGAGGGAGTGGGTGCTGTGGTATAGATCTGGTCTCACTCTCACACCAACTTGAAGTGATAGCACAAAACAGATGGCAGGGAGCAGAGGCTTGTGTTCAATAAAGTTGTACCTCTAATAAGTTTAATAATCACCACCAATACTGGACGACTGACATTGATCAGACAATATTGGACAGTTTCACCTTTCATAAACAGGACACATCTTCATTAACTATTTAAATCCCTTTGTTTTTACTCAAATGATAAATAGTATTAATTCCACTTGTGAGAAAATGTTAATGTACAATATGAATTATCTAGGCCTTTTCAGTAGCATTTGGTAGCATTTCTGAGAATCTCTTGGTAGGAGCCATATTGAACAGCACTGGGTATCAGGATGATTGAATCGATTACCAGTAATTTACTAAAATAATACCAGGAGATTAAGGTATTTTCTATAGTCTAGAGTTAGCTGTCAAGTAATTTGGCCTTTTGATGGTGAAAAACAAAACAAAACACCCCACCACTTCTGCAACTAATTGATGTCTAAAATTCTACAGTAGAATTTCATTCCTTTGGCGTAAGGCTTTTCCCCTGTTAAACAGCAAATGACCTTCAAAAGAGGTAGCATTAAGCCTTATAACCCCAAAGTAAAGAAATGTATTCCTTTCCTGAGAGCATGCTTTTCTTAACTAGGAAGAACGCAAAGTAGGAGGCACTCAGAAGAGTTGGTGCTGGAAAGCAAGGTCTGGGGAGAATGGAGCAGAAACTATAAACCTTGGATTCCAACGACAGACCTTCAACTCACTCACTGTTTTGCTGATGGGCTATCCTGTCAGCATCCCTTACTAAAATGGGCACTAACTTGCCACTTGGAGCAAATTACTTAGAAAGCAACCATGTTTTCTGATAATAATGAAGATTCTTTTATGTATAAGCATACGAAGGTTTATAGCAGTGAAAAACAGATAGCAATAAAGACATCTGATACAACAACAGATAGTGAGTTACCCCCCAAATCAGAAGAACCATGCTTGTTCATTGGAAGAAGATAAACTGATAATACTTTATGGAGTGCAAAGCGCAGGGCCAGGATGAGGGTAAGGCACTTGCACAGCCCTGAGAGTGGGCGCCTCCTTAAATTTTGCGCCCCAGGCGCCTCAGTCACCTCACTCTAGTCCTGGCCCTGGCAAATCATATTAAAGTGAAAGGTCACCACTGTGTTACAGACCTGGTGATAATGAAAGGCTGCAATGGTGAGGAAAAGAGCACTGATCATGAACTCGTCTTTTTAGGGAATAGTTCATTTATGAGGAAGAGGGCAGGTGCTTGGCCAGATCTGCTCAGACGGATAATACAGTGAGATAGCAACCCAATCCATGTTGTCTAGACTCTAGAGAGTTAGAATGGATGTCTGGTAAAATGCTTGTAGAATCTCATCTGTCTTTGAATATTCAATATGATGTCTCCAGATCAACTGGTCAATTTGTGGTCATTAAGCTAACATGAATTAATTTGCTGCCTTGTTCTTGCCTCCTTAAAGGGCAAGCTGTCAGCCAGGGAAACAATTTACAGGTAAGGGACAAGTTGAGGCCAGGTGGAAGTCCCAGGAGAGAGACTGAAGCAGACAAAGGAGAAGAGACACCAGAGAAGCTTCCTGTTATGTTGAGAGTGACTTGCTCTCTATTCTCAACATCCTTACCACAAATAAGTGCAAAGCACTTTTAGCTACCAACTAACCTCTCCTGGGGATGACTTCCTGCTCTCCTCACTGGACTGAAGTCAGTCTACAGAACCACCTGCTGCTATTAGTTGGAATCAGAGGAAACAAAGGGTCAGAAACAACTTGAATTGTTAGCTGACCTCCTGGGGCCAACTTCATTTCATTTGCACCTCTTCTGTATTCCGCCTTCAAAAATTGTTATTATTATTTTTCACACTAGTAATAGTGGCAGTAGTAGGTTCTCTGAAAGCCTTTCTGGAGGGGCTTTCAGCCTCTCTTCTCCAGTTTCAGCAGAGTAGTGCAGAAGGCAGCAAATACTATGGTTTGTGCCTAGGTGGGAGAGAGAGTTGGTGTTACGATAAACAAGCGGGAAGGAGAGAGGTTGAGTGTTAGGAGTAGGAAAGATGTTCAGTGTTCTGTTCATTGATGATTGGTAGGAATAGTACAGTTTGGTTGTTTGTTTAGAACTAGGTCCACCTGTTGTAAAACATTAAGTAAATATTTCCAGTCCTCCATGTTACCTCTGACCATAAAATCTTTGCCCCAAATGCTCTTGTGCTAATGGGAACACCACTGAGTATCTGAGGGCCAGAGTGATGATGTAGAATATGTTCTAAAAAAAAATCCAGGCATACAGATTATTGTAGAGGAAAGTAAGACTCAAGGTAATTGGAAAATACAAAGGTATCAGTGCATTTAGCTTAGAATCTTTTGGGGAATCCACTAGAGATAGCAAGGTGAGGGGAGAGGCAAAACCCACTAGAAGTAGCAAACAAGATGCTTCCAGAAAAATCAGCAGAAGTAACAAGTCCTAAACATGTCTCATACTTGGCTTTAGAGTTCAGCTATTCATAATGGTTCTTAAGAAGGCCCTGGCTGTTCTTTACCTTTGTTAGACAAAAGCACAAACTCTCCTTCATTTCCCTACAGAGCAAGATGTTTGCATCTTTTCGAATTCTAAGACTGGGACAGACAAGTCTGGCATTCATATATAAATTAAGGCCAGTAATGAATCTATTTTACTTCCGGTAAAACCCCTGAAATGTGGTCAGGTCCTTCTGTTATGTTGAGAATGACTTGCTCTCTATCCTCAACATCCATACCACAAACCAAATAGTTTGAATTCTTTACAAAGCATCTGGGATTTTGTTGTTTATTATATTATGTGGCTTTGGTCTAAATCAGGGGAAAGTGCTGATTGCATGGGAGTGGGTGGGTCTGGCCTGTACTCAGAAGTCTAGAATTCAGAACTGTACCAACCAAGTGCCTAGGCCCAGGGCTTCTGTGTGAGAGGCTTAAGTCTTTTCAGCACAGTGTGGTTTTTCAGCTGCTCTGTTCTCTGGAGTGTGGGCAGTTGTGCTAAGAGTTTGCTTCTTATTGGTGAGCAACACAATCTATCAAAATCAAGATCTGCTTGTCTCTGGGGCAGTTTCTGCATCCTCCAGAAGGTTGACCAGTGAATCTGTTGTGGGGGTGTGTGTGAAGAAGTAAAGGGTAAGGGAACCCTCTTTGTGAAACAGACTGCTATTTCATTTGACTTCTTTCCCCCTCTTTGGACAGTGGACAAATACCTCTCCATTATTGCTCAACCAGTTCTCTTTGTTCAATTGTTGGTCTGTTTTTCCTCCAACCTCCCAGAAACCAGACATATGAAAATCAAATGAATCACTGCTCTGGCTTTGTTTAGAAAATTGAACTGACAAGAAGACTTAGTGCCTATTAGCCTTGGGAGGGGGGGCAGGAGGAGTCACAATGATTGTTTTGGAGCTCCATCAGCATCCCATTTACCCAGTTCTTACCCTCTCTCCCCATATGGTTAACTAATTAGGCCTTTTTTGTGTTATGGGCCATAGCAACTTGCAAGGCTGCCTTTTGTATCCTTTTAGTTTATACATTCTCAGTTCTGGACCATAGTAAGACTTCCTTTAAACAAAACAAACCAATCACAAACCACAATTTGAAATGAACGGTGGTGGGCAAGTTACACTTACTTTCTCTACTCCTTGAGCCTTTGATGATGCCATTAGTTCAGCTAATTACTTCCTGTAATTAATGTTATATGCTAATGAAATGAGAGTTCTTCGAATGCAGCATAAGCTGGGCACAGATTTTAGCTATCATTGTTGACAGACATTAGAAGGGTCTGAAGGCGTGTGTGCAAGTTACCTCAGATAGATCAGAGTGGACAAACGGCTGCCTCGTTTGTTGGCTTAGCTTGGTTCATTCAAAGTAACCAGGTTCTGGCCTCTTCTAGCTAAGGGGTGTGTGTGTGGGGAAGGGTCTGTATGTTATCGAAACTCATCACCCTGATCACCGTGTAGACAATCAAACTGAAAAAGGCATGAAGTTCAGGACCAAGTAACATTCATATTTTGCACAAAAGCCATCCAATCAACTCATGCCAAAATAAGTGCACACCTGCAAACCTCTAGTGGGAGAGAGTTAAACTGTGGTTGAAGAGGCATCAGAGTCTTTCTGTTTCTCCACACAAGTCATTAAGGCCTCACCAAGGAAGTGAATAAGCAACAATGGCTCCCTATTTCCCCAGGTTTGACAGCCCCCAATCTGCTCTCACACTGTGCTCCTCAGTAACAGAACCCAGGGATGGAGCAGCCGGTCATTCATTGAAAAGATGCACGTGTGCCCTTGCATCTGAGAATTTCTTCTTGGTGCACACCACTGGCAGAAAATAAGAAGAAAATCTGTAGTCAATAATGCAAGATTTTAAGTATGAAAACATAAAAAGTCTGCATATGATTAAAGTGCCTGATGATTTCTAGATAAAGTGGTATCTCGCCTGCTGTCCAAAGTGTGAGTTTGAGTAAAAGAAATGTAGGCTCTTTTGTTATTTCCATGGTTTCTTTTTAGAACCCTTCCTTTTCCCCTTTTTATACTCAAGTTTAGTAACTGAACCCTACTTACTCAACCCAGGGCTTAGGTACTGGGACTATCGGTGGTGCCGTAGTCTTTTGAAAACTGTGCAATAATTCTCCGAGCAAGTGGATTAGTGGTCTTCAGCAGTTCAGCTGCTGAGGGGCGGGACCTTGGAGTTGCCTTACTTCCCTTCTTCTGTAGCAAGGCCTTGAAATCATCGTTTCTGCCAGCATCTAGGCTGGTACTGCCGCTTGACCCTGCAGAGGCAGCTGACTCACTAATAGGAGAATCAGCTGTGTTCCTTATTGGTGAGTGGGAGCTCGGTCTGCTGCCTCCGGCAAAGGCCTCACCAGGCTCCTTCCAGCCAAGCAGCTTTCTTTTGGACCTAAATAAGAGAAGTTTTGCTTTGAGTGAATTCGTGTGGTGGACATTTCCTAATGCTTCATATAACTTCATATAACTTCATTGATCGGCTGTCTCCTGCACGCCCCCTACTACTGGGGATTGAGCCTGCAACTGGTGTGCCTGACTGGGAATCGAACCGTGACCTCCCGGTTCATAGGCTGACACTCAACCACTGAGTCACACTGGCTGGGCAACCCTTAACTTGTTTCAATGCCTGCAGCTGGAGTCATTGGCCTGTGCCTGCAGGCTCAGTCCTGCCCAGGTTCTGGGACCCAAGAAGAATTTAAGGAGTTAAGGCTAGAAGCTCAGTGACTCTGAATCAAGACAGCCTGGGAACTGATCCTGCTCTGAACTGGTGCTCTAGCTCCAACAACTGGGTCCTTTCCAGTTTCCTCCCCACCAAGCCCCTGCTTTGTGCCCCTGTCCAATAACTGGGTCCCCATCTGGTCTCCCTTTGCCTAAGTTCTTGCTCTGATACTTGGCCTGATGCCCTACTTCACTTCTTGATAAGATTTTTTGGTACAAGGAATTCTATGAAGAGTTAAATGTCTCTGATTGCTACAAAGCTGTAAGAGAGCAGAAAGAGCCACAATAGGTCCTGAGGTTGCTAGGAGACAAGAGGCCCCTCTCTTGGCACCTGATCTTCCTTTCCCCGCCCCTCCTACACTTCATCCAAAGATGTCAGTAATTGGCGATGTGAGGCCCTGGACTGCTTTCACATATGTGGGAATCTGGAGTTAAGTATCTAGTTTCAATTCTAATGGCTGCTTAGAGGTTTGTCTTTTGGTATAAAAAGTGAAGGTGATTACAATAGGAATTAAGGAAATTGGTCCAGACCTGTGTATCACAGTAAATAAATCTTCAGTTGTACGTGAAGCCACAAACACATCATCATCATCTTCCGCAATCCATTCAGCTGTTTTATCACTGATAACACTTTTTTCTTCAGTACTTGGTTCCATAGTACTCCCTAGGTATAAGAACCAGAAGGAATTATTTTGACCACAATAGTGAGGACCAAGCACATTATCATATGTATTTCATTTGATGTTCAATGCAACTCTGTCCACCCATCTACTGATGGGTGCAGGACAGAGACTCTTAATGTCTCCATTTTGTAAAGAACATGATGGTCAGAAGGTTAGTGATTTGGCCAAGGTGGACTCAGTGCTAAAGATCAAGCCTGGGTCTTTATTCTCTCATGCCTCTTCCGTTAAATAGGTTGATTGAGCATTTTCTTATTTTAAATGTGTCATTTTTAAAGATCAAGAAACTGAGAGCAATTAAGCAATAATTCAACCAATGGATGGGAGTGTGACCTTTCTGAATCTCAGAGGGAGCCTTTGGAGTTTAAGGATGAATATTTTAAAATTACCTGTGGCTTTGATTTGTTTGCATGTTTTAGTCACAATGACTTATTTTATGTTGAAAGTCCAAATCAACTTAAGGAAGGTTAAGAGTTCAAAAAAAGAGTGAGAAACATGGATGAACTTGGAGGAACTTATGCTAGGTGAAATAAACCAGTCACAGAAGGGCAAATGCTTCATGATTCTACTTATATGAGGTCCCTAGAGTAATCAGATTCAGAGACAGAAAGCAGAATGGTGGTTGCCAGGGGCTGGAGGGAGAGGACAATGGAGAGTTACTGTTTAATGGTTGTAGACTTCAGTTTTGCAAGATGAAAAGAGTTCTGGAGATGGATGGTGGTGATGGTTGCTCAACATTGTGAATATAATTAACACCACTGAACTGTACACTTAAAAATGGTTAAGGTGGTAAATTTTATGTTATGTGTATTTTGCCACAATGAAAACAAAAAGGGACAGGAGAAAAATAAAAAAAGATGAGAAATATTATCTAGCCTAGTCTTCTTGTTCCAGAAAGAGCTAACCATCCAAGAAAGTGAGCTCCATTTCCTCTCAAAAGCACTAGGAAAGTCTGCTGCTGGTAACATATTGCATTGCTTCAGAAGCCTGCAAGCCCACCACGGCACTTGACCTCAGCCTGGGAGAATATGAGTCCCATGCAAGAAACTAAATTCAGTGTGGCTAGTGAAAAGTACTGTATAGTGATGTAGAGAGTTCCTAGGGCAGGGGATGCATGCCTGATTAGGTAAATGGGCTCCTAAGGTCCCAGGGTGCTAAGACCTAGTTTAATTTCATTACCTCTGCACTGGGGGTTCCAGAGTAGGCTGCCTCAAACTGAGCTTTGGAGATCTGCCCCTGGGCCAGTCCCAATCCTCTGATCCCAAGGGCAGTGGGGCCCATTTAGGGTAACCCAAAACCTCAAGAGGTGCCCCTACAAATTTGGTCATCCCAGGGTCAGGATCATGGAGCACTGGCTTTTGTCTCTGGCACTACATTCTCACCATCATCTCTCCTGGGATTGAAAGGAAAAGCCATCAGATATTTTACTAACCTGGAGGGCTTGCCTCCCTTTCATCATCAGCCTGTGGTGTGGAAGTTGTCCTTGTTGTACCAGATGATTGCAGGTGGTCACCAGTGGGGGGACACTTGGCATCTTCTTCCAGGGTGATGATGGGGCTGACAGGCAGCCTTGGTTCAGCAACATAGGCCTCCATTTGAGCTGTGGGTGAGGTGAGAGGCAGGTATAACACGCTGGGCTTTTTTGGTACAGGAGGTGGAATCTTGCTTTTCTTCTCTGCTTGTTCCTGGCTCTGGAGGCTAATTCTTTCAGGCAGAGCTCTCACTTTTGGGCCCTCATCCTCCGTACTTCCCTGGAGAGGTTGCTGTGTTCCTGAGCAGAAAGCACCAGAGGAACTGGCAAAAGGTGTAAAAACAAGAGATGAGGGTGCTGTTGACTCCCCTGGGCTTCTGGCCTCAGGGAAGCTGGAGGACTTTGGTTTCCGCACCACCGTGTAGATGTCTGGAGGGAATGGCCTCATGTATTGAATTGAGCTCTGAGGGGTCATAGCCAATGTAGGCGAAGTTAGTGGGTACTCCTCAGGGACAGACTGTGGCTTGTGGACCAAGCTTGGAGGCCTTCGGGCCAGCGGGGGTTTCTCAGCTATGGGAGGTCTCATCTTTCTCTCTAGCAAGGTAAAGACTTCTCCCGACTCCTCAGCATAGTCAGGGCTCTCAATGTCATCTTCTGGCTCAGACTTGCTTACTGACCTGAGGCGGACAGAACGTAGGTCAGACTGAGTAACCATGGGCATGACTGGCTGATTGGGGCCAGTTTTCTGGACCAACTTGGCCCCAAAATTTGTATCTGAGTGATGCCGGCTCACCTTGGTTTTGCTTCGTATGGAGATACTCATCCCAGACAGATCCAGGTAGGTAGAAGAGGTCAACGGTAGGTCAAACGATAATCGTGACTTGGAAATTTTCTCCATTGGCGATGGTGGGGGCAGTGATGACTTCCTCTCGGGTACCACTGGACGCACCCGGACACTGCCACTTGGAGGAGGCAAGTGGCCCAGGGTCAAGGACATGGAGACAGTGGGTGTTGGTGTCTCTGACTGGCTGGAGTACCCACTGGAGGGTGACATCAGCCCAGTGGGCCTTCCTGGAGAGGGTACCTCCCTGGCCTCTACCTCAATGGAGAGTTGGGAAGGCGTAGTAGCTCTGGAGATGGAAGGGGAGGCAAGAGACTCTGAGCTGCCCTGAACTTGGGTACACTCAATGACTGTGGTGCCAGTGGCAGTGCTGGAGCTGGACAAGGACTGGCAGGTGTCACCAGACTTCCAGTCAGTAAGATACCAGTGGTGGGAGAATTGTGTATCTTCTGGGTCTTTGAAGGTGGGCACAGCTGGGTGACCCTGGGATGAATGATGTCCTTGGTGTTCCAAGGAGAGGCAAAGGCTCCTGGACCTCTGGTCCTTGAATAGTGCTGACCCACTTTCTGGCAAGAGGACTGGTTCATCTTTGACCAGTGAGACACTGCGCATTGGTGGGGAAGGCTTCTTTTTGGCCTTCTTAAGTGAAATACTCTTGGATCTCTGCCTTCTGTGGTGGGCCTCCTGCTGGGAGCTGATGGAGGCAATGTTGTCAGCACTGTTACTGCCCTCAGAACTTGTACTGGCATAAGGCATGGCACAAGCTTCACTGGACTTCTGCTCCTCATCATAGTCCACATCTGTGGTGCCTGAGTCTGTGGGTACAGAGAGTGACCGCTCCCGGAACCTGCTGGCCCCACCTGGGCCTGTCTCCAGCCTTGGGGTGCCACCAGTCAGAAGGCCAATCTTGAAGGGTCGCTCTGATACTTGCCTTTGTTGAGTAGGGTGTTCAGAGTAGCCAGCTGATCCACTGCATCCTGCTGGGTTATCACGAGTGACTAAGAGTGCAGCAGCCTCCTTAGGAACCAGAGGTGGCAGTGTGTGCACAGAGACCCATGAATTCCCAGAGGAAGGGTTTTTTCCATATTCATTGACTTGATTGCTCTGACTGGTGGCACTTGGAGTCATATAGGTGAAAGCATCTCCTTTCCACAAAGCAGAGAATGTCGATTCTGTTGGTCCATTGCAAGAACTGGAGACGCTATACACCATTCCCATGCTTTCCATGCCAGGAGGCTTGGTGCCACCACACACCTGGAGAGGTTTGTCTGGATCACTAGAAGGATTTCTCAGTACTGGTGAGGTGATATTTGGGAAACGAGCTTCCTGACCAACTGAAACTCTTCCATGAACACCTTCTGGAACAGAATGACTGGGCTTGATGTCTGAGCTGGTAGAGAAAGCCAACCTGCCTGTGGGGCTGTTGCTGAGACCTGGAGGAGGAAAAAAACAGAACATTAGTGGTGCAGCCAGGGATCCCTCAGCAGCACCAAATTTTTGCTAAGAAACATTTGCCAACAACATGGACAGAATTCCTTGGTTCTTCATTTCCATAGATAAGAGTGCGGGGGAAGTTGGGTCCTTGACCATCATGACATGGTGAATCACAGGGTGGCCTTGAATTATCCAGATGGCTTCCAAAGACTTTCCAGCTTTGATTATTCCTTTTGGAGCTGAAGTGGCAGGTGGGACTACCTTGGGTTTTCCAGGCCTTTCACCCCAGGCTCATGAAGCCATCACAGACCTCAGAGTTCACCTCTCTTGAGATGAAAGCAGAAGTTTTTGAACTATAAAGGACAGCACTGTGTGACTTTAAGCCCCAGCAATGAATTTGGAGTAAGCCACTGTTGGAAAGCCCAGAGTCTGGTTGCATTTTTGGCACCTGTCACTTTTTAGCTTTGCAACATGAGATACTTAAGATAATCTACAGTTGTGAGGCAACCGTTCAGATGTTCAGAATCCCCAAAGATTTCTCATACACACAATTATTACTGTTTTATAATCATTATTATTAACTACTTTTACTGCTATGATAATTTATAGTTAACAGTCACCCTTTGTTGAACACATACTATGTACCAGGCACATGGTAGGCCAATTACACACAATGACTCTAATCCTCACGGCAACTCCACCAGGTGGCATCGTTATCCCCAATTTATAGATGAAGAAGCTGAGGCTCAGAGGGGTTATATAACCTGGCCAAGGCCTGTGCTCTTTGGACAGCATTCATTTAACAGTATAATGGTTCTGCTAAGATGGTTCTTTTAGTGATGCTTCCCCCCTTTACCTACTTGCCTAAACTTGACATATATGTTTATATTCCAATTATTATAAGAAAGAATAACATAATGAATTTATAGCCTGGGAGACCTGTTCTTCATATTCGGTTGCTCCCCTTGACCAAAGGCCCTTGGCTATCTTTAATCACCACATTGGATTTTCAGGATGTCCAAAGCCCCCTCCCCCAAATTATTCTTGCTCCCCATAACCACAATATCACCCGGGTGGCAGGACTGGTGGAAGAGAAAAAGGGGAAGGATCCGGGGAATCAGCTGTGGTGGGGTCACCTTGATCTCGCTGGGAAAAGTTAGAGAATCCAATAATGGTCCGCCTCCGCCTCAGGGTGGACTTGGGGTTCACGGCTGTCTCTGTGTTAAACAAGGAGTGTCGCAAACTTGCATGTTTATCGAACTGCTGCCCTGTAGCCAAAATAAAGACACTTGGGTGCATCTTGGTTTCTGTTTACAGTACAGTGGGAATGGGCCTGAGGTAGAGAGAAGGGATGATGGCAGTAGCAATGAGCATGAGTAGCATCCAGGCAGGTGGCCCTTCTTCCACATCCCTCCCAACATGGCCCCAGACACCCAGAGCCCCAAGGCACACATAGGCCTCACCCAGGGTCACCTGTGAGTCTTAGGTAGCTGAGAGCCATGGTTTTCAATCCTGACTACATATTGAAATAAACTGAGCAGTTTTTGAAATTCCAATACCTGAATCCCATCCCAGAACATTGAAGTCTTTGGGAGGAGGGCCCAGGTAGAAGCTATTTCTCAAACTCCCCAGGTAGTTGATTATTCAGATGTACATCCTGGGGCGAGAACCACTGATTTAGAGAGACAGGTTGAGACTAGATGTTGCTTGATTGTAATCTTTTCTTAAAGAAAGCCTTTAGCCTGACCGGTGTGGTTCAGTGGTTGAGTGTTGGCTCATGAACAAGGAGGTCATGGTTTGATTCCTGGTCAGGGCACATGCCCGGGTTGCAGGCTCAATCCCCAGTGTGGGGTATGCAGGAGGCAGCGGATTGATGTTTCTTTCTCATGGATGTTTCTATCTCTCTCTCCCTCTCCCTTCCTCTCTATAAAATCAATAAAAAATATTTTTAAAAAAAGCCTTAACGTTGGCCAGAGGACAGTGTCTCCCAGAAGCTTCCTTGCCTCCCCCTTCATCTAGGAAGCAGCCTGGTAGTCTGTCCTCCAGCCACCTTTGATTACATTTTGTCAAAGTTCACCCCTGGGCAGTGACTGAGATCTATTTCTCTTAAAGCACTGGGTCAGTCTTTGTTCCTGTGGAACTGCTGGGACAGGGTCAGGGTGAGACAGGGGGTGAGTATGCTGCTCCCCTCACTGTCTCTCATTCAATAGCTGGCCTACCAAACCCTCCTCTCACAGCTTCACAGCTGCATATGATACCCCCCTCCCACACGTGACTCCATGGACAAAGCTCAGGGCCAGCCTTATTGAGAGTAAGATAGAAGTTTAGAAATAAAGTGCCCACCATCACTCCTCTTTGTACATCTCCCTAGGCTGTGGGTTCTATTTTCTTCCTCTAATTTCCTGAGATGACACCAATGACGCTGGATGGCCCCATATACAGAGAGCATCACCACATGTGGCCAGAGGTGTCCACATCATCTTAATAAACTTTTCCCAGCATACCACAAGCCAATGCTAGATCACACGATGCCTCTGGTCCCTTTAGGTCATGAAGTCTTGATTTCATTGGGTTGCTGGTCCTATCTCCTTCTGAAATGACCAAGCCTCCTCCTCTTCTTCTTACAGCCAATGGAATATGGAGCACGAATTAATAATGTGTGTGGTACAAGTGTCACATGTTCCCAAAGCCACGTCCAACTAAGCTACATACATCATTTTCCCCACTTTTGAGATAGTACTCCCCCCCCCCCCGCTTTTGGCCTTTTGGTCCTTGGTCCCTTTCTGTTACTTCCCTTCCTAAACACTTGGCATGCGCGAGTTGGGGAGACCCATCTCACTAAAAGACTGAGTGTTCACTTAAAGTGCCATATCAGGCCCATGGTCTGCGCCCTGGGTATGAGCCTACCTTTTATCATCAACACTCTGAACCCCACACTTTCCCTCAGACTCCTATCCAAACATGGATTCTGGCAGAGAAGTTTCCTTTCCCCAACCCAAACATAACTCACAAACTTTAAATATCCATGGACGCTCCAAAGAGCACACAAGTTCATAAAGTTTCAGAGTTTTCCTTAAGAACATTTTGTTTGCTATCAGATGGTCTCAGTTAGTGTGGAAGTGCTAGTAGAGTGAAGAAAAAGCAGCCATAGCCCCATCTTCTGCATGCCTCCTTTCCCTGGCAAGAGCCATGACCTTGACAGTGCAGGGTGAGCCAGTAGCAGAGAAAGTCTTGCTCCCTCCCCCAGCATCCAGTGCATTTGGAGAGGATGGTCTGTAGTTGGCATGGGGGGAAGCAAACAGAGGTGGTGCTAAGCAACTCTACCAGAGATGTTGATGGGCACAATGTCAGAGTGCGTGGAACAAGGCTGAAGCCACTGCTTCTCCTCTAGGATGGGCAGAGGGAAGGGGATATTCCAGGCAACTTGCTTGTCGGCTGTGGTAGACAGGCTCAGGGAGGCCTCAGGGGCCCTCACACCCTGGATGGTAGTCTCATCCTCTCTCAGCTGCTGTTTTGTAGGCTGTTGGGAAAGAAGGTGATGGGAAGGGTGTGCTCCTGACTGGAGATGAGCCATGCCCACAGGATAGCTGTCTAGGCAGGCTGGTTGGAGGCTTCGTCTGGGAGGCAGGAGAACATGGACAGGCTGCCAGGCCAGACACCTACTGTGAAAGACCCATATGGGCTGGGCCTCAGGATAAGTCTGCTGGTGAGCAGAGGTGAGCAGCAGTATCCAGTGGATAATGTAAGCAGCTCAAGATCCCCTGTTGATGGGTGTAGGGTGAGCTCTGCACTGGCTCTCCCAGGCAGGGGAAGATGCAACTCACCATCAATACAAACTCCAGACGCCTGGCAGACTGGGGCCTTGGGCTGGGAGTGGGCTCAGGGGCCTCATCAGCAGAGCGGAAGGTCTGCCCCAGCAGTCTGGCCTCTGAGTACTGCTCCTCATATTCTTCTGAAAAACAGCACAGTAGATACAAACTCTAGGGGGCCATGGTCAAGTGCCAAGCAGGGGAGGGACCATGAACCAGGGCTGTTGCTCTAGCTGCCAGGCCTGACTTGCACTATTTCTTTAGAATATTTCCTGGCCTCTGAGCCTCTGGAAAAATGCCTACTTCCTGGGACTGTGAGAGCCAAGGAGAAAAGAGAATCAAGAAATTTGAGTTGTGCTGGTTCTGGGACTAAGCCCTTGTCTCTGTGGTCCACACCTTAAGTGCTAAACTTGGAGTGAAGGCTCAGGGTGCAGACACTTTTGCTACTTTATGCTGAAAGGTCCTCTCTTTGCAGCCCTGCAGTTCTTCAGGTTTTCTGCAACCCTAGCTGGGAAAAGACCTGGGTGAAACAGAAGGAGATTTGTATTGGGAAGTCCAATGTGGGGTGCTCCCTTGAATGTCAAGAACTCTTACTCAAGCCTCCAAGAGCCTGGCTTCCTGCATCTTAGTCCCTCTGTAGGTGGTGACAGGACCAGGGGAGTGTAGGTAAAGAGGAAAGGGAGGAAGTGGCATAGAAGGAAGGAGAATTTCAGGGGCATCATCAGGGAATATGAAGGATGCATAAGATTTGGATTGGTTTCATTTAACTGATGAATTCAAAGGAAGGGAAGGAATCCAACGAAATGAAGGAAGTGAGAGTAAGGAATCAACAGGCAGGGCTCTATGCATATTTGAGCAAAGATTTAAGAATCAATGGAGTCAGGAGGGTCCTCAAAGGTTCTCTGGTCCAACACCCCATTCTGGGCTCAGACTTTCTCCTCAGCAGCCCTTCAACCTGTCTCTTGAGCCTCTGCATACACTTGCAGAGGAGGGAGCAGCCCTCTTCCCAATGCTGCTGATTCCATCCAAGGACAGTTGGGGCTGTCAGGTGTCAGGAAAGTCTTTCCTTATCTTGAGATGAAATCTGCTTCCCTCTAGGTTCCTCCCCCAGTCCTAACTGTCCATGGAGGCACCACAGAACACACTGACTCCTTTTCTGCATGGTAGATCCTTTCTTATTTGAACACAAGGCTCATGGTGTCCCTTGGTATCTTGCTTCTCTAAGGTCAGCACTGCCCTGGCAAGGAGGTGGGGGTTATGGCTGTAGTCCAGTTGGGTGGCCATGTGCCACTTTCTATTCTCCACCAGTGTTAATCTTCATTGGCATGAATAAATGAGAGCTGATAAGATGTTTTTTCACACTTAATGTTCACTCAAGAAATGTCTATTGAGCACCTCTTGGGGATCCAGCCCTGTGCCAGGTGCTTCTGGAAACCCAAGAGACATGGTTCTTTATGTTGACAAGCTCAGTCTGGTCAGGTGGACAAAATATATACCCAGGACTAGTAGATGAAAGAGTAAATGAATGAACAAATGAAAGGAAAAGCAGTTCAGAACTATAACAGTCCTCTTGAACTGGATGGTACAAAGCGCCTCATATGAGTGCTTATGGAGGGAATGGTGCAAAGTGCAGAACTCGTGTGAAAGGTTTTCTTAGAGGAGGCAAGAATATAACTTTAAAGAAAGTATAAGGATTGGAGTGGGGAAGAGGGAGGAATGTCTTCTAGGTTTAGAAAAGAGGTCTCAATGGGACGTGAGGGCTGAAAGGGGGTATGGAGCTTGTGACTTAGCACTGAATTTTTATTTGTATTATTTTATTGAGATATAACTTACCAACAGTAAAGTGCACAAACTTGTGTATAGTTCAGTGAACTTGGACATATGCATTCCCCTTGTAATCTCCACCCAGGTATTTGCAGCTCACCAATAGTCTCTCATAGACCTGAGCTTTAATACTTTTGCCACTTACATTGGGTAAATCCATCTGGTAAATGTGTATTCTTTTCATATTATAAGGTCTTATCAGGGACCACCTTTTTTTTTTCATATTAACTTTAAAATTGTGTTTAGCTCAGCCCATGTTCCAAAGGACATGTACCGGGAGTTGATGCTGCATCTCATCAGGGTCTCTCCAGCAGCAAAACACTCTTGCTAAGCCCTATTTTTAGTTGTCACAAAACTGTGCCATGTGGGGAATTGGAATTCCCATTTTAAAGATGACTGATGTGAAGCTCAGAGAGGGTGGATATCTGCATAATGTCACACAGCTAGGTAGGTGTGTGAATAGAATTATATTCTAGCTCTGTTTTACAAGTCTGGGTTTTCTCCATCTGCCTGGTGGGTGCAATCTGACTGCTCAGGCACCCTGACTGGGCTGCTTCTCTGGGTCTGTGGACTCAGTTTTGCATACTATATGCTCAAAGACAGTGGGTTGGGAATTGGGGGTGAAGTGAGCACTTGCTTTGGTAAAGCAGTAGCTACCCAGAAGATAATGTGGACGAGGTTAATCCAAGAGTAGAATGAGTGAAGCCGAGAGGGAGACTCTGCAGGTGCCTTATTTGGCTTTCAGTGCCAGGATTCCAAAGGCATGGGTGATGTGGCAAGGGAAGGTCTGGGAGGTATGTGGGCCACATTGTGGGAGTCTTTGGAAATGAATGGTTTGACCATTTGCCCTGTCTCAGTTTCTGTCCTTTCCCCCCCCATGGACTGCTGAGCTAAAAAAGAAAAAAAAAAGGGTGGTGGTGGTGGTAGTGATTTAGAATCAGTCTGGAAAGTGACAGATGGAAAATGTGTGTTTTGTTTTACAATGGGTTTTAAACTTTTTTTCTCTCTCTCACTGGTCCCTGTCCTCTTTCTTCAGTGCCTCCCTCAGCGGCTGCGTATCTGGCCTGTGGGTCCAGACAAAGCCCCACACCCTCTCGGTACCTTGCAACAGGCTCTGGAGATTAAGCTGCGCCTCTCGAAGCAGCTCCTCTACACTCGGGGGCCTGCCTGAGGAGAGGAACACGTTCACTGGCTGTCGCCATGACGACCTCGAGTGGGCAGTCGCTGTCGCATTTTCCCGACCTGAGTTAGCTGCAGCTAGGGAAGGAGAGAGTCAGTGAGAGGCGCAGCCCAGGGTGGGCGAGGCGGCCACTGGACGCCCAAAGTGCCCGAAGTCCCGCCCCTGCCGGTGGGGGGTGGGGCGGGGCGAGGCTGAACTTAAAAGGCGGGGATCAGGCAGCCGCAACATTTTCCCTCCACAGATAGTGCAGCAGTCCGCTCCTTCCAGCTCCGCTCCGGTGCCGCCGGGTGCTGCTGACTCGCCGCCTGCGACCTCCGCTCTGCGGCTCTGGGCTCCTGCCGCTGTCTGCCCTTTCCAGTCCTCTGGACGAGGTAACGCGCCCCAGACCCAGCCGCCAGGCCTTGCACCCGTAGCGCCCGCCCGCCGTGCTCGCCCCGGTGGGTGTGGCTCGGCCTACCCAGCACCCACCGCTTCCTTCCTGTGCCCCTCCACATTTCGGCCTCCTTTCCGGCCTCCTTTCCGAATGCCTAGCTCTCTACCCTCCCCCGCCCCCATCCCTACCCCGCCCGCGGACCCAGGGCCCCGGGCGAGTCCAGATGTCCGAGGCGTCAGGAAATCTCAATAGCCTTAGCATGGTGAACGTGGCCCTGCGAGAAGAATTACATGCCCTTCGCGGGGAGAATGCCAATTTGGGCCTTCAGCTCGGAAGAGCCCTGGCCGAGGTGAATTCCTTGTGGGGCAATGTCTCCAGCTTGGTGCGCTGGTCAGTGCAGGTACTAGCGGAAGAGAACTTTGAGTTCCCGCTCAGCGATATAGACTCCGTGCCCAAGGGCCAACTGCCCTTCATGCGCTGGCCTCCCCCACGCACGGAGCCCAAGCGCGTCTCAGAGGAGCTGTTGGTCAACGCCACTCAGGACTGCGGCACCTCAGAAGGCCAGGTCGACCCTTCCCCGCAGCCCAGCCCGCCCCCGCTGGCGCTGGCGCTGCCCCTGCCCACCTCCAAGGAGCTGCCCCCACAGCCTCCTATGCCGCCTCTGGAGTGGCCTGAGCTAGAGCCCTTTTCAGGCGACCCGGTCTACCTGCCTGAATTTCTGATGCGGCTAGAGATCTTCATAGCCGACCACGAGGATCATTTCCCTGGGGGTGCTGAGCGGGTGGACTTTCTGATCTCCTTTTTTACTGGTGACGCCAAGGACTGGGCCATCTAAGTCACCCAGGAAGGAAGCCCCCTGAATGCCAACTTCCCGCGCTTCCTGGATGAAATCCGTAAGAAATTCTGTGGCCCCATCCCCCCAAGTGTGGCGAAAAAGGCCATCCACAAGCTTAGGCAGGGAGTCTGTACCCTGGGCAGCTATGCAGATGCTTTTCAGTTCCTGGCCCAATTCTTGTCTTGGGATGACTGCCGCCTTCAAAACCAGTTCCTCAAAGGCCTTTCGGAATTCTTCCGCAAGGAGCTCTTATGGTCAACTGAAATGGCCAACCTGGACGAGCTGATTCTTGAATGTGTGGAGATAGAAAGAAAAGTGCGTGTCCCCAAGCCAATCCCACTCCCTGGGGTTTGCAATATCTTCTTCTCTTTTGCTGCAGACCCTAATGTGGAGGGCAGTGAAGAAGAAGAGCGCTACAGTGAGGATGAAGATGCAGAGGTGCACAGGCGCAGGCTTCACAAGGACCAGCGGAGGTGTGTGAGAGCTATTCAGCAAGAGATGAGGGAGCAGGAGGAAAAAAGGAAAAAGGAGGAAGAGATTAGGAAGGAAGAGGAGGTGAAACAGAAACAGGAGGAGGACAACCACAATGAAGACGAGATCGTGGTGGTGGACAATATAGACGAGGAAGAGGAGGCAATCAGGAAGAAGAATGAGGGTGAGAATAAGGATGAGGATAAGGGCCAGGAACCAGGGCAGGAGCCAGAACCGGAGGAAGAGACAGAGGATGAGGCCCAGGATGATGACCTAGATGAGTTCATGGACATGATGCCGACCTATGCCAATGCTTCATCCCAGACTTCTGGCTACTATCATGAAAATTTCCTAGATATATCGACTCCCATAATACAGGCCAACAGACGGAGGAACCAGAATCGAGTCCCACTTCTGGAGGGCCTTCCAGGTACCAATTCACCCTTCTACAGTTCACCACCACTGATTCGCCGGGCAGGTCGCTTGCTGCAACGCCAAACTCGAAGGCGGCCCCCAGTACTATTGCGTCTCACTCCAAGACAGGGGGGCCAACGGGCTGCCCGTGGCCGAATTCGCGTGTGAGTGCTGGGGGAGATGGCCACCCAGAACACACCTTTCTACTGCGTCCCCTGTCCTTGCTATTGCTGCCACACCTTGACCCATTTTCTGACTAGTACTTAAGGGAGTTCCAGACCTTAAGAACCTGAAGAAGACCTGTAGAACTCCAGACCATCTTGCAGCCATGACCACCTGGGAAAGGAGGGGTCAGCAATAGTTGTCCTCTTGACTGTGCACTCTGCTCAGTCCTACCACAAGCTAGTGAGCAGGTTTCTGGGCCTGTTCCCATAAATGAACTGGTCACACCCTCACATTTCCCTTCTAGTCGTTCCTAACCCTGTGTTCTATGGTCTTATCAACTCTGACTGGCTCACCAAAGCTTTACCCAATGCCTCAATGATCTGCCCCAGTGAGCGAAAGGATGGGCTACAATGACTCCTAATGCCACTGAGGACATTTACTAGATATAATTGACAGAGAGCAGGATGGAATCCCTAAATGTGCCTAGAAGCCTACACTTGCTTCATCCTCCAGCAGAAGGGCCCAAAGAGGACCTTACATGTAGTCCAGTGAGGGTGGGCAAAGCCACTTGTCAAATGGACATTTCACTGAGGTTTGTCCTTGATTGACTGAGCAAGCTAGTTCAACCTTCCCACAGACTATTGTATCAAGGTCCTTGGACAAACTCACCAAATCTGGGGCCCTCTCTTCTTACCACACTGTCCTCCCGGGCATCCCCGGTGGACAGAACCCAGTGTTACCCCTTTCCTTGATATTGCCTGGAAAATGGGGGAGGAGGAAGAAGAGGAGAAAAAAGCAACAACAACTCAGTTTGACATTGTGAGGAGTGGCTCTTTCCTTAGGAATGGCCAGGCCAGGTCTTGGACTGCAGTCCCCAGACAAAGGTCTTTGCAGGAGACTTGCCATCCTTGGGGATTCACAGATGGCCTAACTGGCCATTCCTTCCTGGACTACCAAGGACAGAGTGGGCCCAAAGCCTGCTCTTTAACTTCAACTTAAAGGATTCCTTAGTTCTCAGAAGAGAGAGGAAATTTCTCTCTACAGAGACTGTAGCCTGTCAGTCAGGCCATCCTCACGTCTCTCACATGGGGGGCAAGCCATGGTAAGGCTGAAGAGGGTGACTGCCTCCTAGTAACTCCTGGGGCTTCTGGGTACAAACCTAGGGACTCTTATAAAGAGTCCTGCTGCTTGCTGTGGGTCCAGAAACTATGTCACTGGCCACAGAATTCCAGGCAAATCCACTGCTGGCCTGAACTGCCCTCGACACTGAGCCTGGCAGCTGGGAAAGTGCAGTCAAAGTGTCTGTAGTCAGAGGGAATAGAGCAGAGTAAATCAAGCCTCTGTTCCTCACTGGAGTCTGGCAGATAGTCTCACCTCAGCCTTAGGCTTTTGAGCCTGGAAGCAAGAGGAAGGAGCTGGAGGATGACCAGTTCACTGGCTGGTTGCTGGTGAGGTCTCTATTCATCAGCAGAAGGTAAGAAGCCCTTTTGTTTATCATAAATTTCTCAGCTGGGGACCAGGGGAGCTGGGTTCCTATTACCTGTTGCTACCTTTTAAAAAGGCTTCCTCCTCCTCCAAATAGAAAAGTAATGCATAATCATTATAGAAAATGTGGAAAATAGAGAAAACTATAAGGACAAAAAAAAATCCCAAACATTCAGAACCCCACCACACAGATGCAAGTATTATTTGCTGCCTTTCTTTTAGTGTGTTTTCAGTATGTCTTTTCAAAGCTGAGATCATCCTGCAAGCTCATGATCAGGAGGATTTAAAATGGCTGCCACCTATGTAGTCATGCACATTGAATAATTGAGGTATTCTCCTAATTCATTGGATATTTCAGTAACCTGGTTTTCCCCATCCCCACCAGTGCAGGAGTGAACAACACTGTAAAGAAAATTTTGTCTGTTTTTCAGCTATTTCCTCAGGAGAGAGTTCCAGAAGGGGAACTACTGTTCTTCAAGGCTGTGGACCCTGTTTGCTGATGGTCAAACAATGCCCCTACTGCTCATGTCCCTGCCGGAGAAGTGCAAAGGACAGGTGCCTTGCACCCCCACTTCCAGGGACTCCTTAGCATAGTCTCTGACTGTTCCCGTGGTGCTTCTTACCCTGAGACCTTGTATCCTCAGCCGGGGAAAGAGTGGGTGAGCAATGAGCTGGTTTTGGGCCTCTGATGGCAAGGGGGCCTGGGTTCCCCCTTTGACCGTCTTCCCCCCTTTCCCAGGTCTTTAATATTTGTTGTGATGTGACAGCCACAAGAACTGTAAGAGGAGTTATTGGCTATGGGCACTTTCTTGGGTTGAAAGAGGGGTGGGGGAAAACGCATGCAGGGGTATGAAAGCAGCCCAAGGATTCCCAGAGACTCGGGAGAAAACGGGTTGGAAATAAATGTGTTATTGTTATTGTGTTATTGTTGCATTACTGTGTTGTGAAGATAAGAAATCGTTCTGTATGCTAAAGCTTTCTCCTCAATAAAAATATAAAGGGTGTGTAAAGATGGTGTCTGTCTGGATTATTGAGCAAGCATAGGTGGGTGGGTGGTACTCAGAGGCATCAGGCACTTACCAGGCACTTTGCCTGAAACAACCCTATCCTGAAGCCTTGCAATCCTTAGATGAGGAAACTATGGCCCAGTGAGGCTCAAGGGACCTACCTACAGTCATCTGTATTTGTGTCGGAAAGAAGCGGAGGGCCTAGGCATCTGAAAAATAGCGTTAGTTCTCCACTAACTGGGATATAAAGCTCTGAGTGGCCCAGCTGTACCATCCTATAACAGCGTCCCCCACACCTGTCACTCTCTCTCTCTCTCTCTCTCTCTCTCTCTCTCTCTCTGTCTCTCTCTCTCTCTCTCTCTCTCTCTCTCTCTCTCTCTCTCACACACACACACACACACACACACACACACACACACACACCAGCCCTGGGGAGGGCGAGGCAGGAGGGCCTTTCCACTTTTGGGCACTAGGTGGTGCTATGTGACACCAGTAAACTAGCAGGTGCAGTTTTTAAACAGACCCACAGTACACACAGAGACCCTCCCAGCAAGATTTCACTGCTCTCATAGCATGTGGGTCAGAAGAAACTGAACCCTATTCTGGGATTTACTCAAGTTTTCCAGCCATGAATTGGAAATTTATTTCCTGGTACAATGGATGGGAAGGTTTATTGAGCCCCCTACTAAGTACAAGTGCTGAGCCACACACTTGATATCCATTATCCCAGTTCGTTTACCCTCATCTTAGAGATGAAGAAACAGGCTTAGAGAGAAGTCACTGGCCCAAGGTTTATAGTTGGTAAGTGGCTCTTTCTCAGCTCCACAGCTGCCCAGTAGTCAGCTCCTCACTGCCTCCACTCACAGGCCCTACTGTCTTCCGGGTCCGCCCCATACTGCCCACCTTCCCTCCAGATGACAGGACTGCAGCAAGAGACAAAGCCCAGTTTCAGAGGCACATTGGCTTTGCCCCTTTCAGGGGAAGGAAGAAAGAAAGGACAGAAGGAAGGAAGAGAGGGAGGCAACCAGTGTGTTTCTGACCATGTGCCAGGCACTTTCACCAACATCATCTCATTTCATTCCCACAACAACTCAGTTAGGCAGGTGTCTCCTTTTAGAGCTGAGGGACTTGGATCTTAGAGATATTAGGTTCCACAGTGCACTCAGGTCTGTGTGACTTCCAAACTCACAGACTTTCAACTCTAATCCACCAAGCTATTTCCCAGAAAAGCCATTGATGAGCTCAAGCCTTAACCTGACTGGATTCTGGGCCTTTTCCCAAGCAACAAGAGCTGCATTAGGTGCATGATCTCTGGAGTCGCTTGGAGAACCAGCCAGGTGGCAGTTCTGTGCTGCAGAGAAAGACAGGCAGTGGTAGTGCCAAATTTGTGGTGATGAGTTTGCATGAGTGTGTGGCTCACTGTCCTCTGGGGAGGAACAAGGTTGTGGGGCCGTGAGCTTCATCGTGAGCACTGGGGCTTCCTGTTCTGCTTCAGGGGTCAGATAAGGTCTCCAGCATCCCCTGGAATTTCTCATGTTCATTGCTGGCAGGGATCAGTGATCCCAGATTGTCTCATGGCCCATCAGAGCAGGTGGGGGAAAGTAAGAAGAGTAGGGTGAGCCTTGCCCAACCCTTCTGGAAGCCCCACGAGTATAGGGAACAGGGTCCTTGATTCCAGTCTGGCCCTGCCACTGACTCCATTTGGAACTTGCATGAGTCCCATTCCTACTCAGACCACAGTCACTGTTGGATCCCTGGGGCCTAGCACACGGCTGTGTGCACAGTAGGATCTCAAACCTAGTCTGGTACATAAACGAATAAGTGAGTGAATAAGTTGGCTGCTGAATGAAGACCTAGAGGTTGCCTGCTAGGGGCATCTATAGAACGTATGAAATCTGGAGGGCTGGAGGCTCCCCTCCAAAATGGAATCACAATCCAAATCTCCCTAACCTGGAAGGATGTGCTGATATGACCTTTGCCAAGTGCACCTGTGAGATCTCGCAGCCAGGTTCAGAAACCAACTGCGGGAGACTGAGTGGAGAAGATGAGTCTTAGAAGAAACTTGTGGAAAAAGAAATCTGAGAACTTCAGTTGATGGGATTCAGGGTGAGTCAGCAGACAGGGTGCCAGAAATGCCTATGCCTTCCTGGGCTGCTGTAGCAGAATGGGTGGGAGAGGGTGTCCAAGAGATGGGCAGGCCTTGCCTGGGGTCCGGGGCAGCCAATGGAAGGTGATCAGGTTGCACCTCACAGAAACCTTTTTGCATGCCAGTAGTAAGGAAATCCTATCTAATAAAAGAGTAATATGCAAATTGACCATACCTCTGCTACATCCACAAGCCATGCCCACCAGCCAATCAAGAGCGAGTATGCAAATTAACCCAACCAAGATGGCTGCGGCCACGGAGCTGCAGCAAGCAGGAGGCTTGGGTTTCTCTGGCAATGGAGGAAGCCAAGCTTCCCTGCCGCCCTGGCCAGCCCAGGCCTCCACTCAAGACTACAAAGTTTCAATTATAGAAGATAAATAAATCCCAGATACCAGGGCCTCCACTTGGGTCACCAGGGGATGTGGCCGGCCTGAAAACCACCACAGGACCCTCGCCCAGGCTGCACCACCTCCCAAGAGAACCCCCACCCTGATCCAGGACACCCTTCAGGGCAACCCAGCTGGCCACCACCCATGCACCAGGCCTCTAGCCTATCTAATAAAAAAGTAATATGCAAATTGACCATCACTCCAACACACAAGATGGCTGCCCCCATGTGGTCAAAGATGGCTGCCCCCATGTAGACACAAGATGGCCGTGACAAGATAGCCAGCAGGGGAGGGCAGTTGGGAGGGACCAGGCCTGCAAGCGAGGGCAGTTGGGGGCAATCAAGCCTGCAGGGGAGGGCAGTTAGGGGTGACCAGGCCTGCAGGGGAGGGCAGTTAGGGGCAATTAGGCTGGCAGGGGAGCAGTTAGGCATCAATTAGGCTGTCAGGGGAGTGGTTAGGGGGTGATCAGGATGGCAGGCAGAAGCAGCTAGGGGCAATGAGGAAGGCAAGCAGGTGACCAGTTGGGAGCCAGCAGTCCTGGATTGTGAGAGGGATATCCGGCAGTCGGACATCTCTTGAGGGGTCCCAGATTGGAGAGCGTGCAGGCTGGGCTAAGGGACACCCCCCCCCCCTGTGCACGAATTTCATGCACCAGGCCTCTAGTATTAGAATAAAGGAAAAGGAGAAGGAAGAAAAGAATGGGGGCAGTAGACGAGTGACAAGTATGGTGAGGGCCATAAAAATCCTGTTCCCAAGGGATGGGGGAAGAAAGAGAAAATTTTGCTGAATCCACTGTTCCCCTCATTTATTCTGTGAGGAAACTGGCAGCTCAAGGTCACTTGCTTCATTTGCACAATTCTACTGTGAACTCCAGCAGTTTGGTATTTAGAACTCTTAACCAGCACCCTCCACTCACACCCACACTGATGGAATCAGAATCTCCAGGAATTTCTATGTCTAAAAGAAAACTCTAAGCAAGTCTAATGCCCAGCCCAGCCCAGTGCAGAAAAGAATCTTGGGACTAACTATCTCAGGGACATTTAATGGCTAATTTGGTTCTGAGCCTTCCCTTAGAGCTCCCCAGAGCAGAAACCAGTCTGGAGATCCCATACTAAGCACGTAGTAAGTGATAAAAAATATTTGTGTAATGACCCCAGCATATCTCATGGTCTGGTGTGAGCTTGCCCCTGCTAGACACCTGCTCAGATTGCACACCCCCCCCCCCCGAGAGTGAGGTGACATAGGATGGGTGCAGAAGTCTGACCCTTGGAAACAAGGTTCAGAGAAGCCTAAACCTTACCCTTGAACATCAGAACTAACTCACATGGAGCCCTTGCCCCTCCCACAAAATAAGAATAGGCATTACCAAGGCAAGAGATTACCCCCAAACTGAGGGGTCTCCACCTCCCACTAGCACTTCTTTCATCCTTTGGGGAAAAGCTCTGCAGGCCACTTCTCCCCAGGGATTCAACAGACACAGAAACACAAAGCCCAGAGTTCTTAGTTGCCCTGGTAACAGCGGGACTTAATTGTAAGAAAACAAGTCTCTGAAAGGCTTAGGAGGGTGGATATTTCCTTTGACAGAGGGCAGGTTCTGACCTGCTCCTTGAGTCCCTGTGCCTCTTCCTGCCTGCGACACATTGGGATAGAACTGGGGCCCCTTACCTTAGCAACTCTACTGGGGGTGGGTGAGGTTGACAGAAAGGAGGGTCCTGGCTTTTTATTCTGCTCTTGCTGTATACTGTTAATATGAGGAAGAGGCTAAAATAGAAGGTGTCAGTATGTGGATTCATGGTGATTATCCTCTGAACTGAGGAAACCTTGCCTCACAGGACCCATGCACAACCAAACATGAGGAGGGCAAGTCCCTCAGCAATTACAGTCCTACCAGTTCCTCACCATGGAGGACACATAAGCCAGAGAGAGTTTCCAGAAGTTCCAGACTTCTACCCTCAAGTTCAGCCCCTCCTTACCTCTCATCTGGACTACTGAAGTAGCCTCCTTGCTGGTCTAACCAGGCTCTAGTCTCTACCCCTTCTAATCAACCCACTTTCTGCATGCTTGCGGGGGAGGGGTAAGTCCTGTTGCTCCTATACAAAAACCCTTTCGTGGTTCTTCTTCCTCTATTAGAAGACTTGTGGACCTAATGTTGGCATTCTTCACTATCTGTTCATAAACTATGTATGCCGCCTCATCTCCCCATGCCATCCTCTTCCCTCTTTCATTCAATCCAAACCTCAGACATTCTGAATTACTCCCTTCTTCCTTGCATACCAGGGCCTTTGAACATCCTATTCCCACAGCCTTAAGAATTCATAAACACTCTTGGCCCCACTCCAACTGGAAATCTCCTCAGCTCATAGACCACTTTCTCCAGGAGGCAGCCTTCACTCCCCAAACTCCTGCCCTTCTGAATCCATACTCACTCCTCCAATCCCATTGCTCTGTGAGGCTTGAGTAGCTCCAGAGACCAGAGGCAGGTTCATAACTCCAAATGAGTTTGTTGCTGCGAGGCTCCTGTTCAGTGTGAGAACATGCACTTGTCCCCTTTGCAGGTGGGTCTGCATTGGCAGTAGCCTTTTGGAGAAGCCTTGGCCTCTTTAGATCTGGCTGAGGACTCTGGGAGCACCCCTACCCCCATCAAGTTGGACATGTGGACGGTAGGGACAAGTTGGGGAAGAAAAAGCAGGAGCTTGCAAAGCTGGTTGTTCATTCCCAACTGAGCACCCTGTTGATGGCTTCTGCCTCTTTGAGGGGGCATCACTCGCTCTTAGTTGTGTGGTGGAGAGTGACCTCCACTTGGCATCAGAGTCACACAGACCTGTCTTTGAAGTCTGGCTCTGCCACGTCCTTGTGTACTCTTGGGTTTGTCATTTTCCCTCTCTAAGTCCCAGTTCCCCTTTTCTAAAAATGGAGATAATAGGATAGATTAGTGAGATAATTGATATGAATCAACAACAAAAAATAGCAAATACTTATTAGCACTTACTATTTGTTGGGCACTAAGTGCTTTACATTTATTAACTTATTGAATCATCACAACAACCTTATAAAGTAGGTAGTGTTATTCTCATTCTGCAGATTAAGAAATGGCACAGAAAGTTTAAGTTGCCCATTGTCACAACAACTAGTATGCAAGTGCTTTTGAGCTTGCCGGACAGATAGGGAAAGTTCTGTGGGTCAGAAATGAGGCCAGTGGAGCAGAAGAGTGCCAAGATCCAGAGCAGGGGTCTTAATCTCTTCTAGGTCATCTATCCCTCTAGCAGTTTGGTGAAGCCTTTCTAAACCCCTTCTCAGAATAATGTTTTCAGATGCATAAAATAAAATATATAGAATTACAAAGAAAACCACTCCTATTGAAATACTTATAAAATATGCTTAAGAAATTGTGATCTTGTTATAGTACTACTTTAATAGTGCAATGAAGGACAAAATTTAGTGGCAAGTCTATAGATTGAAGTAATGATGAAAATCAGTAACTTTTTTGAGATATAACAACTGTAATGTGATGTGAAAATATTTGTGATTTCTATTGGGAAATAAAGTCACAGATACTGCTAATACTGTTGTGGCTTGTTGCCTATATTCCTAAGTTGAGGAAATGCTAAATTTCTCTTACTAGTACAGGTTAGTGGAAAAGAGATCAAATACTTTTTTCATCCAAGTTCATAGACCCCCTAAATTCTCTCCGCATAGCCCTTGGAGGTTCATGGAGCTCAAGTTAATGGCCTCTGCCCTTGGATGTCAGAGAAAAGACAATGGCTGCACTGTCAGCTGTGAGGAGAAGCTGGAGGGTATGGGAGGGGGAAGGGGGCTGGCAGAAAGACAAGTGTGTGGTTTCTCTTTCAAGAACTGTTTACAAAAGTCTTGAAGTCTGGCAGATCTCTCTTCCTCTTGGTCCTGAGTCAGCAGCTCAGGGTGGGGCCAAAACTGTCACACTTGGTTTGAATTTCAAGCACACCATACACCCATCCATGAGAGTTGATTTGTTGCCATTTCCTTACCAGTAAAATTTTGGTGGGTTTAGCTTTATTTTAAAAATCTTTCACACACAGATTTCCCATTTATATGGAAATAATCTTTAAGTGGACATTTTATTGGCTCTAAGGTATTTTCTGAGCTAATGGATGCTTCTTCCCTAGCACCCCAGCCAGGCTTAGGGCTCCCAGAGAGAAGAGGAAAGATTATCAACTGTGCCATGCACCCCAGAACACGTCAGAATTGGTACTTTTCCAAAATACCAAATGCTTTTTCCTGACTTCCTGGCTTTGCCACCTGTCAGCTGAGTCCCTGCCAACCAGAGCAGCATATTCTGGAGGCTGCGACCAAGGAGACAAATGGTTTGAACAGCAGTAGGCCTCTCTTTTTCTAAGTTGCCTCCATTCCAATTCAATACTCAAAAAGAGCACTGCCCCAGGCCCCAGATCTACTCACAATGCCTTGCTTGGAGATCCTAGCTGGCCAGGATCTGTTGCCTTCTGCTCTCCTCTAAGCGCCAATTTTTACTCAGAAGTAATATTTGCCTGATGGCCTTTGGCTAAAAAGGCTGCAGCTTATAATTTCCAAAGTGAGAGGGTGGGACAGCAATAGCTTTATGAACTACTGCCATTGGCTAATAAAGAGGTTGAATGAATTTGCTTCAGTTAGTCCAGGGGACAGAACAGTATGCTTCGGGGGTTCAGACTGAGAGCTCCACATGTTGGAATGTGAAGAAGACTTATTTTCTTGACTATAAAATGAACATATGTATTTCTTAGGCTGGCCAAAGCTCCCAAATATAGGCTGAAGGAGACGGAGTACCAAATGAGAATTCAAATAAACTTTGGTTAGCTAGATTGACCAAGAATAAAAGAGAGACCTCAATTACTAAAATTAGAAATTACAATTGCCCTTACAGAAATAAAAAGGAGTATAAAAGGAATACTATGAACAATTATATGACAATAAGTTATGACATAAATGAATTGCATAAATTCCTAGAAAGATAGAAACTGCTGCAAATAACTGAAGAAAAAAATAGAAACTCCAAGTGAACCTTTAATAAGAGACTGAATTAGTAATTAAAACCACCCATGAAGAAAAGCGAAGACACAGATGGCTTCTTTGGTGAATTCTACAAAATATTTAAAGATTAATTAATGTCAATTCTTTACAAACTCTTTCAAAATATAGAAGAGAAAGTAACACTTTTTAACTCATTCTCCAAGGTCAGTATTACCCTGATATCAAAACTAGAAAGAAATATCACAAGAAAACTACAGATCAATATCTCTTATAAATACGGACACAAGAGAGTTCGAAGATGGCTGCCGACGGGAAGGCAGACTGCAAGATAGTGTGTGAGTGAGAAAGCAAAGGGAGAGTGTGTGGTCGCACAGCGAGTGTTTATTGGTGAGCTGAGAGACAGCTATACTCCAGGAGACTGTGGGGGACTATTGGATGGGGCTCCCTATTTGGCTCCCCTCCTGGAGCGAACAGCTTGGATGCTGAGACCGTACCATCTTGAAGGGGAAAGTGGATGTTATCGGACGCCTGAGAAGTCTGTGGAATCTACAACTATGGCACCCACTGAACAGCTGCGAACCCGAGAACACTGGTCCCCAAGTGCCACAAGCACACGGATAAAGAGGAGTTCTATACTCCCTCACAAAAAGGAGAGAGATAACTACATAACCAGACACCCAGAGAAGAGAGATCATGGGGACACAAAGAAACAGCCCGCATATGAAAGAAAAACAGGCATCACCAGAAAAGGAAGTAAACGAAATGGAGGCAAGCAACCTATCAGAGAAAGAATTCAGAGAAATGGTCATAACGTGGATGAAAAGAATGGAAGACAAATTTGACAATATGTGTAAGAACCAAGAGGAAATGAAGAAGAACCAAGAAGAAATGAAAAATGACATCGCTGCTGTAAAGAACTCAATAGAAAGCATCAAGAGTAGACTAGAAGAAGCAGAGGACCGCATCAGTGAGCTAGAAGACAAGGTAGGAAAAAATACTCAAGTACAACAGCTTCTACAAAACAAATTAAAAAGCAGGAGGAGAGCCTAAGGGAACTTTGGGACAACACGAAACAAAACAACATCTGCATAATAGGGGTGCCAGAAGGAGAGGAAACTAAGCAAGGAATAGAAAACCTGTTTGAAGAAATAATGACAGAAAACTTCCCTGATAAAGAGAATAAAAAACCCCAAACAAATCCAAGAAGCTCACAGAGTCCCAAGCAAAATGAACCCCAAAAGACTGACACCAAGGCACATTATAATTAAATTGGCAACACCAATGACAAAGTAAGAATCTTAAAAGCAGCCGGAGAGAGACAGAAAGTTACCTACAAAGGATCCCCCATCAGACTAGCGACTGATTTCACAACAGAAACACATCAGGCCAGAAGGGAATAGAATGAAATATACAAAGTCATGTAAAAGAAGGGTTTGACCAAGAATACTGTATCCAGCAAGGCTATCATTCAAAATTGAGGGTGAAATCAGGAGCTTCAGAGACAAAAAGGACTAAGGGAGTTTATTACCACCAAACCAGCAATGCAAGAAATGCTAAAGGGTCTGCTGTAAAAAAAAGAAATAGGAAGCAAAGAAGGAACACAGGGGTAAAGGGGAAAAAATGGTGACAAACAAGTACCTATCAATAATAACTTTAAATGTAAATGGATTAAATGCCCCAATCAAAAGACAAAGGGTAATGGATTGGATAAGAAAACATGACCCATATATCTGCTGTCTACAGGAAACCCACCTCAGAAAAAAAGACACACACAGACTGAGGGTGAAGGGATGGAAAAAGGTTTTCAGGCAAATGGAAATGAAAAAAAAGTGGGAGTAGCAATATTTATATCTGACAAAGTAGATCTCAATGTGAAGGACATAAAAAGAGATCAGGAAGGCCACTTCCTAATACTAAAAGGAGCAATCCAGCAGAAGAAATAACTCTTGTAAACATATATGCATCCAATACAGGAGCACCCAAATACATAAAAAAAAACTCCTGGAGGATATCAAGGGAGAGAATGATAGCAATACAATCATAGTAGGAGACTTTAATACCCCACTATCACCATTGGACAAATCCTCTAAACAAAAAAATCAGCAAAGAAACATCAATCCTAAATGATTCACTAGACCAGATGGAATTAATTGACATCTTCAGAACATTTCACCCCAAAGCCACCGAATATACATTCTTCTCAAGTGCACATGGGTCATTTTCAAAGATAGACCTTATATTGGGTCACAGGCAAAGTTTCTTTAAATTCAAGAAGATAGAAATCATATCAAGCATCTTCGCAGATCACAGTGGCATAAAACTGGAAATCAACTACAATAAAAACAATCCAAAAACATCAAACACATGGAGACTAAATAACATGTATTAAACAATGACTGGGTTACCAGAGAGATAAAAAAAGAAATAAAAAACATCATGGCAACAAACGACAATGAAAACACAACAATCCAAAATCTATGGGACACAGTGAAAGCAGTCTTGAGAGGGAAGTTCATAGCTCTACAAGCCTACTGCAAAAAACAAGAAACAATGGTAATAAAATACCTAACCCTAAAACTCAAAGAGTTAGAAAGAGAGCAACAAGGAAAGCCTAGTGTAAGCAGAAGGAAGGAAATAATAAAGATCAGATCAGAGATAAATGACATAGAGACTAAAAAAAACAATACAAAAGATCAACAAAACCAAGAGCTGGTTCTTTAAAAGGATAAACTAGATTGATGAACATCTAGCCAGGCTCACCAAGAAGCAAAGAGGGAGGACCCAAATAAACAAAATCAGAAATGAAAGGGGAGAAATAAAAACAGAACCACTAAAATACAAAGGATTGTTAAAAAAAAATACTATGAACAACTCTATTCCAACAAACTGGACAACCTGGAGGAAATGGACATATTCCTAAAAAATACAACCTTCCAAAAGTCAATCAGGAAGAATCTAAACATCTCAATATGCTAATAACTATGGAAGAAATTGAAGCAGTCATCAAAAAGCTTCCAGCAAACAAGAGCCCAGGGCCAGATTGCTTCACAGGCGAGTTTTACCAAACATTCAAGGAAGAACTAAAATCTATCCTCCTTGAACCAAGATGGCGGCAAAGTTAAACAACTGAACTGCTGCCTTGCACAACAATTTAAAAAATACAACTAAAAGACAAAACGTCTACCACCCAGAACCACGAGAAAGCTGGCTGAGTGGCACATTTACAACTAAGGAGAGAAAGGAGCACAAACGCTGAAAAGCTGAGGTACGGAGTGGGCGAAGCAGGTTGTTGCGGGCGACTGGGCATGCGGCTTTTCTTCAACCCGCAGGGAGACAAGCTCCCAATCACTCTGAAATCCAGTTTCTGGGGACACGCGGGGGACCCAGACACCTACGGGGAGAAGCTGGACTCTCAGCCATCGGGTCGGAAAGTGAGAGTGACTTTTTTGCAGAGGTGCGCCCAGCAATCAGTGTTACTGTGCTGGAGCGCGGGACACAGGGACTTGGAAAGGCGGAAAGGTAGAGAGGGCTCACGGCAGCCATCGCCGTTTGCTCCGCCCCAGCCTAGTGACGCCCTGAGACCCCGCCCTGCCCTGAGACCCCGCCCCACCCTGAGACCCCGCCCCGCACATTGTACAAACCCGCCCAGGTTCCACACAGCAGCTTTTGCATATAAATGGCCTGTTCTGTGGCAGCTTAACCAAATGAACTGCAGCTCCAGTCAGACTGCTCCAAAACCGCCCAAGCAAAGGAAGAGAAAACTAGTTCTTGCTGTAGCTCCTGCTGGGGGACACACAGTACACAAGGGTACACCAAGAGTGTCCACCTCAGGTAACTGGGAGGCTGATCCGTTGAACCAATAGGACACCTAGTACACAAAGCTACCCTACCAACTCAGGGAAGCAGTGAAAATGAGGAGGCAAGGAAAAAGATCCCAAACAAAAGAAATGGAGGAGAACAAACGAATGGACATAGAGTTCAAAACCACAGTTATAAGGTTTTTCAAGAATTTCATGGAAAAGGCCGATAAATTTAATGAGACCCTTGAGGATATGAAAAAGGACCAATTAGAAAGTAAACATACACTGACTGAAATAAAAAAATATTATACAGAGATCCAACAGCAGACAGGAAGATCGCAAGAATCAACTCAAAGATTTGGAATACAAAGAGGCAAAGGACACTCCTCCAGAGAAGGAAAAAGAGAAGAGAATTCAGAAAGTTGAAGATAGTGTAAGAAGCTTCTGGGACAACTTCAAGCGTACCAACATCAGAATTATGGGGGTCCCAGAAGAAGAGAGAGAGCAAGATACTGAAAACCTATTTGAAGAAAGAATGACCGAAAACTTCCCCCACCTGGTGAAAGAAATAGACTTACAAGTCCAGAAAGCACACAGAACCCCAAACAAAAGGAATCCAAAGAGGACCACACCAAGACACATCATAATTAAAATGCCAAGGGCAAAAGACAAAGAGAGAATTTTACAAGCAGCAAGAGAAAAACAGTTAGTTACCTACAACGGAGCACCCATACGATTATCAGCTAATTTCTCAACAGAAACTATGCAGGCCAGACGTGAGTGGCAAAAAATATTCAAAGTGATGAATAGCAAGAACCTACAACCAAGACTACTCTACCCAGCAAAGTTATCATTCAGAATTGAAGGGCAGATAAAGAGCTTCACAGATAAGGAGAAGCTAAAGAAGTTCATCACCACCAAACCAATATTATATGAAATGCTGAAAGGTATTCTTTAAGAGGAGGAGGAAGAAGAAGAAAGATAAAAATTATGAACAATAAATACATATCTATCAACAAGTGAATCTAAAAGTCAAGTGAATTAAAAATCTGAGGAAGAGAATAAACTGGTGAACATAATAGAATCAGAGGCATAGAATGGGAGGGGATTGATAATTCTCAGGGAGAAAGGGGTGTCTGTGTGGGGGGTACGGGAAGAGATTGGACAAAAATCATACACCTATGGATGAGGACAGCGGGGGGGAGGTAAGGGCAGAGGTGGGGTGGGAATTGGGTGGTGGGGAGATATGGGGGGGGGGAAGGAGAAACAATTGTAATATGAACAATAAAGATTTATTAAATAAATAAATAAATAAATAAATAAAATCTATCCTCCTCAGACTATTACAAAAAATTCAAGAGGAAGGAACACTTCCAAGCTCATTCTATGAAGCCAGCATCACCCTAATACCAAAAACCAGATAAAGACAACACAATGAAAGAGAGTTACAGACCAATATCCCTCATGAACATAGATGACAAAATCCTCAACAAATTTCTAGCAAATCGGATCCAGCAGTACATCAGAAAGATCATACACCATGACCAAGTAAGATTTATCCTGGGGATGCAAGGATGGTACAATATTCGCAAATCAATAAATGTGATACATCACATAAACAAATTGAGAGATAAAAATCACATAGTCATATAAATTGATGCAGAAAAAGCATTTGACAAAATCCAACACACTTTCTTGATAAAAACTCTCAGCAAAGTGGGAATAGAAGGATCATACGTCAACATAATAAAAGCCATATATGACAAACCCACAGCCAACATCATACTCAATGGGCAAAAACTAAAACCATTTTCCCTAAGAACAGGAGCAAGACAGGGATGCCCACTCTCACCATTCCTGTTCAACATAGTGCTGGAAGTGCTAGCTATTGCAATCAGACAAGAAGAAGAAATAAAAGGCATCCAAATTGGAAAAGAAGAAGTAAAGCTGTCCTTATTTGCAGATGACATGATACTGTACATAGAAAACCCTAAAGATTCCATCAAAAAATTATTAGACTTAATAAATGAATTCAGCAATGTAGCAGGATACAAAAATAATGCCAAGAAATCTAGGGCATTTCTATACACCAATAATGAACCTACAGAAAGAGAGAGTAAAAAAACAATCCCATTTACCATCGCACACAAAAAAATTAAGATACCTAGGAATAAACTTAACTAAGGAGGTAAAAGACCTATACACGGAAAACTACATGACACTGAAAAAAGGGATAGAGGAAGACATAAACAGATGGAAGAACATACCATGTTCATGGATTGGTAGAATCAACATCATCAAAATGTCCATACTACCCAAAGCAATCTATAAATTCAATGCACTCCCCATTAAAATACCAATGGCATATTTCACAGACCTAGAACGAACTTTCCAAAAATTCATCTGGAATGAAAAAAGACCCTGAATAGCTACAGTAATCCAGAGAAATAAGAACAAAGTAAGTGGGATCTCAATACCAGATATCAAGATGTATTACAAAGCCACTGTTCTCAAAACTGCCTGGTATTGGCACAATAACAGACATATAGATCAATGGAATAGAATAGAGAACCCAGAAATAGACCCAAATCACTATGCTCAATTAATATTTGACAAAGGAGTCAAGACAGTCTCTTCAATAAATGGTGTTGGGAAAATTTGAAAGATACATACAAAAAAATGAAACTAGACCACCAACTTACACCATACACAAAAATAAACTCAAAATGGATCAAGGACTTAAACATATGATGGGAAACCATAAAAATACTAGACGAATCCATAGGCAGAAAAATCTCTGACATATGCCAAAGCAATTTCTTCATTCATACTGCTACTAGGGCAATGGAAACTAAAGAGAAAATAAACAAATGGGACTACATCAAAATAAAAAGATTTTGCACAGCAAAGGAAACCATCAATATAACAACAAGAAAGCCCACTGCATGGGAGAACATATTTGCCAATGATATCAATGATAAGCATTTAATCTCCAACATTTACAAGTAACTCATGCAGCTTAACAAAAAGAAGATAAACAACCCAATCAAAAAATGGGTAACTGGAGAGAAACCAAGATGGTGTAATACGGTAAACACCTATACTGCTGCCTCGCACAACAATTTAAAAACTGCAACTGGAAGACAGAGCACACATCGTCCAGAACCGCTGGAAAGCTGCCTGAGTGGAAATTCTACAACTAGAAGGAAAGAGTAAAGGACACAGACTCAGAGGAGCTGTGGAGGTGCGGAAACCCTTGCGCTTAGAACGGACGGGTGGCTGAATACACGGCTGGCTTACTTGCGGTGCGCCGTGAGGGCGGGCAGCAAATGCGCGGCTAGCTTTCTCGTTCGGGAGGAAAACAAAACCTCCCGACTTCACTGAAATCCAGCTCCGGGTGAGACTTTGGGTACCAGACTCATTCGGGGAGAAACTGGACTGTCTGGCAGTGGGCGAAACTCGAGAGCAGCCTTCTCTCAGAGGTGCGTGCAGCCATTTCCGCGGAACGCTGAGATACAGGGCCCTCTTAAGGCAGAGCTGACGGGAAAACAAGGGTGTCTGCTCAGCCCTGAGACTCTGCCCCATCCAAGCTGAGCAAAGAAGCCCGCCCAGTGGCTAGCTTTCTCCTTCAGGAGGGAAGCAAAACCTCCCCACTGTACTAAAATCCAACTCCGGGTGAGACTTTGGGTACCAGACTCATTTGGGGAGAAACTGGACTGTCTGGCAGCAGGCAAAACTTGAGAGCAGCCTTCCCTCAGAGGTGCATGCAGCCATTGCTGTGGGTCACTGAGACAAAGGGCCCTCTTAGGGCAGAGCTTATGGGAAAACAAGGCTGTCTGCTCCATCCTGAGACTCTGCCCCATCCAAGCTGAGCACAGAAGCCCTCCCAGTGGAGACACAGCTGAACCTCACAGCCAATTGGCCTGGAGGTCAACTCCCCCCAGTGATACCAACAACAATCAAGGCTTAACTAAAACAAGACTGCACACACAGCCAACAAAGGGGTGCATCAAGAGTGTCCACCTCAGGTAACTGGGGAGGCTGAGCTACTGGGCCCTGCTAGGACACCTAGCACACAAAACAACTACATCAACTCAGGGAAGCAGCAAAAATGCGGAGACAAAGAGGCAGACCACAAATGAAGGAAATGGAGGAAAGGAAAACCTTGGATATAGAGTTCAAAACCACGGTCATAAGGTTTTTCAAGAATTTTCTAGTAAAGGCCGATAAATTTGACGAGACCCTCGAGGATATGAAAAAGGATCAATTACAAATTAAGCATACACTGACTGAAATAAAAAATATTATACAGAGACCTAAAAGCAGACTAGAGGATCACAAGAATCAAGTCAAAGATTTTGAATACCAAGAAGCAAAAAACCCTCCTCTGGAAAAGCAAAAAGAAAAATGACTCCAAAAAGTTGAAGCTAGTGTAAGAAGCCTCTGGGACAACTTCAAGCATACCAACATCAGAATTATGGGGGTCCCAGAAGAAGAGAGAGAGCAAGATACTGAAAACCTATTTGAAAAAATAGTGACAGAAAACTTCCTCCACCTGGTGAAAAAATAGGCTTAAAAGTCCAGAAAGCACACAGAACCCCAAACAAAAGGAATCCAAAGAGGACCACACCAAGACACATCATAATTAAAATGCCAAGAGCAAAAGACAAAGAGAGAATATTAAAAGCAGCAAGAGAAAAACAGTTAGTTACTTACAAGGGAGCACCCATACAATTGTCAGCTGATTTCTCAACAGAAACTATTCAGGCCAGACGGGAATGGCAAGAAATATTCAAAGTGATGAATAGCAAGAAACTACAACCAAGATTACTCTACCCAGCAAAGCTATCATTCAGAATTGAAGGACAGATAAAGAGCTTCACAGATAAGAAAATCTAAAGGAGTTCATCACCGCCAAACCAGAATTATATGAAATGCTAAAAGGTATTCTTTAAGAAGAGGAAGAAGAAGAAAAAGATAAAGATAAAAATTATGAACAACAAATACGTATCTATCAACAAGTGAATCTAAAAACCAAGGGAATAAAAAATCTGATGAACAGTATTAACTGGTGAATATAATAGAATCAGGGGCATAGAAAGGGAGTGGAGTGACAATTCTCCGGGGAAAAGGAGAATGGGGGGTTTGGGAAGAGACTGTACAAAAAGTGTACACCTATGGATGAGGACAGTGGGGGGGTAAGGGCAGAGGGTGGGGTAGGAACTTGGTGGAGGGGAGCTATGGGGGGAAAAAGAGGAACAATTGTAATAATCTGAACAATAAAGATTTATTAAATTAAAAAAAATAGGCAACTGATCTAAATAGACACTTTTTGAAAAAAGATAGAGGGAAGGCCAAGAGACATATGAAAACATGCTCAAAGTCACTAATCAGAGAGATGCAAATCAAAACAACAATGCAGTACCATCTCACACCTATCAGAATGGCTATTATCAACAAGTCAACAAATGACAAGTGCTGGCGAGGATGCGGAGAAAAAGAAACCCTCATGCACTGCTGGTGGGAATGCAGACTGGTGCAGTCACTGTGGAGAACAGTATGGAGTTTCCTCAAAAAACAAAAAATGGAACTCCAATTTGACCCAGTGATCCCACTTCTAGGAATATATCCCAAGAAACTAGAAACACCAATCAGAAAGGATATATGCACCCCTATGTTCATAGCAGCACAATTCACCATAGCTAAGATTTGGAAACAACCTAAGTGCCCATCAGCAGAAGAGTGGATTAAAAAACTGTGGTTCATCTACACAATGGAATACTATGCTGTGGTAAAAAAGAAGGAGTTCTTACTATTCGCAACAACATGGATGGTGATGGAGAGCATTATGCTAAGTGAAATAAGCCAGGCAGAGAAAGATAAATATCACATGATCTCACTCATTTGTGGAATATAATGAACAACATAAACTGATGAACAAAAATAGATCCAGAGACAGAGAAACATCAATCAGAATGTCAAACCTCAGGGAAGGTAAGGGACAGTGGGGGTAAGGGGGAAAAAGCAACCAAAGGACTTATATGCATGCATATGAGCCTAATCAACGGACACAGACAACAGGGAGGTGGGGGTATGAATGGGAGGTGGGGGTAATGGGGGAATAAGGACACATATGTATTACCTTAATCAATAAAGAAATTAAAAAAAAATAAAGTTACCTACAAATGTGAGATTTATAAATTTCAAGAATCATTTAATAGCCTTAGCAGGCTTGGGAGGCAGTAGAGTTCAGTGGTTGCAGAGTTGGACTCTCTAGGTGAACAGACCTGTGTGAAAATCCTCGCAACCTCCCAGCCTTGGAGAAGGTAGTACACTCTCTGTCTCAGGTTCACCATCTGTAAATCTGTCAAAATGCTGCCATCACCACACTGTTGCTGTGAGAATTGAGACACTAATTGTAAAGTGCTAGATATGGGGTTTGGTACAAAAAAGAGGGGTAAGTTATCGCAGCTTTGGTTATTTTTAAAATTCAGAGGCTGCTGCAATTGACAGGAGACCCAGAGCTGTCACCAAGCAGAAGCATCAACACTTCCCAGGTGGTTCCTGCATTGGAGGTGGGGGAGGGTGTCATTCTCCTATTGAAAAGTGCCCTTTTCTGCCCTAACCAGTTTGGCTAAAGAGCCGTTGGCCTGCAGATTGAAGGGTCCTGGGTTTGATTCCAGTCAAGGGCACATACCTGGGTTGTGGGCTCAATCACCAGTGTGGGGCATGCGGGAGGCAGCCAATCAATGATTCTCATAGTTGATGTTTCTATCTTTCTCTCCATCTCCCTTCCTCTCTGAAATAAATAAAAATATATTTTAAAAAAAGAATACTGTACCCAGCAATGCTATCAATCAAAATTGAGGGTGAAATCAGGAGCTTCACAGACAAAAAGGACTAAGGGAGTTTATTACCACCAAACCAGCAATGCACGAAATGCTAAAGTGTCTGCTGTAAAAAAAAAGAAATAGGAAGCGAAGAAGGAGCACAGGGGTAAAGAATAAAAATGGCAACAAACAAGTACCTATCAATAATAACTTTAAATGTAAATGGATTAAATGCCCCAATCAAAAGACATAGGGTAGCTGAGTATATAAGAAAACATGACCCATATATCTGCTGTCTACAGGAAACCCACCTCAGAATAAAGGACTCACACAGACTGATGGTGAAGGCATGGAAAAAGGTTTCTCAGGTGAATGGAATTGAAAAAAAGCTGGGGTAGCAATACTTATATCTGACAAATTAGATATCAAAGTGAAGGACATAAAAAGAGATAAGAAAGGCCACTTCATAATACTAAGGGAAGCAATCCATCAAGAAGAAATAACTCTGGTAAACATATACCCACCCAATACAGGAGCACCCAAATACATAAAAAAACTCCTGGAGGATATCAAGGGAGAGATTGACAGCAATACAATCATAGTAGGAGACTTTTATACCCCACTATCACCACTGGACAAATCCTCTAAGCAAAAAGTTAGCAAAGAATCATCAATCCTAAATGACTCAGTAGACCAGATGGAATTAATTGACATCTTCAGAACATTTCACCTCAAAGCCACAGAATATACATTCTTCTCAAGTGCACATGTGTCATTTTCCATGATAGACCATATATTGGGTCACAGGCAAAGTCTCTTCAAATTCAAGAAGACAGAAATCATATGAAGCATCTTCTCAGATCACAATGGCATAAAACTAGAAATCAACTACAATAAAAGCAATAAAAAAACAAACACCTGGGGGCTAAATAGCATGCTATTAAACAATGACTGGGTTACCAGAGAGATAAAAAAAGAAATAAAAAGCATCATGGCAACAAACGACAATGAAAACACAACAATCCAAAATCTATGGGACACAGTGAAAGCAGTCTTGAGAGGGAAGTTCATAACTCTACAGGCCTACCTCAAACAATAAGAAACAATGGTAATATATTATCTAACCCTAAACTCAAAGAGTTTGAAAGAGAGCAACAAGAAAAGCACAGAGTAAGCAGAAGGAAGGAAATAATAAAGATCAGAGTGGAGATAAATGACATAGAGGCAAAAACAAAAACAAACAAACAAACAAAAAACAATATAAAAGATCAATGAAACCAAGAGCTGGTTCTTAGAAAGGATAAACAAGATTGATGAACCTCTAGCCAGGCTCACCAAGAAGCAAAGAGAGAAGACCCAAATAAACCAAATCAGAAATGAAAGAGGTGAAGTAACAACCGATCCCACAGAAATGCAAACAATTATGAAAAATTATGATGAACAACTCTATTCCAACAAAATGGACAACCTCGATGAAATGGACATACTCTTAGAAAAAACAACAACAACAAGCTCCCAAAACTCAACCAAGAAGAATAAAACAACCTGAATAGGCCGATAACAAGAAATTGAAACAGTGATCAAAAATCTTCCAGCAAACAAAAGCCCTGGTCCGGATGGCTTTACAGGGGAGTTCTACCAAGCTTTCAAAGAAGAACTAAAACCTATCCTCCTCAGACTATTCCAAAAAATTCAAGAGGAAGGCACACTTCCAAGCTCTTTCTATGAAGCCAGCATGACCCTAATCCCAAAACCAGATAAAGACACCACACAAAAAGAGAACTACAGGCCAATATCCTTGATGAAAATAGATGCTAAAATCCTCAACAAAATTCTAGCAAATTGGATTCAGCAATACATTAGAAAGATCATACATCATGACCAAGTGGGATTTATTCCTGGGATGCAAGGATGGTACAATATCTGCAAATCAATAAATGTGATACATCACATAAACAAACTGAGAGACAAAAATTACATAATCATATCAATTGATGCAGAAAAAGCATTTGACAAAATCCAACACCCTTTCTTGATAAAAACTCTCAGCAAAGTGGGAATAGAGGGATCATACCTCAACATAATAAAAGCCTTGTATGACAAACCTACAGCCAACATCATACTCAATGGGCAAAAACTAAACTCATTTCCCCTAAGAACAAGAATAAGACAAGGATGCCCACTTTCACCACTTCTGTTCGACATAGTACTAGAAGTACTAGCCATAGTGATCAGACAAGAAGAAGAAATAAAAGGCATCCCAATTGGAAAAGAAGAAGTAAAATTGTCCTTATTCGCAGATGACACAATGCCATACATAGAAAATCCCAAAGACTCCATCCAAAAACTACTAGACCTAATAAATGAATTTGGCAATGTAGCAGGATACAAAATTAACACCCAGTAATCTATGGCTTTTTTATACACCAATAATGAACTAACAGAAAGAGAAATGAAAAAAAACAATGTCATGTACCATTGCAACAAACAAATTAAGATACTTAGGGATAAACTTAACTAAGGACGTAAAAGATCTGTACTCGGAAAACTATAGGACATTGAAAAAAGAGATAGAGGAAGACATAAACAGATGGAAGAACATACCATGTTCATGGATTGGTAGAATCAACATCATTAAAATGTCCATACTACCTAAAGCAATTTGTATATTCAATGCAATACCTATTAAAATACCAATGGCATATTTGAAATATCTAGGAAAAACTCCCCAAAAATTCATCTGGAATAAAAAAAGATCCTGAATAGCCACAGTTATCCTGATAAAGAAGAACAAAGTTGGAGGGATCACAATACCAGATATCAAGCTATATTACTAACCCATGTTTCTCAAAACTGCCTGGCACTGGCATGAGAGCAGACATATAGACCAATAGAACAGAATAGAGAACCCAGAAATTGACCCAAGCCATTATACTCAATTAACCCTTTGCACTCGCTTGCTTTTTTCTTGATTCCTTTATTCTACTCGGGATTTAATTTTTTAAATACTCCAGATTTTACAAAGCGCGGCAGTAGAATAAAAAACTGGAGTTTCTTTTCATACAAACTTATTTATTTGGATTTTTTTATATTTCAAATTATTGATACATTCAAAGAGTATAAAAAGAGCTGCTACTGATGCTAACCATGTCGAGTCATACTAGACATCCGAGTGCAAAAGGTTAATATTTGACAAAGGAGGCAAGAGCAGTCAAAACAATGGAGTCAAAACAGTCTCTTTAATAAATGGTGCTGGGAAATTTGTTCAGATACATGCAAAAAGTGAAACTAGATCAACTTACACCATACACAAAAACAAACTCAAAATGGCTAAAGGACTTGAATATAAGACAGGAAACCATAAAAATCCTACAAGACTCCATAAGCAGCAAAATTGCAGACATATGTTGTAGCAATATCTTTACAGACACAGATGCTAGGGCAAGAGAGACTAAGGAGAAAATAAACAAATGGGACTACATCAAAATAAAAAGCTTCTGCACAGCAAAAGAAACCATCAACAAAAAAACAAGAAAGCCCACTACATGGGAGAACATATTTGCCAATGTTATCTCCGATAAGGGTTTAATCTCCAACATTTACAGGGAACACATACAACTTAACAAAAGGAAGACAAACAATCCAATCAAAAAATGGGCAAAATACGTAAAGAGACACTTTTTGAAAGAGGATATTCAGAAAGCTAAGAGACATATGAAAACATTCTCAAAGTCACTAATCATCCAAGAGATGGAAATCAAAACAACAATGAAGTACCACCTCACACTTGTCAGAATGGCTATCATCAACAAATCAACAAACCACAAGTGCTGGATAGGATTCAGAAAAAAAAGGAACCCTCCTTCACTGCTGTTGGGATTGCAGACTGGTGCAGCCATTGTGGAAAACAGTATGGCATTTCCTCAAAAATTTAAAAACAGAACTGCCATTTTACCCATTAATACCACTTCTAAGAATATATCCCAAGAAACCAGAAACACCAATCAGAAAGGATATATGCACCCCTATGTTCATAGCAGCACAATTCACCATAGCTAAGATTTGGAAACAGCCTAAGTCTCCATCAGCAGATGAGTGGATTAGAAAACTGTGGTACCTCTACACAATGGAATACTACGCTGCTATAAAAAAGAAGGAATTCTTACCATTTGCAGCAGCATGGATGGAACTGGAGAGCATTATGCTAAGTGAAATAAGCCAGTCATTGAAAGAAAAATACCACATGATCTCATTTATGGATAATAAAGAACATTATAACCTGATGAACAAAAAGCTAGAGACAGAGGCAGAGGAGCATTGAACAGACTGTCAATTACAGCGGGAAGGCTGGGGAGGGTTGGGGGGGGGAGGTTAGAGATCAATCTAAGGACTTGTATGCATGCATGTAAGCATAACCAATGGACGCAAGATACTGGGAGGAGGGGGTGAGGGCATGTGCGAGGGGGCAGGGGAGGCCAGGGGAAGGTCAATGGGGAAAAAAGGAGATATATGTACTACTATTTGTAATACGTTAAACAATAAAATAAAATTTAAAAAAAGGAAAAAGAATGAAGTAATGACAGTTGCTACAACATGGATGAATCCTGAATACACTAATGGGACATAGTAAATGATTTTATTTATATGGCATGTCCAGAATAGGCAAATCCATAGATACAGGATTGATTAGTGGTTGCCAGGCGATGGAGGTAAGGGGAACTGGGGTACAGTGTTTCTTTCTGTGGTGTTGAAAATGTTCTAAAATTGTGGTTATGACTGCACAATGCTTTAGATATACAAAAACCCATGGAATTGTATACTTTAAATGAGTGAATTATATGGCATATGCACAATAAAACTGTTATTAGAAAAAAAAAACCAAGTTGTATAACTTGCATCCTCTTGAGTAGTCTTTTGTTTTGTTTTGTTAATCCTCACCCCAGGATATTTTTTCCCATTGAATTTTAGAGAATGGAAGGGAGGGGAGAGGGAGAGAGAGAGAGAGAGAGAGAGAGAGAGAGAGAGAGAGAGAGAGAGAGAATAAAAGAGAGAGAGAGAAACACCAATGTGAGAGAAACACATTGATTGGCTGCCTCCCACACACGCCACGACCAGGGCTCAGGATTGAACCTGCAACCCAGGTACATGCCCTTGACCGGGAATTGAACCTGTGACCCTTCTGTGCGTGGGCTGACCCTCTAACCACCAAGCACACCAGTTGGGGCTCAAGTAGTCTTTCCTTCAACTCTGGCCATTGGCTATCCATGATCCAATACATTTCTTTTGTCTGATTGAATTTAATTAATATTTTGATTCCAAAGATATATTCTATTTAACCACATTTCAAAAGTTTGTGATTAGAAAAAGAAATCACCCATAATTTTATCTTATCCATATGCATACATATTTTTAGATATGTACAATCACAATAAAGTCACAATTTTATAGCATATTTTTTTACTTGTCAAATCATAGGAGCTTTTTACTAGCAGCCACTGTCATGCTGAAGGAGCAGACAGAAGTCCTAGGCTCCATTATTTCCAAACAATAGCAGTTAACATTTATATATATAACTCATAAGCGCTTCACAAATTTAATCTTCACAACAACCCTATGAGGCAGGTACTCCTCCTCATATTTCCCCCATTTTACAGGTGAAGAAAGAGAGACACTTAGAGATTATATGGCTTGTCCAAAGTCATATAGCTAGTAACGCAGTCTTCCTCCCACCAGGCTTTATTCACATAACTCCTCCAATGGGTCTCAAACTTTAGGGAACATTAGAATTCCCTGGAGGGTCTATTAAAACACACATTGCTGGGTCCTGCTCCCAGAGTTTCTAATTGAGTAAGTCTGGAGTAGAGTCCAAAATTTTGATTTTCTTATAAGTTCCCAAGGGGTGCTGAGGCTGCTAGTGTAAGGATCACACTTGAAAAGCACTGCCCTGCCCTGCACAGCCTCCCCACAGCAACATGCAGGTCAGAGGTGCCTGCCCCCCCACAGCATTCCTTACAGTGGTCAGGAACGAGCCACCATTTGTCATCTGCCCCCTCTTCTCCTCCCCTAATCCCTCTGCACTGCAGGACATCCAGCGAGGAGTGCCACATCACAAGGAGAGGACTTACTCATGCCAGTCTTGTGCTTAAGTAGCTACATGCAATCCCATCTATTAAAAGGACTGATAAATCAGTCAGTCCCCAGGTGCCAGGCTGCCCCACCACTGTTGTCACTTGCCTGGTGCCTGCAGCCAATTGATCTCACAGGTAAATAAAATTAACTCAAGATTAACTCAGTGGAATGACTGCAGCCTCCCATGTCCCCCCAAACTGGGGAGGGTCAGGCTTGTCCTTGGTGCAAGAAAGCTCTGATCTCCTCCAGAGAGAGCAGATTTCCAGGAGAATAAGGGCCATTATGTGTTGCATCATCTAAGTCATATTTCACTTTGTGATTTCTAGGACTGAGACTGGCTCATCTGAAAATCGATTAGTGGGTGTGGGGGAACAAACTGGTTCAGCATTAATGAGGAGGAACAGATTTGTCCATGTGACCACAAAACAAATCACTTGAAAGTTTGGGCAGCTGTTTCACCAGGGACAGAGGGTGGGACCTGAATTGGACAGAGCTGGCTCTGAGAATCTACCTCATCACGACTTAGCTTGTGTTTCCTCTCTGAACCGAGGTTAGGTCACCTGAAGCCTTCCTTGAGACTATGGTGCTGTTTACTTGAGCCTCTCTGCACAGTCCTGCTTTGTTAGCCACTTTCCACAGTGGTTGATCCCAAAAGCATCCCTAATAAACTTTCTGAACACTAACCTCCATCTCAGAGTCCACTTTCTGGACAGTCAGGCTCCTTGGCAGAGAGGGCACTTTGCAGTGTGAAAGGCACATTGACACAGTTGCCATCAGCTCTAGCGGTGATGGGGCAGTTTGCTACCTTTCTCAATTTCTTTCCTTGCTAATGGCTTCTAGGCAATCTCTTTCTTTCTTTCTTTTCCTTCCTTCTTTTCCTTCCTTCCTTCCTTCCTTCCTTCCTTCCTTCCTTCCTTCCTTTCTTTCTTCCTTTCTTTCTTTAAAAATATATTTTACTGATTTTTTACAGAGAGGAAGGGAGAGAGATAGAGTCAGAAACATCGATGAGAGAGAAACATCGATCAGCTGCCTCCTGCACAACCCCTACTGGGGATGTGCCCGCAACCAAGGTACATGCCCTTGACCGGAATCGAACCTGGGACCCTTCAGTCCGCAGGCTGACGCTCTATCCACTGAGCCAAACCGGTTTCGGCAGCAATCTCTTTCTTTATAAAGAAATTGTCAACTTTAATTTCTTTCTTTTTTGTCCTTTTTTTCTTATTACAAAGCAAAACATATTTATCACAGTGGAAAATCATAATTTACAAACAGAAAGAGGAAAGTAACACACACATTCCTACACACCACAGACAAGCCCTGCTGATACCTTGGGTGTATCTTTCCAGAAATTTTCCTATGCCAAACAAAGATGGGATTATACTGTAAATGCTTTGTGGTTTGCTGAAACTCACTCCCACAGTGAATATTTTCTGCCAACCATGTTCAGCCACCATGTGAGAATGGGGAAGTGAAGACCCAGAAGCCCATGGGTAGCCAGAGACCCTAGTCCAGCCCCTTCACATAATAGAGATGTGATTATTGAGGCCCCAAAACAGAAAAGGCTTCTTCTCAGGCCCTACATTGAGTTAGGATGATAGGGGTTCCTCCTCGGTCACCCAAGGCCATCCAGATCACCTCCTGACCTGGCCCTGAGCCTGTCTTTCCAGATGTCTAAGTTGCCCAACAAGGTTCAAGCCAGAAGAGGAGCAGGAAATGGGCTTTGCATAAAATAAATGTAAGAAAATGAGGACAGCATGTCAGTGTTGGTGCCTGGGCCACTTTGCAGAGTTCACAGCCTAGCCCTCAACCAGGAGGCCGAGATTTTGGAGATTTTGCATTTGGTGCTCAGTGGAGTCAGCGAGCTTTGCACAGAGCACCCCTCACTGCCACTTTCATACCTTCTCTGGTTTGGTAATCTGCAGCCATTCCTTTCAACTATTCCCAGCACAATGGCCAGAGGAGTCATTTTCAAAAATCAGGGCTGAGACAATGGATTCTTTGATATGACACCAAAAGCACAGCAACAAAAGAAATAAATTTGGTTTCATTAAAATAAAAAATGCGTGCTTCAAAAGACACCATCAAGAAAATGAAAAGACAACCCACAAAACTGGAGGAAATATTATCAATCATATACCTCATAAGGAACTTGTATCTAGAATATATAAAGAACTCTTACAGCTCAATAATAAAAAGACAACCCAATTAAAAAAGAAACGGGCAAGGGATCTGGATAGACATTTCTCTAAAGAAGATGTACAGCCCTAGCCGGGTTGGGTCAGTGAATAAAGTGTCAGCCTGCGGACTGAAGGGTCTCAGGTTCAATTTGGGTCAAGGGCATATGCCTGGGTTGCGGGGTCAATCCTCGGTGCGGGGCGTGCAGGAGGCAGCTGATCAATGATTCTCTCTCATCATTGATGTTTCTATCTCTCTCTCCCTCTCTTTCCCTCTCTGAAATCAATAAAAATATATTTAACAAAAAAAGAAGATGTACAAATGGACAATAAACACATGAAAAAATTCGTGTGCTTTTGTGTGTGTGTGTGTGTGTGTGTGTGTGTGTGTATGTGTGTGTATGTGTGTGTGTGACCAGAGAAATGCAAACCAAAACCACAATGAAATCCCACTTCACACCTACTAGGAAGACTAGAATCAGATAATAACAAGTATTGGTGAGAATGTGGAGGAATTGGAACCCTCATACATTGCTGGGGGAAATGTCAAATGGTGCAGCCACTATGGGAAACAGACTGCACTTCCTTGAACCATAGAGTTTAAACATAGAGTTACAACATTACCCAGAAATTCTACTCATACTTATTTACCCCAAAATTGAAAACACTCATCCACACAAAAATTTGTACACAAATGCTTATAACAATATTATGCATAACAGCCAAAAGGTGGAAACATCCCACATGCCCATCAACAGATGAATGGATAAACAAAATGTGCTATATTCTTCATCAAGAAAATGGAATGAAGCTCTAATGTATACTGTAACATGGATGAACCTTGAAAACTCGATGCTAAACTAAGTGAAGGAAGCCAGACTCACAAAGTCACACATTGTATGACTCCATTTATATATGTCCAGAGTAGGCAAATTCATAAAGACAGAAAATAGACTAGTGGTGGAAGAGGGAAGTGGCTGCTAATGGGTAAACGTTTTGGGGGTAAACCAAATGTCCTGGAATTAGATGGTGGTGATATTTACTCATATCTGGGAATATGCTAAGAACCATTGAACTGTATGCTTTAAGTGGGTTAACTGTATGGCATGTAAATTCTATCTAAATAAACCTGTTATTAAATAACTAGAGGCCTGATGCACGAAAATTCATGCAAGAGTAGGCCTTCCTTCCCCCAGCTGCCAGCACTGGCTTTCCTCCCGCACCCGGGACCTGGGCTTCCCTCCTCCAGCTGCTGGCAGGTACCTGGGACCCTGTCTGGCTTCCCCTGGGCTGCCTGCAGTCACCCGGAACCTGGGCTGGCTTTCTCCCGGCCTCAACTTCATCAGGAAGGATGTTCAGAATGACATCCAGAAGTTGTCTGGTCTAATTAGCATATTACCCTTTTATTATTATAGATACAATAAATCATATCCTATTGCTCCTCAGCATATCTTCTCATTATACTCGACTAAAATACAAAGTCCTCCCTATGACCTGGTCTCTGCCCCCACTCTGGTCTCATCACCTACCACTCTCCTTGCTTGCTCTGCTCTGGTCACTGCAGCCTTCTCACTGTTTTTCAAGCATGCCAGACCCATTTCAAATTTAAGACCTCTGCACTGGGTGTTTCCTCTGCTTGGAGCACTATTCCACCAAGCACATGGTTTGTTTCCTTTTCTCATTTGAGTTTCTGCTTAAATATCATCTCCTCAGGGATACCTTCTCTTTTCTTGCAATCATATGCTGCCCAGATTCTCGTCGCCCTGGCCACACCCCTGTACTTGCTTTTCTTCATAGCACTTACCACCATTTGAAACTTTTCTGGTTTATTGATTTCACTATTTACTGTCTGTTTACCCTACACTGGATGGTAAACTCCCTGAGTCCAGGGACATTGCCTTGCTCAGCAGCATATCCACAGAGCCTAGAATATAGTAGGTGCTCATTAAATGCATGTTGAATGAATAAACAAGTGAATCTCACTTCAGCCAACAGTCTGCAAATATCCACTCCTGACCTGGAGGGGAACTGAGTTTGATTGTGTGGCGGGTGAGTGCAATCCCACCCCAGGGCTAACACAGATCTCAGAACTGCTGCAGCTGCTGCAGTTCTTTCACCTAGCTTTCCATGGAGGTCACCACCTGCTGTCAGCTGCTACCTAATACCAGGCAGTGCCCTGGCTCCAGTGTGCTCTGATTGCCTGGTGACTTATTTTTTCCAGTGGTTGGGAGCTCCTTGAAGGGAAGGGCTATGGGCATCATTCCTGGAATTCCACAGCCTGATCTGGGGAAGTGCCCAGGGAATAATTGCTGTATGCTTGAATACACGATACCATTTCCTCCGAAAGCATGTCTACCTCTCTTCTCACATGGGGTCCCAGGGTGAGCATGCACCTGAGGGTGAACAGGGCCTCTGAACTGCACTTGTGCTACAGAATCATCCAGGGGGCTTGAAATACAAATGCCTGGACTCCATTCACAAGGATTCTGATTTACTTGGTCGGGAGTGGGACTCCAACATGGGCTGTTTTATTAAGTTCTCCAGATGATTCTTTTTTTCTAAACCTTTATTGAGTCCCCACTGTATGCAAGCCCTGTACATGCACAGTCTCTAATTCCTACAACAAACTTTCATTTTGAAAATGACAGTAAGAGGCTCTGTAAATTTCTCAGGCCTCACAGCTAGCAAACAATAGTCCCATGCTTAAATCAGGTCAGGTCTCTCTGACACTTAGTTTCCAACCTAGTCTGCAGAAACAGATATGATTTCTTAATCATGTAACCCTAGTGATTCCAATGGGCTTGTCAACACTGGGCTGAATATAAAGAATGCTTTGGGCTGCTGCAGCAGTCAACAAAGTCATATGGCAGTTTTGTGGGCAGTTCTTCTGGCTCAGTAAGCAGTGAGGGATGAGAACCTCTGTGGTCCTTAATCCCAGCTCTGTGACCATGGTCATGTCACTGCCCTCTTAGGCCTTTATTTTATCCTATTTAATAAAAGAACAACATGCAAATTAACCACCACTCCGCTACACCCACAAGCCACGCCCACCAGCCAATCAGGAGCAACTATGCAAATTAACCCAACCAAGATGGCTGCAGCTCCAGAGCGAGCAGGAACAGGAGGCTTGGGTTTCCCTGGCAATGGAGGAAGCCAAGCTTTCCGCACACCCTTGCGGGCCCAGGCCTCCACTCAAGGCTACAAAGTTTCAATTATAGAACATAAATAAATCCCAGATCCAAGGGCCTCCGTTTGGGTCACTGGGGGGCGTGGCTGGCCTACAAACCACCACAGGCCCCTTGGCCAGGCTGCCCTACACCCCAAGGGAACCCCCACCCTGATCCAGGACACCCTTCAGGGCAAACCAGCTGGCCCCCACCCATGCACCAGGCCTCTATCCTATCTAATAAAAGAGTAATATGCAAATTGACCACCACTCCAACACACAAGATGGGTGCAGCCATGTGGTCAAAGATGGCTGCCCCCATGTGGAAACAAGATGGCTGCCACAAGATGGCCAGCAGGGGAGGGCAGTTTGGAGGGACCAGGCCTGCAAAGGAGGGCAGTTGGGGGCGATCAAGCCTGCAGGGGAGGGCAGTTAAGGGCAAACATGCTGGCAGGGGAGCAGTTAGGCATCAATCAGGCTGGCAGGGGAGCGGTTAGGGGGTGATCAGGCTGGCAGGCAGAAGTGGTTAGGGGCAATCAGGAAGGCAGGCAGGCGAGCATTTGGGAGCCAGCAGTCCTGGATTGTGAGAGGGATGTCCGACTGTCCGTTTAGGCCCGATCCCAATTTACAGAGCCTCTTACTGTCAAGGGGTCCCAGATTGGAAAGGGTGCAGGCTAGGCTGAGGGACACCCCCCCCCCCGTGCACGAATTTCGTGCACCGGGCCTCTAGTCTTCTATAAAAAGGGAAAAATAGCACCTTACAGTGAGGATTAAGTGAGAATGGAGACAATTGATGACAAATTTTACTCCCTTACTCAAAATTGCACAAGACCTCGTGTGAGTGTGTGAGTGTGTGTGTGTGTGTGTGTGTGTGTGTCCTCATGGGGTCTCCTGAGTACAGATGCACTGGACCGCCTTTGAGCTCTACAGTGAGCACTGACTGGGGTGAGGATGTTCCTCCAAGCAGACTCTGAGGCTTTGTCTTGAGGTGAGTAAGGGACCCCAACCCATGCTGACGGTGGCACAACACTAAGCAAAGCAGCATATGACAGGTTGGTGACAATCTCACAACAGTAGTTTATTCAAGGCTAGGACATTAAAAGAGGTTAAAGGGCTTCAACGCTATTTATTTAATATTGGTAATTTCAAAAGAAACAACAGATTTTGCTATGTATTAAGAAAAGTCTAGAACTTGGCATACAATGGTTCAACTTAGCTGGATGGAGCCTGCTTTTTCCAGTGGGTCCAAGACACCTGACAGCAGCATCCTAAACTCTGCAACTGCCAAGGTTCAGGGTGCTATGGAGCAGAATACCTGACTGAGGCCAGCCCCTCTGACTGACCTCGAGCATCAGGAGCTCTATCTCTTTCCTCTATTGTGTTAAGCCCCTCAACTTCTCTGCTTTCCACTTCAAAGCCCAGCATTTCCTGAATCTGAGGAACCTTTCAGAATATCTGAAGGGAAGAAAGAATAAGAAAAGGAGGGCAGGGCCCCTCTGAGGAGTGGCTGATGTGCTGCTGGTCTGTCTGTAGCATTCAGGCTCCCAGGCTTCCCTGAATTGCTGGGTCAGCCTGTATCGGTATCCACTTACTGCAAGGTTTCTCCCCCAACTCCTCCTTGGACTCCTTGATGGCATAAAGCAACTGTAATATGTCTATGCTCTTCTCAGCACCTGACATGGAGTATGTGCTTAATAAAGCATTTTAAACTGAGTGAATGAATGAATGAGGGCATAAATTACCAGCTTGGTTTCATGTTTCAACGTAATAGTCTCTTGACTTTGCAACAGAGACCACAAGTAGAGCCTACGAGTCCAATCCTAACTCTGCACTTATTGTGTGACCTTGGGCAAGTCACTATTTGCAAAATTGAGATGATCATCATGCCTGGCAGGGTTGTTGTGAGGATTGAAAGTGAATGTGTCAAGGAATCCGCTCAGTGCCTGGCACACAGTAAAGACCCAATCAAGAGTAGATATTATTTTCCCTCAATTCTTCCACCTTCCCCAACTGAGTGGTGGGACCCCTTGCATACACAGACAGTGCTGGACCTCTGGCCAGGACATCCTCTTCCCAGTGAGTTTCCTTTCCCACATATCCTTTATGACCTCAGCCTATATCACCATAGAGAGTGGCCCCTGGGGACCCTGCAGAATCCCACCCAGGGGGCACAGGCCAATCTTCAGTTGGCCCTCATCCTATTTCTCCCGGAAGAGCCAGGGGATGGGGAGATGAGCTCACAACTTGTTTTTCACTAGTTCTGAAATCTCTCAGTCCCAAAACATTGCACATAACCTCCTTGGCCAAGTTACTTTCCTAATCCTGGTTGCCGTAACAACGTGACTTAATGAAGGAGCAATTTTTTTTCTTAAAATAATTCGACCCGTTTCCATATCAACAGGGGCTTATTTTGGTTTCACACTCAGCAAGGGCTTGGTAGACAGCACCTGGCAGCAGCTTCTGCACCTTGGAAGGGACTTGGATTTCTAGGGGACCATTTAAGAACTGTGGTGGCCACGTGTGCTGAGGAGGCCATGCTCTCCGTGAAGGGAGCCACAAACAGCATGGGGAGCAGAAGTTCTGCCTTAGGGTTTTCAGGGTGGGAGGATGGAGGGGAAAAGGAGAAGACAAGTCTGTTCGGTGTTTTTCCCAAAGTCGAAGGCCTATATAGACAAATTCCCTGTTGTTGGGCCTCCCTGACAGGACCACATGTTTCAACGTAATAGAGACCCAGGACTGGGCCTCTGCATGGGAAAGCTTGCAGAAGTGAGTGATGGGAGCAGGCAGGGCTGCACATGTACCTAGTAAATGATTCTACCTGTATGTGATTAGATTCCTTCACAAATTTCCTCATTCAACAAACATGACTGACTACCCACTAGGTGCCCAGCATTGTGTGGGGCCCTGGGGATACACCCACAAGACACAGCTCTACCCTCAGGGAGCTCCTGGTGATGAGCCAGGTATCTCTCAGAAGCCACCCTTCTCAAACTTTTTATGTATATGAACCTCCTGGGGATCTTGTGAAAGTGCAGGTTTGAATCAGTAGGTGGGGAGGGGAGAACGTAAGTCAAGAGTCTAAATTTCTAAATAGCTTCCAGGTACTGCTGTTATTGCTGGTCCTCATATCACACTCCAAGTAGCAAGAAGTTGATGGAGAAAATACACCAGGGCCCCAGAAGGAGGCATTTGGCCTCTCTGTTCCTAACATCCTCCAGGGATGATCAGTGTTACAGGTTTCAGCTGCATCTGTCACTGGGATAGGATAACTTTCTCACTGAGTAGGAATTCTGCTTTCTAAGCTACTTCTCTAAATCTGTAGGGTTTTTAATAAACAAGAGTGAAAAAAATGGGACAACTAGTTTATAAACAAGAATGAAAAAGTTAACAACCCCAGCTGAGAGGCCACCAGGGTTGCTTCAATTCCTTCCTGAGGAAGCACAGGCAGCCATCTGAAACAGTCCATGGGAGAGCAGAACCCTGGACCTTCCCAATTAAGATCCTGTCTGAATTCACACTTTAGAGCATAAGTCAAATTTCAGCTCTTTCTCTTCCTAAGCCCTGTGATCTTGGGCAAGTCACTTAACCTTTTTGTGCCTCATTTTCCTCATCTACAAAATGGGACTAAAAATCATACCTAACTCATAGTGATGTTTTGAAAATTAAATGAATATTTTCCAAGTACCTGACACAGTAAGTGCCAAAAATTAGTTCATTCATTCAACAAATACTTATTAAATGCTGGTCCTCTCTGTGTACTGTACACACAGGCATTGGAAGATATTGTGGTGACCATGGCAGGCATGGTCCCTGCCCTTATAGACTCTGCATTGAAAAAGAAGAGACCTGAATAATGAGAATGAATCATCCATGCAAGGGGTGGGGATGGGGAGCATGCCTGGCAGAGGGAATGGCAAATGCAAAGGCCCTGGGGTGGGAAAGAATGACTGAAATGAACCAACAGCTCTTGAGGATAGTGAGGGGGAGTCCTGTAAGAAAAGATATGGGAAAGCTGGGCTGGGAGCCAGATCACTTCAGGCTCTTGCAGGTGGCAGTCAGGAATTTGGATTTGATTGCTAGTGCAACACAAAACTATTGGAGGATAAATGGTTTGGGGAGGAGACAGGGTCTTCTGTGACCTGACTGCAATGCTGGCCACCTGGCCTGAATCTTCCCCAATTCTCAGACCCTGAAAGCCTAGCTGACACCTGGGGGCATCCCAATCGTGAGGTTGCACATGCTCCTAGGCTGGCGCACTTGGCTGTGCTGGTCTGCGACCACTCTCCTGGCCTGCAAGGCCAGCAAAACATGGGTTCTAGAGCAGATGGCATAAGTTCAAAGCCTTGCTTTGTCACTGATTAGCTATGTGACGGGGAGAGTCATGTTGCCTCCATGCTCTTCAGTGTCCTCATCTGTAAAAAGGTGTAAGAGCAGTATTGATTTCATCAGGTACTTTGATGATCCAGTGAGTGACTCTGGGAAAAGCCCTTTGCCTGGCATGTAGAGAGTATGGATTGGAGGCTTGTTGTCCTTATGGCTAATGTCAGGGTGGGTGTACTGTGTCAGGGTGTCAGGAGGGAAGTTTGGAAGTTCTTCAAGGAGCCAGTTGCCTTGTGGATAGACAGTAGGTTGGCTGTCCTTGGCTTTAAGATTGGAATGTGTTAATGGATGAGCAAGTGCAAACATCACAGAACCCTGAACAAAGGGCAGCTACAACTGTGGCCCAGATCACAGAGCTCACCAATGTGTAGTTGTTCCTTCCCACTTTGAGGAATCACCAGGACCTATCAATCTGCCCTCCTAAAGCCCCCTTGAACCTCTTTCTTCCTCCACTCACTGGCACATCCCCAAATCAAAGCCTTATCACTTCTCACCTGAACAATTGCAAGAACTTCCTGCCTCAGATCATGCCCTCCAGGAGGCCACCAGAGTCAGCTTCTAGTTACACAAGTCAGATCAGCTCACACCTCTGCATAAAAAACTCCAGGATAAAATACCAGTTCCTCAAACCTGGCTGACAAGTCCTTCTCCGTCTGGTCTCCATCCCTCTCCACTTTGCACATGCCACTTCCTTTAGAAGCACCATTCTCCAGGACCAATTATTTCTTTGTGTAGACAAGCGCTTTCGCCCACCCTGCCCTCTTTCCTACCCAAAAGAAGCCTACCTGCCCTCCTGGAATCTCTGTAAATTACAGCTTTCCCAAGTTCTCTTGACAACATCTGTGGCTCCTTCCCCCAGGACTCTATCTTTTCTGTCTGTTAGTGCACATGGGCAGCCAGGTCTTGGCTGTCGAGTCCAAGTCCCATATTAGCTGGTGAACAGAAGAGAGCAGAGGAGACAGCCCTGTGAACAGGGCCATAACATCATCTAGCTTCTCTGAGTAGGGCATTCATGAACACAAATTCTGACATGAAAGGGCCTAGACTAAGGAGAGAAACAGGCTGAGTGGGGCCTGAGGTGAACTGGGAAGTTCCATGCCCACCCACAAGGGGGCAGCACTCCTCAGTTTTAGCTGATGGGTCCTTTGTGGTCAGATCTTGATTTTTTTTAAAAAGTGAACTAGCAACTAACTTAAATTGTGTGGGGTTTTTAAACTATGTAGGACAACAACAACAACAACAACAACAACAACAAACTGGTTTTCAGGCCACACTTGGTCTTTCAGCCTATCATTTTGCAAACTGCTATTTGTGGAATGAATGAATAGATTTTCTGGATTCAAGTTTCCTACAGCTACTCTAAATTTCAAAGTTTGAGGAGAGTTTATGCCTAATCAGTTCAATTGCTATTTAATTTGTTGTTGTTGTTGTTGTGTGTGTGTGTGTGTGTGTGTGTGTGTGTGTGTATGCATGTAAGGACATGAAAGTCAAAATCAGAAGCCAACTTTATACATTTTTCTCTTGCAAAATGAAGCCCAATCTCCTTTACTTGCAGCTCTAACAGTATCATTTCCTGGGAAGCCTGCAGGCCTTGTGAGCAGGGCTCTAATCTCAATTGTGGTAATATCCCCTCTTTGAGATGTGGGTCGCCCCAGGAGGAAGGGAGGGATGCAGAGGCCACAGAGCCTGTTTCTGCAGTGGTTGGTTTGCTTAGTTTGGTAACCTCTTGAAAACAAACTGCAGAGGATAGCAATGGCTCAGCTCTCTCCAACTTCCCCCACCCCATCCTACCCAGCTTAGACTCAAATACCTTTTAGGCCCTGGGTCCCTGTCCCCAGGACTCCTGTAACTAGCTGTGGGCTGCTGGGTGGGACCTGCTCAGAGGTCTGCAGGGGTATAGCCAGTTGTACCTTTTGCAGAGCTGGGCAGCAGACCTTAAGCTGCCCAACACCCCATTTAGGACCAAGGCACTCTTATTCCCCAGCTTCCAGATATATTGCTGATGGCTCACAGGAGAGGGACTCCTTCTCTGGGGCGGGGGGCAGGGGGCAGCCTGCATCTAAGAACTAGTCAATAAATGGGGGGCAGGTTGACTAAGGGAGAAAGATCCAGCCACCCGGCCTCAGTTGGAACTATCTGAAGGGCCAGCCCAGCTCAGAGGTCCCCATGGGATCATCTGAGGTCTCCAGTGCAGTTCAACTCGAGCCTTTGACCAATCCTGCCTCCCTTACTCCATCACAGGTGCTTTTCTAGAAGGCAGTTCCCAACAAACCTGCATTCATATCTCTTATATCTGTTTCCTAAAGGAGCCAAATTATGACAGCCTCTTGCTTCAGCCCCTTACTCTCACTGCCCTTTCTCCCTGGATGACTGCAATTACCCTAAATGCTTCCATGATCATCTGAAAGAATGACCCCAAATCTTTCCTTTTGCCATTGCCACTGTCCCAGTCTGCCCACTTGCATTTCCCAGAGCTGGGTGGACAATTTCACCTCTATGTCCTTAAAAAATGTTTTTATTGATTTCAGAGAGAAGAAGGGAGAGGGAGAGAGAGAAACATCAACAATGAGAGAGAATCATTGATCGGCTACTTCCTGCACACCTCCACACTGGGGATCAAGCCTGCAACCCAAGCATGTGCCCTGACCGGGAATGGAACTGTGACCTCGTGGGTTGATGTTCAACCACTGAGCCAAATTTAATATATTTAAAACAGAACCTTCTCCCACTACCCTAATCAGCCTTTCCTCCTGACTTCTCTATGTATTTCTATTAATGCCACCACCATCTCTGGAATTGTAGTGTGGAAACCTCAGCATCATCTTGAGCAGCCTCCTACTTGGAAACCTTTAGCATCCCATCAGTACCTACAAAGCGCAAGTCCATGCTGCTTGTCCCTGCACTTCAGGCCTTCCCTATTGACTCCAATCAACTTGACTTCCTGCCAACTCTCTGATCCAGGAGTTCTTAACATATTTATGGCTTGGACTCCTTTGGGAATTTAATGATAACTATGGGCCTCTTAATGGAATATTTCTATAAGTATAAAATAAGATACATAGGATTGCAAAGGAAGTCAATTATATTTAAAGATAGTTATTAATATATGTTTTAACATTTGTGATAGAGTAACATGTTTCAGTATTATCACATTAAGTACCATGATCTAGTGGCAGGTCTAGTAATTCCCATAGTTTTGAAGTAATCATGAATTTAAAAATGTTTCAAGATATCTGCAACAACAGTAAGATGTCAAAATCCCTGTGGTTCCTATCGGAGACAAGGTCACAGGGGCCACTAACACTACCATGCTGTGCTGCCTACATTCACAATGGAACGAAAGATAAAATTTCAACTAGAGGTTAGTGAAGATAAATTTGTAATTTTTCCCCCATCCAAGTACATGGACTCCTGGTCAAGCGTGGCTGTGCTATGGGGAGTCTCTGCTGTAGCTCAGATTGGAGACTCGCAGTCCCCTAAACAGATTCCTTGCTCCTCCTCCCATCCTGGCCGATGCTGGGAAACTTGCACTTGGGTGCTGGGCCAAGCTGGCCCCATTCTCCATGTGGGCTCTGTGGCACAGGCTGCCCAAGGCTCAGGGCCCTGAGCAGCATGGCTCACTGCCTGCCAGGGGCACAAACCAAATTTGGGCAACTCCTAAGGGATGTCTTCCATGACTTCTCTCTCCTCAAGTCCCAGGCCCTCTCTGTGTGACTTTACATGTTTCTGCTGGCCCAGCCAAGATTACCTTCAAATTGTGAAGGCAATAGGCTCATGGCCATCAGGCCAAAAAACAGAGTTATGAAGCGTCTAGTTCAGTGATCGGCAACCTTTTGAGCTTGGTGTGTCAAACTTCGCCAAAAAACTGAGCATAACTCGGGTAGTGTGTCACTTTGAGGAAAAAACTAACTCCAAGACTCTAGTCACAAATGTTTCATCGTCAGGAGCAGCAAATGTTTCATCCTCCGCGTGTCATCAGAAATGGCTACACGTGTCAGTGCTGACACGCATGTCATAGGTTCGCTATCACTGGTCTAGTTGAAGAAGTCACTTCCAAAATGCCACATGGAACTGGGAAGAGGCCACCACTCTGCTCAGACTTAGAGGGTGCACTCTACCCTTATCTTGCCACCAGATGCTACATGTCATGCAATGCAGGAGACAGTCCTATACAATAAAGAATGATCCTACCCAAAATGACAATCAATCAGGCCCTCAATGGGAACCACTAAGTGGGCACTTTATAAATGTCTGCCCAGTGCCCGAGTGGTCCTTGTTGGCCTGAGGTGTCCATATCTGAGGCATGGCCAGTCAGTGGACATTTCTCTTGACTTCTCCCATCCCCCTCGGGCCTGAATTCCCAGTGACCTTTACAGCTATGGCTGGGATTGAGTAGCAGATATATAGGAAGGTGAGAGTTCCCCCCCTTCCTCCACCACTGTAACCACCATGGATGGCTATTGGCTCCAAATTGGAGCTTTGTCAGGCCTGGGTCTTTGTTGGGTCAAGAGGAACTGGGCTTGACAGCTGCCACTAGGGAGAGAAAAGCTGGCAGGCAGCTGCTTTCAGTTCTCTACAAGTGCCTGGTGGCCTAGGACCCTTGTTGCTCTGCCTCTGGGACGAAAAGCCTGTCCTTGACCAACTCTGTCTTGTAACTTGAGATAGGGAGTGGGCACACTGATTCAGGTCAGGAGAAGGTGCCAACTCCTATTGGGCTTGTGTGGGTAAATCATTTCTGGGTAGGAACTGCCATGAGTCATCCTGCTTCTCAGTTCCTTTGCTCTCCATGTACCAGTCTAGTCTCCTAAAAACGCCTGGTCCCCTGACCTGGTCTGGAGACTCAGTTGGTTGGAGTGTTGACCCATACAACCAAAGGTTGCAGGTTCAATTCCAGTCAGGGCACATACCCAGGCTGCAGGTTGGATCCCTGGTCAGGGTGCCTGTAAGAGGCTATCTATCTATCTATCTATCTATCTATCTATCTATCTATCTCTATCTCTATCTCTATCTCCCTCCCTCCCTAAAATCAATAAACATGTCCTCAGGTGAGGATTAATTAAAAAAATTAATCCTCATTTCCCAGGCCACCCTGTTCCAGGAAATACCTGTGGCCATGATTGGTGGAGGGGTGCTGCTTCTGTTAATATTGTGTATTTTGATGAAAGGGATTAGCTAATTGCTTATTGCAAAAAATAATAATCTGACTTTCAAATTATATTTCTTAAGAATAACAAATACTTATATAGGGCTACTTATTATAGTGCTTCATGCTTTAGAAAGCACTTTACATGTTAGGTTGAGCCATATACAATTGGTGACATTCAACTGTTTTGGGGTAATTTTATAAAGTTCAACTAAATACAATTTCTCATTTATTCCTTACCACAATCCCAGATAGGTATTTTTAGCTCCACAACATAGAGTACTAAATCTCAGGGAGGTGAAATGACTTGTGACTAAGGTTATAATCAATAGGAAACTGCAGAGTTGAGACTTGAACACATGCTCTTGATTCTCGAGGCAGGATGATTCAGCCCAGTAGACCCTAAAAGCGATACTGTGAAAGGAGGCAAGGCTGTGAAATTGTTCTCCCAGGTTACTCTTAGGAATCCCTGTGCTGGTCATACTCATCACCTTTCTTTAGTGGAGATTAGTGGGATCCAAGGTGCCTGGAGTACCAGGCAGTGGACGTGATGATGTGACAAATTTAGTTTTATGGTTTTGGGAGCAAATGGTACAGTAAAGACAACATTAGCGCATGTTATCCATCCATCCATCCATCCATCCATCCATCCATCCATCCATCCATCCCAGAGGATTACACTGGGTAGGTCCCACACGTGTGCCAAGCTCTGAGCTAGGAGCTAAGCTACCAGCATTCTAGGAAGAGTTTCAATTAGCAGGGCTTCCACCCTTTGGGTGGGTACTGAGGGAGGGTGCTGGAGTTGGAAGCTGGGATGAGACCACTGCGTGCCTATGGGGTTTTGATTTGCTGTGAAGCTGCTCTGTAGTCCTGGTCCTTTTCCTGTGGCCTAGGCCCAACTCAGTCAAGGGGCTGGGTTTTGCATGGTGTTCAGAAGTCTGATAACCCTGAGAGTTTCTAAACCACAGGGGCTGGAGGAGGCTACAAGAGAAATGCTGGTGCCCCACCCCTCATCAAGGCAGCGGGAAACTGGGATGTGGTGCTGGTGAGAAAGAGCTCCCTCCAAGGCTGCCACAGGAAGAAATTTCTTTCTTTTGCACCTCAGTCCACTCTGAGCCCTTGGCCCACCCCACGGCATGAGCCTTGGTACTTGTGGCTGGCCAGTAGGGTGAAGAGTAGGCTGGGGTAAGGCTGGTTGGAAAGAAGGCTTGCAGTAGGCATGGGGCTACTGCCTTTGCCCAGGGACAGCATTCTGCCCTGCAGGGGATAATCACAATTCTCAACTTCCTGCCTACCTGGGAGAACCCTCAAGCCTGCTGTGGAGTCCGAATGCTTCCCAAACCTGACCTGTCTTAGACCAGACCAAAGCTTGCTTCCAAGGCCCCAGTGTTCACCAGCAAGCCACCTGCCTCCCCCTGCATTGCCATCACCCATTCAGGTACCAACCCCCAACCTCAAGCCCCAATGTGAATTCCCTCGCAGTATGTAATTGTGCCCCAGCTCACCATTCCAGTCTCTAGGTAGTGCTGCCATGGCCGTCACCACTGCCGCCAGGGACCACAGCAGTTCTGGGGACACTGGGTTAAGATCTCACAGTTGAGCAAGCCATGATGTGGGTTCCACCCACCACACCCTCCCCAGGCCTTGCCCCCTCCCCCCAGTCCCATTGCCACACTCTCTGCTTTTGAAAAAAGGAAACGGTAACTGGTCTTGAATACAATGAGAAGTGCAATGAGGCTGTGAATAGAGGCACCTCTGGAGCCAAAGAAAAGGGATAATTGCCTCCTGAGCACTGGGCTCTCCTTATTCCATAGGTGACATTTGTGATTCACATTCCATTTCTATTTCTATTGGATAGTGCTGTGCTGGACTTTCAATTTTACTTAAATGTCCATCAGCAGGGGTGGTTCCACATACCACAGGACATCCATATAATGCACAGCCACTAAGAAGAATGAAGTAGATTTCTATGCATAGAAATGGAAAAACATCAGAGAGTTATTGTTGAGTTTGTGGGGGGAAAATGACAAGGAAAGGGCCAGGATGTACAGTATTATCTCATTTGTGCATACAGAAAGCACACTTAGGTTTATATGTGCAGGGAACAACTCTATAAGAACACACAAGTAACTGCTTCCATAAATGGCTTCTGGGGTGTGTGAGGAGGGCATTGGGAGGGAGAGGGAAGAACTCTGACCGGTACTCTTCACTTTAAACCTTTCAGTATTATTTGTCTTTTTAAATTGATCCTAGAGAGAGGAACAACTGAAGAGAGAGAGTGAAAAACATAAATGGGAGCGAGAAACATCGATTGGCTGTCTCCTGAAGGCCCCCTGACCAGGGATGGAACCCGTCATCTCCTGGTGCACCGGAAGATGCTGCAACCAACGGAGCCACACCGGCCAGGGCAGTACTATTTGAAGTTTTAACAACATACGTTATATTTTTACAATAGTAAAACTATTACCTACATTTATATTTTACATATGGGGATATAATTTGTTATAATAGTTTATATAGTAGTATAAAAAGTTAATATTTTTCAATAACAATTCAGTTTCTATTATTTTTTTTTCATAGCGTTATTTCTACTTGCAAACACCCTTCTCACATTCCTCTTTCTTATTCTTCCCTTTCTGCCCTCTTATTTACTCACCTTCTCTTTCCTCTCATCTTCAAAATCCAGGAGGATCTGTGAACGGAGAGCCATTCCACTTGTGTTGGCTCCTTGCTCAGCTTGAACCTGAGGCTTTGGCATCTTCTGCTATCTGTGTCTTCCCTTGGAGAGGAAGGCACTATGCTATATTAATGCTCAAGTACAGATACCATGATCTGAGATGGCCATGCCAGCACTATCTACTGTGGAGAGAAAAGCCTACCCAGCAGAAATACACCCTACCATTTCTCCCTAGCAATTTTGCCACATTCATGTTAAGATAAGACAGCTTAGAAAGAGAAAAATAACCACTTTGGAAAATGTGTGTGATTTTTTTTTTTCTTTTCTAGTTCAGGAATGGGTGGAGGCAGGGTAAAAGCAATGGGCTTTGAAGAGAAGGCTTGGTCCCAGTTTGGGAAACCATTTTAATTTGCCATCTGCAGTTAAAAATCACTAAGAGGGTCAAGTGTTTTGAAAAGACAACTATAGAAATTGGAGAAAGGAAAAAAAGCTCTCCATTTTCTGGGAAACAGGTATAACAAAAGATTTGTTTGCTCCAGAGCAGATGGGGACCTCCATCCTTAGAGTTTAATTGATAGGGGAAAAAAGACAAGAGTCTCAGCCAATTGTCAAGCAGATAATAGCTTCTGAAGGGTGGGCCTGCAAAGATTGAGAAATGAAACACTGTTGAATGTATGCGGAACAAGTGATGTGGAAAAATACCCAATTTTCTTTTCACAATCATTCTCAATGCAAACAGAATAAATTGCTTCAATAAAGGAAGACCTTGACTGTCTATTGGAACTTTTTCGTTTTTCATGGGGAGACCTGCTCCACCTCTCCCCTACACACACACACACACACACACACACACACACACACACACACACACACACGCACATTCAGGACCTGGAATCAAAATAAGTAGCAACAACACAGGACTGGGAGTCAGGACATAGCTCTGGTCCTGAGTTTACAAAATATGAAAACAAATAATTAGTGTGAGATTCCTTTGTGAACTATAAAGTGTGGTTAAATATTGTTATGGAACTGAACCTAGTCTTTTGACCCTTCCCACTTTCCCCTCCCCTTTGAAGCCCTTCTTGTCTTCCAGTGTCTCAGAACAACAACAAAAAATACTGAGCCACAGGTTGGAAAGGAATCCAATTTAAAGAATATCTACATTGATCCCTGAGGAGATCAACTAGATTGAAGAATTTTTTCAACATCTTAAGTTAATGAAAACTAAGTCTAGAATGCCATATATTTAATTTTATTATTTATACAAAAGCAAAAAAATTAAAGACTTTTATTTAAAAGAAAGTCTAGTGAACTGATTTCCAGACTCAAGGACCAGAACCGCCCTGCTCACAGAAGGGAGAGAGGGAGAAACGTAGCTTCAGCAGCCTTGGGACCATTTTTTTTGTAGCTCCAGTGGCCCATGTTCTGGGAATACAGTTAGGTAAAATACCTCCTGGCCTCTTCCTCACTCTCAAACCTCACTCCATCATCAAATTCCATTGCTTCTATCTCCAAAATGATCCAGAATCTGATCATTTCTCCCTGGCACCGCCACCACGCTAGCCCAAGCTATCATTGTTGGCAGAAGCCTCCCAAGTGGTTCCCCTTTCCCTCTCTTGCCTTCTCACTCTACACAGCAGCCAGAATTAGCTTTTAAAAGGAGCAACTCTTCCCTGTCTCTCCCCTGCATGGACCTCAGATGGGTGAGACTTTGGCTAATGGCTGCTGATCCCCCTGGACTGAAAGCCCACGCTAGCTGGACCTTGTCTGTTTTGCTTACCTCTGTAGCTCCAGGACTGGCCTCATGCCTGGCATTTGTTGAATGAAGGAATGAATTTTAACAACTAATATTTGTGCAAGCTTTAAACGCAAACATCTTTTAAATGCTTCAAATAACCCTGTGTCATAGGTATTATTGTTCTCATTTTATAGGTGAGAAAATGTGTGAGGGGAGCATTGCCCAAGTTGACAGAGTTAGTGCAAAGCATATTGAAACTCAAGTCTGTAGTGGCAAAATCTATGCCTTTCTAGCTACACACCTGTGGAGAGCTATACCCCACTGTGGAGGGGCATCCCATCCAGAGACACTTGCATGTTTCTTGGCTGTCTAAGGGGCCACTTTGCTTAGACCTTTGGGGCCCAAAGACAGGCAACGTGGGAATTCCCTGCTAACCAGTGAGAGCAGAGTAAATTCTAAATCAGCCTTTCCTGGATGACTTAGAGAGCTATTATAACTACAGTGACCTTATTTTCTAAATATCAAATCAAGATTCTTGATGTGACAAATAGAACCAAATACTTGCAACTGGGACTTTTCTAGAAAATCCAGGGCACAGAATTTCTGTACTCATAATACATAACAGCTAGATAATGGGCACTTCTCAGCTAATTCTGATCCAGCTACTCAGTCCATCACATCTCAGGAAGCTTCTTAAAAAAACAAACACCACACACACAAAGCTGTTTTCGGGGCCTCATATACCAGATTCTTCTCATCCACTATTTGTGTTTGTTTAATTACTTCCCTACTTTCTCTTATCTTTTCTATTAACCAATTTCTCCCTGGTCTGCCTCAAAGAGATTCTAGGTACTGCTTGCTGATGGATGCCATGAATGGTTGAAAGAAACAATAAGCATACATGCTTGAGAACCATGGCAACAGAAGCCATGGAAACAGGGCCAAGCCTGAGGACAGCCCTTCCTACCACTCCTACTTTCAGTTTTAGACCAAGTGCTGCTGATAAGGCCTGATAGCCATATTGTGTCACCTAATCAGGGCAGTGCTGCTTGCAGGAGACATTGCTGTAAAATTTAAGTTCCAGGAAGAGCATTACAGTGCTGTTGCTTCACTGCACCTGTGTCACAATGGTAGGCTCATGGTAAAGGCTGTTGCCAAATCCAGGATTGGATCTACTATTTGCTCCAAGCACTGATCACACTCCAGTAGAGTATACCCAGAACCCCTACATGGGCAGGAAGGTTCCAGAATTAGAGTGACAATAGCAAAAATTTGGTGGTCATCTTCTCCAGCCTAGAAGCCAAAAATCATAATGTTACCCAAGCAATCCACTCCAAGGATTTATACTGGAGTCTGAGAGACAAGGGGGTTCTCAGTGAATTGGAGTGTGATGTCTCTTCCCATACAGGTTATCAGTCTCTATGATGCACTGAGTGTTGCTAAACCACAGGATGGGCTCTGGACCCACAGTTTCCTCATCTGCAAAAAAAGGAGCAGCAGGAATCTCTGCCCTGCTTTTCTTTCTTCTTTTTATATGTTGAACTATTTCAGGCATAAAGAAAAGAGCTAGAAACAAATTTCCCCATATTTGCTCCAGAACCTTTTTTTCTGAAAGAAATAAGATTTTATAGGTTCAGTCAAAGCCCCTTGTGTACCTCCCCAATCTCAATCCCCTCCCCCATAGGAGTAGCCATTCTCCTGAATTGGGTGTCCGTGATTCAAATACATGTTTTTAAATGTACTATGCCTATGCTCGTAAACAACATGCAATATATAGTACTATTTTGCATGTTCTTAAACTTTGTATAAATCATCTTGAACTGTATCTATCCTTCTGCATTTGCTTTCTTTGCTCAACATTAGGTTTGTGAGAAATATTCATGTTGATGCAAGTAGCTGTGGTTCAGACATTTTCTTGCTATGTTGTATTCTATTATTTGACTCTACAATGATTTGATTTATCTATTTTCCTTTTGCTTCTCAACTTTTTTGCTTTTATAAACAGTATTGTCATGAACATTTATGGTTCACCTGTATGAGAGTTTCTCTAGGATATGTACCTCAGAGTGCAATAGTTGAGGTAGAAGATGGAAGTGTAAATTTTAAGCCTTTTTGAGGGCAATATTCTGGTATTTATCCAAAGTCACAATTCATACACTATTTGATCCAGTAACTGTACTTCCATAAAGCTACACTATTCATATATGCACACACAGAATATGTACAGGGCCAGCCAGCATGGTTTGCTGGTTCAGTTCCCGGTCAGGGCACATGCCTGGGTTGTGGGCTCAATCCCCAGTGTGGGGCATGCAGGAAGCAGCTAATCAATGATTCTCTCTCATTATTGATGTTTCTCTCTCTCTCTCCCCCTCCCTTCTCTCTCTCTTATAATCAATAAAAATATATTTTAAAAAAGAATATGTACAGGAATATTTGTTGCCCCACTGTTAGTAATAGGGTGAAACTGAAAACATTCTCCACATCCATCAATGGAGACTGAGTTAGATGAATAACCTGTGGGACACCCACCCTGGTGGATACTTTGGACTTTGGAAGAAAGCAGTATTAAACAAGCCATTTTTTACCTACTGCTTTGACTCCTGGACTGAAGAAATAACATTGCTCATAGGAAAGGGCCAGTTACCAGGTGGTGACTTGTAGCTGCCTGTACATTAGATTGATATACTCTTACTACTGCCCATGGGAACCTGGCCAGAATCCCACATCTGCAGGGAAGGTGCCTTTACTGGCAATCAATTCCAATAAAATGTGGAAATAGTCCAGGGGATAAATTAGAACTCAGGTTGTGGAACTATCAGAAGGAGACAAATCTTAAGTATTTGAAAGGAATGTTAGCAAATTGATGATATGGTTTGCCTTGTCTCAAAGTTAAATGACCAGCAGAAAGAAAAGAATGAAAGGCTTTTTCCTTTGGTAATGAGCATCAATAAGACGCAGTTGTGGTACCTGGCAGTGTTTGACTTCAGAAATTCACTTACTGGGAGCTTAATTGATAAAACTAGGTTTAAATTTAAAAAAATTAAGTAACTTAAAATTTACTTTAATAATCACAATAGATAATACCTCTTGAACATCTGCATGTACTAGGCATTGCACTGGACACTTTGCGTTCTTTGTCTAAACTAATTTTCCCAACAACACTGTAAGGTAGATCATATAAGGCCCATTTTATTGGTGAGGACATGGAGAGGTCAAGGAACCTGCCCAAAGCTGCAGAATTAGTGGTAGTCAGGATTAAAACTCATGTCTGTACGGTGATAAGGCCTGCATTCTTCTCCATATTATATGCTGCACCTCTACATTTAGAGACAGAAGTATATCAGGAAGCCAAGTAATTCATTCACTAAGTTTGGCCTTAAGCTTAACATATTAGAGAGGACTCCTACTCTGTGTGCCTGCCTCACCATAAACTCCTTCTGAACGAAGTGGACAGAAGTGATTCCTTGAGTCTGGATTACTGTTGATTCACTCAATAAATATTTTGCTGAATGGCCACATTGTGTCAGGCACTGCTCTTTGGTCAAAACTGAATGGACTAGGCAACCTGTGCCTGAGTCAAGGGTAGCCATCTTCCAGTAGGGTCTGAAAGAGCCCAGTGGTCTACAAGTGCTCTGCAATGAGGACAGGGATGTTCCAGACTGCAGAGTGACCAACTGACCCAAGGAAAGTCCTTTGCTGGGGACTGCAATATGGCATATACATATGGAGGAGCACCTGCAGTAGGGGGCACAGAAGCCAGGAGATGCCCAGGGAGATGGCAGTAAACACAAGCCATATGGAGTGGGCAAAGCAAGGCTGTGGGGAGCAGCAGGAAAGGCTATAATAGAGAGAACTTGAGTGGTAGCAGTGGCATACCTTTTGCTGGTCTTGTCCATCCCTCAGTTGTGAAGAGTAGTGGCTGCCAGAGATGGCTTCCTTTCCTTCTCCTTCACTTATGCATGAATGCTGACACTCATTCCCTATCATCCAAGGAAACTGAAGCACACCCTTGCTCTTGCAATCTGAAAGAGGCCAACTTTCAGTCTCTGGGAACCCAGCCCACACAAAAGCTTTGCTTCACAAAGCCTGAGCTTGCACTTCTGAACCTGGGTCTTGAATTCTATATTCTGTCTTTTTGGTGTGTGTGTGTGTGTGTGTGTGTGTGTGTGTGTGTGTGTGTGTGTGGCACCCATGAATGTGGGAACAAGGGGTAAAAATACATGTTGCTGGAGGCCTCACTCTCTGGCAGTATGGCATCCAGCCTCTGGGTCCTGGCTGGTGATAAAGTTAAGGAGGTCCAGAAGAGGTTCTGTGTGAAGCTGGAAGAGGGTGGCAAGAACCAAAAGAATTTCTTTTGTGGGTTACATCCACCACTGGGCTGTTATGAGAACCTCAATGTTACCCATGGATAAACACTGGGACTTCCCTGACTGCATTCCCACCCCATCTCCTCAGGTTTTCACCCTGTTTCCCAGCACAGGTGAAAAAGTTTTATTATGTGCCATGATGGGGAGAGAGAGTATAGAGGAACAAGTACTCTCATACATGGCTAGTGGGGCAACTTCTTTAGAGGGTAATTTGGTATTATCTATGAAAAATTTAAGTGCACATCCCTTTTTACCCAACAATGCCACTTCTATAGTTCTAGGTACTTATACTAGAGATAAGTTTCATATAAAAATAAATGAACAAAGATATACATTGTAGTACTATGTGTAATGGCAAAATACTGGCAATCACCCCCTTCAGTTGAAGATAGGTGAGATACATTGTGGTTCAGCCACACAATGGAATACACTGCAGCCATTAAGAAGAAACATGTAGCTAAAATATGTGCTGATATGGAATGTTCTTTCTCTACCCCTCCCCCTCCATCTCTACATACACACATACACTCTCACACACTTTTGTATATGCATACACCTGGAAGGACACATAAGAAACTGGTATCTGTGGTTGCCTCTTGAGAAAGGAGCTATTAAAGTGGGGGTGGGGTGAGGGTAAAGGGTAGGCAGGAGGATTGCTTTTTTCAGTAAATATTCTTTTATACTGTTAAATTTCTTTTGCCATGTGCAGATATTTATTTTTTAATTAATTAATTAATTAATTTATTATTATTTTTTAAATTTCTTTATTGATTAAGGTATTACATATGTGTCCTTATTCCCCCATTACCCCCCACCTCCCATTCATGCCCCCACCCCCCTGTTGTCTGTGTCCATTGATTAGGCTTATATGCATGCATATAAGTCTTTTGATTGATCTCTCCCCCTTACCCCCACTGTCCCCTACCTTCCCTGAGATTTGATGTTCTGATTGATGTTTCTCTGTCTCTGGATCTATTTTTGTTCATCAGTTATGTTGTTCATTATATTCCACAAATGAGTGAGATCATGTGATATTTATATTTCTCTGCCATGTGCATATATTTAAACACATCAAGTAAAAAGCAAACTTAATTGCAAAAATCTTCATCAATAGGGGATTATTTAAATAAATTGTGGTATATTCTTACTGAGGAATGCCATACAGCCACTCAAAAGGAGATATTTTAGCATAGAAAGATTTCCATAGACATATGAAGTTACAAAAAACCAAGGCTCTGTACAAAATGTATAATAGAACCATTTATATAAAAAGATATGCACACACATAGGCATATTCATAGGGAAAGATCTGGAATGAGTCACAGTGTGCTGATAACAGTGTGTAGTCTTTGAAATATACTGAAATTTGGGAGGGCTGTAGAAGCAGAAGGGGGGGTTAAAGGTGGACTTCCATTATTTACTCTAAATCTTCTATACTAATAAAAGCCTAGATGGTCCTCGCATCCTCACATCATCACAAGATGGCGGCCACAAGATGGCCGGCAGGGGAGGGCAGTTGGGGGCGACCAGGCCTGCAGGGGAGGGAGGGAAGTTGGGTGGGGGGACCAGGCCTACAGGGGAGGGCAGTTGGGGGCCACCAGGCCTGCAGGGGAGGGCAGTTGGGGGGCAACCAGGCCTGCAGTGGAGGGCAGTTGGGGGAAAAATCAGGCCAACAGGGGAGGGCATTTGGGGGCCATCAGGCTGGCAGGGGAGGGCAGTTGGGAGCAAGGTTAGGCCAGTAGGGGAAGGCAGTTAGGGGCGACCAGGCTGGCAGGGGAGGGCAGTTGGGTGTGACCAGGCCAGCAAGGGAGGGCAGTTAGGGGTGACCAGGCCTACAGGGGAGGGAGGGCAGTTGGGGGGGGGCAGGCCTACAGGGGAGAGAAGTTGGGGGTACCAGGCCTGCAGGGGAAGGCAGTTGGAGGCCATCAGGCTGGCAGGGGAGGGCAGTTGGGAGTGAGATCAGGCCAGTAGGGGAGGGCAGTTAGGGGTGACTAGGCTGGCAGGGGAGGGCAGTTGGGGGCGACCAGACCTGCAAGGGAGGGCAGTTGGGTGTGACCAGGCTGGCAAAGGAGAGCAGTTAGGGGTGACCAGGCCTGCAGGGGAAGGCAGTTGGGGATGACCAGGCCTACAGGGGAGGACAGTTGGGGGCCATCAGGCCAGCAGGGGAGGGCAGTTGGGGGTGACCAGGCCAGCAGGGGAGGGCAGTTGGGGCAATCAGGCCGGCAGGGGAGCAGTTAGGCATCAATCAGGCTGGCAGAGGAGCGGTAATGGGGTGATCAGGCTGGCATGTAGAGTGGTTAGGGGTGATCAGGCAGGCAGGCAGGCGAGCGGTTAGGAGCCAGCAGTCCCAGATTGCGAGAGGGGTCCCAGATTGGAGAGGGTGCAGGCTGGGCTGAGGGACCCGCCCCATGCACAAATTTCATGCACTGGGTCTCTAGTTTTTGAATATATTTGTTTGATGAGTCTGTATTTAATTTAAAACACATAAGTGGTAAATAAATTATGAAGAGAACAAGAAGTCCAATCTGCATTCTAAAGTTTGCTTTCCTCACACCCAGCTCAGTTTAAGAGCTGTGGGTGACTTCCCATACCTGGAAGGCCCAGCACTTCAGTCTGGCACCGGAGGCCTCACCTGGCCATTTCTCCCACTGCCTCTTCACACTTTCTTCTGGGCAGTCCAATTGAGCTCCTCAACAGCCCTAAGCAGGTGTCCATCTTTTTTCCCTTATTGGATTTGCTCCCCCCATGCTCCACATCTAGATATGCCACCCCTTCCCTCACCCTTTATTGAACTTCATGACCCATCTAAGTAATACTTCTGGAATCCTTCCATCCATTAGTAAGTGAATATCACAATGACTCATCTGGACTTGGGAAAGTGCCTTGTGACATTCTTTATTTGGCTACCTTGTACTGTTATTTAATCTTCATGGAATCATTTAACTAAAATATGGATATAATTTTCTTGTTTACAAAGCATTTACACAGCTCTCTTCATTGTACCCTCTCATCCATTCTATGAAGTAGGCAACATAGGTATTATTATTATTATTTTCATTTCATTGATAAGGAACCTGAGGGGTAGGGAGGCTTCTTACTCAAGGTAGCATAGTACTGTGGACCTTGAGAAAGAAGATGGCTGCTAAGAAGGGCTCATGGTGCCTAACTTGGCTCAAATTAAAAAACAAACAATAAAAACACACACACATAGAGCCTAGCAGCCATTACTACACAGGGACCTTTCACACAAACTGCACTACAGGGAGAAGCCTGAACTGAACTTCCTGCCTGCACTGTGTTGCTACCATCTGAGCCAACCCTTATAAAAGAGTTCCTGGAGTCCAAGTCCAATCAATAGGACTGAGACCTTCCCCAGACAATTGGAGCTGCACAGCTCCGACCAATCAGAGCGACTCTATTCTGACCAATCAGGACAGTGCTTTTTGAACCAATCAAACTGCAAGGATTTGGAGTCATCGTATGCTGAGGATGGACCAATCAGGGATCAGGGGTGAGGAGTACTTCTGTCCATATAAGCCAGTTCCCCTGTGGCTCTCAGAGTACACTTTCCCTTTGCACCAAAGACTGAAGACTGCCCTTCCATGGCTCAGCTGAAACACCAAACCTCACAGCTGGGCTTTATCACAATTGAACTGTTTGCACTGAAGTTTCCTTCTTCACTGCGCCCCAAATTGGGGATTCCTGTTGGTGTTGAATTGGCATCAATGACCTTCAGTTTACAGTAGGAAGTGGCCAAGATGGAGCTAGGTCTGCTGGACTTGCCTAGAACACCTGCTTTTGTTCCCCCAGCCAGAATATAAGTCCATAGAGACCAGGGAATGCACTTTTAACATTTCTGTGTACACTTAAAGGACAAGAGAAAGCCATCAGTGTTCTGCCAAAGATAGGACACTCAACCAACCAAAGGGTGTGTGGTGGGGACCTGCCAAGTGCTTAGGTCAGCGCTGAGTGCTGGTGAGACATCAAAACCATAGTAGGAACTTATCATCCTCAAGTCAGGCCAAAGACACCAAACAATTATAACATAATCAAGTATGAAATAAACATTATTTGAAGTGGTATACAGATGAACTTTCTTTTTAAAAATGGCATATCAAACCTTCAGCTTCAGGCAAGAAAAACTTTTAAAAGGGAGTAGAATTTTTTAAAATTAGAAAATAGTACAGATAAAAAGTTTTGTGACAGTGGTACATGGATGATTGAACTTTGGGAAATACCACCATAGGCCTATTAGTATAAAAGATGGCCCAGGACTACAGAGTCTCTGTCTGAGCAAAGGTCTGAAACACAACAAGGAGTTCAGAGAGACCAACTTGCCTGTGACTGAGGGCAATGAGACTTGAAAGCTTTCCAAATCTCTAACCATGTTAGATTCCAGAGGTTCTGTGAGCCAGTTGGGGAAGTGTGGGCTAGACCAGGAGTCATTTCAATTCAATGTGTGGCAGGAACACAATGAAAGTGGTGCTTTGAAAGATCAGTGTGGTGGTGATGTGCAGTATAGACTGAAGCGGGCCTGACAAGTGACCCAGGACTACCACTTGCTGGGTGCCACACAGAAGATGCCACCGATATGTTAATGCCACATGAGAGTCAATCTTGAAACTAAAGTTAAGGTTCTTTCATGGAGGTCCACATGAGAATTGTGGTTTGTCATGTGTTATGAAACATTATCTAAAACTTGACAAGGTGAAAAAGATTACAGAGTGCCTTTTCAAGAACATATGAGAGCATCACCCATGTGGTTGCTTGACTATTATTCACAATTTATTAAGGCCCACTATAAAGTTAAAAATAACCTTGTAGAAGATTGATAAATTGCAAATGATTTTTTTCTGGTAGAAATAAAAATTATTTCTGTACAGTAGGAAAGATAGCATCAAAATTTACAGTTTCATTATCCTCTAGACTCTAGAGTCTAGAGCTAACCAGTTATGTTTCTAACTTTTAAAAAATCTTATTCCAGCATTTTTCAAAATCTCTCATATCTTTTTGTTTCTGTCCCTTTTTTATTACCGTACTTTCCAGCGTATAAGATGACTGGGCGTATAAGATTTTCCTGGGTTAAAAAGTCATTTTATACCCTGGAAAATATGGTATATTGGACTATATTGATGGGATTAGATATAATGGATTAGATATATTGGACTACTGTATTTCTTATTGTGGTAAAATTTTATATATCCTATCTAATAATAGACAAATATGCAAATTGACCATACCTCCGACAAACCCACAAGCCACACCCACCATCAAATCAGAGTGAATATGCAAATTAACCCAAACTAAGATGGCTACAGCCACAGAGAGCAAGGTTTCCTAGGTAACAGAGGAAGCCAAGCTTTCTGCCTGCCCTTGCCAGGCCTAAGCCTCCACTCAAGCTACAAAGTTTCAATTATAGAAGGTAAACAAATTCAAACAAATGGTGGCAGAATGGAGCTTGAGAGAGCAGGCCAGGGTTGCCCCCGGCAAGAGGGGAAGCAAAGCTTTCCACACTCCCTGCCCGGGCCCACCCGCTTAAGGCAACAAAGTTTCAATTATAACCCCAACACAAATGGCTGCCAGCCTCGGAGGGAGCCCCAGGCTTGGCTCCGCTCCAGTCTACAAAGTTTAAATTGTAGAAGATAAATAAACCCCAGATACCAGGGCCTCCACTTGGGTCACCAGGGGGCATGGCTGGCCTGCAAACCACCACAGGCCCCTCGCTCAGGCCGCCCCGCACCCCAAGGGAACCCCCACCTGATCCGGGATGCCCTTCAGGGCAAACCAGCTGGCCCCCACCCCTGTACCAGGCCTCTATCCTATCTAATAAAAGAGTAATATGCAGATTGATCATCACTGCAACACACAATATAGCTGCCCCCATGTGGTCAAAGATTCTTCCCCCATGTGGACACAAGATGGCCAACACAAGATGGCCAGCAGGAGAGGGCAGTTGGGAGGCACCCAGCCTGCAAGGGAGGGCAGTTGAGAGGGACCAAGCCTGCAAGGGAGGGCAGTTGGAGGTGATTAACCCTGCAGGAGAGGGCAGTTAGGGGTGATCAGGCCAGCAGAGGAGGGAAGTTGGGTGCAAACAGGCTGGCAGCAGAGTGGTTAGGGGGTGATCAGGCTGGCAGGCAGAAGCGGTTTGGGGCAATCAGGAAGGCAGGCAGGCAAGCAGTTGGGAGCCAGCAGTCCTGGATTGTGAGAGGGATGTCCAACCGCCGGTTTAGGCCCGAGAGATCTTGGACATCCCTCAAGGGGTCCAATATTGGAGAGGGTACAGGCCCATGGGATTGGGCCTAAACGGACAGTCGGACATCCCTCTCACAATCCAGGACTGCTGGCTCCCAACTGCTCGCCTGCCTGCCTTCCTGATTGCCCCTAACTGCTTCTGCCTGCAAGCCGGATCACCCCCTAACCACTCCCCTGCCAGCCTGATTGATGCCTAACTGCTCCCCTGCCAGCCTGTTTGCCCCTAACTGCCCTCCCCTGCAGGCTTGGTCGCCCCCAACTGCCCTCCCCTGCTGGCCTGATCGCCCCCAACTGCCCTCCCCTGCAGGCCTGGTCCCTCCCAACTGCCCTCCCCTGCTGGCCATCTTGTCACGGCCATCTTGTGTCCACATGGGGGCAGGATCTTTGACCACATGGGGGCAGCCATCTTGTGTGTTGGAGTGATGGTCAATCTGCATATTACTCTTTTATTAGATAGGATAGAGGCCTGGTGCCCAGGTGGGGGCTGGTTGGCTTGCCCTGAAGGGTGTCCCGGATCAGGGTGGGGGTTCCCTTGGGGTATGGGGTGGCCTGGGCGAGGGGCCTGTGGTGGTTTGCAGGCCAGCCACGCCCCCTGGCGACCCAAGCGGAGGCCCTGGTATCTGGGGTTTATTTATCTTCTACAATTGAAACTTTGTAGCCTGGAGCGGAGCCAAGCCTTCTGCTTGCTCCGTGGCAGCAGCCATTTCTGTTGGGAGTTATGTATCTTCTATAATTGAAACTTTGTAGCCTTAAGCCGAGGCCTGGGCCAACCAGGGTGTGCGGAAAGCTTGGCTTCCTCCATTGCCGGGGGCAACCCTAGCCTCCTGCTCTTTCCAGCTCTGTGGCTGCCGCCATTTCTGTTTGGATTTATGTATCTTCTATCATTGAAACTTTGTAGCCTTGAGTGTAGGCCTAGGCTGGCAAGGGCAGGCGGAAGGCTTGGCTTCCTCCATTGCCAGGGAAACCCAAGCTTCCCTCCTGCTCTCTGTGGCAGTAGCCATCTAGGTTGGGTTTATTTGCATATTTGCTCCTGATTGGCTGGTGGGCGTGGCTGGTGGGTGTATCGGAGTGATGGTTAATTTGCATGTTACTCTTTTATTAGATAGGATTATATTCCATTGCATGGATACACCACATTTTGTTTATTAATTCATCTGCTGATGGACATTTGGGTTGTTCCAAACTTTTGGCTATTGTGAAGACTGCTACTATGAACAATTGGGTACCAGCATCTGTTCAAGTACCTGTTTTCACTTCTTTTGGGTCTACACACAAAAGTGGAATTGCAGGATCATATGGTAATTCTATGTTTAACTTTTTAAGGAAGTTTCAGACTCTCATATTTTTTTTTAAAAAAACAGCTTTACCACAATGTTTATTTCCTCATCAATGAGTTAAATAAATTTTTGATATGCGTGCTCCCTGGGGGCAGCCTGCATTTAATGACTGGTCCATGTGGGGCACCAATGTCTGGTCCCCTCATCGTAAATCAGAACAACTGTGAAGAGCCAACCCAGCTCCAGAGCTTCTCATGGGTCAGCTGAGGCTGTCATTAGGATGGTGCCACAGCCCAACTTCCTCCTCGAACCAATCCTGCCTCTTTCCCTTAGACCTCAGGTGTTGATCCCAAAGGCATCCCAGTAAACTTCCTACCTGCAACAACCTTCCAGAGGCAATCCCCAGGCTGGTTCTGTTGCCTATGTAGGCTCTGAGTCAGCATCTGGGAAGCCTCCATTCCAAATGATCCCAGGAACTTCTATAGTCCCCAGAGCCCTAGTCACTGTGCACAGGCCTTACTTGCAGTTACATTCTCTCTCTCCATCTCTCTCTCATTTTTCCTATCAAATCCATTTGAAACCAATAGTGTGGAAGGTAGAGGCTTATAAGCAAATAATTATAGCAATGGGAAAGACTGTAAAAACCTCATGCTTAGCCGAAGGAAAGCTTCCTAGAGGAGAGGCCCTTTAAACTGACTCTTAAAGAATAAATTGGGATTTGATCGGTAGACTAGGAATGTGGGGAAGACATTCCAGACAGAGGGTACAGCATGCTTAAAAGCTGGCAGGCCTAAAAGGGTGTAGGGTGTGGGAGGGAGGGAAGGGACAGTGAATCCCAGGACACTAGTAAGGGCAGACCATACAACATTATAGGCCACGCTGAGGAACTTGATGCTAAACCAAAGCCACATTCCAGTGTTGCCTAAGCTTCAGCCATTTTGGTACCACTTTGATGAGTTTTGCCATATCTGGGCCCCACTGGTTCTATTTACTATTCATTTAATCTTTTTCTTGAAATGAAATTAATTTATGTTAAATTAAATTTTATATGGCAACAACAACAACAACAACAAAAAACAAAACAAAAGGAGTAGAAATAGAAAGTAACTATAAGTAAATACAATGGAAACAGAACAGAGTAATTAAATTCTAAGTAGATATCGCTGTCTCTGAATGTCTTTGAGCCTGAAGCCTGCTCTAACTGTTCCAAAAGATTAGCAAGCATTATAGAAGCTGAAGAATAGTACCATGCTGAGACTTTCTCCTTGATGTAATCAGAAAGCTGGAAGGAGAAGGAAGCGAGGATCATTTTCTCAACATGTAATTCAATGTTCTTTAAAGTTGTACCATGTACCATTAAGATCACCTTAACGTTCTCCTCCCTACCACCCCGCTGACTATGAAAGCAGTTGGTAAACAATAAAGTGCCCTACAAATGTGGTTGTTATTACCTATACTGCTTGGTTCATTGGCTCAGGGGCAGTCACTTCCATGTAGCTTTCCTTTCTTTGGCTCAGTAAAGGGTTCTAAACCAGTGATTGTGGCAACATTCATGCTCCACATTGTGGGGGAGAAAGCAACAAGGGTGGGCTGGGGAAGAGGGCAGAACCTTGGGAATCCCAGGCTCTTTGAACTTGGAGGCCCTTGCAGCGTATCCTACCTTCCCACTTTACAGCTTGGGAAACTGGAACCACAGGAGGGGTATGATTTGTCTAAGGCCACAGAGGGTGTTAGCGTTAGAAGTCCAGGAGACAGCCAGGGGAGAAATAATAGTATAGCTTATTGTTTGAGGCTACTGGTCCCAGTAGTTGCTATCTGGGAGGCAGAAGAGAATAGAATGTGGGAGCAGAGGTAGGGAGAAGTCAGTCCATCAGGCTTGAAAGCACAGGGACACTGTCAAAAAAATCAACCTTCCATCCTAGCTGGTTTGGCTCAGTGGATAGAGCACTGGCCTGCGGACTGGAAGGTCCCAGGTTTGATTCCGGTTAAGGGCACATGCTCGGGTTTCAGGCTCGATTCCCAGTAAGGGGCATGTAGGAGGCAGCTGATCAATGATACTCTCTCATCATTGATGTTTCTATCTCTCTCCCTCTCCCTTCCTTTCTGAAATCAATAAAAATATATTTTTAAAAAATCAACCTTCTCACCCTGGTCAGTGTGGTTCAGTGGTTAGAGCATTGCCCCACGTACCAAAGGGTTTGGGGTTCAATTCTCAGTCAAGGGCATGTGCCTGGGTTGCAGATTCAATCCTTGGCCCCTGCCCATGCAGGAGGCAGCCATTCAATGTGTCTCTCTCACATCGAAGTGTCTCTCTCTCCCTCTCTTCCACTCTATCTATAGAGCAATGAAAAAATATCCTTGGGTAAGGATTAACAACAACAAAAAAATAAACCTTCTTGGCTGGGCTCCTCAGCTAAGAGCAGAGGTCGAGGTAGCCCAGGGCCTGGGTGGTGGGCAGTGAGGAAAGATCCTGCAAGGGACTCAAGTGTTTGCAAAAGATACCCAAAGAAGTGAGGGATGCCAGCTCAACAGACCTGCTCCAAACTCAGTGCCAACTCATCCTGGGACTGTGCAAAATAATCTGGCTTTAGGATTTGCCACAAATCCCAAAGAGGGTGGCACCTGAGTTCAAACCTGGTTCTGTCTGTATGTTCTAGCTGTATATGACACTGAACTGCTCTGAGTCCCAGTCTCTTCACTGGAGTATGATATGGGTAATAATAGTACCCACCTCCTGGGATTGTTGTCAGGATCACAAGAGGCAGTATATGCAAAGTTTCACATACAGGGCTTCTCATCATACTTAGTGTTCTTCTCACCTCCCCCACCCCCTGGACCTCTGCAAATAGATTTTCTTCTCTCCTGGCTCCCCTCCCCCAGCCCAGGTTCAAGGCCAACACCTGGACCTATGCTCACCCGACTGTCCCACTTATCCGGCTATGGAGCGCATAAGGAATCTTTCAAGTATTTGCAGATAAGAAAGCTGAGGGGGCATACTCCACGGGGTGGGACAGAGACCTCCTTCACCTAGAGACAGAGGGCAGGCCAAGCAGCCTGCACCATCCCGCTGGAGGGAGAGGCCAGCTTGGGCCTGGGAGAGAACAAAGAAAAGGCCCTGGTCTCCTGTGGCATTAGGAGGCAAGTGCTTGAAAGCAAGTCCCTTCATTTAAAGCTACCAGGTGGAAGGTTAAATATATCCCTTTCCAGTTGTCTAGGACCGTGGTCGGCAGACTGCGGCTCACGAGCCACATGCGGCTCTTTGGCCCCTTGAGTGTGGCTCTTCCACAAAATACCATGGCTTGGGCGAGTCTATTTTGAAGAAGTGGCGTTAGAAGAAGTTTAAGTTTAAAAAATTTGGCTCTCCAAAGAAATTTCAATCGTTGTACTGTGGATATTTGGCTCTGTTGACTAATGAGTTTGCCGACCACTGGTCTAGGACATAGATTTATGAAAAGTCAGGGCTGTGCTATAGTGAGAGAAGATCTCATCTCTGCTCTGTTTTTAGAGAGTAGAAAGGAGGTGGTAAAGAAGAGAAAGAAGCCTGGGCTTCCATCAGTGAGTGGTGGGCGGCCATTGAAGGATTTTGAGCTGCCAGGTCTGTTTTTTAAAGTCTTGCTCTGGGTAAAGAGTGGAGAATAGGCCGGAGGGGGGCAAGAACAGGAGCATGGAGCCCAGTCAGAGGGAGAGTGATAGGGGTGCCAGGTCAGGGTGCTAGCTGTGGAGGTGAAAGAAGGGAGTCCACTGCAGGGTGGGCCAGGCCTGCATCCCAGGTGACAGTGGCACCTCATCCCTCCCTCCCTCCTCAGAAGAGGAAGGCCAGCTCCCACTTATCCTGGTCTTCTCAAGGGCTTGCCCTGTGACTGTGAGAAAGGCAACCTGCTCAGACGCCCAGACCTCTCATTCCCTTTCAAGGCAGCCATCGGCGAGTCTATTAGAAAGTTTTCCTTGTCCATAAGCCCCAGCTCTGCCGCCTGAGCCCCTCTCAGGCCCCAATCTGCTCCCTTCATCCTGTGACAGTCCCTCAAATACCTAAAGACCAATGGCCACATTCCTCTGATTCTTCTCTATGCCAAACAGCACATGGTACCCACAGTATTTAGTTCTCAGTCTCGTCGATCTGCTTTTCAAACTATGTTAGTTCATGAACTACTTCTGAGCCTACTCATGCCACAATGGACCAACCACAACCCCTGTGACACAGCATGGACTCACTGTCTGTCCTACTAGCTACCTCTTCAGCCTTAACTGTAGCTTCCAGTATATTTTCCAGGGCATCCAACTGCAATGTCACCTCCCCCCGCCCCACTATTCTCTTCACATAAGGCAGAGAGGGGTCCTGGTGTGGCTAGGGACCCTGAACTTGATTCCACTCTATTGCCAGCGGATCTGGCTTGAACTTTGATTAGAAGGCATTTGGTACCTTGATAACAACCTGTGTGGACAGATGACCAGCGATAGGCACCTCTTTCCCGCTCCTCCCTGCCTCTATGCCTCTATGCTTTAGTATTACAAAAGAAAAGAAAACAAAACAAAACAAGAACCACCCCAGCATTTTAGCAGCAGTCCAGGAGGTGGGCAAACACCAAGATTGGCACAGTATTTTCCACCATCCATCTATCGAAAATAAGAGATACAGTATTTCTTACACAGACATGCACATTTACAATTTCTCGGTCACTTTTGTTATCCCTTCAGAATCTCAGCTTATCAGGGTTGGGATGTAATCACATCCACCCTTTCCTCCCCTAGAGACACCCAATTCTGAATTAATTTCACAGCACTTTTGCCAAGCGGCCAGCCTGCCCCTCCTTGCGGACCTCAAGAACTGGGGTACCGGCTTCCCCCAAGGTAACCCAGGCTGCCTCAGGAGAGCTCTGGGCGCAGAAAACACCTCCTCCTCGACAGACCCCAATTCCTTCCCTTCTCCTCTCGGCTGAGCAAGCGACCCTCCTACCCCAAAGAAGACTCACCTCCCCGGCTCCAGAAGAGGAGGACAGATTCGGCTCTCTCCATCCTAGCTGTGGGGAAGGCCAAGACTCCACATCCAGCAAATCCTCATGCAAGGGAGAAGCGTGTGGTGGGCCCTCACTAAGGGCAGGGAGCTGATGGGCTCCACGCTGTTCTGAACCCCTTTCCCGGGCTGCTCAGTGGACACCCAGGCACTCTTCCTGATCCAGGTACCCCAGCGGGTTCTCCAGCGCCCTGGCTGGGTCAGTTTGGCCTCATTGGTCATATGCTCTGTTGCCCCAAGAAATTGTTCCTGGGCTGTCCAGCCCAGGGAAAGTGATGCAGGACTCCAAAAGTGAGTTTCCGCTCTCTCCTTTCCCTCTCCTCCCTACCCCTACCACCTGCCCACAGCCATACTGGTCCAGTAGGTCCTGTCACAGCAGATCAGTGCGAGGAGCTGTCTGAGTTGATCTCATCTTTCTCTGGGTAAGGTTCTCAGCCAAAGGCCCAAGTCAGAGCTCCACAGAGGGCTGACCTCCCTCTCAGCTGCTGTCCTGCAGTGAGGGGAAATGAGCAGGAACTGGCTGTCTGAGTCAGCGTCCCTGGTCTATTGTCACTGCATGGGCCCCTTCCTTCCCAGAGGAGAGACGTGCACAGAGATAGGCCTTGTTTTTTGAAAGTCTTTCTTGCACACACACTTTCTCACTTGACCTGGAAAGAGTCAGTGTACTATGGCTGGATGCAATTCAGTTCAGGCACTCCAAGTGAGTGTCTACTGTAGCAGAGATTATGCCTATAGCACACAGAGGTCATCTCCCAGCATCCTCATCATAAAGGAGATGATGAGTCCTACTAATAAGGGAGGAAACTGAGTCTCAGAGAGGAAAAGGGCTTCCCAAGGTCCAACACTCAGAGAATAGTGAGATTTGGAGTCCACCCCTGATCTCTAGGGCATCAGGTGGAGAACCCTGCAGACCTTCCACACTGCTTCTCCAACCTCGACCCCACTGGCGTATTGCAGATTCTAGCAAAGCCTATTTCCTAGGGCACAAAGCATGAGAGATTGTTGGCTTTAAAGCATTTATGATATACCTTGTTCAAATTTGTTTCTTTTCTTTTTTAAAAAAATGTGTTTTTATTGATTTTTAGAGAGAGAGAGAGGAAGGATGAGGGAGAGAGAGATAGAAACATCGATGGGAGAGGAACATCATCAATCAGCTGCCTCCTGCATGCCCACCACTGGGGATCAAGCTCGCAACTCCAGCATATACCCTGACTCAGAATTGAACCAAGGACCTCTTGGTTTGTGGGTCGATGCTCAACTGCTGAGCCACACCAGCTGGGCATCAAATTTGTTTCTGTGTGTTTAGAAGGACAAGGGCCTGGGATACAAGTCATGTATGCCAGAAGCTCCTTACAAAGAGACTCCATGATCATAATGACAAAATGAGCACAGAAGGAAAGGTTGTGCCTTGTCCCAGTGACCATCTTCTGATTGGAAAAGAGCCATAATGTGTTCTTGTTCACAGAGTGAAAAAAGCCCTAGCTGGAGCTCTTTACTCCTCCCTCCCAGCCCCCCAGAGATGTAGAGAGACAGAGAAGCAGCTTGAGGGAAGGAGTTGGGAGCCTCCCCTGGAAGAGCCACCTTATTGCCTCAAGGGTTCTGTACACCACCTGTACTGACCACACTAAACTCCTCAAGGGCAGGGGTAGGGCTGTGAGTCTCTGGAGGCCCCACCTTTAAAACATATCTGTATGGATCGGTACAAAAAGTCATCTAAAAAGATTGAGGTGAGCCCTAGCCAGTTTGGCTCAGTGGATAGAGTGTTGGCCTGCAGACCGAAGGTTCCCGGGTTCGTACCTCAGTTGCAGGATGCTCCCTGGCCCAGGCCCTGGTTGAGGCGCGTGCAGGAGTCAACCAATCAATGTGTTTCTCTCACATTGATATTTCTCCCTGTCTTTCCCTCTCTCTTCCACTCTCCCTAAAACTCAATGGAAAAATATCCTCGGGTGAGGAATAAATAAATAAATAAAGACTGAGGTGAAATTTGCAACAAGGAGAATGCATTGTGTTGGGAGAGGGCTGGTTTCTAGGAGCAAGGACTGTTTTACGTCATCAACTGCATTCAAGAATTTAAGTAGGCTGAGGCCCAAGCAGTGAATGTTCTCTGTGGCAATACTGAGAGGATAACCTTAGAGGGTAACCCAGAGACCAGACCTGCTTCCCAGGGGCCAGACTACAGCAGGTTAAGGAGGGAAATGGGAGGGGAGTGGTGATACCTCTCAGGAAATCTGGCTGTGGTTAGAGAGAAAAGAGATGTCATCACTGAAGGGAGAGACAGAGCTACAGCTGAGAGTTAGATGTTGTCAGGATGGGACAGATGCTGTGTGGTTTAAGTCAAGGAGCTTCCACAAAAACTGCTGCTCACTCTATCCTCCAAACTCCCTGCTGGCTTGACTTCATCTCAGACCAATTAAACCAGAATTTCTCAGTGGTGGGGTCCAGGCACTGATAGTGTTTTAAATCTCCCCAGGTTGAGATCCATGGCTCTAATTACTAGTAAAGAATGAAGTCCAGTCTTAGCCCAGCTGGTGGGTGGAGGGCAAAGATGCCCTGACAGTCTTAACTCCTTCTCGTTGGCAAATTAGCACAGAGACAAAGAAGACAGACTGGGGAGCCCTACTGTCTGGGCTCAAATCACAGTCTCACCTGTGTGCGCTTGGGCAAGTTGTTTAAACTCTCTGAACCTCGGGTTTTAATCTATAGATTAATTGCATAATTTACAGGTTCTCATCTATATATGCCCTTTAGGAGGTAATAAAAGTACCTATACCATAAGGTTGTTGGGTGGGTCAAATAAGTAAATAATATTTACAAAGTGCTTAGACTGCTGCCTGATTTGATAGAAGCTATCCTGGGACTGGCCTGTGTCTTCTAGTGTCTCTCCTGGCCCTCTGCCTAAGGCTCAGGAAGGCATCCCTTAAAAAACAGTGGTGGTCCTAACAAATGTTAGTGAGGATGTGGAGAAAAGGGAACCCTCGTGCACTGTTGGTGGGAGTGCAGACTGGTGCAACCACTGTGGAAAGCAGTATGGAGTTTCCTCAAAAAATTAAAAATAGAACCCAGCAATTCCACCTCTGGGTATACCGGTATATCCAAGGAAACTCAAAACACTAATTTGAAAGAATATGTGCACCCCTATGTACATAGCACCTTTATTTACAATAGCCAAGATATGGAAACAGCCCAAGTGCCCATCAGTAGGTGAATGGATAAAAGATGTGATGCATTTACATAATGGAATACTATGCAGCAGTAAAAAAAGAAGGAAATCTTACCATCTGCAACAGCATGGATGGGCATAGAGGGTATTACGCTAAGTGAAATAAGTCAGAGAAAAACAAGACCGTATGATTTCACTTATATGTGGAATCTAAAGAACAAAATAAACAAACAAACAAAATGGAAATGGACTCATAGCTACATAGAACACACTGCTGATTGCCAGATGGGAGGAGGATTGGGGGACTGAGTGAAAAAGGTGAAGGGATTTAAAAGTACAACTTGGTAGTTGCAAAATTGTTACAGGGATGTAAAGTACAGCATAGGGAATATAGTTGATAATATTTAATAGACTTATTGAGGGGACCACTTCATAAATTATATAAATGTCTAACCACTATGCTGTATACCTGAAACTGATACAAAATATTATTGAATGTCAACTGTAATTTAAAAAGTTAAAAATGATTATCATATGCCAATAAATTAAAAAGCAGGAAAAAATACTGTAAGTACAATTTGATCTCAATAATGTAAGTATTCAAGGAGACATTACTGGAAGGACATGTGTTACACCTTTAATCAGGGTCTAAGAATTTATCTTAAGAAAATAACAAGAACTGGGTAAAATGGGCTATATTTAAAAAACAAAAAATGTTGTTGGTCCTGCCTTTGACTTGGTCTCCTATCAGCCATCAACCTTTGTCTGCCTCCCACAGGCCTGAGTCTGTCATCCTCTCAAAAGCCACTTCTAACCTGGGTCCCTTTGGGCTGAAACTGGCTGCTGTTGCTATGATAGGAGCTGCCATTGTGTGTGACCAGAGACACATTGCTTTAGATGGAAAGAGTCAAATTAGAGTCTCAGCTGATATTTGTCTTTTGTTCCCCTATTTCAAGTTTTTTAGTTCCTTTGGTTGAAGTCAGGGCAAACTACTGCCCTAGGGTGTGGAAATGGTTGGTGTGTGTCAGTTTCCACAACACAGACTTCATGTTTGGGGGATTGGAGGCCTGACTGTGGTGAGGTTGGGGATTGGCTTCATCTTCAGAACCAGCAGTGTATCCTTGGGCTCTGTGGATTAGGACTCTGGTTTGGGTGGCCACCCAAAGAGACCTTAACCTTTCCAATTTTGCTCTTTACCTTGAGCAGACAGCTCCCATCCTCCAAGCCAGACCCTGCAGCACCCAGATAATAGAAGGGAGCTGGTAACAGAAGCAAAGATTGGGGCAGATGTCCAGATAGATAGTCATGGTACAGGGGTGGGGTAGTTAAGAGTCTGAGAAGAAAGAGGGTTGAACATCAGTGTTCCACAGTTAAAGCCAGGGCAGAAATGTATGGAGCTAAGCCACAGGAGCTAGGTCCACAAAGCAGGAGCAGGGTCCCAGGCTGGGTCAGAATATTTCAAAGGAGTCGTGTGCTAGAGACGGCATGTGCTTTTAACATCCTGTGTGGCACCACAGGGTGCACACCTTCTCTGAGGCAAGCCTAAAGCCTAAACAGCAGCCCCTGCCCCTTGACCTCCAGGTCAACAAATTCCACAAAAGGAATTCATGGAGGTGGCTCTGTGCCACCCTCTCCAATGCCAGAAACAACTCAGAGACACTCCGCACATATGGCAGGGAGCAATTGGAAGCCTCATCCTGCTATTGGGACCCCACATCCCTTCATATGTGCTCTTAGAGAATTTGACAGGTTATTGACTTTCAAAATAGAAAATTTGCTGTTGAGAGAGATGAAGGATGCATGAGAGACCCTGTACTCCACAGGAATGCAGATGGCAGTTAGGAGGCCACATTAGCCTAACTTGTTTGAAACTACTGCCTGAGAGATGCAGAACTGACCTGTCAGTGTGCAGGGACACCCCCCCCCCCCACCGTCACCACCACCAAGGACATCTTTCCTTGTCATCTAAAGCATCATTTTGCCTCTTCTCAATGTCAGAGCCTTGTCTGGTTTCTTTCAGCTTGATAATGGTCATATGGACATGGATATGTGGCACAGAATGTCTCCACCAAGGTGATGAGGAAATCCCAGATGGCATGAGTACAACTCTGACCAGTAGTGATGGCAGTGTGTGTGTGTGTGTGTGTGTGTGTGTGTGTATGTGTGTGTGTGTGTTAGAACAGCTGGATTGTGGCCCACATTAATCTCTGAGGCTGGGTGACCTTAGGCACATCACTTCACTTCTATGGGTCTATAAAATGAAAGGTTTGTAGGGGACCAGTGGTTTCCAAGTGCACCATTTCACCTTTATTAAAATACCTGGATTCCACCATGATAGACAAGAAGTCTTCTGTTTAATGTTGACATGAAAAATTAGTAATATATACACACTATGCTCCCTGAAGACTCCCTGCACACTCTTCTCAGCACCTGCTGAGAAACCCTAGATCAGTGACCCATGGAGACCCTCCTACTCTGACACTTTGAAGCAATAACGGCAGCAAACTGTGCTCCTTGCTCACATGCACCTCATGTCATTCTCACAACCATCCTATGAGGTAGGTCCTGTTAATCCCAGCAGACCAATGAGGCAGCAGAGGCTCCAAGGGCTTAGGTCACTTCCCTAAAAGCACACAGCTCACAAGTAGCTGAGGCTGGCTGAGAACCCAAGCAGCTGGGGAAGTCTTCCCCATGTTCTTTATCAATTATTCTAATCTTCTTGCCACGAAGCTTAAGCATTTTAGAGGAGGAGAAAAACCCACAACATTTCCCCAATTAGTCCCCAACCATGGCTAAACCAGAAAACCTCACTTGTTTAATCAAATTTCAATGGCACCCAGCACTCAGAGGAGGCAAGGTGGCTGCCACCTGAAGCCACCCAGCAGCACAGGCCCAGCCTAGCTTTGTTGTCAACTCCTGTGGGACAGTGGTAAACAGTACCTAATACTTTGGTTTAAAAGTATTTGTATACTGTATACTGTATATCCCACGATAAGGTGTGCAGCATTTTATAGCTCACAAAGCCCTTGAAAACCTCCTACATCATTTGCTTCTTGTCACAGCCCTGTAAAGTGATGATGGTTATTACTGTTATCATCACATTGCAGATGAAGAAACTGAGGATATAGTGGTGAAATACTTTCCCCAAAGGACCAAAGTAAGGTTCATAACTTGGATTCAAACCTGAAGCCATCCACACGAAATCCACACACCTCGTTCCCTGTGGCTGCTTCTACTTTTGCATTTATGTTTTTTAAGTGTGTTTGCTGGCTTAGGGAAATGATATGATTTTGTCTCTCAGCTTTATAGAATGATTTGCCAGTGTAATTGTTCTATGTGTTGTTTTATTTTTTGCTGCACAAACAATATTAGAACAACATTAATGGAAGTCTAAGGGAAAGAAAAATTCACCAACAAGCCTGCTACCTGCAATAAATCAAGTTTTCCTTTTTCCACAATTCCCTTTCAGTTCTTGCTCATATGTAGACATACTTTCTATAGGATTTCTAAAGCTCAGCATAGATACACTTTTGTATCGTGCCTTTTGTATGTTATTCCTTATTATAAACATTGTCCATGTTGTTCAACTGTCTTCATAATTAGTTCTTTAGAGATTCCACCATACTTCAAGGAGATTGGATATATTAGACTTACTCAGACATACCCCTGTTATTTGACATTAGGATGGCCACTGTACTCTTTTATACCCACTTTTTGCTTCCTTCTAGTTCTGGCCCAGAGAATGTGAGAGTATCATGATTGGCCTCAAAACCCAAGGCCCATGCCTTTTCCTCCAACACATTTCTCAGTGTGAGAGGTGAGGAGTACCAGGTAATATTTTGTTTGCTGGTCTAGAGTTTCAACTTCTTCCATACCTTCCAATAGGCTCATTAAGTTGGGTTAGAAAATATGTCTTTGGGGGAAAGGTCCCCAAGGGATATGGGCCACTTGACTCCCTTATAAGTTTCTGCCACTTTAGCATCTAGCATACGGAAATCAAGATTGTGAGAATTCAATAGGCTTGTGAATATTGACAGGGCCAGGTCCACTACGAAATGCCTTTCAAATGCAATGAGATGATTTCTTCATTTTGCTGAGGCACAGAGAAGATAATAGTGGAGTTATTTTCACCATTAAACACAGGTTACTTTGCTCACAGTGTTAGTGTGGTTGCTTAGGGAGGGGGGCGGGTTGGAAAGCAGCATGATACCAGTTCTCCCTGCATCTGAAGTCCCTCTCAATATCTGGTTTAGGCCTACATTTAAGAATCCTGTCACTTTCCTGCTAGCTCAGGAATCCTCAGCACTAGCTTCTGGACACAACACAGAGCCTCCAATGAGTTCAGTTATTCCAACAACAGAAACATGCCATCAAGGAGTCATACAGTGGGATTTCTACAAGACAGAGAATTGCAGTCCTGGTTGCTAAAGAGATTTGCTAGCCCTTCCAGAAGAGAGCCACAGAATCCTCCTTCCACCATACACAGTCTCCGGGGTTACTAACTCCTGCCACAGATGCAAAGATACTGAGAAGCACATGGCAAGGTACAATAGAAACAAGCTTGATAGTTGGACAGACTTGGGCTCAAATCCAGGCTCTGCAACTTCCTGGTTATCAGACCATAGTGCAACTCTCCCCCCGAGTCTCAGTTTTTCTCATCTGTAAAATGGCATCAATAGTCTCTGTCTGGAGGTTGTTTTGAGGGTTAAATAAAGTTGTGGATGGAAAGTGCTGGCAGACAATAGGTGTGTCATTGGTTCCCTTTCCTTCCTCTGTGGGATACTAGTTCAAATAGATGGTTCTGGCATGCACAGCCATGCACATGCTGTATAGTCAAGGTGGTGGAAGCACATATCTCCCCCCACCCCATACAGATTCACAGGGTAACAGGGCTACACTTATTCAAGAGGTGAAAGGGAGTGGAAAAGTTGGGGGAAAATCTAACTCATGATCCTGGCAGACAAGGCTTTCCAGCATCAAAGCAACCTATGCTCTAAGGCAGTGATGGTGAACCTATGACACGCGTGTCAGCCCTGACACGCGTAGCCATTTCTGATGACACGCGGCCGCTGAGGTGGCCACATGCTGAGGATGAAACATTTGCTGCTCCTGAGGATGAAACATTTGCGACTAGAGTCTTGGAGTTAGAGTTCTTGGAGTTAGAGTCTAACTCCAAGATTCTAGTCACAAATGTTTCATCTTCCCCTATTAGACACTCTGTGCCGGAGGTCTGTAGGCCAAAACAACAGAAGTCCAGCACAGAGCGTCTAGTTCTGGGACATCCGGTTAAGCCGGGATCTTTGCCCTCACTTCCGCCAGTAGAGCAGGGAGCAGCGGAACGCAGCGGGGGTCGCATCTCTGGGGGCCCTGCCATTACCAGTAACCAAATAACAGTTAACCACAGCAACCATTATATACTGTTCTGGGGTGTCATGGATTTCTAATCCATCATTACTGAGATAAGTGAGGGGGAGGCTGGGAGAGGCGAGGGTTTGTGGCATGCTATGGGTGCCGTTTCCCGCCATTAGAAATAGCGGCAGCCATTTTAATTCACATAAGGAACACCCTCTTGCTCCATAGTGCAGACTCCATTTCACCACTATTACTGTTGTGCATCCTTATTAACCCCTATTTCTGCTTATTAACCCTGCCCTTTCCTAAAAGACAGTTATATGCACCATTTTGTGGTTAGTTAGGCTAGTTAACCCCTAATTGCCTGCAGGCCTAACAAGCTATCTATAATTCTATCTTCTGTCACTGCCCCGCTGATGGAGAACCCCAAAAATAAAAAACTAAGGTTAAGTAAAGGAAGTGGTAGTAGCAGTGGCCGACCCTTTCAAGAGACATGGACTGAGATCTATGGCTTTATAGAAAAAAATGGCAGATCATTTTGCGTTCTATGTAATGAAACGGTAGTAAGCAGAACGTGGAATATAAATAGACATTTTGAAACTAATCATTCCCAGCCCTTGGAAAAAAGTGAGGATGAAAGGAAGGAATACATTTCCAGGCAGCTACACCTTTATAAGAGCCAATCTAATTCCATCCTTAAATTTATGAAAGGCTCTACAAATTTAACATCTGCAAGTTTGAGCATTGCTCACTCTATAGCTCAGCATGGAAAAGCGCTCAGTGAGGAAGAATTTATTAAAGAAACTCTCCTAAGATGTGCACCAGTTCTATTTCACGATATGCAGAATAAAGATGCAATTATTAAGAGAATATCTGAGTTACCACTCAGTAGAAATATCATAAAAGACCAAATAATGAGACTGAACACAAACGTACAACATCAATTAAAGAGAGACATAAGAAAGTGTAAATATTTTTCGATCTCTCTTGATGAAACTACTGATGTCACATCACATGCTCAGTTGGCCATTATTGGTCGATATTCTGATGGTCTCACAATGAAAGAAGAGTTGATAAAGTTAGTATCAGTGTCAACAAGTAAATCAGGAAGCGAAATATGTAAGGTTGTTATACAAACATTTCGTGACCTAAGCATTGATATCTCTAAAGTTGTGTCAGTGACGACAGATGGGGCACCAAATACGGTGGGGGGAAAAGTCGGATTTGTCAAATTGTTTACAGAAGCTATTGGACATCCGATTGTGCCTTTTCATTGTATTATCCATCAGGAGGCTTTATGTGCCAAGGCAGGATTCACCGACTTAAACGACTTAATGTCAGTTGTTACAAAAATAGTTAATTTAATAGCTGCTCGTCCCCTTCACAAGCGAGAATTTTCGGCACTTTTACTGGAGGTTGATTCCACCTACAGTGGACTGCTGATGTACAATAATGTAAGATGGCTGAGCTGAGGCAAAGTTCTTGAGCGCTTTGTGGAGTGCTTTGAAGAAATTACGGTATTTCTTGACAATAAGGATCTGGGAAACTTTCCTCAGCTTAATGATGATAAGTGGGTCAACACCCTGATGTTTTTTACAGATCTCTCTGTTCATATTAATGAACTGAACTTAAAGTTACAAGGTTTTGGCAAAAGTATTGATGTTATGTTTGGATACATAAAAGCTTTTGAAAGTAAAGTTACAATTTTCAAGCGAGATGTAGAAACTAAAACTTATAAGTATTTTCCTCGAGTAACAGAGTATTTTGAGAAGGCCAGTGCAGCTGTACAAAATGAAATGGAACTCTTGCATATAAAGTACCAGCATGTTTTAGACTTGTTACTTGACCAGTTTAGTGATAGATTTAGTCAATTTAGAAGTCTAGAACAGACCATGAAAATAATTAAGTATCCTGATGTAGCAGTCTACAGTAGTTTGGAATTAAATGGTTTCCAATGGATGCAAATTGATGATTTGGAGATGCAACTTGCAGAATTTCAAGACAGTATCTGGGCTCAGGTGTTTGTCAACTTGAGGTCAAAGCTTGAGAATCTGGAAAGGTGCCGCTTGGAGAATCAAGAGGAGTGCCACTACAAACAGGAAATTTGGAGTGCCTGGAACCGACTACCAGACACTTTTAGCACCCTGAAAAATATAGCAATGGCTTTACTCACAATTGTTCCCTCTACATACTTTTGTGAGGCCTTATTCTCAGCGTTAAATAATATCAAAACCAACAAAAGAAACAGATTGACAGATGAAGTTAGTAGCGCTTGCTTGGGCCTGAAGTGTACAAAATACCAACCTTCAATTGAAGATTTAGCCAATGAAATTCAGCAACAAAAAAGTCACTAATAGGCAGGTTAGTTAAAGAATTCCCCCTCCCCCTCACTTATCTTAGTTCACAAGCTAAATAATATCAAGACCAACAAAAGAAACCGATTGACGGATGAACAAAGAAGTCACTAAGCAGGTAAGTTAAATATTTAGTTTTTGGTTTAAATACAATTATATATAACAATTATACATTTATGTTATTTAAACTATAAATATCGCGAAATAATGTTTTTTCCTCAAAATGACACACTACCCAAGTTATGCTCAGTTTTTTGGCGAAGTTTGACACACCGAGCTCAAAAGGTTGCCCATCACTGCTCTAAGGATATGTTAGGCTATCCTACCGCTACCCTACCCCTGCCCCACACGCATCCACTTTGCAGCTGCACTGGCTGCTGGGAGTGGCTTAGCCGTGCTGCTCCCTGTGGTCCATCATGCATGCCGCACTCTTTTTTGGTTCTATTCTCAGGGCAAGATCCATGGTGCTCCCCCATCTGCAATCATAATCGCTCTTCTTTCACTTGAAACTCAATTTCAACTTTCTAAAGGGTTTCCTAGTTATCTCACACCACATCTTTCCAATCACCCTGGGAATTTGTGTTAAGGATCCCCTTTAAGGATTTGTAGCTTTTTATAGGTGAAGGGTAAAAGTAGCAGAGATAAGTGACTTGTCTAAGATCACCCTGCTCGTTCATGGGCAAGAGAGATCAGAACTCAAGGCTTCCAAGGCCTGATCAATGGCTCTTTACCACCCGTGGGTAAGCAAGTTTTAACCCTTGTTTGTCCTTGAAAAAAGCTCACATTTTACTAGGGGAGAAAAACATGTAATAACAACCATTAAAATGATAATGCCTGAAAGAAGCCAACCTAAAAAGGCTATACACTGTATGATTCCAACTATATTATAGTTTGGAAAAAGCAAAACTATGGAAACAGTAAAAGGATCAGTGGTTGTCAGAGGCTGGTGGGTGACGGGGGCAGGATGGTTGAGCCCAGAGGATTTTTAGGGCAGTAAAAATACTCTGTATGATACTATAATGGTGGATACATGTCATTATATATTTGTTCAAACCTATAGAATATATAATACCAGGAGGGAATCCTAATGCAAACTAAGGACTCTGGGTACTTATGATGTGTTCTTTAATTGTAACAAATGTGTCACTCTGGTGGGGGATGTTGATCATGGGGGAGGCTAAGCATGTGTGGGGGCAGGGAGGATATAGGAAATCTCTAGACCTTTTCATCAATTTTTCTGTAAACTTAAAACTGCTCTTAAAATTACAGTGTTAATAAATAAAAAACTGATAAAATTACGTACAAATCACTAAATTAGTACATAGGAGGAAAGAATGAAGTCTGTTAATTTTGTATGGTGAAACAGGTCAGTCAGGGAAGGCTTCAGAGAAAAGGTGACACCTAGTCAGGGTTTTGAAGGATGAACAGAAATTTGCCAAGAGAAAATGCAGATTACAGGGGAGGGGAATTCCAGGCAGAGGAAAGTGCATTTGTGAAAACATGGGAGTGTTGAAAGGTCATGGTATATTTGGAAAACCACAAGTTACTCAAGTTCAACAGAAAGTGACAGGAGGTAAGGTTGGAGAAGTAGGTGAGGCCTAATCATGGAAGATGTCTAAGTTATGTTAAGGAGCATATACTTTACCCAGTTTCTAGTGGTGCTTCCCAATCCTCAAGCAATCGCGTATCACATCCTCAACTTTTTCCATTTCCATGCACCACCTGTACTACTATTTACCTAACCATTTTATTTAAAAATACTCACTTTGAAAACACTTAATCTTGCCCTAATTAAAAATATATGAGAAACCCTGGGTTAGATTTATTAGCTATATATTTTTCTAATAGACATTAAAGTATATAGAACTCTGAAAGGTAACAAAAGTCTTCTCTATATCACCTACAAATGATCCCCTGGGCCACCTGGGATAAGCAAGGATTGGGTTCATAGCAAGGAAGTACAGGCCAGATCACTCTGATAGCTGTGCTAAGCATGGCCAGGAGGAGCAAAGGTGGAGGCAGGGAGCCCAGTTCTGGAGTGGGTCTGAATTAACAAAAGTCTAGACTCAGGCATTGACAGGGGATAAAAGGAGGGTCTGCCAAGTCTCAGAGGAAGACTCAACAATAAATACTTGTTGGATGGATGGATGGGTGGATGAGTGAAAATTGTAAGCATGAGGCGAGGAAGAGCGAAGAGAGAAGGATGGCTCCCAGGTTTCTAGTTCGGATTACTGGAGAGATAGATGGTAGTGACACCAAGACAAAAATGGAAGAGAGAAAGGTGGGGTTGGGGGGGGAGGTTCTGTAGTGATGGAAGGTAGTGCAAGAAGGTGTGTTTAGCTGAGAATGAGGTCCTTATGGGACATTCAAGTAGAGGTGGGGCCGTTAACTATGCTAGTCTGAGCTGGAGATAGACATTTGGAGGCCAAGTCTATGGGAGTGGTCTCTGGGTATGGCCTTGACCACCAGGGGAGAGGGTATAGAGTGAGAGGAGATACAGGCTGAGACAGAGCTCTGAGGAAAGGACATTTGCGAGTAAGGGTGTGCAACAAAAGATATGCTTTCTTCTTCCGTGAACTTTCCTGCTGACCTCACCTTCTCTCTGAGACCATTAGCTGACTTTTTCCTATGCTTATCTCTTCTTCTTGACCAGTCTGTGGGCATCCTGGGGTGGGGAGGCTAACCAGTCTCTCTCTAGATAGCCTAGTGGGGGTGAGTGTTCAACAAAGGCTTCTGGGACTTCCTAGGGATGGTGAGTGAGCAGTATAGTGCTGGGGGAAGTCGAGGGCCAGGAGGCAGAGGGGAAAGAGGGAGCAGCAGTCATGAGGCCACCGCCTCATGCTGCCAGAAACTGGTCCAGTACCTACTACCTCCAAGATGACTCTGGATTGGAGCTGGCATTGAAGATTCAGAGTAATTTTTAAACAATGAAATAGCAGCTAGTAGCTGTCCTGGGCTGCAGCACCAGCAGTTATGCGGAAAGTTATCCTCAGGCTCCTATACTGGGCTGTACAGAGCGTCTCCACTAAACACCAATGGGTCCTGAACCTCCAGCTCTATGGCAGAGAAGCAGGATGCTATGAGGTGGTGGTTGGGCCATCCACCTAATGATGGCCTTAGAAGAGTATGTCTGAAGAAGATTCTAAAGAAACTTCAACACCCAGAACCTTCACCATTAGCTCAGTAACCCAAATTTCACCCATTCAGGAGGCCAAACCAGGCTCTGCTCTGGCAGGTGGGCCCCAGGGACAGTTAGCCTGCCTGCCAGCACATCCCAAGTTGCTTTCCTGTAGCCTCCCTCCCTCACACACCCTATGAGATCCCATTGGGAATTGCCCCTAGGACTGGCTGACCCTGGACAACTCCCCTCAACTACAAGGTCAGCCGAGTTCCCAGAAAAAAGGCAGAGGCAACTCTCTGGGCCTGAGCATGGCACACTTTCAGCAAGACACCAAACTGTTCATTGCTTTCTTATGGTAAACTTGACAAAAACTTTCTCTTCATTCCCACTGGCCTGATGGTGAATGAGGTGCTCCCAAAATGGGTACAGAAAAAAACCACAGGCTTCTCTATGAAGAGGGGTGCTGAAAAGGGCGAAGAGGGGGCACCATTGATATGAAGGGACCAGGGCAGGAAGAATACCCCTGGCAGAGCACCCCATGCATGTGGCCTGATCTGAGGCAGCAATGGAAGATGCTTCCCTGTGGCACTTCCCTGTGGCCAAGGAAAAGGCAGGAGGAAAAGAGTTGGTGGTGGGTGAATGGGACAAGAGAAACTGAATCCAAATGCTCTTGCACTGCCTGTGAAGGTGAGTTAGGAAAAGTTGTCTTCAGATTTTGTCTCCCTGATTTTCATTCTGTCAGCATCTAGAAAAGTATTGTTAGGGGGAATTACCCCAGCATCTTGAGTCCATGTCTGGAGAGGGCCAAGGAGCAAAGCAGGGCACACCAAGGTTAGGAGGGCAACAAGCTCAAGGCTGCCACATGCTGCTATCATCCACGCAGTAGGAAGAGCTCCCTGCCAGGTATGGGGCAGGAGATGGGGGCAGGGCATTACACAGCAAGAAACAGATTCGTCTTGTCCCTTCCGTGCATGCAGCATAGGAGGTAGAGCTAAGAGAGGTATAGGTGTACAGTGTGGGTGGGAGGTGGGCTGGGGGAGATGAAGGCTTGGATAACAAAGGAGGCTCATAAAGGATAAGCCATGCATGCTTCCAGGTCTCTGCCTACTGGATCCAGACAGAAAGCACAGTCCTAGCAATAAACTTCAGTCCACAGCACATTGCTCACTTCCCTGACGCTCCAGCCACCCTCCAGAGGCTTCAAGGGCTTGCTGGCGAAGAGGTTGGCCCCTGCCAGCTCAGAAACATTTGACTTATGCAATTCAGGCTGGCGGGAGAGCAGGGGAGCTGGGAGTTCACCCGCATCTCCCTTGGGCTCTCTCCCCGCCCCCCTGCCAGCTCCTTCGAATCACACTAAGGGTCAGGGGCCCCACGGCTGCAGCTGGGGAGGCCCTGGTTGCAAGAGCCGCGGAAAAAGGAGGGAAGGGAAGAGAGTACCTGTTGCTGAATGCATCCTGCTTTGGCTCTTACTCCTCGGTTGCTTGTGGTGAGAGTTGCCCATCATTCTGATCTGGACTGGCAGCTGCCCAGTAGCTGCCGCCGCCGCCTCCACCGCCTCCTCCTCCTTTTCCTCCTCCTCCTCCTCCTCCTCCTCCTCCTCCTCCTCCTCCTCTCCACCCCTCCTCCCTTCCTCCTCTTCCTCCCTTCCTCCTCTCCCACTCCTCCCCTCCTACCCCTCCCCTCCCCCTCTTCTTCTGCCTGTGCTCCTCCCCAGGTGCTTACATCACCTCAGCTTTGCTTCTCACACATATAGCTCATCCAAATCCCATTTGTGCCCTGGCACACAATTGTTCAGACCTGACCCTCTCACTTGGACTACAGCCTGCTAGGAGCTTCTCTCAGCCTCTCTCTCTCTCCTTCTCTCCCTCCCTTTCCCTTCCTTCCTCCCTCCCTCCCTTCCTCCCTCCCTCTCTCCCTCCCTCCCTTCCTCTGTCTCTCTCTGTCCCTCCCCCTCCCCCTTGCTAAGTGCTACACTCAGGTTGAGCAGCCCAGGCTCCAGAAGAACCCTAGCAAGCCCTGAGTATGGCCCCCGCCTCATCTGCCTTTGCAGATGGGGCTAGCATGGGACGCCTCGGGGGACCGACTCGCCTGCCCTCACTGTCCCTGGCTGCCTCTGCTCTCAGCGCTGTCATTTCTGCTGCCGAGAGCTCGAGCTCACTCGTTTGCAGAAGCTCACAGGAGCGCTGGAGCGAGGGGCCAATAACAGCCTAATCCAGGAGTGTGACAGGGACCAGCGAAGGAATGTGCTACCCAGGAATTCTAAGTGACACAGCTCTCTGCTCCACTGGGGGATTTATCCAGTTCTGTAAGTGACAGCTGCCAATGGACTCTGGGCTCCAGTCTTGACAGAGACCTGGAGAAATCTGGGCAGAGCATGTGGATGCCAGGCTGCAAGCTTGGAGCTAATACAGCTGAATGTCTCTTGTGTGCCCAATGTGGCCACAAGGCATACCTGCCTCCTTGAAAGACACACCGGAAGCCCCACTCCACTTATATTCCCCCGTGCCTGCTTTGCCTTCTTTGGGGGATAGCAGAGCTGGTAGCCTAGAGATTCACAGACTAGAACTGGGACCCTTGGCAGCCATTAAGAGAGCTCCTTCCATGAGTCCCACTGTAAATCCATGGGCATGCTCTCAATCCCTCCCTCTCTCTCTCTCTCTCTCTCTCTCTCTCTCTCTCTCTCTCTAACACACACACACACAGACACACTTGTGCACATGCAGCTGATCACTATAAGTGCTGCAGCCCTGTGGGATAAATGACATGGGCAGGTTGTGCTAACTCAGCAGCTCATTGTAGCTCCAATAGCCTGGCAGCGAGGAAGGGCCATGGCTCCTGGAATAAACTCTGCCAGAGTTAGGCAACCTTGTGTGACTTCACATTACTTAGCAGAGTTGTGGTACTGCCTGATGCTGTCATCAAACACTTACTCTTGTTGACAGGAGACCTGTCTGTCATAGTCACAGCCACAGAGCACTGTTGGTGCAGGTCCAGCTAGAGCATCAGCCCAGCAGACTTGGGGCACTGTGCCACCCAGAAAGCAGAGCTTTCTGACTTTGGGGCAACACATTTCATCCATCCATTCATCCATCCCCCCACCCACACACCCACTCACACAACCGTCATTTAGTCATTCTTTCAACAGTTCATAGGGATCTGCTCTGGCCAGGTAGGCCTTCCTCTAGGTGTTGGGGACACAGATGTATAAAACACCACCCAAGAGGGGTGATAGACACATCCACACACCATGACAGTACAGTGTGATTACTGCTATACCAGGGAAAGAATCTACATATTGTGTGAGCACCAAAGAGAAACTTCTTCAGTCTGGAAGGGCAGGAGGTACCATCCCAGAAGTGGTGACACTTGGGCTGGGTCATGAAGGATGAAGCAGAGTTGGCCAGACACAGAAAGGGGAAGGGCATACTGCTAAATATTTTGGATATTACTCCTGCCAGGAATCATTCCTGCCAGGCCCCTAGCTGTTAGGGTCTCTTCAGTTTTATTCAACAATTTCACACATCCCTTCAGGTCCACCTCCATGCCAGACCGAGGCTACAGAGGGAGGCAGACACTGCCTCCAAGGCTCCCCAGCTTAGTGTCAGAGGCAGATAGTCATACAGAGAAGTCAAAGGAAAATGTTATTCATACTTGGCTTTGCAGCTCATTGTAGAATGTGGCAGGAGGCCTACAAGGGGACCTGCCAGAGGCCAGGAAAGAGGAAAGAAGACCTGTGAAAGAGAGGTGTGTGAAGGGCCAAGAGCAAAGCAACTTGGGAAAATTGCTTTATGAATATGGTAAACATCTTGAAGATCTATGAACATGGCAAAAACCTTGAAGGTGCGGTTAGAGAAATGTTTGGTCCCTGCCCTCTTATCCACTTGTGATGGGTCCTAGATATGAGTCTTGATTGGTTCAAAGTTGTCAACATGGACTGAAAAAAGCTTAGAGAGGCTGGGAGACACAGAACCATGACAACTTGAGATGGTTCTAAATTGTCCACCCTGAAAGGCAAAACAGAACTGAACTCAACTGGGACCCCAGATTATATTCCCAGAGACCAGGTGAGGAAGCTTGACTAAGAACAGGGGTGTTTGAGAAGTGTATGGGGATAGGCTGAGGAATAAATGAATGATCACAAACTAAACATGCCCGTGTATATCCACTACTCAGGTCAAGAAACTGAGCCTGACCAGGACTGCAGAGACAGTTTTCAGCCATCATTGTAGATCTTCTCACAACAGCCCAGTAGGAAGGTGTAAATAGTTCAATCTGCTTTACATACACCTAAACTGAGACTGAGAAAGGGGAGGCAGCTTAGCGAAGATCCCTATTGGCTTCTCCCACTGGGTCTACACATGTGTTCCACTGGTTCCCAGAGTTGAAAAAACACTGAAAGAGGACAGTAGACATAGAACCCCTCCTTTCTCCCTGTGTCTCTCCTCCCCACCTTGTCATTCTTTTCTGGCTTCTTCTTGTCTGAGCATCTCATGATGGGAGTCTATGTCTTGTGTCCCACGTCCTCCCCTACCCCTCTCTGTTGGCCCTGCTGCATCCCCAGCCCCTCCTCATCTCCAAATGGAGCTCTCCTCACCTAGTCACTAGTGTCCCAGTGGCCACAGCCAGTAGCTGCTTTAGCATATTTTGTCATTGGGCCTCCCTTCTGTTTGTCACTGGGAATTACATACTCCTTCACACAATGAACCCAACCAGTACTTCAGGCAGCCAGGATTTGAATCCCTCTCTGTCTCTCTCCAAATTCAGTACCTTCTCTCCACTATATCTCTCTTTATAATCTGAAGTGAATGGGGAATGCCTTTAGACATCTTTAACACTTTCCTCTGCCTCCCCTCCCTATTTACTGAGTCCTGTAAGTTGTTCCTTAGAACTGTCTCAGAGACAAGCTTCTCAGTGTCACCTCCACTTCCCTCTCCATGGTCCAAGCCACCATTATCCCTCCCCTGGACCACTACACTGGGCTCCTTGCTTCCACCCCTGCATCCTGTAATCTATTCTTCACACAGGAGCCAGAGTGAGCTTTTATAAATATAAACCAAATAGCATCAGTCCATTGCTCAGAACCTTCCAATGATCTGTTGGTGAAAGTAAAAAACCCACCCAATCTAACTTCCTCCTTCACCTTCTTTCTTTATTCCCTGAAATAAGGCCCTCTGCCCATTCACTCTATGGGCTACTCGTTTTGTTCTTTAACTCATCCCTGTGATTTATCATTCCAGAGTAAAGCAAGCCGGGAAGGCTTTGGAGTCAGAGAAATCTGGATTCAAATCCTCACTCCGCCATTTCTACCTGTATGACCCTGCGAAGTTATTTAACTTCCACAGCCTCCATTTCCTCATCTCTATAATGGATTATGGAAATATCTAACTTGCAGGCACCAGGCACATAATGGGTGCTTGCCAAAACGTGCTTCTCACTATCTCTCCCTATGGTTCCCATATCCTACAACTCCTCAAGTTTCAAACTCTGCCATCCCATGAAACCCCTCTCCCCACTCACCCCCAGTCTGTAGGGTTCAATTCCTCTTCTAGGTACCTTCAGCCCTGGCTGTCTGCACCACTCATTTGTCCCTAAACACAGTTGTCTTGAACTTGTTAGAAATCCTCCATGTGTTCATGAAACTTCTCTGGCCCAGAAGCTTGAATCTCTGAGTATGCCCTGCACAGGGCCTGGCACAGATGGTGTCTCAGTTAGCGTTTGCTGGTGAATCAGCACGGGCCAAGCCACCCTGCCCATGCAGATTCCTTCCGTACTTTTCTTCCTCCTACCTCTCTTTTGCTCCCTGACAATCCTTCCAAAAGTTCCACATGCTTAGTCCTTGTGCCCACACCAACTCAAGAGTCCTCTCAAGCCGAAACCGGTTTGGCTCAGTGGATAGAGCATCGGCCTGTGGACTTAAGGGTCCCAGGTTCGATTCTGGTCAAGGGCATGTACCTTGGTTGCGGGCACAACCCCAGTAGGGGGTGTGCAAGAGGCAGCTGATTGATGTTTCTCTCTCATCGATGTTTCTAACTCTCTATCCCTCTCTCTTCCTCTCTGTAAAAAATCAATAAAATATATTTAAAAAGAAAAAAGAGTCCTCTCAAAATGTTCACACCCATTCCTACTTATCAGGTGGACATAAGGCTGTGTGTGGTGCTGGGGGCAGCTCTTTTAACCATGGAAAGTTGTTAAACCAACTATCCTTTGCACTGAGCATTGTGCTGGGGGGTGGGGAGCCAGTCGAGGTGCAGTGGCTTTAGGAGGGGGCTTAGATCCCCTGCAGTACCTCCCTATGGAGTTCAGGAAGAAAGGGTTTCTTTATGGCACATAAGCAAGCTGAGCCAGGGCAGGATCATCTGTGTCTATTGAGGAAAGAGGGCCATTCAACCAGCCCCTCACCTAACTTGGTGCCTTAGATGCACCAAGAGAGGGGATAGAGAAGTCTGAAGCCTGAAATAAGTCACTCTGGGATCCATTTCCTCAAACTGATAGTGTTTAAGGCTCATTGTCGTCACCTCATCAGCCATGTCCAGCTGTGCTCAGGGCTGGGGGGAGTACAGGGCAGTACTATCTATAGACTGTATTCCAGAGCCCAAGAGATGGGAAAAGAGCCAGTTTGTCACTTTAGTCATGCTCTTTTACTCCTCACAACCACCCCGTGACTGCGGATTTTTAAGCCCCATTCTCCAGCTGAGGAAATGGACTTAGGAAAAGAGGTGGACCTGGTAAGTGGCATGGTTAGGACTAAAACCCAAGTTAGGCTGATTCCAAACCCAGGTTTTTATCACTCTGCTGGCCCCACCTGCCATGACCTGCATACACTCTACCCCTGGGTGGGGAATCAACAGGTACAAATTCCATAAGGAGAACTGAATTCTAATACACAGCTCCTACTCTGACTCCAGCAGACAGTAGGCAACCAGAAGCTGGTCCTTGGCAGTTCACACAGGGCCTCATATTGGAGACACTTTCCAACTGTGTGTCATCACAGCCCCTCAAGCCTAAAGCACCAACTTCTCTTCCAGTTCCAAATAAGTGCCGTCTGTATTCTATTCCTTCTGTCTGGAATGCTTTTTCTTCCACTTTCATCTCTGCTCCTGAAAAATCACATAATCTCTCAAGACCCAGCCTCCTCCTCCATGAAGCTTTCTCTCAGCCTTGCAGCCAGAAGCTAACTCAGCTCTGTATGGCCATATCCTGTTCGTGAATGTCAGGTCCATTATATATGCCTCCTCCTCCTGCTTCAAGCCTTTTCCCATCTCTCCAAATGTAAACAACCTTCTCCTCTGTTTATTCCCACAGCACAATACAATGTTTCCTGAAGTGCAGTACATATTCGCTAGTGGTGCATGAGGTCATGGTGTGAGAGGGAATTTTAGATATACATGGATGAGCTTTTAAAGTTTAATGGCCATGTATTTTTCTAATGCATATTAGACTCCAATAATAATAATAGAGGAGAAACTAGTGCATAAAATGTGTAATTTCTTGAGTATTCAAGGCTGACTTAAATGAGTTGTTGTCTATAAAATGGACTGAACTATTTACACCTTCCTACAGGTCTGTTGTGAGATCTGCAATGATGCCTAAAAATTGCCCTGAGGTGGGCATCTGCAGTCCTACTCAGGCTCAGCTTCTTGACTGAGTAGTGTGTCTACAGGTGTGTTCAGTTTGCTATCATTCATCAAAGTGTGCACTTATATGGTGTGTACTTTTGATGTGGGCATGTCTTGGTGTGTGTGTCTAATTTTTAAAAGCAGTTGACACATAGTTGTTGAATACTTTGTTTGGGACCCAAGTGACTAGAAGGGTGATGATGCCATTAATATCCAAGGAATGAGGGTGTGGGTATATAAAAAGTGGGTTTAGGGAAGGCAGGAGGCTGTGGAATTGTGATTTGGGCCCCTGTTAAAATAAAAAAGCTATAGTGCCTTCCGAAAGCTGGTGCTGAGGAGTAGCAGGTCAAGGCTAAGGCCACGGGAGTGGAACCAGCCAAGAACTGGATCATAAATGAGCGTAAAACCCAGGAGCTAAGCAGAGAGGCTGGCATTGGGGACAGAGTGCTGGCTGTCTGCTTCATAACCTTTTGTGGGTTCTGGGCCTCTCTGACTCCCTTTGGGTTCTACTTGGGCAGTAAAATATACGGACTTTTGTTCCCTGAGGGTCCTCTCAGCTCAGACATTTGGAAAGGGGTTGTCCTATGTACGGTTATTAGTAAACAAGTATGTTGTCAAATGATTTGATCAACAATTCTGTACTAGGCACCATTCTGGTCACAGGGGACACAAGAATGAGAGGCCACAGCTGCTGTCTTCTTGAGGGGGGTGTGGTTCTATGCCTCAGTTTTTCTCACATCCTTGCCCCTGGAGATAGACTAGCACCAAGTTATAGAGTAGAAGAGTCTTTAGAGACTTGCAAAGGAAATCCTAACCGTGGTTGGAAATGCACATGATTTCGAAGGTCAGGAAGGGCAGGGAAATTTGTGAAGTAGGTGGGGGGAAACATTAGGAGGTACAGAGAACTGAAGTGTGTGCAGCTTGTCAGTTTGCATCCCACTAGCTGTGGTCTCCAAGTATTTCAGATCCTATCCCCTGACATGGATATTTATGTATAAACTAGAGGCCCAGTGCATGAAATTCATGCACAGGGCAGGGGGTGTCCCTCAGCCTAGCCTGCACCTTCTCGCAATCTGGGACTGCTGGCTCCTAACCAGTCGCCTGCCTACCTGCTTGATCACCCCTAACCACTTACTTGCCTGCCTGATTGCCCCTATCCACTCTGCCTTCCAGCCTAATCTCCCCTAACCCCTTTGCCTGCCTGCCTGACCACCCCTAACTGCTTGTCTGCCTGCCTGATCACCCCTAACCCCTCTGCCTGCCAGCCTGATCACCTCTAACCCCTCTGCCTGCCTGCCTGATCGTCCCTTACCACGCTGCCTGCCTGTCTGATTGCCCCTAATCACCTCTGCCTTGGCCCTGCCACCACGGCTTCATCTAGAAGGATGTCCAGAAGGTCATTCGTCTGTCCAGCATATTACGCTTTTATTATTATAGATGATATACATGTTATACTGTGCTAATTGATTTTATACATTATAAATATGGAAATTAAGATATAATAAATAAAAATGAATGTTAATAGGAATTTTAATTTTTTTCTTTCTGCACACCAATAGATTATGTCCCCACTTTGGAGGCCAGATGACAGAAGAAGGCCAGAAGAAGGGGATAAGCATGTGTTGGGCTCTACTATCTTTTAGACCTTCTTCCCAGTGTTTGCATGCCTTAGTCATTCATTTATTCAATAGATTTCATTGAGTCTATTATATCTATGTCCTGTGCTGGGCACTGGCAGATAGAAATGGGCAGGGCAGACACAAGGAGCTTACAATCCAACCAGAGGAGACAGACAATAACCACATCCATTAACCTTTTGCACTCGGATGTCGAGTGTGACTCGACACGGTTAGCATTAGAATAAAGGAATCTAGAAAAAAAGCAAGTGAGTGCAAAGGGTTAAAAGCAAGGCAGGGCTAGCTTGTGCTATGTAGAAGTGCAATTAAGGAAATCGACATGGCCATATGACACAGTAGAGGTGGGGAGCTAGTTTGGATAAGTGATTGGGGATGGTCTCTCTGAGCTAAGAACTGAGTATGACAAGGAACCAGCAGAAAGAACAGAAAGTGCCAAGTCCATGAAGTTAGAAGGATCTTGATGTTTTTGAGAAACAGAAGGCCAGCATATCTAGGGTAGAAGAAGTGAGGGTGGATTTAATTTTAAGTGCAATGGGACATTATTTGAGATTTTAAGCAAAGAAGTGACAGGTTTTGCTTTAAATTTTTAAAAGACCACCATGTCTGTTATGTGGACAATGGGCTGGTGGGTGTTTGAGTAGAAATGGGGAAGTCAGAAGGCTATTGTATTGGTCAAGGCAAGAGATGATAAACCAGGATCAGGGCAATGGAAACAGTGAGAAGCAGGAAAGCATAAGATGTATTTAAACTTTGTAACAACCCTACAATAATGTCCTTGAAAGGCCACTATTATTATCCCCATGGCACATATCAGAAAACCGAGGGCAAAGAAAGTTAAATAACTTGTCCAAGACTACACAGCTTATAAATGATGAAAGCAGGATTCATCCAGGTTTGCCTGGCTTCCTTCCCATCCTACTCAGAATTCTAATTATGTTTCCTGCTTCAGGGAATCATTCACTAGGACAATACAGGGTCTTCCTGAAAATCACTGGGCATTCTGAACATAGAAAAGGGCATTGAAGACTATTTGACCTAGCAACCAGCTAAGGGTATAGAAATGATTAAAACAGTCCATTTGTTCTGTTTTCCTAAACATACTGAGTTCACCAGAGCTCTAAGTAAGGGAAAAACCATTCTTTCCTTTGGAGGGGGAGTGGACAGGAGTGGGGTGGTGAGGGTAAATTTAGAAACAGAAAAACAAAAAGCTGCCAACTTGTGCCTTCAAGGAAAGCCCAGGGGTACAGGCCAAGACAGAGGAAGTGATTTGCCAAGTCACTCACAGCCCCCAAAGTTATCAGTGTGACAAAGAAGGCAGAATTATTCCTGCCAAAGACATGGAGTCCTTCACAGAGCACTTTATTAGCAAAGCCTAGCATCCCTGTCACTATGCAAAACACGTTGGACCATTGCCATGGCAACAGGCAGCTGGGTGCCTGAATCAGCTCAAGGCCTGCCTCAGCAGAGAGGCCCAAGACTATGGGGCATCTTCCAGAGAGTGAGGAGCTGTTTTGTGTATGTTGATGAGGAGCCCTGAGCTCTCTTCCAGGTTACTGGAGTCCACAGCTTGCATCTTCAGGAAATTTTTCCTGTTGCCAGATATGCCTAACTCCACAGCACCCCAGGTTAGCATGACCTGACAGTTATCCACGCTTCTCTCCTGGTGGGTTTTATCTTTCTTTCTTTTTTTTAAGTGGCTGGATAATAAGCATTAAATGGGAGCACCTAATGACTGTGAAACAAAACTCCCTTGTGTTACAAGCATAGGAAGAAACCAAAGCCCAGAGAGGAAAAGTGACTTGCTGAAGGTTGCACAACCTTGGTGGTACCACAGTCAGATCATAGCTCCCTTGACTCATGGTCACACAGATTGGTCTGTGTACTTCACCACGTGGCCTCAGACTTCTGAGGTCAAATGCACTTCTTTAACTTCCGTGTGAATGAGACACACGACTGCAAGTGATTCTAGATGCTGTCCCTGCTCTGCCACTTATGTATGGCAAGAAAGTTGGGGATCAAGAAAAGGTGGTGTTGTGCTGCTGAAACCAGTTTGGCTCAGTGGATAGAGCGTCGGTCTGCGGACTGAAAGGTCCTAGGTTCAATTCCGGTCAAGGGCATGTACATTGGTTGCGGGCACATCCCCGGTAGGGGGTGTGCAGGAGGCAGCTGGTCGATGTTTCTCTCTCATCGATGTTTCTAGCTCTCTATCCCTCTCCCTTCCTATCTGTAAAAATCAATAAAATATATTTTTAAAAAAAGAAAAGAAAAGGTGATACTTCCCTGGCTGGGTACCAGTCGGTTAGAGCATTGTCCCAATATGCCAAGATTATAGGTTCAATCCCTGGTCAGGGCATATACAAGGAGCAACTAATGAATGCATAAATAAGCAGAAATCTCTCTCTCTCTCTCCCTCTTCCTCTGTCTCTCTCAAATCAATAAATTAAAAAAAGAAAAGATGATACTGAGCTAGTCCTTAAAGAATGAAGCAGCACTTACAGTATAATGAGGGGTGGAGAGAAGACATTGTAGGCAAAGGGGACATTTTGATCAGGAGCTTAAGATATGAAGATACCTGGTGTTTGGGGAGAAAATGAGTGATGTAGTATAGTCAGGTAGAAGGTGAGGTAGTTGAGACAAGACCATGGAGGCCTTAAGTGTCTTGATAAGAGGTGTGGATTTTACATTGAAGGTAACAGAGAACCACAGAAGCTTTTAGGAGAGGAAGTAACTTGGAGATCAACGTGGGGGTTAAAATGCTGAAAGCTGATTGGAGAGAGCTGGGAAGACTAGCCAGGAGCTGTGGAATGGTGTGGGTGAGAAGTGATGAGGAGCTGCCTTGAAAGGAGCATCAGTAGAGAGAGGAAGAACAGATAGTGGTGGGGTCATGGTAATAGAATGGGTGCTGCCATTCTCCAAGTTAGGGAGCCCTGGAAGAGAAGCTGGTGCAGGGATGGGGAGGAGAGGCCTCAGCTTGGCCACTGTGTGCGTGCAGTGCCTCTGGGCAGGGCTGTCCAGGAGGCGATGGAGATATGCAGTCCTGGGCTCAGGGGAGATCAGGGCTGGAGATAGAAATGGAGCAGTCACCAGCTCTCAAGAGCATATGAAGCCAGAGTGGATGAGAGGTTCAGTTTGAGTGGGAGAATGGTAAGACAAGGGAGCACTGATGGTTAAGCTTTGCATCCTGGCATTTTGGGTCTCTTCCTGGCTCTGCAGTGGTAGCTTACTTGATGCACTAATCCAACACTTTTATGAAGCCACCTGATGTGCAGACCAAGGCACTCTGGCAACTCGGCGGACAGAGACAATGCAGGCTCTCATGCATGCAGCCTTGGCAATCCAGACAGCTGGCACCCTTATCATGAGGATTTTCTGGAAGAGGAACCTGATAATCTCAACAGGTCACAAAGAATTAAGCGGCAGACAGAGGAAGACTTTAAGTATTGGGAAGCTGTTAAGCCCATGGTGGCAGAAACAAGCTTCCCAAAATTCTAATTTTCACTTCAAAGTTCAAATTTTATCTTTGGCAACAAACACTGTTAGCCGTTGTCCTTGAAGTGACAGGTTCACTCCATTCATTTCTGAGAAATGTCTGCCACGTACCCAAGTCTGAATAACCATAGTCGGTCTGTCAGTCATTCTTCAAGTAGAAATGAAGTTCCATGCACAGAAGCCTGCTGTTCACCCTCCCAGCGCCAAGCGCCTTTCCTGGAGACACTACCACACCCCTGCACGCTGCACATGCGCTGTGTTCTTCCCACTCCGTCACACGTACCAAAAAGCGCTGAACTCAAGGGTGAAGATTTCATGAAATGAACACTTTTTATTGCTCTCTCAAAGCCACTCTTAAGTGAGACTCGCTTTTTAAATCTGTGAGTGTGTGGTGGTGATATATTCAGTGACCAATGCTACAGATTGGTACCACTGCTTTTGTTCAAGCCAAGCTGTCACCAGTTTTGCTATTGGTGTAAACAGCAACATTGTGAAAAAGGCAAATAATGCCTTAGTATTATCTTGAAAATAGTCCTGACCTTGCAAATCCCTGAAAGGGTCTCAGGAACTCATAGGAGGTGTCTGTGGATCAGACTTTGAGAACTGCTGGTTTAGAGAAATTCTTGCCCAGGTCCACAAGGGCAAGTTAAAGAAAGTTTATTTCAGCATTATTTGTGGTTGCAGGGAGTTGGTAGGGCCAGGATGTCCAATATTAGAGGAGCAGAGAAAGAAAATGTGGAGGATGAATGTCAGAAGTGATAAACTAGATGTGCACATAGCAATATGGAGAGACCTCAAAAAAATAAAAAGAAATAGAATATGATCTATGGATCAACTCCACTTATGTAAATTAAAAGTACATCCTATATAATAAAAGCCCAGTGACTGAAATGGCAGAATGACCATAGACGAGAACGACCGCAGCCCCTCGCCCCTGCCGGCCCCGCCCCCCAGCTGGGACCCTCACCCCAATCAGGGGCATGGCCGGCCTGCAACCGCCCATGGCCCCTCTCCCCGGCCTGCCCTGCTCCCCAGTGGGGACCCCCACCCCAATCGGGGCATGGCTGGTGGCAAACCGCCCATGGCCCCTTGCCCTGGCCGGCCCCACCCCCAGCCGGGACCCCCATCCCAATCCAGGGCCCCCATCAGGGCAGGCCAGCCAGCCCCCACCCGTGCACCAGGCCTCTATCCTATATAATAAAAGGGTAATATGCAAATTGACCCTAATGGCAGAATGACCAGAATGACTGCTTGACCAGTCACTATGAGGTGCACTGACCACCTCTTGGCCCCTTTCCTGGCCAGCAGGCTTCGGTCGCCCGATGGTGAACAGGGAACTGGGGGTGGGTGATGGGGACATAGGTGGCACCAGGCCAAGGCCCCCGCCCCACCAGTTACCCCACACACAGAGGGCAACCTGTGGCAGGGGCAGGGGTGGGGGTGGTGAGCGGGTGGGAATGGCCAACCTATTGGTCCCTTCCCCCAGCCATCAGGCTCAGATCACCTGATGGCGAACCAGGAACCGGGGTTGGTTGGCAGTGGGGGGCGGGGCCAGCTGCAGGCAGCCTGGGAAGATGGCTCTGATCGCAGGCCAGGCCTAGGGACTGTACCCATGCATGAATTTCATTCGCCAGGCCTCTAGTATATACATAAAACACTATATATTTTTTCAAAGACATCTATATTTCTAAGAATGCATATCAACCCACTGAAAGAGGATGGAAATGGGGATTGGAAATCAAAGGGAAAAATAAAATAAAACTAAAAAAAAATTTAAAGGACCTTGCACTAATAGATAATAGTGTGCAGAGCAGTATATTTTACTGCACCCTTGAGTGCAAATAAGGACAGAGTGAATAGGAGGCAGAAAATATTTTACTCTTTCAAGAGCTCTGATGGTGAAAGGAAGGGAGGATTGCTGAGAGAGGTTTGGAAAAAGAAGCAGGTGGGATATCTGCTTTTTGCCTCCTTTCTGTCCACTCTACCTGTGCTAGCTTGGGTTACCACTGGCCTGGTTTTGAAGCTTAGAGAAAAAGGCCCAGAAAGGTATGGTGGGGCATGGCAGGAGCTCCCACTTGCTGGCTTCTACTTTCTCTGGGAAGTAGGAGATAAGATCATCATCCAGAAGTAGGAGATGGTATGTAGTCAGGACTTGAAAAGCTGGGGAAGATGTGAATCAGCTGCAATAGAGACTAGAGACAAGGAACAGTATGTACAGGCCTAGCTGCAGATGAGGGACATCTGAGATGGATGGGAGGAAAACTGCCTTTATTCATCATTCATTTATTCAGTCAGTCAATCAATAAATATTTATTGAGTGTCTATTATGTGCCAAGAACCTTGCAAGGTACTAGGATACCGTAAGGGTTATTCTCATAGACTTGCCAGTTGTGTGTGTGTGTGTGTGTGTGTGTGTGTGTGTGTGTGTGTGTGTGTGTGTAAGGGGGGTGTTAAGTAAGCACACAAAAACAAATATAATTAAATGATGATAACCGCAAGGAAAGAATATACAGGGTGCTGAGCGAGTATACTAGTGAGGCTGGATACACTCTGGGACGCCTGCTCAACAGTTGCATAGTGCCCCAATGTTGATATGCTCCATAATTTAGTTGACTAGCCCCTTATTGTAGGGCATTTAGAATTTTTCCCTTTCTTTTCACATCATAACCAACATTTTGATGTACATCTTTGTACATGCATCTTTGGGTACTTGTTTGATTATTTCCTCAGCATGCATTTTTAAAAGTAGAATTGCCAGGTCAAAGGGTATGCACATTTTTAAGGCTTTTGAAACACACTGTCCTGCAGAAAGGTTGTGCTGGTTTACACTGAAAAAAAAGGGGACAAAAATTCTGTAAAGATCTTTCTTTTCTAGATTTTCTACATTTAAATTTCCCCATTTCTCCACCTTCTAACCACTCTTGTGTGTATGCATATTGCTCATTTAATTTTTTTGAATAGTTAATGCATACATATGGCAGAAATTTCAGAGAGTATGAAAGGGAATTCAGAGAAAAGTGAGTCTCCTTGACTCCTAGACTAGTTTCTTGGGCATCCTGCCAAAGATGTTCTGTGCATATAGAAGAAATTAGATGGTAGGGTCAGATTATACACATTTTTTACACTTTACACTTTTTATTTAACACAAAGAGTCATCTCATTTTAAAGGCTTCATAGTATTCTATGGTTATTTAGCTATTTCTGCTCTTCTCCCATTACAAAAATAAAGTGTATCACTTATTTAACAACAATAACAAAGGTGGAAAAGGAAGTTGAAAAAGACCATCTACTGAGGTTAGAATATGCCTCAATTTGTCCAAGTAATTTGCTGGGTGATAAGAATAAAAAGATAAGAGAATTTTGTTACTCTGCAGGAAAAAAAAAAAGATGTTTTTAGTCTCGAGGTTTGGAACACTCAATGCTTTTATTAAGCAACTGATTTGCTTTTTTCTGTGAATCTTATAACTGATCATGTCTCCTGTTCTGTCATCTACCCTGAAAGAATTTGAGACTCACATTTATCAAGAAAGGGCTTCCTGACATTCACTTTCCATTAGGACTCCTTCACCAGTTCCCTTTGCTCTCCCCTTGCTTCATCTTTCTCTCATACAACTAATTTAGGCTCACTCCAAGTATTGGAGTGTATGTTTATAAGCCATCTGAAATCTTTTTTTCTGAAATAAATCAAGGCATAAATACATTTTTACAAAATTAAGTTAAATGCTTAAGTCTCTCTCGGACGCAATCCTCAAGAGGGATAGGCAAGAGGTAAGCAGGTGCCTCAAGAGAAAAACACACAAACACCCAAAAACCTAATTGCAGGTCAATGGATTTCTAGGCTACTTGCGTCAAAGCTGAGGCCTTCAGCTTCCAAACACGCAAGCAATTTAGCGCTGGGGTTCCCATGGCAACACAGTCTGCTTGCCTGAAAAGAGGCAGGAGCTGGGCCTGGCGGTTGCTGGGGGAGCTCTGGCTGCCGGCCGCCTGACTTCCTTCAGGCCTAAGGTTGAGATGCTGGGGGATTTCTCATTAACTGGGGCGGGGGAGGCAGGGGGGGACGGGCGCGGAGCTGGATTTGGACCTAATTGAAAATGTAGTTGCTGAGGACAGGTGAAAAGCATACACTGGAGATGGGGTGACAGCAAGTTAGCCCTCCAATACTTGAAGTTAGTTCTCACTTTTCTTTTCCTCCTTCTCTCCCCGAGGCTAAGAAGGAGGGTAGGAAGCTGGATATAGAAGGTCTGGGGGAGGGACCACACTGAGCTGTCCTTTCTCAAAGGGGCTGAAAGAGTGAGTGGGGCAGATACAGGAGAGGGTTGATCCTTTAGCATATTTAAAGCCTCAGCCTAATTGTCTGTTTTGGCCAGCACTGAAGAAAGGTGGTGTTAGCCACAGGGGAAGGGGCTCCGTGGAGGCTGGAGGAGGGAAGCCCAGAACTAGGACGGCGCCAGGTCACTGAATTTAGATGCATATTCTGGGAGGACTGAGGACTTCCTAAGCATAAAAACCACAAAGGAAATGGCAACATATTTGGCAGCATTAGCACCCCAAAGCACAATAAACCAAATATCAAAGACAGAAAACAGAGAAATAAAAGTATATTTCCAGCACAGGGTAGAAAAAGGTTTATATCTTTATTGAATAGAGCTTTAAGTAATAAGCTCTTTACCAATAAGTAAAAAGACACATGTTTTACTTTTATAATCAGAAAAACCAACTCTGTTTGAGAGGAGACCAGAAGACTATGTAAGCTATTAAGAATACCAGAATGTGGATCAGCTCAGACAACTGCAAAAGTGGCCCAGGGAAGACAGAGTTTGAAAATGTCCTGTTTATTGCACTGGAGAGATGGGAGTGGCGTTCTCTTAAAGCTTATTGCACCCATGTAAAAGCAACCAACCTATCAAAATGTACTGGAATTTGTCACTGACCTGTGCAAGCGGAAGGGCTCTGTCTCCCATACAGAGCAGAGGGAGGAGTATGGCAGGGAACTTGTTGCAGAATCTCCTTGGCAAGAGGGCAGTGGTGTCTCCCAGGCACCTGGAGCAGACTGTCCCGGGAGTATGAAGGTGCTCAGTGAGGACTTGCTGATGAGTCTGTAAGTTTCTCTTGACAATGACTAAGACTGAAGCAGCCTGCAATGGACTCACCCAGTGGAAAAGATCTATTCTGTGATTCTGTATTTGGCAGAGCTATTCATTTCTCCCACAAAAGTTGCCTAAGACCTAGTAGGTGCCAGGCATGAGACAGAAGTGGAGGAATACACCCTTAAATGAGGAGCTTATTACAAAGAGTTCTCAGTCTATTGGGGGAGATAATATGCAACTTGTGAAGGAAGCAGCTTGTGAGATGGGTTTTGAAGGTTGGGTAGGAGTTCAGTTGGCAAACATGTAGTCAGAGAGGAGATAAGAATTGGGAGTGAAAGCAAAGTCATGTGAATGGGTGTGATGATCTCTCAGGCACTTTTCAGCTCTGCCAATTTGTTTCTGAACTTCAGCTTTATCCTAAGCAATAATACCTCTGCGAAATCATGGGTTTGATAGGTTGCTTATATTTTTCTCTAAATATATAAAAAATACATAAGCATTCAAATAAAAATGAAATTTCATCCATACTTCTTGAAGGCATTTCAATTAATGTCAGTGGGGGTGGTTCCATGTTTTGGGAGGGCTCTATCTCCAGATCTAAGAAGATTGGAAGGAGAGAGAATTAAAGCAGACAAACTGGTCAGGAAATTATCACAAGAATCCAGTGAAAGGGGTTGGGGCCCTCAAGCCAGAAGAAATGGCCCAGAAGCCTGGAGTATGTGGGTAAAGTGACTGAGTAAAGAACAGATTCTTATTCCCTGGTTTGCTGCACTCAAATCCTAATGAGGCAGAGCTCGCATTCAATTCTGGCCATTGCATCCTTCTCAACATGGAAGGGTATTGTTTTCCATTTCCCTTCCCCAATTTGAGACACATTGTTATGGCTTAAACAATGTGCCAATCTGACAAGGCAGTGGCAGGAAATATTTTCCCACAGGAAAGACTTGCACCAGATCCCTGCTGCCTTTTGCAAGTGGGAACTGAACCTCCTCCCACAGAGGACACAAGGCCAGACCACAGCCGCACTTTCAACATGTGTTAATAAGAGAAAAAATTCTCCTTTTCGGTAGCAGCTTGGGGGTGGAGTGTCTGCAGAGGGGCTGTGGGGAGCAAGCCGGACACTCATTCCCAACTCTGTTGCCTGAGCAGCGTGGAGTGAAAGCCCCGGAGGTGAACCGTGCCTTTTCCATTTGCAACCTGGAAGGGAGCCTTCCCTCCTTTCACACACAGGAAAAGTTTGGAAATCACCAGGGCCATCAACCCAAGTTGGAGAGGCAGGTGAGAGTGCCTTGTGCTCCTGTAAGAATGGGAGAAGGACATAGGGGAAGGTGGACCAGGAGGGGCAGGGTGGGAAGAACCAGAAGACTTCTGCACCCTCAAGTCCACCTCATTCAGTTGAGGCCCTTAGCCTCGTTCCAGAAATTGTGTGGCCACCCAATCCACTCCCAGAACAGTTGGCTTGTGGGTCTCCTGGCACCTTTGTGACCTGAGATATATTTTTCTCCCTTCAACTCCCCAAGCCTTTCAGTACCTGACCTTTCACACCAGCAAGATTGCCCTATCCCTACTCTGCCTCAGAGGCCCGAGGGGCCAACTTTCTCAGAGGATGACAGGTATGCGTGTTGCTCCTCATCCCATCATGCTGGGAGCACCCAGAAGGCAAGGGTCTGGTCAGGCCCAGCCACCACTCAGTGCCTGGCCCAGAGCGGGCATGTCATGCATAGTATTTGTTTAATTTATTGAAGGAATTCTAAGCAACAACGGGAAATGAGATCTATTTTGGCCAAACTCACTTTCCAAGCACAATAGTCAGAGGTTTTAAGCCTGATTTTGTTCAAGCTACTGGGAAAAATACTGTATCAAGTGCAGTGGGAACCAAGAGGGGGTTTTGCCTGGAGGTATCTGTGAAGGCTTCCAGAGGTGTCATCAAAGCAAGTTTTAAGGAATAAATGAAGTTTTACAAGGATGGAAATAAACACTAGCTAGTTGTAGAGAATGGTAGTATGAGCAAAGGTGTGCAAGGTTGGAGGCTGCACATTGAAGACTTTGCCAGAAAGAGGTGGTAAGAGGTAATGTAAGGAAGGTTGCCTAGACTCATCCTGTGGAGGGCCTTACATACCAGCTGGAGGAATAGTTGGGAGCATGTTGTGGAGAAAAAAATCATAACTAAGACTGGCCTGGAAGTCATGTGGGAGAAACAAGAGAGAGGAGGGTGGGGTAGAGGATGTTCACGTGATATAACAGTGTGTGAGACATGGGGCCTCTATGAGAACAGTGGGAGGACAGAGGGTGAAACGTTGATGATGAAATAAATTCTTTCATAAATTACTGGTGGAACTGAAAATTGGCCAAACCATTTTAAAGAGCAGTTTTGCAATATCTACACTTAACCTGCAACCCAGCAATCTGACTTCTAGGTACACACAGTTGAAAATTCCTACCTGTGTGTGGGGAAATATGCACAAGAATATTCATTATAGTATAGTTGGTAAAAAACTAGAAAAGTTTCCATCAGCAGGGAATTATAGAAATAAATTTTATTATTCATATGATGGTATACTATGTAGTAGTTAACATGAACAACTTACATCTATATGTATAAATGGAATAGAGGCCAAAAATAATGCTGAGCAAAACCTCCAAAATTTTAGACAGTTATTTCACATAGAATATTACTTATGGCAAATGTTCTATGTACAAAAAGTACTACATACCATTTATGGACACATAAACATGGCCTGGGCACATACCATAGTCATGACAATGAACAATCGGACCAGGGAGGACAGCACAGGGACTTCAGTGGTATCTGTAATGTTACTTTGCTAGAAAAAAATTCTTAGGCAAACAACAGAAGTATTAACATTTGTTCATTTTCGGTGGAGGGTACATGAGCATTTGCTACATTATCCTCTAACTTTTTTAGAGTGCTTTTTTTTTAAGTAAAAAAGAAAAAATAAGAAAGGAGGGGAGAAATGAAAGAGATCTGGCCATTATCGTGTCTAGCAACTAGAAGCCCACAGACCCCTACTGAAGGGCGCCACAGCCACAATCAGGAAAAATAACAGGAAAAATGACCCGCCAGCCCCTAATAAATGCCACATCACAGAGCCTGGGCAGAGTGCCACTCTTGCCCAGACCCAGCTTCACTGGCTTTCAGTCAAGAAAACAGTAAATGAGTCGTGCACAAAAGTGACCCAAGGTGGAGAACAATGATTTGGAGCTTTTGCCAAGTCAGGAGGCGAAGGCACTTGTAGAGCGAAATTTACACATACATTCCCCACATGAGAAACAACTCATCTCTGCAGGGTGTCAGCGCCACAGCAAAAGTGTCAGGTCCAGCCTTTGCCAGGAACCAGGAAGAGGCCTTCTAAAGGAGAGGGAGAGGAGGAGGGCTTTCAGGGCATCAGATCAGGAGAGAAGGACAGTGAAATCAAAGGGAAAGTAATCAATCTCACTAGGACTAGAATGCAAGCTGTAGGAGGATTTATTCATACCTGCTTTGTTCACTGCTGTGTCCCCAGTGCCTAGAACAGTGTGTGACATATAGTAGATGCTTGTTATGTATCGAGTGAGTGAAAGGGAGCAGTGAGTGGCGGGGTGGAAGAGAGGAGCTTTGAATGCCCTCAGCTCTTCATCATCTTGATTGCTCAAGTGACCAGATTTTGATGCACCAAAGCAGGCACTCAATGTTTCTAGTGAATTTACATTGCTGCCAGAAGTAGGAGCTGAGGACTGGGATGGAGGTGTCAGCAGAAGAAAGGGCAACATGGCCAGAAAGAAGTGAGATTTCAGGAAGAGGAAAGAGCCAAGAAGCTCAGGCATGAAACATCTCTTAAAAAAAGAAAGAAAGAGAAAGAAAGAAAGAAAGAAAGAAAGAAAGAAAGAAAGAAAGAAAGAAAGAAAGAAAGAAAGACCTGCAGGAGTAGACACAGGTATGAGGAAGGTGTTTTTGGAAGCAAAGTGGACACCAGAGAGAAGAAGAGGAGGGCTCTTATTCCAGTTGGGTGCTGCTAGCTCGTAAGGCACCTTTGCACAATTTGAGAAAGGTGCCTCCTCCTGCTGAATGCACAGACTGGAGACTGCAATGTCTTTGGGAGAATTAGGAAAAAGTGGTCCTGGGACATAGGGCTTGGCTATCAGAGCTCAGACTGGATTTCAGTCCTCACTCACTTGGGTTCCCTTATCAGGGTACAATTTGCAGAACTGTAGGCAGTGGCCCTGACTCCCACATTAGCATTCCGGACAACCAGGTTCTTCCAATCAGTGTGCAGTCCACTTCCAGCTGCTGAGGACACTGCCACCACCCTGTTGCCATCCCTGCTTCTCAGCCCCTGCCAGTCCACCTTACCCTGGACCACAGCAGGACCTTCTCTGGCAGGAAGGACTGTTGAGTCAACAGACAAAAATCAGTTCTCAGATGAATTTTCAATATTATTTTATGTGCAAGGACTCTGTGTTCTATTATCAGGAACTTCTCAACTGCCTCATTAGGGAGGTACCCATGCGTCTCTACTCTCCCAACAGAGGCCAAGGAAAGTCCAAGAAGCCAAAGTCTAGAAATAAGCTGCTGCATCCCCTGGTGTTGCCTAAAGGAAATGCTGATGACATTTCTGTCACTCTGGAGGAGAAATAAAAGCCCCCCCACTACCATCCCTGGGTGAGTTATTCAGTCTGCTAGTAAACACTGGGATAGAGCATTGGCACTCTCCCCAAGACCCCAGTGGGATCATGTTACACCTTCTCAGGCAAGAGAAAAGTCTCCTAATTCCAAGAAAGTATCACTCTGCCCCTCCCACCAACAGTTGTCTGCGTTTACTTTCCATGAGTTCTTTTCTCCAGAGGATGACAGGTCCTTGATCTTTTCTTGGGGCTACTCCTGCCCAACCTCTACTCTGAGTTATATCACATCACATTAACTACCTCTCCTTGAACCCAAGTGTGGCAAAATCAATCTCTTTGCACTTCCACTTCCTCATCTGTATTATTGGGAGAAAATAGTATCCACCTTATAGAGTTGTGAGGATTGAGTTAATCCACATAAAGTGTTTAGCTTAGTTCTTGCCATATAGTAGGCACTCAATAAGTGTTACCTATTATTATTATTATTATTATTATTATTATTATTATGAGTCTGAAAGGCATAGTTAAGGGCAATTGAGTGTTAATGGCACTGAAACAGTCTGCACAACCTGATCTGGGTTGGATAGCTCAGAAACCAAGGTTTGTTTCAGGATAGAGGCTTTTGGCAGCTTCCAGGAACTCTCAGGGTGCATTCATCTGCATAGCAAAGTCAGTAACCCTTTCCTCTAGACACTCTAAACTTTCCATCTTGCCTCCTCATTACTGTATTTAGACTGATCTCCTGATCTGAACTGACTGGGCAACCCCAAGGGCTGCTAGTACTAGAAGTTGACCTCAGATGCCATGTTACAACAAGATATGAGGCGCACCTTCTCCATGCCCAGCCTCATCATGGTTGGGAGAACTCTTCTAATGGTTCTGATTCTGACACACTTGGGAATCCCTGGAACCCAATTTGGGGAAACAACTATTGAGCTAAAAAAACCAAAAACTTGCAGTCAGTATCAGGCTCAGTATAGGCAGAGAGGATTTAGGGAGCAAGCGAAATACCCCAAAGTGGTTCTATCATTCAGTGGCTTTTGCCTACAATTCCCCTATTAGAATGCTTTATTCTGCAGCCAGTCATTGTTCCCAGTGAGAATACAAAGGCCCTGAGAATGGGAACACAGTGAACCAGTCTCCAGTGTTGATGGCTTCAGTGGAATAGTTTACTGAGCAAAATCTCTGCAAAAATGAGAAATACAACAGGTGCCAGCTCTCTTCTTTCCCTGCTCAGCCTGCCAACACCTACTATGAAATAGAAACTCAAAATCAGGTAAGGGAAGCACACTGGTGGAGATCCTTAGGGGAAGCATGAGGGGAACAAGGGATCTGGATATGGTTTCAGGATGGTGGGCAAAAAGGATGAAGTGAGGTATGTGTAATGTAGAGGGAACTAAGGGTGTAGCCATGTTTCAGCTTCACCACCTTCAGGATGAACAACAGCTGTAGTGTATGCACATCACACTGCATTTTGAATTAAACCTAGGGTTTTAATCACAGCTCTTCCCCCTATTAGCTGTGTGACTTTGGAGAAGTCACTTAACCTCTCTGAGCCTCAATCTTCCCATCTGTACAATCCTGATGATGACGATGATGATAATGATGATAACAATACCAAATTGGTAATGTTGTTTTGGGGCTTAAATGATAAAAGATGCCCAGTATCTGGCACAGGGAACTCATTTATTTGTGACATCTGAAGTTTGTTCTGTGTCAGAAATAGGGGCTTTGCTAGCAATGTAAAGACACTGAGAAGCAGAAACACAGGGCAGATATGACTCCTGAGCATTCTCTCTGCAGTGTCTGTCCTTGAAATGTCCCCAGAGAAGAGAGAGAATAATCCTCAACCCAGGATTTGGAAGCCTAAATCCAGATGGCATGGCTCATTTATCAGTGCCACCAGGCTCTCCTAATAAGCTTTCTGTATTTGTAACCATAGGAAGAGGAAGAAATGGGCCAGATTCTTTAGCGATAATGAGCACTGCCAGTTCACTTTTATACTGGCAAAGTGCATCGTGATTACTCTGATTAGCCCATTCTCATATCAGTCCTCAGGAGGCACAGGAGTTGGCTTCTCTTTGTTTAAACACATGGGAATTGGGAAGCATGAGGTATTATTGCTTAGGATAAAGCTGAAGCACGAGCTTTCGCTATTTCCAATTTCTGGTCTGGTCAGACCCCTCTTCTAGGTAGTTGCCTTATAGCTGTTAAAATTTTAGGGATGACTTTTTAGGGTCTAGTGCCGTTTGATACTTTTCCAAGAAGATAGGCTGCTGGTGTTGTCTAAGAGACTGTTTTTTACCTATCAGTTGGGGCTGTGGACCCGCCTAGCAGCAAAGAAACTCCAAACCTTAAAAGGTTAGGAATGCAGGGCTCAGGGAGTAAGGGGAAACTGGCCAATGAAAACACTTAGCAACATCCAAGGACCAATTGGGGGTGAGCCCTTCTGTTTCCAAGAGGCAGCCTCAATTTTCATTGGCCATGAACATGAAACCTGCTTCCTTAACTGGGGGGCAGGGGCAGAGAGGTCTGCAGCTCTGTTTGGGTGCTTACACAAATCCAAGAAAACTGGGGAAACTCCACTCAGGCATTTGGCATTAGTAAGTTCTCAGTTGTATCAGGAAAAAAAAAAAACTAAAGAGTTTTTAGCAGACTTTTGCTTTTGCCAGGTCTGCACAAATGCAAATTGTGTGGGCCATAGGCATGTGGTCTGCACACAATATAAAAAAGCATGCATGGTCATCTTAAACACCAGTGAAGGAAAAGGTGTTTATATGTCATCCTTGCTGTCCCAGGCTTGTGTCAGTCAGCAAAGATGGTCAAAGAACTTCCCACTCAACCTGGTGTAGCTCTGGAGTCAATATGACTCAAGCCTGACAGGGTACTAGGGGCTTGTCCTCAGCAAGTGGTGTGAGGGGGGCACTGGAAATAGTGTGTGCTGCCCTGGGCACTACATCTGAGGCTGGCAGTGAGCTGAGGCCCTGAAGGCAGGGGTGGTGTGGGGTGGAGGACTGTGGAGAGGCCTCCCACCTCCCACTGCCCCTGCACCCCTGCTATGAAGGGCTGGTTTTCCTAACCAGCCATTGTGTATGGGGCCACTGTCCTTGGTTTCTCCACCAGCCCCACCCCACAAGAGACCTGACACCCAATTCTGAGCTTCAGCTGGCTGCTGGGAGTCAATTGGCAGGTCTGGCTCATGTCAGTCCCTCCCTTCCCTCAATGTTGGAACTCTGCTTAGACCCTGTGGCTTCTGTGGGCCTGTGGGCCTGCAGGCTAGGCAACTAGATTCCCACCAAATCCTATGTACTGCTATTGCACCCTCCTCCCTGCACTCCCCAGATGGTGCCATCTGTACCAAATCTGCTTTAAGTTTTTCCCAAACCCCTTAGACGTTATAGACTGCTTCTAGTGTCCTGCCTGGGCTCTTCTTCAATTTTAGCAAGGTGAGATGGAGAGAGTAAATATTTGCCAAAATAATCAACAAATGGCATAGATTAATATCATTATTAACATTTGGTGCATGATTAATATTCAAACACAAGGTTTAACCTGGTTAATTTCGCAGAGGCCTCAAGCAGCCTCTTCAGGGTAAAATTATGTGTGTAGGCAGGTTATGTTTTTCAGAGATTTCATTTTAGAGTAGTAAATGAAGTTACAGTGAATTGGAATATAAAGGTGACATTAAGTCTGATGGGAGTGAGAACTACTGGAGTAGGGAAATGGCATGTCATGGTTGCATGTGTGCATTCCCATCTCCCCTAAGTCCACTGTGGGCACCCCAGAGGCAGCACTGAGCCTGACTCCCCTCTCTCCTCTGCCCCACACCTGCACACCTAGTCTAGGCCTGGCACAGAACAGATGCAGGAAGGGAGAGGTTGACCAAAGAATTCTGAACAGAAGCTACCTAACTTAGGTCTGTGAATGCCCTGAATGTCATACCTATACCTGGCTCATTCATTTATTAAATAAAGCACCTAAAATGCACCTGGCACACAATAAGTCTACCCCTTGAACTCAGGCCTAAGGCTCCCTGCTCACTCTACAAAGTCCTTGCAGCTTCCTTTTTTTTTGTCTCAAAAAAGGGACTGTCTTCTTGGTCAGACATTCTGCTCAGCTTTGATTTTCAGCCGCTTTCCAAGATTCTGCCTCTTAAATCCTCCCCCTTCAGTTCCTCCCATTACTGCAAAGAAATAGGTGTGGTCCAGTTCCTAAACCCCTTCCAGTTCCAGAACACCCCACCCCAACCTGTATCTAACACCCAGGCTTCTACTAGCCTGAAAAGTGGGTTGGGGTGAGGATCAACTCACAAAGAAAACACAGACATTGAGCCCTGCTCTCAGGGAGGAAGTAGATGGGGAGCAGAGTAGGGAATGGAGAAACTGCAAGGCCAGGAAGTCAGCTGGTGACAGTCCTCTCCTAGACCCCTATGTGGAGTGAACTGGAACTGCCAATCTACTACAGAGGCAGCCCAGAAGGCCCGCCACTGCATCACCACACAAGCTTGGAGCTCAAAGAGCGGAGCTTCAGACTTTTGTTTCAAAGGCTAGCTCATTCTGCCTGACCCTGTGGTTTGAACACATTGTAGATGTTTTCCTGCTGAAATCACAGGGTCTAGGGATTAGACAGATTGGGAGGGAAGGATAGAACACCAGGGACAGGGCCTGAGAGGGTGGCCTAATCCATGATGCCTACAAGGCCTTTCTCTCAGGCAAGGCCTCCAGACTCCTCCAGTCTCCTCCCCAGGTCAGTCTACTCCCTTACCCGAAAGAAAGTACTTGGGATCTGCGTCAGCTGTTTTTCTTAGGGCTGGCAGGCCATATAGCAAAGCCAGACTGAGGGGTGAGGGGGAAAAATAAATCAAGCAGTGTCCTTCAGTCCTGTGTGGGCAGCTTCTGAGAGAAGTCCTTTCAGACTCCTTTTGTTTTTCAACCCATACCCACCCCTAGCCTGTTGAGAATCATTGATAGCTGAGGGCCAGAATCAGATGAGTAAGTAAGCCAGACACTAAGTGTTCCACCCATTAATCCTCCTGCCATGTTTTGCTTCTCCAGCTTCTTGGATCTTTTCTGTGCTGTCTTCTGTTTTAAAGCCGATTTGGAAAGTCAGGTGGATGTACTTCTGCATAGCGCCGGAGTCAGGCTACTTGCACAGGGGAAGGAAAGGGCATCTGGCCCTGCTGTTTCTTTCCTGCTCCTTCTGATCTCCACGCTACAAGAGGCCACAAAGGAGTGGCCAGTAGACATGTTTTGTTTGACTTTTTGAACACATTTATTTTTACATTGAAATATACATATATATTATTATTGACTAGAGGCCCAGTGCACAAAATTCGTGCACAGGAGGGGGGTGTCCCTCAACCCGGCCTGCACCCTCTCCAATCTGGGACCCCTCAGGGGATGTCCGACTGCCTAAACTGTCAGTGGGACATCCCTTTCACAATCCAGGACTACTGGCTCCTAACCTCTTGCCTGCCTGCCTGATTGCCCCTAACTGCTTCTGCCTGCCAGCCTGATTGCCCCCTAACTGCTCCCCTGCTGGCCTGATTGACACCTAAATGCTCCCCTGCTGGCCTGATCGCCTCCAACTGCCCTCCCCTGCTGGCCTGATGGCCCCCAACTGCCTTCCCCTGACAGCCTGATCGCCCCAACTGCCCTCCCCTGCTGGCCTGATCGCCCTCCCCTGCTGACCATCTTGTGACGGCCATCTTGTGGCGGCCATCTTGTGATGATATCATGGTGGCCATCTTGTGATGATGTCACACGAGGGCGTCATGTGACGCCACCTAGGCTTTTATTATATAGGATAGTATTACAGATGTCTCTCATTTCCCCCCTTTCCCCTCCTCTGCCCAGCTCTTACCTACCCCCCAAGTCTTCACCACCCTATTGTCCATGTCCATATAAGTATATAAGTTCTTTGGTTATCTCTTTTCATAGTAGACATGTTTTGATGTTATAGCTTGCAAATTTGAAATAGTGTCAATGTTGAAAAGTGACAGTATTTTACATTTTAAAAATATAAATTTTTGGCATTTCAAAAAACTGAAAGATGTGGCAGCCCTAGGCCAGTAATTTCATATGACAAGCAGCTGTCCCCTTCGACAGGGCACAGACTGTCCAGTTTCTCACAGTCCCCATACCTCCCTATGGTGCTCCAGGCAGGGAGAGCCACTTATCATTCTTGTGTTAGTGTTTGTACGCACAGGACCTGCTTCATGCACTTATATGAACTTCCTGAGCTCTCTCAGCATTTCAGCTGAGATCCCTGACTTACATCCAGCTACTTGCTATTTCCAAAACACATCTTCATGTTTGCCTTTATTCTACCCTCTATGTGGAATGCCACCCTAGAAAATGTCTACCCATCCTTCAAGACCCAATACAACCTCATCTCCCCTGTGAAGCCTTCTCTAACTCATGCAGAGTTAGGGAATTCTTTCCCTGAATTCTCAAGGAATCTAGTCTAATGCTCCATCACTATCATTTATGTGTTTATATGTCTGTTTCTAATTATAATATGTGTTTAATATGTCTATTTCTGCTGCTAAATTATGTGTACCTTGAAGGCAGGGAGTGGGTTTTCCTTATCCTTGAATTGCCAGCTCCGAGGGCAAGGCCTGGTACACAGGTGATGCTCAATGCTTGTTGAATAAATTATGGAAGAACTGCCTGAAGGGATGGAAAGGGAGTTATAAAGTATTCACCTAATAGATAGTGACTGTCCTTTGATGGGGACCACAGGCAAGTTAGGTGGTACCAGAGCAGTTCTAGTTTCCCTGAATTCATTCAGTACCAAGTGCTTGGAGCAAAGCCTGTCACACTCTAGGGCAGGGGTCCTCAAACTTTTTAAACAGGGGGCCAGTTCACCGTCCCTCAGACCGTTGGAGGGCCGAACTATAGTTTAAAAAAAAAAAACTATGAACAAATTCCTATGCACACTGCACATATCTTATTTTGAAGTAAAAAAACAAAACGGCAAAAACACCCGCATGTGGCCCGCGGGCCGTAGTTTGAGGACGCCTGGTCTGGGGCCTCATATAAAAGAATGGGGCCCTTTTCCAAGGAGACTGACACTTGAACTTTTTGTTTGACGTTTTGGACACATTTTATTGTTTTTTAAAAAATATACATATATATTATTGTTGATAGTATTACAGTTTGGAGTTGGAGTGCTCCACAGGCCACCCCACATCACTCTGGTTTAGAATTCTGCACCCAGCACATCCCAGTTCCAGGACCCTGGACAAGTGACTTAACCTCTCTGAGGTTCAATGTCCAAACCAGAAAATAAAATAAAAATAATACTTCATTACAGAGTAGGTATGGGGAGTAAACAAGGTCAAGTGACATGTTCCAGACAGTTAAGTGTTTGGGCCCTTTGTTGGTCTGGGTTAGTAAGAGAATATTTGTGTGTGAGAATGTGAGTGGGTATGTTAAATGACATGGGAACTGCACTGATATGATCTGTGTTCCTATCCAAGTGTGACTCTTTAGGATACCTTTTCCAGGGAAGATTAAGGCACATTTTCTAAAAGAAAGATCCTGTTTCAAGATGGTCAACAAAAACTCCAAAGAAAGAGCTAAGTCCACTTATTCCATAAAGGCTGCTCACAGTCATGGCAGTTGGAGCTCTTCCCCACCCCAATCTCCATCCCACAGTGCCCACGATACTCATAAGCACTGCACTTGCTTAACCCACTTGGCTGCAGTCCCCTCATCTCTATCATGGAAAAGTAATTGTGTGGAAGGTTGGGAGGGACCACTAATAAGACTGGGTATCTAAAAGGACTTAACTTGGTCTTAGCATACAGGGCTGATGCTCAATAAGTGTTAGGCCCTTTCTCTTCCTGGGGCCACAGATTGCAGGATTGCATTCTTAACAAAGAATGGCAGAGGGTGGGATGCTGAAAACAGTGTTGTATACTGAAGGGGTGGGCATGAAAGTGGCAGGAGCAGGAGAAATTTTCATAGAGCCTAATGAGACTGAGGATTTGGGAATGGGGGAAAGGAAGACACATGTGGGGGTCCTAAATGTGTGAAGTCTCTGACTCATTCCTGAATACCCACAACATCTCCACACAGGGCCCAGCCAGCCTGATGCTACCAGCTCCCAACTAACCCAAAAAGGCCAGATTGTGGTTAACAGATCTTTCTGAGATTTCCCATAGACACCATGTGGGGATTATTGGTTAGAAATATACCTGCCACTGAACTTGACAGATGATTTGTACAAGAATAAAACGTGTGATGAAGCTCCAGGCTCCCAGACAGTCTGCTCATAATGTGTATCTGGAAATATGAATCCTATGCTGCCAAAGCAAATTGGGATTCTTTGAACTTTCTGGTGCTTTGGATTGTGTTAGAAGGGATTGATCAGCATTTCTTGATCCTCCATCTAGTGGCAGAAGGCAACCTGGTCCTAGTATCGCCCAGCCCTACACCCAATGACAGAAGGTGGCCGAGGTAGGAATCTTCTCCTCTGGTAGCACTAGCAGAGGTTGAGTGGGAGCCATCTTGCACCAAGCTTCCCGGAGAGTTGGCTGGGTGAGGCACTCTGCTTTTTGGCCTGGTATCTCTCATTGCTTACCAAGAGGATCTCAGTGAGAGGCCTGGAGAAGCACCTTCTACAACTACTGGGGGCACCAATAGGGATCAAGTGGGGACCGCACAGGTTTCTGTCCTGAGGAGGAGCTTTCCTTCTGCACAGCATGGTGTCTCCCACCCTTACTTAATGGTATCAGTCCTGGGGAAGTGCATTCTGTTCCTGTGGGAAACACCAGTAGGGTGAGAAAAGCAGATCAGAATAGCACTGCAAAGGCTCTGGAAACTAAATTGTAATTGTAACCACAGCTCATACAAGTAGGCCACAACCTACAAGCTTAACCTAAACAGAATGGCTGTCTGCTAAAGTAGAAGACTGAAATCTCTTAACATAATATCCAAAATGTCCAGGATACACTAAAAAAATCACTTATCATACCAAGAACCAGGAAAATCACGACATGAATGAGAAAAGATAACACATGCCAACACCAAGATAAGTCAGATGTTAGCATTATTGAGCAATAATTTTAAAGCAGTCATCATAAAATGCTTCAACAAATACTCTTGAAAAAAATAAAAAAAATAGAAAATCTCAACCCAAGAAATAAAAGATATAGAAAAGAATCCAATGGGCCCTAACTGGTTTGGCTCTGTGGATAGAGTATCAATCCATGGACTGAAGGGTCCAGGGTTCGAATCTGGTCAAAGGGCACATACCTCAGTTGCAGGCTCAATTCCCAACCCTGGTCGGGGGTCATGTGGTAGGCAATCAATCGGTGTGTTTCTCTCATGTTGATGTTTCTCTCTCTCTCTGTCTCTCCCCTCCCTTCCACTCTCTCTAAAAATCAATGGAAAAAATATCCTCGGGTGAGGATTAACAACAACAAAAAAGAACCTAATGGAAATTATAGAACTGAAAAATACAATAACAAAAACTCACTGGATAGGCTTAATAGAAGAAGTAATATGACAGAGGAACTAATCAGTGAACTTGAAGATAGACAATAGAAATTATACAATCTTAACAGCAGACAGAAAACATACTAAAAATACATTAACAGAGCATTAGAGACCTGTGGGACAATAACATGAAAAAATCTAAGATTGTTTTTCATCAGAACCCCCAGAAGGAGAAGAGAAACAAAGCAAGACAAGAAATAAAGAATAAAAAGTCCCAAATTTGGTGAAAGGCATAAACCCACAGATTCAAGAAGGTGAGCAAACCCAAAGAGGATACCCACCCCCCAATTAACACCAATAAAAGTCATAAATAAATGTCTGATAACTAAAGACAAAGAAAAACATATTGAGAGCAGCCAGAGGAAAAACAATCAATTACCCATAGTGGAAAAACAATTCAACTGACAGTAGATTTTTCATCAGAACCCATGGAATTCAGAAAAAAGGAGCACATTTTTGAAGTGCTGAAAGAAAAGAGCTGTCAACATAGAATCCTTTATCCAATGAAAATATCCTTCAGGAATGAAGGGGAAATCAAGATATTCTCAGAGGAAGGAAAACCAACAGAATTTGTTATCAGGAGACCTATCCTGAAAGAACAGCTAAAGGAAGTGCTTTAAACATAAAATAAATTATTTAAAAAGAAACTTTGGAACAACAGGAAGGAATAAAATACCGGATGAGAAAAAATATGGATAAATACAATAGAGTTTTCTTCTCTTGAAGTTTCTAAATTATGTTTTATGGTTGAAGCAAAAATTATAATACTGTCTACAGTGATTCTAAATGTAGGTAGAGGAAATAGTTAAGGCAATTATAAGTGAAGAGAGGCCAGAAGAACATAAAGGGAGGTCATAAGGGCATAAAGGGAGGTAAGATTTCTACATTTAACTTGAACTGGTAAAATAACACACCAGCCACTGTGATAAGATTTTACACACACACACACACACACACACACACACACACACACACACCCCTAAAGCAAAGCTATACAAAGAGATAAACTCAAATACAATAGATACATATAGAATGTAATTTAAAAATGTGTTCTCCAAGCTGGTGTGGCTCAGTGGTTGAGTGTCGATCTATGAACCAGGAGGTCACGATTCAATTCCCGGTCAGGGCACATGCCCAGGTTGTAGGCTTGATCCACGATGTGGGGTGTGCAGGAGGCAGCCAATTGATGATTCTCTCCCATCATTGATGTTTCTATCTCTCTCTCCCTCCCCCTTCCTTTCTGAAATTAATAAAAATATTTATATATATTTTAAAATGTGTTCAAGTAACCCACATTAAAATAGGAAAAGAAAAACAGAAAACAAAAGATAAAGTAGCCCTAACCAGTTTGGCTCAGTGAATATAGCATTGGCCTGCGGACTGAAGGGTCCCAGGTTCGATTCCAGTCAAGGACATGTACCTTGGTTGCGGGCACATCCCCAGTAGGGAGTGTGTAAGAGGCAGCTGATCGATGTTTCTCTCTCATCAATGTTTCTAACTCTCTATCCCTCTCCCTTCCTCTCTGTAAAAAGTCAATAAAGAAAGATAAAGTAATAGACCTAACATAGCAATAATCACATTAAATGTAAATGGTCTATATATCAAAAGTGAAAGATAGACATTAGTGGAGTGGACTAAAAATCATGACCCAACTATATTTTGTCCACAAGAAACTCTCTTTGAACATAACAATATAGGTAAGTTGAAAGTAAGAAGATGGAAAAAGACATAGCATGCAAACATTAATTTTAAAAAGCAAGCAAGACTACATTGACATCAGATAAAGTAGACTTCATAACAAAGAAATTACAAGGGAAAAAGAGAGACATTATATAATGATGAAAGGATCAAACCACCAGGAAGACATAGCAATCCCAAATGAGGATGCATCAAGTACCAGAGCTGCAAAATACAAGAAGCAAAAACTAATAGAGCTGATAGGTGAAACAGACGAGTCTATCTCATGATAGTTCATTACTTAAATACTCCACGTCCAATAATTGATAGAATATACTAGACAGAAAATCAGAATAACTCAGCAATACAATCAATCCATATGATCTAGTTAACATATATGTAACACTCCTACCAATAAGAGCAGAATACACATTTTTCAAGAATTCATAGAACATTCACTAAGGTAAATCTTAGATTATAAACAAACCTCAATAAGTTAAAAATATTTGAAAAAATGCTCAAAGTCACTAATCATCAGAGAAATGCAAATTAAAACCACAGTGATATCACCTCACACCTGTCAGAATGGATATCATCAAAAAATCAATAAACAACAAGTGCTGGCAAGGATGCAGAGAAAAGGGAACACAAGTTCCTGCTGGTGGGTATGCAGATTGGTGCAGCCACTATGAAAAACTGTATGGAGTTTCCTCAAAAATTTAAAAATGGATCTTCCATTTGACCCAGCAATCCCATTTCTGGGAATATATCCTAAAAACTCCAAAACACTAATCAGAAAGAATAATACGTACCTCTATGTTTATAGCAGCATTATTTATTATAGCTAAGATTTGAAAACAACCCAAATACTCATCAGTAAATAAATGGATAAAAAAGCTGTGGGACATTTACACTATGGAATACTATGCAGGTATAAAAAAGGGACTCTTACCCTTTGAGACAGCACGGATGGACCTGGAAAATATTATGCTAAGTGAAATAAGCCAAACTGAGAAAGACAAATATCACATGATCTCACTTATTTGTGGGATCTAATGAACAAGATGAATTGACCAACAAAATAAGACCTGAAACATAGAGGCATGGAACAGACTGACATACCTCAATGTGGGGTTGGGGAGATGAGAAGAGACAAACCAAAGAGCTTATATACTTATATGCATAGCCCATGGACACAAGCAATAATGTAGTAAAGATCTAGGGGTGTGTAGATAGGGGCTTGGAGGAGGGGGGAAGAGGGGAAATGGGAGATACCTGTAATACTATCAACAATAAAAATATTTTTTTAAAAAAGAAATCATATTGAGTGTATTCTCTGACCATAATGCAATCAAACTACAAATCCATAGAAAAAGACAACAGAAAATCTCTAAACACTTGGAAATTAAACAAAGCACTTTTAAACAATCCACCGCCAAAGAGGAAGTCTCAAAGAAAATTAAAAAATACACAATCTATAGATTCAACACAGTCCCTATCAAAATACCAGCGGCATTTTTCACAGAACCAGTACAAATAATACAAAAATTCATATGGAACTACAAAAGATCCTGAATAGCCATAGCAATCTTGGGAAAGAAGAACAAAGTTAGAGGTATCATGCTACCTGATATCAAACTGTACTACAAGGCTATAGTAATCAAAATGGCATGGTACTGAAATAAAAACAGACACATAGGTCAATGGAACAGAATAGAGACCCCAGAAATAAACCCATGCTGTTACGGTCAATTAATCTATGAAAAAGGAGGCAAGAATATACTATAGGGTAAAGACAGTCTATTTAATAAATGGTTAAATGGTGTTGGGAAAACTGAACAGATATAAGCAAAAAATGAAACTAGACCAACTACTTACACCATATACAAGAATAAACTCAAAATGGATTAAAGACTTACATGTAAGACTTGAAACCATAAAACTCCTAGAAGAAAACATAGGCAGCAAAATCTCTGACATTTCTCATAGCAATATTTTTTCTAATATATCTCCCCGGACAAGGGAAACAAACAAACAACAACAAAAAAAACAAATGGAAATACATCCAACTAAATGTTTTTGCACAGCAGAAAACCATCAACAAAACAGAGACAACGTACTGAACAGAAGATATTTGCCAAAGCTACATCTGATAAGAAATTAATACCCAATATTTATAAAGAATTGATACAATTAAACACCACCACCCCAAACAATCCAATTAAAAAGTTGGCAGAAAACCTGAATAGACACTTCTCAAAAGAGGATATACAGATGGCCAATAGACATATAAAATGTCATTAATCATCAGAGAAATGCAAACTAAAACCACAATGAATTATCACCTCACACCTGTCAGAATGGCTATCATCAATAAATCAACAAACAGCAAGCGTTGACAAGAACGTGGAAAAAAGAAAACCCTTATGCACTGTTGGTGGGAATGCAAATTGGTACACCCACTATGGAAAAATAGTATGGAGATTCCACCAAAAATTTAAAATGGAACTGCCTTATGACCCAGCAATTACTTTTCTGGGTATATATCTGAAGAAGCCCAAAACACTAATTTGAAAAGACATATGCACCCCTACATTCATTGCAGTGTTATTTACAATAGCTAAGATATGGAAGCAACCAACTGCCTATCAATAGACAAGTGGATAAAGAAGATGTGGTACATATATACAATGAAATATTACTCTGCTATAAAAAAGAATGAAATCTTACAATTTGCAACAATATGGATGGACCTAGAGGGTATTATGCTAAGTGAAATAAGTTGGACAAAGTCAAATACCATATGATTTCACTTATATGTGTAATATAAAGAACCAAATAAATGAACAAATAAAGCAGAAAAAATTTATAGGGGTAGAGAACAAACTGATTGTTGCCAGAGGGTAGGGGTTTTGGGGGAATGAGTAAAAAAGGTGAAGACATTAAGAGGCACAAGTTGGTATTTACAAAATAATCATGGGCTGTCAAGTGCAGCATAGGGAATTCAATAATCTATATAATAGAGGAATATGCAAATTAGCTGGGATGCCATAACTTCATGACTGAACATCAGGGACCTGAGGCTGCATGGAGCCTGGCCAGGGCGAGGGACCTCAGGCCTCTCCCCTCACCCAGCGGGGCTTGATGGGGGAACTCAGGCCGCGCCCCCTGCCCGGTGGAGCTTGACAGGGGTCCTCAGGCCGCGCTGGGCTGGGGGACCTCAGGCTGTGCCCCCTGCCCAGTGGGGCTTGATAGGGACCTTAGGCCATGACCCCCACCTGGCGGGGCTTGACGGGGGTGAGGCAGGCTGGGTCTGGGTCTCCTGCAATTTTGAAGCATGTGAGGGTGGTTGGTGGGGACTTGACTCTAGGTCCCACGGCATGCCCCAGAATCTGACAGGAGGGAGATTTTCATGTACATTTTACTAATTTTCTTTCATCTCTGACACTTCTATTATAGAGAAAGGGCAAATAACAGTATTAAAATATTTCCTCTAATTAATTCCCTTTTAATGTGCACGAATTTTGTGCACCAGGCCACTAGTATATATATAAAAGCTTAAGCGACCATTCCACTGTTTGACTGGTAGCTATGATGCACACTGACCACCGGGGGCAGACGCTCAATGCACAGGCATGGAAACATGGAACAGACTGATGAATCTCAGAGGGAAGTGGGGAGGGGAGGCAGGAAGAGATTAACCAAAGATCTTATATGCATACTAGAGGCCCAGTGCACGAATTTGTACACCAGTGGGGTCCCTTGGCCTGGCCTGCGGGGATCGGGCCAAAACTGGCTCTCCAACATCCCCCAAGGGGTCCTAGATTGCGAGAGGGTGCAGGCCAGGCTGAGGGACCCCACCAGTGCACGAATCCATGCACCGCCTCAGGTATTGTAATGACTATGAATGGTGCCAGGGGTAATAGAATTATTGGGAGAATCAATTTGTAAATTATATAATTGTCTAACCACTACACAATACACCTGAAACTAATCTATATATATAAAAGCCTAAGTGACTGTCCCACTGTTTGACTATTCACCTGATAGCTATGATGCACAATGACCACGGGGGGTGGGGTGGGGAGGGCAGATGCTCCAACCAGTAGAGGAGGGAGCCTGATTCCTCGTGGAATCGGCCATGGGTTAGGTTGCTGCTAGGGCACTATTGGCTCCAAATATGCTTCACCCGCACCCCAGACCCAGAGATCGATTTCAGCCCGATCCCCGCAGGCCAGGCCAAGGGACCCTACCAGTACATGAATCCATGCACTGGGCCTCTAGTATAAAATAATATTGAATTCCTTTATATAACACTAGAGGCTCAGTGCACAAAATTCATGCATGGGTGCAGTCCCTAGGCCTGCTCCTTTTTAATGCCAAGTAGCATTTCATGGTATGAATGTACCAGTTTGTTTAACCATTCACCTGTTAAAGGAGATCTGGATTGTTTCCAGTTTGAAGCTATTATGAATAAGGCTGCTATAAAAATTCCTGTAACAGGTGTGTCTGTGAACATAAATTTTCATTTCTATGGGATAAATGCCTAAGAATGCAGTTGCCGCTTTTATGGTAATCACATGCTTAATTTTTTAAAAAATTATCAAACTATTTTCCAGAGTGGCTGTACCATCTCACATTCCACCAGAAATGTATGAGTTGACTCAGTTTCTTGGCATCCTCACCAGCCTTTGGTATGGTCACTTTTTTTTTTAATTTTAGCTATTCTGTTGGGGATGGTATCACACTATGATCTTAACTTACATTTCCCTAATGGCTAATGATGTTGAACATCTTTTCATGAGTTTATTTTGCCATCTGTATATTCTCTTCAGTGCAGTGTCTGTTCATGGCTTTGCCGATTTTCTAATTGGATTGTTTATTTTTACTGTTGAGTCTTGATAGTGCTTTACGCATTCTAGATACTAGCCCTTTGTTGGATATGTGGTTTACAAATACTTTCTCCCACTCTGCAGCTTGTCTTTTACATCCTCTTCACATGGGCTTTTGCAGAGCAAGAAATTTTAATTTTGATGAGATTCAATTTATCAATATTTCTCTTTGTGGTGTATCCTTTCAGCGTCAAGTCCCAAGAACTCTTTGTCTAGCCCTAGATACCAAAGAAATTTTCTATTTTTAAAAAAAGTTTTATAGCTTTATGTGTACATTTAACTCATTATCCATTTTGAGTTAAATCTTTTGTAAGTTGTGAAGTTTATGTCAAGTTTCTTTGTCTCCTCCTCCTCCTCCTCCTCCTTCTTTTACTCCCTCCTCTTCCTCTTTCCTCCTCCCTCCTCCTCCTCCTCCTCTTCCTTCTTTCTTCTTCCTGAAAATGTCAATCCATTCAGTAACATTTGTTGAAAAGACTCATTCCTCCATTGAATTGCTTGGTTGTGTTTTCTGTGTCTATTTCTGGGTTCCCTATCCTGTTTCATTGATCTGTATATCTATGTCTTCACACAATCCTTTTTATTATATGTTTATATATTGTTGACAATATTACAGGTATCTCCCATTTCTCCCCCTGCCCCCATCCACCCAGCTTCCTCCCCACCCCGGGCCTTCCCCACACTATTGTCCATGTCCATGGGTTATGCATATGTGCATATGTTCTTTGGTTAATCTCTTTCCATCCCTCCCACCCCGTCCCCTCTGAGATCTGTCTGTCTGTTCCATTCATCCATGCCTCTGGACCTATTTTGTTGGTCAGTTTATTTTGTTCATTAGATTCCATACATAAGTGAGATCTTGTGATATTTGTCTTTTTCTAACTGGCTTACTTTGCTTAGCTGCTAAGCCAGTGGTCTGCAAACTCATTAGTCAACAGAGCCAAATATCAGCAGTACGATTGAAATTTCTTTTGAGAGCCAAATTTTTTAAACTTAAACTTCTTCTAACGCCACTTCTTCAAAATAGACTCGCCCAGGCCATGGTATTTTGTGGAAGAGCCACACTCAAGGGGCCAAAGAGCCGCATGTGGCTTGCGAGCCGCAGTTTGCCGACCACGGGCTTAGCATAATAATCTCCAGGTCCATCCATGCTGTCGTAAAGGGTAAGAGATCTTTCTTTTTTTAAAATTAAATCTTTAAGTAAAAGTATTACATATGTCCCCCATTTCCCCCCATTGGTCCATTCTAGCCTGCTCCCGCCACCCCACCCCAGGCCTTCACCACCCTATTACCTGTGTCCATGGGTAAGAGATCCTTCTTTTTTATATCCATGTAGTATTCCATTGTGTAAATGTACCACAGCTTTTTTATCTAGTCATCTACTGGTGGGCACTTGGGCTGCTTCCAGATCTTAGTGTTGTAAATAATGCTGTTATGAACATAGTGGTCCATATATTCTTTCTGATTGATGTTTCAGGATTCTTAGGATATATTCCTAGAAGTGGAATCACTGGGTCAAATAGCAGTTCCATATTTAATTTTTTTGAGGAACCTCCATACTCTTTTCCACGATGGCTGCACCAGTCTGCTGATTTTATTGATGGTAGCCATTCTGGCAAGTATGTGGTGATACCTTGCTATAGTTTTAATTTGCATCTCTCTGATGATTAGTGATGTTGAGCACTTTTTCATATGTCTATTGGCCATCTGTATGTCCTCTTTGGAAAAGTGTCTATTCAGATCTTTTGCCCATTTTTTAATTGGATTGTTTGTCTTCCTGGTGTTGAGCTGTATGAGTTCTTTGTATATTTTGGAAATTAAATCCATACCAGATGTATCATTGGCAAATATGTTCTCCCATACAGTGGGTTCTCTTTTTTCTTTTTTGTTGGTGGTGGTTTCTTTTGCTGTGCAGGAGCTTTTTAACTTAGTTACAATCCCATTTTTTTCATTGTTTCTCTTGCCTTAGGAGATATATTGGTGAAAATACTGCTATGTGAGTTATCTGAGATTTTACTGCCTATGTTTTCTTCTAGGATTGTTATGGTTTTGCCACTTACATTTAAGTCTTTTATCCATTTTGTGTTTATTCTTGTGTGTGGTGTCAGTTGTTGGTCTGGTTTCATTTTTTGCATGTACCTGTCCAGTTTTCCCAACACCATTTATTGAAGAGACTGTCTTGACTCTATTGTATGCTCTTGCCTCCTTTGTCAAATATTAATTGACCATATTGGTGGGGGTTGATGTCTGGGTTCTCTGTTCTGTTCTATTCGTCTGTATGCCTGCTCTTGTGCCAGTACTGAGCTGTTTTGAATACAATGGCTTTGTAGTATAGTTTTATATCTGGTTTTGTGATCCCTCCAACTTTGTTCTTCTTTCTCAAGATTGCTGAGGCTATTTGGGGTCTTCCATATAAATTTTTGGAATATTTGTTCCAGATCTGTGAAATAATGTCATTTGTATTTTAATGGGAATTACATTGAATATATAGATTGCTGGGTAGTATGGACATTTTAATGATGTTAACTCTTCCAATCCATGAAATCGGTATATACTTCTACTTGTTTGTATATTCCTCTACTTCTTTTTTCAATGTTCAATCGTTTTCTGAGTACAGGTCTTTTACCTCCTTGGTTATGTTTATTCCTAGGTATCTTTTTTGTTGTTGCTGCAATGGTAAATGGGATTTTAAAATATTTTTTATTTATTTTTTATTTTTTGTTAATCCTCATCTGAGGATATTTTCCATTGATTGTGGGATAGTTACACAAATCTAAATGTGATAAAACTGCATACACACATGATACATACACACACACAGTATACATGTAAAATGAGTGAAATCTGAATAAGCTCTGTGAATTGTACCAATACCAACTTCCTGGTTTTGATATTGTACTACTAGAGACCCAGTGCATGGGCGGCGGAAGGGGTGGGGGGCGGTCCCTCAGCTCAGCCTTCACCCTCTCCAATCCGGGACACCTCAGGGGATGTCCGACTGCCAGGATCACTGGCTCCTAACTGCTCACCTGCCTGGCTGCCTGATCACCCCTAAATGCTCCCCCTGCTGGCCTGGTCACCCCCAACTGCCCCCCTGCCAGCATAGTCGCCCCCAACTGCCTGCTCCCCCCCTGCTGACCTGGTTGCCCTTAACTTCTCCCCGCACTGGCCTGGTCTCCCCCAACTGCCCCCTGCCAGCATAGTCACCCCCAACTGCCCCCCCCCCCGCTGGCCTGGTCACCCTTAACTGCTCCCCCCGCCAGCCTGGTCTCCCCGAACTGCACCCCCCCCCCCCGCCGTGGGCCTGGTTGCTCAGTCATTTGGTCGCCCCTCACTAAACCCTCTGCCAGCCTGGTCGCCCCATCCAGCCTGCTGCTCGGTTGTTTAGTCACCCCTCACTAACCCCCCTGCCGGCCTGGTTGCCCCATGCAGCCTGTTGCTCAGTCATTTGGTCATCCCTCACTAACACCCCTGCCAGCCTGGTCTCCCCACACAGCCTGTTTGGTCATCCATTTGGTTGTTTTGGATGCGACGGTCACTTAGCCTTTTATATATATATATATAGACTAGAGGCCCAGCGCACAAAATTTGTGCATGGGGGGGGGTATCCCTCAGCCCAGCCTGCACCGTCTCCAATCTGGGACCCCTCGAAGAATGTCCTACTGCCAGTTTACAGGTATCGTGCCTAAACTGGCAGTCGGACTCTCACAATCCGGGACTGCTGGCTCCTAACCACTCACCTGCCTGCCTGCCTGCCTGATTGCCCCTAACCACTCTGCCTGCCGGCTTGCTCTCCCCCAACTGCCCCCTGCTGCTGGCCTGCTCGCCCTCAAATGCCCCCCCCCGTCAGCCTGATCACCCCCAACTGCCCCCTGTGCCAGTGTGCTCGTCCCCAACTGCCTCCCCTGCCAGCCTGCTCACCCCAACTGCCCCCCTCTGCTGGCCTGCTCACTCCAAACTGCCCCCCACCACTGTCCTGATCACCTCCAACTGACCCCCACTGACGGCCTGCTCTCCCCCAACTGGCCCCCCTGCTGGTCTGCTTACCCCCAATGGCCCCGCCCCCCACCAGCCTGATCACCCACAACTGCCCTCCCCTCTTGGCCTCTACGTCAGTCCCGCCACCATAGCTTTGTCTAGAAGAACATCCGGAAGTTCTCTTGGAAGGTCTCCCAGTCTAATTAGCATATTACCCTTTTATTAGTATAGATAGTTAAGTTACCTAAGATGTCAACATCAGGAAAAAGTGGCTGAGGGTCACAGAACCCCTTGCACTTTTTTTTTTTTTTTTTTGCAATTACCTGTGAATCTATAATTACTGTAAAATAAAAGTTTAAAAAGTGGGTTTGGTGTATTTACTTAATGTATTTATTTCCTGATATGTCTGAGCTGGGCTTTTTTTTGGAGATCATATAAATCAGTATATTGGAAAGCAGGGAAGGGAGGAAAATCAGCATTTGCTGGGTGCCTGTTCTGGGCCTGATAATTCACACATGTGATCTTACTTTGTTCTTGGCATTTTATTCTCATTTCACAGATGAAGAAAATTAGTTGTAGGCTTAGAGATTGTCCAAGTTATTAGTTAATAATCTCTAATTGAATCTAATAATTAGTAAATGCTTCCATGTGCTAAATGTTATGCATTAATTACAATCTCATTTAATATTTAAAATAATAATGCAAAGCAAGTACTTCTATTATCCCCATCTATACTAATAAAAGCCTAGGTGGTCCTCACACCCTCATGCAATGCCCTCATGTCATCACAAATTGGCCACCACAAGATGGCCCCCTCATGTCATCACAAGATGGTCGCCACAAGATGGCCAGCAGGGGAGGGCAGTAGTGGGCAATTAGGCCAGCAGGGGAGGGCAGTTGGAGGTGACTAAGACAGCAGGGGAGGGCAGTTGGGGGCCATCAGGCCAGCAGGGGAGGGCAATTGGGGGCCATCAAGCTGGCAGGGGAGGGCAATTGGGGGCAAACAGGCCAGCAGGGGAGGGCAGTTGAGGGTGATCAGGCCAGCAGGGGAGGGAAGTTGGGGGCAATCAGGCTGGCAGGGAAGCAGTTAGGGGGCAATCAGGCTGGCAGGTAGAAATGGTTAGGGGCAATCAGGCAGGCAGGCAGGTGAGTGGTTAGGAGCCAGCAGTCCCAGATTGTGAGGGGGATGTCCTAAACCGGCAGTTGGACATTCCCCAAGGGGTCCCATATTGGAGAGGGTGCAGGTTGGGCTGAGGGACATCCCCCCCGCACAAATTTTGTGCACCTGGCCTCTAGTTTTAAAGATAAAGAACCTGAGGCTCAGAGAAGTTAAGTGACTTGCCTAAGATCACATAGCATGGAAGTGGTGAATCAAAATCCAATACAGGCATGTATGAGTCTGCAGCTCTTTTCTTCAACTCCAAGGCATTTCCCAAAGTAAAGTGTGGTAAGAAATACATTTCAGAATCCAAGGCAGAAATGGACCCTCTTCAAAGCCCTTAATAATTCCCACATAGTCTCATACCCCAGCCCCTAGAATCCTTTATTGCATATATACCTCCACATGTCTACCTCTGCATATACTAGTATACGTCCACATGCCTGCCTCTTCCTGAAAATGTTAAATTATGTGAGCTCCTTGACAGATAGAACCATGGTTTACTTATATTTGTGACTCTAGACCAGCGTTTCTCAACCTGTGGGTCACGACCCCTTTGGGGGTCGAATGACCCTGTCACAGGGGTCGCCTAAGGCTATCGGAAAACACATATTTCCAATGGTCTTAGGAACCGAGACACCGCTCCTCTATCTGTCTCCAGGCGTGTCCACCCACATGCAGATACGCCCACATAAGAGTACCTGGCGTGATGACATCATCGTGCAACCCCATCACATACACCAGTACAAATAGAGGTGTATATGACAGGGTTGGCGCCATAATGTACTTATGCGGACCAGTCACACATGTCTAGAGAGCAGCTACTGTGTAGAAAGCAGCTGTTGTGTTGGAAGCAGCAGTATTGGAGGTAAAACGACACTTCATGAATTATAATTACTGGGTAAATGTAAAATCATGTACTGTAAAATCATCAACTACTGCAAAAAAAAAATCTGTACCATGGGAACTTAATCTGGATGCTGATCGGTCTTTTTATATTCAGTTGTGGTTGATGTGAATACTGCCCCCTTGTGATAGTAACAGGTATGTAAAAAAAACAACACAGAGAATAGTAAGTCATAGGAAACTTTAATGAACTGTATTGACTGAACTATGCCATATATCATCTTTTGTATTATTAAAGCTATTGTTATATATTATTTTCATTAGCAAACCATCCCATGACAATGGATCGTGTAGAGAAGAACGTTAAGAAAAGAAAATATAGTGAGGATATTTTACAGTATGGTTTTACCTCAATAATTACAACAGGAATTGAGAAACCGCAATGTGTTATTTGTTGTGAAGTTCTATCAGCCGAATCTATGAAGCCAAACAAACTAAAACGCTATTTTGATAGCAAGCATCCAAGCTTTGCCGGCAAGGATACCAACTATTTTAGAAGCAAAGCTGATGGACTCAAGAAAGCCAGACTTGACACTGGTGGCAAGTACCACAAACAAAATGTAGCAGCTGTTGAAGCTTCATATTTGGTGGCACTCAGAATCGCCAGAGCTATGAAACCTCACACCATTGCTGAGGATTTACTGTTGCCAGCGGCCAAAGACATTGTTCGAGTTATGATCGGAAACGAATTTGTTATGAAATTGAGTGCAATTTCCTTATCTAACAACCCTGTCCACAGAAGAATAGATGACATGTCTGCTGATATCCTTGATCAGGTAATCCAGGAAATTAAATCTGATCCACTTCCAATATTTAGTATCCAGCTTGATGAAACTACAGACGTTGCAAACTGTTCACAGTTACTGGTTTTCGTGAGGTATATTAATGATGGCGACTTTAAAGATGAGTTTCTTTTTTGCAAACCTCTTGAAATGACAACTACTGCACGTGATGTATTTGACACAGTTGGTTCGTTTCTGAAAGAGCATAAGAGCTCTTGGGAAAAGGTTTGTGGTGTTTGCACAGATGGTGCTCCAGCTATGCTAGGATGTCGATCTGGATTTCAACGTTTGGTACTGAATGAGTCACCAAAAGTCATTGGAACTCACTGTATGATTCATGGGAAAATATTAGCAATGAAGACGCTGCCACAAGAGTTACAAGAAGTAATGAAAAGTGTCATAAGTTCTTTCAATTTTGCAAAGGCGAGCACTTTAAACAGTTGACTGTTTTCGCAACTGTGCAACGAGTTGGATGCGCCAAACAATGCTCTGCTAGTTCACACTGAAGTGAGATGGTTGTTGAGAGGAAAAGCTTTAAAACGTGTTTTTGAGCTTCGTGATGAACTCAAAACGTTTTTTAATCAGAAAGCAAGACCACAGTTCGAAGCACTTTTCAGCGATAAAAGTGAACTGCAGAAAATAGCTTACTTGGTTGCCATCTTTGCCATCTTGAATGAGTTAAATTTATCACTGCAAGGACCAAATGCAACATGCCTCGATTTGTCTGAAAAGATCCCATCATTGCAAATGAAACTTCAGCTTTGGCAAAAAAAAAATTGGATGAAAATACAATTTACATGTTGCCTACCTTATCTGCTTTCTTTGAGGAACATGACATTGAACCAGACAAAAGGATTATGATGATAATTTCTGTGAAAGAACACTTGCAATGCTTGCAGAAGAAATTTCATCGTACTTTCCAAATCTACCTGACACCCCATTTGCACTTGCCAGAAGCCCATTCACAGTCAAAGTTGAAGATGTTCCTGAGACAGCACAAGAGGAGTTCATTGAACTTATTAACAGCGATGCAGCGAGAACTGATTTCTCTACAATGCCAGTTACAAAATTCTGGATCAAGTGTTTGCAGTCATATCCTGTTCTGTCCGAGACTGTGTTGTGCCTTCTTCTTCCATTTCCAACAACGTATCTTTGTGAAACAGGGTTTTCCAGTTTGTTGGTTATCAAGTCTAAATACAGAAGTAGACTTGTTGTGGAAGATGATCTTTGTTGTGCTCTTGCAAAGACTGCCCCGAGAATTTCTGATCTGGTGAGAAAGAAGCAATCTCAACCTTCACACTGATGTTGGCTTTTTACGCATACTGTCACAAAATGTAGCAATGTAGTTTACTGTTGTTATATTAAGACTGTTACCCATGCTACACCATGCTTCAAGACAAAATTTCATTTATTTGTAATTAGAAATAAATATTTCACAATATATAATTACATATTGTTTTTGTGATTAATCACTATGCTTTAATTATGTTCAATTTGTAACAATGAAAATACATCCTGCATATCATATATTTACATTATGATTCATAACAGTAGCAAAATTACAGTTATGAAGTAGCAACGAAAATAATTTTATGGTTGGGGGTCACCACAACATGAGGAACTGTATTAAAGGGTCGCGGCATTAGGAAGGTTGAGAAACACTGCTCTAGACTTTGCATGAGGTGGGAACACAACTGATGTCTGGTGTATGGATGATGGAAGTTAGAAATTGCATTAAATCTTTTGAACAATTCTCTCCTCACTAAGGGGGCTGGACCTGGGAATATTTGAGAGCCCTCTCTTACCTGTGCCCCACCAGGGTGGGCTGGCTCTCTTTGATACCACATCACAATCACAGTGTGCTGGAGCCAGTTTGCCCTGGCTCATCAGAGACAATTGTTAAATTTTCAGAATTTTGTAAGCCAGTTGTTAAACTGTTCATAGCTTGAAATCAGCCATGGCAGGTATACACTGAGTGGACAGATTATTATGATCTCTGAACACATAATAATCTGTCCACTCAGTGTGTGTGTGCACGTGTGTGTGTGTGTGTGTGTGTATGTGTGTGTGTGTGTGTGTGTGTATTAGAGGCCCGGTGGGGTACGGCCAGCCTGGCCAGGGGGAGGGGACATGGGCGGTTGGCTGACCTGCCTGCTGGTCGAACTCCTGGTCGAGGGGACAATTTGCATATTATCCTTTTATTATATAGGACTAGAGGCCCGGTGCATGAAATTCATGCACGGAGAGGGGTTGTCCCTCAGCCCAGCCTGTACCCTCTCCGATTTGGGACCCCTCGAGGGATGTCTGACTTCCCATTTAAATGGGCAGTCAGACATCCCTCTCACAATCCAGGACTGCTGGCTCCCAACTGCTCGCCTGCCTGCCTTCCTGATTGCCCCTAACAGCTTCTGCCTGCCAGCCTGATCACCCCCTAACCACTCGGCTGCCAGCCTGATTGATGCCTAACTGCTCCCCTGCCAGCCTGTTTGCCCTCAACTTCCCTCCTCTGCTGGCCTGGTCACCCCCAACTGCCCTCCCCTGCAGGGTTGATTGCCTCCAACTGCCCTCCCTCGCGGGCCTGGTCCTTCTCAACTGCCCTCCCTTGCAGGCCTGGTGCCTCCCAACTGCCCTTCCTTGCTGGCCATCTTGTCACGGCCATCTTGTGTTCACCTGGGGGCAGGATCTTTGACCACATGGGGGCAGCCATATTGTGTGTTGGAGTGATAGTCAATCTGCATATTACTCTTTTACTAGATAGGATAGAGGCCTGGTGCAGGGGTGGGGGCTGGCTGGTTTGCCCTGAAGGGTGTCCTGGATCAGGATGGGGGTTCCCTTGGGGTGTGGGGCGGCCTGAGCAAGGGGCCTGTGGTGGTTTGCAGGCCAGCCACGCCCCCTGGTGACCCAAGTGGAGGCCCTGGTATCTGGAATTTATTTATCTTCTACAATTGAAACTTTGTAGCCTGGAGCAGAGCCAAGCCTCCTGCTCGCTCCATGGCCAGCAGCCATTTCTGTTGGGGTTAATTCACCTTCTATAATTGAAAGTGTGTAGCCTGGAGTGGAGGCCTAGGCCAGCTAGGGCAGGTGGAAAGCTTGGCTTCCTCCATTGCCGGGGGCAACCCCAGCCTGCTCTCTCCAGCTCCGTGGCTGCCGCCATTTCTGTTTGGATTTGTTTACCTTCTATAATTGAAACTTTGTAGCTTGAGTGGAGGCTTAGGCCGGCAAGGGCAGGCGAAAAGCTTGGCTTCCTCCATTGCCTGGGAAACCTTGCTCTCTGTGGCTGTAGCCATCTTGGTTGGGTTTATTTGCATACTCGCTCTGATTGGCTGGTGGGCATGGCTGGTGGGTGTAGCAAAGGTACAGTAAATTTGCATATTACTCTTTTATTAGGTAGGATATACACTGAGTGGCCAGATTATTATGTGTTCAGAGATCATAATAATCTAGCCACTCAGTGTATTTATACCACAAAAACTGACAAACGCTACAAAGCATGGCACCTCTACACACACCAGAACTGGTTGTTAAACATTTACCAGTACATCACTAACCACAAACATTCAGCTGCAGCACTTTGGTGCATGTAAATAAAGAACCCCAAGTGGAAGGGGCAAAATTGAGCCTTCTGGAGTCTGAATTGTATATGTTGTTCTGTATGGTGGTTACACACAGATGTATACATATGTAAAATTTCACTGAGCTACACATTTACAACTAGTACATTTTATGTAATATAATGTATATATGTTTTCCTCAATAAAAAAGAACTCCCAGGGCAGCCAGAGTGGCTCACTTGGTTTAGTGTCGTCCTGTGCACCAAAGGGTTGCTCATTCGATTCTTGGTCAGGGCACATGGGTTTCGGGTTTGGTTCCTGGTCAGGGCTCGTAGGAAAGGCAGTCAATGGGTAATGGGTTCTCTCTCTCTCTTCCTCCCTCCCTCCCTCCCTCCCTTCCCTGTCTCTCTAAGTATGTCCTTGGGTGAGAATTTTTTTTAAAGTTTTAAGAAAAAGAACTCCCAGACTATGCAAAGAGCTGTGGAGTGATCCTGCAGGGGCTCCACTTATCAAGATGAGCCATATTGATCTGGTCACAGATGATACAGCCCAGTTCAATGCATTATCTATTGCACAGGAGGGGGCAAAGGTGGTCCATACAGCTGCTGGCATCAGGAACCCAAACCCTTCACTTCTTTTCTTCATTATAGTTGCTGTCATCTCTCAAGTACATTATTCCTGGCTCTGTGGCTAAGAATGGTTCTGTTTGCTGAAGGGCAGCATGACTCACTACTAGGCGGATTATTTTCTGATTAAGTGGAGAGAAGGATGGATATTTTCCCATACTTGGGCAGAAGCCTCATTCGCTTGAATATATTTTTTAAAATATATTTTATTGATTTTTCACAGAGGAAGGATGAAGGATAGAGAGCTAGAAACATCGATGAGAGAGAAACATCGACCAGCTGCCTCCTGCACACCCACTACCGGGGATGTGCCCACAACCAATGTACATGTCCTTGACCGGAATCGAACCCGGGACCTTTCAGTCCGCAGACCGACGCTCTATCCACTGAGCCAAACCGGTTTCGGCCGCTTGAATATTTTTATTGGAATTACTCAGTTTACATTTAAGGGGCAATTTTCTCTAGTTTAAAAAATAGTACACAAACCCTGTTCCCCCCAGACAATTAGACTTGTAGAAAAATTGGAGAGGAAACTAAGCACTTCTTGAAAATATACCACAGAAGAAGAGGAAACAACCTGTACTGAGCTTCTTCCATAAAGTTGCTGTAGATGGAAAGGCCCAGCTCCCTACTTTATCTAGGATGTTGGCTGGCATTTAACCTCCCTGACACAATCCCTCTTCTCTGCCTCCTTCTCCCCAGCCAACCAGCTGAACAACTTGCTTGGGGCAACTGCTTTATTCTTCAAAGGAATGATAGGAGTTGGTAGGCAGAGCTCATGATCCCAGGCACAGCATGTGAGAGGGTAGAGGGCCACCCTGCTGAACAAGAGGTCTAGCTCGGTGATAGCCTTTCTTGGGGAGGCAGGAGCAACCACAGTGGGATTTGAGGGATGGACAAGGATAAGTTTGCAGAGTTTCACCACCACAGCTTCAAGAAATCACACAGTGTATTAAGCTCAGAAATAACCCCTCAGATAAGCCCAGCACAAGCCCAAATGCCCAGAGTGCAATGTATACAGATGTTGCTATGAGGCTTTGTTTTCCAGTAGGGTGGTGGTAGCTTCCAGCCCCCCTCGGCTGAAGTCATAAAGCTTACCTATCCATTCATCCCTTTCTCATTTCTGCCCCCAGCAGGGTGAGCAGGCTCTGGCATTGGCCACACTGTTTTTTCACTGTATTCATTGGGCCCTTGTACAACCTGCCAGTTATGAGTCCAGTCCTGAATCCCAAGCCTACTTGGATAGGGTTACACTTCCTGCCTGGCTTTTTTCAGGCTTTTTCTCCAAGGGAGTACTTCCTTTGTCACACACACACACACACACACACACACACACACACACACACACTAACTCAAACCAGTCTGTGCCATATCTAAGTGTTCTACACCCAAAAGACCACCCAAGAACCAATATTCCTACATCACTCCTTCCTTAACAGCCTAGGTGGCTGAGATCCTAGCATGCCTCCTGCCCAGATTATGACAACTTGCTTAAGTCACAAAGAACATTGTCCTCAGATGCTCTTGGCAAATCCAACCAATGTTTGCCCTACATATGAAGCTAAAGGCCCAACCAGGGGCCCGGCTTTACCCCTAATGTCCAAAGAAGGCCCAGAGCACACCTTCTGCCTGGCAGTTGTTAGGCTGAACTTCTGCAGCCCTGTTGGTTTCTGACTTTCAAAGGCCTTCCCAGTGGTTGAAGTCATGTTTGGGACTCAGGCCCAAGTCTCTTTCAAGAGGGACCGTTGTCAGGTGAGACGTACCCACTCTAGTGCCAACAACGTCAGCAACTTATCTTGCCCTCATCAGGTCACCTGAGTGCATTAGAAGCTGGTGCTTCTTGCCCTCTTAAGCGGGCCAGGGTGTAGATGAGGAAAAAGAGGAGTAGAGTCCTGGAGAAGGAGGTCATATGGGAGATCAACTGCCATATTGGGGTGCAGGTTCCCCCATCCCAGCAGTGGGTGCCAACAGGCATTTAAAAAATGTTTAATAAATATATAAATAAATTCATGGATAAATCTCTTTCTTTGTGCTTTCCCCTTTCAGCTAAGTAGCATTAAGTCCTTTTCCCTGAAGTGTAAACTGAAGTCCTTAAAAACAGACAGCCTTGTTTTTAGCCACTCACAAAGTTGAAAACAAGCACACACAAAAACTTGCGTGGCTCCTGGCCCACCGCACAGGCAACTTGAGCAGCCTGAAACCCACTCACCTCATATTAGAGGCTAATGCCAGCAGAGTGTCATGGACAGACAGACAGATGGCTGGAGCTCGACATGTTCCCATCTGATTTTCTCATGGGGTTTCTAGCACCCCTCTGGCATCAACCTCCAGTAGCAGCAGAAAACTCAACACTCCTCAAATCCCACCCATCAATGGTTCAGTCGACAACTGATGGGGGAGGGGTGCTGGCTTCATGGACTAGGCTTCTCTCTGAGTCTATGGACCCCTGAACACAGAGCCCCTGGTGGAGTCACCGAGAGGAATATGGCTAAGCCCACCCGTCTTCTTCCTGCCTCAGTTACTAATGTTCTTAGAGGTATTAGAGGTCCCCCTCCCACCTCCAATCAGGTCCATATTGGACATTCCCCAGACCTCAACTGACAGAGCGAAAGTTAAAATGTCCAGACCACGTACCTAATCGTTCCCGCAATTTAGCCAGCAGTCCTCCAGATCATGTGCACGGGAGGTCGAGGAGGGATGAGGTGGGAGGACGAGGCTGCTGGGGAAAGCCCTGGGCTCCATAACCTCCTGCCTAAGTTAACTGAATTTCCAGACTAAGGCCGAAGGAGGGACAAGCAAAGTAGAGAAATGAAAGGAGGCAGGACCAAAGCTAACCCCTTCTTTTTTTCTTCCTAAACTCAATCCAGATTTGCCTTCTGAGGCTGCTTGAAACTGATCCTCATGGCTCTCACTCGTCCTTTCTTAAAGACATAGTCTCCACTTTGGGGGAGGGCAAGGAAAATCTCACCTGGCTAAAATATGTCCCAGAACAAAAGATGGGGGGCGGGGAGGCAACACAAGTGCAAAACCCCAAGTGCACCACCCCTTCACTCTTGATTCAGACCCAGAGCTGCCGGTTTATTTGAGATCAGAGCAGCCAACTCCAGACTTCCACTGGGTGATTTGACAGATCCTGCTAGAGTCGCAGGATCATGGTGGGAAACGAGTCCCTTTTCCAGGACTGGCAGGTTAGGGGCCAAAGCTGAAGTGTGCAAGTGGGTGTGGGGAAAGGAGCACTGGACCTGGAGTCCTGCCTCTAACACTATCCCCTGTGTCACCATGAGCAAATCTCTTTCCTCCTCTTGGCCACAGTTTTATTTCTTGATACATGAAAAGATAATAATAGCAGCCCTGCCAAGTTCCGAGCTTTCTGCATTCTCCTGTTACAACAGAAGGCAGCAGCCTTAGAGAGCTGGTATCTGACCTCCAGTGTGCTGTTCTGCTCTGGCCACCAAATATTTACATGAAATAGGGCTATGTCATTCTGCTGGGTTGGATGGGAGAAGAATCCAGGCGTGAGCTTGTGAGTAGGTGGATGAAGAGCCATTTTGTGTATGTGCCAGGTAAGGAGGAGGAATAGACTGTCTCCCATGTTCCTTATAAGGTGTTAACAAACCAGTCAGAATCTGCCCTTCAAGGAAGGGCACAGGCACAGAAAAAGGCTGTAAGCACATCCTCACCTTCCCCTCGCCCTCATATCTCCCATTTTCTTCTGCGGGAAAACCAGATAGGCTAAGGGTCTGGCAGTGCCAGGGGTCAGGCTCTGGCCCTGGTGGCTCCTCCATAGCTCTTTCTCACTGCAGGCTCCAGATCCTCTGCTCCAAAAACCTGCTTCTGCTCCACACCTGGGCTTCCATTTCTTTTCATCCTGTCTGTACAGCAGGGTACAGTCTCCAAGTTTTGATTTCCTTCCTAGTTGTCCTCAAAGAGCAGCACACAACCCATTGTCTTTTGAGGCCATGGTTCTCAGCTGTCTGCACATTAAAATGGGGTGGGCCTGGACATCCCACTGTAAAAGCTCTGCACAGATTCCAGTGAGTACTCAGAGGGGTGAAGGACAGGTTCAAGGGTTACCACTCCTTCCCACATCACAGAATTATAGCACAGGTGACAAGATAATAGATATGGGGAGGGACAAACGGTCAGCATCTCTTAATGTTCTTCCAGAAGCCTTCTGCTCCCTCCATGAATCACTCTCTTAGTAGAAAGTAAAGGCAATGGTTCACACCATAGTGCCAGGCACAGTGCCAAGGGCCTTGTCTGTTTTACCTCACTGAAACCTCATGACCACCATAGGAGCTATCATTAGTATCCTTATTTTACAGTCAAGGAAACTGAGGCATCAAAGGGTTAAGCAATTGGTCCAAGAGTGTACAAGGACAGAGCTGAGATTTGAACTCAGGCCTGCAGCTGCCAACCATCAAACTCCCCTCCTCCTGGGAAGGGCCTTTGTTCTACACCCCAGGTCTGGACACACACTGAGGCTAAAAAAGTGGTGTCACTTAGTGTGCATTCAGATGTACTTTGTAGGTAATTTGTATTTGAGGAAAATTGCTTTGAGGGCTGGCACTCATTGTCCAGACAGCTGTAGTGACAAACCTGGATGCTTGGCTACTTACTTGAAGGTGACTGTAGCTAAGACTCTCCTCCTCACTAGCCTTGGTCTCCTCATGAGTCAAGTGGGATAACCACATCACATTCCCGATGGTGGGGCTGCAGTGAGAGCACATGGGCAAGGTGCCTGGCACAGAACATTGCTCAGTGTGCATGCTTTCCAGGTTTCCAGTCCGCCTCTATCAGAAGAACCTCCGAGGTCATGCCATGCACCCCTTTGGTTGTCTGGTGCTGCCTATGGATCCTTTCTCAAGAAATAAAAATGCTTTTAAATGCATTAAATAAATTACCCAAGATTACAAAGGAAACTGATTACTGTATACTAAAACGCAATTTACAATCTAGTCATATGTGCTTCTTGATGAACACATTCAGTATAATAAGATCTAGCAGTGGGTCTAATGACTACCATAATTTTGAAGTAGTGATGAGCATAAATGCCTTTTTAAAGATACTGGCAACAACTGTAATGTTATATGAAAAGAGCTGTAACTCTACTGGTGATCACAGATGCTGCTAACAGTACTGTGGTTTATTGCTCACAAGACAGGTCTGCCTGTTCCTCTGCTCATTAGCTGTGTGATCTGGGTCAGCCTACTTAGTCTCTCTGTGCCTGTCTCCTTATGTGTAAAATAGGGGTTGCTTTGAGGATGCAATGAGTTAATGAACACATGTAAAGCACTTAGATCCAGGCCTACAAGGTAGCAGATGCTCTTTAAGTGTTAGCACTTATTTGTTATCTACAAATGAGCTTCTATAGATTAGGGTGCAGAGTTCATTTATTCAAACACCAGGATAAAGCCCTACCACCAAGTTCCCCTCTTATGTAAAGATGACTCAACAATATGCATAATGCCATGCCATTTGCATGCTAAATGCCTCCTTTGAAACACTGGCAGGCCAGGTTTTCTGAGGCAAAGAAACAAGCTCCTTTTCAGGGACTGCCTGCCTTTGGCCTTTACCTCAGAAGAGTTCCCAAATCCTCTCCCTAAAGCCCCACTCATGACCTCACCTGCTGCTCCCTCCCTTCCACTGCCTTAGGCACTGCATGCCTTAAAGGCTTTACCATGGCCTCTGGCTGTCCATCTAAGAATTTGGAATTTGCCTACAAGCTAAAGGGCAATTTGGGAACCTGAAGCATTCCTGAACTTATTGCACTTGTCATGGGTCAGGGAGAGGGTTTGGGAGGATCACAGCCATCCCTTCACTGTGCAGATGAGACCCAGAAAGAGATAAGGACTTGTCTAAGGCCACTGGCAGTTTGCTGGCAAGAGCCTGGGACTCAAGATTCCTCTCACTCAGTCTTCCTGGGGTAGAGCTAAATCTCTGTCTCTTTCATCTTTCTTCCTCCCCTCCTCCTGGTCAGTTGACAATTCCTCCTAAATGTCACCAATCCATAAGTCCATCTCCAGGCCTCACAGCTGCCTGGGGTCAGGCCCTCTCCCTCTCCACTCCTCACCCACCTCCCCGGCTCTAGTCTGCTCTGTTGCTTGAGCCTTCCTACTCCTTGATTCTCTTCCTGTCACATGCCAAGAATGTCAAGAGCTCAGAGGAAGCTTAGACTTTATGGGTCCAAGCTCCTCACACACTACCCTGCTTCACATCCTGCCATGTTAGAGAGGAAGAAACAGGGCTATACTAAGGGAATAGAGCCACCTAAGGTCTGATAGAGATCAAGAAGGAGAGCTGGCCCTGAAACCCAGGTCAAAGGGTCATGGGATCTGAGTTCTAGAAAGAAGTTTAGAGTTCAATGCTATTCCCATTACATCACCCGCCTCTCAGAATTACACCACCAAATCCTATTGTTTTGGGTAACAACTGGAAATACTTTTTGTCAAGATCATAACTGTTATTTCCCCTTCTATGTGCTCATTTTGAAAAAAGTAGACAATACTCCATCTCCTTCTCCCACTTTTCCCCAAGGCCCCTAAAGTAGGCCTCCAGTATTCAGCAGCCAGAATTTCCTCCTTATCTGTTCTAGGCATGGGCAGGCCCTGTCTGGTCACCAACCATTTTCACAAATATTTTCACTGGCCTAGGCCCTAAATCAGTCTGTCAATCTCATCTTATTGAACTTCCCTGCTGCCTTGAATCTCCTAAAATATATTAGACCATCTCTGCCTCCCTTCTGCTGTCCCAGTACCTGGTATCAGGCCTGGCAAAGAATGGAAATTCAGTCTCTGAGAAACAAATAAGTTGAATGAATGAAGATACTGGTGTTGCAAGGATAAAGAGAGTAAAGAGACCCAGACAGTCCTGCCGTCCAGGAGTTTAAAGTTTATTTATGAAGACAAGAGATATGAACTAATAGAATTATATGAAAAGAGAATCAGGCTGCCATGTCTGACTTTCCCTGCAGGCCACACAGGGGCCTGGAGAACCATAACCAGGCTGGCATACAAAAACTGTTGGGTGCAAGGGTGTGGCAGGTCAGGTCATGGAGGCAGCATCTTTGATCAAAGCGGGCATCGAACTAAGGGAGTTAAGTGTCAGGCTCTAACAGGAACAGGAGGAAGCCAGGAAAAACAGTTATGGTTTCCAGAATCTAAAGACACCAAGGTAGTAAAACAAGTTCAGAGTGGATAAGAAAGATTCTGTGAATATTGATTTAAGGCCTGGTACATAGCTACAGAGGTTTATTAGTAGACTGGAGTGGAAAGGGGCCAGAGACATGAAGGCAAGGGATAGATAAGAAGCATATGAATGAGAATAGAAGCAGTGAGAAAGGAAAGATAGAGCCAGAGCAAAAATGGCTAAGGAACCAATTCTATGTGGTTACTGAGAAGCCAATGATATTGTGACTGAAATGGGAAAGCCATTGGAGGGGTGGGAGTGTGGCCTTATCTTCTTACTCCTCAACTTCATGTATTCACTCACCAAACATTTATTCAACACGCGAGACATAACCCTCAATTTTGTGTCTGTGTCTATACATTCTAACCTTTAGGGAACACTCAAAACCTCTCCTGCCCTTTCACTTTCAGGCAGGAGGGCAAAAGAGGCTTCTAGATCTTTGCTACTCAAAGTGTGGGCCATGACCAGCTACCTCATTAGTGCTTGGGAGCTTGGTAGGACATGAAGAATTTCAGGTTCCATCCCAGACCTTCTAAAATAGAATTTGCACTTTGCTTCTTAAGCTTTAATATACAAACCATCACTTCCAGGTCCATGACACTGGCCTATGGATCATGTATTGAATATCAAGGAATTAGGACACAAAAAGGGGGCCAGTGTGCTGGGGATGCAGTTCTTAATGGGAGGGGCCATGGAAAGTGACTAAGCTAGGGTTATGGGTTTATTTATGTGGCCTTCTTTAGGCAGGTAGGGAAGCAAGTTCCCAAGCAGCCCTTCCCCATGCCACACAGAAAGCTGCTCAGCACCGTCTCTGGTCTGGACCAAAGGAGGCCTGGTGACCCCCACATAATCTAGCCCAACTCCAGCCCAAGATGCAGGGCAAGGAAGCCACAGTGGTTTGGGTCCAAAACCCTGCCTCAGGGTAGTGAACACACAATACAGATGATAGTGTTGTACAATTGTGCTCCTGAAACCTGTATAATTTTGTTAATCAATGTCACCCCAATAAATTCAATTAAAGGAAGGAAGGAAGGAAGGAAGGAAGGAAGGAAGGAAGGAAGGAAGGAAGGAAGAGAAAGAAAGGAAGGAAGGAAGGAAGGAAGGAAGGAAGGAAGGAAGGAAGGAAAGAAGGAAGGAAGGAAGGAAGAAAGAAAAGAAAGAAGAAAGAAAGAAAGAAAGAAAGAAAGAAAGAAAGAAAGAAAGAAAGGGAGAGAAAGAGAGAGAAAGAAAGAACCCGGTCTCAAAATGGAAAGTTCTCTGAGCAGCCCAGATGGTGTGGCTCAGTGGTTGAGTATTGACCCATGCAGGAGTTCATAGTTCAATTCCTGGTCAGGGCACATGCCTGGGTTTTGGGCTTGATCCCTGACTGCAGGAGGCAGCCAATCAATGATTCTCTCTCATCATTGATGTTTCTATCTCTCTCTCTCTCCCTTCCTGTCTGAAATCAATGAAAACAGTTTTAAAAAGTCCTCTGAGCAGTATGGTCTTTGAGGACTTAGCATTATGGTCTGCAAGTGGCTAAATAGTCTGAGTTTTGGGGTTCCCAACATCGCTTCTCACCAGAGACACAACTAAAGGAGGATAAGAGAGAACTGCCCCCATCTCATGCTTTCTTTGAAAACATAGGACTCACACAACAGACATCTGTAACAATGTGGTTGTATGAGCTCGTGTGTGTGTGTGCTGGGGATGTATGTGGTGTGTGTGTGTATTTTAATGAAGGCATAGTAAGTCTTCAATGAACTATATCGGGCAGTGAAAAGTATGGGTGGTTTTTATTTTCTTCTTTGTACTTTTGTGTTTTGCTCACAATTAACCGGTGTTAGTTAAAAAATTTTGTAATTAACAAAGGATTTATGTCAAAAGCCAAATTAACACAAAGAAAAATCATGGCAATATACAAATAGTGCAGACTTTTGTGGTGTCTAATTGATTGTATAGGGACTTGAGGGAGATTTCCAAGGTGAAAGACAGAGCAAGGGGATGGAAAAGAGATGCTTACGATCATCCAGCCTTTATTATTATGAAGACAGGCTGAGTTAAAAGTCAAAACCTGAATCTCTTGGACTGCAAAACAATTCAACAATGGTCAGGCCCTAAACTGCATAACTGAACTAATTTCTAAAATCAAAGAATCTTACCGTACAAGTAGAAGAATCTAAGAGATTACAGGACCAACTCTGTCCTTTTCTTCTTACAGGAGGGAAGTGAGGCACAGAGAGATGAGGACACTGGGCTCTGTACCTTGGTACAGGCTCTTCTCTCTTCTTGTATCGCCTTCCTCTCTGGCCTTATATGCTGAGCTAACACCCACTTTTCCTTGAGACTTGGTTCAAACATGACTGCTCTTGTGGGTTAGGTGCTCTCTGTGCCCATGAAACGCTCAATGCATTCCTCCACCATTCATTTAACAAATGACTGAGCAACTACTGTGTGGCAGGCACTGTTCTAGGAACCTAGGATGCATCAGTGACCTTCTCTAGGGTGTAGTGATTAAATTATAGCATGTATGCATTCAGCACATATTTATGAATCACCTATGCATGGGGACCTGTGTGAAGCATAAACTGTTTTAAGGTCGGGATAATTGTCTATTCATGCTTTTGGCCTCTTCCTTTTCCCCCACAGTCAGTGCCTTGTGGCCACAGTGAAATGTTTTCTTAATGAATGAATAATGAAAAGGCCACAGTCACACAGCAACCTCCAGATGAAGCCTGCACTGAAACCCTGGTCCCCAAATAGCTAGAGCGTTTACTACTCCTGCCCTTCATTGCAGTCAGCCCAAATCTTTGTCACCTCTATCACCTCAGGTGAGAAAGGTCAGAGGGGATAAAATGAAGGTCCCTTTGGAAGATCTGTTTTGGAAAGGGGAGACCTACCCTATTAGGAACTCTCTCTGAGAAGAGTGAAGTCGCCAGCTTCCCATCTCCGTGCTCAAAAGCTTGGGGCAAGCAAGAAGAGGCACTCTCCAGTAGAGTCCTGTCGGCCCATCACTCTCTATAGGAAGTGATCATTTTGAGGCACATATTATTTGTGCCAAACAAACGTTTTGTTAAAATCAAAGCTACCATTAGAACCGCAGAGACATTCCCTACCCACTCCCCACCCTGGGTCCCTGAGCCTCTGAACCAGAAGAGGCAGCGCCCACATTTGGCATCTGGAGCGGCTGCACTGCAGCGCCCTCTGTCGGGCGCTGGGCTGGCTGCGCTGCGCTGCAGGGCAGGGGAGGTGCGCGGGCGGGGCCTGTTCCAGAGGTGCTGAGGGACCGTTACTCATCCGCCCAGCTGGGCCAACAACAGCCACCTCCATAGACCCCCTCCTCCGCATGCGCAGGGTGATGCATCAAGGCAGCCGAGCTGCTCTGTGCACAAAAAGCAACCCCAGGGCGGGCGGCCCCTTCCCCCTCTTCCCCCTCTTCCCCCTCTTCCCCCCCACTCCCCACGGCAGCACTTGCTCCCCTAACCCGGGTCTCAGCTTCTGGCGCTGGAAGAATTGTTCACTTCCATTCTCACTGAGTCTTTACCACTAACCTCGAATAGAGTTCATTTTGTGACACGGGCTTAACAGAGTGGGAAACTGGGGACCAGAGAAAGGTGAAGTGAAGGCCAGAATCAAGCAGCGGAAGAAGTAGAGAGGGACTAGATCAACCAGTTATATCTGACTCTAAAGTGAAAGGTGGACCTCCCACAGCATCAAGCTGCATTGTGCTCCTAACCGCAGCAGGGCGCACGCACACACAGAGGAAGGAAGGTTGGACCACATCATAAAGGACCTTGAAAGTCAAGCACTATAACATTTGCCATTTTAGAAAGAAAACAAAAACTATAAATGTCATTTAAGAAGAAAGTCAGCCCAGCCATGTGGCTCAGTTGGCTGAGCATTGTCCTGTGCACCAAGAGGTCACAGGTTCAATTCCTGTCAGGGCACCTGCTGGGGTTTCAGGCTTGATCCCCAATAGGAGGTGTGCAGGAGGCAGCTGATGTTTCTATCTCTCCCTCTCCCTTCCTTTCTCTCAAAAAAAATAAATAAAACATTTTTTCAAAGAAGAAACTCAGATGGGTCAGGGGACACAATCAGAGCTTTGAGTTAGGAATATATGCACCAAAGGAAAATAAATCAGAGACGTGGTGCTTGAGTCCAGTAGCACTCAGTAGAGTCTGCATCAGTCATAAAAATGGGGAAAAATAAGAGGTACAGAACCTGGAGACATTGGGGCAGAAAAATACTTAATAATAGATTGGGTTTTTACAAGCAGGGTAAATAAAATACACATAGCACTTTGAACCTCTCCTACTGCAATCAATTTTGCCTTCTTTATTAGAGTGATGTTTTGTCTGCCTTCTTAGATGCTAAGATCCATACATAGTGCTGGTATTCAGGTCCTAACTCCTGCCTTGGAGACCATGACCTTGTGGGAGGAATAATATCTGCCCTGTCAGCTCGATGGAACATAAGTGAGAGCAGAGCTGCTTACCCAGACAGAATCTGCACCTGCCAAAGAACACCTAAACCAGCTCCCACTTCTGTTTTAGAAAAGTTTGGAGAGCTTCAGCTAAACTCCAAGGCTGTCTAATGTTACCAAATATTTTTCTGGGCCCACAGTTTGCGGCAGCACCTGCATGGGTAGGTTGAACTGCTCTGGCAGCCCTGAGGCAGCCCCACCCCGAGGTCAGGCATCAAGACCTGTGCAGCAGGCTGTGAGTACCTGCTGCTAGTTAGTAACACTGAATGAATACACCACTGGCAGGTATCATGGCTCTATTGTGATAGAACGAGTCACTTTTATACAAGGGAAGTTATCCAGGCATTGGCAACCCCACCAAGACGGAAACTCCACAGAACTAGGGAGTAATATGTCAGCAGTGGACCCAAAGGTAGGAAGATCCATCTCCAAACCCACATCATGGTTTATCCAGACTATTAGGCCCAATAAGCACAGCGATGAACCCAACCCATCTTCCCCTACATACCGTATACAGATGGACACAATGAATGAGAGCACCCTGCTGGGAATGAGTGGTCCCATAGTTCCTCAGGAGCACACCCCATAGACACCAGCATGGAATAGGGGGTCACCCCTAATTCCTGGTACTTCCCATCCTCCACCATTCATACTTGCTGTCATCCTGGGCTCACCTGGCTAGAAAAATCATAACCCCACTGTCTCCTAATGTTACTACATGCTGCCTGTTTCATACACTCCTCATGGCCTTGCTTGAAGTCCAGCAAAGCATGCTATCAAGCCAGAGTTTTATTTTGTTTTGTTTGTTTCTTTCTCATCAGGTAAAAAAGTTGCCCCAACTTTGGAAGTACCACTGAACAATAGACCCAGTGCCCACAGCCCCCATGTTTCTAATAAATACAGAGGTGGGTTCAATGTAAAGATGATGTATTACAGAATTGTACACTTGTACCTGTCCAATTTTCCCAACACCATTTATTAAAGAGACTATCTTTACTCCATTGTATGCTATTGCCTCCTTTGTCATATATTAATTGACCATAAAGGCATGGGTTGATTTCTAGACTCTATGTTCTGTTCCATTGGTCGATATGCTTGCCCTTGTGCCAGTACCAAGCTTTTTTATTACAATGAACTTGTAGTATACCTTTATATCAGGTAGCATGATACCTCCAACTTTGTTCTTCTTTCTCAAGATTGCTGTGGATGCCTGGCCAGTGTGGCTCAGTTGGTTGAGTGTTGTCTCATGCACCAGAGGTCACCAGCTCTATTCCCAGTTAGGGCACATGCCCGGGTTTGGGGCTCAATCCCCAGTAGGAGTGTGCAGGGGGAAGCTGATACATGTTTCTCTCCTATCACTGTTTCTATCTCTCTCTCCCTCTCACTATCTCTGTCTCTCTAAATCAATAAAAATATTTTTAAAAAAAGATTGCTGTGGCTATTTGGGGTCTTTTTTGTTGTTGTTGTTCCATATAAAATTTTGAGGTATTTTTTTATAGATCAGTGAAATATGCCATTGGTATTTTTTTTGACATTTTTTATTGAGGTATTATATGTGTTCATATCTTACCATTACCCCCCCACCCCACACCCATACATGCCCTCACCCCCCAGAGTTTTGCGTCCATTGTTTATGCTTATATGCATGCATACAAGTCCTTCGTTTGATTTCTTATCTCCCCCACCTCTCCCTAACTTTCCCCCTGTAATTTGAAAGTCTGTTTGATGCTTTACTGTCTCTGTATCTATCTTTTTGTTCATCAGTTTATAATGTTCTTTACTATCCATAAATGAGTGAGATCATGTGGTATTTTTCTTTCATTGACTGGCTTATTTCACTTAGCATAATGTTCTCCAATTCCATCCAGGTTGCTGCAAATGATGAGAATTCCTTCTTTTTATGGCAGCATAGTATTCCATTGTGTAGATGTACCACAGTTTTCCGATCCAGTCATCTGCTGATGGGCACCTAGGCTGTTTCCAAATCTTAGCTATTGTAAATTGTGCTGCTATGAACATAGTGGTGCATATATCCTTTCTGATTGGTGTTTCTAGTTTCTTTGGATATATTCCCAGGAGTGGGATTACTGGCCATTGGTATTTTAATAGGAATTGCGTTGAATCTATAGATTGCTTTGGGTAGTGTGGACATTTTAACGATGTTAATTCTTCCAATCCATGAACATGGCATATGTTTCCACTTATTTGTATCTTCCTTAATTTATTTTTTCAATGTCCTGTAGTTTTCCCTCCTTGGTTAAATTTATTCCTAAGTACTTTATTTTTTGTGGTTGCAATAATAAGTGGGGTTGTTTTCTTAGTCTCTCTTTCTGATAACTGGTATATAAAAATTCCAATAATTTCTGGATATTGATTTTGTATCTTGCTACTTTTCCAAATTCATTTATTAGATCTAGTAGCTCTTTGGTGGAGTCTTTAGGATTTTCTATATACAGTACAGTATCATGTCATCTGCAAATAATGACAGTTTTACTTCCTCCTTTCCAATTTGGATGTTTTTTATTTCTTCTTATTTTCTGATCTCTGTGGATGGAATTTTCAGCTCTATGTTAAATAAGAGTGGTGAAAGCAGACATCCCTGTCTTGTTCCGGATCTTAAGGGAAACATTTTTAGTTTTTGCCTATTGAGTGTGATGTTGGCTGTAGGTTTTTCAATGAAACTAGGCCATCAGCTTATACCATACACAAGAATAAACTCAAAATGGATAAAAGGCTTAAAATCCTAGAAGAAAACATCAGCTGTAAAATCTCAGACATCTCTTGCAGCAATATTTTTGCCAATATGTCTTCAAGGGCAAGGGAAACTCAGGAAAAGTTAAACAAAAGGGACTACATCAAACTTAAATGCTTCGGCACAGCAAAGGAAATCATCAACAAAATGAAAAGAAAACCCACTGTATAGGAGAATATATTTGTCAATGATACATCTGATAAGGGGGTAATTTACAAAATATATTTAAAAAACTTATACAACTCAACACCAGGAAGACAAACAATCCATTTAAAAAATGGACAAAGGACTTGAATAGACACTTCTCCAAAGCAGACATACAGATAGCCAACAGACAAATGAAAAGATTCTCAACGTCACTAATCATCAGAGAGATGCAAAACTACAATGGGGTATCTCCTTACATCTGTCAGAATGGCTACTATCAGTAAATTAACAAAAAACAAGTGCTGGTAAAGATGTGGAGAAAATAGAAACCTAGTACACTGTTGGTAGGAATGCAGACTGGTGCAACCACTATGGAAAACAGTATGAAGTTTCCTCAAAAAATTAAAAATGGAATTTCCTTTTGATCCAGGGATCCCTTTTTGGGGAATATATCCTAAGATCCTGAAACACAAATCAGAAAGAATATATGCACCCCTATGTTCATAGCAGCATTATTTACATAGCCAAGATCTGGAAACAACCCAAGTGCCCATCAGTTGATAAGTGGATAAAAAAGCTGTGGTACATTTACACAATGGAATACTATGTGGCTGTAAAAAAGAAGGATCTCTTACCCTTTGTGACAGCATGGATGGACCTGAGAGTATTATGCTAAGTGAAATAAGCCAATCAGAGAAATACAAATACCATATAATATCACTAATATATGGAATCTAATGAACAAAATAAACTGATGAACAAAGTGGAACTGAAAGCATGGATACATGGGACAGATTAGCCAGTGTCTGAAGGGAGGGAGGTAGGGGTGACTAGATAAAGAAGGTGAAGGGATTAGCTAAAGAACATATATGCATACCCCCTGGACAGGGACAATAGTGTGGTGAAGGCCAAAAGAGAGGGAGACATTTGGAAAAAACTAAATTAGATCCATACCTTATACTAACACACACACACACACACACACACACACACACACGCACTCCACATAGCTCAAATAACTAAACATAAAAAAATAGAATATACTTATAACCACAATAAGAAATATGTTTTCACCCCAAAGCCACAGAATATACATTCTTCTCAAGTGCACATGGGAGATTTTCAAAGATAGACCACATATTGGGTCAGAGGCAAAGTCTCTCCAAATTCAAGAAGATTGAAATCATATCAAGCATTTCCTCAGACCACAATGGCATAATATTAGAAATAAACTACAATAAAAAATTCAAACACTTAGAAACTAAAGAGCATGCTATTAAGCAACGATTGGGATACCAAAGAGACCAAAAAAAAAAAAAAATTAAAAACATCTTGGAAACAAATGACAATGAAAACACAACAATCCAAAATCTTTGGGACACAGTGAAAGCAGTCCTGAGAGGGAAGTTCAGAGCTCTACAGGCCTACCTCAAAAAAACAAGAAAAAATGGTAATAAATTATATAACTCTACAACTTAAAGAATTAGAAAGAGAGCAACAACAAAAGCCCAGAGGGAGCAGAAGGAAGGAGATAATAAAGATCAGAGGAGAAATAAGTGACATAGAGACAAAAAAAACAAAACAAAAAAAAAAAACCAGACAAACAAACAAACAAAAAAAAACAATACAAAAGATCAATGAAACCAAGAGCTGATTCTTTGAAAGGATTAACAAGATTGATGAACATCTAGCCAGGCTCACCAAGAAGCAAAGAGAGAGGACCCAAATGAACAAAATCAGAAATGAAAGAGGTGAAAGAACAACAGACCCCACAGAAATACAAAGGATTGTAAAAAAAATACTATGAATAACTCTATTTCAACAAACTAGACAACCTAGAGGAAATGGATATATTCCTTGAAAAATACGACCTTTCAAAACTCAATCAGGAAGAATCTAAAAATCTCAATAGGCCAATAACTATGGAAGAAATTGAAGCAGTCATCAAAAAGCTTCCAGCAAACAAAAGCCCCGGGCCAGACGGCTTCACAGGGGAGCTTTACTAAACATTCAAAGAACTAAAACCTATCCTCCTCAGACTATTCCAAAAAACTCAAGAGGAAGGAACACTTCCAAGCTCATTCTATGAAGCCAGCATTACCATAATACCAAAAGCAGATAAAGACAAACACAATGAAAGAGAATTACAGGCCAATATCCCTCATGAACATAGATGCCAAAATCCTCAACAAAATTCTAGCAAATTGGATACAGTATTACATCAGGAAGATCATACACAATGACCAAGTAGGATTTATCCCGGGGATGCAAGAATGGTACAATATCCGCAAATCAATGAACATGATACATCACATAAACAAATGAGAGATAAAAATCACATAGTCATATCAACTGATGCAGAAAAAGCATTTGACAAAATCCAACATGCTTTTTTGATAAAAACCCTCAGCAAAGTGGGAATAGAAGGATCATACCTCAACATAATAAAAACCTTATATGACAAACCTATAGCCAACATCATACTCAATGGACAAAAACTAAAACCATTTCCCCTAAGAACAGGAACAAGACAGGGATGCCCACTTTCACCACTCTTGTTCAACATAGTACTGGAAGTGCTAGCCATAGTGATTAGACAAGCAGAAGAAATAAAAGGTATCCAAATTGGAAAAGAAGAAGTAAAACTGTCATTATTTTTTTTAGATGACATGATATTGTACATAGAAAACCCTAAAGACTCCATAAAAAATTAATAGACTTAATAAATGAATTCAGCAATGTAGCAGGATACAAAATTAACACCCAGAAATCTATGGCATTTTTTTTTTGTGGGTGGGCGGGGAGAGAAACTCAGCTTTTATTGTTAGAATTTGACAGTTTCAAACATTTGTGGTGAGACAATCATGATACAAAATTCTATCTAGTCGAGTTTTAGGTGACCAGTGACTTTGTTAATTAGGTCTGCTGGTCCTGGCCCAATTACCAGGACAGTTTGAGAACCTGGTGCAATTTGAGAACATCCAGCATCCTGGATTAAACTTACAGTCAGTCCCAACATCTGAGCATGGGTCAGTGATGCAATCAGAGTTTCTTCATCAGGGGCTTTGACCACCACTTTGGGCTGGCCACAGTATTCCCATTGTTTGAGCAATTCAGGGTTTTTCCTTTGAATTTGCTTGGAGGCAGAAACAGCAGCATGAGAACATTGGGCAGCCACTTTCCCTTTTCCCATCTTTAAGTCATTTCAAACCACAAGAATCATTTTGTACTCCCCACTCTCTCCTAAGATGCTTCCTTCAGTTCCGGTTTCTGTGTTTGTCTCATTCACTGAGCTTTTGGGGATCATTCCAAAGCAAACATGGAGGCTCCAGCCCAGGCACATGCCACAAGCTACTCCAGCAGCCAGGCTGAGTGCACCAGGATGAGCCAAATATTTCATTACCAAGGATTTAGAAAGCATCTAGTGTGCTTCTCCTGGCCTCTCTTGTGTCTTTAGGTTCTTCTATGGCATTTTTATACACCAATAGTGAACTGACAGAAAGAGAGATTTTAAAAAATCCCATTTACCATTGCACCAAAAAAACTAAGATACCTAGGAATAAACTTAACTAAGGAGGTAAAAGAGCTGTACCTGGAAAATTATAGGGCATTGAAAAAGGAGATAGAGGAAGACATAAACAGATGGAAGAACTGTAGGGAGAGGCTATAGGGTTAAGCCTCAGACTGACCTGTTGGCAAAGACACAAACAAGTCCCAGCTTAGAGGGCACAGCCCTCTTAGCCTAATTAAGCTTGACCTTATGACATTCCCTAGATCCTTCCTGGGTAGCTAATGGGCTGTGGGAGGTGTAGCAAGTGCTGCCAAAATAAGTGAAACTCACAATAACATTGTAACTATGGTGACCACTACCTTGTTTACCTCTGACTATAAAATAAAGCATCAGCTTGCTGGCTGGATCTCTCTTTGTGGCCTCAGCCAGGCACAGGAGGCCCACCAAGCCCTAGCTTATTCTCTTTGTCTGCCTTTTCTTTAATGCTTCACCGCCCCCACCTCCCTCAGGCTCAACGAACCCTTGGCTGAGCTGGCCCGACACAAAGAACATACCGTGTTCATGGATTGGTAGAATCAACATCATTAAAATGTCCATACTACCCAAAGCAATCTATAGATTCAATGCAATCCCCATTAAAATACCAACGACATAGAACAAACTCTCTAAAATTTCATCTGAAATAAAAAAAGACCCCAAATACCCGCAGCAATCCTGAGAAAGAAGAACAAAGTAGGTGGGATCTCAATACCAGATATCAAGCTATATTACAAAACCACTGTCCTCAAAACTGCCTGGTACTGGCACAAAAACAGACATATAGACCAATGGAATAGAGAACCCAGAAATCGACCCAAACTACTATGCTCAATTAATATTTGACAAAGAAGGCAAGAGCATACAATGGAGTCAAGACAATCTCTTCAATAAATGGTGTTGGGAAAATTGGGCAGATACATGCAAAAAAATGAAACTAGACCACCAACTTACATCATACACAAAAATAAACTCAAAATGGATAAAGGACTTAAACGTGAGATGGGAAACCATAAAAATACTAGAGGAATCCAAAGGCAGCGAAATCTCAGACATATGCCGAAGCAATATCTTCACTGATACAGCCCCTAGGGCACTGGAAACTAAAGGGAAAATAAACAAATGGGACTACATCGAAATAAAAAGCTTCTGCCCAGCAAAAGAAACCATCAACAAAACAACAAGAAAGCCCACTGCATGGGAGAACATATTTGCCAATGTTATCACCGATAAGGCCTTAATCTCCAACATTTACAGGGAACTCATACAACTCAACAAAAGGAAGATAAACAATCCAATAAAAAAAATGGGCAAGGGACCTAAATAGATACTTTTGGAAAGAGGACATAAGGAAGGCCAAGAGACATATGAAAACATGTTCAAAGTCACTAATCATCTGAGAGATGCATATCAAAATGACAATGAGATACCATCTCACACCTGTCAGAATGGCTATCATCAACAAATCAACAAATGACAAGTGCTGGTGAGGATTCGGAGAAAAAGAAACCCTCATGCACTGCTGGTGGGAATGCAGATTGGTGCAACCACTGTGGAGAACATTATGGCATTTCCTCAAAAATATAAAAATAGAACTCCCATTTGACCCTATGATCCCACTTCTAAGAATATATCCCAAGCCATGAGAAACACCAATCAGAAAGGACTTATGCACCCCTATGTTCATAGCAGCACAATGTACAATAGCTAAGATTTGGAAACAGCCTAAGTGACCATTAGCAGATGAGTGGATTAAAAAACTGTGGTACATCTACACAATGGAATACTACATTGCTGTACAGTTGAAGGAACTCTTACCATTTGCAACAGCTTTGATGGACTTGGAGAGCATTATGCCAAGCGAAATAAGTCAGTCAGAGAAAGACTGACTCACATTATCTCACTCATTCGTGAAATACAATGAACGACATAAACTGATGAACAAAAACAGAGACAGAGAAGCATTGATCAGACCATCAAACCTCAGAAGGAAGGCAGGGGAGGGTGGGGGAATAGGAAGAGATCAACCAAGGGACTTGTATGCATGCATATAAACATAATCAATGGACACAGACACTAGGGGGGAGAGGATATGAACTGGGGGATGGGGGTAATGGGAGGGGTAAGGACACATATGTAATACCTTAATCAATAAAGAATAAAAATAAAATAAAATAAATATGTAGATGTATGTTGTGATTTTGGTCACAACACAAAAGCCATAAAGGAATGGTTCATAAATTTGAATCTACATAAACAAAATTCTTAAATAAAAGATATCAATCAAGTTAAATAAAAGATAATATGGAAGAAATATATTATTTGCAAAATATTAAATAAAAATTAATTAATATATAATTTCTGTAAATCAACCAAAAGCAAAAACTCAAAAGAAATATGGCAAAAAAGAAAAGGAAATATGGCAGTCTGTTTAAATGGCCAGTAGATATTTGAAAAATTGTTCAACAGGGAAGTGAAGTGAAGACAGAGCTGCCGGTTCAGAGTGGTTTCTGGTTGGGTGTGGAGCAGTCAGAGGAAGGGAGAGAGAGAAACATCAATTTGTTGTTCCACATGGAGATTGAACCTACAACCTTGGGGAATTGGGACAACGCTCCAACTAACTGAGTTACCATGCCAGGACTGCCAGCATTTTTTATAAACTTGGAAAATAAAGGAATATGTAGCCCTTTAGGATTTCAAATCTTTAGGATTTAAAAATTAACTTCAAAAAGGTTATATATAAATCTTTTCTCAGAGTCTTATTTTAAAAATATTTTAACATCGTTTTAAGTATCATGGTTAATAGTTAAGGAATTTTACCTAGCTGATGAAAAAGAAGTAATTTTTTAAAGTTTGATAATTTAAAAGCATGTAAAGATACAACACTACTTATATAAGCTAACCTACTCCAACAGAACAAGTATTTTTCTTCTCATAGAATAAAAGACATGCTAAGGGTCAAGTTTAGGGAAATACAGTCTTATTACAAGAAGTATGGATCTGGAGGAGGTTGGAAGATGGCTGCCGACGGGAAGGCAGACTGCAAGATAGTGTGAGTGAAGAACAAAGGGAGAGTGTGTGGTCGCACGGGGAGTGTTTGTTGGTGAGTTGAGCGACAGCTATACTCTAGGATAAGGTGACCAGATGTCCCGCTTTTGGCGGGACAGTCCCGATTTTTAACAATTTGTCCCGCGTCCCACGGCGTTTTAAAAAAGTCCTGATTTTTGGAAAGAATGCACGACAAGCTAGGGAACGGCGGGAGAACGGGAAGGGAATATACAGTTTTCGGCGGCCATGTGGCTATTTAGCCAGGATATGAGTTTTATATTATTTTTGTTAATTTTATAATGTTAAACTTTAATAATAACAAATAATTGTTGAGCACTGATTATCAAGAACTGCTTATCAAAGTTCGCATTGTTGATCAGTTGTTAGAATTTGACCACCATTGTTTGGACTTAATGAACAATGGCATTTTTTGGGATTGGCAACAACGAAAACATTTTGTAACTGTCTCTCAGACTATACACATCGTACTGCGTGCTAGTAAGTTAGTTAAACAAGTGATGTCATTACAAATCAGCTATTCCGATAAGTTAGGTAAGTAATTTATTTATTTATTTATTTCATAAATACATAAATTTTCTTGAATTTAGCAGACAGTACTCATATTATTTATATTTTATAGTGGTGGCAAAAAGTCTAGCGCCGGCCTTGAAAGTGACACTTACTTACGTTACGGCAAATTCAGAGGAAAAATAATACAAGTTAGTATTGTTATTATTTAGAAAGAAATATAGGATTAAAATAATTTTTAAAATATAATTACTTTATAACAATCAAATTAATTTAATTTATAAACTAACAATAAAATATGTTCATGTAATTATGTACCTATTTACTGTGTTTTTAAGCAATATGTATATAATAATTTATAATATAATTTTAAATTATTTTTTTTTAGATTTTTTAACGTAATGAGTAAGAAAAGAGGATGCAAATTCAACGATGATCTAAGAAGTGAATTTCCTTTTATTAAAAAAACCAAAAGCGATTATAATATAGACCAAATTTTTAATCAAACCTCCCCCCCCCGGGCCGAAACTGGTTTGGCTCAGTAGATAGAGCTTTGGCCTGCGTCCCAGATTCGATTCAGGTCAAGGGCATGTACCTTGGTTGCGGGCACATCCCCAGTAGTGGGTGTGCAAGAGGCAGCTGATCGATGTTTCTCTCTCATCGATGTTTCTAACTTCTAACTCTCTATCCCTCTCTCTTCCTCTCTGTAAAAAAATCAATAAAATATATATTTTTTAAAAAAAGACACCCCCCCCCCCCCCCCGGTCAATGGTGTCCCGCTTTACCAATGTTAAAATCTGGTCACCTTACTCTAGGAGACTGTGGGGGATGGCCGGACGGATGGGGTTCCCCTGATCGGGCAGTCCCCACTGCTGCAAAGTTCCCTCCCGGAGCGACTGGCTCTGACACAGAGACCGCGCCATCTTGAAGGGGAGAGTGAATGTTATGGGAAGCCTGAAAAGCCCGGGAATCTACAACAACACCTAGCAAACAGCTGTGAACCCGAGAACACTGGTCCCCAAGTGACGTGAGCACGCGGATTCAGAGGAGCTCTGCACCCCCTCATGGAAAGGTCAGATTTTGCCTGGGATAAGGTGAGGTCTGTGGTCCGGGCAGGAGAGAGAAACGCGCATGGCGGGAGCTGGAGGACATGGGGAAGTCTGTGCCTAGAAAAATCCATGGCCGTTGGGACTGGCATGATCTGCGAATGTGGAAGGGGGTCCGCAGAGCTGCTAACAGAAGGGAACTCTAAAAAGCAACCCATAGCTGAACTGGGTGCAAAAGAACAGCCTAAAATTTTTAAAAGTGTGCCAGCTGCTTAGACCCAAGGGGAAAAAAGACTGCACAGACTTGCACGCAGCGCCGGATTTCGGACACTTACTCTGGCTCTTTTTTTTTTTTTCTCTTTAAATCCTTGCTTTTGATTACTAAGCCCAATACATAGGATCACCCAATTGGGGACACTCTAAGAGACTGCAGGGGAAAGTTGTTTTTCTGGAACCTGGAGATCAGAGCAGGGAATAACGATCAGAGAAAGCAGTTCTGGGGAGCCCCAATCCCTCAAACCGGTATTAAGTGCCACAGGGAAAACAAAATCTAAACACTAGCTAGAGAGGACCTATAGACCCAGAGGTCAATCCAGAAACACTGCCACCCAGGGGTTGAATCACAAATTGACTCTTGTGTAAACACAAATAAAGGAGTCTAAGAAATAAAGACAGTACTGCCTGCTTGAAAATCAGGACTGTGGTTTACAACACTGAGGAGCAGTGGAACGCAGGGAACTTCAATACTGTCCTGACTACCTAACAGGCAGGCCAAACAGAACAGTAGAGGAAGTGAATGACCTTCACTACTGCACATTTTTATTTATTTATTTTTTCATCTTTTACTTAAGAAACTAATTTTTTTCTTTTTTCCTCACTTGATTTTACCTTTCTAATTATTACATTTTTATTTCCAATCAGTATTATTACTACTACTATCTTACTTTTTTTTAAAAAAAAACTGTCATTTTTATTTTCTCTTTATTTTACTTTGAGATTAGTGTTCTACATTCTATTTTCATCTTACCTTTAACATCATTTTACCCTGTCTCAACTTTACCTTTATGCCAACACTCTCTTCCTCACTTTTCCCTTTTTGTTGTCCTGTTTCTCTTACCCTATTCCTGCATTATATTTTCCCTATTCCTTCTTTTTACCCCGTTAAAATTTCACCCTACTTATACATAAACATATATATATATATAATTTCCAATCCCTGCTCCAAGTTCACACACAGCTCTCTCTTCTCTTTCTTCACTATCTAAATTGTTTATTTTTCTCTGTCCTTTTGTTGTTGTTTGCTTGATTGTTGATCACATTGGTTTTTTTATGCTTGTTTGTGAGATTGTTTCACTTTTTCTTTTTGGTTTTTTGTTTTTATTTTTGTTTGTTTTTTGCTTCTGTTTTCCCTCATCTTGCTTGATATTAGTTGTTGTTTGTAGTTTGCATTCATCTCAAGGTATTTGTTGCTGGCATTTGTTGCGATCAGTGGCAGTTCTTTTGGAGTTTCCTCCCCATATAAATAGTTTTTTCCCCTCTTCTTTCTTATTCTCTTTCTTTTCTCTCTTAATTTTTCCTTTTTCCAATTTCATTTTTGCACTCCTTTTTTTGTCTTCCTTTTTCTTTCTTATCCTCTAATTAGCCTTTCTCTGGTGGTCACCTTTATTTTGGGTTATTAATGTGAATACATTTGTGTTCAGTGCCTTGTGCATTGTGCCTTGTTGTGTTGTATTTTGTGTCTATAAATCAATGCAGGAGAGAGGGAACTACATAACCAGACAACTGGAGAAGAGAGATCATGGGGAGACAAAGAAACAGCCCACATATGAAAGAAAAGCAAGCATAAGCAGAAAAGGAAGTAAACAAAATGGAGGCAAGGAACCTGTCAGAGAAAGAATTCTGAGAAATGGTCATAAGGTGGATGAAAAGAATGGAAGACAAATTCAACAATATGTGTAAGAACCAAGAGGAAATGCAGAAGAACCAAGAAGAAATGAAAAATAACATCATTGCTATAAAGAACTCAATAGAAAGCATCAACAATAGACTAGAAGAAGCAGAGGACTGCATCAGTAAGCTAGAAGACAAGGTAGGAAAAAATACCCAAGCAGAGCAGCTTCTAAAAAAAAAATTAAAAAGCAGGAGGAGAGTCTAAGAAAACTTTGGGACAATATGAAACAAAACAACATCCACATAATAGGGGTGATAGAAGGAGAGGAAACTGAGCAAGGAATAGAAAACCTGTTTGAAGTAATAATGACAGAAAACTTCTCTGATATAGGGAAGAAAAAACCCACACAAATCCAAGAAGCTCACAGAGTCTCAAGCAAAATCATCCCAAAAGATCGACGTCGATGCATATTATAATTAAATTGGCTAAACACCAATGACAAAGTAAGAGGATCCCCTATCAGACTAGCGACTGATTTCTCAACAGAAACACGTCAGGCCAAAAGGGAATGGAATGAAATATACAAAGTCATGCAAAGGAAGGGTCTGAATTCAAGAATACTGTACCCAGCAAGGCTATCAATCAAAATTTAGGGTGAAATCAGGAGCTTCACAGACAAAAAGGGACTAAGGGCGTTTATCACCACCAACCCAGCAATGCAAGAAATGCTAAAGGGTCTGCCGAAAAAGGAGAAATAGGAAGCTAAGAAGGAACACAGGGGTGAAGAATAAAAATGGCTACAAATAAGTACCTATCAATAATAACTTAAATGTAAATGGATTAAATGCCCCAATCAAAAGACACAGGGTAACAGATTGGATAAGAAAACAAGACCCATATATCTGCTGTCTTAAGGAAACCCACCTCAGAAAAAAAGATGCACACAGACTGAGTGTGAAGGGATGGAAAAAGGTTTTTCTGGTGAATGGAAATGAAAGAAAAAAAAAAAAGGTGGGATACCAATACTTATATCTAACAAATTAGATATCAAAGTGTAGGACATAAAAAGAGATCGGGAAGGCCACTTCATAATACTAAAGGGAGCAATCCAACAAGAAGAAATAACTCTGGTAAACATATACGCACCCAATACAGGAGCATCCAAATACATACAAAAACTCCTGGAGGATATCCAGGGAGAGATTGACAGCAATACAATCATAGTAGGGGACTTTAATACCCCACTTCACCATTGGACAAATCCTCTAAACAAAACATCAACAAAGAAACATCAATCCTAAATGACTCAATAGACCAGATGAAATTAATTGACATATTCAGAACATTGCACACCAAAGCCACAGAATATACATTCTTCTCAAGTGCACATGGGTCATTTTCAAAGATAGACCATATATTGGGTCACAGGCAAAGTCTCTTCCAATTCAAGAAGATGGAAATCATATCAAGCATCTTCTCAGATCACAATGGCATAAAACTAAAAAGCAACTACAATAAAAACAATCCAAAAAATCAAACACATGGAGACTAAATAGCATGCTATTAAAAATGACTGGGTTACCAGAGAGATCAAAGAAGAAATAAAAAACATCATGGCAACAAACGAAAATGAAAACACAACAATCCAAAATCTATGGGACACAGCGAAAGCAGTCTTGAGAGGGAAGTTCATAGCTCTACAAGTCTATTGCAAAAAACAAGAAACAATGGTAATAAATTACCTTACCCTACAACTCAAAGAGCTAGAAAGAGAGCAACAAGAAAAGCCCAGTGTAAGCAGAAGGAAGGAAATAAAAAAGATTAGAGCAGATATGAACGACATAGAGACCAAAAAAAAAAAAAATACAAAAGGTAAACAAAACCAAGAGCTGGTTCTTTGAAAGGATAAACAAGATTGATGAACCTCTAGCCAGTCTCATCAAGAAGCAAAGCAAGAGGACCCAAATAAATAAAATCAGAAATGAAAGAGGAGAAATGACAACAGACCCCACAGAAATACAAAGGATTGTTAAAACTACTATGAACTAATCTATTCCAACAAAGTAGACAACCTGGAGGAAATGGACATATTCCTAGAAAAATACAACCTATCAAAACTCAATAAGTAAAAATCTCAATAGGGCAATAACTATGGAAGAAATTGAAGCAGTCATGAAAAAGCTCCCAGCAAACAAAAGCCTGGGGCCAGACGGCTTCAAGGGGAGTTTTACCAAACATTTAAGGAAGAACTAAAACCTATCCTCCTCAGACTATTCCAAAAAATTCAAGAGGAAGGAACACTTCCAAGCTCATTCTATGAAGCCAGCATCACCATAATACCAAAACCAGATAAAGACAAACACAATGAAAGAGAATTACAGGCCAATATCCCTCATGAACATAGATGCCAACATCCTCAACAAAATTCTAGCAAATCAGATCCATCAGTACATCAGGAAGATCATACACCATGACCAAGTAGGATTTATCCCAGCGATGCAAGGATGGTACAATTTCCGTAGATCAATAAACGTGATACATCACATAAACAAATTGAGAGATTAAAACCACATAGTGATATCAATTGACACAGAAAAAGCATTTGGCAAAATCCAACATGCTTTCTTGATAAAAACTCTCAGCAAGGTGGGAATAGAAGGATCATACCTCAACATAATAAAAGCCATATATAACAAACCCACAGCCAACATCATACTCAATGGGCAAAAAACTAAAACCATTTCCCCTAAGAACAGGAACAATACAGGGATGCCCACTCTCACCACTCCTGTTCAACATAGTACTGTAAGTATTAGCCATTGCGATCAGACAAGAAGAAGAAATAAAAGGTATCCAAATTGGAAAAGAAGAAGTAAAACTGTTCTTATTTGCAGATGACATGATATTGTACATAAAAAAACCCAAAAGACTCCATCAAAAAACTATAAGACTTAATAAATGAATTTGGCAATGTAGCAGGATACAAAATTAATGCCAAGAAATCTAGGGCATTTCTTTACAACAATAGTGAACTTACAGAAAGAGAGACTAAAAAAGCAATCCCATTTACCATCGCATCAAAAAAATTAAGATACCTAGGAATAAACGTAATTAAGGAGGTAAAAGACCTATATGCAGAAAACTCCAGGACACTGAAAAAAGAGATAAAGGAAGACGTAAACAGATGGAAGAACATACCCTGTTCATGGATTGGTAGCATCAACATCATTAAAATGTCCATACTACCCAAAGCAATCTAAAGATTCAATGCACTCCCCATTAAAATACCAACAACATATTTCACAGACCTAGAAAGAACTCTCCAAAAATTCATCTGGAATAAAAAAAGATCCCGAATAGCTGCAGCAATCCTGAGAAAGAAGAACAAAGTAGGTGGGATCTCAATTCCAGATTTCAAGCTGTATTACAAAGCCACTGTTCTCAAAACAGCATGGTACTGGCACAAAAACTGACATATAGACCAATGGAATAGAATAGAGAACCCAGATATCGACCCAAACCACTATGCTCAATAAATATTTGACAAAGGAGGCATGAACATACAACGGAGTCAAGACAGTCTCTTCAATAAATGAGTTGGGAAAATTGGACAGATACATGCAAAAAAATGAAACTAGATCACCAACTTACACCATACACAAAAATAAACTCAAAATGGATAAAGGACTTAAACCATAAAAATACTAGAGGAATCCAAAGGCAGTGAAATCTCCAACATATGCAGAAGCAATTCCTTCACCAATACCGCTCCTATGGCAATGGAAACTAAAGAGAAAATAAACAAATGGGACTACATCAAAATATAAAGCTTTTGCACAGCAAAAGAAAGCATCAAGAAAACAACAAGAAAGCCCACTGTATTGGAGAACATATTTGCCAATGTTATCACCGATAAAGGTTTAATCTCCAACATTTACAGGGAACTCATACAACTTAACAAAAGGAAGATAAATGATCCAATAAAAAAGTGGGCAACGGACGTAAATAGATACTTTTTGAAAGAAGACAGAAGGAAGGCCAAGAGACATATGAAAACATGCTCAAAATCAATAAAAGTTTATTGATTTGCGAGAGATGCAAATCAAAATGACAATGCGGTACCATCTCACACATGTCAGAATGGCTATCATCAACAAAACAACAAATGACAAGTGCTGGCGTGGATGCGGAGAAAAAGGAACCCTCGTGCACTGCTGGTGGGAATGCAGACTGGTGCAGCCACTGTGGAGAACAGTATGGAGTTTCCTCAAAAAACTAAAAATGGAACTCCCATTTGACCCAGTGATCCCACTTCTAGGAATATATCCCAAGGAACTAGAAACACCAATCAGAAAGGATATATGCATCCCTATGTTCATAGCAGCATAATTCACCATAGCTATGACTTGGAAACAGCCTAAATGCCCATCAGCAGATGAGTGGATTAGAAAGCTATGGTACATCTACTCAATGGAATACTATGCTGCTATAAAAAGGAAGGAATTCCTACCATTTGCAGCAGCATGGATGGAACTGGAGAGCATTATGCTAAGTGAAATAAGCCAGGCAATGAAAGAAAAATACTACATGATCTCACTCATTTATGGAAAATAAGGAACATTATAACCTGATGAACAATAAGATAGATACAGAGGCAGTAAAGCATCAAACAGACTGACGGATTACAGCAGGTGGGCTGGGGAGTGTTGGCAAGGAGGGAAGAGAGATCAACCAAAGGACTTGTATGCATGCATATAAGCACAGCCAATGGACACAAGATACTGCGGGGGTGGGATGAGGGCGTGTGACAGGGGTTCGGGGAGGCTGGGGGAAGGTCAATGGGGAAAAAAAGGGGATATATGTACTACTATATGTAATACTTTAAACAATAAAAAAAAAATAAAAAGTGGAAGTTGAAAGAAAAGAAAAAGAAAAAGAATAATTGTTCAACAGCTAGTAACCAAAGAAATGTTAATGAAAACAACCATCAGATACCATCTTTCGCACATCACATCAGTAATTAAAAGTTTGATTATTGTTGTATTAAGTATTGACATCGAGTTAGCAAAACTGCTAAGCTCTTACACTGTTGGGTGGAGTACAGTCATTTCAGTAGGAATTATGCAACATCTATTAGTATGTAAAATACTCATCCCCATTAGCCAGCAACTCCACTTCTTAGCATCTATCCTAACATAACTGTTGCACATGTACACTAATGTTTATTAAATAGACATTTATTGTCATATCAACCATCAAAATTTAGAAACAACTTGTGTTCATCAAATAGGAAAATAGCTAAACTCTCATGAATGCTATACTCTACCAAATTATGCAATTTTAAAGGAATAAATTAGAACTTCTGCTCCTACGGAGAGTAGATAAACTTTTCCCTATTCCTCCCACTAAGTAAAACTAAACACTAAGTACAACTAAAACCCCTGAACGTCATAAATAAAACAACCACAAAAAGATTCTGAAAGGTGAATAAAAGAAGGTACACCAGAAAGAGACCTCAGGCGTCAAGGAATGACATGGTGGTAAGTTCCCTGAATTTCTGTCTTGCCTCATATATTTCAGAGCCAAAGCTTAAAATGCTTGCAAAGAGGAAACACCAATAAGTGCAAGACAAGAAATCAAAACAAAAACAAGCCTGTTTCTCTAACCAAAGGACCAGAAAAGGAGGTAGATTTGAAAGACAGAAAATTTTAGACAATAGCTGATCTATTCCAGTCAAATACCACAAGAAAAAAAATGTGGCCCCATCCCCAACCGCACCTGCAAAGGAAAATTTGAAAACATAGATTTACACCCTTACTAAACTGTAACCAGGTACTGCAGACAACTGTATTGGGGTGATGTCAGAGAAGGCTGAGTGGGGAACTGGGATAGACCTACTAGACAGAAAATCAGCAAGCATATAGAAGAACTCAACAAGACCCTCAAGCAACAGGATCAGATTTGACATTTATAGAACACTCCCTCCAACAAGAGAAAAATACACATTATTTTCAAGTGCCCATGGAACACAGACTATGTTAGACCATATCCTGTACCATAAAAAAATCCTCAACAAATTAAAAACAATTGAAATAAATTGACTATATTCTGTTACCACAATGAAATCAAAGTAGAAATCAATAACAGGAAAATACCTAAACACCTGAAAACTAAACAGAACCCCTCTAAATAATCCATAGGTCAAAGATGAAATCTCAAGAGAAATTTAAAAATACACTGAACTGAATGAAAATGAAAATACAACAGAGCAAAATTTGTGGGATGCAACTTTAAACTATAAGAGAAAATGTTTATACTAAAAAAAGATCTTATATCAATAATTTAAGTCCCTACCTGATAAACTAAAAAAAGAAGAAGAAAGCCAAAATAAAATAAACAATAAATAAAATAAAGCCAAAACAAACAGAAGAAAGGAAATTAAAATAAGAGCAGAAATCAATAACATTGAAAACAATTGGAGAAAATCAATTTGAAAAGATCAGTAAAATTGACAAACTCTAGTAAGACAAAAAACCCACAAGTTAGTAATATCGGGAACAAAATGAATATAATTACAGACCTTTTGGATATCAAAAAGATAATAATGGAATATTAAGAACAACTCTACACACTTTGAGAATTTTGATGGGATCAACCAATTGCTTGACAAAGAAAAACATTCAATAGAAAATACATGATTTAAATAGCCCTTAAATTACAGTATTAGGAAAATGGAATTGAATTAAATTCAAAACTCCCAAAAAGAAATCTCCAGGTCCCATGGTTTCACTGGAGAATTCTACCAAATGTTTAAATAACTAATACCAATTCTACACAATCTCTCCTAGAAAATAGAAGAGGAGAAACTACTTTCCAAGTTATTTTATGAAACTAGTATTACCTTGATGTCAAAACCAGATGATAGTCACACACACAAAAAGAAAACTACAGACCAATACCCCTCATGAATATAGAAGCAAACCACCTCAAAACAACATTAGCAAATAATATTCAATAATATGTAAGAATTATACACCATTATCAAGTGGAATCTATTCCAGGGATGCAAGACAGTTTTTTTTTAAATTTCTTTATTGATTAAGGTATTACATATGTATCCTCATCCCTCCATTACCCCCCCCCCCCGCCACCACCACTCATGCCCTCACCCCCCTGGTGTCTGTGCCCATTGGTTAGGCTTATATGCATGTATACAAGTCCTTTGGTTGATCTCTCCCCCTTACACCCACCCTCCCCTACCTTCCCTCTAAGGTTTGACAGTCTGATCAATGCTTCTCTGTCTCTGGATCTGTTTTTGTACATCAGTTTATGTTGTTCATTATAGTCCATAAATGAGTGAGATCATGTGGTATTTGTCTTTCATTGCCTGGCTTATTTCACTTAGCATAATGCTCTCCAGTTCCATCCATGCTGTTGCAAATGGTAAGAATTCCTTCTTTTTTACTGCAGCATAGTATTCCATTGTGTAGATGTACCACAGTTTTCTAATCCACTCGTCTGATGATGGGCACTTAGGCTGTTTCCAAATCTTAGCTATGGTAAATTGTGCTGCTATGAACATAGGGGTGCATATATCCTTTCTGATTGGTGTTTCTAGATTCTTGAGGTATATTCCTAGAAGTGGGATCACAGGGTCAAATGGGAGTTCCATTTTTAGTTTTTTGAGGAAACTCCATACTGTTCTCCACAGTGGCTGCACCAGTCTGCATTCCCACCAGCAGTGCACGAGGGTTCTTTTTTCTCCGCATCCTCGCCAGCACTTGTCGTTTGTTGATTTGTTGATGATAGCCATTCTGACAGGTGTGAGATGGTACCTCATTGTCATTTTGATTTGCATCTCTCAGATGATTAGTGACTTTGAACATGTTTTCATATGTCTCTTGGCCTTCCTTCTGTCTTCTTTTGAAAAGGTTCTATTTAGGTCCCTTGCCCATTTTTTGATTGGATTGTTTATCTTCCTTTTGTTAAGTTGTATGAGTTCCCTGTAAATGATGGAGATTAAACCCTTATTGGAGATAAAATTGGCAAATATGTCCTCCCATGCAGTGGGCTTTCTTGTTGTTTTGTTTATGGTTTCTTTTGCTGTGCAAAAGCTTTTTATTTTGATGCAGTCCCATTTGTTTATTTTCTCTTTAGTTTCCATTGCCCTAGTACAGTGATGGCGAACCTATGACACCCGTGTCAGCACTGATACGCGTAGCCATTTGTGATGACACGCGGCCGCTGAGGCAGCCACATGCCGAAGATGAAACATTTGCTGCTCCTGAGGATGAAACATTTGCGAAATAATGTTTTTTCCTCAAAGTGACACACTACCCGAGTTATGCTCAGTTTTTTTGGCGAAGTTTGACACACGAAGCTCAAAAGGTTGCCCATCACTGCCCTAGGAGAAGTACCAGTGAAGAAATTGCTTCTGCATATGTCTGAGATTTCGATGCCTGTGGATTCCTCTAGTATTTTTATGGTTTCCTGTCTTATGTTTAAGTCCTTTATCCATTTTGAGTTTATTTTTGTGTATGGTGTAAGTTGGTGATCTAGTTTCATTTCTTTTTCTTTTTTTGTGCATGTATCGGTCCAATTTTTGCAACACCATTTGTTGAAGAGACTCTCTTGATTCCATTGTATGTTCATGCCTCCTTTGTCAAATTTTGATTGTGCATAATGGTTTGGGTCCATTTCTGGGTTCTCTACTCTATTCCATTGATCGATATGTCTGTTCTTGTGCCAGTACCAGGCTGTTTTAAGAACAGTGGCATTGTAATACAGCTTGATATCTGGTATTGAGATCCCACCTACTTTGTTCTTCTTTCTCAGGATTTCTGCAGCTATTTGGGGTCCTTTTTTATTCCAGATGAATTTTTGGAGAGTTCTTTCTAGGTCTGTGAAATATGCCATTAGTATTTTAATGGGGAGTGCATTGAATCTATAGATTGCATTGGGTAGTATGGACATTTTAATGATGTTGAGTCTACCAATCCATGAATGTGTTATATTCTTCTATCTGTTTACGTCTTCCTCTATCTCTTTTTTCAGTGCCCTGTAGTTTTCTGTGTATAGGTCTTTTACCTCTTTAATTAAGTTTATTCCTAGGTATCTTAATTTTTTTTGGTGTGATGGTTAATGGGATTGCTTTTTTAGTCTCTCTTTCTGTAAGTTCACTATTGGTGTAAAGAAATTCCATAGATTTCTTGGCATTAATTTTGTATCCTGCTACATTGTCGAATTCATTTATTAAGTCTATTAATTTTTTGATGGAGTCTTTAGGTTTTTCTATGTACAATATCATGTCATCTGTGAATAAGGACAGCTTTACTTCTTCTTTTCCAATTTGGATGCCTTTTATTTCTTCTTTTTGTCTACTTGCAATGGCTAGTACTTCCAGTACTATGTCAAACAGGAGTGGGTGAGAGTGGGCATCCCTGTCTTTTTCCTGTTCTTAGGGGAAATGGTTTTAGTTTTTTTTCCGTTGAGTATGATGTTGGCTGTGGGTTTGTCATTTATATGGCTTTTATTATATTGAGGTATGATCCTTCTATTCCCAACTTGCTGAGAGTTTTGATCAAGATGGCGTGTTGGATTTTGTCAAATGTTTTTTCTGTGTCAATTGATATGACTATGTGATTTATTTCTCAATTTGTTTATGTGATGTATCACGTTTATTGATTTGTGAATATTGTACCATCCTTGCATCCCCGGGATAAATCCTACTTGGTCATGGTGTATGATCTTTCTGATGTATTGCAGGATCTTATTTGCTATAATTTTGTTGAGGATTTTGGCATCTATGTTCATGAGGGATATTGGCCTATAATTCTCTTTCATTGTGTTGTCTTTATTTGGTTTTGTTATTAGGGTAATGCTGGCTTCATAGAATGAGCTTGGAAGTGTTCCTTCCTCTTGAATTTTTTTTGGAATAGTCTGAGGAAGATAGGTTTTAATTCTTCCTTGAGTGTTTGGTATAACTCCCCTGTGAAGCCATCTGGACCCAGGCTTTTGTTTGCTGGTAGCTTTTTGATGACTGCTTCAATTTCATCCATAGTTATCGCCTTATTGAGATTTTTAGATTCTTTCTGATTGAGATTTGGAAGGTTGTATTTTTCTTGGAATATGTCCATTTCCTCCAAGTTGTCTAGTTTGTTGCAGTAGAGTTGTTCATACTATTTTTTAACAATCCTTTGTATTTCTGTGGGGTCTATTGTTATTTTGCCTCTCTCATTTCTGATTTTGTTTATTTGAGTCCTCTCTCTTTGCTTCTTGGTGAGCCTGGCTAGAGTTTCATCAATCTTGTTTATCCTTTCAAAGAACCAGCTCTTGGTTTCATTAATCTTTTATATTGTTTTTTTTTTTGGTCTCTATGTCATATATTTCTGCTCTGATCTTTATTATCTCCTTCCTTCTGCTCACTCTGGGCTTTTCTTGCTCTCTTTCTAATTCTTTGAGTTGTAGAGTTAGATGATTTACTACCATTTTTTCTTGTTTTTTTGACATAGGCCTGTAGATCTATAAACTTGCCTCTCATGACAGCTTTCATTGTATCCCATAGATTTTGGATTGTTGTGTTTTTATTGTTCTTAGTTTCCAGGATGTTTTTAATTTCTTCTTCAATCTCATTGGTAACCCAATAATTGTTTAATAGCATGCTATTCAGCTTCCAAGTGTTTGAGATTTTTGGATTGTTTTTATTGTAGTTTATTTCTAATATTATGCCATTGTGGTCTGAGAAGATGCTTGGTATGATTTCAATCTTCTTGAATTTGGAGAGACTTTGCTTGTGACCTAATATGTGGTTTATTTTTGAAAATGTCCCATGTGCACTTGAGAAGAACGTATATTCTATGGCTTTGGGGTGAAATGTTCTGAAGATGTCAGTTAAGTCCATCTGATCTAGTGAGTCATTTAGGATTGCTGTATCTTTGCTGATTTTTTGTCTAGAGGATTTATCCAGTGATGTCAGTGGTGTATTAAAGTCCCCTACTATGTTTGTATTGTTGTCGATCTCTCCCTTGATATCTTCCAGGAGTTTTTTAATGTATTTGGGTGCTCCTGCATTGGGTGCATATATGTTTATCATGGTTATATCCTGTTGTTGTATCGATCCCGTTAGTATTATGAAGTGGCCTTCATTATATCTTGTTATGGCCTTCACTTTGAGGTCTATTTTGTCAGATATAAGCTTTGCTACCCAAGCTTTTGTTTTCATTTCCATTTGCCTTAAAGATATTTTTCCATCCCTTCACTTTCAGTCTGTGTGAGTCCCTTGTTCTGAGGTGGGTCTCTTGTAGACAGCATATATATGGGTCATGATTTTTTATTCATTCAGCCACTCGATGTCTTTGATTGGAACATTTAGTCTGTTTACCTTTAAAGTTATTACTGAAAGGTACTTGTTTGTAGTCATTTCTATTTTTGTGCCTTTGTTCCTTCTTACCTTTTTATTTCTTCTTTTTACAGCATTCCCTTTAGCATTTCTTTTTTTTTATTAAGGTATTATATGTGTACATATCTTTCCATTGTCCCCCTAACCCCACGCCCATACATGCCCTCACCCCCCAGAGTTTTGCATCCATTGGTTACACTTATATGCATGCATACAAGTCCTTCGGTTGATCTCTTATCTCCCCCACCTCTCCCTAACCTTCCCCCTATAATTTGACAGTCTGTTTGATGCTTTACTGCCTCAGTATCTACCTTTTTGTTCATCAGTTTATAATGTTCTTTATTATCCATAAATGAGTGAGATGATGTGGTATTTTTCTTTCATTGACTGGCTTAATTCACTTAGCATAATGTTCTCCAATTCCATCCAGGTTGCTGCAAATGATGAGAATTCCTTCTTTTTTATGGCAGCATAGTATTCCATTGTGTAGATGTACCACAGTTTTCTGATCCAGTCATCTGCTGACGGGCACCTAGGCTGTTTCCAAATCTTAGCTATTGTAAATTGTGCTGCTATGAACATAGGGGTGCATATATCCTTTCTGATTGGTGTTTCCAGTTTCTTGGGATATATTCCCAGGAGTGGGATTAATGGGTCAAATGGGAGTTCCATTTTCAGTTTTTTGAGGAAACTCCATACTGTTCTCCACAGTGGCTGCACCAGTCTGCATTCCCACCAGCAGTGCACGAGGGTTCTTTTTTCTCTGCATCCTCACCAACACTTGTCGTTTGTTGATTTGTTAATGATAGCCATTCTGACAGGTGTGAGACGGTACCACATTGTTGTTTTGATTTGCATCTCTCGGATAATTAGTGACTTTGAGCATGTTTTCATGTGTCTCTTGGCCTTCCTTCTGTCTTATTTTGAAAAGATTCTATTTAGGTCCATTGCCCATTTTTTTATTGGATCATTTATCTCCCTTTTATTAAGTTTCATAAGCTGCCTGTAGATGTTGGAGATTAAACCTTTATCAGTGATAGCATTTGCAAATATGTTCTCCCATAGAGTGGGCTTTCTTGTTGTTTTTTGATGGTTTCTTTTGCTGTAAAAAAGCTTTTTAATTTGATGTAGTCCCATTTGTTAATTTTCTCTTTAGCTTACATTGCCCTCGGGCAGTGTCAGTGAAGAAGTTCTTTTGGCATATGTCTGAGATTTTGTTGCCTGTGGATTCCTCTAGTATTTTTATGGTTTCCCGTCTTATGTTTAAGTCCTTTATCCATTTTGAGTTTATTTTTGTGTATGGTGTAAGTAGGTGATCTAGTTTCATTTTTGTGCACGTATCTGTCCAATTTTCCCAACACCATTTATTGAAAAGACTGTCTTGACTCCATTTTATGTTCATGCCTCCTTTGTCAAATGTTAATTGAGCATAGTGGTTTGGGTTGATATCTGGATTCTCTATTCTGTTCCATTGATCTATATGTCTGTTCTTGTGCCAGTACCAGTCTGCTTTGAGAACAGTGGCTTTGTAATACAGATTGAGGTCTGGTATTGAGATCCCTCCTACTTTATTCTTCTTTCTCAGGATTGCTTTGGCTATTCGGGATCTTTTTTTATTCCAGATGAATTTTTGGAGAGTTCTTTCTAGATCTGTGAAATATGTTGTTGGTATTTTGATGGGGACTGCATTGAATCTTTAGATTGCTTTGGGTAGTATGGACATTTTAATGAGGTTGATTCTACCAATCCATGAACATGGTATGTTCTTCCATCTGTTTACGTCATCCTCTATCTCTTTTTTAAGTGTCCTGTAGTTTTCCGTGTATAGATCTTTTACCTCCTTAGTTAAGTTTATTCCTAGGTATCTTAGTTTTTTAGTGTGATGGTAAATGGGATTGCTTTTTTAGTCTCTCTTTCTGTAAGTTCACTATTGGTGAATAAAAATGCCATAGATTTCTTGGCATTAATTTTGTATCCTGCTACATTGCCGAATGCATTTATTAAGTCTATTAGTTTTTTGATGGAATCTTTTGGGTTTTTTATGTACAATATCATGTCATCTGTAAATAAGGACAGCTTTACTTCTTTTCCAATTTGGATGCTTCTTATTTCTTCTTCTTGTCTAATTGCAATAGCTAATACTTCCAGTACTATGTTGAATAGGAGTGGTGAGAGTGGGCATCCCTGTCTTGTTCCTGTTCTTAGGGGAAATGGTTTTAGTTTTTGCCCATTGAGTATGATGTTGGCTGTGGGTTTGTTATCTATGGCTTTTATTATGTTGAGGTATGATCCTTCTATTCCCACCTTGCTGAGAGTTTTTATCAAGAAAGTGTGTTGGATTCTGTCAAATGCTTTTTCTGCATCTATTGATATGACTATGTGGTTTTTATCTCTCAATTTGTTTATGTGATGTATCACATTTATTGATTTGCAGATATTGTACCATCCTTGCATTCCTGGGATAAATCCTACTTGGTCATGGTGTATGATCTTTATGAGGTAGTGCTGGAACCGATTTGCTAGAATATTGTTGAGGATTTTGGCAACTATGTTCATGAGGGATATTGGTCTGTCATTCTCTTTCATTGTGTTGTCTTTATCTGGTTTTGTTGTTAGGGTGATGCTGCCTTCATAGAAGGAGCCTGGAAGTGTTCCTTCCTCTTGAATTTTTTGGAATAGTCTGAGGAGGATAGGTTTTAGTTCTTCCTTGAATGTTTGGTAAAACTCTCCTGTGAAGCCGTCTGGCCCGTGATTTTGTTTGCCGGAAGCTTTTTGATGACTGCTTCAATTTCTTCCATAGTTACAGGCCTGTTGAGCAGTTTAGATTCTTCATTATTGAGTTTTGGAAGATTATATATTTCTAGGAATATGTCCATTTCCTCCAGGTTGTCCAGTTTGTTGGAATAGAGTTGTTCGTAGTATTTTGTAGCAATCCTTTGTATTTTGGTGGGGTCTGTTGTTATTTCACCTCTTTCATTTATGATTTTGTTTATTTGGATCCTCTCTCTTTGCTTCTTGGTGAGCCTGGCTAGAGGATCATCAATCTTGTTTATCCTTTCAAAGAACCAGCTCTTGGTTTTGTTTACTTTTTGTATTGTTGCTTTGGTCTCTATGTCGTTTATCTCCGCTCTGGTCTTTATTATTTCCTTACTTCTGCTTACACTGGGATTTTCTTGTTGCTCTCTCTCTAACTCTTTGAGTTGTTGAGTTAGGTAATTTATTACCATTGTGTCTTGTTTTTTGCAATAGGCTTGTAGAGCTATGAACTTCCCTCTGAGGACTGCTTTCGCTGTGTCCCATAGATTTTGGATTGTTGTGTTTTCATTGTCATTTGTTGCCATGTTGTGTTTTATTTCTTCCTTGATGTCTTTGGTAACCCAGTCATTGTTTAATAGCATGCTGTTTAGTCTCCATGTGTTTGATTTCTTTGGATTGTATTTATTGTAGTTGATTTCCAGTTTTATGCCACTGTGATCTGAGGAGATACTTGATATGATTTCTCTTTTCTTGAATTTGTAGAGACTTTGCCTATGTCCTAACATATGGCCTATCTTTGAAAATGACCCATGTGCACTTGAGAAGAATGTATATTCTGTGGCTTTCGGGTGAAATGTTCTGAAGATGTTGATTAATTCCATCTAGTCTATTGAGTCATTTAGAATTGATGTTTCTTTGCTGATTTTTTGTTTAGAGGATTTGTCCAATGGTGATAGTGGGGTATTAAAGTCCCCTACTATGATTGTATTGCTGTCAATCTCTCCTTTGATATCTTTCAGGAGTTTTTTTTATGTATTTGGGTGCTCCTGTATTGGTTGCATATATGTTTACCAGTTATTTCTTTTTGTTGGATTGCTCCCTTTAGTATAATGAAGTGTCCTTCGTTATCTCTTTTTATATCCTTCACTTTGAGATCTAATTTGTCAGATATAAGTATTGCTACCCCAGCTTTTTTTTTCATTTACATTCGCCTGGAAAACCTTTTTCCATCCCTTCACACTCAGTCTGTGTGCATCTTTTCTTCTGAAGTGTGTTTCCTGTACACAGCACATATTTGGGTTTTGTTTTCTTATCCAATCCGTTACCCTGTGTCTTTTGATTGGGGCATTCAATTCATTTACATTTAAAGTTATTATTGAGGAGAGAGGAGCCAAGATGGCGGCGGAGGTGAACGGCTGATCTGTTGCCTCACTTGGCAGTTTCGGAAATACAACTAAAAGATGGACTGGTGAGCCCGGCGACTCCTGCTCGCGTCTCCACAGACCGGGCGGCTGCTCCTCTCAGTCAGCACCTCAGCCGGGGCCATGAGCCCATGGGTGGCCACTGCAGCTGCTGTGGTCACGGCCGCGGACTCTGCTCAGCTGCTCTCGGTGAAGGAAGAGACCATCTTTCTACAGGACGGGCTCATCCGCGTCACCGACCTGGCCGAGCTGCACAGTGAGATCCTCGGGGCCCTGGCGGCCGCTGACACTGACTTGGAGGATTCTTAGGATTTCCCATCTTACATTGAAGTCCTGTAGCCATTTTGACAGAGGAGAACCAAGAAGGCGGCAAAGTTAAACAAATGAACTGCGCCGCGCACAGCAATTTCAAAAATACAACTAGAGGACAGAGCGTCTGCCACCCAGAACCACAGGAGAGCTGGCTGAATGGTGGATTTACAACTCAGAGGGAAGAGGAAGGAGCGAACTCGGAGGGGATGAGGTGCGGAGGCGCGTGGGTCGGGCTGGTGGCGGGGGAAGGGACGTGCGGCTTTTTTTCCAACCCTAGGGGAGATTAGCTCCCCATCACCCTGAAATCCAGCTTCTGGGGAAGCGCGGGAGACCCAGACGCCTGCGGGGAGAGGCTGGACTCTCGGCCTTCGTGTCGGAGAGTGGGAGGAACTTCCTTACGGAGGTCCGCCCAGCAATCAGTGTTTGCTGCGCTGGAGTGTGGAACAAGGGGGCTTAGAAACGTGGAAAGCAGAAAAAGCAGACTTGCAGCCATTGCGGTTCGCCACACCATGGCCTGGTGGTGCCCTGAGACCCCGCCCCGCCCTGAGACCCGCCCCGCCCTGGGACCCGCCCCGAACGTTTTGCAGACCAACCCCGCAAGTCTTGCATGCCCACCTGGGCTCCAAGCAGAGGCTTTTGCATGTGGGTGGCCTGCCCTGTGGCAGCTTGACCAGATAAACTGCGGTTCTAGTCGGACTGCCCCAGGGCCGCTCAGACAGGAGGAGGAAACTGCAGTTTTTGCTGTAATCCCTGCTGAGTGGCCTCAGGCAGTAGCTGACCTACACTCCATTGGAGACCCAGAAACGAGGGCATCTAGTGGTCGGTGTGAGATGACACCAGATTTCAACCACTCGCATAAGGGACACATTCAAGAGGCAGACTCAGTGAGCGCCAAAGCCTTGCTGCACCAAGACCCGGCCCATAAACGTGTCTCCTGCACAGCAACTCTTCCTTTATAGACACAGAGGGTCCTCACGGCCAATTGGCCTGGAGGACAATTCCTCCCAGTGACACCAACAACAATCAAGACTTAACTATACAAAGGAGGACCAAGATGGAGGCATAGGGCAGAAGCCGGATTGTTGCCTACCTCAACAATTTTGAGACTACGATGGGAGAGCAGAGCAGACACCATCCTGAACCACTGGAGGGCTGGCTGAGCAGATGCTCTACAACCAGAATAAAAGAGAGGGGTACGCGGGATGATGCTGATGCAGGTGACCCAAAGACCACACTTTAAGAACTATGGCTCAGGCGACACAATGGCGGCCTGGAACGTGCTCGGCGCAGTTCCCCCGGCGGTCTCCGGCTGAGGGGATGGCTCCACTCGCTGCTGAGCACGGACAGACGAGCCCCTGGGAGACATGGGTGGGAGACTCCGCACTTGCTGACCTCCGAGTCCTTCAAGAATCTCAACGCCCCGGAAGCAGCCAGGTGCGCACGCTCGGCGACCAGCCACTGCTGCAGACCCAAGGACCGACGCAGTGACACCGGACCAGCCCGCCGCCGCGCACCGGGCACACCGGAGCTTCGCCGAGCCCACTGCCCAACGAGTTCTGCGGCAGCCGCCCTGGAGCTATGAAAAAATGGCCGAAGGAATTGCTGAGAGGGAATTGACCAACAGAAATTGGGATCAAGAAGACGAAACCCCGCTGGGACCCGGGTCCGGGTGAGGCCGTGCGCCCCTGGGTCCGGGTGAAGCTGGGAACTGGGTCCGGGTGAGGCCATACGCCCCTAGGTCCGGGAGAGGCTGGGTCCCGGGTCCAGGTGAGGCTGCGCGCCCCTGGGCTTGGGTGTGGTCACACGCCCCTGGGTCTAGGTGAGGCCTCACGCCCCTGGGTCTGGGTAAGGCTGGGTCCTGAGTCAGGGTGAGGCCACGCCCCTGGGTCTGGGTGAGGCTGGGTCCTGGGCTCGGGTGAGGTCGTGCCCCTGGGTCCAGGTGAAGCTGAATCCCGAGTCCGGGAGAGGCCGTGTGCCCCTGGATCCGGGTGAGGCCACACGCCCCTGGGTCCGGGTGAGGCCACGCGCCCCTGGGTCCGGGTGAAGCCGGATCCTGGGTCCGGATGAGGCCATGTGCCCCTGGGTCCGGGTGAAGCTGAATCCTGGGTCTGGGCGAGGCCGTGTGCCCCTGGATCCAGGTAAGGCTGGATCCCAGGTCCGGGTGAGGCCGTGCACCCCTGGATCCGGGTGAGGCCACGCGACCCTGGGTCTGGGAGAGGCCACGCGCCCCTGGGTCCGGGTGAGGCCACGTGCCCCTGGGTCCGGATGAAGCTAGATCCCGGGTCTGGGTGAGGCCACGTGCCCCTGGGTACGGGTGAGGCTGGGTCCCGAGTCCGGGTGAGGCCACGCGCACCTAGGTCCGGTTGAGGCCACGCGCCCCTGGGTCCGGGTGAGGCCACGCGCCCCCGGGTCCGTGTGAGGCCACGCGCCCCTGGGTCCGGGTGAGGTCACGTGCCCCTGGGTCTGGGTGAAGCTGGATCCTGGGTCTGGGTGAGGCCATGTGCCCCTGGATCCGGGTGAGGCTGGGTCCTGGGTCCGGATGAGGCCGTGCACCCCTGGAGCCGGGTGAGGCCACGCGACCCTGGGTATAGGAGAGGCCAGGCACCCCTGGGTATGGGTGAGGACACGTGCCCCTGGGTCCGGGTGAGGCATGCGCCCCTGGGTCCGGGTGAAGCTGAATCCTGGGTCAGGGCGAGGCCGTGTGCCCCTGGATCCGGGTGAGGCTGGGTCCCGGGTCCGGGTGAGGCCGCATGCACCTGGGTCCAGGTGATGCCACGCGCCCCCTGGGTCCAGGTGAGGCCACGTGCCCCTAAGTCCAGGTGAAGCCGTGCCCCTGGGTCCGGCCGAGACCAAACTAGAGGGAGTCGGACCTGCATTACCACCATTTGTCCACCATCCAGAGCTGAAAAGTCAGTGCCGACATGTACACATAAGGAACTGGTGGACATTGAAATTGGGTCTCAAAAGAACTGTTGAGAAACTCACTACAGACTGTCAGCATAACTATTATTGCTCGTCTCACATTCAGTTCTTATAAGTATATTTCTAGTGACACATGATCTCGCTCATCTAGGGGAAATGATGAACAACATAGACTGATGAACAAGAACAGAACCAGAAACAAGGAGGCATCGATCGGACTATCGGGCCTCAGAGGGAGGATAGGGGAGGGTGCGGGGAGGGGGGAGAGATCAACCAAAGGACTTGTGTGAATTCATATGAGCCTAACCAATGGTTAAGTTCAACAGGGGGTTGGGGCATCTGTGGGGAGGGGTGTGGGATGGGAATGGGGGGATGAGGACAAATATGTGACACCTTAATCAATAAAGAAATTTAAAAAATAAATAAATAAATAAAGTTATTATTGAGAGGTACTTATTTGTCGCCATTTTTATTCTATACCCCTGTTTCCTTCTTTGCTTCCTGTTTTGTTTGTTTGTTTGTTTGTTTTTACAGCAGACCGTTTAGCCTTTCTTGCATTGCAGGTTTGGTGGTGATAAACTCCCTTAGTCCTTTTTTGTCTGTGAAGCTCCTGATTTCACCTTCAATTTTGATTGATAGCCTTGCTGGGTACCGTATTCTTGGATTGAGACCCTTCCTTTGCATGACTTTGTATATTTCATTCCATTCCCTTCTGGCTTGATGAGTTACTGTTGAGAAATCAGTTGCTAGTCTGATGGGGGTTCCTTTGTATGTAACTTTCTCTCTCTCTCTGGCCACTTTTAAGATTCTTACTTTGTTGTTGGTGTTTGACAATTTAATTATAATGTGCCTTGGCGTCAGTCTTTTGGGGTTCATTTTGCTTGGGACTCTGAGCTTCTTGGATTTGTGTGGGTTTTTTTTTCCCTATATCAGGGAAGTTTTCTGTTATTATTTCTTCAAACAAGTTTTCTATTCCTTCCTCAGTTTCTTTTCCTTCTGGTACCCCTATTACTCGGATGTTGTTTTGTTTCGTGTTTTCCCGAAGTTCCCTTAGGCTCTCCTCATGCTTTCTAATTTTTTTTCTAGAAGCTGTGCTATTTGGGTATTTTTTCCCATCTTGTCTTCTAGATCACTGATGCGGTCCTCTGCTTCCTCTAGTCTACTCTTGATGCTTTCTATTGAGTTCTTTACAGCAGCGATGTCATTTCTCATTTCTTCTTGGTTCTTCTTCATTTCCTCTTGGTTCTTACTCATATTGTCGAATTTGTCTTCCATTCTTTTCAGCCACTTTATGACCATTTCTCTGAATTCTTTCTCTGATAGGTTACTTGCCTCGAATTTGTTTACTTCCTTTTCTGGTGATGCCTGCTTTTCTTTCCTATGGGAGCTGTTTCTTTGTCTCCCCATGGTCTCTCTTCTCTGGATGTCTGGTTATATAGTTCTCTCTCTCCTGCGTTGATTTAAAGGTAGAAAATACAACACAACCAGGTACAATACACAAGGCACTGAACAGAATTGTATTCATGATATTAATAACCTCCAATAAAGTTGACCCCCAGAGAAAGACAAATTAGGGGATAGGAAAGGAAGAGGAAGAGTGAAAAAGAAAGAACAAAAGAAGGAGTGTGAAATGAACTTGGGAAAAGAGAAGAAAAAAAAGAAAAGAAAAAAAAGTAAGAGAGACAAGAATGATACTAAGAGAGAAAAGGGGAACAAACTATAAATATGTGGAGTAAACTCCAATAGAATAACCACTAATCCCAGCAAATGCCAGCAACATGAACCTGGAGATTAATACAAACTACACCACCAACTAATATCAAGTGAGGCAAAGGAAAACAGAAGTAAAAAACAAACAAAAACAAAGCAAACAAAAGAGCCAAACAAACAAACAAAAAAAAAATAAGCAAAACAATCTCATAAAAAAGCATAAAAATTCAATCTAATCAACATTCAAGCAAACAACAACAAAAGGCCAGAGAGAAAAACAATTTTTTTTTAAGTTAAGGTAGCGTAGAGAAAGGTGTTTATAGACTTGGAGCAGGGGGTTGGAAATTAGATATATAAGTAGGGTGAAATTTTAGCAGAGGGTAAACCGAAAGAGTAGGGAAAATCTAAAGCCAGAAAGGGTTAAGATAAACAGGAGACCAAAAGGGGAAAGGTTAGGAAGAGAGTGATGGCATAAAGTTAGCATTGCAATAGGTTAAAACAATGCTAAAGGAAAGATGCAAATAGAATATAGGACACTAATCCCAAAATAAAACAAAGAGAAAGTCAAATGACACTTAAAAAAAAAAAAAGAAAAAAAGTAAAATAATAGTAATAAAATGCTGATTGAAAATAAAAATGTAATAATTAAAAAGGTGAAAATCGAGTGAGAAAAAAGAAAAAAAATAGTTTCTTAAGTAAAAGATGCAAAAAATGAAAATAAAAAATAAAACATTAAAATAAAAAAATTAAAATAAAAAATAAGAAGAATAAAAAGATCATTCACTTCCTCTATTATTCTGTTTGGTATGCCTGTTTACCAGTCCAGGCTGTATTGCAGTTCCCTTCGTTCCACTGCTCCTCAGTGTTGTAAGCCAGTCCTGATTTTTAAGCCTGCGGTGTCTTAATTTCTCGTATTTATTTTTGATTAAACCAGAGACAATTTGTGTTTCAACCCCTGGGTGGCAGTGTTTCTGGATTGACTTCCGGGCCTCTCTAGCTTTTTTTTTTTTTGTCCCTATTGCACTCACTACCGGTTTGTGGAGGTGTGCGCCTCAGAGCTGCCTCTCCAATGGTCACTCCCAGCTCCGCTCCCCAGGTTCCGGAGAAACAACTTCCCCCTGCAGTCTCTCAGGGTATTCCCCAACTGGGTTTTCCTATGTATTGGGCTTAGTAATCAGAATCGGAAAAAGCCCAAGTGTGCAGACAGTGGGTCTGTATGCAAGACTAAGCAGCCTGCACTCCTTTGAAAATTCTTAGTCTGACCCTCCTCGTCAGATCAAAATGGGTTGCTTTTTAGAGATCCCTTCTGTTAGCAGCTCAGAGGACCCCCTTCCACATTCATGGATCACGGCAGCTCCAACAGCCGTGGATTTTTCTAGGCACAGACCTCCCCCGTCCTGCAGTTCCCGCCGCTCGCTTGTTTCCCTCTCCTGCCGCTGGAACGAGAAACCTCACCTTATCCCAGGTGAAATCTGACCTTTCCTTGGTGTAGTGAAGAGTTCCTTTGAATCCGCATGTTTGCGCCGTTTGGGGACAGGTACTCTGGTGCTCACAGCTGTTCAGTGTTTGCCGTTGTCACGGAAATTCAGGCTTCCAATAAAATCCTCCTTCCCTTGCAAGATAGAGAGGTTTCCTCCTTTGAGCCCGCAGCTCCGGGAAGGGACCCAGCCACTGTGGGTGCTGCACGGTCAGGGGAACCCTGCCTAGCACTCCCCCACCTTCTCCTGGAGTTTAGCTGTCCCTTAGCTTGCCAACAGACACTCCCCATGCAAACCTCAGCTGTTCTTACTCTCTGCCCCAGGACGAGGCTCAGAACACGTCTCTATTCAGCCGCCATTTTTCTGATTTCCCCCTTTAGCATTTCTTGCATTGCTGGTTTAGTGGTGATAAATTCCCTTAGCCTTTTTTTTGTCTGCAAAGCTCCTGATTTTCCCTTCAATTTTGATTTTGATTGATAGTGTTGCTGGATATAGTATTCTTCTATTCAGTCCTTTGCTTTGCAACACTTTGTATATTTCCTTCCATTCCCTTCTAGCTTGATGTGTTTCTGTAGAGAAATCATTTGATAATCTGATGGGGGATCCTTTGTAGGTAACTCTCTGTCTCTCTCTTGCAGCCTTTAAGATCCTCTCTTTGTCGTTAATATTTGCCATTGAAATTATGACGTGTCTTGGTGTGGGTCTTTTGGGATTGATCTTGCTTGGGACTTTCTATACTTGTGTAACTATTTTCTTCCCCATATCCAGGAAGTTTTCTGTCATTATTTCTTCAAATAGATTTTCTAGTCCTTTCTGCTCTTCTTGTCCTTCTGGCTGCCCTATTATATGTATGTTCTTTTGTTTCATGTTGTCCCAAAGCTCCCTTAGGCTTTTTCTCCTGTTGTTGTTCAGATTGAGCTTGTTTCTCTACCTTATCTTCTAACTCACTAATTCAGTCCTCTGCTTCTTCTAGTCTACTGTTGAAACTTTCCATGGTGTTTTTGATTGTAGCTATATCACTTTTCATTTCTTCCTGATTCTTGCATAGGTAGTTGATTTTCTCATCCATCCAATGTATGAATTGCACGACCATTACTCTGAATTCTTTTTCAGTCATGTTGCATGCTTTAATTTCACCAATTTCCTTTTTTTGCAACTCCTCATTTTCTTTCCTCCGGGGATTGTGTCATCTCCCCATTCTGACTATCACCAGAAGGTTCAAATGCAGAGTTGCTGTGGCCTGGGCCATGTGCAGTGCGAGCTTCACACCACCCAAGTGTCACTGAAGTGCTCCGACACTAAGACGTGTGGCTGCCGTGGGTAGGTGGGAACCAGGCTCGGTCCAGGGTCAGTGTTACCAGTGCTCAGTGTGGTCTCGTGTGTGCACCTAGAATCAGGGACCCAACCTGCACCGAGCTGAAACAGAGACCCTGTTGGTGTGTGCCAAAAATCCGAGTCCCCTAGTGTGTGCCAGGAGTCAGAGTTCCCGTGTCTGCACCAAGAATCTAGTATCAGATTCTCTGTTGCTTCGTGTGGCCTCTTGCTGAGAATCAGGGTCCCTGTATGCGCATGCACCAAGAATTGGAGGCACTGGCTCTTAGTGTGAATGCACTGGGAGTCAGGGATCCCAGTCGCACGCAATAAGAAACAGAGTCAAGTCAGTGGTGCTCAGTGCTGCCTCCCGCCTGGACAATCGGGGTCCCGGTCAGCTTGGGGGACTGGGTTGCACAGTGTGGGCAGGAGGTCTGCTCCTGCGCTGCGGAAAACAGACTTCCGTGTGCGCTTGCCCAGAATCGAAGTCAGGTGGCACTGCCGCCCTGTGTGGGCTTCGGGTTTGGTCACCCAATTGCGTTGTGGGGAACAGATTCCCAGTGTCTACACTCCCAGGCTCAAATTCCTGTAGCAGCGCTGCAGCCTGTGCGAGGGTTGGGTCTATCCGTTACTATGGCGCTGCCCACGAGCTTGCGGGGAGGGGGATAGGCTCCTTGACTCACAGAAATCTGCGGGATGTCTGGATTCTTGTTGTCTGCTGGTCTGCAGCTGTGGTCACAGGTCTCTGTCCCCAGTGGCTGCAGGCTCCTGGATTGCGTCTGAGACCAGACTGGGTGGTGCTGAGGCCAGGATCCTAATCTCAAGCAGCTCTGTTTCTCAGGATGGCATGGTCTTTGTGCCCGTACTGGCCGCCCAGAAGTGTCCGCATTGAGAGCTGGGCTCCTCTGTCTAAGACTGACCAGTTTGGCAGCCCCTTGGAAGACCTGCAGAATCTAACTGTCCCTAGCTCATACAAACACACACCACACACGTCCACACACTCCTCTATCGTTCCCTCACTCTCTACCTCCCTACCTTCCTGCTGGTCACCATCTTCCATTCTGGAAAGTACTTTCTTATCGCAAGAAAGTTTTAATATCTGAAAAATAAATCAATGTGATCTACCATATTAACAGACTAAAGATCAACCACATGATCATATCAATCAATGCATAAAAAGCACTTAACAAAACCCAACACCCAATATGATTTAAAAAAACACACAAAACCTCTCAGAAATAGGAAAAGAAAGGAATTTCTTCAATTTGAAAAAAAAAAAGTATCTAACTTAATAGCTACCTAAACATAATGGTGAATGACAATGTTTTCCTCCTCAGATTGGGAACAAGGCAAGGATATCTGTTCTCACCACTCTAATGCAACAGGATGCTGAAAGGTCTAGCCAGTACTATCAGGCAATAAAAGGATATGAAATGCACAAAATTGAAAAAGAAGGAATAAAACTGTTCCTATTTGGAGAAGACATGATGGTGTATATAGAAAATCCCAAAGAACTACAAAACAATTACTAGAACTAATAAGTAAGTTCAGCACAGTTTCCGGATACAAGAGAAGTACACACAATAGAATTGTATTTCTACATATTAGAAATGAACAAATGGATGCCAAAATTAAAAATACAATACCACTTACAATTGCTCAAAATGAAATACTGAAGTGTAAATATAAAGACATGAATAGGACTTGTATGCTCAAAACAACAAGATGCTGATGAAAGAATTCAAAGAAGACCTAAATAAACTGAGAAATATACTGTGTTAATAGATTAGAAGACTCAACATAATTTAAATGTCAATTCTCCCTAAAGTTATATACAGGTTTAGTGCAATTCCTGTCAAAATTCCAGGAGGATATTTTAGACATGGACAAACTTGTTCTAAAATTTATATAGAAAAGCAAAGGAGCTAGAATAGCCAAAACAATTTTGAAAAAGAAGAATAAAGTGGAATCACTCTGCCTGATTTCAAAACTTATTACATAGCTACAGTAATCAAGACTGTATGGTCCTGCTGGAGGGATAGACACATCGATGAATGGAGCAGAGTAGAGAACCCAGAAATAGACTAACACAAATATGCCCAACTGATTTTCAATAAATGTGCCAAAGCAATTAAAGGGAAGAAAGATGGCCTTTTCAAATGGTGCTGGAGCAGTTACACATAGGCAAAAAAAAAAAAAAAAATGAACCTTGAATAGTAGCTTGAATAGTAGCCCCTAAGAGATATGTCCATGTTCTTATCCCCAGAACGTGTAAATATTACCATAATTGGGAAATGGATCTTTGCAGATGTAATTATGGATTTTGAGATGAAGAGATTATTCTGATTATTCAATGGGCCCTAAATCCCTTGGAAAATATCTTTGTGAGAGAGACACACAGAAGAGAAGGTGATGTGAAGATGGAGGTAGATATTGAAGTGATGTGGCCACAGATAAGAAAGACAAGAATGTTGGCAGCCATTCAAAAGCTGTAAGAGGGAAGGAAGAACCTCTCCCAGAGCCTCTGGGAGCATCGGCCAGCTGACACCTTGGTTTCAGACTTCTGACCTCCAGAGCCATGTCAGAATAATTTTCTATTTATTTAAGCTACCAAGTTTATGGTAATTTTTATGGAAGTCTCAGGAAATTAATATAACCTGTGTCATACCTTATACAAAAAATCTACTTAAAATGCATCACAAACTAATCTTACTGTGGTAATAATCATTTCCAATATAATGTGTATCAAATCATCGCATTGTACACCTTAAACTTATACACTACATGTCAATTACATCTCAATAAAGCTGGAAATGCATAACAATCTTACATGTAAAATGTAAAACTATAAAATTTTTAGAAAAAGAAAAATGTTTGGAATTTAGAGTGAAGCACATAAACTAGATCTCATACCTGACAATCAAAACATGACATGAACAGACAATTCACTGGAAAGGATATAAGGATGGAAAATAAGCACATGAAAAGATGTTCAATCACTTATCATTAGGGACATGCAAATTAAAACCATAGATATCACTACATCACTCTCAGAATGGCTAAAATGAAAAAAAAAATAGTGACCACACCAAATGCTGGTGAAGATGCCAAGAAACTGACCCCTCATACATTGCTGTTGGGAATGTAAAATGTTTTGGCCATTCTGGAAAACAGCCTGGCAAGTTACTTTAAAAGCTAAACTTGTAACTTCCATATGACCCAGCAATTGCACCCTTGGACATTTATTGCAGAGAAACAAAAATGTCTGTCCACATAAAAACCTGTTAAATGATTGTTCATGACACCTTTATGTTTAATATCCCTAAACTGGAAACGATCCATATGTCCTTCAATGGGTGAATGGATCCACTACCTGTGGTGCATCCAAGCTATAGAAAACTACTTCGCAATAAAAAGAAAAAGACTTGGATCCTGAGTCCGGGTGAGGCCGTGCGCCCCTGGATCTGGGTGAGGCCACGCGACCCTGGGTCTGGGAGAGGCCACGCGCCCCTGGGTCCAGATGAGGCCACGCGCCCCTGGGTCCGGGTGAAGCTGGATCCCAGATCCGGGTGAGGCCTGTGCCCCTGGATCCGGGTGAGGCCGGGTCCCGGGCCCGGGTGAGGCCACGCGCCCCTGGGTCTGGGAGAGGCCACGCGCCCCTGGGTCCGGGTGAGGCCACACGCCCCTGAGTCCGGGTGAAGCTGGAACCCGGGTCCGGATGAGGCCGTGTGCCCCTGGATCCGGGTGAGGCCAGGTCCCGGGCCCGGGTGAGGCCACGAGCCCCTGGGTCTGGGAGAGACCACACACCCCTGGGTCCGGGTGAGGCCACGTGCCCCTGGATCCAGGTGAGGCTGGGTCCCGGGCCCAGGTGAGGCCACGCGCCCCTGCGTCTGGGAGAGGCCACACGCCCCTGGGTCCAGGTGAGGCCACGCGCCCCTGGGTCCAGGTGAAGCTGAATCCCGAGTCCGGGTGAGGCCGTGTGCCCCTGGATCCAGGTGAGGCTGGGTCCTGGGTCCGGGTGAGGCCGTGCGCACCTGGGTCCGGGTGAGGCCACGCGCCACTGAGTCTGGGTGAAGCCGTGCCTCTGGGTCCGGCCGAGACCAAACCAGAGAGTCGGACCTGCATTACCACCATTTGTCCACCATCCAGAGCTGAAAAGTCAGTGCCGACATGTACACATAAGGAACTGGTGGACATTGAAATTGGGTCTCAAAAGAACTGTTGGTCCAGAAAGAAACTCACTACAGACTGATTCATTTGCCTGTCAGCATAACTATTATTGCTCGTCTCACATTCAGTTCTTATAAGTATATTTCTAGTGACACATGATCTCGCTCATCTAGGGGAAATGATGAACAACATAGACTGATGAACAAGAACAGAACCAGAAACAAGGAGGCATCGATCGGACTATCAGGCCTCAGAGGGAGGGTAGGGGAGGGTGGGGAGAGGGGGGAGAGATCAACCAATGGACTTGTGTGCATGCATACGAGCCTAACCAATGGTTAAGATCAACAGGGGGTTGGGGCATCCGTGGGGAGGGGTGTGGGATGGGAATGGGGGCATGAGGACAAATATGTGACACCTTAATCAATAAAGAAATTAAAAAAAAAGAAAAAGACTTGATACACAAACAACCTGAATGAATCTCCAGATAATTATGCTGACTGCAGAAAACAAACAATACTGTATGATTCTATTTACATAAAAGTATTGAAATTACATAATTTTAGAAATGGAGATATATTAGTGAGTGCCAGAGGTCAAGAAGAAAGTGGAGGTGGGTAGAAAGTGGATGTAGCTATGAAAGGGCAATGTGAAGGATCCTTGTGGTGGTAGAAATCAGCATCTTTACTGTATCAATGTCACTTTTCCTGCTTGTGCTAGTTTTGCAAGAGGTTTCTATTGAGGAAAACTAGGTGAAGGGTATATGGGATCTCTCTGTATTATTTCTTAAATTGCATGTGAATTTACAATTGTCCTATATAATAAAGAGGTAATATGCAAATTGACCATCACTCCAACACACAAGATGGCCACCCCCATGTGGACACAAGATGGCCACCACAAGATGGCCAGCAGGGGGGGGGGCAGTTGGGGTTGACCAGGTTGGCAGGGGAGGGCAGTTGGGGGCAAACAAGCCTGCAGGTGAGGGCAGTTGGGGGTGACCAGGCCTGCAGGGGAGAGCAGTTGGGAGGGAAAAGGCCTGAAGGGGAGGGCAATTAGGAGTGACCTGGCTGGAAGGGGAGGGCAGTTAGGAGCAATCGGGCCAGCAGGGAAGTGGTTAGGGGGTGATCAGGCTGGCAGGCTGAAGTGGTTAGGGGCAATCAATGGATGTAATTATTGTCTGTTGGACTGCCCATCGGACATCCCTTGAGGGGTCCCAGTTTGGAGAGGGTGCAGGGACACACACACCCCCATGCACGAATTTCATGCACTGGGCCTCTAGTCTCAAAATAAAAAAGTTTAATTAAAAGGAATGAGTTAGATCCCAGTGTCCTAACATGGCAAGGTTTCCAATATACATTGTTAAGTAAAAATAGCAAGTTACAGGTCAGTATATAAAGTTTAATACCATTTATTTTTAAATACCCACACACAAACAATGTACACATAGAAAATGATTTGGAAGAGGGCACTTTATGCTTATCTCTGGGGAGTAGAGTTGGGGAGAGAAGAGGATTTTAACTGCAGTTGGATTGTTTGATTTTTTTTCACAATGGGAATATATTATTATGCTACTTGTATAGTAAAAACATTATTTTGGATACAGTTACAGTGCTCTAGGAACTCTAACCTGGTTTTGCTTGTCTTGATCTGACCTATACCTGTTTCACCATCACTCTAGCCAGGGGACCCAGTTCATGCCTGCCTGCACTTGAGCCTCAAAGAAGTGGCTCCAAGCCCAAGCCTACCTATTTTGGAAACAGGCCCACTAGCATGACCTTTGAGGTATGGAAGTACCACCTGGAAGGACCAATGCCCCCATGACTATGAATCTACTCACTGCTTCTGATAACTTAAAACCCACAAAGCTCAGCCCATGATGAATCAATGCAACAACAGTTTCTATAAGGCTCAGGGTGACAAACTGTCAGGAAGTTTCAATGCATGGCAGCAGTTGAGCTTCTTGAGCAGCAGGCATGAATAACAATCAGACACCTGCGCCCATCTGTACCTGGCTGAGAGCAGAGTACTCTAGGATGGGCCCTAAGAGTGCATTCATTCATCACTGTATATTTATTGAATGCCTACTATGTGCCAGGTACTATTCTAGACACTGATAATACCAGTGAATAAAACAAAGTCCCTGTCCTCATGGAGCTCGCTTTGTAGTGGAAAAGTAGATTATAGGCCAGAAAAATAAATAAATTATATGTTAGGTGGTATTAAGTGCTATGAAAAAACACATGACATATAAGGAGGATACAAGGTGCTGGTTGCTGGGTGTTGAAATTTTAGAAATGCTGGCCAGAGAAAGCTTCACTGAGAAGGATCAGATCTTTTGGTGAAAATCTGAAGGAATATAGGGAGACAGGTAGCTACAAAGCTATCCAGTGATTTTGGACATTTTCCATATACCCCTCCAGACCTACTTCACCTTTCTCCACCCAGCTTTGTGCCCTGGGAGGCTGACCTGTAATGGACTGCATTAACAGGTTCCCTTGCCCTCTGGCTTCGGGTTGGCTTTGACCAATAAGAAGCACCTACAAGGAGATCAGAAGGAAAAAGAAAGTGTGATTTTTCATCAACTCTCTCTATGCAGGTTCATCATGGGTTGACGCATCCCTTTACCAAAGACCACAGCTCCTGCCAGGTGGTCCTTTCCATATGGCAAGGACCGTAACCCAGTCCCCATAACCACACTCTCCCAGGATCCTGACTGACACACTAGGGAAAGGCGTTCCAGGTAGAAAGAAAAGCAAGTACAAAGTATAAATGTGCCTGGAGAGCTTAAGGAATAATCAGGAGACTAATGTGGCTGGAATGGAGGAGGGACAGGGGGATTTGTAGGGGATAATGTAAAGGAGATAAGGGGGGCCAGATTATGAGGGCCTATAGGCTACCATAAAGACTTTGGCTTTTTTAGTGCTTTACTATTTAAAAATATGTCACATATATTCCATTTGACTCTCACAACAACCCTGTGAGGTAGGCAACACAGGTATTCTCATTTAACGGATGAGGAAACTGAATCTCAGAGCAGTTAACTGATGTGCCCAAGGTTCTACAGTTAGTAAATAATTTGTATTAATATCAGTCTTTGGCCTAAAAATTCAACACCCAACCACCCCTCATACTTGCCCTACTTACTTCACAGGGATAATGAAGATAAAGTGAATTCAAGTCTAGAAAAATACTTAGAGAGAAGAAAGCACTGTATAATTATACCTGCAAACTATAATTTTCCATGATATATGGCTCATTTCCCTTCATCCCAGCTTGTGCATGAACCCTGAATTTTATATTGTCTCTGTTCTGTGCTCAACTGAGCAACTAAGTAAGGCAGGGGAACAGTGTGATCTTGTTTAAAATAATATAAATTACCATCAGGGTAATTGCTATTGTAGCAAATTGAAAATTTGCAAATAGGACCCCGGGAAGCACAGAGCAAGCAAGGTACCATTATCAAATAGGGTATGAATGCATAGAAGGAAAACATGATGTCAGAGTTCAAACTGGCACACACACAGTTATCTAAGGCAAAGTGGTGGCAAAGAAGTTATTTGTTCCACATTATATAAATGAGCAAAATATTCATGGGAACCCATGCAAGAGCATCTCATGTCACAGATCTCTTCAGCTGCCTATGGAGAATATAAACAGTGTCTTCTTTTTTAAAAAGATTGACTGTACCTGTGTTCATATCCTGAACTAAACTAAGGAACAGTTCCATGCTAACCTTTCTTGGCTAAAATACAACCAGTACCATCATTCCTAGTCAGACTAGTAAACAGAATGTCTTTTAAGGTAATGAGTTAGATGGCTGTGTTTAGGATTTTTTCAGGATTCACTTTTATTGCTAAGACACAAAGAAAGTTATATTGAGTTTTTATTGGTGATTCTACGAATATGTGTTTATATGTGAATTGAACATATTAAAAGAGTTCTTAGCATCTGTTCAGAAAATATTATATACTTTACAAAGTATTCAAGTCATACAAAAATACTTTTCAGTGTCTTTTCAACTGAGAAGAATTCTATTCAGCATGCTTCTCCTCCTGAGGTGGTTCATACTGAGCAAGCTTTGTTTTCAGTTCTTTATTTTCTTCTATAAAGCTTCATATTTCTCTTTCATTTCTGCAAATTTTAGGAAAAGCAGCTCTATTTCTGGATTTTCTGGGGTAGCAGCTCCTAAGTGATGCTTTCAAAAACTTGGTCAGTGTGTCCAGCACTCCTGGTTTCTCCAAGTACCTCCAGAACCACTTGTGCTTCAAGTTGGCAGTGTTGTAATGGGCCACAGTTACTGGCAGTGGTGTAGCTGGTGCCAGAGACCATGGCTCAAGACTTTGGCTTTTAATATGAGTGAGATGGGAGCAATTGGAGGATGATGAGCAAAGACTGACATACTAAGACTATGTTTTAACAGCATCACTTTGGGAGACTGGTGACAGGCAAGAGAGGATAATGGCTTGGACTAGGATGGTAGTAATGGAGGTGGTGAGAAGTGGTCGATTCCAAATAGATTTTGAAGGTGGTGCAGAAGAATCCTGTTCACTAAAATAATCAGAGCAAAAACCCAAACCAGAGACTTGTTACCCTGCTTGTCAGTATATATCACTGAAAAATTTGTTATTCAACAAGATCTCAGTAGGCCCTGTATGCAGCTTGATAATCCTGATACCCTACATCTTGTGTGGGACACACAACTCTAAGCCAAGCCCAAAAGGTTCCCAGACTATACCTGACTCCAGAAAACTATTGTAATTGCTTTTTCTAGCTAATCTACCCCAGCCCAAAGCCACAACCCTATTTGGATCATTCTGCCCCTTAATTGGTTCCAGCCAACTTTACATCCACTGGCTCCTCCATTAGCTGGCCTAACCATGTCACATCAAATTCTGGGAAACACTGTCTGCACCTGCCCTGTCCCTATCTCCTGTCCTCTGCTCACAACCACTCATAGGCTGGCAGCAGACAGATTGCATCCATCAACCACTGAGCAGATAGGGAAGGGTTGCAACGGCAGTCAGAACACAGTGTGGGCAACATCTCAAAGGTACCATGATTTTGATAAGGATTTTTAAACTTGCCTGGGAAGCAGGAAACTATCAAACATAGGAAGGTAATTGGGAGGAAAGAGAAAATAGAAAACTTAGCCCCATAGGCTAAAAGCCTGAAGCCTGGAGTATCTTTTGGTAGCCAAAGCACCCTTGCATTGATTCTCAGGATAAGGCCTGTTGCTTCATATCCGTGAACCACCAACAAAAGCACCCAGCTGGAAACTGGAGAATGGCACATGATTCCAAGAGCTCATTCCAGAGCCAGGAAAAACTGATGGTATTTATGGTCAAAGAAATCAATCCAAAGAGATCAGCCCCACAGCCAAAGTCAGCAAAAACGGGGAGCGAATTGCTGTCAACCAGGGAGGGATGGCCTGCATTGTAAACCTGGATCCAAGACTTTCACGCTAAGTGACCTTGGGTCAGATTCTTAACCCTTACAGGACTTCAATTTTGTAATCTGTGAAATAGGGACACTAACCACCTCACAGAGTTTCATTAAGGATCAAATGACCTAGTGTGTATGAAAGGTGTCTGCATGGCCTCTGGGAAACTAGCCACTCATGACATGTTGGTTTTCTTCTCATGCCCACTTTTCTTTGGCAAGAAGCAGGCTGGTGGTGTGGAGCAACTATGGGACTTCAATGGTCCCTGGTGCCCTTAATAAGAGCTCTCTGAGGAATTCTCCAGCTTTCTCATGCCAATGCTGTTTTCTGCTCTTTACTAAATGGGTGTCTTGGCATTTGCTCCTAGCAGGACATGGTTCCAAGCATGGTTTGGCACTGAAGGGCACTAATGCCTATTAATTATCTGTATATTCAGCTGACCTATCTAAGCAGCTGCTTTCATTTTCTGAATCCCAAATCTCTTCTTATTCCATTCCAGGTTATTTGAAACCCTTATGTATGTAAGCTGTTGATGCAGACCTTTGCTTACCTCTCCTCTTTCATCCTTCTGGCTTCTCCTCTCATCTCCATATTGCTCCTTTGCCTGCCCCTTGCCTTGCCTCTCCATTTTTCCTCTTATCCTCCCCAGCTCTTTCACAGACCATCATCTGAATACAGTGCTTATGGAGAGAGCAGTTAAAAGTGTCTCAAGTGGACCCACGGTCAGGCTTGGGGGAAACCATTCCACTTCCTCTTTGCTCTGTCATACCAGCCAAACCCCAAGGCCGCTTCTCCACTTGTTCACACTGCGCTGGGTAACTGGATTACAAAGCAAAATGAGACACGACTACTGCCCTCAGAGAACCCCTAGTCTAGTTGGAGAGACAGACAGCACCATGGTGTATATGAAGAGCTGCAGAGGGGGATACAGATATGAGAAAACATCTGCTTGTCTCTTCAGCTTTACAAAAGAGAAGAGACTTGAGCTGGGCCTTGAAGCCTGAGTGTATTTTTACAAATGGAGAGAGGGTCAAAGGGCATCTCAGGGGAGGGGGTGGCATGGAGAAGAGAAGGACAATATGTGTGTGGGGCTCTGTATTATCAGATGGTAGGGTCTAGGAGTTGAGCAATTGTGGGGAAGCATGGGTCTTGGTTGGAAAGTCTGTACGGAGGAATCTCCTGAAGGTTGGAGGCCTCTAGGGGGACCTTGCCAAAGGCAGCAGACCCTGCCTTGACTTTTCCAAATAAGTCTGAGCCCATGGGTGTTTTGCTGGAATCTTTATGTTTTTCATTAGATGTCCTTGCTTAAAGGACACTGCAGACGCATGTGTCTTCTCAAGGATGCTTACCCTGCTGATAGTATCAAATAGTTAATTCTAGTTCAAGCTGTTGTTACAATAAAAGTCTAATAAGGCAGGTGAATGGGGCTGTCTGGTTCCTTTAGCCAGGCAGTCCATTAACCCTCTCTTTCATAGAAATGTGTGTCAGAGTAATCATTCATCCGTCGCTCAGGGTCTGCTGGTCAGTCCCAACAAGCAACAATGAGCCTTGAAAGGAGAATCTGTTGCCAGGTCACCAAGGGAGTTCCAGGTTGACAGGAAGTTGTACTACAAGGGGGTTAAAAATGCACGGCTGAGGAGGTTGGACCTGCTGAACGTTGAGAAGGGACATGATGAAAGCTGTGTTTTAAGGAGATAATTCTTGAAAGCAGAGAGACCAGAAGAATGGAAGCCAGTTAGGAGGCTGTAGCAATGGTTTTGGCACAAGCTGAGGCCTTGAAATAGGGTGCTGACAGTGGGCTGGAAATGCAGGGGCAAAGAAGAGACACCATCGGGAGCTACTTCTCTAGCTCTGGCCTTTATCCTGGATTCATTCTACACCTTTCCTCAATACCTTCTTCCTTATGGATCTTAATGGATCCTGGGCCTCAACTCTAACTCCTACTTCAATATAGATTTATCAGAAATCCATATCTTAAGATCTGACCTGTCATCTACCTCAGGACCAGATTGTGGCTGCTTTCTGAACATTCCCAAGTAACCATCTCATCAGCACGTTCAAAAAAGCCATCGTGGTGCTTGTGCCTCGGCCCTGACCCAGCTCCAGAGAACAGTGCACCTCAGCCACATGATTGGTATCTGGAGCTTAACTCAGCAACTGAAGGATCATTTTACATATTTCTAGGGCAAACATGATTTCCCATTTCTAAACCACCAATTTATATGTGGACTTAGAGGACTCAACACATTCACACCTTGGGATTGGCCTTCTTTCTCTCACTCACTGTCAAGTTTCTCAGTGGTGGCCTTCGGCCAGGGCTGGATCCTCCTATCCCCAAAAGTATTTGGAAATGTGTAGAGGCATTTCTGGTTTTCACAATGATTCCAGGGTACTATTGGCACTTAGGGTCAGGAGTCAGGAGTGCACAAGAGTGTCCCATACTGCAAAGAATTGTCTCACTTCAACTGCCAATAATACTCTCATTGAGAAACACCATGACCACAAGTTCAGTGAGCTGGGACTCTGTCTATTTTGTTCTCTACAGTGTTCCCAGCATGTAGCAGGGTGTGCAATACATAAGGGTGTGCAATAAGTATTTGTTACATTAATAAATTAACTAAACCCTTTATATAATCAACATCTACTGAGCAGTACCCTTGGTGCTGGGGATAGAAACAGGAACAAGGCTTGGGCACTGCCTTTGCACCTCAGCCAGCCTTAGCTGGAATGGGCAAAGATGATTCTGAGATGGAGCTAGAAGTCAAGAATGCAACAACTTACATAACTACCATGGGGCCTCTTCCTAGCAAGGGGAATGTACTGCCAGCTAAATGCTTAATTGAAAATTCATTCATTCATTCAACCAATACTTGAGTGGCACATGAAACTTTTTGAAGCACTTTCTCAGACATGATATTGCTAGTGTTGTACTGGGAGGAGAGGAGGGTTGGGACAGGGGCTGGAAGTAGAGATGGGGCCTGAGAAGTTCCTGCCCAGCTCGGGCCAGGGCTAGAGCAGACAAGCCAATCATACAGTCTCCTGGGATTGGGCAGGCAATGGGGTGGGGGTAGAGGGTCGGGTGTGAATGGAAATATGTGCCACATGGCCTGAATTGCAGGGGCTGGCCTCAGGCTCCCACAGCCCCAAACACTTCCAGATGGATTTATTTATAATTTCCAAACCAGAGGCAGCACTCAGCTGCTTTTCCTCACTCCCCTCCCCATTCCTGGAGCAATGCTTGGCTGCCTCTTTCCACTCCGGAAACCAGCAGGAGACAGGAATTTGCTGTTGTGCTCAGCCTCAGTCCAGCCACAGCAACAGCAACCTGGGCCCCTGGTCACCGCCTTTCCCCTAAGTGGCAACAGCAGCTCACGGTGTGGGTGTGCCTGCCTATCTGGCTCATCTGTGCTCTCTAAATGGGTAGTGTGAGCTGGGCACATCCACTCTAGCAAGTTTCTGTTTCAGACCTGCCTCCACTTCATAAAGCCACAGACCCATCCATGTGCTGTCATTCTCGTTCTCTGGGAGATTCGGAGCTTCCTCACCTCCACCTTCTCCCACAGGATACTGCTGCTCACTGGCTGCCAGAGGCTTTGGACTTGGTCATTTTCCAAATCAGGAAACTGAAGCTCATGGAGGTTGAGTAAATTCTCCAAGGTCACACAGCGTGTTAAATAGCAGAGCCTGAAGTCTAAAGTCCCAAGCTCTATCTCTGATGCCAGTGCCTCCAAAATTTCAAGTTTCCTCAAGTGTGAAGTGAGGCTAAAGCTTGGTGGGTGGTCTAGTTAGAAGTGTCAGCTCTGGAACTGCTCTGCATGGAGCATATACTGGTTATAATGGATTTAAATGGCTTAGCATAATGTCTGGCTCCATAGTAAGCCCATAATAACTAATAATTAATATGATAGTTTATTGCTTGGTTGCATCATTATAGACCTCACAGCTCCCATCTCTTGAAATATGGGCCAGGCCCCATACAAACATTGCCTCATGACCACTTACACACAAAGCGAAGTAAATTTGGGCTTGGAGAGATTAAGTGACTTGCCCAAGGCTACACTTGTAGGAATGGGGAAGGGGCTTAAACCCAGTTCTAGGTGATTCTAAGGCTACAGATCCCTTGCTTTCTATCGAGTCTGAAGGACTAAAGCCCCCATAAATGCCCTTAGCTGAGTTTTTGCCCTACTTCCCTTCCCCACCTACACTCTGCTCTGCCGTGCCTCTTTAGGATTGATGATCCAGGACCTTCCTCCTTCCAAGAGGTTCAGCCCACCCAGCTGAACCTGAGCATTTTGATGGCCCTAAGCAAGGCCTGTGAGCACATCAGGCCCAGAGAAACCTAATAGCCCTGGGGCTGAAGCCTTCCCACCTCCCTCCTCTCCTAGCCATGGCTGGAACTGGTGGTGGCTGCTAGGGACAGAATGGCAAAGAAGGCAGACAAAAGCTCCATAGTCAAGCAACTAGGTGCACCATGTCTGTTTATTCTACAGCTTTTTTGCCCTCAAATTTACTCAGAACCAATGTCTGGCAAATGTACCTCTCTGCATCCAAGGGTTCAGAAAATTTTCCTGCAGCTGTTCAGTAACACGTGACACTAGATTTTTGCCCCAGTGGTAGTCTTTGGTATTATCATATTCCTTTCTGCTTGAAACTGTGCAATTAAACACATAATTTCTCTACATTGTTCCATCCTGCACCACATGTCAGTATCACCAGTGACAGCATGAGGGAGTAGCACAATCTCCGTGCACATATGGGCAAGGGACTCAGTAGAGGCTTCTCTCAATTGCACATGAATCATCAAATGGGCTCCAAATCTTATCAACAATTAGGCTCAATCCATCTATATTGTCCTCATCTTTTCAGTGGGATCCCCAAGATGCTCAGAATCGCTGATAGTCCATGAATAACTGCAGAGTTATTTAATAAATGCCCAGCACAGAAAGAACATTTAATAAATGCTCAATTTCTATCCAAACAAAGTACTGTCAGAGTTTGTGAACAAATATTACAGAGAGCACCAGGGGCAGTTCCTCACTGCTTCCAGCACTGACACTTAGCAAAGCTTCTTCATTGAAGAAAGACATTAGCCCTTACTTACCCAAGAAACTACCAGATCTACAGCTCAGCCCTGCTCTGTAGGCTCTTGGAGTCTCAGTCTCCTTCTCTGTTGTTCTGAGGCATCTAACACTGAGTCAGGTACATGGTACTTTCTCAACAAATGCTTCATTTATAAAACTTTACCTTATCATAAAAGTAAATTTTTACACATTCTAGAATCATCTAGCAGTAAATTCTTTAATCTCAATGTTTATTGAGCATCTACTATGTACTGAGCAGCATGGGAGAAACAAAAAAATTCAAAATAAAGTTTCTTTTCTCCAAGAGACTGTAATATAGCTGGACATTTAGGCAAGCATAGAAATACCAGAATTTCAGAATGCCTTTAGGAATCAGGCAAGTACTAAAAATGAGTTAAGGAGCCCTAACCGGTATGGCTCAGTGAATAGAGCATCAGCCTGCAGACTGAAGGGTCCCAGGTTCGATTCTGGTCAAGGGCATGTACCTTGGTTGCGGGCACATCCCCAGTAGGGGGTGTGCAGGAAGCAGCTGATCAATGTTTCTCTCTCATCAATGTTTCTAACTCTCTAGGAATATATCCCAAGAAGCTAGAAACATCAATCAGAAAGGATATATGTACCCCTATGTTCATAGCAGCATAATTTACCATAGCTAAGATTTGGAAACAGTCTAAGTGCCCATCAGCAGATGAGTGGATTAAAAAACTGTGGTACATCTACACAATGGAATACTACGCTGTGGTAAAAAAGAAGGAATTCCTACCATTTGCAACAACATGGATGGAACTGGAGAGCATTATGCTAAGTGAAATAAGCCAGTCAGAGAAAGATAAATATCACATGATATCACTCATCTATGGGAAATAATGAACAACATAAACTAATGATCAAAAACAGATCCAGAGACAGGAAGCATTGATCAGACCGTCAAACCTCAGAGGGAAGGTAGGGGAGGGTGGGTGTAAGGGGGAGAGATCACCCAAAGGACTTCTACGCATGCATATAAGCCTAACCAATGGACACGGACACCAGGGGGGTGAGGGCATGAGTGGGGGTGTGGTTTGGGAAGGTAATGGGGGGATGAGGACAAATATGTAATACCTTAACCAATAAAGAAATTAAAATGCAAAAAAAAGAAACAAAAAAATCAATAAAACATATTAAAAATTTAAAAAAATAAAAATGAGTGAAGGAGCCTGAAGTAATATGACAGTAGGAGTTAGAGGAGAATGTAGCGAGCTGGAAGCTACAGGCTTCATCTAAAGGAGATGCGGCTACCCTAATCCAGCTAACCATTGTCATCCTATGAGAATACAGACTCGGTATTACTAGACTTTTCTGGTTTTCAAAGAAGCCATAAATCCAGATAGTACAGAAAGATTATGAATTGTTACATGTTAGCAAATAATTTAAAAAGAAACAAGCCACATGCAGACCAAATAAAACATATCCTTAGCCATTATTTGGCCACACCAGCCACTAGTTTGCAACTTCTCCATAGTGGTAGATATTAAAGTGTCAAAATTAGTGTTACTTACAATAAGTTTCAGAGGTGGTCAGAGGGGAGTAAGTCCCTTGGGCTGATATGATCTGGAAAGTTTTCCTCAAGGTGGTTAAGATTCTGACTGGGCCCCACTGTGTGGGTGAGAATCTGCTAGGCAGAAGGGAGGGGCAAAGAACTTTTGGCAAGGATGGAAGCGGGAAACAAGGAGGTTGTAGTTGGTGCTGGAGGCAGTGAAGAGGTAAGCCTGGCTGTTATGAAGGCTTCCTGGGGGGAGGGGCAACTTCTGGCCATAGGTTGGAAGCTTTCTCATGACCTTGACCAGAATCAGGAATCTCAGTGTGGAGGAAACAAGTGAAGATGGGGAACTATTATTTATAGAGTCTGACTCTGAAAACCAGTCAGAGAACAATATTAAACCCAGACAGATGCCTCATCTGCAGGTATGGGAAAAGGACTTTTCTAGAATACAGCAGTGTAAAAATCTGTGAGAAGAGCAAATAAATAATGCACGATCCTGGTTGGTGACTAGAAATAGACTCAGAAAGTAGGAATGCATAAACCACAGTACAATGAGACCTACCATATAGGAAAGGGGAGTACTGTCCCCATGCAAGCACTGGGGAAAGGAAAAAAACATGAACAGGAGCTTTGATAAAGCCAGCAATCCACAAAAATCCTGGAAACTATTATAAAAACAACTTAGTAGGAACAAAGGTAAAAATATATGTCCAGGATTACAAGTCCCAGGGAGTAGAAAACATTCTCCCTCAGCACTCTGGCATGCTGGGAGAATGACCAAAGGAAAGAAGATATCACATCCCAACACAGAGAGCATAGGACCTGTGGCATACTGGTGTCAGGAGAATAATGGGGCCCTGAATTGGATTATATAACCACTAAAACAAGAGGCAAGGTGATTAAGGGTCATGGAAAAAGCACAAGTGTGGTAGGTAGAATATGGCCCCCAAAGATGTCCACATCCTAAATCTTCAGAACCTGTGAATATGTTAGGTTATATGGCAAAGTTCAGAAATAGGGTTTGCAGATGGAACTAAGGTTGCGAATCATCTGATCTTGAAATGGGGAGAGTCTCCTGCACTTTGTTGCTGGGCTCAATGTCATCACAAGGGTCCTTATAAAGTGCAAGATGGAGGCAGGAAATGCAGAGTTAGAGGAGATGTGATGACAGAGGCAGGGTTAGACACATGTGATCTGAGAAAGAGTTGACTAGTCATTGCTGGTTCTGAAGATGGAAGAAGAGGACAAAAGCTAAGGAACATAGGTGGTATCTAGAAGCTGGAAAAGGCAAGGAAACAGATTCTCCCCTAGAACTTCCAGAAGGAACACAGCCATGCCAACACCTTGCTGTTAATCCAGTGAGACCCATTTCAGATTTTTGAACTCCAACTGTAAGAGAATAAATGTATTGCTTTAAGCTACTAAATTTGTGGTAATTTGTTACAGCAGCCCTAGGAAACTAGTATAGCTAGCTCTGGACTCAGACAGATGTAGGATTTAATCCTGGCTCCAATTAGTTAACCTTAGTCCAGTCACTGTATCCTCATCTTATCCTCATAAATGGTGTCCATAATGCACACACTTCCCAGAGTAGAGGTGAAGAACAACTGAGATGAACATAAAGAGACAGGACAGCCTGGCACAAAGATGTCTGGCAATGAATTGCTTGTCAATTTTGTGTTTTTTTCTGTCAATGCATTTGATGAAATAGTAATTAATACTTAGGACTAGTGGTGTTCTGTAAATGTTTAGCAACCATCCCTCAAAAGAAAATGAATGCATGTATATACACATAGATATACACTTACTTATTATATAAGAATGCAAAGCACATAATTTATAAATAATAATGAAATATATTACTCTTTTTTTGCAAATTACATATAGCCAATTGATTTTCATATAATGTTTTCATAGATTTTGCTGAATATCATAATCAACTTACAATCATAATAGAATGATGGATAATATTTTCATTTATGTTAATTAGTAAGAAGTGAAACAATAAAGAAGTGTTGGAACTTGACAATTTCATTAAAGATTCAAAGAACTTATTTGCTGAATCAAGTTTCCATGTACTGGAAGCATATTTCCTTGATTTTTTTGTGCTATTCACTAAGTAACAGCTATCGAGATGATACACTTTTAAAAATATATTTTTTTATTGATGTTAGAGAAGAAGAGGGAGAGAGAGATAGAAACATCAATGATGAGAGAGAATCATTGATTGGCTGCCTCCTGTACCTGCAACCCGGGCATATGCCCTGACTGGGAATTGAACCATGACCTCCAGGTTTATAGGTCAATGCTCAACCACTGAGCCACGCCAGCCAGGCAAGATGACACACTTTTAAGCTAAATGTACAATATTTACATTTTCTCCATTGCTTTCTTAAGTCTAGAGTGAAATGAACAAAACAAGAATTCAAGCCCTGATTTGTGAAAGTCCCAGATTTTCATGACATAAATATTCCCACTGTGGCCTATTTCAAGCTACCTATGACAGTGTCATCGCCAAGCACGGGTTGTGACAACATGTACAGTAGCAAACTGATCAGTTGCAATAAATGTGAATCAGCTCACAAGCATACTTCATAGCAAAATACATTGGAAGAGTTGGATTTTAAGTATTTATTATTTTTGTTTTTAATATAATTTATTTAATTGTAGGTTTATAAAATTAAATATTTTTGTTTAACCGTTAATTTTTTATTTTGAGGTAATTTTAGACCTACAGAAGAGTTGCAGAAGCAGTAGAGTTCCCCTTCACCCAGCTTACTTTTTTTTATTTTATAGTTTAAAGTATTACACATAGTAGTACATATATCTCCTTTTTTCCCCATTGACCTTCCCCCAGCCTCCCCTAACCCCTGTCGCATGCCCTCACCCCACCCCCACCCCCCAGTGTCTGTGTCCATTGGTTGTGCTTATATGCATGCATACAAGTCCTTCGGTTGATCTCTTCCCCCCCCCCCCCCGCCCCTTCCCAACACTCCCCAGCCCACCGGCTGTAATCCGTCAGTCTGTTCAATGCTTTACTGCCTCTGTATCGATCTTTTTGTTCATCAGGTTATAATGTTCTTTATTTTCCATAAATGAGTGAGATCATATGGTATTTTCCTTTCATCGCCTGGCTTATTTCACTTAGCATAATGCTCTCCAGTTCCATCCACGCTGCTGCAAATGGTAGGAATTCCTTCCTTTTTATAGCAGAGTAGTATTCCATTGTGTAGATGTACCATAGCTTTCTAATCCACTCATCTGCTGATGGGCATTTAGGCTGTTTCCAAATTGTTGCTATGGTGAATTGTGCTGCTATGAACATAGGGGTGCATATATCCTTTCTGATTGGTGTTTCTAGTTTTTGGGGATATATTCCTAGAAGTGGGATTACTGCATCAAATGGGAGTTCCATTTTTAGTTTTTTGAAGAAACTCCATACTGTTCTCCACAGTGGCTGCACCAGACTGCATTCCCACCAGCCGTGCACAAGGGTTCCTTTTTTTCCGCATCCTCCTAGCACTGGTCGTTTGTTGATTTGTTGATAATAGCCATTCTGACAGGTGTGAGATGGTACTGCATGTCGTTTTGATTTGCATCTATCGGATAATTAGTGACTTTGGGCATGTTTTCATATGTCTCTTGGCCTTCCTTCTGTCTTCTTTCGAAAAGTATCTATTTAGGTCCATTGCCCTTTTTTTTTAAATAGCTAGTTTATTTATTTATTTTTAAAAATATATTTTATTGATTTTTTACAGAGAGAAAGGGAGAGGGATAGAGAGTTAGAAACATCGATGAGAGAGAAACATTGATCAGCTGCCTCCCGCACACCCCCCACTAGGGATGTGCCCACAACCAAGGCACATGCCCTTGACTAGAATCGAACCCAGGACCCTTCAGTCCGCAGGCTGACGCTCTATCCACTGAGACAAACTGGTTTCGGCATTGCCCATTTTTTTATTGGATCATTTATCTTCCTTTTATTAAGTTGTATAAGCTGCTTGTAGATGTTTGAGATTAAACCTATATCAGTGATAACATTTGCAAATATGTTCTCCCATACAGTGGGCTTTCTTGTTGTTTTGTTGATGGTTTCTTTTGCTGTGCAAAAGCTTTTTATTTTGATGTAGTCCCATTTGTTTATTTTCTCTTTAGTTTCCATTGCCTAAGAGCAGTATCGGTGAAGAAATTGCTTCGGCATATGTCTGAGATTTTGCTGCTTGTGGATTCCTCTAGTATTTTTATGGTTTCCCATCTTATGTTTAAGTCCTGTATCCATTTTGAGTTTATTTTTGTGCATGGTGTAAGTTGGTGATCTAGTTTCATTTTTTTGCATGTATCTGTCCAATTTTCCAACACCATTTATTGAAGAGACTGTCTTGACTCCATTGTTTGTTCATGCTTCCTTTGTCAAATATTAATTGAGCATAGTGGTTTGGGTTGATATCTGGGTTCTCTATTCTGTTCCATTGATCAATATGTCTGTTCTTGTGCCAGTACCAGGCTGTTTTGAGAACAGTGGCTTTGTAATACAGCTTGATACCTGGTATTGAGATCCCTCCTACTTTGTTCTTCTTTCTCAGGATTGCTGCGACTATTCGGGATCTTTTTTTATTCCAGATGAATTTTTGGAGAGTTCTTTCTAGATATGTGAAACATGCTGTTGGTATTTTAATGGGGAGTGCATTGAATCTATAGATTGCTTTGGGTAATATGGATATTTTAATGATGTTGATTCTACCAATCCATGAACACCGTTTGTTCTTCCATCTGTTGATGTCTTCCTCTATCTCTTTTGTCAGTGTCCTGGAGTTTTCCGCATATAGGTCTTTTACCTCTTCGGTTAAGTTTATTCCTAGGTATCTTAATTTTTTTGGTGCGATGGTAAATGGGATTGCTTTTTTAGTCTCTCTTTCTGTAAGTTCACTATTGGTGTGAGGAAATGCCATAGATTTCTTGGCATTAACTTTGTATCCTGCTACATTGCCAAATTCATATATTGTCTAATAGTTTCTTGATGGAGTCTTTAGGGTTTTTTATGTACAATATCATGTCATCTGCGAATAAGGACAATTTTACTTCTTCTTTTCCAATTTGGATACCTTTTATTTCTTCTTCTTGTCTGATTGCAATGGCTAATACTTCCAGTACTATGTCAAACAGGAGTGGTGAGAGTGGGCATCCCTGTCTTATTCCTGTTCTTAGGGAAAATGGTTTTAGTTTTTGCTCATTGAGTATGATGTTGGCTGTGGGTTTGTAATATATGGCTTTTATTATGTTGAGGTATGATCCTTCTATTCCAACCTTCCTGAGAGATTTTATCAAGAAAGGGTGTTGGATTTTGTCAAATGCTTTTTCTGCGTCAATTGATATGACTACTTGGTTTTAATCTCTCAATTTGTTTATGTGATGTATCACGTTTATTGACCTGCGGAAATTGTACCATCCTTGCATCGCTGGGATAAATCCTACTTGGTCATGGTGCATGATCTTTCTGATGTAATACTGTATCCAACTTGCTAGAATTTTGTTGAGGATTTTGGCATCTATGTTCATGAGGGATATTGGCCTGTAATTCTCTTTCATTGTGTTTGTCTTTATCTGGTTTTGGTATTAGGGTGATGCTGGCTTCATAGAATGAGGTTGGAAGTGTTCCTTCCTCTTGCACTTTTTGGAATAGTCTGAGGAGGATTGCTTTTAGTTCTTCTTTGAATGTTTTATAAAACTCCCCTTGAAGCCTTCTGGCCCTGGGCTTTTGTTTGCTGGGAGCTTTTTGATGACTGCTTCAATTTCTTCCATAGTTATTGGCCTATTGAGATTTTTAGATTCTTCCTGATTGAGTTTTGGAAGCTTGTATTTTTCTAGGAATATGTCCATTTCCTCCAGGTTGTCCAGTTTGTTGGAATAGAATTGTTCATAGTATTTTTAACAAGCCTTTGTATTTCTGTGGAGTCTGTTGTTATTTCTCCTCTTTCATTTCTGATTTTGTTTATTTGGGTCCTCTCGCTTTGCTTCTTGGTGAGCCTGGCTAGAGGTTCATCAATCTTGTTTATCCTTTCAAAGAACCAGCTCTTGGTTTTGTTGATCTTTTGTATTTTTTTTGTCTCTATGTCATTCATCTCTGCTCTGATATTTATTATTTCCTTCCTTCTGCTTACACTGAGCTTCTCTTGTTGCTCTCTTTCTAGCTCTTTGAGTTGTAGGGTAAGGTAATTTATTACCATTGTTTCTTGTTATTTTGCAGTAGGCTTGTAGAGCTATGAACTTCCCTCTCAAGACTGCTTTCCCTGTGTCCCATAGATTTTGGATTGTTGTGTTTTCATTGTCATTTGTTGCCATAATGTTTTTTATTTCTTCTTTGATCTCTCTGGTTACCCAGTCATTGTTTAATAGCATGCTACTTAGTCTCCATGTGTTTGATTTTTTGGGACTGTTTTATTGTAGTTGATTTCCAGTTTTATGGCATTGTGATCTGAGAAGATGCTTGATATGATTTCTATCTTATTGAATTTGAAGAGACTTTGCCTGTGACCCAGTATATGGTCTATCTTTGAAAATGACCCATGTGCACTTGAGAAGAATGTATATTCTGTGGCTTTGGGGTGCAATGTTCTGAAGATGCCAATTGATTCCATCTGGTCTAGTGAGTCATTTAGGATTGATGTTTCTTTACTGATTTTTTGTTTGGAGGATTTGTACAATGGTGATAGTGGGGTATTAAAGTCCCCTACTATGATTGTATTGCTGTCAATCTTTCCCTTGATATTCTCCAAGAGTTTTTTTTTTAATGTATTTGGGTGTTCCTGTATTGGGTGCATATATGTTTACCAGAGTTATTTCTTCTTGTTGGATTGCTCCCTTTAGTATTATGAAGTGGCCTTCCTTATCTCTTTTTATGTCCTTCACTTTGAGATCTAATTTGTCAGATCTAAGTATTGCTACCCCAGCTTTTTTTTGCATTTGCATTTGCCTGAAAAACGTTTTTCCATCCCTTCACCATCAGTTTGTGTGTGTCTTTTTTTCTGAGGTGGGTTTTCTGTAGACAGCAGATATATGGGTCATGTTTTCTTATCCACTCAGTTACCCTATGTCTTTTGATTGGGGCATTTAATCCATTTATATTTAAAGTTATTATTCATAGGTGCTTGTTTGTCATCATTTTTATTCTTTTCCCCTGTGTTCCTTCTTAGCTTCCTATTTCTTCTTTTTACAGCAGACCCCTTAGCATTTCTTGCATTGCTGGTTTGGTGGTAATAAACTCCCTTAGTCCTTTTTTGTCTGTTAAGCTCTTGATTTCACCCTCAATTTTGATTGATAGCATTGCTGGGTACAGTATTCTTGCATTCATACCCTTCCTTTGCATGACTTTGTATATTTTATTCTATTCCCTTCTGGTCTGATGTGTTTCTATTGAGAAATCAGTCGCTAGTCTGATGGGGGATCCTTTGTATGTAACTTTCTGTCTCTCTCTGGCCACTTTTAAGATTCTTACTTTGCTGTTGGTGTTTGCCAATTTAATTATAATGTGCCTTGGCATCAGTCTTTTGGGGTTCATTTTGTTTGGGACTCTGTGAGCTTCTCGGATTTGTGTGAGTTTTTTCTTCCCTATATTAGGGAATTTTTCTGTCATTATTTCTTCAAACAGGTTTTCTATTCCTTGCTCAGTTTCCTCTCCTTCTGGCACACCTCTTATGTGGATGTTGTTTTGTTTCGTGTTGTCCCAAAGTTCCCTTAGGCTCTCCTCCTGCTTTTTAATATTTTTTTAAGAAGCTGATCTGCTTGGGTTTTTTTTTCCTATCTTGTCTTCTAGCTCACTGATGCAGTCCTCTGCTTCTTCTAATCTACTCTTTATGCTTTCTATTGAGTTTTTTATAGCAGCGATGTCATTTTTCATTTCTTCTTTGTTCTTCTTCATTTCCTCTTGGTTCTTACACATATTGTTAAATTTGTCTTCCATTCTTTTCTTCCACCTTATGACCATTTCTCTGAATTCTTTGTCTGACAGGTTGCTTGCCTCCATTTCGTTTACTTCCTTTTCTGCTGATGCCTGTTTTTCTTTCATATGTGTGCTGCCTGCTTCTTTGTCTCCCCATGATCTCTCTTCTCTTGGTTTCTGGTTTTGTACTTCTCTCTCTCTTGCATTGATTTAATGGCATAAAATACAACACAACAAGGTACAACGCACAACGCACTGAATACAAATGTATTTATGATACTAATAACCCCAAATAAAGGTGACCAGCAGAGAAAAGAGAATTAGGGGATAAGAAAGAAAGAAAAAGAAAAAAGAAAAAGAAAAAACAAGGAGTGCAAAAATGAAATTGGGAAAAGGAAGAGAAAATAAAGAGAATAAAAAAGAAGAGGGGGGAAATCTATTTATATGGGGAGAAAACTTCAATAGAACAGCCACTAATCCCAACAAATGCCAGCAACAAATACCTAGAGATGAATGCAAACTAGAAACAACAACTAATATCAAGCGAGGTGAGGGAAAACAGGTGCAAAAAACAAACCAAAAAAAACAACACAAAAATATATATACAGAGGCAGTAAAGCACCAAACAGACTGTGAAATTACAGCGGGAAGGCTGGGGAGTGTTGGGGAGGGAGAGAAATAGATCAACCAAAGGACTTGTATGCATGCATATAAGTACACCAATGGACACAAGACACTGGGGGGATGGGATGAGGGCATGCGACAGGGAGTAGGGGAGGCTGGGGGAAGGTCAATGGGGGGAAAAAAGGAGATATATGTACTACTATATGTAATACTTTAAACAATAAAAAAACAAAAAGAAAAAAGCAAAACAATCACACAAGCAAGCATAAAAAAACAATATAATCAACAATCAAGCAAACAACAACAAAAGGACAGAGAAAAAAACAATTTGTATAGTGAAGAAAGAGAAGTGAGAGGTGTGTATGGACTTGGAGGAGGGGATTGGAAATTATATATATAAGTAGGGTGAAATTTTAACAGGGGGTAAAAAGAAGGAACAGGGAAAATCTAAATCAGGAAAAGGGTAAGAGAAACAGGACAACAAAAGGAGAAAAGTGAGGAAGAGAGTGCTGGCATAAAGGTAAAGTTGAGATAGAGTAAAAAGATGCTAAAGGAAAGATGAAAATAGATTGTAGAAACTAACCCCAAATTAAAATAAAGAGAAAATAAAACGACATTTTAAAAAAAGGTAATATAGTAGTAGTAATAATACTGATTAAAAATAAAAATGTAATAATTAAAAAGGTAAAATCAAGTGAGGAAAAAAGAAAAAAATAGTTTCTTAAGTAAAAGATGAAAAAAATAAAAATGAGCAGTAGTGAAGGTCATTCACTTCCTCTACTGTTCAGTGTGGCACGCCTGTTTCATAGTCAGGACAGTATTGAAGTTCCCTGCGTTCCACTGCTCCTCAGTGTTGTCACAGTCCTGATTTTCAAGCAGGCAGTTCTTCTTTGTTTCTTATATTCCTTTATTTGTGTTTACACACGAGTCAATTTGTGATTCAACCCCTGGGTGGCAGTGTTTCTGGATTGACCTCTGGGTCTATAGGTCCTCTCTAGCTAGTGTTTAGATTTTGTTTTCCCTGTGGCACTTAATACAGGTTTGGGGGAATGGGCTGCCCCAGAGCTGGTTCTCTGATTGTCATTCCCTGCTCTGATCCCCAGGTTCCAGAAAAACAACTCTCCCCTGCAATCTCTTAGAGTGTCCCCAATTGGGTCATCCTATGTATTGGGCTTAGTAATCAAAAGCAAGTATTTAAAGATGAAAAAAAAAAAGAGAGAGAGAGAGAGAGAGAGAGAGAGAGAGAGAGAGAGAGAGAGAGAGAGAAAGAAAGAAAGAAAGAAAGAAAGAAAGAAAGAAAGAAAGAAAGAAAGAAAGAAAGAAAGAAAGAAAGAAAGAAAGAAAGAAAGGAAAAAAAGCCAGAATAAGTGCGCGAACTCCGGCGCTGCGCGCAAGTCTGTGCAGTCTTTTCTCCCCTTGGGTCTAAGCAGTCGGCACACTGTTAAAAAATTTTAGGCTGTTATTTTGCTCCCAGTTCAGCTATGGGTTGGTTTTTAGAGTTCCCTTCTGTTAGAAGCCCTGTGGATCCCCTTCCACATTCACGGATCACGCTAGCCCCAAAGGCCGTGGATTTTTATTTGGGCGCAGACTTCCCCGGATCCTCTAGCTCCCTTTTTGTGCGTTTCTCTCTCCTGCCTGGATCACAGACCTCACCTTATCCCAGGCGAAATCTGACTTTTCTGTGATGAGGTGCAGAGCTCCTCCGAGTCCTCATGTTTGTGCTGCTTGTGGACTGTTGTTCCTGGGTTCGCAGCTGTTTGCTGGGTGTTGTTGTAGATTCCCGGGATTTTTAGGCAACCGATAATATCCACTCTCCCCTTCAAGATGGCGCGGTCTCCGCATCAGAGCCAGTTGCTCCAGGAGGGATTTCAGCAGCAGTGGAGGCTGCCCAGTCAGGGGAACCCCGTCTGGCAACCCCCTACAGTCCCTTGGAGTATAGCTGTCCCTCAACTCACAAATAAACACTCTCCGTGCAACCACACACTCCCCTTTCATTCTCTCACTCATGCATTATCTTTCAGTCTGCCTTCCCGTTGGCAGCCATCTTCAAATCTCCCTCCACCCAGCTTCCTTTTATGTTGACATCTTACATAATTTTAAAAAATTATCAAAACTGAGAAATTAACCTTGGTACATCATAGTAACTAAAATACAAACCTTATTTTGATTTCACCAGTTTTCCCAGTAAAGTCTTTTTTCTGTTCTAGGATACAATCCAAGATCCCATATAGCATTTAGGTGGTCATTTTGATAAAATGTCCTTCAATTTCAGCTTGTCTTCTGTTTTCTCATATACTGGAATTTAATTTTTAACAACGGTTGTGTTTAAAAATTGGCTCACAAAGTTCCTAAATATTTAATAAGTGGCTCTCATGAGCCACAACAAGCCAGCTTCAGCATACCTCTATCTAGGACACTAAGCAAAATTGACAAACAATTCATTAAAAAAAAAAAAAAATCCACAAATATTTATTGAGCGCCCTCTAGGGGCTAGTGCTGGGGATTTGAAGATGACCAAAATACAGTCCTTGCCATTGAGAAACCTACAGGTTAGGGAACTTGACAGATCCCTAGCAGAAAATACCCCTAGAGTGGTTAGTGATGTCATAGGGAGAATAGAATGTGCTGGAGTTCTCAGAGTTGGGAGGGATCAACTCTGCCTGGGGAGGTCAAGGAAGGCTTCACAGAGGAAGTAGAGGATGAGCAAGAGCTCCCCAGGTGGGGCACAAGGTGATAAGATGATGTGTGAACTGAGTCTTCATGCTTGAACGGGAATAATCCAGTCAGTTGAGGAAGCAGAAGGAAAAAAGTCACCATTTATTTTTTCATTTGATAAGCACTTATTAGGTATCAGTTCTTTACTGGGCTCTGGAAATACCCAAACGTGCAATGAATAAGGGTACTCAAGTGTGACAAGGGTTGTGATGGCATGAGATAACGTCTAGGCTGTATTTAAGATAAGGCAGTGTTCACACGTGTGAAGAAGGCAATATGCACGAGCTGGGCTCATAAGAGCACCAGGGGGAAGCTCTCAGGCCACTACTATTATTTCATCTAGCACAACTAACAGCTTTGCCAAAGGACAACTGATGTCAGAACTTTCCTATGAAGGTACCCCATGTTTATAGCCCACTTCTCTTCAGCACCACATACCCAGACCCCCATGTACAGACCCCTGGGAGGTACACCCAGACAACTGCCTTGGGCAGATAGCATATAAATGCTCACAGGATGAGGTAAGGTTGACAACATATCGAGAACCAACTCAAGGCAGGAGCCCTTGATCTGAGACCAAGATCCCTCAGAAGAGCTTCTATATCACTTCCTCAGCTGCTTCTACATCACAAACCCAGCCCCATTATACTGCTTTATTTTCTTCATACATTTATCACTATCTGAAGGTATTTGTCTTTACAGTTGACCCTTGAGCAACACAGGTTTGAACAGGTTTGAAAAAAATCATACAGGAATTTTTTCAATAAATACTGTAAATGTATTTTCCCCTCCTTATGAATCCTTAATAACATTTTCTTTTCTCTAGCTTATTTTATTGTAAGAATACAGTATATAATACATATACAAAATATGTGTTAATTGACTATGTTATCAATAAGGCTTCTGGTCAACAGTATATTATTAATAGTTACGTTTAGGAGGAGTCAAAAGTTATATGCAAATTTTCAACTGTGGAAGGGTTGGTGCCCTTAATCTCTTAATTCCTACATTGTTCAAGTCAAATGTACTTCCTTTACCTGTCTCCTTCCACTAAGATCTCAGCTCCTCAACCATAGAATCCTTGGAGATTCAAGATGGCAGTTGAGTAGGTGAAAGTTAAACTCATCTCCTCCCAAGACCAAACTGAAATTACAACTAATTATAGAACTACTAGAGGCCCAGTGCATGAAATTTGGCATGGGGGGAGGGTCCCCTCAGCCCAGCCTGCACCCTCTCCAATCCAGGACCCCTCGGGGGATGTCTGACTGCTAGTTTAGGCCTGATTCCCGGCAGTCGGACATCCCTCTCAGAATCCTGGACGGCTGGCTCCTAACCGCTCACCTGCCTGCCAGCCTGATCGCCCCTCACTGCCCCCCTGCTGGCCTGATCACCCCTAACTGTCTCTGCTTGCCGGCCTGATCGCCAACAACTGCCGCCCACCCTCGCCAGCCTAGTTGCCCCCAACTGCTCCCTCTGTTGGCCTGGTCGACCCATGCAGCTGGTTGTTCAGTCATTTGGTCGCCCCTCACTGACCCCTCCCCCTTGCCAGCCTGGTCACCCCACACAGCCTGCTGCTCAGTCATTTGGTTGCCCCTCACTAATCCCCCTGCCGGCCTGGTCACCCCACGCAGCCTGTTGCTCAGTCGTTTGGTCATCCCTCACTAAACCCCTGCCAGCCTGGTTGCCCCACGCAGCCTGTTTGGTTGTCTGTTTGGTTGCGACAGTCACTTAGGCTTTTATATAGATAGATTGTCCTGAATAGCTGAAGACTAGCTGAAGAAAAATCTTATAATCAAGGATTTACAAAAGAAGAGAAATCGAAACTGGTAGAACATACAGAGATACAAAAAGGGCTGGCCCCACTCCCACATGCAGAGGCTGAGAATCTGGAGGGATATTTCAGCTGCAAAGGTTCCCCCTGAGGAATGTGGGATCTAAACCCCATGCCAGGCTCCCCAGCCCAGAGCACCAGAGCCAGGAAAAGGCACCTACATAACATCTGGCTGTGAAAATAAGCAGGGATTATGTCCACCAGGGAGAAGCGAAGTCTGGTAGAGACACATGCAACCTCTTTAAAAGTATTTTTTTAATTGATTTAAGAAAGAGAGAGGAAAGGGGTAGAAAGAGCAAGAGCAGGAGAAACACTGAGTTGTTATTCCACTTATTTATGCATTTATTGGTTGATTCTTTTTAAATTTTATTTTATTGTTTAAAATATTAAATATAGTAGTACATATATCTCCTTTTTTTCCCCATTGACCTTCCCCCAGCCTCCCCTAACTCCTGTTGCATGCCCTCATCCCATCCCCCCAGTATCTTGTGTCCATTGGCTGTTCCCATATGCATGCATACAAGTCCTTCGGTTGATCTCTTTCCCCCCCTCCCCAACACTCCCCAGCCTTCCCGCTGTAATTTGACAGTCTGTTTCATGTTTTACAGCCTCTGTATATATCTTTTTGTTCATCAGGTTATAATGTTCTTTATTTTCCATAAATGAGTGAGATCATGTGGTATTTCTCTTTCATCGCCTGGCTTATTTCACTTAGCATAATGCTCTCCAGTTCCATCCATGCTGCTGCAAATGGTAGGAATTCCTTCTTTTTTATAGCAGCATAGCATTCCACTGTGTAGATGTACCATAGTTTTCTAATCCACTCATCTGCTGATGGGCATTTAGGCTGTTTCCAAATTGTTGCTATGGTGAATTGTGCTGCTATGAACATAGGGGTGCATATATCCTTTCCGATTGGTGTTTCTAGTTTCTTGGGATATATTCCTAGAAGTGGGATTACTGGGTCAAATGGGAGTGCCATTTTTAGTTTTTTGAGGAAACTCCATACTGTTCACAGTGGCTGCACCAGTCTGCATTCCCACCAGCAGTGCACGAGGGTTCCTTTTTCTCCGCATCCTCGCCAGCACTTGTCGTTGGTTGATGATTACCATTCTGACAGGTGTGAGATGGTACTGCATTGTCGTTTTGATTTGCATCTCTTGGATAATTAGTGACTTTGAGCATGTTTTAACATGTCTCTTGGCCTTCCTTCTGACTTCTTTAGAAAAGTTTCTATTTAGGTCCATTGCCCATATTTTTATTGGATCATTTATCTTCCTTTTATTAAGTTGTATAAGCTGCCTGTAGATGTTGGAGATTAAACCTTTATCAGTGATGACATTTGCAAATATGTTCTCCCACACAGTGGGTTTTCTTGTTGTTTTAAAGATGGTTTCTTTTGCTGTGCAAAAACTTTTTATTTTGATGTAGTCCCATTTGTTTATTTTTTCTTTAGTTTCCATTGCCCTAGGAGCAGTATCAGTGAAGAAATTGCTTCGACATATGTCTGAGATTTCTCTGCCTGTGGATTCCTCTAGTATTTTTATGGTTTCCCATCTTGTGTTAAGGCCTTTATCCCAGTGGTCAGCAAACCGCAGCTCGCGAGCCACATGCGGCTCTTTGGCCCCTTGAGTGTTTTAAGGCCACTTCTTCAAAATAGACTCGCCCAGGCCGAAAACCAACTTCTGCGCATTGGGCACCAAGTTTCAATCACTGTACTTGCGCGCCCGCACGTGGTATATTGTGTAAGAGCCACAATCAAGGGGCCAAGGAGACACATGTAGCTTGCGAGCCGTGGTTTTCCGACCACTGCTTTATCCATTTTGAGTTTATTTTTGTGTATGATGTAAGCTGGTGGTCTAGATTCATTTTTTTGCATGTATCTGTCCAATTTTCCCAACACTATTTATTGAAGAGACTGTCTTGACTCCATTGAATGTTCATGCCTCCTTTGTCAAATATTAATTGAGAATAGTGGTTTGGGTCCATATATGGGTTCTCTATTCTATTCCATTGGTCTATATGTCTGTTCTTGTGCCAGTACCAGGCTGTTTGAGAACAGTGGCTTTGTTATACAGCTTGATATCTGGTATTGAGATCCCACCGACTTTGTTCTTCTTTCTCAGGATTGCTGCGGCTATTCGGGGTCTTTTTTATTCCAGATGAATTTTTGGAGAGTTCTCTCTAGGTCTGTTATATATGCCGTACGTATTTTAATGGGGATTGCATTGAATCTATAGATTGCTTTGGGTAGTATGGACACTTTAATGATGTTGATTCTACCAATCCATGAACATAGTTTGTTCTTCCATCTGTTTATGTCTTCCTCTATCTCTTTTTTCAGTGTCCTATAGTTTTGCAGGTATAGGTCTTTTACCTCCTTAGTTAAGTTTATGCCTAGGTTTCTTAATTTTTTTGGTGCGATGGTAAATGGATTGCTTTTTTAGTCTCTCTTTCTGTAAGTTCACTATTGGTGTATAGAAATGCCAAAGATTTTTTGGAGTTAATTTTGTATCCTGCTACATTTCCAAATTCATTTATTAAGTCTAATAGTTTTTTTGATGGAGTCTTTAGGGTTTTTTATGTACAATATCATGTCATGTGCAAATAAGGACAGTTTTATTTCTTCTTTTTCAATTTGGATGCCTTTTATTTCTTCTTCTTGTCTGATCACAATGGCAAATACTTCCAGTACTATGTCGAACAGGAGTGGTCAGAGTGGGCATTCCTGTCTTGTTTCTGTTCTTAGGGGAAATGGTTTTAGTTTTTGCCCATTGAGTATGATGTTGGCTGTGGGTTTGTCATATATGGCTTTTATTATGTTGAGGTATGATCCTTCTATTCTCACCTTGCTGAGAGTTCTTACCAAAAAATGGGTGTTGGACTTTGTCAAATTCTTTTTCTGCATCAATTGATATGACTATGTGGTTTTTATCTCTCAATTTGTTTATGTGATGTATCACATTTATTGATTTGTGGATATTGTACCATCCTTGCATCCCTGGGATGAATCCTACTTGGTCATGATGTATGATCTTTCTGATGTACTGCTGAATCCGATTTGCTAGAATTTTGTTGAGGATTTTGGCATCTATGTTCATGAGGGATATTGGCCTGTAATTCTCTTTCATTGTGTTGTCTTTATCTAGTTTTGGTATTAAGGTAATGCTGGCTTCATAAAATGAGCTTGGAAGTGTTCCTTCCTCTTGTATTTTTTGGAATCGTCTCAGAAGCATAGCTTTTAGTTCTTCCTTAAATGTTTGGTAAAACTCCCCTTGAAGCCGTCTGGTCCTGGGCTTTTGTTTGCTTGGAGCTTTTTGATGACTGCTTCAATTTCTTCCATAGTTATTGGCCTATTGAGATTTTTAGATTCTTCCTGATTGAGTTTTGGAAGCTTGTATTTTTCTAGGAATATGTCCATTTCCTCCAGGTTGTCCAGTTTGTTGGAATAGAATTGTTCATAGTATTTTTAACAAGCCTTTGTATTTCTGTGGAGTCTGTTGTTATTTCTCCTCTTTCACTTCTGATTTTGTTTATTTGGGTCCTCTCTCTTTGCTTCTTGGTGAGCCTGGCTAGAGGTCCATCAATCTTGTTTATCCTTTCAAAGAACCAGCTCTTGGTTTTGTTGATCTTTTGTATTGTTTTTTTGTTTTTGTTTTGTTTTTGTTTGTTTTTTTGGTCTCTATGTCGTTCATCTCCGCTCTGATCTTTATTATTTCCTTCCTTCTGCTTACACTGGGCTTTTCTTGTTGCTCTCTTTCTAGCTCTTTGAGTTGTAGGGTAAGGTAATTTATTACCATTGTTTCTTTTTTTTTTTTTTTTTTTTTGCAGTAGGCTTGTAGAGCTATGAATTTCCCTCTCAAGACTGCTTTCGCTGTGTCTTATAGATTTTGGATTGTTGTGTTTTCAGTCATTTGTTGCCATGATGTTTTTTATTTCTTCTTTGATCTCTCTGGTTACCCAGTCATTGTTTAATAGCATGCTGTTTAGTCTCCATGTGTTTGATATTTTTGGATTGCTTTTATTGTAGTTGATTTCCAGTTTTATGGCATTGTGATCTGAGAAGATGCTTGATATGATTTCTATCTTATTGAATTTGAAGAGACTTTGACTGTGACCCAGTATATGGTCTATCTTTGAAAATGACCCATGTGCACTTGAGAAGAATGTATATTCTGTGGCTTTTGGGTGCATTGTTCTGAAGATGTCAATTAATTCCATCTGGTCTATTGAGTCATTTAGGATTGATGTTTCTTTGCTGATTTTTTTGTTTAGAGGATTTGTCCAATGGTGATAGTGGGGTATTAAAGTCCCCTACTATGATTGTATTGCTGTCAATCTCTCCCTTGATATCCTCCAGGAGGTTTTTTTTTTTTTTTTAATGTATTTGGGTGCTCCTGTATTGGGTGCGTATATGTTTACCAGAGTTATTTCTTCTTGTTGGATTGCTCCCTTTAGTATTATGAAGTGGCCTTCATTATCTCTTTTTATGTCCTTCACTTTGAGATCTAATTTGTCAGATATAAGTATTGCTACCCCAGCTTTTTTTTTGCATTTCCATTCGCTTGAAAAACCCTTTCCATCCCTTCACCCTCAGTCTGTGTGTGTCTTTTTTTCTGAGGTGGGTTTCTTGTAGACAGCAGATATATGGTTCATGCTTTCTTATCCAATCCGTTACTCTATATCTTTTGATTGTGGCATTTAATCCATTTACATTTAAAGTTATTATTGATAAGTACTTATTTGTCGCCATTTTTATTCTTTACCCGTGTGTTCCTTCTTTGCTTTCTCTTTCTTTCTTTCTTTCTTTCTTTCTTTCTTTCTTTCTTTCTTTCTTTCTTTCTTTCTTTCTTTCTTTCTTTTCAGCAGACCCTTTAGCATTTCTTGCATTGCTCGTTTGGTGGTAATAAACTCCCTTAGACCTTTTTTTGTCTGTGAAGCTCCTGATTCCACCTTCAATTTTGAATGATAGCCTTGCTGGGTATAGTATTCTTGGATTCAGTCCCTTGCTTTGCATCACTTTGTATATTTCATTCCATTCCCTTCTGTCCTGGTGTGTTTCTCTTGAGAAATCAGTTGATATTATAACAGGAGATCCCTTGTAGGTAACTTTATGTCTCTCTCTGGCAGCCTTTAAGATTCTTACTTTGTCGTTGGTGTTCGCAAGTTTAATTATGATGTGTCTTGGTGTTGGTCTTTTGGGGTTCAACTTGTTTGGGACTCTATGTACTTCTTGGACTTGCATAGTTTTTTTCTTGCCAATATCAGGGAAGTTTTCTGTCATTTCTTCAAACAGGTTATCGGTTGATTCTTATATGTGCCCTGACCAGGGATAGAACCCACAACCTTGGTGAATTGGAATGATGCTCTAACCAACTGAGCTACCCAGCCAGGGCCACAGGCACCCTCTTAGAAGGCCAATGTACAATATTTTATTCTTAGCCACTCACCCTGGGATCCATTGTAGTGAGGACAGAATGGACTGGAGTTGTGAGAGGTGAGATGGTGGTTTGTGGCCCTGGGGAGCAAGGTGAAGAAACAACCACAGGATACCCTGTGCTATGTCACAGTACTGTACTGCAAACACCATCATTCTTGGTTGGAATACTCCCCTACCCGCAGTATCAGCCTGGGGAATGCAATAGACCTACTCTGGACTCCCTGCCAACCCAACCTATGGAGCTTCTGCCCTGTTGAGAAGTCAATTGCCTAGGCCGGGGTGTAGAGGTCTGGGCAGTCTCAAGGGTGTCAGTGACTGAGCTGTGTGGCTTTGGGGTTGGGGCCATTCCCCCAACTTTCAACTGTGGCAAGGTTAGATTCCCCAGGGCAGGCACTCCTGGTCACCTAACCCTAACCGTAACCCTAATCCTAACCTGACTGGCACCTCCTCCTCATAGGAGGTCCACTAGCCTCTCTCTCTCTGGGCTCTCAGTGGCCCCACCCTTTTGATTCCTAGTAGCTCTGCCCTGCCATAGTCTGGGAAGAATCTGGGACAGACTGAGTTGTGTGGCTCTGGGGTGGGGACCATACCCTTCAACTTCCCCCAAGCCTGACCTGCACCTCCCCCTCTCCTGATTCCCAGTGGCCCTACCCAGCAGAGATAAGGCTCCTGGAAGAATCTGGGGCAGACTGAGCTGTGTGGCTCTAGGACAGGGGAAATTTTTCACTTGCACATCCAACCAGTGCAGAGCCTTACCTTCACATGACCAAATCTTGTTTTTATTGGATTTCATAAACTTTGTGGGCCTCAGCCTGATGACTCCCTGAGACCACACCACACCATAAAGATGTGCAAATACCCTGTGGGTGGCATCTAGACTTGGTATATCCTGGGACATTTCCTGAGTGTCTCATACCTAGCACTGGCACCAAGTTTAAATCTGTATAGATCTGATGAACACCTCTCACCTCTATCTGGTAGTTCACTAAAAACCTAGTGCATGCAACTTGATTATCACCAGAAGGTCTTTCAGTGACCAGCAGGCGGAGGAGGCAGAAGCAGACCTTGGGGTTCCTCAGAACTTTTACTGACCTGCCCCCAAACCCAGTGCTGGTAAAAGCCAGCTTTAGTATGTAGTTTGATCCTTCCTGTGCACACCCAGGTCCAGCAGAGGCAGCCACAAACTGTGGATCAATTTGTAGCTCCAAATAGGTTGCCCAAGGTGAGGCATAGGCAACATCTGACATTGGCCTGCTCCAGAGTCCCTCCCAAGAGGCCCTAGAATCAACACACCTAGTGGCCAGCTTCAGACAATATCAGAGCAGGGTCTAATTAGCTTCACAAACAGCATATCCAAAGGGAGATCTTGGAAGGCACCACACACTGCTGAGGCAAATTCTGCTTCATATAGTCAGCACCTGCATGGCAACTCATACACTATGGTCAGGGTTGATCCTCACAGTCAGGCAGACTGAGGGTTGATCCCACACACATATAAGCCAATAGCAATCAAGACTCAATTAAAACAGGAGGTTCTACATAATCCATGCAAGGGACATTCCTGAAACACCCAGCACAGGTGATTAAGGAGACTGTGCTACAGGGTCCCACAAAACAGCTACTACATAAGGTCACCCTCCCAAGTCTTGGAGTCATAGCAAATCTACCTAACACATAGAAACAAACACAAAGAGACAGCCAAAATGAGGAGACAAACATGCCCCAAATGAAAGAACAGGAGAATCTCCACAAAAAAAAGAGCTAAATGAAATGGAGGCAAGCAATTAACCAGATACTGAGTTAAAAAAAAAATGGTTATAAGGATGCTAAAGGAAGTGAGTGAGAACTATAAAGAACTTCAACAGCAGCATTACAAAGGGCATAGCCCTGGCTGGTGTTACTCAATGGTTAGAGCATTGGCCCACACACCAAAAGATTGTGGGTTCGATTCCTGGTCAAGGGCACATACCTGGGTTGCAGGTTTGATCCACAGCCCCTGTCAGGGTGCATGCAGGAGGCAAGCAATTGATGTGTCTTTCTCACATTGATATTTCTTTCTCTTTCTCTCTCTCTCTCTCTCCCCCTCCACTCCTCCCTTCCACTCTTTCTGAAAAAAAAATTAATGGAAAAAATATCTTCGGGTGAGAATTAACAAAAAAAAGGTACATGGGAACTATTAAAAAGCAGAAGGAAGACTATATGAAATGAATAATACACTAGAAGGAATCAACAGTATGTTAGATGAAGCAGAGAATTAAATTCATGATTTGGAAGACAAGGTAGCAGAAAACACAAATCAAACACTCAAAAAGAAAAAAGAATTAAAAAAAAAATGATGATAGTCTAAGGAAACTTTGGGACAAAATGAAAAGTAACAATATCCTCATCATAGGGGTACCAGAAGGAGAAGATAGTGATCAAAGTATTGAGAACCTAGTTGAAGAAATAATGGCTGAAAACTTCCCTAACCTGGTGAAGGAAAATGACACACATGTCCATGAAGCACAGAGGATCCCAAACAAATGAACCAAAAGAGGCCCACCAAGCCACATCAAACTTAAAATGGCAAAGGTTAAAGACAAAGAGAGGATCTTAAAAGCAGCAAGAGGAAGACAGTTACCTACAAGGGAACTGCCATAAGATCATCAGCTGATTTCTCAAGAGAAATAGTTCAAGCCAGAAGGAATTGGCATGAAATATTCAAAATGATGAAAAGCAAGGACCTACAACCAATACTGCTTTGCCCAGTAAGGCTGTCATCTAAAATTGAAGGAGAAATAGAGAGCTTCCCAGAAAAGAAAAAAACTATAGGGAGTTTGTTACCACTAAACCAGCATTTTAAAAAATGGTAAAGGGTCTTCTTAAGAAGAAGCAGAAAAGGAAGAAAATAAAAACAGAGGAACATAGTTAAAGAATGAAATAGCAATAAATATGTAACTATCAATAATCACTTTAAAGGTAAATGGCTTAAATGTTCCAATCAAAATACATAGGGAGCTGAATGGATAAGAAAATAAGACCCATATATATGATGTTTATAGGAGAACCCACTCAGAATGAAAGATATGCACAGGCTAAAAGTAAAAGGATGGAAAAGAATATTTCATGTAAATGGAAATGAAAAATAAGCTAGACTAGCAATAATATCTAACAAAATAGACATTAAAGGCTTTAGTAAGAGACAAAGAAGGATACTACATAATGATAAAGAGAGCAATCCAACAAGAGGAACCTTGCAAACATTTATGCACCCAACATTGAAGCATCTACATATGTAAAGCAAATCTTGATGTGCGTAAGGGAGAGGTAAACAGTAATACAGCTATAGTAGGGAATTTTAACTACCCGTTGACATCAATGCCTAGCTTCCAGACAGAAAATCAACAAGGAAACAGCAGCCTTAAATAACACACTAGATCAGATGAATTTAATGGATATATTCAGAACATTTTCCCCCAAAGCAGGAGCATATACATTCTTTTCAATTTCACATAGAACATTTTCTAGGATAAACCACATTAGAACACAAAACAAGTCTCAATAAATTTTAGAAGATTAAAATCATATCCAGCATCTTCTCTGACCACAATGGTATGATACTAGAAATCAATCACAAGAAAAAGTGAAAAACACACAAAGACATGGAGGCTAACTAACTTGTTACTAAACAATGAATGGGTTAACAATCAGATCAAGGAAGAAATAAAAAGAGACCTTGAAACAAATGAAAATGAGAACACAACAACCCCAAATCTGTGGGACACAAAGAAAAAGCAGCCCTAAGAGGGAAATTCATAGCATTACAGGCCTATCTCAAAAAAAAAACAAAAAAAAAACAAAAAACACAAAACAATAAAAAGCTCAAATAAGTACTATAACTTTACACTTAGTGCAATCTGAAAAAGAAAAAAAAAAACAAGACACAAAGCCAGGAGTGAGTAGAAGGAAGGAAATAATAAAGATCAGAGCAGAAATAAATGAAAACGAGTCTAAAAAAAAACAATACATAAGATCAATAGAACCAAGAGCTGGTTCTTTGCAAAGCTAAAGGAGAGTGACAAAACTTTAACCAGACTCATCAAGAAAAAAGAGAGAGGACTCCCCCCCCCCCAAAAAAAAAAACAACCATAAATGAAAGAGAAGAAGTAATAGCTTACACCAAAGAAATACAAAGGATTGTAAGAAAATACTACAAACAACTATATGCCAACAAATTGGACAATCTGCAAGAAATGGGTAAATTTCTAGAAACATACAATCTTCCAAAATGAAATAAAGAAGAATCATAGAATAGACAAATTAACTAGTGAAACTGAAGTAGTAATGAAAAACTCACAAAAACAAAAAAGTCCGGGATCACATGGCTTCACAGGTGAATTTTACCAAACATTCAAAGATGAACTAACACCTATTCTTCTCAAACTACTCCAAAAAAATTCAAGAGGAGGAAAGACTCCAGAGCTCATTTTATAAGACCAGCATTATCCTAATTCCAAAACAAGATAAAGACACTACAAAGAAAGAAAACCATAGGCCAATATCCCTGATGAACATAGATGCTAAAATCTTCAACAAAATATTAACAAACAGGCTCCTGCAATACATTAAAAAAGATCAGACACCATGATCAAGTAGGATGCATTCCTGGGATGCAAGGTAGGTACAAAATTTACATGTCAATAAATGTGATACACCACATAAACAAAATGAAGGATAGCCCTGGCCAGTTTGGATCAGTGGTTAGAGCATTGGCTCGATTCCCAGTCAAGGGCATATATGGTTGCAGGCTCTATCCCTGGCCCCAGTCCAGATGCAAACTGGAGGCAACCAATCAATGTGTCTCTCTCACATAGATGTTTCTCTCTCCCACCCTCCTTCCTCTCCACCACTCTCTCTAAAAAAGTCAATGGACAGGGGAGGGTGGGGAGGTTTAAGAGAACTTGTATGCATATAAGCATAACCAATAGATACAGACAATGGGGGAAAGTGAAGGCTAGGGCTGGGGGGCTGGGGCAGGCTGGGAGAGGACAAGTCAGGGAAAGGGGACATATGTAATACTTTCAACAAGAAATAATTTTAAAAATAATAAAATAAAAGTTAAAAAAAGTCAATGGAATAAATATCCTTGGGTGAAGATTAAAAAATAAACCAGGAAATTTTGGTTCCAGGAAAAACCAAGAAGGCGGCATAGGTAAACACCTGAATTTGCCACCTCGCACAACCACTTCAAAACTACAACTAAAAGTCAAACGGACATCATCCAGAACCACAGGAAGGCTGGCTAAGTGGAAATTCTACAACTAGAAGGGAAGAGAAAAGCACACTGAGACTCAGGAGCTGTGGAAGTAAAATGCAGAGGTACGGAGGCACGTGCACGGAGAGGGCTGGCAACTGAGTACGCGGCTGGCTTTTTCAATCCGGAGGGAGACACAAGCTCCCGACTGCTCTGAACTCCAGTTCCGGGCGAGAATCTGGGGACCCAGACTCATAAGGGGAGAAACTGGACTGTCTGGCAGCGGGCAGAACTTGAGGGTGGCTTTCTCTCAGAGGTGCTTGCAGCAATTACCACGGGACACTGAGACCTGGGGGCCTCTTAGGGCAGGGCTGACGGGAAGCCATTGCTGTTTGCTCCGCCCTGAGACTCCACCCCATCCAAGCTGTGCACAGAGGCTTTTGCATATGAATGGCCTGGTCCTTTGAAATCTAAATGTACCTATCAAACTGCAGCTGAGTCAGAGAGACCCAGAACATCCAAAAGAAGGCCCAAGGCCCCACAGCAGCTTGCATTGCTTCACAGCTGGGCCTCATCTGGGCACCTCCAAAACCCAAACAAAGAAGAGGAATCTGCATATCTCTCTGTAGCTCCTGCTGGGTGGCCTCAGACAGAGGCTAAATTAGCACCTCCTTGGAGATCCAAGAGCCAGTGTACCCAGGGGTCAGAGTAAGACCATCCAGATTACAATTCCTCAGATTCATAAGAGGCACACTCAGGGGGCAGACTCAGTGAGCACCAAAGCCCCACTGAAGCAAGTCTTGCCTCATAAGGGTGTCTCCAGCACAGAAGTTCTCCCATCATAGACACAGCTGATCCTCACAGCCAATTGGCCCAGAGGTCAATTCCTCCCAGTGATACCAACAACAATCAAGGGTTAACTACAACAAGACTGTGCACACAGCTCACAAAGGGGTGCACCAAGACTGTCCACCTCAGGTAACTGGGGAGGCTGAGCCACTGGGCCCTATAGGACACCTAGCACACAAAGCCACTCTATCAACTCAGGGGAGCAGCCAAAATGTGGAGACAAAGAAACAGGTCACAAATGAAAGAAATGGAGGAAAGCAAACGACTGGATAGAGTTCAAAACCATGCTTATAAGGTTTTTCAAGAATTTTCTAGAAAAGGCTGATAAATTTAGTGAGATCCTCGAGGATATGAAAAGGGACCAAGTAGAAATTAAGCATACACTGACTGAAATAAAAAACAATATACAGAGATCCAATAGCAGAGTAGAGGATCACAAGAATCAAGTCAAAGATTTGAAATACAAAGAAGCAAAAAACACCCAACCAGAAAAGCAAAAAGAAAAAAGAATCCAAAAATATGAAGATAGTGTAAGAAGCCTCTGGGACAACTTCAAGGGTACCAACATCCGAATTATTGGGGTGCCAGAAGAAGAGAGAGAGCAAGATACTGAAAACCTATTTGAAGAAATAATGACCGAAAACATCCCCCACCTGGTGAAAGAAATAGGCTTACAAGTCCAGGAAGTGCAGAGAACCCCAAACAAAAGGAATCCAAAGAGGACCACACCAAGACACATCATAATTAAAATGCCAAGAGCAAAAGACAAAGAGAGAATATTAAAAGCAGCAAGAGAAAAACAGTTACCTACAAGGGAGCACCCATACGACTGTCTGCTGATTTCTCAACAGAAACTATGCAGGCCAGACGGGAGTGGTAAGAAATATTCAAAGTGATGAATAGCAAGAACCTACAACCAAGATTCCTCTACCCAGCAAAGCTATCATTCAGAATTGAAGGGCAGATAAAGAGCTTCACAGATAAGAAAAAGCTAAAGGAGTTCATCACCGCCAAACCAGTATTATATGAAATACTGAAAGGTATTCTTTAAGAAGAGGAAGAAGAAGTAAAAGGTAAAGATAAAAATTATGAACAACAAATACGTATCTATCAACAAGTGAATCTAAAAATCAAGTGAATAAAAAATCTGATGAACAGAATAATCTGGTGAATATAATAGAATCAGGGGCATAGAAAGGGAGTGGACTGACAATCCTTGGGGGGGGGAAAGGGTGTGGGGGGTGCGGGAAGAGACTGGACAAAAATCATACACCTATGGATGAGGACAGTGGGGGCGGTAAAGGCATGGTGTGGGGTGGGGTGGGAACCGGGTGGAGGGGAGCTATGGGGGGGTGGGGAAGAGGAACAACTGTAATAATCTGAACAATAAAGTTTAAAAAAAGGCTTATTGAATGAATGAATGAGTGAATTTTCTAATATGCTATGATAGAGACACTAAAGGATCAGAGAGACAAGTATTCATTTGGCATAAGGAAGGGAGTCAGAAAGTGTCACAGAGATGCCATGTAAGCTGGGTTTGGAAGATCAGGAAAGATTTCGCCAGGCAAAAAGAATTCTCAATCATGTATTATTAAATTTTGCTTCTCACATGGGTCACAATCTGGCAACCAGAAGGTTAAATATACCTTGCACATATTTTTGATCTGGTCACATCGGAGAGGGCTGGGGTGGGGAGCGTGGCCCTGCATGCATGAGTTTGCTTCCCCTGGTCAGGGGCCTCCAATGCCTACTTACTGGCCACAATTTTTTGCTCACTAATAGAAGAACAACCTTGGCTCATTCAGGCAGAGCCCCCATGCCATGTAAACTAAATGATCTTGCCATGTCTAGGCAGTGGGTTAGTAGACATTGGGATAAAGACCCAAATGTCTGTCAATGACAGGACCATCATCTCCACCTCAAACCCTCCAAGGTGTGCGAGAACTCTCCTCACAATGGTAGCAGGGGATGCAGGACTTGCACAGTCTGCAGGAAGCAACTGCAGAACCCAGACTAGGGCTTGGCTTGCCCTGAACTCCAATTACTCAGAAGATAAAGAACAGCAACCCCAGTCTCAGCAGGAGATTGCATTTCATCATGATTCCTTACTGTGTGATGATAACCAGGCTTTTAGCTGAGCATGAGGCACAGTATGGGTCTGCAACCAAGGACTCAGCCTTGTCTCCTTGCCCTGCTATGTTTCTAAGGTACTGGGGGTGGCTAAGTGTGCCAAAAATGGCACACTCCATGCATAGACTTCCGCGGCTTCCAGCTGAAATGCTGCAGACCACTTAGAGAAGGCATGGAAGCCTTCCAACACCATCAAGTGCTGCCAGACACAAGCCCACTGGCTCCGTGGACATTCAGGTGACAGCAATTCATTCTGTACCCATCTAGCTGACACTGGGGCTCTCTGGCCTTATCTTCCCTACTGGCTCCTGGCACTGTCAGGACATCCTGGTTTCAACCTACATGCAACAGATCCACACATGACAGCTACAGCTAGGTCCCCAGTCATCTCACAAACATGTGCATAACACACAGCACACCCACAGTCACACCACCCATCCCATCATGCTGTCACGTGTGCATGGTCTATGGTCCTGTCCACAGCCCAGCCCTGCATAGCCAGCCTCTCCCACCCCTCACAGCTGGCACTTCCACAGCAGGTGTACCCACTGCCCCTTGTAGATGCAACAGTTGTATCTCACCCAACTCCTTGCTGACAAGAGCAGATTGCAGTCATATAAAGGAAACCAACAACACGAAAAATCTAAAACTGTTTCTCTAGGGCTTTGAAAAGTGTCCCATAAAGTTTCTTTGGAAAGTTTACCTTCTACATTCTATTTGGCTTTGAGAAACAGTACTAGGGATTTGTCTTCCTGAGTTCATAAGCTACCAAGCAGGAAAAGACAGAAACAGGGAGGTAAAGTCACAGAGTCAATCCCTTTCACCCCAGGAAGCTCTCTAGGGTTGTTCCAGACACATGAAATGACTTATAAGTACCCCCATGTCACTGCAGCCATTTGGCACCATGGGCCATCAGTGGTGCCACTTTACACAGTGGTTGTGCCCAGCCATAGGCACATTCACCCACACCAGCACTCTGCCCCTTCTCGGTACCTTTTGCCCAGATGCTGCCCAAACGTGTGGGGCTCAAATGCTGTCCCAGCTGGGCCAGTGCCTTCTAGCCGCTGTGTTCCTCTAGCATGTCCCAGTGAGCAGGGTCTTGCCAGCCTGAGGCCAAGCAGATTTGCAGCTTATGTGTCCCTTGGGACCGGCTAATGCAAAGGAGCCCAGAGGTGAGAATGCCATCACTGAACTTCCCTTCATACCCAGCACATCTCTGAGAGTCTCTCTGTGGGCAGGGCCACTGAGAGCCAGTCAGACAGCGAGAGCAATGCCTGCCAATACACACTCCACATTCAGCACTTTGTTCTGGAAAGGACCCTGCCAGGAACTTGGGTTCAATTCATACTTTGTGCCTGCAACCAATGCCCCTGTGTATGCCCAGCTGCCTGCCAATGGGCAGGCTGTGCTTGGTTCTTTGTAGACTATAAATTGACCCCACTTGTGCTGGGCTATGTGAAGACAATCACTTTCAATGCAATTAACATCTCCCTCTGCATCTGACTGCCAAAGTCAGAAATACTAAGGGCACATACCACTGTGCCTTGGTGGCCTGTTTCAGGAGGGCAGAGCCAGTCAGGCCTGGCTGCTGTATATTAGTTGACATTGGAAACCACTTAAGCAAAGCATTTGCAATTTTCTTTTCAAAGCAGTTCAAACAAAGAATCTCTGCCTTGCCAGAGTTGAAAGGTGCATAAACACCACCCAATCCGAGGGTCACAAATGTAAATGCCTTTACGCACCAAGTAGCTAATGAAAATGAGAGAGGAGGGGAGGTATAAAAAATGAGAGAGGGGCAGGGAACTAGAGATCACATGCCTTACAACAAGGCATTTAAAATCATTTTAATGTGCCAACCAACAAAGCATGTCTGCAGGCCCGTAGGGCCTAATTGCTGTTAAGTTTAGGATTGCTGTTCGAGATGCAAAGCTCAGAGAAAGAAAAGGACTTATCCAAGGTCACCAAACAAGTCAGTGAAAGAGGCCTCTACACAACTGTTTGACAAAATGAATCCGTGATATCTTTATCCTGTTTGTTCCTTCATTCCTTCAGCAAAGAAATCATGACCCCCATGATGTCCTAGACATCCTCCTGTGCTGTCAGTAAACCAGATATGTTCTCTATTTTCAAGAATGCCTCATTCCAGTATGTAATTGGCAAGAACTGGGCCCTGAAATCAAGGTTAAGAGCAGCAAGCATGGGGCCTTCAATGGCAAGCCAGGGCATTTGGATTTTACACTGTTAGCAGCAGAGAAATTTTGGGCAAGTCTGAGCCAATCTCAGAAAGCTGTTCCGTGGGAAGATTCATCCAGCAGTGGTGACAAGATGGATTAGGGCCAGTCCAGTGGGGTGGAAGGTATAATTGGAGGCACAGAAAGTGGCTAAAGAACTCAATAGCGTAGACCTGAGGTAATGAGGTTGGGAGTCACTAACAAGAGAGGGGAAAGGAAGAATGTGTAAAACATTGCAAATAAATAAGGTGGGACTTGTAGACTGCATGTGTATGTGCATGTGTGGGTGCATGCACGTGTGTGTCTGTCAGTGTATGGGGCTGAGGTGAAGTAGATAGGTTGGCAATAGGCAAAAAGAGGGAAAAGTCAAAATGACTCCAATATAGATGGTTGGCTTCAATGCCAACTGAAAGGAAGAAACCAGGGGACTTGGATTGGGGGAAAATGGGTTAATGGGGTTGTCCAAATATGACAGCAACCTCAAGAACAATAGGAAGAATCTGGGATTGTCTGTTTTATGTTATTATAGTCTCTCCTTCCTCAGAATGGAAAATTGAGCCAGGCCTCTTGACCTCTCAACTCTTCCATATGCCCAGAAGTGATCCCTGGGGAAATCCCACTCAGTGCTTCAGTTTGAAATGGTCCAACAATTTAACAAGTACTAATCAAATAAATAACTAAAATATATTCTCCACCCCTGGCCTCTTTCTGTCCCCCACTCCAAAACAGCTCTGTGGGAAAGTCAATTTGGGAATTTCCCACATTTGTCTATGACCGCAATACCAGAGCAATGATCTGAGTCAGCTACAACCTTCAAAATTTTGTATTTGCTTTTCATATCAAAGGCAGCATGCTGGCTGGGAGAGCCTTAGTGATGCTGTAAAATAATTCCCAGTGTCACCTCAGGGGCTAACTGGGACTTCTGTGCTGGCTTCCAAAGACCTGGGCTGCCAGGAAGAGAGAGGCCTGCCAGGCCTGCCACCAGACCGTCAAGTCCATCTGGATGATCCACTCACTCCACACACCCACAGGGATGGTTCATTTACCTCCTGTTTGCTCTCATCACCCTTTCCTTTCCCTCTGGGAAGAGAGTGCATCATCAGTGAACAAGACAGAACCACTGTGGTGTTCCAAAAATAGATGAAGACTTCCAGTCCAAGCCTTGACCACAGAAAGGGGACTTGAACAGCTGCAGATGAAAATGAAGCTGAAGGATGCATGCATGGGGCTCTGGAAAAAGAATAGCGGCTTTGGAGTGGAGAGAGAGAGAGAGAGAGAGAGAGAGAGAGAGAGAGATTTGTTGTTCCATTTACTAGTATTTATGCATTCATTGGTTGACTCCAACTTTGGTTCCAATCTCAGCTTGACCTCCTACCGGATGCATGGTCTGGTCATAGCTTTCTCATATGTAAAATTGAAATTGAAATTATGATACATCTCCTGTTCAGGGTTACTATGAGGATTAAATGTGATGATGCAGGCACAGTTCTTGGCATATAACAAATGCTCAATAAAAGTTAGTTTCATCTCTCATCTTTTGAAGACAAGGTCTCTTTCAATAAGTACTAGATTTCTTACCAAGACACCAAATGGTGAGAGGGGTAGGTGGGGAGGAGAGCCAAGAGGAAGGGAAAGGGTTCCAATATCTCATCTTACCAAGAGAGGATTCTAAAGATGCAGCCAAGAGAGGAGGAAAAAAGACAAAAACAAACAAGTGCGCTGTGGAGCAGTGGACACTGGACTCCTGGGTGAAAATGAAAAAATGACATGTCCCGAACCTTGTCCTGGAGCAGATAGAGTGGCTGAAACGAATAACATCCATCCCAAATTGGCAAAGGAGACTCAGCTGGTGAGATGATTTGCAGCTGGGAAAAGCAGAGGACTCCTGGAGAAAGCCCACGGCACTGCGATGACACAAGCAGCACAAACGTGAGCAGTCCACTCCTATCCAAGGAGCAGCAACCCTGCGAGCAGCCTGCCCCAAGCCGAAGAACAGCAGCCTCACATGGCCTGCCCCTGTCTAAGGAGCAGCAGCTGTGTGAACAGCCCGCTCTCCCGTCCAAGGAAGAGCAACTATGCAAGCAGCCCACCCCCGTCCAAGGAGCAGCAGCCGCACGAGCAGCCCGCCCATGACTAAGGAACAGAAGCCCTGCACAGCCTGCCCCCATCTGAGGAGCAGCAGCTCCACAAGCAGCCTTCCACCATTCGAGGAGCAGCAGCCACATGAGCAGCCCACCCCGGACCGAGGAGCAGCAGCCACATGAGCAAACCGTCCATGTCCAAGGAGTTGCAGCCACGCGAGCAGCCCGCCCCCATCCGAGGAGCGGCAGCCACATGCAACCCACACCTGTCCTACAAGCAGCAGCAGGGTGAGCAGCCTGCCCCCATCTGCAGAGCAGCAGCTGCACGTGTAGCTCACTCCCATCTGAGGAACAGCAGCTGCTCAAGCAGCCATCCCCGATCCGAGGAGCAGCAGTTTCATGAGCAGCCTACCCCCAAATGAGGAGCAGAAGCCCTGCAAGCAGCCTCCCCTGTCCAAGGAGCAGCAGCCTCGCAAGCAGCTCATCCGGTCCGAGGACCAGCAGCCACATGCAAACAGCCCCCACCCAAGGAGCAGCAGCCACGTGAGCAGTCCGCCCCTGTCCGAGGAGCAGCAGCCATATGAGCAGCCCGCTACCATCTGAGGAGCAGCAGCCTCGTGATCAGCACACCCCTCCCTGTCTGAGGAGCAGGAGCTGTGGGAGAAGCCTCCTCCGACCAGCCAGAAGAACAGCACCCACGAGAGGAGCTGCTGACAACTGAGGAGCAGCCACTGCCATGAAAACCCAAGGATCAACCGCAGCCCAAGGAGCCACTTCCACCCAAGGAGCAGCCCCAGCATGACTAGACATCTAGATCCATCAGTGAGATCAATAATGGGTAGACAAAGAAACCCCCAAAGGAAAGAAAAGAAGGAATTGCCAGAAAAGCAGCTAAGTGAAACAGAGGCATGCAATATGTCAGAAAAAGAATTCAGAATAAGGGTCATACAGTTCATAAACTGGATGAAGGAAAAAATCAACAACTTATATAAGAATCAAGAAGAAATGGATGAAAAAATCAATAACTTATGTAAGAATCAAGAAGAAATGAAGAGTGATATAGCTGCAATAAAATACACCATGGAAAGTTTCAACAGTAGACTAGGAGAAGCAGAGGACCGAATTAGCGATTTAGAAGACAGGGAAGTAAAACACACCCAAACTGATCTGCAATTGGAGAAATAAATTAAAAGACAGGAGGAGAGCCTAAGGGAGCTATGGGACAACATGAAACGAAATAACATACAAATAATAGGGGTGCCAGAACAACACGAAGAGGAACAAGGGTTAGAAAACCTATTTGAAGAAATAATGTCAGAAAACTTCCCTGATGTGGGGAATAAAAAAGGTCACACAAGCACAGAGATTCCCAAACAAGATGAACCCCAAAAGACCCACACCAAGACACATCATAATCACAATGGCAAATGTTGAGGACAAAGACAGAATCTTAAAGGCTACAAGAGAGAGACAGAAAGTTATGTACAAGGGATCTCTCATTAGATTATCAAATGATTTCTCAACAGAAACACATCAGGCCAGAAAAGAATGGAAAGAAATTTACAAAGTGATGCAAAGCAAGGGACTGAATCCAAGAATACTCTATCCAGCAAGGCTACTATTCAATATTGAAGGAGAAATAAGGAGCTTCACAAACAAACAAAAATGGCTAAGGGAGTTTATCACTACCAAGCCAGCAATGCAGGAAATGTTAAAGGGACTGGTGTAAAAAGAAGAAATAAAAAGGTAAGAAGGAACAAAGGCACACAAAAAAAATAAAATGGCTACAAACAAGTACCTATCGATAATAACTTTATGGGTGTGAAGAAAGCCTGAAGAATGGCTCCTCTGTGAAAAACACATCCAACAGCAACTTGGGCTTATTTTTCACAGGTGGCAGGATAGTATGACTTTCCTGTGACATTACGCCCTATACATGAAAAAAAATAACTTTAACCTTTTGCACTCGGATGTCGAGTGTGACTCGACACAGTTAGCATCGGTAGCCCATCCCTTCCCTCCCTCCATCCCTCCTCATTTATTTGGGCTTTTCTTACATTAAATAAATAAGTTTGTATGAAAAGAAACTCCAGTTTTTTATTCTACTGCCGCGCTTTGTAAAATCTGGGGTATTTAAAAAATTAAATCCCAAGTAGAATAAAGGAATCAAGAAAAAAGCAAGCGAGTGCAAAGGGTTAAATGTAAATGGACTAAATGCTTCAATCAAAAGGTATCAAGTGGCTGAATGGATAAAAAACAAAAAAACAAACAAACAAAAAAAAACATGAGCCATATATATGCTGTCTACAAGAGACCCATCTCAGAACAAAGAACTCAAACCGACTGAAAGTGAAGGAAAAATATCTTACAGGCCAATATCCCTCATGAACATTGATGCCAAAATCCTCAACAAAATTCTAGCAAATTGCATCCAGCAGTACATCAGAAAGATCATACACTATGACCAAGTAGGATTCATCCCAGGGATGCAAGGATGGTACAATATCCACAGGTCAATAAACATGATACTGCACATAAACAAATTGAGAGATAAAAATCACATAGTTATAGCAATTGATGCAGAAAAAACATTTGACAAAATCCAACACCCTTTCTTGATAAAAACTCTCAGCAAGGTGGGAAAGGAAGCATCATACCTCAACATAATAAAAACCTTATATGACAAACCTACAGCCAGCATAATACTCAATAGGCAAAAACTAAAACCATTTACCCTAAGAACAGGAAAAAGACAGGGATGCCCACTCTCACCACTCCTGTTCAACATAGTACTGGAAGTACTAGCCATTGCAAGTAGACAAGAAGAAGAAATAAAAGGCATCCAAATTGGAAAAGAAGAAGTAAAACTGTCCTTATTCGCAGATGACATGATACTGTATATAGAAAACCCTAAAAACTCCATCAAAAATTATTAGACTTAAAAAATGAATTCGGCAATGTACCAGGATGCAAAATTAATGCCAAGAAATCTATGGCATTTCTATACACCAATAGTGAACTTACAGAAAGAGAGACTAAAAAAGCAATCCCATTTACCATTGCACCAAAAAAATTAAGATACCAAAAATAAACTTAAGTAAGGAGGTAAAAGACCTATACAAAGAAAACTCCAGGACACTGACAAAAGAGATAGAGGAAGACATAAACAGATGAAAGAACATACCATGTTCATGGATTGGTAGAATCAACATCATTAAATTGTCCATACTATCCAAAGCAATCTATAGATTCAATGCATTCCCCATTAAAATACCAAGAGCATATTTCACAGACCTAGAATGCACTTTACAAAAATTCATCTGGAATAAAAAATGACTCCGACTAGCTGCAGCGATCCTGAGAAAGAACAACGTAGGTGCGATCTCAATATCAGATATCCAGCTGTATTACTAAGCCACTGTTCTCAAAACAGCCTGGTACTGGCACAGAAACAGACATATAGATCAACTGAATAGAATAGATAACCCAGAAATCGACCCAAACCACTATGCTCAACTAATATTTGACAAAGGAGGCAAGAGCATACAATGGCATCAAGACAGTCTCTTCAATAAATGGTGTTGGGAAAATTGGACAGATACATGCAAAAAAAATGAAACTAGACCAGCAACTTACACCATACACAAAAATAAACTCAAAATGGATAAAGGACTTAACCATAAGATGGGAAATCATACAAATATTAGAGGAATCTACAGGCAGAGAAATCTCAGACATATGCCGAAGCAATTTCTTAACTGATACCGCTCCTAGGGCAATGGAAACTAAAGAGAAAATAAACAAATTGGGCTACATCAAAATAAAAAGCTTTTGCACAGCAAAAGAAACCATCAACAAAACAACGAGAAAGCCCACTGTATTGGAGATCATATTTGTCAATGTTATCACCGATAAGGCTTTAATCTCCAACATTTACAGGGAACTCATACAACTTATCAAAAGGAATATAACCCAATCAAAAATGGGCAACAAACCTAAATAGATACTTTTCGAAAGAGGACATAAGGAAGGCCAAGAGACATATGAAAACATGCTCAAAGTCATTAATTATCAGAGAGATGCAAATCAAAATGACAATGCGGTAAATCTCACACCTGTCAGAATGGCTATCATCAACAAATGACAAGTGCTGGTGAGGATGCGGAGAAAAAGGAACCCTGTGCACAGCTGGTGGGATTGCAGACTGGTGCAGCCACTGTGGAAAACAGAATGGAGTTTCCTCAAAAAACTAAAAATGGAACTCCTATTTGACCCAGTGATCCCACTTCTAGGAATATATCCCAAGCAAGGAGAAACACCAATCAGAAAGTATATATGCACCCCTATGTTCATAGCGGCACAATTCACCATAGCTAAGATTTGGAAACAGCCTAAGTGCCCATTAGCAGATGAATGGATTAAAAACAAAATACATCTACACAATGGAATACTACTCTGCTATAAAAAAGAAGGATATCCTACCATTTGCAACAGCATGGATCGAACTGGAGAGCATTATGCTAAGTGAAATAAGCCAGTGAGAGAAAGATAAATATCACATGATCTCACTCATTTATGGACTATAATGAACAACATAAACTGATGAACAAAAACAGATCCAGAGACAGAGAAACATTGATCAGACCGTCAAAGCTCAGAGGGAAGGTAGGGGAGGGTGGGGGTAAGGGAGAGAGATCAACCAAAGGACTTCTATGCATGCATAGAAGCCTAACCGATGGACACAGACTACAGGGGGTGAGGGCATGAGTGGGGGGGGGGGCAATGGGGGGATAAGGACACATATGTAATACCTTAATCAATAAAGAAATTTTTAAAAATGAAAAAAATAAATATGCAGCCAAGAACTGATGGAACAAAAACATAAGGGTCACTATATTGCATAAATTACTAGATTAACCAATAAAAGAAATAGTGATAGAGCTATATAATGGTGATGAATTCTCAACTAGTTCAGCAGAAAGTAAACAGATAATTTTCAATAATTAAAGGGATAAAAGAAGTGCTTTATTTAGAGAAATGATGCTAAATATAAGAAGAAAGTAACATAAATTGGTTGCTTCCTAGAAAGGGGACTGGGAGGGAGGGTATGTATTGGAGTAGGTTGTGGCTCAAATGTCACAGACTCTCAATGTTCTTACCAAGATTTTGTAGATTTTTCTTGAATAAATGTTTCTGTGCTAGCTGTATGCCTCCAGGACAGTCTCCAGAGACTTTAAAAGGCTATTTTTCAAATAATTTTCACCAATGAAATTGTTGTTTCCCATATGGCCATTCTGGAAGCCCCACTTTCTAAAAATTTTTTCCCATGGAAAAAGTACTTTGGTTAGAGCTCCTTCTCCACATATTATCTCTACTAGAATCTCATCAAGCCAAACCCAAGTTTTTATTCAGCATATAAAAAGCATGCAAAAAAGTGAAATGGGGGTTACAATGTAAAACATAGCATAGGGAATATAGTCAATAATATTGTAATAAGTATGTATAGTGTCACATGGGTACTAGATTTATCAGGGTGTTCACTTTGTAAGTTATATAAATGTTTAATCACTGGGTTGCACACCTGAAACTAATATAATATTGTACATCAATTGTAATTGAAAAATTAAAAAATTATTTAAAAAGAAAAAGTAAACCCAATAAATAGTTTGAGGTTTATCACCTAAGTGCCGATGTTTTGCAAAGCAGCTGTTCTCCAGAATCAGGCATTGATCAGAAGAGGAAACAACAGTAATTATGTGTACTACTAAAACATTCTGATTCCTGGAGCAGCAGAAATCATCCCATTCCTCGGAACTGTTCGTGGTTATGTAAGGTCGGCTCTGCTGCCGATACAGCTATGGTTTTGAAATTTCATTTTAATTTTTTGTAAGAAAAAAAGGAAAAACTGTCTTCACTAAATATTGGCAAGAGCACAAAATAGGCCCCATTTGGTCTCTAGAAACATAGAGGCTGGGTCTAAAATTGTGGAAAAGCTGATTGTGACATTGCTGTGACTTTTAACTACCTTAGTGATTCCTTCCATGCTAACTGTCGGATAATGATCGTTTCTCTTCCCTCCACCTCACTTTCTCCCTCTGTAGCTTAGATCTCTAAACACCAGATAGACTGGGAAACTCTTACCTCAATGGAAAGTGTGATAGGGCTTTGCCACTAGGAGAGATGTTTTCTAAACTGACACCCTCTCCCCAGTTGTGTCTCGCCTTGACCTACTCATTCTGAGCACTTTATCGAAGAAATGGTGAGTTATAAATACATGTAGGACCCCAAAGAGAAGAGGCATCTATAGCAGCTCTCAGTTCTCTCCCTGCTTGTTTAGCCTGTGTGTATCTTTATTCTGGGTCGCCATTGCTCCATTGTGCCCACAGCTGCCTCAGACCCTAGCTGTAGGGCCACAAGGCTGGAGGGGCAGATACCAAACTATCTGTTCCCTGGGAAACCTCCCTCAGGAGTGTAAAAGAAGTTTAAGCACACTAAGGAATGGCCTGAAAAGGACATGACAAGAAAAGAAAGCTACAGACCAATATCCCTTAGGAATATAGATGGAAAAGTCAACAAAATTTAAGCAGATCCAATCCAGTAACAGAAAAAAATGATACACCGTGAACATGTGGGATTTGTCCCAGGAATTTAAGATTGATTTAACATATGAAAATCAATTACTAATCACTAAAGTACAAAAAAAAAAAACCATATGATCATTTCAATAGATTCAGTAGAAGCATTTGACAAAATCTAACACCCTATTATGATTTTTACAAAACATTCAATATACAAGGAATAGAAGGAAACTTCCTCAACCAGATAAAGGGTTTCCATGGGGGGAAAAAACACACACAAAAAAAACCCACAACACACAGCTAACATCATACTTTTATTGTTGCTGTTTTTGTGTGTTTTATTTTATCTCAAGAATTTTGCATTTACAGAAACATCAAGAACATAGTACAGAGAGGTCTCATATACTTCATTTCCATTTTCCCCTATTATTAACATTTTACAATAGTGCGGTACATTTGTTATAATTATAATAAACCAATATTTATACATTATTAACCAAAGTCCATGCTTTACTCAGATTTAAATAGTTTTTATCTAATGTCCTCCTTCTATTTCAGGATTCCATCCAAGATGCCACATTACATTTAGTTGTCATGTGTCCTTAGTTCCTCTGGGTTATGGCAGTTTCTCACAACTTCCTTGTCTTTGATGACCCTGATTATTTTGAGGAGTCCTGGTGAGATGTACTGTAGGATGTCCTTCTATTGGAATTTATCTGATATTCTTCTTATGATTAGACTTTTTTTAAAAAAACTTATCTTTGTTGCTGAAAGTATTACAGATGTCCCCTTTTTTCCTCATTAACCCCTCCTCCTCATTCCCACCCTCTCCCCAGGCCCTCACTGCCTATGAGTTATGCATACATGCATATAAATTCTTTGGTTAATCTCTTCCTTCCTCCCCTGCCTCTTCCCTCTGTGATTCATCAGTCTGTTCCATGCTTCCCTGTCTCTGGATCTATTTTGTTTGTCAGTTTATTTTATTGTTTAGATTTCACATATAAGTGAGATCATATGATATTTTTCTTTCTCTGACTGGCTTATTTTGCTTGATATAATACTCTCCAGGTCCCTTCATGTTGTCTCAAAGGGTAAGAGATCCTTCTTTTTTACAGTTGCATAGTATTCCATGGTATAAATATAACACAGCTTTTTCATCCACTCATCTACTGATAGCGGTGCATTCTTTCTGATTGGTGTTTCAGTATTCTTAGCATATAATCCTAGAAGCTGGATCACTGGGTCAAGTGGCAGTTCCATATTTAATTTTTTGAGGAAGCTCCACATTGTTTTACATAGTGGTTGTACCAGTCTGCATTCCCACCAACAGTGTACTAGGGTTTCTTTTTCTCCACATCCTCACCAGCACTTATTGTTTGTTGATTTATTTATGATAGCCATTCTGGCAGGTATGAGTAACATGGTTTAAAAAAAATGAGAGCTTTTCTGCTAAGATAAGGAAGAATGTCTGCTCTCACCAATTCTATTCAACACTATAAGGGGGATTCAAGTTAGGGCAAATAGGCAAAAGAAAGGATGGGAGGGAGGGAGGGAAAACATTTTTTAAAAGGAAAGAGATAAAAGTCATCCTGATTAGAAAGGAAGAAATAAAACTATCTCTATGTGCAGATAACATGAGTTTGTATGTAGAAAATCCTAAGGAAACCACTAAAAATCTATTAGAACTAATAAAGAAATTCAACAAGGTTGTAGGATACAAGATAAAAAATATATTTGTCTTATGTTCCACTTAAGAGTTTGGGGAAATATCAACATGCCCTAGCCGGTTTGGCTGAGTGGATAGAGCGTCGGCCTGTGGACTGAAGGTTTAATTTGGTCAAGGACATGTACCTTGTTTGCAGGCTCAATTCCCGGCCCTGGTTGGGGTGCAGGTGGGAGGCAACCAATTGATGTTTCTCTCTCTCTGTCTCTCCCCCTCCCTTCCACTATTTCTAAAAAAAGAATCAATGGAAAAATATCCTCTGGTGAGAATTTTTAAAATGTCAAAATAAATAAAAAGTGGGAGAATTAAAAATATATAAATCAGAGAGGTGACAAAATGGCGGTGGAATAGACAGACTTGTCCCGGAGCAGACAGAATGAACAGCTGAAACAAATAACATCCACCCCGAATTGGCGAAGGAGACTCAGCTGGTGAGACAGTTTGCAACCAGGGAGTGCATAGGATCCCTGTAGAAAGGTAAAATCAAGGATCTGGGCAGCAGAGTCTGTCAGACTTCTGAGCCCAGAGGGTCAGAGGGAATCTGCACAGCACCAAGCCACGGCCCTGGGGACAGGCACAGCCTCTGACTGGGAAAGAAGGGCCACAGGACTGCTGGACTGCAAGGGATTCTAGAACTGGGTCCACAGTCACAAAAGGCTGAACCCAGAGGGGGCAGCCTGAAGGGCTGGCCAGACCGCACAGCACCGGCAGGAGAGGAGCACGCAGAGGCCCAGTCTTTCCCCTCTCTGTGGCCTGAGCCTTTCTTCACTAAACCTAGTTCATAGGACCTTTCGGATACAGACACTTACCCGTGGCTGAGGTGAGGGAGAAGGTGCAGACTTGTGGAAACTGGGGAGAGGAAGGGTTCCAGGAGAAGTGGCAGGGAGTCTGGCACTGAGTCATACCTGAGCCCATAACCTGGGTGGCCATTTTGTCCTGAAGAGATAGCCTCTCCCTCCAGTCTCCAGGCAACCAATACAGCCACACCCAGATTCCACCCTGAATGGTACAAAGGATTAAAAAAAAAAAAGAATCTAAATAGTACCTGAGAGTCCAAAGGGACTGGCCTAAAGACAGTACAGAAGACTGGGATCTTAAGCCAGCCAAAGGAATGACACTTCACTTTTTCATTTTTATTATTGTGTTATCGCTTTTTTCTTTGTTTCCCTATTTTTATTTTTTGCTTTATTTTCCTTTTTTTCACATTATTTTTCCATCACTCTATTTTATTTTTATTAGCTATTTTTATTTTTATACCATTTTTGAAATCATTTTTTAAATTTATTATTATTATTATTATTATTATTATTATTTTCTCATTCTCTTTCTTCTTATCCACCCATCCCCTTTCTAATTCCTCTACACTGAACTGAGGACCTCCCCATATTCATCCAATTCTTAACCTTATTTTCTGTATATAAGCTCAGCCTCTACAGATTCTGCCCCATCATCTTTGCTGGGTGTTTGGTGTTTGTATTTTTTTGGTTTATCTCTTGGTTCTGTGGTGTTTGCCATATATATATATATATATATATGAAAAAGGAGAAAAAAACATCTGACCCGAATTGGTGAAGGAGATTCAGCTAGTGAGACAGTTTGCAACCAGGGAGGGCATAGGATCCCTGTAGAAAGGTAAAATCAATGTTTATATATATTTATTCTCTCCTTTTTCTTCCTTTTTCTTTTCTCTCTTATCTTTTTCTCTCTCTTTGATATCATTTGTGCTCTATTTTCTCTCCACTAATTCTCTTTTCTCAGGTGGTTACTTATAGTGGGGTCATTGGTGTTGTGAGTATATTCGTGCTTTGTTCCCTTTGTGTTGTGTCTTGTCAAGGTGAATTTTATCCTGTCTGTCCAAGAGCTAGAGAGCAAGCCACATTAACCAGACACCTGGAGAGGAAACTTCCTCCACTAATGGGTCAAGAACACCCCAGACACAACTACAGAGGCAGGAAGAAGGCGGCAGTGAGGGAGAGAGCGTGAGTGAGGGAAGGAGCAAAAGAGGAGTGTGTGGTCATGTATGGTGTGTGTGTGTGTATGTGAGTGAGGCACAGTTAGATCCCGCAGGACCTTCGGGGGCAGGTTAACCGGGCTCGCCTAACTAGGCAGCCTCTGCTACCATTGCAAACAGTACCGGGAGACCAGCTTATCCTAAGGGGCCTATCCTTTTTGAAGGGGAGAGCTGCTTTAACTTGGAGTCCAGCCTCACCTCCACCCAAGGTGCCCTCAGAGAACACCTGGGACTGTACAGCCACCCCTGCCAGGGACCTGCTAACTCGGCTGTGGTCCCATGGTCAATGAGTCTCCAGCCACCCTGGACGCAGGCTCCTGTGAGTTCTGAAGCATGTTCCCCTCTGAACGGCCCAACGCTTTAGCCCAGGGCACTGCAACCACGTGAGCAGCAGACATGTGAGCAGCCCGCTCCTGTCCAAGGAGCAGCAGCCCCACAAGCAGCCTGCCCCAGGCCTAATAGCAGCAGCTTCACATGGCCTGCCCCTGTCCAAGGAGCAGCAGCTTTGTTAGCAGCCTGCTCCCCCATCCGAAGAGCAGCAGCCCTGCGAGCAGCCCACCCCAGGCCTAAGAGCAGCAGCCTCACATGGCCTCACCCTGTCCAAGGAGCAGCAGCTATATAAGTAGCCCACTCCCCTGTCCAAGGAGCAGCAACGATGTGAGCAGCCTGACCCATCTAAGGAGCAGCAGCCACAAGAGGAGCCCTCCCACAATTGAGGAGCAGCAGCCCCATGCAGCCCGCCCCCATCCGAGGAGCAGCAGCTGCGTGCAGCCTGTACCCTGCCCCCGTCCGAGGAGCAGCAGCCACATGAGCAGCCTGCCCCCATCTGAGGAGCAGCAGCTGTGTGAGCAGCCTGCACCCATTCGAGGAGCAGCAGCTGCCTGAGCAGCTTACCCCGGACCGAGGAGCAGCAGCCACACAGCAGACTGCCCATGTCTGAGGAGCGGCAGTCCTGCGTAGCCCACACTGGTCCGAGGAGCAGCAGCCACACGCAGCCTACACCTATCCAATGAGCAGCAGCTGGATGAGGGGCCCGCCCCCATCTGAGGAGCAGCAGCTGCACGTGCATCTCACTCCCACCTGAGGAGCAGCAGCCACGCAAGCAGCTCATCCTCGGTCCAAGGAGCAGCAGCCACATGAGCAGACCACCCAAATCTGAGGAGCGGCAGTCCTGTGCAGCCCGCCCCGTCTGAGGAGCAGCAGCCGCACGTGCAGCTCACTCCCGTATAAGGAGCAGCAGCCACGCAAGCAGCCCATCCCCATTAAAATAACAATGGCATATGTTGCAGACCTAAAACAAACTTTCCAAAAATTCATCTGGAATAAAAAAAGACCCCGAATAGCAGCAGCAATCCTGAGAAAGAAGAACAAAGTAGGTGTGATCTCAATACCAGATATCAAGCTGTACTATAAAGCCACTGTTCTCAAAATAGCCTGGTACTGGCACAAGAACAGACATATAGATCAATGTAATAGAAGAGATAACCCAGAAATCAACCCAAGCCACTATGCTCGATTAATATTTGACAAAGGAGGCATGAACATACAATGTAGTCAAGATAGTCTCTTCAATAAACAGTGTTGGGAAAATTGGACAGGTACATTAAAAAAATTGAAACTAGACCACCAACTTACCCCATACACAAAAATAAACTCAAAACGGATACAGGACTTAAACATAAGACAGGAAACCATAAAAATACTAGAGGAATCCAAAGGCAGCAAAATCTCAGACATATGCCAAAGCAATTTGTTCACTGATACTGCTCCTTGGGCAATGGAAACTAAAGAGAAAATAAACAAATGGGACTACATCAAAATAAAATGCATTTTCACAGCAAAAGAAACCATCAGCAAAACAACAAGAAAGCCCACCTCATGGGAGAACATATTTGCCAATGTTATCACTGATAAGGGTTTAATCTCTAACATTTATAGGGAACTCATACAACTTAACAAAAGGAAGACAAAAAATCCAATAAAAAAATGGGCAATGGCCCTAAATAGATCCTTTTCAAAAGAAGACAGAAGGAAGGCCAAGAGACATATGAAAACATGCTCAAAGTCACTAATCATCTGAGAGATGCAAATCAAAACGACAATGCGGTACCATCTCACACCTGTCAGAATGGCTATCATCAACAAATTAACAAACAACAAGTGTTGGCGAGGATGCGGAGGAAAAAGGAACCCTCGTGCAATGCTGGTGGGAATGCAGACTGGTGTAGCCACTGTGGAGAACAGAATGGAGTTTCCTCAAAAAACTAAAAATGGAACTCCTATTTGACCCAGTGATCCCACTTCTAGGAATATATCCCAAGAAATTAGAAACACCAATTAGAAAGGTGTTCATAGCAGCACAATTTACAATAGCTAATATTTGGAAACAGCCCAAGTGCCCATCAGCAGATGAGTGGATTAGAAAACTGTGGTACATGTACAAAATGGAATACTATGCTTCAGTAAAAAAGGAGTTCTTACCATTTGCAACAGCATGGATGGAACTGGAGAGCATTATGCTAAGTGAAATAAGCCCGTCAGATAAAGATAAATATCACATGATCTCACTCATTTATGGAATATAATGAACAACATAAACTGATGAACAAAAACATATCCAGAGACAGATAAGCATTGATCAGACCATCCAACCTCAGAGGGAAGTTAGGGGAGGTTGGGGGTAAGGGGGAGAGATGAACCAAAGACTTGTATGCATGCATATAAGCCTAACCAATGGACACAGACTACAGAGGGGTGAGGGCATGAGTTGGGGAGGGGGTAATGGGGGAATAAGGACACATATGTAACACCTTAATCAATAAAGAAATTAAATATATATATAAATACACACACACACACACACACACACACACACACACACTAGTGGCCCGGTGCACGAAATTCGTGTACAGGTTGGGAGGTTTCCCTCAGCCCAGCCTGCACCCTCTCCAATCTTGCACCCCTCGAAGGATGTCCTACTGCCGGTTTACAGGGATTGGGCCTAAACCGGCAGTCGCACATCCCTCTCGCAATTCGGGACTGCTGGCTCCTAACCAGGAGCAGCAGCCACACAGCAGACTGCCCTGCCGGCCTGCCAGCCTGCTTGCCCCCAAATGTCCCCCCACCAGCCTCATCACCCCCAACTGCCCCCGTGCCAGCGTGCTTGCCCCCAACTGCCCCTCTACTGGCCTGCTCACCCCAAACTCCCCCCCCCCGCTGTCCTGATCAGTCCCAACTGACCCACACTGACGGCCTGCTTGCCCCAACTGCCCCCCCTGCTGGTCTGCTGACCCCCAACTGCCCCCCTGCCAGCCTGATCACCCCTGATCCCCCTCCCACCAGCCTAATCACCCACAACTGCCATCCCATCCTGGCCTGATCACCCTCAACTGCCCACCCCTCTTGGCCTCTAACCACCTCTATCTCAGCCCCACCACCATGGCTTTGTCCAGAAAAACGTCCAGAAGGTCTCCTGGAAGGTCTCCCAGTCTAATTAGCATATTACTCTTTTATTAGTATAGATAGAGGCCTGGTGCATGGGTGGGGGCCGGCAGGTTTGCCCTGAAGTGTGTCCCGGATCAGGGTGGGGGTTCCCTTGGGGTGTGGGGCAACCTGGGTGAGGGGCTGATGGCTGTTTTCAGGCTGGCCACGCCCCCCAGCGGGGACTCTTACTCCATGGGGGTGTGGTTAGCCTGGGTAAGGGGCTAAGAGCTGTTTTCAGGCTGGCCACACCGCCATCAGGGTGGGGGGTCCCCACTGGGGTGCCTGGCCAGCCTGGGTAAGGGGCTGAGGGCAATTTTCAGGCTGGCCACAGCCCCTTCAGGGTGGGGGTCCCCACTGGGGTGCCTGGTCAACCTGGGTGAGGGGCTGATGGCTGTTTGTGGGCTGGCCACCCCCCCTGGTGACCCAGGCTTCCAGCCCCTCCTTTAGCGGCGGCCAGGGCGGTCTGGAAGCCTGGCCAGGTTCCCAGTCCCTCCTTGAGTGGAGGCCAGGGCAGGCAGAAAGCTTGGTTTCCTCCATCACTGGGAGCGACCCAAGCTTCCTGCTCGCTCCAGCTCCATGGCTGCCGCCATCTTTGTTGGATTAATTTGCATACTCACTCCTGATTGGCTTGTGGGCATAGTGGAGGGACAGTCAATTTGCATGTTTCTCTTTTATTAGTGTAGATATAAATCATATATATGTTTGTGTGTGTGTGTGTGTGTCTTCTTTTTCAGGTGCCCATTCTCATATCAGGGCAACCATCTTTTCTTGGGTATCTCCAAAAATTTCTAGGCTAGATAGAGAGACATAATCATCTTGATATTTCCATATCAGCACATATGAAAATACCTTATTCTTTTTTCCTCTCTGCAGATTATTCCACCATAAGCAAGTACCATACTTTATGACATGGAGAGAGAGACATTTAAAGAGTTTCCTAGTCTTTTACTGTTAAAAGCAATACTGCAATAAATATTAGGAATACTGTGTATTCCTAGAAATGAAATTGTTAGCTCAAATGTTATGTGCAGTCTGGCCTGCATGGCTCAGTGGTTGAGCATTGATCTATGAACCAGGAGGTCACGGTTTGATTCCCAGTCAGGGCCACGTGCCTGGGTTGCAGGTTTGATCCCCAATGGAAGGTGTGTAGCAGTCAGCCGATCAATTATTCCCTCTCATCACTGCTGTTTCTATCTCACTCTCCCTCTGTCTTCCTCTCTGAAATCAATAAAAATATATTTTTTAAAAAGGTTGTGCATTTGTAATTGTGATAGCTATTTCCAAGTAGTCCTCCAAAAAATGAACTCTACCAATTTACTCTATGCCTACTGACAGCACATTGGAGCACTGCTTCCTCTATCCCATCAACACAACTTCAAACTCATGGTGTTGGATTATCTGATAAAATTTGATTTTTTACTGTTCATATTTGCATTCATCTATGAGAAATAGTAAGCATATTTTCAGATGCGTATTTGTTATTCTTCTTTGAACTTTGTCCCTCTTTTCATTTCTTGGCTTTTTAACCCTTGATTTATGAGAATTCTTAATTCAATAATAAATTAGACTTCTGTAGTTATACATATGCTAGTCCATACTTGCTGGGTTGCAAAAGCCCCACTCTCACTCCGCCTTTATTTTAACATTTGTCTTTTGATATTATTTATGGCATATTTTGCCTTGCAAAAAATTTTAAATCGTATGTTGTCAAATGGTCACTTTTTTCTTTATGTTTTGTGGGCTTTATGTATTTCCTAGAAAGGCTGCTTCCACACTAAGAGTATAAAAGTAAATTCTCCCATGGATACTTCTAATACTTTCATGTTTTTACTTTTTAACATTTCAATCCTTGAACCATCTGGAATTTATTTAGATTTAAGAGAAATTTTAAAATATTTTAAACTAAATGAAAATACAACTTGTCAAAATTTGTGGGATGCAGCAAAAGCAGTGCTAAGAGGGAAACTTATAGCATTGAATGCCTGTATTGGGAAAAAAAGAAAGATGTAAAATCAACAATCTAAATTTCCACCTTAGGAAACTAGAATAATAAGAGCAAAATAATTCAAAAATAAACAGAAGAAAAAATAATAAAAATTAGAGCAGAAATCAATGAAACTGAAACTAAGAAATCAGTAGAGAAAATTAACAAAACCAAAAGTTGACTCTCTGAAAAGACCAATAAAAGTGATAAGATGCTAGCCAAGCTAACTAAGAGAAAAATAATGAAGACAGAAATTAAAAATATCAGAAAGAAAATGTGACATCACTATAGATTGCATGGGCATCAAAAAGATAACAAAAAAAATTTTTAGGCATAGATAGAGAGACATTATAGAGACAACGCTATGTCCTGTGACCTGACGTGTGAAGCAGAGTTAGCATGCCAAGAGAGGCAAGCCAATATCTTTCCTTCCACTGAGCACTCAGGTTCTAAAGTGTAGTTGTTACTCAGAAGTGTGCCACTGTCCCTGACTACAGCACAGGAGCAGTAGCTAAGAGACTTTGCCCTGGGGGAGAAGCAGGTCACAGTGTGGAGAACTCTGAATACTTCCCCAAAGTAACGGACTTCATTTGCAATAGCATATGGAGAAGTTCAATCCTAAGTGCATTCTCAAAAAGTGGAGGGTGTGATAAAGGGAAATTGGTAAAAGAATGATAGATTCATTGGAGATATATGCTAAACTATAGACAAGCTAGTTTACCGGAGAGAAACAAGGAAAGAGACAGCTGAGACGAGCACTCCTGGATCCGAACAAATCTCAAACTCTGATCTAGGAAACTATCCCTTCAAATATTTGTGGAGCAAATGTTTGTAAATCTCAACAGCTGGGTTTGGTCATGGGCAGAGACAAAAAGAGCTCTGCAAAAAACAGACTGTCTGTGGGCATACAAGGGCTGTGCTCCCTAAAAAACATCACAGGCTTCGAACTGAGAGTGTGGTGGGAATAGACTTCACTAAAATAATCCAGTCAGTGATTAAACAAGTAAAGAAGCAAATACCATAAACAAATCCTGGGGTGGGGGTTGGGAGACCAGTACCCAGAGTAGCTACAATATATTATCTAAAATGTCCAGTTTATAATAAAAAGTGTGATACATGCAAAGAAGCAAAGAAACAGGAAATAATAATCCATACACCAGAAAAAATTAAGCCAGAAAAACTACCTGTGACAATGACCAGATGTTAGATTTCAGAGGCAAAGACTTCAAAGGAGCTGTTACAAATATGTCTAAAGAACTGAACAAGTGCCCATCAGTAGATGAGTGGAAAACTATATGGTATATTTACACAATGGAATACTACACAGCTGTAAAAGAAGGAACTCTTACCATTTGCAACAGCATGGATGAACCTAGCGGGCATTATGCTAAGCGAAATAAGCCAGTCAGAGAAAGACAAATACCATATGATCTCACTTATATGTGGAAACTAATGAACAAAATAAAATGACAAGACAAGAGGCATAGAGGCATGTAATAAACTGACAACTGTCAGATGGGAGAGGGTTTGCAGGGCTGGATAAAAGAAGGTGAAGAGATTAAGCAAAAAGAACCTACACTAATAAAAGAGAAACATGCAAACTGACCATCACTCTGCTATACCCACCAGCCAATCAGGAATGAGTATGCAAATTAGACTAACAAAGATGGTGGCGGCCACGGAGCTGGAGTGAGCAGGAAGTTTGGGTTGCCGCCCACCCTAGCCAGCCCTGGCCTCTGCTCAAGGCTACAAAGTTTCAATTATAGAAGATAAATAAATCCCAGATACCTGCTTCCAGCTGGCCCTGGCCTCTGCTCAAGGAGACACTGAAAAAAAAAAGAAAAGAAAAAAAGGAGGGGCTGGGAGCCTGGATTGCCAGGGGGTGTGGCCAGCCAGAAAACAGCTCTCAGCTCCTCACCCAGGCTGGCCACACTCCCATGGGGTTAGGGTCCCCGCTGGGGGGCTTGGCCAGCCTGCAAACAGCCATCAGCCCCTCACCCAGGCTGGCCAGGCACCCCAGTGGGGACCCCCATCCTGAAGGGGGTGAGCCAGCCTGAAAACAGGCCTCAGCCCCTCACCCAGGCTGGCCACACCACCATGGGGTGAGGGTCCCCGCTGGGGGGCTTGGCCAGCCTGCAAACAGCCATCAGCCCCTCACCCAGGCTGGCCAGGCACCCCAGTGGTGACCCCCACCATGAAGGAGGTGTGGCCAGCCTGAAAACAGCCCTCAGCCCCTCACCCAGGTTGGCCACGCCCCCCAGCAGGGACCCTCACCCCATGGGGGCATGGCCAGCCTGCAAACCACCACAAGCCCCTCGCCCATACCGCCCCACGCCCCAAGGGAACCCCCACCCTGATCCGGGACACCCTTCAGGTCAAACCAGCTGGCCCCCACCCATGCACCAGGCCTCTATCTAATCTAATAATAGACAAATATGCAAATTGACCGCACATTCGCTACACCTAAGCCACGCCCACCAGCCAAGCCACGCCCACCAACCAATCAGGACGAGTATGCAAATTGTACCAACAAAGATGGAGGCTAATTTGCATATCAAGACAGCGTCCAAAGAAGTCAAGAGCTGCAGAAGGGAGTAAAGCTTTGAAGAAGCAAGCAAGCGGGGGGGGGGGCGGATAAGGGCAGGGCGGAGGCGGGGCCGGGGGCGAAGGGAAACGCGGGTGGGCTGGAGGAGAAGGCGGAGCGGGTGACAAGGGCGGGGCGGAGGCGGGGCAAAGGGAAACGCGGGTGGGCTGGAGGAGAAGGTGAGCCGGTTGACAAGGGCGGGGCGGAGGCGGAGGCGGGGCCGAAGGGAAACGCGGGTGGGCTGGAGGAGAAGGTGAGCCGGGTGACAAGGGCGGGGTGGGGGCGGAGGCGGGGCCGAAGGGAAACGCGGGCGGGCTGGAGGAGAAGGTGAGGCGGGGGACAAGGGCGGAGCAGAGGCGGGGCCGGGGGCAAAGGGAAACGCGGGCGGGCTGGAGGAGAAGGTGAGGCGGGGGACAAGGGCGGAGCGGAGGCGGGGCCGGGGGCAAAGAGAAACGCGGGCGGGCTGGAGGAGAAGGTGAGGCAGGCGAACAAGGGAGGAGCGGAGGTGGGGTAGAGTGCAGCAGGAAATCCTATTACAGGATTTTTCCTGCAACGGGAAAGCTAGTCTATACTAATAAAAGAGTAATATGCTAATTAGACTGGGAGACCTTCCAGGAGACCTTCCAGATGTTCTTCTGGACAAAGCCATGGTGGTGGGGCCGAGGTAGAGGCCAAGAGGGGAGGGCAGTTGAGGGTGATCAGGCCAGGATGGGATGGCAGTTGTGGGTGATCAGGCTGGTGGGGGGCGGGGCCATTGGGGGTAAGCAGACCAGCAGGGGGGCCAGTTGGGGGTGAGCAGGCCATCAGTGGGGGTCAGTTGGAGGTGATCAGGACAGCATGGGGGGCAGTTGGGGGTGAGCAGGCTGGCAGGGGAGGCAGTTGAGGGCAAACACACTGGCATGGGGGGCAGTTGAGGGTGATCCAGCTGGCGGGGGGGGGGCAGTTGGGGGCGAGCAGGCCTGCAGGCAGAGTGGTTAGGGGCAATCAAGCAGGCAGATAGGCAGGCAGGTGAGCCGTTAGGAGCCAGCAGTCCCGGATTGCGAGAGGGATGTCCGACTGCTGGTTTAGGCCCGATCCCTGTAAACCAGCAGTAGGACATTCTTCAAGGGGTCCCAGATTGGAGAGGGTGCAGGCCGGGCTGAGGGACACCCCCCCCCCGTCACATGCACAAATTTCGTGCACTGGGCCTCTAGTATATTTATATACATTCTGTGTACTATTCCACAGACACACACACACACACACATACAGAGATATAGATATAGATATAGATATAGATATAGATATAGATATAGATATAGATATAGATATAGATATAGATATAGATATAGATAGATATACACAGACAACAATGTAGTGATAGCCAGAGGTAAAGGGGTTTGGGTAGGTAAGGTGGGCAAAGGGGGGATAAATGGGGACGAAATGAGATTTTGTTTTGGGTGACAGGTGCATGATGCAGTGTGCAGATGATGCTTTGTTGAGTTGTACACTTGAAACCTATATGGTTTTGTGAACCAATGTCACCCAATAAATTCAATTTTTAAAAAACCAAGCTATAGCCGAAACCGGTTTGGCTCAGTGGATAGAGCGTCGGCCTGCGGACTGAAGGGTCCCAGGTTCGATTCCGGTCGGGGGCATGTACATTGGTTGCGGGCACATCCCCAGTAGGGGGTGTGCAGGAGGCAGCTGGTCGATGTTTCTCTCTCATCGATGTTTCTGGCTCTCTATCCCTCTCCCTTCCTCTCTGTAAAAAATCAATAAAATATATTAAAAAAAAAAAAAACCAAGCTATAGTTTTGGTATAAATTTATTTAAAAAATATACTAGCCCTGGCTCTTATTCTTGTACAGGCAACAAATATTTGTGGATTAAATTTGTTTAGGGTAAGTAGAGGAAGTAAACAGAGCTGTGGCTGCATGGTTGTGGCTTTGTAGGCAGGTGAGAGTCCAGATAGGCGGGGTCTCCATTTCCACCCTCTTTCCAATCCATTGGCACCTTCTAACTCCTCTGTTCTGGAACTGAAGCCCTTAGTTTTCTTTTCCTTCAGTCTGGTGGTTGCCCAACTCTTTTCCCCTTTTCTTCTCCTTTTTCCAATCCCTGGATTTTAATATTTTGTAATTAATTTGTAACCTCCAGCCTTCAGATTCTCTGCAGTTGAAAGAGTCTGAAGTTAGGAGATCCATATCTCAAATTTCACCATCCTAGCTGTGTACCCTTGGCAGGTCACTTAACTCAGTTTCCTCATCTGCAAAGTGAAAATAACAATGCCTACTTGTAAGATTGTTTTGAAGATTCCATAAGATACTATATTTGAAATTGAATTCAACATCTTGTCCAATGTCAAGTGAAGCTATTCAGTTTATCAGTTAATAGCATCTAACTTCCTTTAGACAGAAATTCTGAAACAGAGAACAACAAAGCAGAGAGCAAAAAAAGGGCTGGATTATATTCCCAGGCTCATGCCTATGGATAGAACAACCAGGATTGTTTCTATCCAACTCCACACTGTGTAGTCTGGGGTCAGCCCAATGAACAATATCATACAAAATAATGGGCCCTCTTCCTGTTCCCACTCAGCCCCATTGCTGCCCAGCAATGGCCCATTTACTTGAATGACAGATGAAGCAAGCCAGCAACTGTTATTCCCTGCATGGCCCTCTCCCAGAGTCAAGGACCAATTATTGTTTCTAGCAACTGTGGTGAGCTGGAAAGGAAGCCTTAGTGAAGAAACTACTACCAGGCCACCAGGATTGGCCACCACTTCTGGCTTGGGCTAGCCAGCCCCTGAGGCACGAAGGACCCCAGATGAATCCATTTGGCTGCTTGGTGGCTCAGATTAAGGCATAATGGGAAGAAAGCTGAAAACTGAGGTTCTGAGATTATCAGTGACTTGCAGTTCTCTATGTACCCTGGGGACATACTCAGGGAGTTTTCTGGCCCTAAGCCTACTGCTGGGGCCTGGAATACAGCCTACTCTCACTCCCCACCCCCACCACATAAACATTCATGATCCACTATAGAAACCCTAGTTCCTATTCAAGATCAGCTCTGAAGTCACCTCAAGCAGGAAGTTTTCTCTGGAGCCCCATACCCCACCACTGCCAGATGTGAGTCTCCCTACTCTGGATCTCTTCACAGTTCCTCTCCTAAGGCATTTATCACATTCTATCATGTGTAATGGTTATTTATATATTTGTTTTATCCTTCCTTCTCTACCAGTTCATTTTTGTCCCCCCCCCTTCCCCCACAGTGACACAGGTAAGAGTTCATTCAGTCAGTCAACAAAAATTTACTGACCACCTACTCTTGGGTACTTGCTGAATATTCAGGAAATAGACACCCTGAGCCTGCACAGAACCCTTCTATCACTTCAAAGTCCTCTTACCTAAGACTTGTCTCCAAGGCACTGCTTTTCCACCTTACCCTGGGACACAGCAAGCAGGTGGGGGATCTCTAAAAAGAGGGGAACTAACTGGCTCTCCTCTCTTTGGGAGCTACAAAAGATACAGCTGTTAGGAACACATGCTTGCTCCAAAATGCCTGTGTGAGGCTCAGCCAGTGCTGCCTCAACCCCAGCCTATACCAGGTCCCCTTTGAAGGTTGTACCGCTAGGGTAACCCATGAGACAGAGTACCAGATAGAGTTCCTTCTTAATCTCAAACTTTCTACCCATTTCCACTGACCCTGTGCTCCCACCACTGAGGGTTACTGAACATTTGCTCGTACATGGTCCCAGGAGATAGCATATAATGAATTACATGCCCTGAGAGTTTCTGCTTTCTGGAAACTTCCAATTTAAGAAACTGTAAGGCTCCCATTCTATGGCATGATTTGGTGGTTTAGGGGGACAAGAGAGCATACTTCTGCCACCTCAGCCCCACATGAGGCTTACAGAGGTGAGCTATGGTTCTCAGATCAAGCCAGGAGGAAACCTGGACTATCTGTTGGATGCATGGACCCTTACTCATGCCAGCAATGTGGAATAACAAAGCCTGCATTCTTGGCAATATTGTCTTTGAATTGAATGTAGGCCAATGCCTAGAGCACAGGATTAGAAATCAGGGCTGGATTTGCATCCCAGCTCAGCTACTTATTAACTGTGGGCAGATCATCTCTCCTTTCTGAATCTCAGTTTCCTCATCTATAAATACAGTTAATAACCCACTCAGAACCCTCAAAGCCATGCAGTACTCTAGTCATCAGCCAAGACCCTGCCAGAAGGTAATTTAGGGAATGAGAAAAAAAAGGAGATAGATTATACACTTTTAAAAATTGTTATTTATTTAGAAAAGATTGTCATAGAAAGGTCCTGTCATGCAGGCAGACAGAAACCATAGAAATCTTCTTGTCCAACTTTTTATTGATGGAAAAATTAAGGCCCAGAGAGAGTAAGGTCTGCCTCAGGTCACCCAAACAATATAGGGCTACAGGAATGTCCCCATAACAAACGCCACTAAAGCTGGCTTTCACAAAGAACTGACAGTTAAGACTCTGCTGGCCCCACTACCCAAAGTCCAAGGCTACTGATCCTAAAAGTTTTCTAATCTCAGAAGAGTTCATCACCAATAAACCCATATTCTTTCCTTCAGTTTAGACTGTGAAGAAATATTAAAAGTGACTAACAAGAGGAAATTTGGGGGACAATGGAAATATTCACTACCTTAATTATGGCAGTGATTTTACAGGTGCATGCATATATCAAAACCATCAACCTAGACTTTGTAAATATATGTAATTTATTGGAAGTCAAACATACCACAAAAAAGTTGTAAAGAAAAAAAGAGCAGCATGAAGGATAAAAAAATCACACGATCATATCAATAGATACAGAAAAATCATTTGACAAAATCCAACACCATTTTTGATAAAAACTCTCTCAGCAAAATAGGAATAGAAGGATCATGCTTCAACATAATAAAGGCCATATATGACAAACCTATAGCCAACATCACATGAATGGGCAAAAACTAAAAGCATTTTCCTTAAGAACAGGAACAAGACAGGGATGTCCACCTCCACCACGCTTATTCAACACTAGAGGCCCGATGCCTGAAATTCATGCAAGAGTAGGCCTTTCTTCTCCCGGCTGCCAGCACCAGCTTCCCTCTGGCACCCGGGACCCGGGCTTCCCTCACAGCCCCAGCTTTGTCCAGAAGGTCGCCCAGAAGGATGTCCAGAAGGACATCCGGTCTAATTAGCATATTATGCTTTTATTATTAGAGATAGTACTGGAAGTCCCAGACACAGCGATCAGACAAAAATAAATAAATAAATAAATAAATAAATAAATAAAAGGCATCTTCATTGGAAAGGAGGAAGTAAAACTGTCATTATTTGCAGATGAAATGCTATTGTACATAGAAAACCTTAAAGAGTCCATCAAAAAAACAACAACAACTATTCAATTTAATAAATGAATTCGGCAAAGTAGCAGGATAAAAAATTAACACCCAGAAATCTATGGCATTTTTATGCACCAACTAGAGGCCTGGTGCACGAAATTCATGCACGGGGGTGTGTCCCTCAGCCCAGCCTGCACCCTCTCCAATCTGGGACATCCCTCTCACAATCCAGGACTGCTGGCTCCCAACCACTCGCCTGCCTGCCTGCCTGATTGCCCCTAACCACTTATGCCTGCCAGCCTGATCAACGCCTAACTGCTCCTCTGCTGGCCTGATTGCCCCTAACTGCCCTCCCCTGCCAGCCTGGTCGCCCCTAACTGTCCTCTCCTGCAGGCCTGGTTGTCCCCAACAGCCCTCTCCTGCTGGCCCTGTCACCCTTGACTGCCTTCCCTTGCCAGCCTGGTCACCCCTAACTGCCCTCCCCTGCTGGCCTGGTCACCTTCCCTGCATGCCTGGTTGTCCCCAACTGCCCTCCCCTGCTGGCCCGATCACCCCTAACTGCCCTCCCCTGAAGGCCTGGTCCCTCCCCAACACCTCTCCCCTGCAGGCCTGGTCTCCCCCAACTGCCCTCCCCTGCTGGCCCGGTCACCCCTAACTGCCCTCCCCTGAAGGCCTGGTGCCTCCCCGACACCCCTCCCCTGCAGGCCTGGTTGCCCCCAACTGCCCTCCCCTGCAGGCCTGGGTCCCCCCCAACTACCCTCCCCTGCTTACCTGATCGCCCACAACAGCCCTCCCCTGCCAGCCATCTTGTGGCAGCCATCTTTGACCACATGGGGGTGGCCATCTTGTGCATTAGAGTGATGGTAAATTTGCATATTACCTCTTTATTATATAGGATAATGAACTCTCATAAAGAGAAACTGAAACAACAACCCCATTTACCATTGCAACAACAAATAAGATAGCTTGGAATAAAATTAACCACGGAGGTAAAAGGCCTATCCTCGGAAAACTATAGGGTATTGAAAAAAGAAATAGAGGAAGATACAAACAAGTGGAAGCATATACCATGTTTATGGATTGGAAGAATTAACATAATTAAAATGTCCTTACTACCCAAAGCAATCTATAGATTCAACACAATTCCTATAAAAATAGCAACGGCGTATTTCACAGACCTAGAACAAATATTCCAAAAATTTATATGGAACCAAAAAAGACCTCAAATAGCTGCAGCAATCTTGAGAAAGAAGAGCAAAGTTGGAGTGATCACAATACCAAATATCAAACTATATTACAAAGCCATTGTAATCAAAACAGCCTGGTACTGGCATGAGAATAGGCATATAGATCAATGGAACAGAACAGAAACCCCAGAAATTAACCCACACCATTACGGTCAATTAATATTTGACAAAGAAGGCAAAAGCAGTAAATATTTGACAAAGAAGGCAAAAGCAGTAAAGACAATCTCAACAATAATTGGACAGGTACATGCAAAAAAAAAAAAAAAAGAAGAAAAGAAGAAGAAGAAGAAAGAAAGTAGACCACCACCTTACACCACACACAAGAATAAACTCAAAATGGATAAAAGCCTTAAACGTAAGTCGCAAAACCATAAAAATCCTAGAAGAAATCATAGGCAGTAAAATCTGAGACATCTCCAATAGCAGAATTTTCACCAACACATATCCTAGGGCAAGAGAAACAAAGGAAAAAATAAACAAATGAACTATATCAAAATAAAAAGCTTCTGCCCTAGCTGGTTTGGTTCAATGGATAGAGCATCAGCCTTCGGACTGAAGGGTCCCAGGTTTGATTCCGGCTAAGGGCACATGCCTGGGTTGCAGGCTCAGTCCCCAGTGGGGGGAGTGCAGGAGGCAGCCGATCAATGATTCTCTCATCATTGATGTTTCTATCTCTCTCTTCCTCTCTAAAATCAATAAAATATATTTAAAAAATAAATAAATAAAAAGCTTCTTCACAACAAAAGAAACAAGCATCAAAATGAAAAGGAAATTCACTGTACAGGAGAACATATTTTTCAATGATACATTTGATAAGGGGTTAATTTCCAAAATATATAAAGAACTCATACAACTCAATAAGAGGAAAACAAGTAATCCAATTTTTTTAAATGGGCAAAGGACCTGCATAGACACTTCTCCAAAGTGTCTATGAGATGGCCAATAGGCACATGAAAAAATGCTCAAAGTCACTAGTCATCAGAGAGATTCAAATTAAAATTACAATGAGGTATTGCCTCACATGTGCCAGAATGGCTACCATCAGTAAATCTACAAACAACAAGTGCTGATGAGGATGTGGAGAAAAAGAAACCCTAATACACTGCTGGTGGGAATGCAGATTGGTGCAGCCACTATGGAAAACAATATGGAATTTACTCAGAAAATTAAAAATGGAGCTGTTATTTGACCCAGTGATCCCCACTTCTGGGAATATATCCTAAAAATTCAGAAACACAATCAGAAAGAATATATGTACCCTTATGTTCATAGCAGCATTATTTACAATAGCCAATATCTTTAAAAAGCCCAGTTGCTCATCATTAGATGAGTGGGGAAAAAAAGCTGTAGTACATTTACATAATGGAATACTATGCAGCTGTAAAAAAAGAAGGATCTCTTACCCTTTGTGACAGCATGCATGGACCTGGAGATTATTATGCTAAGTCAGAGAAAGACAAATATTACATGATTTCACTTATATATAGAATCAAATGAACAAAATAAACTGAGGAACAAAATAGGTCTAGAGGCATGTATGTATGAAACAGACTGACAGATCTCAGAGGGAAAGGGAGTGGGAGGGATGGGAACAGATTAACCAAAGAACATATATGTACATATGCATAACCCATGGATACAGACAATAACTTGATGAAGGCCTGGGGGTCAGGGGCTAGGTGGAGGGAGCAAAGGGGAGCATGTGGGACATCTATAGTACTGACAATAAAAAAATATATATTACAATAAATAAATAAGTAAATGGAATAAAACAATAAAAAAAGAAAAGAGTAGAGATACCCAAATTTTGAGCTGAGGAAGAGCTTAGCAGGGTCTGAATACTGCTAAAATGGCCTAAAAGTAGCTTTGTTGTTCAAGATCTGCATTCCTTCCACTGTGTTTCATGGAGGCACCAAAGGCAGCTTTCTTCAAAGTTGTTATATCTTCCACCCCCACCCCACCATCACCGCCCTGCCCAGAGTGTTCAGGCTCCTCTTGGCTGCTCAGCTGGTACACAGCATGGGGCCCACTGGGCAAAGTCTTAAGGCCATGTCCTGCTCTTTGGCCCATCCTGTGGTAATCTAGGGCAAGCCAGGGAGAGACACAGGACTGGCTTTTCTGACTTCTTTTCTCCAGGGCATGGGGGGGGGGGAAGCCTTTTTGGGGCAATGGACCACAGAACTAAGCCCCAATGGATGGGTCATTTTCCCTTAACAATAAGAAAAGGCATTTGAGTGGTATTTTATATTTTATGAAAGGGTTTTCCATATCATTCTGTCTCATCACCACAACCATTATAAAAGGTAGCTGGGCTGTATCCTTAGCCCAATTTTAGACAGAAGTAAACTGAAGCTCACAGAGGATAAGCTTGTAGGCTTTAGAGTCTAACTCAGGGGTCCTCAAACTTTTTAAACAGGGGGCCAGTTCACTGTCCCTCAGACCGTTGGAGGGCCGGACTATAGTTTCAAAAAAACTATGAACAAATTCCTATGCACACTGCACATATCTTATTTTGAAGTAAAAAAACAAAATGGCAAAAAAAACCGCATGTGGCCCGCGGGCCGGACGCCTGGTCTAACTCCTCTTCATACTCCATGAAGCTGCTTAATAGGCAAAGGTGGGAGGGGCAAGAGACCAGAAATCCAAGAAGGCTATGGTGGGTATTTCAGTCAGCATAAAAATGAGGACTGAGTAAGGAAGTGGTGAATCACAAGACTGGAAAGGTTGCTTGGGACCCATTTATTGTGTGAACCCTGAGAAAGAAGACACCTGGTAAGAACTCCTGGTGGCTAACTGGGCTCAAATTTAAAAACAAAATACAAAAACAGAGGCAAGCAGCATTTCTACACAGAGACCTCTCAGGCAAACTGCACTTCACAGAAAAGCCTGTACTGAACTGCCTGTCTCTGCACTGAACTGCCTACCTGCACTGTGTTTCTGCCTTCTGAGCCAACCCTTATAAAGATTTCCTGGAACCTATTTCAACCAATAGGACTACACTGCCACCATCTAATTGTAGCTATGCAGCTCCAAACTGAGTGGCTCTAGTCTGACCAATCAGCACAATGCCTTTTGGACCAATTAAACTGGAAGGATTTGGAGTCCTCATTTGCATGAGGACAGACCAATCAGGAACCAGGGGTGGGGCATTCTGTCCATATAAGCCAGCTCCTCTCTAGCTTCAGGAGCATACTTTCCCTTTCCACCAGAGGCAGAAGCCTGCCTTTCCCTGGCTGAGCTGAAACACAAAGTCTCACGGAGCAGGAGCAGAGTGCAGCTGATCAGCAAAGGCCAGAGCAAACTTGCACAGAAGGGAGAAGGCCAAAGCACAGCTGAGCAGACCAGTGAAGCATAAAGCACACTGGCAAGGAGCAGAGCAGAGTTTTTTAGCTGGAGAGGGGCCTGGCCCTAGAGCTGCCTCACAGCTGTGCTGTTTCTCACAGCCATGCTCTATCACCATTAAGTTATTTTGCACTGAATAAAGTTTCTTTCTTTACCACACCCCAAATTGGGAATTCTTGTTGGCATTGAATTGGCACCAGCTACCATTGGTTGACAGTTAGTAGCTTTAAATGCCAGCCTGAGGGTCTACATATTTGTCCCCTATTTTTTTTTCCCAAATTTTTTTATTAAGGTATTATATGTGTACATATTTTACCATTGCCACCCCCCACCCTACTCCCATATATGCCCTCACCCCCCAGAGTTTTGCATCCATTGGTTATGCTTATATGCATGCATACAAGTCCTTTGATTGATCTCTTATCTCCCCCACCTCTCCCTAACTTTCCCCCTGTAATTTGACAGTCTGTTTGATGCTTTACTGTCTCTGTATCTATCTTTTTCTTCAAGTTTATAATGTTCTTTATTACCCATAAATGAGTGAGATCATGTGATATTTTTCTTTCATTGACTGACTTATTTCACTTAACATAATGTTCTCCAATTCCATCCAGGTTGCTGCAAATGATGAGAATTCCTTCTTTTTTATGGCAGCATAGTATTCCATTGAGTAGATGTACCACAGTTTTCTGATCCAGTCATCTGCTGACGGGCACCTAGGCTGTTTCCAAATCTTAGCTATTGTAAATTGTGCTGCTATGAACATAGGGGTGCATATATCCTTTCTGATTGGTGTTTCTAGTTTCTTCGGATATATTCCCAGGAGTGGGATTACTGGGTCAAATGGGAGTTCCATTTTCAGTTTTTTGAGGAAGCTCCATACTGTTCTCCACAGTGGCTGCACCAGTCTGCATTCCCACCAGCAGTGCACGAGGGTTCCTTTTTCTCCGCATCCTCGACAACACTTGTCGTTTGTTGATTTGTTGATGATAGCCATTCTGACAGGTGTGAGATGGTACCGCATTGTTGTTTTGATTTGCATCTCTCAGATAATTAGTGACATTGAGCATGTTTTCATGTGTCTCTTGGCCTTCCTTCTGTCTTATTTTGAAAAGCTTCTATTTAGGTCTGTTGCCCATTTCTTTATTGGATCATTTATCTTCCTTTTATTAAGTTGTATAAGCTGCATGTAGATGTTGGAGATCAAACCTTTATCAGTGATGCCATTTGCAAATATGTTCTCCCATGCAGTAGGCCTTCTTGTTGTTTTGTTAATGGTTTCTTTTGCTGTGAAAAAGCTTTTTATTTTGATGTAGTCCCATTTGTTAATTTTCTCTTTAGCTTCCATTGCCCTAGGGGCAGTGTCAGTGAAGAATTTCTTTTGGCATATGTCTGAGATTTTGCTACCTGTGGATTGCTCTAGTATTTTTATGGTTTCCCGTCTTATGTTTAAGTCCTGTATCCATTTTGAGTTTATTTTTGTGTATGGCGTAAGTTGGTGATCAAGCTTCATTTTTTTGCATATATCTGTCCAATTTTCCCAACACCGTTTATTGAAGAGACTGTCTTGACACCATTGTATGTTCATGCCTCCTTTGTCAAATATTAATTGAGCATAGTGGTTTGGGTCAATATCTGGATTCTCTATTCTGTTCCACTGATCTATATGTCTGTTCTTGTGCCAGTACCAGGCTGTTTTGAGAACAGTGGCTTTGTAATACAGCTTGAAATCTGGTATTGAGATCCCTCCTACTTTATTCTTCTTTCGCAGGATTGCTGTGGCTATTCGGGGTCTTTTTTTATTCCAGATGAATTTTTGGAGAGTTCTTTCTAGGTCTGCGAAATATGCCATTGGTATTTTAATGGGGAGTGCATTGAATCTATAGATTGCTTAGGGTAGTATGGACATTTTAATGATGTGGATTCTACCAATCCATGAACATGGTATGTTCTTCCATCTGTTTACGTCTTCCTCTATCTCTTTTTTCAGTGTCCTGTAGTTTTCCGTGTATAGGTCTTTTACCTCCTTAGTTAAGTTTATTCCTAGGTATCTTAATTTTTTTGGTGCGATGGTAAATGGAATTGCCTTTTTAGTCTCTCTGTCTGTAAGTTCACTATTGGTGTATAGAAAGGCCATAGATTTCTTGGCGTTAATTTTGTATCCTGCTACATTGCCAAATTCATTTATTAAGTCTATTAGTTTTTTGACGGAGTCTTTCGGATTTTTTATGTACAATATCATGTCGTCTGCAAATAAAGACAGCTTTACTTGTTCTTTTCCAATTTGGATGCCTTTTATTTCTTCTTCTTGTCTAATTGCAATGGCTAATACTTCCAGTACTATGTCAAACAGTAGTGGTGAGAGTGGGCATCCCTGTCTTGTTCCTGTTCTTAGGGGAAATGTTTTTAGTTTTTGTCCATTGAGTATGATGTTTGCTGTGGGTTTATCATATATAGCTTTTATTATATTGAGGTATGAGCCTTCTATTCCCACCTTGTTGAGAGTTTTTATCAAGAAAGGGTGTTGGATTTTGTCAAATGCTTTTTCTGCATCAATTGATATGACTATGTGATTTTTATCTCTCAATTTGTTTATGTGATGTATCACGTTTATTGATTTGCGGATATTATACCATCCTTGCATTCCTGGGATAAATCCTACTTGGTCATGGTGTATGATCTTTCTGATGTACTGCTGGAGCCGATTTGCTAGAATTTTGTTGAGGATTTTGGCATCAATGTTCATGAGGGATATTGGCCTGTAATTCTCTTTCATTGAGTTGTCTTTATCTGGTTTTGGTATTAGGGTGATGCTGGCTTCATAGAAGGAGCTTGGAAGTGTTCCTTCCTCTTGAATTTTTTGGAATAGTCTGAGGAGGATAGGTTTTAGTTCTTCCTTGAATGTTTGGTAAAACTCTCCTGTGAAGCCATCAGGCCCCGGGCTTTTGTTTGCCGGAAGCTTCTTGATGACTGCTTCAATTTCGTCCATAGTTATTGGCCTATTGAGCTCTTTAGATTCTTCTTGATTGATTTTTGGAAGGTTATATTTTTCTAGGAATATGTCCATTTCCTCCAGGTTGTCCAGTTTGTTGGAATAGAGTTGTTAGTAGTATTTTGTAACAATCCTTTGTATCTCAGCGGGGTCTGTTGTTATTTCACCTCTTTCATTTCTGATTTTGTTTATTTGGGTCCTCTCTCTTTGCTTCTTGGTGAGCCTGGCTAGAGGTCCATCAATCTTGTTTATCCTTTCAAAGAACCAGCTCTTGGTTTTGTTGATCTTTTGTATTGTTTCTTTGGTCTCTATGTCATTTATCTCCGCTCTGATCTTTGTTATTTTCTTCCTTCTGGTTACACTGGGCTTTTCTTGCTGCTCTTTTTCTAGCTCTTTGAGTTGTAGGGTTAAGTAATTTATTACCATTGATTCTTGTTTTTTGCAATAGGCTTGTAGAGCTATGAACTTCCCTCTCAAGACTGCTTTCACTGTGTCCCATAGATTTTGGATTGTTGTGTTTTCATTGTCCTTTGTTGCCATGATGTTTTTTATTTCTTCCTTGATCTCTCTGGTGACCCAGTCATGGTTTAATAGCATGCTGTTTAGTCTCCAAGTGTTTGATTTCTTTGGATTGTATTTATTGTAGTTGATTTCCAGTTTTATGCCATTGTGATCTGAGAAGACGCTTGATATAATTTCTATCTTCTTGAATTTGAAGAGACTTTGCCTGTGACCCAGCATATGGTCTATCTTTGAAAATGACCCATGTGCACTTGAGAAGAATGTGTATTCTGTGGCTTTGGGGTGAAATGTTCTAAAGATGTCAATTAATTCCATCTGGTCTAGTGATTCATTTAGGATTGCTGTTTCTTTGCTGATTTTTTGTTTAGAGGATTTGTCCAGTGGTGATAGTGGGGTATTAAAGTCTCCTACTATGATTGTATTGCTATTAATCTCTCCCTTGAAATCTTCCAGGAGTTTTTTTATGTATTTGGGTGCTCCTATATTGGGAGCGTATATGTTTACCAGAATTATTTCTTCTTGTTGGATTTCTCCCTTTAGTATTATGAAGTGGCCTTCTTTATCTCTTGTTATGGCATTTACTTTGAGGTCTATTTTGTCAGATATAAGTATTGCTACCCCAGCTTTTTTTTCATTTCCATTTGCCTGAAAGATATTTTTCCATCCCTTCACTTTCAATCTGTGTGAGTCTCTTGTTCTGAGGTGGGTCTCTTGTAGAGAGCATATATATGGGTCGTGTTTTTTTATCCATTCAGCTACTCGATATCTTTTGATTGGAGCATTTAGTCCATTTACATTTAAAGATATTACTGAAAGGTATTTGTTTGTGGTCATATCTATTTTTGTGTCTATATTCCTTCTTACCTGTTTATTTCTTCTTTTTACAGTATTCCCTTTAGCAATTCTTGCATTGCTGGTTTGGTGGTGATAAACTCCTTAAGCCTTTTTTTATCTGCAAAGCTCCTGATTTCCCCTTCAATTTTGATTGATAGTCTTGCTGGATATAGTATTCTTGGATTCAGTCCTTTGCTTTGCAACACTTTGTATACCTCCGTCCATTCACTTCTAGCTTGTTGTGTTTCTGTTGAGTAATCATTTGACAATCTGATGGGTGTTCCTTTGTAGGTAACTCTCTGTCTCTCTCTTGCCACCTTTAAGATTCTCTCTTTATCATTTATATTTGCCATTGAAATTATGACATGTCTTGGTGTGGGTCTTTTGGGGTTGATCCTGCTTGGGACTCTCTGTACTTGCGTAACTTTTATCTTTCCCATATCCGGGAAGTTTTCTGTCATTATTTCTTCAAATAGATTTTCTAATCCCTGCTGCTCTTCTTGTCTTTCTGGCAGCCCTATTATACGCATGTTACTTCGTTTCATGTTGTCCTGAAGCTCCCTTAGGCTTTCCTCCTGCTTTTTAATTTTTTTCTCCAATTGCTGTTGAGATTGAGCTTGTTTCTGTACCTGATCTTCTAACTCACTAATTCGGTCCTCTGCTTCTTGTAGTCTACTGTTGAAACTTTACATGATGTTTTTGATTGTAGCTATGTCACTTTTCATTTCTTCCTGATTCTTGCATAAGTTGTTTATTTTCTCATCCATCCGATGTATAAATTCCACTACCATTACTCTAAACTCCTTTTCGGTCATGTTGCAAGCTTCAGTTTCACTGATTTCCTTTCTTGGCGACTCCACATTTTCTTTCCTCTGTGAGTTATTTCGTTTCCCCATTCTGGCTATCACCAGAAAGCTCAAGCTTCCGTTTGCGTGGACCTGGGCCGTGTGCTGTGGGGACTTCACTCCACCCGAGTTTCACTGAAGTGCTCTGACACTAGGACGTGTGGCTGCCTTTGGTTGGTGGGAACCAGACTTGCCCAGGGTCAGTGTCCCCAGTGTTCCGTGTGGTCTCGTGTGCACACTTAGATTCAGGGGCCCTGTCTGCACCACACTGTTGGTATGTGCCGAAAATGAGATCCTTAGCATGTGCCAGGAGTCAGAGTTTCCCTGTGTCTGCACCAAGACTAGAGTGTCAGAGTCTCTGTTGACTTGTGCGGTTTCTCGTTGAGACTCAGGGTCCCTATGTGTGCATGCACCAACAATTGGGGTCGCTGGCTCTTAGTGTGAATGCGCTGTGAGTCAGGGATCCCAGGCAGCTGTGTCCGGCGTGCCAAATTCCCTGAAGTGGAGCTGCGACCTGTGTGTGCTCTCTCTACTGAGCCAAACCGGCTAGGGCGCACACTCTTGATTTCCTGAAGGTTAGCTGGCTCTGTGCACTCTACTGCAGTCCCGGAAGGGGGGTGGAGTCTGTCCTGTGCGCCAAATTCCCCAAAGGGAAAGCCCCTCTGTGCAAGCACTAAGATTCCCTGAAAGGAGAGCTGTGACCCGCAAGCCAAATTCCCCCAAATTCTCCGAAGGGGAGCCCTCTGTGCGCACTGACAGATTTCCCCAACAGGGAGCTGATTCTCTCCTGTGCGCTCGCGCACGCGCCAAATTCCCTGAGGGGGAGCGAGTCCCTGCGCAAAGCTCTGCGGCTTGGGCAAGAGGCGGATCTATCAGTTAAAATGGCGCTGTCTGCGCGCCTGCGGGGAGGGGGTAGGCTCTTTGACTCAGGGAATTCTGCCGGGACGTCTGGATTCTTGTTTGTTGGTCTGAAGCTGTGATAGCAGTTCTCTGTCCCCAGTGGCTGAAGGGTCCTGGTTTGTGTCAGAAGCCAGGATCCGAGTCTCCTATTTGTCCCCTATTTTTGATAAGACTAGGGATGGATATTAACTAGACTTATAGCAGTGATCATTTTTCAATTTATACAAATATTGGTTCATTATCCTCTACAATTAATACTAATATAATGTTATATGCCAATTATACTTCAATAAAAAAAGAATAGGGTTATAATTAGTGCTTGGAAGGGAGGTGGGGACAAAACTAGTGTTGTATGTAAAGAGCTGCCTTTGCTTTGCTTTTTGGCCTCCAACAAAACAAACAAGCAACATTAGGGTGACTTCAGTTTTCCTCCTTCAGCCATGAGAAGACACATGGAGACACTTATCCAGGTTAAATAACAAAAGCCATTTCCTTCTGAGAAGCTTGCTTTTCAGCTCCCATGGAGGGGGAAGTGGGGTCACGGAGCAGAAAGCAATGAAGGATGGTAGGAAGATAAAGGGAGGACAAGGAAGGGAAGTCAGGCTTCAGGCCATATCCTGACAGCAAGCCAGGCCCAGCCCAAAGCTCTCCAGAGATGCTCTGGATAGTTTCCCACTAGGACAAATTCAACTTTAATTAATCTGTTTTCCCCTCCAGCTCATTGTTGCAGCAGGCAAAAGGGAAAGCCCTGAAAGTCTTTGCATTTATTCCTTTAGCTAATCACCCAGGCAGCATCAGCGGCAGCCATGCACAGCCCAGGGCAGACTCCCATGCAGGCTGTAGAAAGTGCATGTGAGAGGTGGAAGGAACATGGCGGCGGGAAGGGAGTGAGCAGTCTGCGCGGCCCCGCACCCGGAGGAGGAAATAGAGGGAGCAGCTGAAACGAGAGGAATCCAGCCCGAATTGGTGAAGGAGAAGTGGCTGGTGAGACAGTTTGCAGCTGGGAAGGGCAGAGATCTCCTGGAAAAAGGTAAAACAAGGTTCTGGGCATTAGAATCTGCCGGATCTCTAAACCCAGAAGGTCAGGGGAAAACTACACGGCGCCAAGCCGCGTCCCTGAGGACAGGCAAAGTGTCTGAACTTGAGGAAAAGGGTCCATGGGACTGCGGGAGGTAGTAGATATGGAGTCTTATTTGAGATCTGAGCTCAGAGGCAGCCCTGAAGAGCTAACTGCCTGACCGCGCAGTGCCGGCAAGAGAGGAGATTGCAAAGACACGGTCCGCTTCGCGCCGGGGCCTGCGTCTTTCTCCACTGAACCTAGTTCATAGGACCTTTCAGATACAGACACCTACCCGTGCTGAGGTGCAGGAGAAGGGGAGGAGTGGTGGAACCTGGGGAGAGTGGGCAGAGGTGGAAGCGTGTCTGGGGCTGAGTCACATCGGATCCCCTGTCGCCATTTTCTCCTAAGAGATAACCCCTCCCTCCAGTCTCCAGGCAACCATTATAGTCACACCCAGATACCACTCTGATTAACACTATAGGATTTGAATACTCCCTGAGGCCATAGGTACCACCCAAAAGAAAAACCTTTAGTATCTATTAAGCAGTTATACTACCAGAGCTCCTCAGAGTGCTTCAGTGTGCCTCGCTGGCAAACTTACCGAGGGTGCTCCTCTGAGCTGCCACTGGGAGTAAGCACCTATCCACCACAGGTACAGCATTAAAAGCTGAGTCTGCCCACCCCACAACTACAGAACTCTGGGCAACACAGTCACGCCTTTCCAGAGTGCAGGCCCCCCCCGAGCCACATCACCCCAACAGACGGTTCCTTGGAGCCACTGTGAGTCCCCACTGGGCAAGTGTAACTTCAATTTAGGGTGCAAGACAGAAAAATTTGAATACTACCCTCCACGACTGCTGACCTCTAGACACTGCAGTTGTGCCTCTCAAACTCGCAGGCCTACATCAAGAGAACCCAAATAGTTCAAGTAGGGAACTACATTTGATTACCAAGCCCAGGAAAACTGAGAGATTATACCAGTAGCACCATCACCAAAAGATCCTGGGTAGCAAAGCAATTGGAACTACAATCAAAACATTACAGGAAAACATGGGGAGACAGAAAGGAAATTCTCAAAGGAAGGAACAGGAAGAATCACCAGAAAGGGAATTAAATGAACTTGAGGCTAGCAGCTTAACAGAAAAAGAATTCAGAGTATTCGTTATAAGGATGTTTAAACGGATGGATGACAAATACACACAACTCAATGAGAACTATAAGGAGCTGAATGAAAACGTCACCAACATGAAAAGAAACCAAGAGGAGATGAAGAACGACATAGCTGCAATAAAGAACACAATGGAAGGCTTAAAGAGTAGAGTAGAAGAGGCTGAGGACCGCATCAGCGAATTAGAGGACAAGGTAGGAAAAAACACACAAACTCAGCAGCAACTGGAAAGGAGACTTAAAAAGCAAGAGGAGAGCCTAAGGGAGCTTTGGGACGACAAAAAAACGAAACAATATTCGAATAATGGGGATAAAAGAAGGAGAGGAAGAGAAGCAAGGACTAGAAAACCTGTTGGAAGAAATAATGACAGAAAATTTCCCTGATATTGACAAGAAAAAAACTATCCAAGTCCAAGAAGCATTCAGAGTCCCAAACAAGTTGAACCCCAAAAGACCGACATCAAGACACATCATAATTAAATTGACGAACACCAACGACAAAGCAAGAATCTTAAAGGCTGCAAGAGAGAGACAGAAAGTTACCTACAAGGAATCTCCTATCAGAATATCAACTGATTTCTCAACAGAAACACACCAGGCCAGAAAGGAATGGACTGAAATATACAAAGTGATGCAAAACAAGGGACTGAATCCAAGAATACTATATCCAGCAAGGCTATCGTTCAAAATTGAAGGTGGAATCAGAAGCTTCACAGACAAAAAAGGGCTAAGAGAGTTCATCACTACCAAGCCGGCAATGAAAGAAATGCTAAAGGGGCTGCTGTAAAAAGAAGATAGAGAAAGGCAAGAAGAAACATAAACACTAAGGAAAAATATGTCAACAAACAGGTACTTATCAATAATAACATTAAATGTAAATGGATTAAATGCACCAATCAAAAGACATAGGGTAGCTGAATGGATAAGAAAACATGACCCATATATTTGCTGTCTACAAGAGACCCACCTTAGAGCAAAAGATTCACACAGACTGAGAGTGAAGGGATGGAAAAACATTTTTCAGGCAAATGGAAATGAGAAAAAAGCTGGGGTTGCGATACTTATATCAGATAAAATAGACCTCAAAGTAAAGGCCATAATAAGAGATAAGGAAGGCCACTACATAATACTAAAGGGAGCAATCCAGCAAGAAGATATAACTCTGGTAAACATTTATGCACCTAATGCAGGAGCGCCCAAATACATAAAAAATCTCCTGGAAGATATCAAGGGAGAGATCGACATCAATACAATCATAGTAGGGGACTTTAATACACCACTGACATCAATGGATAAATCCTCTGGACAAAAAATTAGCAAAGGAACAGCAATTCTAAATGACACACTAGATCAGATGGACTTAATTGACATCTTCAGAGTATTTCACCCCAAAGCCATGGAATATACGTTCTTCTCAAGTGCACATGGGACATTCTCAAAAATAGATCACATTTTGGGTAACAAGCAAAGTCTCCCCAAATTCAAAAAGATTGAAATCATATCAAGCATTTTCTCAGACCATAATGGCATAATATTAGAAATAAACTACAATAAAAACATTCATAAAAATTCAAACACTTGGAAACTGAATAGCATGCTACTAAACAATGATTGGGTTATCAATGAGATCAAAGAAGAAATTAAAAACATCCTGGAAATGAATGACAATGAAAACACAACATTGCAAATCCTATGGGACACAATGAAAGCAGTCCTGAGAGGGAAGTGTATAGCTCTACAGGCCTATCTCAAAAAACAAGAAAAAATGCTAATAGATCATCTAACTCAACAACTCAAAAAATTAGAAAGGGAGCAACAAGAAAAGCCCACAGTGAGCAGAAGAAAGGAAATAATAAAGATCAGAGCAGAAATGAATGACATAGAGACCAAAAAAACAATACACAAGATCAACAAAACCAAGAGCTGGTTCTTTGAAAGGATAAACAAGATTGATGGACCTCTAGCCAGGCTCACCAAGAAGCAAAGAGAGAGGACCCAAATAAACAAAATCAGAAATGAAAGAGGTGAAATAACAACAGACCCCAAAGAAATTCAAAGGATTGTCAAAAAATACTATGAACAACTCTATTCCAACAAACTAGACAACCTGGAGGAAATGGACACATTCCTAGAAAAACACAACCTTCCAAAACTTACTCAGGAAGAGACTAAAAATCTCAATAGGTTGATAACTATGGAAGAAATTGAAGCAGTCATCAAAAAACTTCCAGCAAACAAAAGTCCAGGGCCAGACGGGTTCACAGGGGAGTTTTACAAAACATTCAAGGAAGAGCTAAAACCTATCCTCCTCAGACTATTCCAGAAAATTCAAGAAGAAGGGACACTCCCAAGCTCCTTCTATGAAGCCAGCATCACCCTAATACCAAAACCAGATAAAGATAACACAATGAAAGAGAATTACAGGCCAATATCCCTCATGAACATAGATGCCAAAATCCTCAACAAAATTCTAGCAAATCGAATCCAGCAGTACATCAGAAAGCTCATACACCATGACCAAGTAGGATTTATCCCTGGGATGCAAGGATGGTACAATATTCGCAAATCAATAAACGTCATACATCACATAAACAAATTGAGAGATAAAAACCATATAGTCATATCAATTGATGCAGAAAAAGCATTTTACAAAATCCAACACCCTTTCTTGATAAAAACTCTCAGCAAGATGGGAATAGAAGGATCATACCTCAACATAATAAAAGCCATATATGACAAACCCGCAGCCAACATCATACTCAATGGGCAAAAACTAAAACCATTTCCCCTAAGAACAGGAACAAGACAGGGATGCCCACTCTCACCACTCCTGTTCAACATAGTGTTGGAAATACTAGCCATTGCAATCAGACAAGAAGAAGAAATAAAAGGCATCCAAATTGGAAAAGAAGAAGTAAAACTGTCCTTATTTGCAGATGACATGATACTGTACATAGAAAACCCTAAAGACTCCATCAAAAAATTATTAGACTTAATAAATGAATTTGGCAGAGTAGCAGGATACAAAATAAACGCTAAGAAATCTATGGCATTTATATACACCAATAATGATCTTACAGAAAGAGAGACTAAAAAAGCAATCCCATTTACCATCGCACCAAAAAAATTAAGATACTTAGGAATAAACTTAACTAAGGAGGTAAAAGACCTATACACGGAAAACTATACAACACTGAAAAAAACAGATAGAGGAAGACATAAACAGATGGAGGAACATACCATGTTCATGGATTGGTAGAATCAACATCATCAAAATGTCCATACTACCCAAAGCAATCTATACTTTCAATGCACTTCCCATTAAAATTCCAATGGCATACTTCACAGACCTAGAACGAACTTTTCAAAAATTCATCTGGAATAAAAAAAGACCCCGAATAGCTACAGCAATCCTGAGAAAGAAGAATAAAGTAGGAGGGATCTCAATACCAGATTTCAAGCTATATTACAAAGCCACTGTTCTCAAAACTGCCTGGTATTGGCACAAGAACAGACATATAGACCAATGGAATAGAATAGAGAACCCAGAAATCGATCCAAATCGCTATGCTCAATTAATATTTGATAAAGGAGGCATGAACATACAATGGAGTCAAGACAGTCTCTTCAATAAATGGTGTTGGGAAAATTGGACAGATACATGCAAAAAAATGAAACTAGACCACCAACTTACACCATACACAAAAATAAACTCAAAATGGATCAAGGACTTAAACATAAGACAGGAAACCATAAAAATACTAGAGGAATCTACAGGCAGAAAAATCTCTGACATATGCCAAAAGAACTTCTTCGCTGATACTGCTCCTAGGGCAATGGAAGCTAAAGAGAAAATAAACAAATGGGATTACATCAAAATAAAAAGCTTTTGCACAGCAACAGAAACCATCAATAAAACAACAAGAAAACCCACTGCATGGGAGAACATATTTGCCAATGATGTCAACGATAAGGGTTTAATCTCCAACATTTACAGGGAACTCATGCAGCTTAACAAAAAGAAGATAAACAACCCAATCAAAAAATGGGCAACTGATCTAAATAGAAACTTTTCGAAAGAAGACAGAAGGAAGGCCAAGAGACATATGAAAACCTGCTCTAAATCACTAATCATCAGAGAGATGCAAATCAAAACAACAATGCGGTATCATCTCACACCTGTCAGAATGGCCATTATCAACAAGTCAACAAATGACAAGTGCTGGAGAGGATGTGGCGAAAAAGGAACCCTCGTGCACTGCTGGTGGGAATGCAGACTGGTGCAGCCACTGTGGAGAACAGTATGGAGTTTCCTTAAAAAACTAAAAATAGAACTCCCATTTGACCCAGTGATCCCTCTTCTAGGAATATATCCTAAGAAACTGGAAACATCAATCAGAAAGGATATATGCACCCGTATGTTCATAGCAGCACAATTCACCATAGCTAAGATTTGGAAACAGCCTAAGTGCCCATCAGCAGATGAATGGATTAAAAAACTGTGGTACATCTACACAATGGAGTACTATGCTGCGGTAAAAAAGAAGGAGCTCTTGCCATTTACAACAATATGGATGGAGATGGAGAACATAATGCTTAGTGAAATAAGCCAGGCAGAGAAAGATAAATATCACATGATCTCACTCATTTGTGGAATATAATGAACAACATAAACTGATGGGGGGAAAATAGATCCAGAAACAGAGAAACATCAATCAGAATGTCAAACCTCAGGGAAGAAATTGTGAGGTAACCAGAAACCCAAGAATGCACGAGAACGCCTTTCCAGCCATGCTAGCAATCATCAGATGTAAGGTAATTTTACCCGGGACAAGAGGGTAAGTATTTTGGACTTATGCTCCTGACTCTTCATGGGTAAGACCACTCATATAGGCTGATCCCCTGACTAACGTAGTCACCAATAATACCAAACACCTTGGTTATCCAGGAGGTCCATGGGGGGGGGGGAGGGGGCAAGAAAGTATAAATACACAGATGTCTCCACCCAGCTTCCCTTTTGTATGACACAAAATCAAAACAATGCCCCTTTGTGTGTAAAATTAAAGAGAGGTTTCTGGCTTGTGTGGACACCAAAGAAAGGGTGTCACTACTATCACTACTTGCCCATGGTAGAAGTGCAGAAAATGTAACCAAGACCTTGTCTATACAAAAAGAAATAGACAGCCAGTTTGAAAGGGTATTGCCATGGACTGGAACAAAGAATATCCTTACATGATATTATTCTACACTGTCATTAAAAATTTTCCCAGACTTGGATCACCCCCATTACATATAATAATTCCTCACACCCATGGGGTGGGGGGAATCATCTGTTTGGTGCTTGGAGACAAACGTAACACATCTCTAGATATTTTAGAATTACAACAGCATATTATATAATTACCCCAAACAAACTTACAAACTAATTCTTTGAATGTCTGGCAGCAATTTTAAAAGGACATGAAAGGGTTTAATCCCTTCCACTATGTAGAGGGCCCCCTGGGAAGGTACCTGAGCATTCTAAATTGGCCCCTCTTGCCATTTTAGCCAAGAGGGACCTGCTTCTCACAATCCAATTGTCCACAGCTATTGCCTGAGCTTCTGTTCATGCCAAGGGTGAAACCTCATGATGGCTGGTACCATGGATGTGTCTCTCGCCCAGTGGGGTGAGCTGGGCCTCCCTGGAGAAGAAACCTGGGTTCCACAAGATATGTTATCAGTGCTGGGACCCTGCCAGCAGGCGAGGGGATCCCAAGACAGGTGCTGGGCGCGGAGGCCATGGGGGCATAGGCGACCAAGGAGACAGAACTAAACCTCACATCACCCTGCTTGGCCCCGGATGATGGCTGGTTAGCCAGAGACGGGTAAGATTCCTCAGGGAAGGAACAACCTAAGACAGGCACAGTCGCACAGGGGCCATCAGGAGAGAACTTGGGGGTCAACAGAGGTGGGGCACAGACCTTCACCCCCCCAAGTTTGCAGGGGCCTGAACCCTCACCCCTGCTGAAGGAGATCTCCTGCCCCCATGGCTGCTCAGCTTCACATGCCCAGCTCAAATCGGGACCCAGGTAACAGAGACTTGGCCGACAGCAGATGCCCTCTCACTGCAACAAGACTTGATGGAGATGTCTTGCACCCATGATCCGGGGAACTGGGGTCTAGGATATCTAAATCCAGCCTAGCACCAGGAATGCTCAGGGCCTACTCAAGAAGGCAAATAATCCTCTCCACTAATAATTACAGGGTAAAACAAGATGGTTGTTAGAATATTAAATTTGACAGTAAAATAGTAGTCAAGTTTTCAGACTAATTTAAATTGGCCAACCAAAATAAGCAAATACTCTAGAAAAATCAATTGTACTGGACAAAAAAGCTGTTACTAAAGTGTTAACTAAAATTTTTATTGGTAATTCATCTCATGGTAAAATTGCATAACATATAATGAACCTAAAGCAGTCACATTTTAGTGCAAAAAAGTAAAATCTAAAAGCTATCAAGATTACATAATTTATTAGCATAAAATTTCCAAAAGCCTCCCAATATTTAAACCAAAAAAGGGGGGATAGTAGAAGAATATCATGTAAGGAAAAATATCCTGCAAATAAATTACATCTAGAAAATTTTTACTTTAGAAAATTAACTTTCATTTGTAATGCTAACAGCAAGTCACGCAGGTAAAACATACATGGTGTCAAAACAAGCCAAAGGAAAATCATTTGGGCAAAAAAATGAAAAAGGATCGCAAATCAAATTCATAGAAAATGTTCCTTTATTAACTTTTGGTCGAGAGTGTGTTTGTATGTTTTCAGAGAACAGCTCCGAGACATGTGGATTCCTGCGATAGAGGGAATTGACAGGAGTGCTCCAGCCATGAAGTCAGGGGAGAGACAGTCCAGAGATGGAAGACGCTGACGATGCCTTGCCATACTAGCAGTCAGCAGATGTGCGTCACTGCAGATTGCCCAGGACCAAACCGGAGAGGGTCGGACCTGCAATACCGCCGTTTGTCCACCATCCAGAACTGAAGTATCATTGCTGTTATGAACACATTAACAACTGTTGGACATAGAAACCGGGACTCAAAAGAACTGTTGGCCCAGAAAGAAACTCACTACAGACTGATTCATTTGCCTCTCAGCATAACCATTATTGCTTGTCTCATTTTCAGTTCCTATAAGTGTATTCCTAGTATCACATGAGCTCACTCATCTAGGGGAAAAGATGAACAACATAGACTGAAGAACAAGAACAGCATCCATCAGACTGTCAGACCTCAGAGGGAAAGTAGGGGAGGGTGGGGACAAGGGAGATAGATCAACCAAAGGACTTGTGTGCTTGCATATGAGCCTAACCAATGATCACGGACAACAGGGGGAGGGGGGCTTGTGTGTGTGTGGGATTGGGAAGGGAACGGGGGGAGGGGGTTGAGGACAAATATGTGATACCTTAATCAATAAAGTAATTAAAAAAAAAAAGAAAAAAGAAAGTGCATGTGAGTCAGGGAACCAGGTGGCAAGTTACTGAGCTTCCCTGAGCCTCAGTTACTTTTTTAAAATTCTTTATTGTTGGAAGTATTACATATGTCCCCTTTTCCCCCATTGGCCCCTCCCACCCCACCCCTGTCCCCAGCAGTGTCCTTCACCCCCTATTGTCTGTGTCCATTGGTTATGCTCAAATGCACGCAACAAGTCCTTTGATGGATCTTTACCTCCCTCCCCCCATTCTCCTCTCCCTTCCCTCTGAGGTTTGATGGTCTATTCCAGTGGTCGGCAAACTGCGGCTCGCGAGCCATATGCGGCTCTTTGGCCCCTTGAGTATGGCTCTTCCACAAAATACCACGGCCTGGGCGAGTCTATTTTGAAGAAGTGGCATTAGAAGAAGTTTAAATTTAAAAAATTTGACTCTCAAAATAAATTTCAATCGTACTGTTGATATTTGGCTCTGTTGACTAATGAGTTTGCCGACCAACCACTGGTCTATTAGATACTTCTATGTCGCTGGATCTATTTTTGTTCATCAGTTTATGTTGTTCATTATATTCCATAAATCAGTGAGATCATGTGATACTTACCTTTCTCCAACTGTATTATTTGGCTTAGCATAATGCTCTCTAGGTCCATCCATGCTGCTGCAAATGGTAAGAATTCCTTCTTTTTTACAGCAGAGTAGTATTCCATTGTGTAGATGTATCTTTGTTTTCAACCCATTCATCTGCTAATGGGCACTTAGGCTGTTTCCAAATCTTAGCTATGGTGAATTGTGCCGCTATGAACATAGGGGTGCATATATCCTTTCTGATTGGTGTTTCTCCTTGCTTGGAATATATTCCTAGAAGTGGGATCACTGGGTCAAATGGGAGTTCCATTTTTAAGTTTTTGAGGAAATGCCATACTGTTTTCCACAGTGGCTGCACCAGTCTGCATTCCCACCAGCAGTGCAGGAGGGTTCCTTTTTCTCCACATCCTCACCAGCACTTTTCGTTTGTTGATTTGTTGATGATAGCCATTCTGACAGGTGTGAGATTTACTTCATTGTTATTTTGATTTGCATCTCTCAGATGATTAGTGACTTTGAGCATGTTTTCATATGTCTCTTGGCCTTCTGTATGTCCTCTTTAGAAAAGTGTCTATTTAGGTCCTTTGCCCATTTTTTGATTGGATTGTTTTTCTTCCTTTTGTTAAGTTGTATGAGTTCCCTGTAAATTTTGGAGATTAAACCTTTATTGGAGATAACATTGGCAAATATGTTCTCCCATGCAGTGGGCTTTCTTGTTGTTTTGTTGATGGTTTCTTTTGCTGTGCAAAAGCTTTTTATTTTGATGTAGTCCCATTTGTTTACTTTCTCCTTAGTTTCCAAATATTATCCGTAAAGGGTGTTGGATTTTGTCAAATGCCTTTTCTGCATCAATTGATATGATTATGTGATTTTTGTCTCTCAGTTTCTTTATGTGATGTATAACGTTTATTGATTTGTGGATATTGTACCAGCCTTGCATCCCAAGAATAAATCCCACTTGGTCATGGTGTACAATCTTTCTAATGTGATGCTGGATCTGATTTGCTAGAATTTTGTTGGGGATTTTAGCATTTATGTTCATCAGGGATATTAGCCTATAATTCTCTTTCTTTGTAGTGTCTTTATCTGATTTTGAGATTAGGCTAATGCTGGGTTCATAGAAAGAGCTTGGAAGTGTTCCTTCCTCTTGAATTTTTTGGAATAGTCTGAGGAGGATAGGTTTTAGTTCTTCTTTGAATGTTTGGTAAAACTCCCCTGTGAAGCCATCCGATCTAGGGCTTTTGTTTGCTGGAAGTGTTTTTTATTACTGTTTCAATTTCATCAGTAGTTATCAGCCTATTCAGGTTTTTCTATTCTTCCCAATTGAGTTTTGGAAGCTTGTATTTTTCTAGGAATATGTCCATTTCATCCAGTTTGTACAGCTTGTTGGACTAGAGTTGTTTATAGTTTTATTTTTTGTGTTTTTTGTTTGTTTGTTGTGTGTGTTTTTTTTTTTACAATCCTTTGTATTTCTGTGAGGTTGGTTGTTACTTCATCTCTTTCATTTCTGGTTTTGTTTATTTGGCTCCTCTCTCTTTGTTTCTTGTTGAGCCTTGCTAGAGGTTCACCAATCTTATTTAGCCTTTCAAAGAACAAGTTCTTGGTTCTATTGATTTTTTTTTTATTATTGGTGTGTGTGTGTGTGTGTGTGTGTGTGTGTGTGTGTGTGTGCATTTTAGTCTCTATGTTATTTATTTCTGCTCTGATCTTTATTATTTCCTTCCTTCTGCTCACTATGGGCGTTTCTCTTTCTAATTCTTTAAGCTATAGGGTTAGATAACTTATTACCAGTTTTTCTTGTTTTTTTTTTAAGGTAGGTCTGTAGTGCCTCTCAGGACTGCTTTCACTATGTCTCATAGATTTTTGGATTGTTGTGTTTTCATTGTCATTTGTTTCCAGGATGTTTTTTTTTATTTCTTCTTTGATCTCTTTGGTAACCCACTCACTGTTTAATAGCATGCTATTTAGTCTCCAAGTGTTGATTGTTTTTATTGTAGTTGATTTCCAATTTTATGCCACTGTGATCTGAGAAGATGCTTGATATGATTTGTAGAAACTTAGCCTGTGTCCTAACACGTGGTCTATCTTTGAAAATGTCCCATGTGCACTTTAGAAGAATGTATATTCTGTAGCTCTGTGGTGAAATGTTCTGAAGATGTCAATTAGTTCCAGCTTATCAAATGAATCATTTAGGCCTGCTGCTTCCTTACTGATTTTATGTCTAGAAGATTTATCCAGTGATGTCAATGGGGTATTAAAATCCCCTACTATTAATGTATTGCTGTTGATCTCTCCCTTGATATCTTCCAGAAGTTTTTTTTAATGTATTTGGGAGCTCCTGTATTGGGTGCATATATGTTTACCAGGGTTATATCCTCTTATTGTATCAATCTCTTTAGTATTATGAAGTGGCCTTCCTTATCTCTTGTTATGGCCTTCACTTTGAGGTCTATTTTGTTAAATATAAGTATTGCTACCCCAGCTTTTTTTTTTTTTTTCATTTCCATTTGTCTGAAAGTATTTTTTTCCATCCCTTCTGTGTGATTTCTTTATTCTGAGATGGGTCTCTTGTAGACAGCATATATATGGGTCATGTTTTCTTAACCATTCAGCTACCCTATGTGTTTTTATTGGAGCATATAACCCATTTACATTTAAGGTTATTATTAATAGGTACTTGTTTGTTGCCATTTTTATTTTTTATGTCTGTGTTTCTCCTCCTCTTTCTATTCCTTCTTCTTACACCAGTCCCTTCAGGATTTCTTGCATTGCTTGTTTGGTGATAATAAACTTCCCTAGCCTGTTTTTGTCTGAAAAACTCCTGATTTCACCTTCAATTCTGAATGATAGCCTTGCTGGATAGACCCGTGGTCGGCAAACTGTGGCTTGAGAGCCACATGCGGCTCTTTGGCCCCTTGAGTGTGGCTCTTCCACAAAATACCACGGCCTGGGCGAGTCTATTTTGAAGAAGTGGCATTAGAAGAAGCTTAAGTTTAAAAAATTTGGCTCTCAAAAGAAATTTCAATCATTGTACTGTTGATATTTGGCTCTGTTGACTAATGAGTTCGCCGACCACTGGGATAGACAATTCTTGGATTCAGTCCCTTGCTTTTCATTCCATTCCCTTCTGGCCTGATGTGTTTCTATTGAGAAATCATTTGATAGTTTAATGGGATATTCCTTGTAGTTAACCTTCTGTTTCTGTCTTGCATCCCTTAAGATTCTTCCTTCGTTGTTAACGTTTGCCATTGCAATTACAACGTTTCTTGGTTTAGTTCTTTTTGGATTCATCTTGTTTGGGACTCTCTGTGCTTATATGACTTTTTTCTTCCCCAAGTCAGGCAAGTTTTCTGTCATTATTTCTTCAAATAGATTTTCTATTCCTTCCTCAGCTTCTACTCCTTCTTGCAGCCCTATTATGCAAATGTTGCTTCATTTCATATTGTCCCAAAGCTCCCTTAAACTCTGTTCCTGGTATTTTATTTTTTTTCCAGTTGCTGTTCAGATTGGGTGTGTTTTTTTCCTACCCTGTTTTCTAACTTGCTGATTTGGTCCTCATCTTCTTCTAGTCTACTGTTGAAACCTTCCATTGTGTTCTCTATTGCAGCTATGTCATTCTTCATTTCCTCTTGATTCTTACACATGTTGGTGAATTTCTCATCCAGATGTTTGAGCATCCTTATAGCCATTACTCTGAATTCTTTCTCTGACAAGTTGCTTGCCTCTATTTCATTTAGTTTGTTTACTGGCAATTCTTCCTTTTCTTTCTTTTGGGGTTTGTTTTTTTTGTCTTCCCATTTTTGCTCTCCCTTTGTATTTGTTTCTATGTAATGTGAGTTGCTGTCACTTTCTGGCCCTGGGCAAACTGCTTAAGGTCCGAGAGGTTGAAGCCCCTAATGGTCCAATGGTCTTGTACTCCTTAGTCCAGAGGCAGGATCTGCCTTGAGTCTTACACCTTTATTGTCTCTGCTCTGAGTTGTACTCCCTTCCCCCACAGATCTGGTCTCTCAGTTGTCTGTTGTAGATGCTTGAGGTCAACAGGGGCATCTACACAGTTCCTCTGGTGTGCAACTCCCTGTGAGGTACCAGAGCCCTCTGGCATGCAATTCACTGTGCAGCCCTTGTGCTTGCACCAGGGTGGCACCCTAGGACCCTCTGGCATGTACTTGCAGTATGGTCCTGGGGCCTGGGCAGGGCACAGCATCTGTTGTCTGCAGGTTATACCATCAGCACAGTCCTGGAGTAGTGCAGGGTCCTGGAGCCCAGGCAGGGAAGTGTGGCACAGGAGGTCTCTCTACCATGCACTCATTGTGAACATCTGGGAGCCTGTGATGAAGTAGCGCACCACTCACTGCAGGGACACAGTGGTGGTCCCTTGCAAGTTATGGCTGGCAAGTGGCTCACTGCTCGGGTTTGGGATGGTGTCCAAGGCCAGTATGGATATTGGTGTGGCTGCACTCCTGGCTTCCACTGCTCCACTCTTCAAGATGGTGTGGGCTCCGTTCCAGAGCCACCTGCAGTCTGGGAGTACCTGTGGCAGTAGCAGGAGCTCTTTGTCCAAGAGAGCCTGGTCTGCCAGTCCCAGAGACTCTTGCAAGATCTGTCAGTCACTCATCCACACACACACCACACATCCATACACTCCCCTCTCACTCCTTTACTCACTCACACTCTCTGCTGGCCTCCATGTTGGGAACCCTCTCAAAGGCTCAGTTTCCCCAAGTGTCAAATTATACCTGCTGGGCTAGTAAGAAAATTTGAAGAGCTCAGTCAGATGGAGGCCTATTGCAGTGCCTGGCTCCCAGTAGGGACTCAATAAATGCCAGCTTCGCCCAGCCAGTGTGGCTCAGTGGTTGAACTTCAACCTATGAACCAGGAAGTCAAGGTTCAATTCCTGGTCAGGATACATGCCCGGGTTGCAGGCTCAATCCCCAGTGTGGGTTGTGCAGGAGGCAGCCAATCAATGATTCTATCCCACCATTAATGTTTCTATCTCTCCCTCTTCCTTCCTCTCTGAAATCAATAAAATTATATTTTTAAAATAAATACATGCCAGCTTCCTCAGTTCCTTCCACTGTGTCTAGAACAGCTGCCAGGGAATGCCCACAACACAATGGAGCAATGAGTTGTCTCACAAGCAGAAGTAGATGAGCCTAGTGTAGATTTCTTTAATCCAAACAATTTATGAATGCATCCCATGTAATGTTTTGGGAGAATAAGGACTGGGATAGTGTGGAATAAAAGAAAATTTTGAAAAACCCTCTTTCTGGAGGACCTAGTTGAAGGTGGGGAGGTAAACTATTGAGTGTAAGAGATTCTGCTAAAGCAGAGTAATTTGAAGTTTAGTCATTACTATTTCTGCCTTGAATGTCAATAAAAAAGGTATTAGAGGGAGCTAATGAGGAAATAAAACATAGTCAATGGCCCAGTTTTCTGTGCTCATGGAGGAAACTCTTAGTAGATGTAATAGATTAGTAAATCTATTCTAGTCTTTCCTTGCTCCCACCAGAGATCCAGAAATAGGAAGGTCCCTGAAACCAGATGATGATAATTCCTGTCACACAGCTCCCCTGACAACTGCTTATAGCAGTGGTTCTCAACCTTTCTAATGCCGCGACCATTTAATACAGTTCCTCATGTTGTGGTGACCCCCAACCATAAAATTATTTTTGTTGCTACTTCATAACGGTAATTTTGCTACTGTTATGAATCATAATGTAAATATCTGTGTTTTCCAATGGTCTTAGGTGACCCTGCTAGCGGTTCTCAACCTGTGGGTCATGAACCGCTGCTGTAGAGCCTAAGACCATCGGAAAACACAGATATTTACATTACGATTCATAACAGTAGCAAAATTACCGTTATGAAGTAGCAACAAAAATAATTTTATGGTTGGGGGTCACCACAACATGAGGAACTGTATTAAAGGGTTGTGGCATTAGAAAGGTTGAGAACCACTGGCTTATAGGACTCTTCCTAGAGAGGCAGGTCACTGTAAGGCAGTATATCCAAATATCCAGTCACCTGTGGGCCACCTTCTCTCTTTTTACAATATCCACTATTGACCGTGAGAAGAATATACCTGTTGAAAAGACTCCTCATGGTTAATTGGGCTCAAGTTCATAACTGGAGTCTAGCAGCCATTGTTTGCAGAGGCCTTTTATGCACATTGCATACCAGAGAAAAGCCACAGGCTTAGCTGTCAACCCTTATAAGAGAACTCCTTGAATCATATTTCAACTAATAAGACTGAGATGTTCCTTGTCCAATCAGAGCTGTGGCTTTAGCCTCATTTGCATCTTCATTGACCAATCAGAGCAGCTCCATTCAAACCAATCAGGACAGTGCATTTTGGACCAATAAAACTGAGAATTTGTAGTCCTCATTTGCATGAGGACAGACTACTCAAGGACCAGGAGCAGGCACTCTTCTCTATAAAAGCCAACTTCCCCTCTGTCTCTGTGGAACACACTTTCAGTTTCCATTGAAGACCACATTTCCCAAGCTGCAGCACCAACATCAGGATGGGAGTACAGGGCCATCTCACCCACGTTGTTTCATAGCTATGCTGTATCACAACTGTTTGCATTGAATAAAGTCTTTCTCTCCCTTCAACACACCCCAAATTGGGGCCTTCTGTTAGAGTTAAATTGGCCATAATGACCTTAAGTTCACACCACATACCACCTGAACTATTATTTCATTAATATTTTCCTTTAAATTTCTCACTCTTTTACTTAAAGAAACTGTATCCCTCGTGTAAATGGAAAACCACTACCACATGACCTAAATTAAATAAACCATACAATAAATGCATTGCTATTAAAATAAAAATATTCATATATGTTCTACCTACAAGCATAAGATGAACTCCCACTCCCAGGAGAACATGGGCCCACTTTGGGAAGCCAGCTCAAGACAAGATCACTGCCTTGAAGGTGAAGCCTGTGCTGAGATAGCCCCAATGGCAAAGCGTCTGCCTAAACTGGAAACCAGGTTGGAGTGGGAGGGCTCTGATGAACAACTGGTTTAGAACATGGTCTTGCCCTAGAATCTCCTCCCAGATTATGGAAATTTAGATGGCACCCACCCATATGGACAGGCAGGGAGCTGGGCCAGAAGACAGACAAGTGAGGGAGCAGCCACAACATCCTGGCTCTTGGTGGCTCAGACTGCACTCACTGTTGGATACAAAACCTGCACTCAGGAAACTTGTCTATTTAATATGTTGCTAATTGTATTTTTTGCAATGATTTCTTCCTTCCTCTCCTGTATTATTTTACAAATGTTCTGTGGAGAATGCCAGATGTCTCAAGGGCCTGGTCCCCGGGTGGGTTAATAAACAGCAGGCTCCAGGCCACCTAGAGTTGTATGGACAGTGGAGTCAGTGAGGACTCCAAGAGGAAAAGGAAACTGAAGAAATGTGTCCTTACTCCACCTGGAAACCCTCCTTCTATAACTCTTGCCTGCTGAGAACATGGAAGGGCTTCTTTCTTATTCTTACTTTTGTTTTTCATGAGGGTCACCAGCTCCTTACTATTCACTCAGAGATCAAATAGCAAAGGAAATTTCTAGATGATATTTTTAATGATAAATTTGGGTGTTTTGATAATTAACCTTTCATAGATCCATTTTTTATTCTTCATCTTACAGTAATTGAGAATGGACAGGTTTCTAAGCAATCAGAAAACTTCTTGATAAACAAATAAAAACAGGCTTTTTGCATGGAGAGAGGGGTAGGTTTATCTACTCTTTTTACCAGAAAATGGGTTCAAAGAAGTCTGCCACCTCTTGCCTTTTCCCTTCCTCTCCATTCCATGGGTCTTTTTCTCTCCAGGATGTCTGATTGGCTGTCACAGTATGGTGTGACTTAATGGGTCAGATTACAAAGAACAGAGAATCAAAGAAATCCTAGGGTTTAGGGAAGGCCAGGTCTACACCCATCCACATACAGTAGAGAAGGGTGACAGAACTGACTGGGTGTAGGGCTGTAGCTTCAAAAGTGTGTGAAGAGTCCAGAGGAAACTGACTATACAACAAAGACTTAAGTCCAGGTAATTCTAATCTATAAAACAATGGGCAATTCCAACTTCCAAGAGGGCCTGGAAAACAAGGCAAAATACACACCTCATAGTCAGGCCACAAACTGATCTGTCCAGCACATGGAAAGAGGCTTAACTAGTCATCAGGGAACTGCAATTCCAAACCACAATGAGATGCCAGTTCACACCCACTAGGATAATATAATAAACAAGACAAACAATAACAAATGTTGGTGAAGGTGTAGAGAGATTGAAACTCTTGTGGTGCATTGCTGGTGGGAATGTAAAAGGGGCAGCCACTAAAGAAAACAGTACAGCAGTTCCTCAAAGCAAAAAGTACCCAAAACAATTGAAAGCAGGAACTGAAACAGATATTTGCATGCCCATGTTCATAGAAGCACAATACCCAAGAGGTGGAAGCAAACCAAATATCCATCAATGGATAAACAAAATGTAATCTTGGATGGCGACTGGCAAGAAGGTAGGGAGGGAGAGTGTGTGAGAGAGTGAGGGAGCGATAGAGGAGTGTGTGGCTGTGAGTGGGTGTGTGTGAGTGAAATAGGGACAGTTAGATCCTGCGGGTCTGCCAGAGGACTGCCAAACTGGGCAGTCATGGACGGCGAAATCTCCCGCTGTCACTGCAAACACTCCAGGATGACCAGCATGGGCACAGAGATCACACCATCTTGAAAAAGGAACTGCTTGAGATTAGGATCCTAGCCTCACCACCACCTGATCTGGTCTCAGACCCAAACCGGGATCCTACAGCCACTGGGGACAGGGACCTGCGACCACAGCTGCAGACCCACAGACACCAAGAGTCCAGACATCCCTGCAGCAGATTTCTGTGAGTCACAGAGCCCATCCTCCTCCCCGCAGGCTCACAGCAGTGCTATAGGAACTGCTAGACCCGCCCCTCTCATAGGGTGGCAGCTCCCTGAATTTGAGCCTGGAAGCGCCCTCGCAGACATGGGGAATCTGTTCCCCACAGTGCGCAATTACAGGACCAAGTCCCACGCCCACACAGGGCGGCGCCACTGCTGGATTTTGAGCCTGGTTATGTGCGTGCCCACTGGGAATCTGTCCCCACACAGCGCGCAACCGCGAGAACACACAGCACACCCACACAGAGCTTCTCTGCTACAGGAATTTGAGCCTGGGAATGTGCACGCAGACACTGGGAATCTGTTCCCAACAGTGCACAATTGTGTGACCAAGCCCCACGCCCACACAGGGCGGCACCACTGCCGGATTTTGAGATTGGGCATGCACGCGCCCACTGGGAATCTGTCCCACACTGTGCGCAATCGCGAAAACAGAACCCACATCCACACAGAGCTGCTCCGCTAATTCTGTGGCATGCTCACAGACACTGGGTATCTGTTCCCCACAGTGCGCAATTGTGCGACCAGACCTCACGCCCACACAGGGCAGCAGTGCCACCCGACATTGATTCTGGACAAGCGCACAGGGAACTCTGTTCTCTGCAGTGCAGGAGTGGACCCCCTGCTGACACTGCTTGGCTGTGCAACCCAGTCCCCCAAGCAGATCAGAGACCCTGATTCCCTGCGCGAGAGGTATCACTGAGCACCAGTGATTTGACTCTGATTCCAATCACATGCACCCGGGATCCCTGATTCCCAGTGCATGCACACTAAGAGCCAGTGACTCCAATTGTCAGCACACGCACACACAGGGACCCTGATTCTTGGCATGAGGCCGCACCAAGAAACAGACTCTGACACTCAATTCACGGTGCAGACACAGGGGGACTCTGACTCCTGGCACTTGCTAGGGGACCCTGATTTTTGGCACATGCCAGTGGGGTCTCTTTATCAGCACGGTGCAGGCAGGGTCCCTGACTCTCAGTGCGTGCAGGAGGCTGCAATGAGCACTAGTGATTCGGATCTTGGGCTAACGTGGCTCCCAGCAACCCACGGCAGCCACACGCTTTAGTGTCGGAGCTCTTCAGTGACACTCGAGTGGTGCGAAGCACCCACTGCACACAGCCCAGGCCACAGCAAGTCGGCATTTGAACCTTCTGGTGATAGTTAGAATGGGGCGGCAACATCATAATCCCCAGAGGAAAGAAAAAGAGGAATCACCAAGAAAGGAAATAAGTGAAATGAAAGCATGCAACATGACTGAAAAAGAATTCAGAGTAATAGTCGTACAGTTCATACACCGGACGGATGAGAAAATCAACAACCTATGCAAAAATCAGGAAGAAATCAAAAGTGATATAGCTATAATCAAAAACACCATGGCCCTGGCCGGCTTGGCTCAGTGGATAGAGCGTCAGCCTGCGGACTGAGGGGTCCTGGGTTCGATTCCGGCCAAGGGCACATGCCTGGGTTGCGGGCTCAATCCCCAGTGGGAGGTGTGCGGGAGGCAGCCGGTCAGTGATTCTCTCTCATCGTTGATGTTTCTATCTCTCTCTCCTTCTCCCTTCCTCTCTGAAATCAATAAAGAAATATATTTAAAAGAAAAAAACAAAAACAAAAAACACACCATGGTAGACTAGAAGAATCAGAGGACAGAATTAGTGAGTTAGAAGATAAGCTAGTGAAACAAGCCCAATCTGAACAGCAAATGGAGAAAAAAGTTAAAAAGCAGGAGGAGAGTGTAAGGGAGCTTTGGGACAACACGAAATGAAGTAACATACGTATAATAGGACGGCCAGAAGGACAAGAAGAGCAGCAAGGATTAGAAAATCTATTTGAAGAAATAATGACAGAAAACTTCCCTGACATGGGGAAGAAAAAAGTTATGTAAGTACAGAGCGGCCCAAACAAGATGAATCCCAAAAGACCCACATCAAGATACGTCATAATTACAATGGCAAATCTTAACGACAAAGAGAGAATCTAAAAGGCTGCAAGAGAGAGACAGAGAGTTACCTACAAAGGATCCCCCATCAGATTATCAAATGATTTCTCAACAGAAACACATCAATGGAAGGAAGTATACAAAGTGATGCAAAGCAAAGGACTGAATCCAAGAATACTCTATCCAGTAAGACTATCAATCAAAATTGAAGGGGAAATCAGGACCTTTGCAGACAAAAAAAGGCTTAGGGAATTTATCACTACCAAGCTAGCAATGCAAGAAATGCTGTAAAAAGAAGAAATAGAAAGGGAGGAAGGAACATAGGCTTAAAGCACAGAAATGGCTACAAACAAGTACCTATCAATAATAACCTTAAACATAAATGGATTAAATTCTCCAATCAAAAGAAATCGAGTGACTGAATGGATAAGAAAACATGATCCATATATGCTGTCTACAGGAGACTCACCTCAGAACAAGGGACTCACACAGACTGAAAGTGAAGGGATGGAAAAATATCTATCAGGCAAATGGATATAAAATAAAAGCTGAGGTAGCAATACTTATATCTGACAAAATAGACCTCAAAGTGAAGACCGTAACAAGAGACAAGAAAGGCCATTTCATAATTCTAAAGGGATCAATACAAGAAGAGGATATAATCTGGTAAACATATATGCACCCAATGCAGGAGCACCCAAATACATAAAAAAAAAACTTCTCGAAAATATCAGGGGAGAGATTGACAGCAACACAATCATAGTAGGAGACTTTAATACCCCACTAACATCACTGGATAAATCCTCTAGACAAAAAAATAGCAAAGAAACATCAATCCTAAATTACTCACTAGATCAGATGGACTTAATCGACATCTTCAGAACATTCCACCCCAAAACTACAGAATATATATTCTTTTCAAGCACACATGGGACATTTTCAAAGCTAGACCACATATTGGGACACAGGCAAAGTCTCTCCAAATTCAAGAGGATTGAAACAATATCAAGCATTTTCTCAGATCACAATGGCATAAAATTAGAAATCAACTACAGTAAAAACAATCACAAAAATTCAAACACTTGGAGGCTGAATAGCATACTATTAAACAATGAGTGGGTTACTAAAGATATCAAAGAAGAAATAAAAAAAATCCTGGAAACAAACAACAATGAAAACACAACAATCCAAAATCTTCTGGACACAGTGAAAGCAATCCTGAGAGGGAAGTTCATAGCATTACAAGCCTACCTCAAAAAAACAAGAAAAAAATGGTAATAAATCATCTAACTCTGCAACTTGAAGAATTAGAAAGAGAGAAACAAGAAAAGCCCAGTGTGAGCAGAAGAAATGAAATAATAAAGATCAAAGTGGAAATAAATGACATAGAGACAAAAAAAAAAACAACAACAACACACACACACAAAAAAAAAAAAACAATACAAAAGATCAATGAAACCAAGAGCTGGTTCTTTGAAAGGATAAACAAGATTGAGGAACCTCTAGCCAGGCTCACCAAGAAGCAAAGAGGGAGGACCCAAATAAACAAAATCAGAAATGAAAGAGGTGAAATAACAACAGACCCCACAGAAATACGAAAAATCGTAAAAAAAATACTATGAACAACTCTATTCCAACAAACTGGTCAACCTAGAAGAAATGGACACATTCTTAGAAAAATACGAACTTCCAAAACTCAACCAGGAGAAATAAAAAAATCTGAATAGGCCGATAACTATGGAGGAAATTGAAGCAGTAATCAAACAACTTCCAACAAACAAAAGCCCTGGACCAGATGGCTTCACAGGGGAGTTTTATCAAACATTCAGAGAAGAAATAAAACCTATCTTCCTCAGACTATTACAAAAAATTCAAGAGGAAGGAGCACTTCCAAACTCTTTCTATGAAGCCAGCATCATCCTAATCCCAAAACCAGATAAAGACAATATAAAGAAAGAGAATTACAGGCCAAGATCCCTCATGAACATAGATGCCAAAATTCTTAACAAAATTCTAGCAAATCGAACCCAGCATTACATTAGAAAGATCATACACCATGACCAAGTGGGATTTATTCCGGGGATGCAAGGATGGTACAATATCCGCAAATCAATAAATATGATACATCACATAAACAAATTGAGAGATAAAAACCATATAATCATATCCATTGATGCAGAAAAAAAGCACTTGACAAAATCCAACACACTTTCTTGATTAAAACTCTTAGCAAGGTGGGAATACCTCAACATAATAAAAGCCATATATGACAAACCCACAGCCAATATCATACTCAATGGGCAAAAACTAAAACCATTTTCCCTAAGAACAGGAACAAGACAGGGATGCCCACTCTCACCACTCCTGTTCAACATAGTACTGGAAGTACTAGCCATTGCAAGTAGACAAGAAGAAGAAATAAAAGGCATCCAAATTGGAAAAGAAGAAGTAAAACTGTCATTATTCACAGATGACATGATATTGTATATAGAAAACCCCAAAGACTCCATCAAAAAACTACTAGACTTAATAAATGAATTCAGCAATGTAGCAGGATACAAAATTAACACCCAGAAGTCTATGGCTTTTCTATACACCAATAATGAACTCATAGAAAGAGAAATTTAAAAAAGCAATCCCATTTACCATTGCAACAAAAAAATTAAGATACCTAGGAATAAACTTAACTAAGGAGACAAAGGACCTGTACCCAGAACAAAATGTAATCTTTACATACAATGGAATATTATTCAGCCTTAAAAAGGGAGGAAATTCTGACACATGCTACAACATGGATGAACCTTGAGGTCATTATGCTAAGTGAAACAAACCAGGTACAAAAAGACAAATATTGTATGATTTCATTTATATAGGGTCCCTAGAATAGTCAAATTTATAGGGCCAGAAAGTAGAAGAGTGGTTTATAAGGGACTGGGGGGAGGGGAAATATGGTGTTACTGTTTAGTGGGTATGGTTTCAGTTCTGGAAGATGAAATTTTCTGGAGATGGCTGCACAACACTGTGGATGTACTAATAACACTAAAATGTACACTTACAAATGGTCACAATGGTAAATTGTATGTTATGTATATTTTATCTCACACACACACACACATACCTGCCCAATACTAAAGGCAAATGAAGAGAAAAGCATGGAGTGATCACGGCCCCCTAAGGCTCTCACCCCTGCTTATAACCCAGAGAGACATCTTGGGGTGGGGGATGTACCACTCTAGATGCTCATTGGAAAGGGACATGAAGCAAGGAAGAAAACAAGGGGCCCCTCTGAGTGCCTTCTGGAGGCAGGCGGTATTGCACTAGACAGGGAAGGAGGTAAGGACAGGAGAAACAAGTGGCAAGTCAGGAGAACTGTGCGTGGGGAGGGGCACTGAGGAGGTACTGTGGGTGCTGCTTGCAGACAAGTACTTGTTCTCCCCAGTGAGAAATTCTGAGGTTTCCAGCAGCCTCCCTCAACCCAAACAAACCCCAACAAGGACAGAAACCATCCAACCCCATCAGTTATTCTGCGAGTGGCTATTTAAATGCAGGCTCTGTGCTAAAGGCTGGTGGTGTCAAGAAGGAACCAGAGCCCTGGCCGGGTGTCTCAGTTACCTGAGCGTCATCTGTACACCAAAAGGTCACGGGTTCGATTCCCAGTCATAGCACATACCCAGGTTGAGGGATTGATCCCGGGTTGGGGTGTGTAGGAGAGGCAACTGATCTATGTTTCTCTCTCACATGGATGTTTCTCTATCTCTCTCCCTCTCTCTCTAAAATCAACCAAAAAAAAAAAAAAACCCAAAAAACAAACAAATAAAAACATCCTCGGGTGAGGATTTTAAAAAGGAGGAAGAAGTGGAAGAGGGGGAGCAGGGGAAAAAAGGGGAGGAGGAAGAGGAACCAGAGATGAAACATGCTTTCAGACAACTCACAGACTTTTAAGGAAAACAGCCAAATACACCACTAACTATAACCCAAGGGAGAAATCACCAGAGGCCCTGGAATAAATCTGACTAAGCACTATGGAACTGACAAGAGGGAGAAATGCTGTCTGGCTGGAAGAGACTGGGGGGACCTCGGAGAAGAGGACATTGAGAGATGGGCAGAGAAGGCTCTGTGTTTTTTTTTCTGCTCAATGTTCTTCTTGATAAATAAGCTCCTCTTCTTATACTCATAATTTACAATATCCCAGACTGACTTCCTCAACCTATTTCTTACAGCAGAACTTTGTGTTAGCTTTACATATAAAATCTTAGTGAGAACAAATTAGTTTGCATAGCCTGTCAGAGCAGGTAAGACTTGAACAAGTGACTGACATGTAACCACAGAGACACCAATTACTATATCAAATATTGATCATGCAAATATATTTAGACATATAGAGTTGAAATTGTCAACCTGCAAATGAAATTTGATACCACATTTTTGTGTCTGTGAGATGCCAAATACATCAATGCAAACTGAAAACATTTTAGCCATTATGTACTTTTTTAACATGATGCCAGGTGCACAAGTATTTGGAAATGTATATATTCAGTTTGGGGGCCAAATATATGGCACTGGAATGTTGAACAATATAAAAAATTAATTGTTGAAGTCTTTGGATACCAAGCTCAAGAGTTTGGACTCAACTCAAATGCCACCATCAAAATGAGAATTACCCCCTCTCCCCACCACAGCTGCACAGGACACACCAGAAATCAGTAGGGTATGCTACCCACTCCACAGAAATGGCTGCTTGGCTCAGTGTGGAGAAGACAAACAGAGTTGTGCAAGCCAGGCCGCAGGGATGAGGAGAGCTCACAAGCCACAAGAAAGACCCATCATGTCACAGATAGAAGCAGAGCTGTGGCATACAATGCTCAGCGAGGCCCTTAGGAAGCCTGTGAGGCATGTGCCACTGCTGGCCATTTATAATGGTAGGAACTCCTGAGGGCATAAGTCCTGAGGGCTTCTCCCTATAGCAGCCACCCTGCTGCTGACTCAAACTCCAGCTGGAACAGGGGCAGAAAGTCTAGTTCTCCAGTTTTTTTAATTTTATTGTTGAAAGTATTACATATGTCCCCTTTTCCCCTCCATTGTCTTCTCCCAGCCTGCCCCAGCCCTCCAGCACAGGCCTTCACCTACCGCCCCCCCCCCCCCCCGCCCATTGTCTGTGTCCATTGGTTATGCTTATATGCATACAAGTTCTTTGGTTGATCTCTTACCCCCCTCCACCTCTTGCCTACCCTCCCCTGCCTTCCCTCCGAGGTTTGACAGTCTGTCTGATGATTCTATGTCTCTGGATCTATTTTTGTTCATCTGTTTATGTTGTTCATTATATTCCACAAATGAGTGAGAGCATGTAAAACTTAACTTTCTCTGACTGGCTTATTTGGCTTAGCATAATGCTCCCCAGGTCCATCCATGCTGTTGTAAATGCCAAAAGTTCTTCCTTTTTTACAGCCTCATAGATTTCCATTGTGTAGATGTACCACAGTTTTTTAATCCACTCATCTGCTGATAGGCACTTAGGCTGTTTCCAAATCTTAGCTATTGTAAATTGTGCTGCTATGAACATAGGGGTGCATATATCCTTTCTGATTGATGTTTCAGGTTTCTTGGGATATATTCCTAGAAGTGGGATCACTGGGTCAAATGGGAGTTCAATTTTTCGTTTTTTGAGGAAACTCCATACTGTTCTCCACAGTGGCTGCACCCGTCTGTATCCCACCAGCAGTGCACGAGGGTTCCTTTTTCTCTGCATCCTCACCACCACTTGTCGTTTGTTGATTTGTTGATGATAGTCATTCTGACAGGTGTGAGGTGGTACCTCATTGTTGTTTTGATTTTCATCTCTCAGATGATTAGTGACTTTGAGCATTTTTTTCATATGCTTCTTGGTCTTCTGTATGTCCACTTTCGAAAAGTGTCCTTTGCCCATTTTTTGATTTGATTGTTTATCTTCCTTTTGTTAAGTTGTATGCGTTCCCTAATAGGCAGCAAAATATCAGATCTAGTGCATAGCAATATGTTTACCGACACATCTCCTAGGACTGGAAACTAAGGAGAAAATAAACAAATGGGATTACATGAAAATAAAAAGGTGAAATAGAGTTGGGCAGTAACTGAGTTGGCACACCAAAAGAAAGCATCAACAAAAATAACAAGAAAGCCCACTGCATGGGAGAACATATTTGCCAATGTTATATCTGATAAGGATTTAATCTCCTTCAGTTTTTAAAGCCCTCCATCCTCAGGATTACTAATTCCTCTGCTATTTTTTTCTCCAGTCCCACTGTACCAGCAGGCAAAATACCATGACAGTCTGCCCTGACAGGGAGCTGGGAATGCTGAATACTGTTGACTGGGTTGGGTCGGGCTGGGTACTGGGATTGGCCGCTGCTGCAACTCCTTAGCCTTGCCTTCATGCCTGCCCCCACAGGCTTCCTCTTCCTCTGGAAGCTGTCCTTTGCCTCTTGCCTGGGTCAGCTGGGCAGCCGACAGGCACCTGGCATATGCCCTGGGCTAAACAAACTAATGGCTGCACCTCCTGACCAAAGAAAGGATTTCAGGTGTGTGTGTGGAGGGGGCGGGGGGAGATGTGTTGATGGATTGAGCAGAGGTCTGGAGAAATCCAAGAAATGGATAATCCAGACCCACCACTTGGAATGCAAAAGCGCATGCTCAGGTGGCCACACTCTGCCCCTGTGGACTGGCCCTCCCCATCGCCAAGGGCCTCCTGCTGCTGGCCTGCAGCCAGTGGTGTGATCTGGAGAGGCCAGAGGTCACACAGCAGGTCCTAGAGAAGTGTGCAGCCCCATCCCCACCCCCAGGCCAGCAGAGTGACATCCTGGGGAAAGATCTAGCCCCGCCCCATCCCCACTCCCTCTGTGTGGAAGAGAGAGGTGGAATTTGAGTTTCTCCTGAGCCTGTGTGTTCAGGCTGTGGGATCTTGGCCATCCCGCCACAGAACTGAGTGATTCTTCCTTTATTAAATCTGCAGGAACAGCAGAGGGAGTAGAGAGTAATCCATGTCAGAAGGTGAGTTGGGGATTTGATGTGGAGTGTGGCAGCTACTGAGCAGACTGCAAGGAGCAGTCATATTTGGGTTGGGGTGGGGGAGCTCAGTTACTGTCCAATGTAGTGGCCTGGACTTTTTAGACCCATCTGTGAGCCAGGAGAGTCTGAGACAAAGCGACTCACCCCAACACCTCTGGCCAGAGCAGCTCAGAAGTGTTAACCTGCTAGGTGGCGCTCAGGCTGTGCAAGTTCCCATCCTGGCCCAGATCTCCAACCTGTCTATTTTTCCCACCTTTCATCACCTAACGCACACCTATTCATCCTTCCTAACTCTTATCAGACCTCCCTTCAATTCCAGTCCAGGGTCTTCTCTCAGCACCCTGTGTACTATCTCTATCATAGGGGGCTCCGACAGAGCAGTGCGGACATTTTATTTGATCAAGTAAAGGCATTTAAAAAAAATGTCATTTACTATAATCAAGATTTCATAAACAAGAGGATATTTTAACATCAAAAAGTTGGAATGACAATTTCAGAATTTTAGAAACTGAATACACTTGGCTTTATGAAAAACTATATCATCGCCCTGGCCAGGTAGCTCAGTTGGTTAGAGCGTTGTCCCAATACGCCAAGGTTGAAGGTTCCATCCCCAGTCAGGGCACATACAAGAGTCAATCAATGAATGCATAAATAAGTAGAACAACAAATGGATGGTTCTCTCTTTTTCTCTCTCCCTCCCTTCCTGCCCCCTCTCTAAAATCAATCAATCAATAAATAAAACTATATCATCATTCTTCTCATTTTTTTAACTCAGAAGAGTGAAAACTCTGTGAAGGATGAGTATTTATTTGCATTTGGGAACTACAGGCCTAAACAGCAATTAGACAAATAAAAGCCTGTCTTGGAGTATATGGGAGCACTTCGCCTGAATTTAGACTGCACACTGAAGTTTACCAGGCCACCTGTACATGCTCACAACACCCTGCCATGGAGGGATCATTATTTCCATTTTAAACATGAGGAAACCAAGGCTCAGAAAAAGTGAAATTGCTTGCCTAAAGCCATACAAGTAGTGAAGACTCCAAATCTTTGGTCTCCTGGGCCATGTTGCCTCAACATGATGGTGTCTGCAATTCAATTTAAGAAGTATTTCTTGAATACAGACCCCATATTCTATTAGATGCAAAGTTAAAGAGGGCTTGTCCCATGTCCTCACAGAGCAATAGGAACACTACAGATAACTTAAATAACATCACTCTCCCAAGCTGTTGTGACAAGGAATGGCACAACTTATGAAGCTTCATAGTATGAGGCCAGGCATCCAGCAGGCTTTCAATAAATATTAGTTTCCTAACTTCCTTCCTTTCCTTCTTCAAAGCATCCGCAAATGATGTGAAAAACAGTCCTGCTGCCCACAAGCTCCCATACCTCCCAGGTTCAATGCAGTCTGCTTCAGAGCACATGAAAGTGCTGGGATCTTCTTGAATTGTGTCCCTAATATTTGATGTGGTTCATCCCAGTTCTTTTAGTCCATTACTGGGAGCTAAGGGTAAGTGCACCTGAGAGACCAGGTTAGGAAGAGAGGAGCCAGGAGTCAAGAACCAGCTTGAGTGAAGAGAGGGAAAGGTCTGGTAGGCCAGCCAAGGGGCAGGAATTTTTCACTCCTGGTGTGTGAGAAGGCTCAGCATGGGGCAGGAAAGAGAAAATAAAGGACTAATTGTTTGATTTTGCCAGAATGGCAGGGAGGGATGGGTAGGAGTAAGAAAAAAAGAAAGTAAAGGAGGTTGGGTGCCCAGGTGAAGGATCTGAGGCAGAGGATGAAGATTTGCTGAGTCCTCGAATCTCCTGTCTAGACCAGCTACCATATGGGAAAATCCTTGGCAACTTCTCCACTGACAATGCAAATAGAAAAGAAAGCTTGATGGTGAGTCAGGCTCTGTGCTGGGCCCTTTACCACTCATACAGTTTCCATGGGTCTTACAACTCTGGAGCAGCAAGTCATATTAGTCTCATTTTACAGATGAAGAAACTGAAGCTCAGAGAGACTAGGAAGCTATCCCAAGATCACACATCTAGCAAGTGATAGAATGGGAGTAAATGCTTTCAAATCCACTCTTCTACATACACCCTCTATTCCAATCAGATTATTTTACTCACCCAGTGACCCACTAAGCAAAAAAAGTTGTAAGTGACTTTTGAGAAAGACTTGAGAAACAGAGACAAGTTGTGAAGCTTATTTGAATAGTCCAGATGTAAAACAATATGGCCTCCAACCAAGGCAGCAGTAAAAGAGTTGGAAAGGATAAGACACATGTGAATGTGAAGCCAGATGACTTCCTTTTCAGTCTCCTTTGCACGCTCATCTTTTTCTACCTAACTCTTGGTATTTACCGAGGCTTGGTCTTAGGCCCTGTACTCTGTACAGCCTCCCTAGAAGATTCAGCCACAATCCCAGCTGAGCACCCCCAAATGTGATCTTCAGCCACTGCTGTTCTGATAAACTGGTTGAGACAGGGGCAGGGAGGGGTCACCACTTTGTAGCATTTGTCAACTTCCTTTCTTGCTATAAACACTTTCATCATAAACAATTTAAAGTAACCAATGGTTGGATAACCAGCTTACAAAATTCCTCAATATTTAAACAATAAGCTTTCAGGAGCCAGCAAGAGTCAGCTCCAGAACACCACTGAATTTGCCCAGCCTTCTCCTCTAAATCCTGGGTCCATTTATCTGAATAGTCTGCTGCATACTTGACCCCTACTCTTGGATGTTTCAATGGTACCTCAAAATTGACATTCCCCAAACTGAATGCATGATCTTTCCCCACAAAACCCAGTCCTCTTCTGGGTACTTCAGAATATAATCACCATCTATCCACCTGGATATACAAGGCAGGAAACCCTAGGAGCCTTTCTTGAAGGCTCATTCTCTGTTCTCTCCTCACACTCAATCTGTCACCAAATCCTATCTATTTTTCTTCCTTAATAGCTCTTGAATTCCCACAGTCCCCAGATACCACCTAAGTCTAAGCCACCACCCCAGAGGTCTCCCCTGGACTATGGCAATGGCCCCCTGACTGGTATCCTGGTTTTCATCCTGGCCTCCTCCAAACCAATCTCCACATTGAAGCCAGAGTGACAGAGGGATCAGTTCAAAATGTAGATGAAAATGTTCAAAAGCAAAACTGGGAGGGGATTACAGGCCCTCCTCACACATGCTCCTCTCACTCCTCCAGCCACACTGGCATTCTTTTGGTCCCTTAAATACACTACATTCCTTCCCACTATAGGGTCTTTGCGCATACTATTTCTTCTGGAGTGTTGTTCCTTCCTTCTTTGCCTAATTAACTCCTAATCATCCTTCCCATATCGTCTCAACTATCACTTCCTCAGAGAAGCTTTCTCTGACCTCCCTGACTAGGTCAAACACCCATTGTAGGCTCCCCTAACACTTACACATTTGTCTGTGTGGTTATTTGGCTAGTATCTTCCTTCTCCACTGGACTGTGAACTCCATGACAGCAGACACTGGGTTTGGTTTTGTGGATCATTCTAGCCCTAGTTCTTAGCACATATTATATACCCTTAGTAATTACATATTGAATGCATGAGTAAATGAGCAAATGAATGAGTGACTCCATTCATTTGCATAGAATGAAGCAGCATAGAACTCTGGAATAAGACTACCTGAGTTTGAATCCCAGCTCTGCCACTTACTAGCAGTGTGGCCTTGATCAGGTTACTTATCTCCTTGTGCTTTAGTTTCCACCTCTGAAAAACTGAGATAATAAAAGCAGTTGTTATGAGAATTAAGTAAGTAAATATTTTTAAAGCACTTAAACAGTCCTGGACACATGTATAAGGTGTTCACTCAAATAAATAAATAAACAAATTCTCCTGTCCCTTTGACTCAATGGCGAGCAAGAAACATTTGTTGGTGATGGAAGGAGACCTGACTTGGGATGGTGAATTATGCACCTGAAACCTGTATAACTTTATTATCCAGTGTCACCCCAATAAATTCAATAAAAAAGGGAAAAGTGAAGGGGGAAAAAGAAACACATTTGCTTTCCAGTGGTTCCAATGCTCTAGATCTGTGGTCGGCAAACTGCGGCTCGTGAGCCACATGCGGCTCTTTGGCCCCTTGGTGTGGGTCTTCAACAAAATACCATGGCCTGGGCGAGTCTATTTTGAAGAAATGGCGTTAGAAGAAGTTTAAGTTTAAAAAATTTGGCTCTCAAAAGAAATTTCAATCGTTGTACTGTTGATATTTGGCTCTGTTGACTAATGAGTTTGCCGACCACTGCTCTAGATCTTAAGTTTAGCTGCAGGAAGCCCTCAGCTTCAGCCTCTTTTTGCAGAGAAGGAAAGCTGAGGTCTTTGAAGTCTAACTGACTTGACTCCTCCCTCTCTTTACCCCTACTTCAAATCCATCAGAAGTGCTGTCAGTTCTACCTGAAATACAAACCCCAAATCTATCTCCTTTGGTACTACCACCCTGAGCTAAGTCATCATTGTGATATCTCCACTTTCACCCTTGTTCCCTTACAACCCACTGTCCACCCAGCGGCCAGTCTGAGCCAAAGACTGCCAATCAGATCTCATCATTCCTTTTCTCAAAGCTCTCCTGTGGCTACTCATCACACCTGGAGTGCAATCCAAACTCCTGCCCATGACTCCCTGGGCACTTCAGAGCCTCTGCTTACCACCTTAGTCTCCTCTCTCAGCTTACTCCAGTCATACTCAAGCATGCTCAGGCCTTTCTCAAAGCACTATGCTCTCTCTCTATTCTGGCCCTTTGTGATGCTCTGCCCTCTATTTGGATCACTTTTTACCTACCATGGCTTTCACTGGGCTGACTCCTGCTCCTCCTACAGATCCAGCCCAGACATCACTTCTGGAAAGCCTGTGTTGCTTCCCCACCTCCCAGCTCTGGGTATGATGGGTGCCCCTCCTCCATGCTCCCATGTCATCAGTTTCTTACCATCTCAGCATGTGCCACACTGTACTATCCCCACCTGTCTACTTGTTTGTAACAACCCTCCCCAAATGGCTGCTCTTGTTCACAGCTGTAGGTCCAGTGCCCAGTACAGGTTTGCCATAATATTAGGTTGTTCAATAAATGTTTGTTGAGTGAATCTTGACTTTACCATTCCCTGGGTAAATGACCTTGCATAAGATCTCTCTGAGTCTGTTTCCCCAATTGTAAAATGGGAGGATGATAGTTTGCCAAGCTGTCATGAGGATAAAATGGGATGACATGCATAAAGCACACCACACAGAGTAGACATCCAATAAACAGCAGCTATTCTTGGGAAGCAACTGGTCAGGAAAAGAGAAAAACAAGTCTCTCCTCACTGCTATCCCATATACACACCCATCAAGCTTCCCTCCTGTCTTCAGTCTCTAGAATAAAGTTGGAAAACCTGACCCAGCAAAAATAATCCACTTTAGTAAACTCTGGAAGAGAATTATCTTTTGTATCAACAACACACCCTTGGCTCAGCCTCCAGCAGACCAGCCCAGGGTTGGAGGTCTGGCTTTTCTTTTTACCCCAGATATTTACAGTGTAAACTTTGGATCATGGGGTGGGGCACACAGCCTGTGCCAAGAAACCTCAGGAAGGAACTCACACTGGGTCTCCACACAGTAACACACACTGTTCTGAAATGGGAGTGGAGTCTTCTATCCAAATGCTTTGTTGGCAGTGAGAGAAAAGAAAGGGGTTGTTTCTGCAGTGAGGTGGACATACAGAGGCCAAGTATCTCTCTCCAAACTCTCAGCAGAGAAAAGGCCCAAGTTCTAGTTCAATCTCCATCTTAACCTTTCTGTCTTCATGGTGAAAGAAGGGAAGTGTTGGATGCCCCACCTCCCACTTCTAAACTTCAGCTGAACTGGAATCTCCAGTTGATGGCCCCCTACTGTCTCAGAGTTGGCATTCAATTTCAATAAGAATGTATTGATTGCCTAGTGCCTCTATGACTTAAAATTAGAAAGTTATATGTCATATATGTTACTTAACATTATTCCATACAAATATTTTCTTGTTCCAGTGCAGTTTATGTTGTCAAATTTGGTGACCATATTATAGCCAAATGTATTAAAACTTGCAGTCTGCTTAGCCAAATCCTTATAATTGGTTGTTTATGTTGCTTTTATTTGTTGCTATAATAAATAGCAAATAATGAATAACACTTTGTACAATTTGCTTTGGCAAATTTCCTCTTCTGGATTTTTTTCTCTGGATGCAAATTCAATTTTAGAAGTGAGGGGGAGGGAAGAAGGGAGGGAGGAGGGAGGGAGGAAGGGAGGAAGGGAGAGCAGGAGAGAGAGAGAGATAAAACTCAAGAAAAGGAGATGAGTAGTGTAGGTGTTATTTTTTTCTTTTAAAAAACTACCTTAAAAAACTTCAGCATGACTCTAAGCAATAAAACCCTTGAAACCACTGATTTTTATGTATTAATTATATTTTTCTAAAATACATTAAAATAAATTCATGACTATTGAACTTTAAAGAGGTTCAGTCGTATACTCTCTAAAATTATGTAATGTACCACCAGTGGCCTGCCCACCATCCTTGGGAAAACAACAGCTCAGATGCAAGACATCAGAAATCTGTTTCATGAAGGTGGGGCATTTCTAGGAACCCAATCTCTGAGCAATAGTTCTCTGGAATCCATTCCCTTTCCTTATGTTAGTAATTTGCATTATTTTCTGGTGGTGGGGGGGGGGGATTTAGAAAAATGCAATTAAAACCACAATGCGGTATCACCTTATACTTGTCAGAATGGCTATCATTAGTAAACTAACAAAGTGTTGGTGAGGATGTGGAGAAATGGCTATCATTAATAAACTAACAAGTGTTGACGAGGATGTGGAGAAAAAGGAACCCTTGTGCACTGTTAGTGGGAATGCAGACTGGTGCAGCCACTGTGGAGAACAGTATGGAGGTTCCTCAAAAAATTTAAAATGGAACTACCTATGACCCAGCAATTCCACTTCTGGGAAATTACCCAAAGAAACCCAAAACATTAATTTGAAAGAGTATATGCACCACTATGTTCATTGCAGCATTATTTACAACTAGAGGCCAGATGCATGAAATTCGTGCAAGGGGCTCGGCCCTCACAGCTGCGGAGGCTTGCCTCGGCCCTTGCAGCCCCAGCTTTATCCAGAAGGTTGTCCAGAAGGATGTCCAGAAGGATGTCCGAAAGGTCATTCGGTCTAATTAGCATATTACACTTTTATTATTATAGATAGTCAAGATATAAAAGCAACCCAAGTGCCCATCAATGGGTGAGTGGATAAAAAAGTTGTGGGTACATACATATATACAATGGAATACTACTCGGCCATAAGAAAGGATGAAATACTACCATTTGGGACAACATGGGTGGACCTAGAGGGTATTATGCTGAGTGAAATAAGTCAGACAGAGAAAGACAAATACTATATTATTTCACTTATATGTGGAATCTAATAAACAAAATAAATGAAAACAGAAACAAACTCGTAGTTGCAGAGAACATACTGATGATTGCCAGAGGGGAGGGAGGGTTGGGGGACTGGGTGAAATAGGTAAATAGATTAAGAAGTACAATTTGGTAATAACAGAATAGTCAAATGGATGTAAAATACAGCATAGGGAATATAGTCAATAATATTGTAATAACTTTGTATGGTGCCAGGTGAATGCTTGAACTCTTGGAGGGGATCACTTTGTAAAGTATATAAATGTCTAACCATTATGTTGTACACCCTAAACTAATATAAAATAATACTGAATATAAACTATAATTGAAAAATGAGATTTAAAGAAAAGAAAAAATGTACCCATTTGGATCAAGCTCTAGGGGATAGAGAGAAAGAGAGGAAATGTCCTGACTGTCATGATGCCTGGGGAGGTGTTGCTAACATACCAGGCCTCTTGGGCTTCATGAACCAGGTGATCGGTTCCCTCCATATCAGTCTGGTCACAGTGGGGCCTCAGAGCTCTAAGGAAAAATTCCTAAAACTTGATCTTACCAACAAACTCAGAAAGAGGCTAAGTTGCTGTCTTCCTTTTCCCTTTCCTCCCCTCCCTCTCCCCTAATTATTTGAGCTGGGTTTTAGCCTAAGAGGAGCATGACTCATAGAAACCAAGGACTGAGCAGGGAGGTCAGGCTGCCAGGATTTCTCCCCAACTGACAGTGAGCAGACACAGCAGCTTTGTCCTCAGCCTGTGGCAGACTCAGTAGTCCAAAGGCTTTGGGACTTTAGAGCTCACAGGGTGACAAACACTTCCTGAGGTAAGGTCAGAGACCAGAAAATGGCAAAGAGCTGGTGTGCAGGAAAGAAAATTGTGTTCATTCCATTGTGGTGGAATTCAAACTCTGCGTACCCTAGTGTCTTGTTCAAAAGTCTATTAAGCCCTAAGTGCCTGCCTTTATAGTAAAACTAGTGGCCCAGTGCACAAAATTTGTGCACGGGGTGGGAGAGGGGTTCCCTCAGCCCAGCCTGCACCTTCTCCAATCAGACATCCCTCTCTCAATCTGGGACCACTGGCTCCTAACCGCTCACCTGCCTGCCTGCCTGATTGCCCCTAACCCCTCTGCCTGCCTGCCTGATCGCCCCTAAATGCCTCTGCCTGCCTGCTGGCCTGATCTCTCCCCCAAATGCCCTCCCCTTCCAGCCTGATCTCACCCCCAACTGCCCTCTCCTACCAGCCTGGTTGCCCCCAACTGCCCTCCCTTGCTGGCCTGATCTCATCCCCAACAGCCCTCCCCTGCCAGCCTGATCACCCCTAACTGCCCTCCCTTGCTGGCTGGATCTCGCCCCCAACTGCCCTCCTCTGCCAGTCTGATCTCACCCCTAACTGCTCTCCCCTGCCAGCCGGATCGCCCCTAACTGCCTCTGCCTGCCTGATCACCCCTAACTGCCCTCCCTTGCCGGCCTGATCTCGGCCCCAACTGCCCTCTCCTGCTGACGTGAGCTCACCCCCATCTGCCTCTGCCTGCCTGATCACCCCTAACTGCCCTCCCTTGCCGGCCTGATCTCGCCCCCAACTGCCTTCTCCTGCCAGCCTGGTTGCCCCCAACTGCCCTCCCCTGCTGGCCTGATCTCACCCCCAATAGCCCTCCCCTGCCAGCCTGATCTCACCCCTAACTGCTCTCCCCTGCCAGCCTGATCACCTCTAACTGCCTCTGCCTTGGCCCCCACCACCATGGCTTTGTCTGGAAGGAAGTCGGATGTCCGGAAGATGGCCGGTTGACCCGGTCTAATTAGCATATTACCCTTTTAATAGTATAGATAGATTATGTAGGATAGAATTGCTTAAATGGGGGAGGAGCTTTTTTCATTAGGAGGAGATGCTCTTGGCAGACAAAAATATATAACCCCTATATCTGGACTGATAGCCAGCCATATGCACTATACTGCCAAACCGGTCATTAAAAAATTGAACTGCTTTCTTACACCTTACACCAAACAGCTGTTGCCCTTAAAACCCCTCCTCAGCCCCCACCTTAGGTTCTGCCTTCACAGTTCACCCAGATTAGGTTCTGATTGGTTGGTTTCTATGCCAGTCAGCGTCAAAAGCTCCGCCTCCTAGGCAGCCATTGGTTCCTCACACTTCACCCAGGTTTGGCTCTGATTGGTCAGTTTCTATGCCAGTCAGCATCTCCAGGCCTATCAACGGGCCTGATCAGAGAGGCGGAGCTGATCAGCAGCCCCAGCGGAGGCCAGAGAGAAAGAGAGGTGCTGCTGCTGGCCAGGCCCGGAGTGAAAGAGAGAGGCAAGTGCTGATCAACAGCTGCCATGGAGGCTATGGATCAGACCCTGCTTCTCTCTCCCCAGGCCTCTCTCCAGGCCTGATCTGCAGCCCCCTCGGCAGTCAGTGCTGGGTCACCATGGCAACCCAGCACTGACTTCTGTTTGGTAGAGCCTCCAGTCATTGTGGAGTTACAGAACCTGAGTTTTTATATATTAGGATAATCACAACAGTAGTAGTAGTAGTAGTAGTAGTAGTAGTAGTAAGTAATGTTTGCAGAGAAATAACTGAGTGCCAGGTACTGTGCTATGTCTTATCATGTATTAATTTATTCCATTCTCACAAAGACCAATGAGGCAAGTTCTCTTATTGTACCTATTTCAAAAATGAGACAACTGAGATCAGAGAGGTGAAGTAAATTGCCCAAGGTCACACAGTAAGTGGGATAGCCTGGATTCAAGCCTAGGTGTCTGGTTTCAGAGCCCAAATTCTTAACCATTCCACATGTCTTATCCATGACACATTCTGAAGAATGTTGACATTAGCTGGCTGGAGCAGACCCCAGACTCAAAGCAGAAAATCCATAAGTTGGCCACAGCCTAGGGGGTGGCCTGAGCTATCTTCCAAATGAAATCACTCAGATAGTCAATCCTGTGGAATCTCAACATGAGACATGAAGAGGATCCTCAATCATTACTGGTGGCAGAAACATACATACACAGGCACAGGAATGCACACATGCACATACATGAGGCAAGAGCCATGAAGCAGTATAAAAGCCTTCAGTGAATCAGAATCTATGAAATAGAGTTAAGAATAGAGGGAAATTATTGGTGACAGTAGGAACCAGAGCTTCTGGATTGAAGACCAGGGGAATTACAAACCAGTCATTTAACTACTCACTTGCCAGTATCCTCACCTTTCTAACACCATTGTCCATCCATTATATCCATCTTGCAAATCCCCAAGCCTTAAATCAATCCAAATGTCTGCCCTTTCTTCTCCTACCCTAGGATCCCTAAGCACTGCTTGGGAAAAACACTGAACCTTGCACATGGGAAGCATTACAAATTAATGGTCTCGACTCCCACTAGGCTTCACTATGGCTAGGAAACCCTTCTTTCAGTCCCTATTGGTCTCTTTCTTCCATTCTCTCCAGAGGCTTCCTGAGCAAGTTTGGCCTCCACTACTATCCACACACTTCTAATCATGCCACACACCCCTCACCTGATTTCACAGAAAAAGAAAAGCTACCAGGCAGTAATGTTCCATAAGGAAATCTACAAGCTCACTCACCATATCCATATTTTCCTCCTTCCCTGTTGTGACTCCTCCTGCCTGAGACTGGCCTCCTCTGCATTCTATCTTCTCTTGCCATCTCAGGGACTTCAAGCCTCAGTTATTCCTTCTCTCACCTGTATCTCCTATCTCTCTTTCTACTGTCAGCTTCCTCCCCACTAGCATTGAAAGATGCTCTCCCTTCCCTCATAACACTCATTTGCTCTCACTTCCCTTTCACAGATAAACTTCTGGAAAGAGCTATCTACACTTACTATCTTCATTTCCTCACTCCCAGTCTTCAACCCAATGTAGTCTGACATCCAGTCCTACCACTCCATTGAAATTATTGTCACCAACAATCTCCTCCTAGCTAAATCCCATTGTAGTTTCTCAGACCTTACATTGGCCTCTCCAAAGCATAAACACTACCTCCACCTTGAAACATTCTCTCATCTTGGCTTCTGTGATGCTGTGTACTCCCCTGATTTTTCTTTCACCTCTCTGGCTGCTGCTCAGCCTTCTTGTTAGGCTTTTTTTTTTTTTACCTCTTTCCATACCACAAATGTTGAAGGTTCTCAGGACTTGCTTTTAGCCTTCTTTCTTCTCTAGGAATTCTCCTTGCACAATCTGAGGTTTCAGTTAGTCTATAAGCTGATGACTTTCAAATATATATTTCTAGCCCAAATATCTCCTGAACCACAGAGTTATATAGCTTATTTCCACTTGAGTATTCCACAGACAAACTAAAGTTGGCATACCTGGAACTGAACTCATCATTATTCCTATGAAGTCTATTCCTCTTCCTTTTTGCCTATAATAATAGCTAACATTTATTGAACACATCTCATACTCCAGACATGGTTCAAAGCACATTATGTATTGCTTACTTAATCATTATAAGAAAGGTAACATTAACAATCTCATTTTATATGCAAGGAAACTGAATGAAGCATAGAGAAGTTAAGGAACTTGTCCTAGGTCACACAGCTAATTGATGACAGACCTGGGATTCAAACCCAGGCAATCTGGCTTCAGAGCCACTGTTGTTAGCCATCACACTATACTCCTCTCACTGCTACCCACTTATCCAGACCAGAAACCTAGGCATCATTGTTGATTCCTAACTTTCCTTTACTGTCCACATCTGTGTATTCAAATTATCAGTCTAAATATGCCTCAGATCCATCCACTTCTCTCCAGCCCCATCACAACTACCTTAACTAGGTCACTAATACTCATAGACTCTCAGTCTCCAATGTCATTCCTTCCCAACCCATTTTCCATGCTGCTTCTACAGTGATGTTTCTGAAAGGCAAGTTTCATTCAAAAGGCAAACCATTCCATGTCTCTCAGCTGCCCTCAGGATAATGTCCAAGTCCCTCCACATGGCATTCATGTTCCTTCATGATCTGGTCTCTACCTGACTCTCTAGGCTCAGGTCTTCCAGCTTCCCTCTACATCCCAACTTTCTGCAACTTTCATCCTTCCCACCTGCCTTCACCTAGCTAACACCTACTTATACTTCAGTTCTCTATTTAGATGAGGGACTAACGACTCCTTAAGGAAGTTTACCTTGACTCCTCACATCTAGCTCAGGTGCCATCCCTTTTTTGTCCTGTACTAATCCTTGTCAGAGGACTTCTCGTAGCCTATGTTATTTGCTTAATCATTTTCTTCCCCTATTAGACTATAAGTTCTGTGAGGCCAGGGACATTGTCTGTCTTGCTCACCCCTGTGCCCCACCCAAGCCTGGTACAGTTTGGTGAATGCTATGTATGTATAAACCATGCTAAAATGCTGTCTCTTCCTTAGCCTTTCTCTGGGCTATACTCAGTGGTCTGCAAAAGCACCCTCAGGAGGCCAAGACCTGCCTGGCACAGGTCCTGTTCTCAGAGGCCAAGCAAATGTTTCCTGGGCTATCAGGCCAATCTTTCCTTTTCAGAAGTAGGTCAAAAGCCAGTGCCACCCCTTTACGCCTTTTCCTAAATTTGCTTTTCAATATAAATTTCAGTTATCACTTGGCATGTAGAACTAGAGTCTAGTAATGTCTTAGTTACTGATTCTTTTAATAGCCTTGTGAGACCGATGGGAACACAACAGAAATAATAATGATGACTCACCCAGCCCATATCCTCTTCCCTCACCACTCTGCACAAAATCCAGTCCCATAATTGTCAACTTGTGTCACTCCAGAGGAGGTAGCAGCAGCTCCCTGAATATCTGATAAATCATGCACAGGAAGAAAAGAATCTAAAGTGAGACAACATTGTGAGATGCCAGTCAGAATCTATGGTCAAATGCCCTGTTGGGCTTTGAGCCAGTGAAACACAGACAGATGGAAATGGGTAGAGCATAATGGGAACTTCCAAGGAGAAAGGGTCTCTAGTTGGGAAATGGATGCAGAAAGGGGCAGTCTGTCTTGACAGTATAATCTAATGTGAAACAGGAATGGGTGACTTCCTCAACTCTACTCATGAAATCCCATTCTTCCAGAACTTTCTCAGATAGAGATAAGTCATGTCCACATGTCATGTCACAGTAGGTAAGTGGCTGTGATGGTCCTTAGCGCTGTTCTCCAAATATCCACAGTTCTGTGCCTTTTGAATACACAGTTAACTATCCCACTGTAGTCCATAATGGTTGGGTAGGACCATATGATGAGTTCTTCAGTGGTGAAGTAAAGTATGTCAGTTCCAGGTTGAAACATTTCAATGCCAATGTGAAGCCCTACAGAGTTTTGCTGTGGTAACCAGCAAAATTTGAAATGGTGGCATCTCTGACCACCTGGGGTTTGAGGTAAGAAGACATGGAGCAGAGGCCCCAGCTAACTCAACAGAGACATGTAGAAAGAGAAAAGAATAAACTTTGTTATTAAGAGCCACTAAGATTCTGGGTTGTCTTACCATAACACAACCTAGCTCATCCTGACTGATACATAAGGTAAATCTTCTCATTGGGGTTTGTCACTATCAAGGAAGGGAAACCACAACCACAGCAATGAAAAGAAAGAAAAATATTTATCAAAACGACCACAAAAAAACTTAGCACATTGATAAATACAAATTCTCAGCAATGTTCTAGATCATGGTTTGAGTGCTGGGTTCATGCATGCTTGTTGTATTATTAAACCAAATAAATAAATTGGTAAATGAGGGTTAAATACTTTATGATGATCTTGGGATGCAACCAGCATAGTCCAAGACTCCAAACTGATTCAGTGAAGGACACAAGTATCCGTTTGTTCAGGTCCTTCCTGGCCTAGCTCTGACACTCCAGTCCTGTGGAACTGCTGATATCTCTTCCCATTGCTCTCCATCCCTGCCTACAGCCTGTATCTCTCCCTCCCCCCCCCCTCTCTCCCTAATCACTAAGAACATTTATCCACAAGCATTCCCAGGTCTTCTGCCTGCTGCCAAAGGAAGGTGCAGTATGTCCCTGATGTCCATCCACCTGTAACTTCTGGATCCTTTTCTAGGGGAAGAGCTCCTAACAGGAGTGGGTGTGGGTTTGGGGGTTAAACAGGTGGATTTGAATCCCAGCAACACAATTTACTTGCTATATGAACCTATATAATAAAGAACTAATATGCAAATTGACCATAATGCCCTCGTACAAGATGGCCACCCCCATGTGGTCACAAGATGGCCACCACAAGATGGCTGGCAGGGGAGGGCAGTTGTGGGCAATCAGGCCAGCAGGGGGGGCCAGTTAGGGATGACCAGCCCAGCAGGGGAGGGCAGTTTGGAGCGACCAGGCCTGCAGGGGAGGGCAGTTAGGGGCAACCTGGCCAGCAGGGGAGGGCAGTTAGGGGTCACTGGGCCAGCAGTGGAGGGAAGTTGGGGGCAACCAGGCTGGCAGGGGAGGGCAGTTGGGGGGACCAGGCCTGGAGGGGAGGGCAGTTGGGGGCAACCAGTCCTGCAGGGGAGGGCAGTTGTGGGTGACCAGGCTGGCAGGGGAGGGCAGTTAGGGGAGACCCAGCTGGCAGGGGAGGGCAATTAGGAGCAACCGGGCCAGCAGGAGAGGGCAGTTGGGGGCAACCGGGCTGGCAGGGGAAGGCAGTTGGGGGTGACTGGGTCAGCAGGGGAGGGCAGTTGGGGGCAATCAGGCTGGCAGGGGAGCAGTTAGGCATCTATCAGGTTGGCAGGGGAGTGGTTAGGGTGTGATCAGGCTGGCAGGCAAAAACAGTTAGGGGCAATCAGGCAGGCAGGCAGGCAGGCGAGTGGTTGGGAGCCAGCAGTCCCGGATTGTGAGAGTGTCCCAGATTGGAGAGGGTCCAGGCTGGGCTGAGGGTCACCCCTCCCCCACACACACACACAGTGCACGAATTTCGTGCACCGGGCCTCTAGTCTTAGATAAGTCATTTTGTCTCTCTGAGCCTCAGTGTCTTCACCTTTAAAATAGGAACAATAATTCTTAAAACTCAAGGGGTTGCTATAAGCATTCTACGGGTGAGACCACAAGCAGAAAAACACCAGGACATAGTGAGTACTCAATAGCTGTTGCTTCCCTTTCACTTCCCTAGTTTCTCCTCTCTTCAAAATGGCAACTGACACATACTAAAACTCTTATTTTTTTCTCTTGTTTTTATTTTCCTCTTTTTCCTTCCAGTCCATCTGCCCCCACTACACACACACCACCCTCAACTCACCACTATCACTAACAGTGAATACCTTTGTTCAAACTTGTCTCTCATTCACTGTCTAGTTCAGGGGCTTTAAATTTTCATTTTGCTCACGTTTATTTGTTTTTAAAAGCAGCCCCTTTTTGCAAACAAAATCACCTGTAGATTTCCACTATACAAGACAGGATCAGAACTGTTCATGGCAGCCCCGAAACATCTCTGGGATTCACTAAGTCTCAGTGCATCACACAGTGAAAACTCTTGGGCTCTTTGCCGCTCCCAGGTTTATTGACTGTCAGGGCTGGCAGGCTCCTTTGTGGCCATCTGCCTAAGTATCTGGATGGAAAACAGGTCCAGAGATTCAGAGACGTATTGGTTCTCAGGGCTGGGAAGAACCCTGAAGGTCACGTAGGGCCCAGGCTTACAGGCGATCAGTGCAGAGCAGGGACAGAGCCAGCCCTCAGACTTCCATTTGAAGGCTTTGGGAGGACAGCCTGCCTCTCACCATGTGCAAGAAGAAGAACATCATGTAATCAAGCGTCAAGAGCTGGAGAACCCAGGTGCAAAGCCAGCTCAGACAACTGGTACAGTACCTGTGTGGCCTCAGGCAAATCACTTCCTCTCTATTTTCCTTCCTCTCCATTTTTCTTCCTCTCCATTTTTCCCTCCGTAAAATGGGATAATGATACTTACCTTATAGAAGCTGCATATAATCACAATGCCTTTAGCTCTGTAAAAAACTCTCATAGTGACACCTGGCTTCAGAATTTCCAGGAGGGTCACGGACAATGGTGGTGGGAAGGAAGAGAGGCACCTCACGCATTTTTCCTTTTCCAGGGCAGAAGGGAACTCACTTCCTCCATAGAACCCTAGTTTCTATTTATGAGAAGTCTCTAGCCTCTCACAAATCCCTTAGGCTTTTCCCAGCAAGGAAGCTGCTTCCCAGTTGGGGCTGGAAGGCTAAGGCTCACCTCTCCCCACTTCAGCTCTCCCTTTTGTTCAACTTCCCCTCAAACACATAGCCTGAAGACTGCCTTGGCCTTTTTTGAGAAAAATTTTGGCAACCAGCATCTGAAATGAGCTCATTAGTACCTGCTTGTACCTCTGCTGCGAACTCCTGCGCTGAGGCCGTGGGTTCACTGAGCTGTGCAGTATACCTAAGCCAGAACTGACTCTGTCTGGAACCAGCTGATCAGTAGCCCAACTCATTCATTTTATTTCCAGTTTTCCACAACTCCTTTCCCCTCTAATGAGCTGCCCAGGCAACAGGTTGTGCATTTAGTTAGCAATTATACTTAGCCACAAACTGCTACTTTGAACTGTGCATATTTGGTTTAATAGATGTACTAATGCTATGTTTTGCATATTTCCAAAGTCTGGGAACCACTTTGGCAGGGCAAAGGATCTTTCAGACCACCTAGGCCACTCTTGCTGCTGACCTTCTCTCAGGAACAAAACAGAAGAGGGCTGCTATCTAAGATGAGGCCCCAAGAGGGCACAGCTATTGTTATTGTTTCAAACTAAAAATCATTAGGAAAATGTTCATTCCTATTAGAAACAAAAATATTGACAGGGCCATGTTAGTGACCCTGGAAGCCCCCACCCTCCATGACTACTGCTATGTGAGGTCCAGAAGGAGCTGCGACAGTGTGTAGTGTGTGATGTGTTTGTGAACATGTGGGTGTGGGTGTGGGCATGTGTGTCCATTATCAAAGAGCTCTCAAAAAAACAAACAAACAAAAAACAACAACAACAACATCCTGCCAGTTAAATCTTTACAAAAGAGCTGGAAGGGCACCTTTAAAGAACTCCAAGTGGAAGCTCCTTTCAGTTGTCTTTGAGGTGTGTTGACATATCCAAGGATTCTGTGGTTTCAATACCAGTTAAGAACAGATACCATCCACACACATGTTCAAGCCAAAAATCTAGCAGTCATCCTCTTTTCTCCTTAATCTCCACATCCAATCCATCAGAAATCTTGTCTGCTTTACTCCAAAATATATCCCAAATGCCTCTACTTCTCCCTAACTCCACTGTAATCAGTGTGTTCTAGTCATTATCACCTCCGACATGGACTAAGCCTCCTGAATGGTTTCCCTGCTTTCACCCTTGCTGCCCCACAGTCCATTCTCTAAACAGCAGTCAGGGCCATTGTTCAAAAACAGATCATATGCCCCTTTTTCTCTCACAGCTGACCTTATAGAAGCACATGTTGAAAATGGAATTTCTACCAACCTGGATCACAGTGTGACTATGATAAACAGAGTGCTCTCTACTAGTTCTAACTTAGTCCCTATGAGTAAGAATTTAATACTGTCTGTTATTGCAGCATAACTTAGCCTATCCTGACTGATACATTGAATTCATACACATTTGGGGGGCAGGCTTTAGCTGATTCCTAACAAAGTCTGGGACCCCAAAGATTCTCTTAACCACTGTTCTAGGAGAGGGGAGCTGGCTGAATGAGACACATGGCTCAGAGGGTACCATGAACAGGCCTGAGTGTGTATGCCTCAGGTGGGGACATCATATTAATGAAGTAAGTGAATCAGGCAGACTGCTGAGCAGTCAAGCAATCTGTACCAAGACCAGGATAGACGACAGGACTTTGGTCCTGGGGTGGGGAAAACTAGAGTACAAAGCAGGGTTACTGCATATAACTGTGGTCGCCAACTGGTGGTCCGCGGACCACTGGTGGTCCGTGAGGTCTGAAAGGTTGGAGACCATTGGTTTAAGGAAACGTTTGGAGCAGCAGTTGCCAACCGGTGGTCCGTGGACCACTGGTGGTCCATGAGGTCCAAAAGGTTAGCGAACGCTGGCATAGAATATAGGAGTAGGAATCAACATGGAAGATGGCAGGGAAGGGGGAAGAGGGGAAAGGAAAAGGAAGCAACTTAGATGCAACATAGATCTCCAAAGGTTGCTCTTAAAGCTGATGATCTCAGATCAAATTGGCAGCAAGAAGACCCAGGGACCAATGTAGAACCCCAGCTATTGTCACAGTTTCTCCAGCTCCTTGATCTGCTGAAGCTAATGGGATCTTCCATGCTCAGCCATGACTGTCTCCATGGAGAGTATGGTGAACCAAGCTGGCCAGAGTGAACCTGCCTGGAACAGCTGGGGGAAGTAGTGGGAGAAATGAGGAGGGGCTTGTATGATTATAATAACAGCTCACAGTTATCTAGTGCTTTTTATATGCCAGGCACTGTGGCAAGTACATTACATGCACGCTCTCTCCATAATCTTCATAAAGTTTTATCTCCACTTAGAGACATTAAGTAATTTGCCTAAGATCATACAGCTAGTATACATCAGAGGCCTGATTTGAAACAGAGGATGTCTCCTCTCCAACCCATACCTTTAACCACTTTATTTTTTTCCTCCTACTCTTTGAATTTATTTTCCTTTCTCCTGGTTTCTCATTCCTCCCCCCTTTCCTGCCACCTATTCAATTCCTTCTCTTCACACTCTTCTACTTGAAATGAAAAAAAAAAAATTAAGTACACATCCATTGTGAATTTTTTGGTTGTCCATCTTCTAGCTTAATGTCTCATTATTTTAGCTTTCCCTACACTGACCACTGACAGGTGACCCTTGCAGGAAGGCTTTTGGACAGCGTGACCCTCATTGGGAAAGGAGGCAGTGCAGCTCTCTGTGCATAGACAGCAAATCTGGGTAGAGGCATCAGGTACTTGGGAACTCTAAACACTCCTGGAGAGGGCTTGGTCACAATGCTGTGTGGATAAAAGTTTGTAGGAAGGAGGCTTTCCTGGAAGCATAGGCTTTGAGGTTTGAGAAATACTTGGTGTATGGGAGAGAAGTCCTAGCATTTATTTTCTCTGATTATTTGAAAGTCTTTGGGATGGACCTTTCTAGAGTCAGCTCTGGCGTCATAAAAAAGGAAAAAGGGAAAAAAAGGAGCACTGGGTTGTTCTTAGACTAATGGGATTCTGATCTGGCTTTGCCACTTACTGGCTGCCCAGCATTGGGCAAGCCATGATAACCTCTCTGGTACTGTTTCCTCATCTGCAAAATGAGAAAAAGAGTTCTATACCTTCCTCACAGGGATGATATGGAGTGAGCATCAAATAACTTCATGATATCTGCAAGGCACCTCAGACTCAATAATACTGATTCCCCCTTCTCCACACTCAACTGCTTCTTTTGATGAAGACCACCCTTCCTAATACTGTCATTTAGGCCAGAAACCTTGTCCTCCCTAACTGAAGACTATCTCTAAAACCTCCTCTCCAGAATCACCATCACCACTCTCCTCAAAACCACGTCATTTCTCCCTGGGATTACAGTAATACTCTCCTAACTGGCTCTGCTCTGACCCACCCACCTCCAGTCCAATCTCTCTGTACAGCAGCCAATGTGAGCATTTTGAAATCAAAATCAGATCATGTTATTTCTCTGCTTCGATGGCTTCCTGTTACTCTCAGGATAAAATCTTAGAACTTCTTCCACAGCCCACAAGACCCTGAGGGTTTGATCACCTTCACACAGCTCTCCCTCATCACACTGCTCTTTCTCTTGGTCCTTTGTGCTTCACCACACTTGCCTCCTTGCACTTTTGATTTCATGCTTCCTCCTGCCATAGAGCCTTCTCACATGGTGTTCTCACTGCCTGGAATACTCTTCCCAAACCCGCTCCAGGTCCAGGCACCTTCCTGATTGTTAATTTTTCCAGGAAAGATTTCCAGTCTTCTGAGATTATGTCAATTCTTTCTATTCTTCATTTTAAATTGTGATTATTCATTTGTGATTATTTGATTAATGTCTGCCTCACCTACTAGATTCTTAGCTCCCTGAAGGCAAGGGTCATGGCTACTTTCGCTCACTATGGTATCTCCAAGCACCTGACACAGTGCCTGGCACATAATAAGTACCCAAGAAATATTTGTTGAATGAATAAATGAATATGGATAAATAATAAAGAGCTGTTTAAAACTAAATCCCCATTGCAGAAATTCATGTGGCAATCTAAGGGACCCAGCATAGCCAAAACAATCTTGAAAGTGAAAAACAGAGTTGGAGGAATAATAATTTACAATTTTGAAACTTACTACAAAGATATACTGATCAAAACAGTGTGTTACTGTCATAAGGACACACATATAGATCAATGGAATAGAATCGTGAGTCCAGAAATAAACCCATAGATCTAGAATCAATTGATTTTGACAAGGGTGCCAATAACATTCAATGGAGAATGAGTAATCTCTTCAACAGAAGATGCTGGGACAACTGGATTTCCACATGCCAAAAAAAAAAAAAAAAGTAATTGTACCATTACCTCATACCATATAAAAGAGATAACTCAAGGCTCTCCCTTCTGGGAGTTTGTCCACACCTTTCTCTTCCCCATTTTCTTCCCCCTCCCCCACCCAAGGTGGGCATCTCCTAAACTCTAAAGGACCCCACAAGACTTGCAACCAGGAGAGCAATGGGCACTGGCAGCTTGTCCAGGATTATCCTGAACCTGTCTCCAAGGCCTCCTTTTCTCTGACTGTCCAATGAGCTGATAGCAGCTCTGTCTTGGCTCACTTTTTTTCATTGTGACTTTTTTTTTTGTCAGTGAGCCAAAGCAGCCCCACCTGTCTAGGCTCATTTATTTCCTATAACATTTCTAGAGAGCCAAAACAGCCCCACCTAGGCTGTCTCCTGTTGCTTTTTCTATTCTAAGCCCTTCCTTGTTTCACTGTCTCCAGCTTTAATAATGTACTCTCAAAATTTTTAAAAAGATAACTCAAAATGGATCAGAGGCCTATAAAACTCAACTATAAAATTTTTTTAAGCAAACACAGATGTAAATCTGAGCATCTTTGGATTTCACAACAGTTTCTTATATGTGATACCAAAGGGATAAGCAATCAAAGGAAAAATGATAATTGGACATCATCAAAAATAAAAACTTTTGTGCATCAAAGGACACTACCAAGAAATGAAAAAGCAATGCACAGAATGGGACAAAATATTTACAAACCATGTCTGATAAGAGATTCATATCCAGAATCCATAAAGAATTACAACTCCACAAAAAATAACAATCCAATAAAAAAAATGGGCAAAATAATTAAATAAAAGTTTCTTCAAAAAGATATATGATGGCCACTAAGCACCTGAAAAGATGCTCAACATAATTAGCCATTAGGAAAATGCAAATCAAAGCCACAATCAGACATCTCTTCATACTCACTAGGATAGCTACAATAAAAAAAAAACACATGGAAAATAACAAAGATGTAGAGAAACAGGATGCAAAGAAATATCAAGGATTTAGAGAAATTGGAATCCTCATACATTATTGGTGAGAATGTAAAATGGTGCATCCTCTGTAAAAAACACTCTGGCAGTTTCCCCAAACGTGAAATATAGATTTCCCATATGAACCAGCTGTTCCACTCCTAGGTTTATTCCCAAGACAAATAAAAGCACATTTACACAAAATTTTGAAAATGAATGTTCATAGCAGCATTATTCATAATAGCTGAAAGATAGAAACAACCCAAATGTCTTTCAGTGTATGAATGGATAAATAAACTGTGGTACAGCCATACAATGGAACAAGTGTTGACACATGCTACAATATGAATAAACGTTGGAAATATCATGCTAAGTAAAATAAGCTAGACACAAAAGGCCACATATCATATGATTCCATTTATATGAAATATTCAGAATTTAAAAATCTATAGTAACAGAAAGTACATTAATGGTTATCATGGGCTGGTTTTGGGATGGAGAATTAGGAAGTTATGGCTAAGGGAAGCAGGGTTTCTTTTGGGGGTAATGAAAATGTTCTAAAATTGTGGTGATGCTTGAATATTCTAAAAGCACCTGAGTGGAACACTTTAAATTGGGGAATTTTATGGCAGGTGAATTATCCTATATATCTTATATAATAAAAGGGTAATATGCAAATTGACCCTAATGGCTGAACGTCTGGTCGCTATGATGCACACTAACCACCAGGGGGCAGACACTTAATGCAGGATCTGCCCCCTGGTGGTCAGTGCGCTCCCATTGGGGGAGCTCTGCACAGCCACAAGCTGGGCTGACAGCTGCAAGCACAGCTGCAGTGGCCTGCCTCCTTGGCAGTAGGACATCCCCTGAGGGCTCCTGGGCTTCCAGAAGGATGTCTGACTGCCAGCTTAGGCCAGATCCCCTGGGGAACAGGCCTAAACCAGCAGGTGGACATCCCCTGAGGAGTCCCAGATTGCGAGAGGGCGCAGGCTGGGCTGAGGGTCCCACCCGAGTGCACAAATTTTCATGCACATGCACCAAGCCTCTAGTATCTCAATAAAGATAAAGGTCTTAAAATGGAAGGTGAGGTCTAAAGGTCAACAATGAGCTGGTCATACTAAGTTTTGAGCATGAGTGTTCCAGCTAGAGGAATAGCTTGCACAAGGATCCTGAAGCATGAATGAGCTTGATGAGGAACATAAATGAGACTAGTGCAGCTGATGTGGGTCAGGGTGAAAGTGATAGGAGCCAAGGTCAGAGAGCATGGCAGGACAGATAGCCTTGAAGATCATGATAAGGTATATATGCTGTCTACAAAAGACCCATCTCAGAACAAAAGACTCATACAGGATGAAAATGGAGGAATGAAAAAAATTCCATGCAAATGGAAATTTTTTTAAAAAGCTGGGGTAGCAATACTCTTATCTAACAAAATAGACTTCAAAATGAAGGCTATACAAGAGACAATGAAGGTCACTACATAATACAAGAAGCTATAACCTTGGTAAACATATATGCACCCAATATAGGAGCACCCAAATATATATTTTTTTAAAAACTTCTGGAGGAATTTAAAGGAGAGATCAACAGTATTACAATCATTCTAAGGGATTTTAACACCCCACTGACATCACTGGATAGATCTTCTAGACAAAAAAAATCAAAAAGGAAATAGTGATCCTAAGTGACACACTAGATCAGATAGAATTAAATGACATTTACAGACCATTCCATTCCAAAGCTGCAGAATGCATATTCTTCTCAAATGCTCACAGGTCATTCTCAAAGATAGACCACATTAGGATGCAAACTAAGTCTTTACAAGTTCAAGAAGTTTAAAATCATATCAAGCATCTTCTCTGATCACAATGGCATGAAACTAGAGATCAACTACAGTAAAAACACTCAAACAAATTCAAACACAGGGAGGTTAAATAGCATGCTATTAAACAGTGAATTGGTTACCAATGAGATCAAGGAAGAAATCTAAAACTTCCTGGAAAAAATTAAAATGAACAAACAACAATCCAAAATGTATGGAACACAGTGAAACCAATCCTGAGAGGGAAGTTCATAGAACTATGGGCTTACCTCAAAAAACAAGATATTTTCCCAATAATTATCTAACCCTACACTTAAAGAATTACAAAGAGAACAAAAAGAAAAGCACAGGATATGCAGAAGAAAGGAAATAATGAAGATCAGAGTGGAAATAAATAACATAGAGACTAAAAATACAATACAAAACATCAATGAAACCAAGAGCTCGTTCTTTGAAAAGGTAAACAAAATTGATGAACCACTGGCCAGACTAATCAAGAAACAAAGAGAGAAGACCCAAATAAATAAAATCAGAAATTAAAGAGGTGAAGTAACAACTGACACCACAGAAGTACAAAGTATTGTAAGAAAATACTATGAATAACTATATGCCAACAAGCTGGACAACCTGGACGAAATGGATATATTCTTAGAAAAATACAATCTTCCAAAACTCAATCAGGAGGAATCAGAAAAACTGAATAGGCTGATAACTACTGATGAAATTGAAGCAGTAATAATAATAATAATAATCCTATCTAATAATAGAGTAATATGCAAATTAGGCGTCACTCTGCGACAAAAATGGCGACCCCCATACCCACAAGATGGCGGCGCCCAGTCCCCTCGGCCCCGCTGCTGGAGTGTCTGGCCTGTCCCACCAGCAAACAGAGCACTGAGAGCAGGGCATGGTTGCTTCCTTAGTGCTGCTGCAGCAGGAAGCCACCAGGCCCCGCGCACATGGAGCCCGCAGAGGAGCGGGGCCTGGCGTCTTCCTGTTGGTCTCCGTGGCGATCGGGAAGCTGCCAGGCCCTGCAAAGCCGGGCATGGTGGCTTCCTTAGTGGGGCAGTGGCAGGGAAGTCCCCAGACATGGCAGACAGAGCCCAGACAGCAGGGCTTGGGGGCTTCCTTAGTGGGCAGTGGTGGTGGGAACACCCCCAGGCCCCACAGACAGAGCCTGGACAACAGGGCATGGGGGCTTCCTTAGTGTGTCCGTGTCGGCGAAGCCCCCAGGCCCGGCAGACAGAGCACACTGCAGGGCATTGGGGCTTCCTTCACATGGCACATGGCGGCAGCAGGCAGAGAGCGACAGCAGGGCATGGGGGCTTCATCTCCATGGCTGCAGGGAAACCTCCAGGCCCCGCAGAGAACAGAGAACCATGGGAGTGGGCCTAAGCCATCAGTAGAATATCCTCTGAGAGCTCCTGGATTGTAGAGGGTGCAGGTTGGGCTGAGGGACCCCCATGCACGAATTTTGTGCACCGGGCCTCTAGTAATAATAATAATAATAAAACCTCCCAATACACAAAAACCCTAGTCCAGATGGCTTTGCAGGGGAGTTTTACCAAACATTCAAAGAAGAACTAACACCTATCCTCCTCAAACAATTCCAAAAAATCCAAGAGGAAGGAACACTGCCAAGCTCTTTCTATGAGGCCAGCATTATCCAAATTCCAAAAACAGAAAAAGAGCTGATCTGGTGTGGCTCAGTAGTTGAGCATCAACCTATGATGGAGGTTGCGGTTCAATTCCTGGTCAAGGCACATACCTGGGTTTTGGCTCGATCCCCAGTAGGGGGCTTGCAGGATGCAGCCAATCAATGATTCTCTCTCATCATTGATGTTTTCCTATCTCTCTCCCTCCCCATTCTTCTCTGAAATCAATACAAATATATTTTTTAAAATACAGATAAAGACACCACAAAGAAAAAGAATTAGAGGCCAATATCCCTGATGAACATCGATGCTAAAATCCTCAACAACATATTAGCAAATCAGATTCAGCAATATATTAAAAAGATCATACACCATGACCAAGTGGGATTTATTCCAGGGATGCAAGGCTGCTACAATATTTGTAAATCAATAAACATGATACATCACATAAACAAACTGAAAGACAAAAATCACATGGTTATATCAATTGATGCAGAAAAAGCATTCTAAAAAATCCAACACCCATTTTGGACAGATACATGCAAAAAAAAAATGAAACTGGACAACCAGCTTACACCATACACAAGAATACATTCAAAATGGATAAAAGAATTAAATGTATGGCATGAAACCATTAAAGTCCTAGAAGAAAACATAGGCACCAAAATATCAGACATCTCACATAGCAAAATTTTCACTGATACATCTCCTAGGGCAAGAGAAACAAAGGAAAAAAATAAGCACATGGGACTACATCAATATAAAAAGCTTCTTCACAGCAAAAGAAACCAGCATCAAAATGAAAAGAGAGCTCACTGCATGGGAGAACATATTTCACAATGATACATCTGACAAAGGGTTAATATCCAAAATATATAAGGAACTCATACAACTTAACAAAAGGAAGACAACCCATCCAATTAAAAAATGGGCAAAGGGCCTAAATAGACACTTCTCCAAAGTGGACATACAAAAAGTCAAGAAACATATGAAAAAATGTTCAAAGTCACTAATCATCTGAGAGATGCAAATCAAAATGACAATTAGATATCATCTCACACCTGTCAGTATGGCTGTCGTCAACAAATCAACAAATGGCGAGGATGTGGAGAAGGGGAACCTTAGTACACTGCCGGTGGGAATACAGACTGGTGCAGCCACTGTGGAAGACAGTATGGAGTTTCTTCAAAAAATTAAATACGGAACTGCCATTTGACCCAGTGATCCCACTTCTAGGAATATGTCTTAAGAAACCCGAAACACCAATCAGAAAGAATGTATGTACTCCTATGTTCATAGAAGCACAATTTGCAATAGCTAAGATCTGGAAACAGCCCAAGTGCCCATCAGCAGATGAGTGAAGACAACATGGAAAGTCCTGGGGATTATTATGCTAAGCAAATAAGCCAGTCAGAGTATGGGAAATAACACATGATCTCCCTTATATGTGGAATCTCATGAACAAAATAAATTGACAAACAAACTAGATCCAGAGACATGGAAGCGTGCAACAGACTGCCGATTCTCAGAGGGAAGGCATGTGTGTGTGTGGGGGGGGGGGAAGGACTAACCAAAGCACAGATGCATATAATACATAACCAGTAGACACAGACAATAGGGTGATGAATGAGAGTGGGAAGGAGGAGGTCAATGGGGGGGAGGGGGAAGGGGGTCATCTGTAATATTTTCAACAATAAAGATAAATAAATACATTACACACACACACACACACACACACACACACACACACACACACACACACGATGTTAAAGACTGGAATTCATCCTGAGCATAATGAGGAGCCACAAGAGGCTTTGGAGCAGGAGAGTGACATATTTCATTGGTTCAGGCAAGTCACATGACCACACCTAACTAACTATAAAGGGCTGAGGAGGTGCAGTCCTGTTATGTATGTGGAGAAAGGAAAGCCAGAACTGTTAGGAGAGTAGCACCAATGACATCCATCCACACGTGTGTCCACACATGTACAATCTTAAATGTAGTTTCAGGGTGATTAAGTCTCTCCTCAGAGTCAATTCCTAGAACAAAATTAAAAAGCAACAGTGGGTTGGTTCTCCAGCATCTACTTTGCCTTAAGGCAGTTGTTTTTTAAGGCATGGATTCTTAACCTTGGGTCCACAGACCCCCAAGAGTTACATGAGGAGAGCTCAGGAGGTCTGTGAAAAAAGTTTGCTGTTTATTTCCACTAAGCTGTAATTGAAATGATGAGTGTAGGCAACAAACCACAGAAATATTAACAGTACTGGAGACTTTATCAGTAATAGAAATCACAGATTTGCATATCCTATGACAGTTGTCACAAATATCTTGAAATTTCACTTACACTCGTTCACTTAGACCCACTGTTAGATCTTGTCATTTAAAATGTTATCAATAAAACACATATTACCATATCTCAGTTTTTTAAAAAAATATTTTTATAACTATTTCAGTACAATTGTTCCTCTCTGTAAGTCTACCTACTTTATCTAATGCATTTAAAAAAATAATATTCTGGCCCTGGCTAGTGTGGCTCAGTTGGTTGGAGCATTGTCCCGTGCACCAGAAAGTGGCAGGTTCAATTCTCTGTCAGGCACATACCCGTGTTGCAGATTTGATTCCCGGTCAGGGCATGTGCTGGAGGCAACTAATGGATATTTCTCACTCACAGGATGTTTCACTCTCTCCCTCTCCCTCCCTCCTCTCTCTCTCTCTCTCTCTCTCTCTCTCTCTCTCTCTCTCTCTCTCTCTCTCTGAAAAAATTAATTAAATATTTTTAAAAACAAAAATATATCCTGAAAAAAATTAAGAGTTCCAACCTCCTAGGGAGTGACTCTCACATTTGGTTTCTGCCTTATCTTCTTCTCAATTCACCCTGTGTGGTTTCCATGGTATGTCTTATAAGCCTCATGTGCATGTCTTCTGGGTCTAGAGAAGCAAACTTGAATGCTGCTAAATCATATCTCCAATAAATGGCCCAGGCTCTCTTATGCATCACTACATGGCAGAAATATTGGCCTGACAAAGTCTACTAGTTTGCTGTTGGCTTTTTGGAGCTGATCCTTTCACCTCTCTGAGCCTCAGTTTCCCCATCTGTGCTATGAAGTACTAGATGGTCTTCTTATTGCCTGTCCAGCGATGATATCTTAATGCTTCTGTACTATTTGCTTCCATGAAAGAGGTCCAGCAATAGTAGGCACTGCCTCACCTTGGCACTGAGTTTGAAGGGCCTCCCAAGGATTCCCTACAATATGGTAGAGGGGGAAAGGTGCTTTTCCCAATATACAAAATACCATCCACAGCCTTATCTTCTTACCTTTGCTCATATAGCTCCCTCTGTCTACAACTTCCTGCCTGTATCTGTCAAGGACCTGATTCAAAGCCAGATATCATGACAAAACTATCACTGGCTACTCTCTGAACTCCCTTGGCACCAACTGTGTTCCACCTTTGATTGCAATCTTCTTACACATATGTCTGCTGTCCCTAACTACAGTATAAACTCCCCTAAGCAGGACCCAGGTATCATCATTTTCAGCATCGCCAGGGCCCAATCAGTTCCTTTATCAGTGGGCATCAATATGAAGATAATGGCTTGTACCATTATGCAGTATAGTTCTATGGTTGAGCTGTATGGAAGAAAAAGGGGCTCTGTAATAATAAGTCTGACCAAAAATAACTTCACTGGGGGATCTGATCATAAATTCCTAACTGGGCAGGTCATGGTGGGTAGTCACACCCCAAGTCTATAAAAAGGCTTATGTTTGCCTTCATCAAGCCCTGTCCATTGTTATTGTACATCTAGGTAAACACACCTTTGAAATGCCAGAGTAATCCTCTTTTTCAGACCCCTCAGAAAGGTAACCACCCTCAAGGGAGCACATAATCTTGTTAACTGTCCTGTACCTTGATTTCTCCCACTTCTAAGTAACCTTCCTTAAGCCCACCCCCCAATTCCAAATGTATAAAAGAAACTGAAAAACAGGAGCATTTGAGATCTTCCCAGCATGTCATCAGTTTGGCTCAAATAAACTCTTATAAAAATTCTCTACATGTTTGTTTGGATGTTTCTTACATCAACATTGGGTGCTAAGGAATCAATCCCATGGAGTCAAATCCTGGCTTTGCAAATTACTAACTAGGTCACTTTTTCTAGGTGACAACATCTCTGTGACTTGATTTCTTCATCTATAAAATTGGAAAAATAATGCCTACTTCATGGAAAGTAAATATTAGGGAGGAAACACAAGTAGAGTGTTGGACACTTACTCAAAATCAGTATAATTTTGTGTAATAATATTTACTTGCTGCCAAGCTTATCATCGTGACATACCTATGAAGCGGGTATTATTGTAATGAGCCCCAATTTACAGATAGGGAAACTAATACAAAGAGATGTCAGACTACTTGTCTACGGTCATAAAAAAAGCAAATGGCAGAATGAGGATTCAAAACCAGGGTGAGTGGTCCCAGGGGCCATGAGCTTAACCATAATGCTAATTATGCTGCCTTTCAATACTATCACTATCATCTTTCTTCTGCCAGTGCAGACCAATTATAGGTCAAAGAGAACTAGATCAAGTGGTAAGCTGCCTTTCTCTAACTCACTTTATGCTGATCCCAGGTGCTTTGGATGTACAAGGCACACCTTTTTGTTTCTTCTTTCCTCCGGCTGACTTTCACAATCTGACCCTGTTGAGTCTTCCCTTCTGAGCCCGCCCTTGTTTGTCTATCTGTGTTGCCCACCCTGTGGTCAGCAAAATGATGAATGAGAAGAGGGAAGAAGAGTCCATATGTTCCTTGTGGACAGATTGCTTAATGGAAGAAAAAGACTCACCCACACATTATTGGATTTTCATGAATTTCTGTCACTCAAATGTAACATATACTACTGTCAAGAGGACATATAATTTAACCCAGGTCTCCAAGAGTCAGTCCTCTGAGCCATTAATATTCCTAGCCCAAATCTCCCTTGTAGAATTATAGACTGAGCTTCAGTCTATAATTTCATTTCTCAAATAGGAGATAAGCCTTAGAGATTATCAAGTTTGTCACACAGAGGAGGAATCAGGACCTGGGAAAAGGAAGTATAGTAGGTATTCAATAAATATTTCTTGCAAGAATGAAAAACCAATGATCCATATGCTTGAGAAATGAGAGGAACTGGGGCCAGTTGTTCTTTGTCCCAAGTGATTCATGCAAACCCCACTCTCTGGACTCAGTAGAACCTTTTTGAAGAGGCACATTTTAAACCACAAATGTCTGGATACAATAGTAGAGATTCTAATTTAATTCATCTTAGAGGTGAAGCCAAGACATTGGTATATATATATATATATTCTTTAGTTTTCAAGGCAATTCTAATGAGCAGCAAATTTGAGAACCACTGCTCTAAACCAATGCTTCTTAACCCTGAGTGCACACTAAAACCCTCTGGAGCACATTTTACACACACACACACACACACACACACACACACACACAGTGCCTGGACTTTTACCCCCAGAGAGTCTCATTTAACTGGGGAGTAGGATCCAGATATCAGTGTTTTTTCAAAGTATGACAGATGATTCAAAAACACAGCCAACACTGAAAAATGAAACCAATATCCATTACTTGACAGAGAATAATTGAAATAAAAATCATGGTTTATCTACCTCGTAAGCTTCATGAGGAAAAAGTTTTGTCTGTCTTGTTTGCTGCCATCCCCTTTCACCTAAAACAGTGCATGGTACATAGTAGGTGCTCAATAAATATTTATTGAATGAATAAATGTTTTCTTGGTCTTCATAACCTTCCCACTTGCCACCATGGACAAGTCATTTATAATATGAGTCTATTTTTTTTTTCATTTCTCAAATAGGAGTAATAACTCACAGGGCTGTCTTCAGAACTATATGAGATAACACAGAGAAAAGTGTTTTTTAAATTTGAAAGAAATGTAAAAATGCTGATTAATTTCATAGAGAAAAATTCATTTTTTGTTTTCTTTCCCTGGTTCCCCCAAGAAATTTTAATTTTAATTTTAGTCCCACCAGATGTAGTCTTGCTGAATCTCCTGTGTCCCACTAGAACGCCCTCTATCTGATCCTACCCCAACCTAGGCTCCTCCCTGATGGTGACTGAAACATATTCCTTTCCTGCTCCTTGCTTTCAGTACAACTTCCTCCCCTAGTCCATTATGATTTAGAACATGCATCAGGGATTCAAATTCTGGACCCTGCCCTAGCGGGTTCGATTCCAGTGAAGGGCACATACCTCAGTTGCAGGCTCGATGCCCGGCTCTGGTCAGGCACATGTGGGAGGCAACTAATCGATGTGTCTCTCTCACATCGATGTTTCTCTCTATCTCTCTCCCTCCCTTCCACTCTCTCTCTTTAAAAAAAAAAAAGGAAAAATATCCTCAGGTGAGGATTAACAAAACAAAAAAATTCTGGATCCTCAACTTCACAAGTTTTAATGAAATTATTCTTCTCTGAGCCCATTTCCTCATCAAGAAGATGGGGATAATAATGGTAACTATATCAAGGAATTGTTGTGAGGAATAAATAAGTTAATTATTCCCATACTGCCAGGCACACAGTAGGCTCTTAAATAAAGCTATGGGTTTTTGGCCAAAGATTCTTTAATTTTAAGAAAGGGGTTCACTTCAGTGCAAAAGTAAGGTAGGGTAATGTAGCTGTGACATTTGTCACTTTCTGATATCTGGAGTTGATGTGGTTGGCCAAATAGATGTACAAAAACATGCTACTCCCTCTCCATATTAGTCAGTCAGCAAATATATATTGAGCACTTGCTGCATATCAGGGCACTTGGAGAACACAGACATGGATAGGATACAACCCCCACCCATCTGAAGGGAGAACTGAGCTCTCTAGAAAAAGGTCATAGCCCAGGTCACTGTCCATTTGACAGCAATATATCCTGATTGCAGGCAAAAATACCTACGAGTCAATAAACCATTTGTTGGGTGTTGGAAGCTTGAGAGCATTGGTAATAGCAGAAATTACAAAACAGCTGAGGGTAAGCATTAAGCAGTATGCCAATTTACTAGAGAATATGAAAAGGTTTAATGAAATACAAACATCTATCTCCTACTAGGACACAGTCATTCAACAAACATTTGCAGTGTGGCTACTTTCAAACTAGAAAAAAGGGGATGATTCAGCCACTATCCTTGTTCTCAAGAATGATAATACCTAACATTTAAGGGTGATTTTTTTGTTTACAAAGCTATTTATTTGCCCATTCAGGATTTCATTTGATACTTCTGGCAAATAGAAAACAGAGGCTGAGCACTGAAATTACCCCAATTGGCAAATACTGGAATTGGGCTTATCTCCAGGGAAAAATAAGCAAAGTTAGCCAGGCTCATTATCAGGAATACCTCTAAAGGATGTCTCTAGCCCACAGCCACCTAATGTAACTCTGATTTCCCTTGAGGTTGAGGAAACCCTTCAAACTCATCTAAATATATCAGGGTCTGAAAGCTGCAGTGGTTCTATCATGTTTGCAAATCCCCAAAACCTTTAATACAGGCTTCCTCTTCTAGGGAGAAAATGCTAACTTCTGACTTCCAGTTCATTTTAGGCCCAGGAATGGCTAGGCTGTTCTTCTCAGTTTCAAAGAAGAGGGTCATGTTTCATGTTACCATATTTTTCAATGTATAAAATGCTATTCTTTTCTAAAATCATTAGACTGAAAATCAAGGGGTGTCGTATACATGGAAGTCAGCCGAGAAGGGAGCAGCAGGGGCGCATACCTTGTCAAACAGGCTTCCTCCAATCACGAGCCTTATTATTACTGACGTCAGCTGATGCCATAATTGGAGGTGGAAGTGGAGAGTGCCGCAGATGCAACAGGGACTAGAGTGTTCTGAGCCCATAAAGATGTCAAAAAATAAAAAGATAAATACCGGTAAGTGATAGTCTTACTCTGCAAAATTCAAACTGAATGTAATCGGCTATGCAAAAGAGCATAGAAATAGAGCTGCAATGAGACAATTTGGACCTCCTCCCACTGAGTGTATGATCAGACAGTGGAGAAAATAGGAAGAGCAACTCCTTAAGATGCCAAAAAAGAAGAAGGCCTTAAGAGGAAAACCAGCAAAATGGGCAAACTTGGAGCAGAGGCTTAAGACTTAGATTATGGAGCAGCGCCAGAGTGGCTTATGTGTGTCAACCAAGCTTATTCAATGTCAGGAAAGAATGTTTGCAAGCGAAATGAACATTGTTGATTTTATAGGAAAGACAAAATGGGGCTTCAATTTCATGAGGAAAGAAGGGTGGGCCATGAGAACACAAACAAAGTTAACTCAGAAAATGCCACCAGTTTATGAGGATGATCTCACATATATAGACAGTGACTCAGAAGACAAAAGTGATACAATAGAAGTTGAAGAACTTGATATGTCTGGAAGTAATAGTGATGAATCAGAGAGCAGTGATAAAACAGAGCCTGAATAAAGTGATATGCTGCATAATATCATAGTACTGGTATGTAAACATTACCTGCGGTAATTACTAAATAAAAATGTGTTCTGTTTTATGTTTAAAATATTGATTTCTTAATTTTGGGTTGGAAAAGTGGGGGTGTCTTATACATGGAAAAATATAGCACTTTCAAGAGGTGGTAAAGGAAAGGAAATAAAAATGAATTCAATAAGTTGTCAATACATATTTGGCAATCTGCCTCAACTATCTCCTCCCAAGCCGGATCACCTGGAAGGACCAAGGGTTGTAAAAGTGAACAAATCACAGCAGGAACATAGCAGAGGGTGTCAGAGAAAGCTATAAAGAGGAGGAATTGTCCAAGTGAAAGTCTTGACAGATGAATAGGAGTTTTCAGGAAGACAAGAGAGGAAAAGCTCACAGAAGCCTTCTCTGCCTCTGTGCTCTGTGCTTTTCACACAGACCCAGCAGTCTGCAGTGAGGTTGTCTCCTTCCACACTTTCTTCCCAACTGTTAAGACTCAAGAGCAAGCAGTTGCCTGGCCCATGTGACTCAGTGGTTGAGCATCAACCTATGAACCAGGAGGTCACAGTTCAATTCGAGGCCAGGGCACATGACTGGGTTGCGCCCTGGATCCCTGGTGGGAGCAGGCCTCTCCCTTCCTCTTTGAATTCAATAAAATATATATTTTTAAAAAATATATTTTAGAGAGAAACCAAGATGGCGGCATAGGTTAAACACCTAACCTACAGCCTGGCACAACAATTTCAAAAATACAACTAAAAGTCAAAACGGACATCATCCAGAACCTCAGGAAAGCTGGCTGACTGAAATGCCCACAACTAGAAGGAAAGAGAAAACCACAAGAAAAATCAGAGGAGCCGTAAAAGCCTAAGGTATGGAGACACGGGCGGAGACACGAGCACGCGCACGTGCGGGGAGGATGGAGCCGGAGAGGAAGGGGCGGCTGAGTGCCTGGCTGGCGTTCTCTAGCGGGAAGGAGATAAAAGCTCCAGATTGCGCTGAACCCCAGCTCCGACTGCACTGAACCCCAGTTCCGGGCGAAACCCTGGGAAGCTAGGCTCATACTGGGGGAATCTGGGCTGTGGGGCGGAAACACAGAGGAGCGGCGAAAGGCAGAGCTCCAGAGGCGCACACGTGAATGCGCGCAGAGGACGGACTGTTGCCTGTGCCACTGAATTGCCCTGGCGGGAAGGAGACAAAAGCTCCGGACGGTGCTGAACCCCAGTTTCGACTACACTGAAACCCAGTTCCGGGCGAGAATCTGGGAATCCAGATTCATTGGGGGAGAGACTAGACTGTTTGGCAGCGGGCGAAACTCCAGGGCGCTTTTCTCTCAGAGGTGTTTGCAGGGAGTACAGAGGGACACTGAGACACAGGAACCTCATAGGGTGGGGCTGACGGGAAGCCAAGGCTGTAGGCTCCACCCTGAAACTCTGCCCCATCCAAGCTGAGCACAGAGGCTTTTACAATTTTGCAAGTCTAGTTGAATAAGGCTGTCTCCCGGCACAGACACAGCTGATCCTCACAGCCAATTGGACTAGAGGTCAAATCCTCCCAGTGTACCAACAGCAATCAAGGCTTAACAACACCAAGACTTTGCACTCAGCCCACAAAGGGGGGCATCAAGAGTGACCACCTAGGGAGATTGGGGAAGCTGAGCTATAGGGAGGCAGCCAAAAGATGAAGACACCAAAGCAGGTCACGAATAGAAGGGATGAAGGAAAGTAAACTAATGGACAACACAGTGTTCAGAACCACATTTATAAGGTTACTTGAGAATCTTCTGGAGGACCAAGATGGCGGCATAGGGCAGACACCTGATTGTTGCCTACCACAACAATTTTGAAACTACAACTGGAAAACAGAGCAGACACCATCCAGAACAATGGCCGGAGGAATTGCTGAGAAGGAATTGACCAATGGGAGTTGGGATTGGGAAGACGAGGCCCCACTGGGTCCCGGATCCAGGTGTGCTCGCCCAGCGACTGGTCGCTGCTGCAGACCCGAGTGCCACCGCAGCGACCTCGGACCAGCCCGCCACCGTGCACCGGGCACACTGGAGCTTCACCGAGCCCAGCGAGTTCCACGGCAGCCGCCCCGGAGCTTTGAGAAAATGGCCGAAGGAATTGCTGAGAGGGAATTGACCGACAGGAATTGGGATCAAGAAGACGAAGCCCCGCTGGGTCCCGGGTCTGGGTGAGGCTGGGCCCCTGGGTCCGGGCGAGGCCATGCGCCCCTGGATACGGGTGAGGCTGGGTCCCGGGTCCGGGTGAAGCTGCGCGCCCCCGGGTCTGGGCGAGGCCGTGCGCCCCTGGGTCCGGGAGAGGCCACGCGCCCCGGGGTCTGGGTGAAGCTGGATCCCGGGTCCGGGTGAGGCCGTGCGCCCCTGGATCCGGGTGAGGCTGGGTCCCGGGTCCGGGAGAGGCCACGGGCCCCGGGGTCCGGGTGAGGCCACGTGCCCCTGGGTCCGGGTGAAGCTGGATTCCGGGTCCGGGTGAGGCCGTGCGCCCCTGGATGTGGGTGAGGCTGGGTCCCGGGTCCAGGTGAGGCCGCACGCCCCCGGGTCCGGGCGAGGCCGTGCGCCCCTGGGTCCAGGAGAGGCCACGCGCCCCGGGGTCCGGGTGAGGCCGCGCCCCTGGGTCCAGGAGAGGCCATGCACCCCTGGGTCCGGGCGAGACCAAACCAGAGGGAGTCGGACCTGCATTAAGACCATTTGTCCACCATCCAGAGCTGAAAAGTCAGTGCCGACATGTACACATAAGGAACTGGTGGACATTGAAATTGGGTCTCAAAAGAACTGTTGGTCCAGAAAGAAACTTACTACAGACTGATTCATTTGCCTGTCAGCATAACTATTATTGCTCGTCTCACATTCGGTTCTTATAAGTATATTTCTAGTAACACATGATCTCACTCATCTAGGGGAAATGATGAACAACATAGACTGATGAACAAGAACAGACCCAGAAACAAGGAGGCATCGATTGGACTGTTGGGCCTCAGAGGGAGGGTAGGGGAGGGTGGGGGTAGGGGGAAGAGATCAACCAAAGGACTTGTGTGCATGCACTCGAGCCTAACCAATGGTTAAGGACAACAGGGAGGTGGGGGCATCCGTGGGGAGGGGTGGGGGATGGGAATGGGAGGATGAGGACAAATATGTGACACCTTAATCAATAAAGAAATTAAAATATATATATATATATATATATATATATATATATATTTTACTCAAGAGCAAAAGGTAAGTCTTAGCAATTCACTGTCACCACTATCTGGCACAGAGCCTGGCATAGTCTTAGTACAAGGAGGTAGGTAGGAATTAGCCCTTTATGCCAGTTCTAAAGTACCAGATTAGAGATAAACTGATTTCCTTTATTAAAGAACATGAAAATTAAAAGGGAAAAATATCTCAGCTATACCCAAACTCACCATTTAAACACATTTAAACAGAACACAACGAAGTTTTTAAACAGATACCAAAGTGTGAAATGATGTCCATATTTCCCCACCTAGACTCAATAAGCAACAAGCCCTCACAATGAGCAATTGGCCCTAGTTTTTCATTGCAGAAAGCCTGGAGCTGGAGATAGGAGCAGTACAGCCCCCTTCAACAGCAGACAGCAGCCATGCATCTGGAATGTAGATGTTTTGTTACCATAAAGAGAAGCTCTACTGGGAGGGATGCGGAATGGGTGGAGCTGGCAGCAGGTGGGGTGAGTTAAAGAGGGTGGGGGTTAGGAGGAAGAGTTCTATAAATTACTCAAGAACAAGGTCTGCCCTAGCTGGTTTGGCTCAGTGGATAGAGCATCAGCCTGGGGACTGAAGGGTCCTGGGTTCGATTCCAGTCAAGGGCACATGCCTGGGTTTCAGGCTCGATCCCTGGTTGGGGGCATGCAGGAGGCAGCCAATCAAAGAGTCCCTCTCATCATTGATGTTTCTATCTCTCTCCCTCTCCCTTTCTCTCTGAAATAAATAAAAATTTAAAATAAAGAACAAGGTCTATCTCTTATGTATACCTGTGTGCCTGGTACCTGGCCCAGCGCTGAACACTATAATAGGACCTCCTGTACTGTTGTGCAAGTTGTATTCCTACAGGGCACCCTGCCAAGGAGTCTCAAGTTATTGACAAAATTCAGCCAATCCCAATGCCCTGTCTGACTGCACATGAAGAAAGGGGCACCTTTATTTAATTATTATTCCCAGAGAGGGCGACCTTTTAAAATTGGTCCACCCAGAGGCTGCTTTAATTTTTAATAGTTATGCCAAGAACAAGAGAGTTTTTCTAATTCTTATGCTCAGAGATGGTGCCTTTGTCTACAGTTTCCACCAAAAGGGGTAGGTTTTCCTCATTGATCTATCCAGAGGAGGCTCCCTTTTTGCCATTGCTCTACTTGAAGAGGACACCTATTTGCCATATATGCAACCAGTAGTACCTGCTGGCATCTAACAGGGGTTCAACATGTTTACTGGAATGAAGAGGGTCCTCACATCCACTGTTTCTTCCCCCCCTCCCCCACCATCTCCTCCCCATATGCATCAGATAGTTTTGAAAGTATGTGTAGATGAGTGGATAAAAAAGCTGTGGGACATTTACACAGTGGAATACTATGCAGCTGTAAAAAATAAGGATCTCTTACCCTTTGTGATAGCATGGATGGACCTGGAGATCATTATACTTAGTAAAATAAGCCAGAGAAAGACAAGTATCACATGATCTCACTTACAAGTGGAATCTAATGAACAAAATAAACTGACTTAACAAAATAGGTCCAGAGGTATGGATGCATGGAATAGAATAACAGAACTCAGTGGAGGGTGGGGGGAGTGAGAGGACAGGAAGACATTAACCAAAGAACATACATGCATATGTGCATAACCCATGGAGACAGACAATAGCATGGGGAAGGCCTGGTATGGGACAAGGGTTGGGAAGAAGGGGCGAAAATGGGAGATAAAATAAATTTTTTAAAAATTTAAAACACAAAGTACAGGCACAAGTCTGTGCAAGTCAACAATATTTGTTTCCTAAATCTGCCATTTTCATTAACTCGGAATTATGCTAAAAATTATTTCACAATGGGGAGTAAACTTATGCAAGTCATTATTCCAAGAGGTAATACAGGCTAGAAACTGGAAAGCAGTGAGACTTGGCTCTCCAGAATCCTCAAGACCTGAGTCTCTCAGCAAAGTATTTCAGGAGCCAGAATCTTCCCTAATTATTAGTACTAAATCTTTTCTTTAATTTTAACCATTTTGAGTGGAACAATTCCAGGAAACACACTTCTCAGCCTTCCTAACCAAGTCCTCTGAAGTGATGCTGCCTCTTCTTGATACCTATTTGTCATCCTTGGCATCAGTCACTGCTCTGGAGGCAAACTCCAGGGCTTGCCTTTAGCATCTCTCCCCTCTGATCACAGCGGGGAGGGGAAAATACTAAAAGTGCCCACCCCCCATAGTTCTCCTCTCTCCATTGTCCCCCTTGTCCCAAAATTTCCCAGTGGTTGCTGATAGAGTCACCTAAGTGGATGTTTCAGAACCCCAAAATAGCCACAGGAGATGTTCAGCAGTGGGAGTCAGGGTGGCCACTGACCCCAGATTCTTTTTCTGCTTCTGGGCAGCTGCTGGCCTAGACCCACATTCTAAAACTCTATTTATATTGAGATCATGAAAGGGAAAAATAAATGTTTTCTTCTAAATAGCATTTGCTGAAGAAGATATGCGTCTTCTCATTAATGCAATAATTTACCTGCAAAAAAATGGTGTGCCACATCAGAGAATGCAGAAAATCGTGTAGTCTGATCTAGACGTTGATTCAGAGGCAACCATTTCAACTTCTCTTTGTGGTTTCTGGCATAGCCTAATTTGGAACAATAAATATGCCCAACTGGAAGTTGCTCTCCTCTTCCCTACACTCCAGGCACCCTGGGCATAGGGGAATCTTTATATTCTTTCACAATGAGAAAGAAGTTGAAGTTGACCTGATATAAGGATCCAATCCAGTAACACTATGGGTAACATTAAGTGACTAAAACATAAGAAAACAAATATTGTCCTTTTTTAATTTTAATTTTCAATTAGAGTTTACATTCAATACTATTTTGTATTGGTTTCAGGTATACATCATAGTGGTTAGACAATCATATACTTTACAAAGTGTTCCCCCCAATATTTCTAGTACCCACATGGCACCATGCATAGTTATTACAATACGAGAAGCCCAGTGCACAAAATGTGTGCACGGGTAGGGTCTCTAGGCCTGGCTGGCGATCAGGGCCAATCAGGGCCTTCCAGCTGCCAGTCAGGGCCTCCCTTCCCCATCTGCCAACTGCCGGCCTCCCTGGTGGTCTCCCTGGTAGTCAACACATTTCATAGTGAGCAAGCGAACTCCTGGTCTCCCAGTTGAACTCCTGGGGGGACAATTTGCATATTAGGCTTTTATATAGAGAGACTAGAGGCCCAATGCATGAAATTCGTGCAAGGGCCTTGGCCCTTGCAGCCCCAGCTTTGTCCAGAAGGTCGTCCAAAAAGACGTCCAGAAGGTCATTCAGCTGCCTGGTCTAATTAGCATATTACACGTTTATTATTATAGATTATCTATATACTAGAGGCCCAGTGCATGAAATTCGTGCACAGGGACCGGGGGTGTCCCTCAGCCTGGCCTGCACCTTCTCCAATCTGGGACCCCTCGGGGGATGTCCGACTGCCAGTTTAGGCTCAGGGTATCAGGCCTAAACTGGCAGTCAGACATCCCTCTCACAATCCAGGACTGCTGGCTCCTAACCACTCGCCTGCCTGGCTGCCTCATTGCCCCTAACCACACTGCCTGCCAGCCTGATAGCCCCCTAACCGCTCCCCTGCTGGCCTGATTGACACCTAACTGCTTCCCTGCCGGCCCAATCGCCCCCAACTGCCCTCCCCTGCAGGCCTGGTTGCCCCCAACTGCCCCCCGCTGCAGGCCTGGTCCCCCTCAACTGCCCTCCCCTGCAGGCCTGATCACCCCCAACTGCCCTCCCCTGCTGGCCTGATTGCCCCTAACTGCCATCCCCTGCCAGCCATCTTGTGACAATGTGGGGGCATCCATCTTGTGACGACTTGGGGGTGGCCATCTTGTGGCAGCCATCTTGTGATGATGTGGGGTGGCCATCTTGTGACAACATGGGGGTGGCCATCTTGTGATGATGTGGGAGCACCCATCTTGTGACAACATGGGGCAGCCATCTTGTGATGACATGAGGCAGCCATCTTGGGATGTGAGGGCTTGAGGGTCAATTTGCATATTACCTCTTTATTATCCTATATAATAAAGAGGTAATATGCAAATGGTCATTACGCCATGATGCATAACGACCGACCGTGTAACAACCGGATCACAGATCAGCAGGAGGGTGGGGCAGCGAGCTATAAGCGGGAGGTGGAGAGCAACAGGAGGGGTCAGTGCAGCAAGCGGGCGGGGGGCAGAGGGAGCTATGGGATGGCGGCAGCGAGCTACTGGCTATAAGCAGGCGGCAGAGAGCTACAGGAGGGGGCAGGGCAGCAAGCTATGGGGGGGCGAGGGGAGCTACAGTAGGGCGGGGCAGCAGGTGGAGAGCTACTGGAGGGTAGCAGTGAGCTACTGGCGAGCTACTGGCGCACAGATTAGTGCGCAGGTCTACTAGGATATAAAAGCCCAGCGACCGAATGGCAGAACGACCAGAACGACCAGAATGACTGGTGGCTATGACGCGTACTGTGGCAGCCAACCAGCCTGATCCAGGCCCTGATCGGCTCCCTGCCCAACCTCCCGCGGCTCCTCCCCCTGGCCGGCCCCACCCCTGATCAGGGTCCCCCCACCTGCTGGTCGCAGACACAGGGAGCACGCAACTGAGCTGTCAGCAACCCTCCTGAGGGAAGACGCCCGCCAGGTATACAGAAGGTGCTCAGCGAGGAGTCTGCACAGGTTGTGTTCACACCTTCATGCTGTCCCCTACCACCACAATGCTGAAGGAAGCCTGATTCAGAAACCCCCATGCTGACCATCCACACAGAGAAACAGCGTGTGATAAACATCATGTCCCGCAGATGCCTGAATCAGCCTCAAGAGGAAGGCGCTACAGACATGGAGTGGGAAGATTGGGACTGAGACAGTGGTCTGGAAAAAGCAGGGTTGTGGATGGCCATGTTCTGCATTTGCTGCCCGACCCTGCTCCCTGACCCCCATGTGCAAAGGGCCTACATCGCCACCATTGGACCAAGGCCTGTGAGTGAGTGAAGAACTGTGGCTGTGCCTGTGGCTGCACTCAGCCTCCTGCCCTCGTGGGTAAGCAGGGAACATATTTATGTGCCAGAATCTAAAAGCCTCTTTATTGGTAATAGTGCAAATAATGCAAGACCCACACATATTTCTAAACAGGACTCTGTCCAGCTGGGTGTGAACCCAGATCAAAGGCATGCTCTCCGCTGAGGAGGCTGAAAAGGCTGCTCCTCTCTTGAATGCACTCAACCTGGAGAGGTTTAAAGGGAAAAGGAGATAAAAATAAAAATAAATAGCAACAAGCTCTGAAGCTGCTGCCAATGCCATCAAATCCTCCACATGGTGGTGATGTCAGAGCCTGTTTCCCCATGCCTGGGACTCAGACCTCAGACAGCCAAGCCGCTGACACCTGCCAGGTCGCCTGGCACTGGCCTCATCTACGCAGCCACTTTCAACCTCCCGCCGGCTCCTGGAGGCGGGTGGGCTTGCGGATGGAGGCTTCAGTGTTAAAGCAACCCTGTTGGTGTAGCACAGACACGTGTGGGCTTTTTGATGAGAGAGAACCCATAACATCCCTTCACTAATGTGTTGTTAACTGTTCTGAGATCACGCTCCCAGCCTTGGCGACTCTCAAATAGGCCTCAGCAATTCCATTCACCTGATGCAAAATTGACCCGGGTTTCACAGAGACCAAACCCTCGGTCCCCAGAGCAGATGTATCTTTTGAAAAGGAAGGTCACCCTGGCTACAGGTCCTTGCTCTTCATCACTTTGAATATTTCTTGCCATGCCCTTCTCTACCCAGCAAATCTCATTTAGAAAATGAACTATCAGAAAATGAACTATCTGATAAAGAGCTTCACAGACAAGCAAAAGGTAAAGGGGTTCATCACCTTGATCGGGGGCAGGACCAGCCAACCGCCTGCAGCCCCTCCCCCCCTGGCTTGCCCCACCCCCGATCAGCCACCCCAATCATGCACTGGGCCTCTAGTTGACTATATTCCCTGTGCTGTACTTTACATTCCCATGACTATTATGTAATTAAAAATCTATACTTCTCAATCCTTGCACCTTTTTCACCCAGTTCCCAACACCTTCCCCTCTGGCAACTGTCAGTCTGCTCTTTGTGTCTACAAGTCTGTTTCAATTTTGTTTGTTCATTTATTTTGTTTTTTAGATTCCACATATAAGTGAGATCATATTGTATTTGCCTTTCTTTGACTTATTTCCACAGTGGCTGCACCAGTCTGCATTCCCACCAACAGTGCACAAGAGTTACCTTTTCTCCACATCTTCACCAACACTTATTGTTTGTGAATTTATTGATAATAGCTATTCTGACAGGTATGAGGTGATATCTCAGTGTGGTTTTAGTTTGCATTTCTCTGACAATTAGTGACATTTGAGCATCTTTTCATATGTCTATTGCCCATCTGTATGTCCTCTTTGGAAAAGCATCTCTTTAGGACCTTTGTCCATTTTTTAATTGGATTGTTTGTTGTTGTTGTTTTGGTGTTGGGTTGTATGAGTTCTTTATGAATTTTGGGTATTTATCTCTTATCAGATGGCAAATATCTTCTTCCATTCAGTAATTGTCTTTTCATTTTGTTGATAGTTTCTTTTGTGCAAAACCTTTTTAGTTTGATGTAGTACCATTTGTTTCTTTTTTCTTGTTTCCCTTGCCTTGAGAAGTTTTACCAAAAAAATATATATTGCTAAGAGAAATATCAAAGATTATTCTGTCTATGTTTTCTTCTAGGCATTTTATGGTTGTGAGTCTTATATTTAACTCTTTAATCCATGTTTAATTTATTCTTGCATTTGGTATAAGAAGATGGTTTAGGTGCTTTTTTTTTTTTTTTTGCTTATATCTGTCCAATTTTCCCAACACCATTTATTGAAGAGGCTGTCTTTATCCCATTGTAGATTCTGACCTCCTTTCTCTAATATTAATTGACCATAAAGGTATGGGTTTATTTCTGGACTCTCTAGTCTCTTCCATTGATATATGTGTCCATTTTTATGCCAAGTACCATGCCGTATTGGTTACTATAGCCTTGTAGTATATTTTGATATCAGGTGACATGATTCTTCCAACTTTGTTATTTCTCAAGATTGCTGTGGCTATTGCTGGGTCTTTTGTGGTTCCATATAAATTTTTGGAATACTTGTAGTTCTGTGAAATATGTCATTGATATCTTGATAGGCATTGCATTGAATCTATAGATTGCTTTGGGCAGTATGAACATTTTAACAATGTTAATTCTTCTTATCCAGGAGCATGGTATATGCTTCCCCTTATTTGTATGTTCTTCAGTTTCTTTCTTCAGTATCTTATAATTTTCTGAGTACCAGTCTTTTACTTCCTTGGTGAAATTTGTTCCTATGTATTTTTTTGATGCAATATTAAATGGAATTGTTTTCTTAGTTTTTATTTCTGATAGTTCATTTTCTGCTATAAAAATGCAAATAATTTCTGAATATTTATTAAAAAATACGGTTGTTATTGAATGTTAGTGGGTTTTGGTGACATGTGATAACCAGAAAATGTAAAATAAAAGATTCTTTACTTTACCTTAACATATATGTATTCTATTTGTTAATAAAATGGCTTCATTTTTTAATTTCCTTTGTTTTCTTATAAAGTTATAAATATATTATCTATCTTGGTACTATTGTGCCTTACAATAAATTGGTCTGTGAAACCATTTCTTTTTTTTTCTTGAGTCCTTTTTCCCTCTTTTTTGTGTTTAGATTTTGTTGTTGTTTTTTTAATCTTTATTGTTCAGATTATTACAGATATTCCTCTTTTTCCCCCCATAGCTCCCCTCCACCGTGTTCCCACCCCACTCCAGGCCTTCCCCACATCCCCACTGACCTCATGCATAGGTATAAGTTATTTGTCCAATCTCTTATCACACTCCCCAAAGCCTCTTCCCCCCAAGAATTGTCAGTCTGCTCCCTTTCCATGCCCCTGATTATATTACATTCACCAGTCTGTTCTGTTCATCAGGTTTTATATTCATTTGATTTTCAGGTTCACATGTTGATAGATATGTATTTGTTGTCACTTTGTTGTTCATAATTTTTAACTTTACCTTTTTCTTCTTCCTCCTCTTCTTAAAGAATACCCTTCAGCATTTCATATAATACTGGTTTCGTGGTGATGAACTCCTTTCACTTTTTCTTGTCTGTGAAGCTTTTTATCTGACCATCAATTCTAAATGATAGCATTGCTGGGTAGAGTAATCTTGTTGTAGGTTCTTACTATTCATCACTTTGTATAATTTTTGCCACTCCCTTTTGGCCTGCATAGTTTCTTTTTTTTAATTTTTATACTGATTAAGGTATTACATGTGTCCATATCCCCCCATTGTCCCCACCGACTCCCATACATGCCCTCACTCCCCAGTGTCTTGTGTCCATTGGTTATGCTGATATGCATGCATAGAGGTCCTTCTGTTGATCTCTTAACTGCCTCCTCCTCCCCAGGCTTCCCACTGTAATTTGACAGTCTGTTCCATGCTTCTCTGCCTCTGTATTTATCTTATTATTCATCAGGTTATAATGTTCTTTATTTTCCATAAATGAGTGAGATCATGTGGTATTTTTCTTTCACTGACTGGCTTAATTCACTTAGCATAATGCTCTCCAGTTCCATCCATGCTTCGAATGGTAAGAATTCCTTCTTTTTAAAAGCAGCATAGTATTCCATTGTGTAGATGTACCATAGTTTTCTAATCCACTCATCTGCTGAAGGGCATTTAGGCTATTTTCAAATCTTAGCTATTGTACATTGTGCTGCTATGAATATAGGGGTGCATATATCCTTTCTGATTGGTGTTTCTGGTTTCTTGGATATATTCCTAGAAGTGGAATCAATGGGTCAAATGGGATTTCCATTTTTAGTTTTTTGAAGAAACTCCATACTGTTCTCCACAGTGGCTGCATCAGTCTGCATTCCCACCAGCAGTGCACAAGGGTTCCTTTTTCTCCGCATCCTGCCAGCACTGGTCGTTTGTTGATTTGTTGATAATAGCCATTCTGACAGGTGTGAGATGATACCTCATTGTTGGTTTGATTTGCATCTCTCAGATGATTAGTGACTTTGAACATGTTTTCATATGTCTCTTGGCCTTCCTTATGTCCTCTTTCCAAAAGTATCTATTTAGGTCCATTGCCCATTTTTTGATTGGGTTGTTTATCTTCCTTTTGTTAAGTTATAAGAGTTCCTTGTAAATGTTGGAGATTAAACCCTATCGAAGATAACATTGGCAAATATGTTCTCCCATGCAGTGGGCTTTCTTGTTGTTTTGTTGATGGTTTCTTTTGCTGTGAAGAAGCTTTTTATTTTGATATAGTCCCATTTGTTTATTTTCTCTTTAGTTTCCATTGCCCTAGGAGCAGTATCAGTGAAGATATTGCTTCAGAATATGTCTGAGATTTTGCTGCCTGTGGATTCCTCTAATATTTTTATGGTTTCCTGTCTTATGTTTAAGTCCTTTATCCATTTTGAGTTTATTTTTGTGTATGGTGTAAGTTGCTGGTCTAGTTTCATTTTTTTGCATGTATCTGTCCAATTTTCCCAACGATATTTATTGAGGAGACTGTCTTGACTCCTTTGTATGCTCTTGCCTCCTTTGTCAAATATTAATTGAGCATATTCTTTTGAGTTGATATCTGGATTTCCCTATTCTATTCCATTGGTCTATATGTCTGTTCTTGTGCCAGTACCAGGCTGTTTTGAGAACAGTGGTTTTGTAATACAGCTTGATAGCTGGTATTGAGATCCCTCCTATGTTGCTCTTCTTTCTCAGGATTGCTGCAGCTATTTGAGGTATTTTTTTTATTCCAGATTAATTTTTGGAGATTTCTATCTAGGTCTGTGAAATATGCCGTTGGTATTTTAATGGGAGTGCATTGACTCTATAGATTGCTTTGGGTAGTATGGACATTTAATGATGTTGATTCTACCAATCCATGAACACGGTATTCTCTTATATCTATTTATGTCTTCCTCTATCTCTTTTTTCAATGTCCTGTAGTTTTCTGAGTACAGGTCTTTTACCTCCTTAGTTAAGTTTATTCCTAGGTATCTAAATATTTTTGGTGTGATGGTAAATGGGACTGTTTTCTTAGTCTCTCTTTCTGTAAGTTCACTGTTGGTGTATAGAAATGCCATAGATTTCTTTGTGTTAATTTTGTATTAACATGGCCAACTTCATTTTTTAAGTCTAATAATTTTTTCATGGAGTCTTTAGGTTTTTCTATGTACAGTATCATGTCATCTGTGAATTAGGACAATTTTACTTCTTCTTTTCCAATTTGGATGCCCTTGATTTCTTTTTCTTGTCTTATTACTGTGGCTAGCACTTCCAGTACTATGCTGAACAGGAGTGGTGAAAGCGGGCATCCCTGTCTTGTTCTGTTCTTAGTGGAAATGATTTTAGTTTTTGCTCATTGAGTATGATGTTGGCTGTAGGTTTGTCATATAAGACTTTTATTAGGTTAAGGTATGATCCCTCTACTCCCACTTTGCTGAGTGTTTTATCAGAAAACGGTGTTTGATTTTGTCAAATGCATTTCTGCATCAATTGATATGATTATGTGATATTTGTCTCTCACTTTGTTTATGTGATGTATCACATTTATTGATTTGTGGATATTGTACCAGCCTTGCATTCAAGGCATAAATCCCACTTGGTCATGGTGTATGATCTTTCTAATGTAATGCTGGATCCGGTTTCCTAGAATTTTGTTGAGCATTTTAGCCTCTATATTCATCAGGAATATTGGCCTGTAATTCTCTTTATTTGTGGTGTCTTTATTTGGTTTTGGGATTAGGGTAATATTGGCTTCATAGAAAGAGTTTAGAAGTGTGTCTTACTCTTGAATTTTTTGGAATAGTCTGAGAAGGATAGCTTTTAGTTTTTCCTTGAATGTTTGGTAAAACTCCCCTGTGAAGCCGTCTGGTCCAGGACTTTTGTTTGCTGGAAGCTTTTTGATTACTGCTTCAATTTCATCAGTAGTTATGGGCTTATTCAGGTTTTTTGTATCTTCCTCATTGAGTTTTGGAAGCTTGTATTTTTCTAGGAATGTGTCCATTTCCTCGAGGTTGTCCAGTTTGTTAGAGTTGTTCATAGTATTTTTTTTACAATCCTTTGTATTTCTGTGGGGTCAGTTGTTACATCACCTCTTTCATTTTTTATTTTGTTTATTTGGGCCCTCCCTCTCTGTGTCTTGGAGAGCTTGGCTAGAGGCTCATCAATCTTGTTTATCCTTTCAAAGAACTGTTTCTTGGTTTCATTGATCTTATGTATTGTTGTTGTTGTTGCTGTTGTTGTTGTTTTTGGTCTCTATGTCATTTATTTCTGCTCTGATCATTATTATCTCCTTCCTTCTGGTTACTGTGGGCTTTTCTTGCTGCTCTCTTTCTAGTTCTTTAAGTTGCAAGGTTAGATAATTTATTTCCATTTTTTCTTGTTCTTTGAGGTAGGCCTGTAGACCTATGAACTCCCTCTCAGGACTGCTTTCATTGTGTCCCATAGATTTTGGATTATTGTGTTTTCATTGTCATTTGTTGCCAAGATGCTTTTAATTTCTTCTTTTATCTCTTTGGTAATCCAGTCATTGTTTAATATCATGCTATTTAGCCTCCAAGTGATTGATTTTTTTTCATTGTGTTTATTGTAGTTGATTTCTAGTATTATGCCATTATGGTCTGAGAAGATGCTTCTTTTGATTTCTATCTTCTTCAATTTGAAGAGACTTTGCCTGTGTCCTAACATGTGGTCTATCTTTGAAAATGTTCTGTGTGCACTGGAAAAGAATGTATATTCTGTAGCTTTGGGTGAAATGTTCTGAAGATGTCAATTAAGTCCATCTGATCTAGTAAGTCATTTAAGATTGCTGTTTCTTTGCTGATTTTTTGTTTAGAGGATTTATCCAGTGGTGTCAGTGGGGTGTTAAAGTCCCCTACTATGACTGTATTGCTATCGATCTCTCCCTTGATATCTTCCAGATGTTGTTTTATGTATTTGGGTGCTTCTGTATTGGGTGTATATATGTTTACCAGAGTTATATCTTCTTGTTGAATTTCTCCCTTTAGTATTATGTAGTGGCCTTCCTTATCTCTTGTTATGGCCTTTACTTTGAGGTCTATTTTATCAGATATAAGTATCACAACCCCAGCTTTTTTCTCATTTCCATTTGCCTGAAAAATGTTTTTCCATCCCTTCACTCTCAGTCTGTGTGAATCCTTTGTTCTGAGGTGGGTCTCTTGCAGACTGCAAATATATGGGTCATGTTTTCTTTTCTAATTCAGGTATCCTGTATCTTTTCACTGGTATATTTAATCCATTTATGTTTAATGTTATCATTGATAAGTGCTTGCTTGTTGTCATATTTATTCTTAATGTTTGTGTTTCTTCTTGCCTTTCTGTTTCTTCTTTTTACAGCAGTCCCTTTAGCATTTCTTGCATTGCTGGCTTGGTAGTAATAAATTCTCTTAGCCCTTTTTTGTCTGTGAAACTTCTGATTCCACCTTCAAATTTGAATGATAACCTTGCTGGTTATAATATTCTTGGATTCAGTCCCTTGCTTTGCATCACTTTGTATATTTCATTCCATTCCCTTCTGTCCCGGTGTGTTTCTGTTAAGAAATCAGTTGATATTATAATAGGAGAGCCGTTGTAGGTAACTTTCTGTCTCTCTGGAAGCCTTTAAGATTCTTACTTTGTCGTTGGTATTTGCCAATTTAATTATGATGTGTCTTGGTGTCGGTCTTTTTGGGTTCATCTTGTTTGGGACTCTATGTGCTTCTTCGACTTGCACAGTTTTTTTCTTGCCAATATCAGGGAAGTTTTCTGTCATTATTTCTTCAAACAGGTTTTCTATTCCTTGCTTCTCTTCCTCTCCTGGTACCCCTATTATGTGAATGTTGTTTCGTTTTGTGTTGTCTCAAAGCTCTCTTAGGCTCTCCTCTTGTTTTTTAAGTCTTCTTTCCAGTTGTTGCTGTGTTTGTGTGTTTTTTTCCTACCGTGTCTTCTAATTCGCTGATGCGGTCCTCAGCCTCTTCTAGCCTACTGTTTAAGCCTTCCATTGTGTTTTTTTATTGCAGCTATATTGTTCTGCATCTCCTCTTGGTTCCTTTTCATGTTGATGACATTTTCAATCAGCTCCTTATAATTCTCATTGAGTTGAGTGTATTTGTCATTGAGTTGTGTGTATTTGTCATCTAGCCATTTCAGCATCTTTTTAACCATTACTCTAAATTCTTTCTCTGATATGCTGCTAGCCTCAATTGCATTTAACTCCTTTTTCTGGTGATTCCTCTTTTTCTTTCCTTTGGGGATTTTGTCTTCTCATGTTTGCCGTAATGTTTTAATTGTAGATCCGATTGTTTTGCTACCCAGGTTCTTTTGGCGATGGTGCTACTATTGTGATCTCTCAGGACTCCTGGGCTTGGTAATCTAGCGTAGCTCCCTTCTTGAGCTATTTGGGTTCTCTTGATGTAGGTTTACAAGCTGGAAAGGCACAACTGCGGTGTCTAGAAGTCATCAGCCATGGAGGGGGAGTGTCCCAATTTTTGCTGTCTTGCGCACTTGATTGAAATTGCGCGTGCCAGCGGGGACTCACAGTGGCACACAGGAACCGTCTGTTGGGGTGATGGGGCTCAGGAGGCCTGCGCTCTGGAAAGGCGTGACTGTGGTGTCCAGAGATTTATAGTTGTGGGGTGGGCAGACTCAGCTTTTTCCGCTGCACCTGTGGTAGATAGGGGCGCGCTCCCAGTGGCAGTTCACAGGGGCACCCATGGTGCGTTTGCCAGCAAGGCGCACTGAAGCACTCTGAAGGGTCCTGGCACTGAAGCCGCATAATTGAGGTGTCTGTGGGCAGGTGTCTAGGATGTGTGAATTCAGAATTTCTACTGCTGGGGAGAGTGCGTCCCTGTTTGTCCAAAATCGCACCCAGCAAGGGTTCCCAGCAGCTCCCAGGAGCGCCCTGTGGATAGATGGGCTCAGGGTGCCTGCTTTTTGGAAATGCAGGCCTGCATAGTTTCTGTTGAGAAATCAGCTGACAGTTGTATGGGTACTCCCTTGTAGGTAACTAAATGTTTTTCTCTTGCTGCTTTTAAGATTCTCTCTTTGTCTTTTGCCATTGGCATTTTAATTATGATGTGACTTGGTGTGGTCCTCTTTGGATTCCTCATTTGGGATTCTCTGCACTTTCTGAACTTGTAAGTCTATTTCTTTCACCAGGTAGGGAAAGTTTTCTGTTATTTCTTCAAATAAGTTTTCAATATCTTGCTCTTTCTATTCGTCTGGCACCCCCATAATTTGGATGTTGGTACACTTGAGGTTTTCACAGAGTCTCCTTACACTAGCTTCATATTTTTGGATTCTTTTTTCTTTTTGCTTTTCTGGTTGGGTGTTTTTTGCTTCTTCATATTTCAAATCTTTGATTTGATTCTTGGGATCCTCTAGTCTGCTGTTGAATCTCTGTATATTATTTATTTCAGTCAGTGTATGCTTAATTTCTGATTGGTCCTTTTTCATATCCTTGAGGGTCTCACTAAATTTCTCAGAAGTTTCTAGAAGATTCTTGAATAACCTTATAACCGTGGTTTTGAACTCTATATCCAGTATTTTGCTTTCATCCATTTCTTTCATTTGTGACTTGTTTCTTTGTGTCCATATTTTGGCTGCTTCCCTGTGCTTGTTTCTATGTATTGGGTAGCTGCTAATTCTCCTTGAGTTGATAGAGTGGTCTTCTGTGGTAGGTATCCTATAGGGCCCAGTGGCTCAGCCTTCCCAGTCACCTGAGGTTGATGCTCTTGGTGCACCCCTTTGTGGCCTGTGTGCACAGTCTTGTAGTTAACCCTTGATTGCTGTTGTTATCACTGGGAGGAATTGACCTCCAGGCCAATTGGCTGTGATGACCAGCTTTGTTTACACTGGAAGATCTGTTGCACAGGAGACACCCTTATGGGGTAGGACTTGCCGCAGTGGGGCTTTGGTGCTCACTGAGTCTTCCCCTTGAGTGTGTCTCTTATGGATGTGAAGAGTTGTAATCTGGTATGGTCTCACTCTGACCACTGGGTACACTGGCTTTTGGATCTCCAAGGAGGTGCAAGGTCAACCACTGCCTGAGGCCGCCCAGCAGGAGCTACACAGACATCTGCATATTCCTCCTCTTAGTATGGGGTTTGGAAGTGCCCAGATGAGGCCCAGCTGTGAAACAAAGCCAGCTGCTGCTGCTGGGCCTTGGGCCTTCTTTTGGAGGCTCTGGGGCTCTCTGACCCAGCTTCAGTTTGACAGGTTTTAGGCGGATAAAGGACAGGCCATTCATATGCAAAAGTCGATGCTTTCATATTGACTTTTTTTTCATATCAGTCGATGCTTGCAATCCCAGCTTGGATGGGGTTGTAAATTGGGTGGGGCGGGGTCTCTGGGAATCACCAAGGTGGAGCAAACAGCAATGGCTGCCAGTCAACCCTGCACCAGAAAGGTTCTCAGGTCTCTGAGTCCCGTGCCCCCGTGCCAGAACAATGATTGCTGTGAGCACCTCTGAGAGAAAGCAGCCCTCTCATTCCTGTCCCGATGCCAGACAGTCCAGTTTCTCCCTGTATGTGTCTGGGTCCCCAAGAGTCTCGCCCAGAACTGGAGTTCAGAGCAAGTGGGAGCTTGTATCTCCCTCCCGATTAAAAGAGCAGCACATCCAGGTGCCAGCACTTTCTGTGCCTCCGCACCTCTTACCAGTCTCAATGCATTTTTTTCACCTCTCTAGTTGTGGAACTTCCACTCAGCCAGCTTTCCCACCGTTCTGGGTGGTAGTTGTTCTGCCTTTTAGTTGTAATTTTGATGTGGTTGTTAGAGGCAGCAAGTATAGGTGTTTACCTATGCCACCATCTTGGTTCTCTTCTGTGAAAGCATTTCTTGTCACTTAATTTATTTTTAATGCTTTAAAAATACTATTTTATTTAAACTCATGTATTTAAAACTGGCTATATTATCATGTTTACATACATACCAATATTGGAAACAGAATTCAACAATAAATCACATCTAAATTTTATAAAGAACACACAAACATTAAAATACTGATTGGTTGTAGAAATCAGAGTGGGGGAAAAACCATTAACTATCATTTTCATTTTTACTCAAGAGCAGGCCCTAGTTGGTATGGCTGTTTGTTGGGCATCGTCCCATGCACCAAAAGGTCACCAGTTCGATTCCTGATCAGGGCAAATGCCCAGGTTGCGGTTGTGGGCTCAGTCCTTGGTTGGGAGCATGATGTCTCTCTCTCTCTCTCTCTCTCTCTCTCTCTCTCTCTCTCTCTCCCTCTCTCTTTCCCTCCCTCCATCACTTCCTCTATCTCTCTAAAAAAATCAATAAAAAAGCAGCACTATCTGAGAAGCATGAAATCAATTAGTAATATTCATCTATACTGCAAAATAATACCTACACAAGAAAGTTAGTGATTGTACTGATTTTATTACTTTTACTAAGCCATTTTATCTTACCCACACTCAATGCAAAAAAATAAGACAATAAGTCCTCATTATTACCCTATATAATAAAACCCTAATATGCAAATCGACTGAATGGCAGAATGACTAGCAGAACAACTGGTCGCTATGATGTGCACTGACCACCAGGGGGCAGACACTCAATGCAGGAACTGCCCCCTGGTGGTCAGTGCACTCTCACCGGGTGAGTGCCACTCAGCCAGAAGCCGGGCTCACAGCTGGCAAGCACAGTCGTGGTGGCAAGAGCCTCTCCCACCTCCGCTGCAGGCAGGTGGTAAGGAGTGAGGGGTCCAGAACTGCAAGAGCCCCAGACTGCAAGAGGGATGTATGACTGCTGTTAGAGAGTGAGAATTTTTGAACACTCCAGAGAGGCCATGGACCATGCCCCAGATAGAGTTGTCAGTACTGACACCAGGCCAGGCCTTGAGATATGGTCTCATGGCCCCTTCCCAGTTGCACCTCACAAAATAGCCTTGCAATATAGAACACTGTCAGCTTTCTGAAGAACAGGATAACCCTGTAAATAACATGATCGTCAATAGCATGGCTCTGACATTACTTGGGAAAAACTGTTTTGTCTTGGGTTGCTTACTCTGCAAAAATAGGATGTGGTTAATGTGCTTAAAAGTGGTCTTGCACAAAGGGTCGGGGCTGCTCTCTGGACTCCTTGCTTGGAGAGAGAGCAGTCGCCAGCCGGCTATTAAAGGCTCCCTAAATTTTAATTTGGTCTGGACTCCAGTGGTCGTTTACTCGCGTTCGCTCCACAACATTTGGAGGCCCCAGCAAGATAACCACCCTTTGCCTGGTCCTGTGACCGGAGCCCACCGGGGTCCCTGGACTCTCCGACCCAGGGGGAGATCTCTGAAAGACATTTCTCAGCCCTGGAACTGGTAGAGGTCGGAGACCCCACCTGCTAAATTTCCTGATTGACTCTGATGGTTCTTACCGGTAAGAAGCTTATTTCTGGTACTGTGGGCGCCCATCTAGGGTCTCTGGAAGGCTGGACGCAGCGCTACTTCCAAGACCAGATCCCGGCGCACGACGGTGCCCAGCGATCCTCAGTTGGTTGTCATTGTCTTTTGTTATTCTGTGTTATTGTGGTCTAATTGTCTCTAACATTAGAATGGGTCAGTCTGCTTCATGTTCTTCTGTCTGTACTCCCCTGCAATGTTTTTTAAAAATTTTTCAGGAATTCAAGAGGCGAGCAGATGATTACGGAGCCTCCGTTAATGCTTTTGATTTACAGAAATTTTGTGAGCGGGAATGGCCAACTTTCCCATATCCCAGTGAGTGGCCCCCGGAGGGGTCCACTGATCTAGGGCTGGCATATAACATCCAACATGCCGTTTCGACAATCCCGGCCACCCAGACCAAATTCCTTATATCCAAATTTGGATAGACATTTTGACTGACAATCCAAAGTGGCTCCGGCACTGCCAAAAACCTCCCCAGAATAAGAAAAAATTGGGACAGAGATGGAGAGGGACTATCCTCCTCACTAAACCTCCCATCACTAAACCTCCTCCCAGAGAGACCCAGGGGAAACCGGCTGCACCAGCGCTGCAGGGAGGGTGGGAGTGAGCGAGCAAGGGGGTGGAGGCGCCAGATGGGTACAGGGAAGTGCTAAGGCATGAATGCCGCCACAACCTGGCCTGGAAATCCAAGCCGCTGCCCCGCCCCGAGACTGAGAAACAGCTTCCTGTCCTTCCAGCACCCCCGGAGGACACCCTCTTGACGGAACCTCCCCCATATCCATCTGCCCCAATTGCGGGTCCCCCTGAAGACCCAATGAGTCTGCCCCACACCCACAGCGGGACTGAGTATAGACCCCATTCAGACCCTTCCCCTGATTCCTCAGGGGTCCCGATGCTGCCCCTGCGTCAGATAACTCTGGTAGCAGAGGATTGCGGGCCATTTATGGTTTATGTCCCTTTCACAACTAACGACCTGTATAACTGGAAGAATCAGAACCCCTCGTTCTCTCAGAATCCCCAGGGACTCATCTCTCTTTTGGAGTCTGTATTTTTTACCCATCAGCCCACTTGGGACGACTGTCAGCAACTCCTCCAGACTCTGTTCACTTTGGAAGAGAGAGAAAGAGTGAGAGCAGAGGGGAGAAAACTGGTCCTCAGACCAGATGGTCAGTCAGTGTTGGACCTGGCGTGGCTGGAGGCCATTTTTCCGCTCTCCCGACCCCCATGGGACCCCAACTCGAATCAAGGTAAGGAGGCTCTCGATCGGTATCGCCAGACTCTGCTGAGGGAATCCGAGCAGCTGCGCAGAAGCCCACCAATCTGTCTAAGGTAACTGAAACTGTGCAGGGACCAAATGAATCCCCTGCCGCTTTTCTAGAGCGCTTGTGTGAAGCCTACAGGCTCTACACCCCCATAGATCATTCAGAGGTCACTCTATTCCAATATGTGGACGACTTCCTCCTTGCCGCGGTGACTCAGAGTAAGTGCCGGGAAGCCACTGAGACCCTGTTGAGGACTCTAGACAAATTGGGGTACCGGGTGTCCGCTAAGAAAGCCCAACTTTGCACCACGAAAGCCACTTACCTGGGGTATGAACTCAGTGAAGGAAAGAGAACTTTATCTGCTAGCCGAATACAGGCTATTTTGAAAATCCCGGTCCCCAAAACAAAGAAGCAGGTGTGGGAATTCCTAGGGGCAGTAGAATATTGCCGCCTTTGGATATTAGGTTTTGCAGAGATGGCAAAACCCCTTTACACCTGCACCGGGGGAAAGATTGAAGAACTAAATTGGACTGAGAATGAGACTAAGTCTTTTCAGGACCTTAAACAAGCCTTAGTCAGTGCCCAGCATTGGCGCTGCTAGACCTCACTAAGACGTTCCAGTTGCATGTGGCAGAGGCCTCGGGAATCGTGAAGGGGGTGCTAACCCAGCTCTTAGGGCCATGGAAGAGGCCTGTGGCATATTTATCCAAGAGACTAGATCCTGTAGCTGCAGGATGGCCAGGCTGCTTGAGGGTGGTAGAGGCCACAGCCATACTGGTCAAAGAAGCCTCAAAGCTTACCCTTGGGCAGGACTTACAGGTAGTGGCCCCCCATGCCGTGGAAAGCCTTCTGCAAAGCCCACCTGAGCGTTGGCTTTCAAATGCCCGTATTACTCAGTACCAAGTGCTCCTGCTCGACCCTCCGCAGGTGAGTTTTCTTAAGACAGCAGCTCTAAACCCTGCAACATTGCTGCTGGATAATGATCCTGAACAGCCCCTCCACAACTGCGTTGAAACCCTGTCCTCGTTGAAAAGTCTTTGAGAGGACCTGATTGACCAACCCCTCTGAGACCCAGATGAGACTTTGTACACGGATGGGAGCAGCTTCGTGAATGGAGGGACCAGGTATGCGGGAGCAGAGGTCGTGATAAGGTAATCTGAGCGCAGATAAGGTAATCTGGGCGCAGGCGTTGGGGCACGGGACATCGGCTCAGAAGGCAGAATTAATTGCCCTCACCCAAGCGTTGGGGTGGGCAAAAGGAAAAACAGTAAACATATATACTGATAGCTGATATGCCTTTGCTACGGTTCATGTCCATGGGACCCTATATCAGGAAAGGGAACTCCTGACATGGCGGGGGGGGGGGGGGAATAAAAAACGTCCCGGAGATCCTCGCCCTCCTGGCAGCCCTCTGGCTGCCAAAGGCAGTAGCAGTCATACACTGCAAGGGACACCAATCAGCTGACACTCCAGAGGCGCAAGGAAACGCATTTGCAGATAAAACAGCAAAAGAGGCAGCCCAAAAACCAGTGGGGCCTCTACATATCCTGCCAGCTCTCCCGACAAAGGTCTTCGAAGAGACCCCCGTCTATTCAGAGACTGATAACGAACTGGTAAAGAGGCTCCAGGTTAAGGAGGTATCTGGAGGATGGAGAGAATTACCCGACACCAGACTGTTCATTCCGGAGGCCCTGGGAAGGGAACTCATTTCTCAGATCCATCAGAGCACCCATCTAGGGGGAACCAAGCTGGTAGAATTGCTTAAACGAGACTATTATATCCCTAAGCTCTTCCAGGTCTCGAAGGACATTTCAAGGAGATGCCACGTCTGTGCACAGGTGAGACACTCCTCCTTGGCCCAAGGAACCAGACTCAGAGGAAGAAGTCCTGGAGAACATTGGGAAGTAGACTTTACAGAATTGCCCCCAGGGCAGGGAGGATATCAATACCTGCTGGTTTTTATTGACACCTTCTCCGGCTGGCCAGAAGCTTACCCTACCAAGTCTGAAGCAGCACAGATAGTAAAGAAATTAGTCTCAGAAATTATCCCCATGCCGAAACCGGTTTGGCTCAGTGGATAGAGCGTCGGCCTGCGGACTGAAGGGTCCCGGGTTCGATTCCGGTCAAGGGCCTGTACCTTGGTTGCGGGCACATCCCCAGTCGGGGGTGTGCAGGAGGCAGCTGATCGATGTTTCTCTCTCATCGATGTTTCTAACTCTCTATCCCTCTCTCTTCCTCTCTGTAAAAAATCAATAAAATATATTAAAAAAAAAAAAAGAAAGAAAAGAAATTATCCCCAGGTTTGGCCTACCTGTTGCGATGGGGTCCGACAATGGCCCGGCATTCATTGCCCACATTACTCAACTATTGGCAAAAATGTTAGGCATAAGTTGGAAATTACACTGTATCTATAGACCTCAGAGTTCAGGGCAGGTAGAGAGGATGAATCGGACCCTAAAGGAAACCTTAACAGAATTAAAACTGGAGACTGGCGAAAACTGGGTAAGCTTCCTTCCTTTTGCCCTACTCTGGGCCCATTGTACCCCTTACGTAAAGGGCCTTAACCCCTTTGAGATTCTGTTTGGCCGACCCCCACCTGCTTCCCAAGCTAGGGGAAGAAGTGTTGGCATCCCTTTCTAATCACAACCTCCTAAAGTCCCTACAGGCCTTACAGTTGAGTTCCAGACTTAACCACCAGCTGGTCCGAGAGGCTCACCGAGACCCATCCCCTGGGACTACACCTGCACCACCTGCATTTCAACCAGGAGACCTAGTGTGGGTGCGGAAGCACGATCCATCATCCCTGGAGGCCAGGTGGACTGGACACTTCACTGTTGTCCTCAGCACCCCATCAGTGGTGAAGGTTATGGGAAAAAAGTACTGGACACATCGAACTCAAATCAAGAAGGTGGAATCAGAGGACCAGCCAGAGAGATGGACCATCCAGTGCACCAAGCACCCCCTGAAAATCTGACTCCGAAGGCAGTCCCAATCCTGATGTGCCTGTGGCCCGTTACGGCGAGTAATACCCACCTGAGGGCTAATTACACATGGGAACTGACCCGGACTGTGGATGGGACTGTTATAGGTCATACCACGACCCCAGGGCCCCCCTCAATAGAGGCTGACTTATGACAATTATTTGGGGAAACTTGGAGAAAGCCAGAAAGCAATGCCCCCTACATTTCCCCAGCAAGACATTGGGCATATCATGTAGGGACGGGTTATGGGTGTGGCACCCTCCACTTAGAACGAGGACTTTGGCGAACTCAACATTATGTCTGCCCAGCCGAAGGTAGCCCTGAATGTGGAACTGACGGGGACTATTACTGTGCCCAATGGGGTTGTGAGACTATGGCACTGTGGACTAACAGAGATCCCGCCATCCGGTTCAAGAGAATAGTCCGCCCAGGGGCCTCTTCCAATAATTACTGTATGGTAGGAGACTGCAATCCCATTGTTATCATGCCCCTAAACTGGTGGGAGAGTTACTGGGATGCGGGAAAAACTTGGGGACTGAGACTGTATGTAGCTGGAAGGAAACCCGCGGTCCTCTTCACCCTCCAGAGAACCCAGCAGACCCAAAGGAAAAACCCCATCGGGCCTTTAAGACCCTTAGACCAGGGGCTGCCTCCAGTACAGCCACTTAGACCCCGTCCCACACCACCACCTCCTACCCGAAATAATACTGAATTAACTCCTCTGACCAAGGTGACAGTGACCCTTGCTCCTAAGACTCATACTACCAAACCAGGCCGGAGACCTATCCTGGACACTCTGGATGTGGTTTTTAACTTTTTAAATCAGACCTCCCCAAATGCCACCAGAGACTGTTGGTTGTGTTTAAACCCAGAACCCCCCTACTACGTTGGGATAGGGGCAAATGCCACTGTTGGTTCATATTCATCAGACATTAGAAATGTTTCAATTACAAACCCCCCACAAGGGGTGTGCAGATGGGGGCAAACCCCAAAATTAACCCTTGGGGATTTCCAGGGACGAGGTACTTGTGTTATGTCCTCAGAGTTTGATTTATCAAAATCCCCCTATGGTGAATCCTGTTCCTCAGTACTGAGGTTTGGTCAGGACAATGAAGAGGAGACATACCGGTACCTAGTGGTCCCTGAAGGCACCTGGTTCGTGTGCACCATAGGAATCACCCCTTGTGTCTCTCCTCTGACACTGATGCACCCACGCAAGCCTTCCTTATGCATCTTAGCTCATATCCTACCCCAGGTGTATTACTATTCTGGGGAGGGGGGGCACGAGCACCTGGGTCTAGCCCCTGGGCGAGTTCGTAGAGCCCCTGTAATTGTCCCCTTGTTTGTCGGTCTGGGAATAGCCGGATCAGCTGCAATAGGCACTGCAGCACTGGTCACGGGGGACAAAAACTTTAAGGAACTTAGCAGCCAAGTAGATTTAGACTTAAGCACCCTAGAGGAGAATGTAAACTGCCTAGAGGATTCTCTCAGTTCGCTAGCAGAAGTAGTCTTACAAAATAGAAGGAGTTTAGACTTATTATTTATGAAGCAAGGAGGACTCTGTAAGGCCTTAGGAGAAACTTGCTGTTTTTATACCAACCATTCCGGGGTCATCAGAGAAAGCCTAAGTCAACTCAGAAAAAGACTCCAAGATAGAGAGGAAAGGCAAAGAACTGAGGGAAACTGGTATGAAAATCTATTCTCTTGGTCCCCATGGCTGACAACACTCCTAACATCTTTGGAAGGACCTTTAATCTTATTGCTAATAGCAGCAACATTTGGACCCTGTCTTATAAATAGCCTCACCAACTATGTACAAAGGTAAATACAGGCAGTAAAGCTGATGGTCCTGCGTACTCACTATCATCATGTCTGCACTGATGATGGAGAAGCAATGATTTGATTCTCCCATAAAAACAGTGGGGAATGTTAGAGAGTGGGAATTTTTGAACACGCCAGAGAGGCCGTGGACCATGCCCCAGATAGAGTTGTCAGTGCTGACACCAGGCCAGGCCTTGAGATATGGCTTCATGGCCCCTTCCCCTTGCACCTCACAAAATAGCCTTGCAAGATAGAACACTGTCAGCTTTCTGAAGAACAGGATAACCCTGTAAATAACATGATTGTCAATAGCATGGCCATGACATTACTTGGGAAAAACTGTTTTGTCTTGGGTTGCTTACTCTGCAAAAATAGGATGTGGTTAATGTGCTTAAAAGTGGTCTTGCACAAAGGGTCGGGGCTGCTCTCTGGACTCCCTGCTTGGGGAGAGAGCAGTAGCCAGCCGGCTATTTAAAGGCTCCCTAAATTTTAATTTGGTCTGGACTCCAGTGGTCGTTTACTCTCGTTCGCTCCACAACTGCCAGCAGGCGGACAACCCCCGAGGGGTCCCAGGCTGCGAGAGGGCACAGGCCAGGCTGAGGGACACCCCCTCCCCAGTGCATGAATTTCATATACCGGGCTTCTAGGTCATAATAAAAAGGGTCTGCCCTGTCTGGTGTAGCTCAGTGGTTAGAGCATCGGCCTGTGCACTGAAGGGTCTTGGGTTCAATTCCCAATCAAGGGAACATGCCTGGGTTGCAGGTTGGATCCCCAGCCCTAGACGGGGCACAAGCGGGGGGGGGGGGGCACCCAATCCATGTGTCTCTTCATATCCATGTTTCTCTCTCTCTCTCTCCCCCCTCCCACTCTCTCCCTTCCAGTCTCTTTAAAACAATCAATGGAAAGAATATCCTGGGTTGAAGATTAACAAAACAAAAGGGTCTGCTTCACCCAGCCCTCTGGCCACCATCACACTGTTGACTTTGTCTATGGGTTGTGCATATATGGCTAATCTTTTCACCTTCTTTCATCCAGTACCACCCCCCACTTCCCCAGTGACAGCTGTGAGTCTGTTTCATGTATCCATGCCTCTGTTTCTATTTTGTTCATTAGTTTATTGTGTTCATTAGATTCCACATATAACTGAGATCATATGGTATTTGTCTTTCTCTGACTGGCTTATTTCACTTAGCATAATAATCTCTAGGTCCATCCATGCTGTCGAAAGGGTAAGAGATCCTTCTTTTTTATGGCCACACATACTATTCCATTGTGTAAACGTATTACAGCTTTTTTATCCACTCGTCTACTGATGGGCACTTGGGCTGTTTCCAGATCTTAACTATTGTAAATAATGAGGCTATAAACATAGATGTGCATATATTCTTTCTGATTGATGTTTCGGGATTCTTAGGATATATTCCCAGAAGTGGGATCGCTGGGTCAAACGGCAGTTCCATTTTTAATTTTTTGAGAAAACTCCATACTGTTGTCCACAGTTGCTGTACCAATCTGCATTACCACCAACAGTGCACTAGGGCTCCCTTTTCTCCACATCCTCACCAGCATTTGTTGTTTGTTGATTTATTGATGATAGCAATTCTGAAAGGCATGAGGTGATATCTCATTGCAGTTTTAATTTGTATCTCTCTCAGGATTAATGATGCTGAGCATCTTTTCATATGTCTATTGGCCATGTATATGTCCTCTTTGGAGAAGTGTCTATTCAGATCCTCTGCCCATTTTTTAATTGTCTTCCTGGTGTTGAGTTGTATAAGTTCTTTATATTTTTTGAAAGTTCAAGTTTGTTTGCTTCCTCAGCCTGTTGCAAGGGCAAAAATAGATAAGAAACCAAGTCTCAAAGCATGCCCTGGAGCATTATCATTGGCCACTTTAATAACAGGCACTCCATCTCAATCTGACACAACAATAGCATGGAGTTCTTCAACACTTGGTAATTTTTTTTCTTTTCTTTTTTTACTTGGTAATTTTTTATACAAGAATCACTTTTAGGTCATCCACTATGATGAACCCCTTTCTCCCACATGTCCAGCTTTCTGGCTGCCTGGTTCTCTGGGCAGCAGGGTTAGGGGCTACCTGATGACACTTCAGGGACAGCTTCAAAGACAGGTTCCCCTAAAAACTGCCATCACATGATTTATGACTTCCTCTCTGTTCCAAGAAGCACTCCCTATGCCTTGGATGCCTGGTAACATGCTTCTTGTCACTTAGTATTTTAATCTAAGCCTGCATTATAATTCATGCTCATTATCCACAAATACATTATAAATTTTCAAGGATTATGTGGTCAAGTAAATTTGGAAAACTCTGGACTGCTCTCTACCAGCTTTAACCCTCTACACTTTAACAGTGGTTCTCAACCTTGGCTGCACATTAGAATCACCTGGGAATCTTTTTAAAATCCTGATTTCTGGGCCTCATCCCCCAGAAATTCTGTCTCATTGTTATAGGGTGGGGCCACAACATTAGTAATTTAAAATAATTTTTAATCCTCACCCAGGGATATGTTTATTGATGAGAGAGAGAGAGAGAGAGAGAGAGAGAAACATTAATGTAAGAGAGAATCATTGAACGCTTGGTTGCACGGGGCGATGCTCCAAGCAACTGAGCCACCCAGCCAGGAAACATTAATTTTTTTTAAGCTCTGTGGGTAGTTCAGATTTGCAGCCAGGATCTATACTTTTGGCTATAATTAAAAGATGAAAAATGTGCCCTGGCTGGGTGGCTCAGTTGATTGGAGCATTGTCCCGTACACCAAAAGGTTGTGGGGTCGATTTGTTGTCAGGGCACATACCTAGATTTCGGGTTTGGTCCCCAATCCCTGGTCAGGGTGCATACAGGAGGCAACTGATCGATGTTGCTCACATCAATGTTTCTCCCTCTCCCTTCCTCTCTCTCTAACATCAATAAAAAAACATATCCTCGGGTGAAGATTAAAAAAAACTTTTTTTAATGTAATCAGATAAGCAGTATAAAGGATTCTACCCTGGGAGATGACTGAATTGCTTGGTGGTTTGGGCACGTTTTAGATACTACCAAGGTGTTCCCATGATCTTAAGGCTTCCTGGTAGTGAGATCAGGGCTTACTCCATATTCCTGCTGGTGAAGGTTAGACCAATTGGACCCTCAGACAAACTGCTAAAAGTGTCACTGAAACAACATTAGTCCCCATAAGTTTCGCCTGATGAGGTCTTTCTTCACCCAAAAACCTAGCTGGTTCTATAAAACTGGTGAGCCATGGAGACAGCCTGAGGGAAGAGAGCCAGCAGGATACTTGGACAAAAGCTCTTGCCCAAAGGCAGGGAGGCTGCCTAGCTGTGAGGCCTGCATCCAACTCGTGCTGTTTCATTAGTCCCTCTTTGGCATCCCAGCTGGGTTGGTGCTGTGGTCATCCAGCACCACATATTCCCTGTGACAATAAACATCTCATAGCTGCCAGGACTCTCAGTGGTGCCTCGGCTGCAGTTCCAAAGAATGTTTTCCCCCTTGGTTGGTGGGGCAGTGAACAGATGTCAGTGGGGGAGAATGAAGGGAAGAGTCAAAGGGTTGGGAGAGATGAGCTAACAGCCTCAAAAGCTAGATGCTGCCTGCTCCTCCATGGGCTCACAGGCATTCTTTATGAAAAGGGAAGAGTGGCTGCAACTCAGAGATGTCTAGGAAACACTCGTATTATAACTTCACCTTGACAATACGCCCATTTAGAGATTTCAGAAAGCTTCATGGAATTCCATCTTCTTACTATTTAGTGATCGTGTGTGTGAGATCGTGGCATATGCACCAGGCATTTTACATACATTATTTTGGATCCTTATAACAACCCTCTGTGCCATTAACCTAATCCCCTTTTACAGATATAGGACTGCGGCTCAGAGACACGAGGCAGCTAGTAAGTATTGAGCAAGTAAGAATTCAACACAGCTGCTGCTTCTAACTCCCAGGATCCTCTTCCTTAACATATCATTCACTGTTTTTTCTATTTATTAAAAGCAATGCATGTTCATTTAGGAAATTTTGAAAAATACAAAAAGGTGTAAGAAAAAATTTAAAATTTAAAAGCCATCAAGACTACATTATAAAATTTTCAAAAGCCTCCTAACATTTAAATCAAAAAAGGAGGGGATAGTAGAAGAATATCATGTAAGGAAAAATATCCTGTAAGTAAATTACATCTAGAAAATTAATACTTTAGAAAATTAATTGTAAGGCTAAAAGCAAGACACCCATGAAAAACACACAAGGTGTCAAAACAAGCCAGAGGAAAATTATTTGGGCAAAAAATGAAATAGTATCCCAAGTCAAATTTATAGAAAATATTCCTTTATTAACTTTTGGTCGAGAATATGTTTGTATATTTTCAGAAAACAACTCCGAGACCACGTGGATTCCAGCAACAGAGAGGAATCGACAGGACTACTCCAGCCATGAAGACAGAAGAGAAGCAGTCCAGAGAAGGAAGACGCTGATGTGGCCTTCCCATACTAGCAGTTAGCAGCTGTGCATCACTGCAGGTTGCCCAGGACCAAACCAGAGAGAGTCGGACCTGCATTACCACCATTTGTCCACCATCCAGAACTGTAATGTCAGTGCTGACATGTACACATAAGGAACTGTTGGACATTGAAATTGGGTCTCAAAAGAACTGTTGGCCCACAAAGAAACTCACTACAGACTGATTCATTTGCCTGTCACCATAACCATTATTGCTTGTCTCATTTTCGGTTCTTATAAGTGTATTTCTAATAGCACATGATCTCACTCATCTAGGGGAAATAATGAACAACATAGACGGATGAACAAGAACAGACCCAGAAACAAGGAGACATGGATCAGACTGTCGGGCCTCAGAGGGAGGGTAGGGGAGAGTAGGGGTAAAGGGGAGAGATCAACCAAAGGACTTGTGTGCAAGCATATGAGCCTAACCAGCGGTTAAGGACAACAGGGGGGTGGGGGCACGTGTGGGGAGGGGGGTGGGATGGGAATGGGGGGATGAGGACAAATATGTGATACCTTAATCAATAAAGAAATTTAAAAAAAACACCCACTCCCATAATCCCATAAAGATGTCCTAGTTATCATTGTGATTAATTGTTACCACCCTGAGAGAACCACTGTGAACATTTTGGTATATACCCCTCCAGTTTCTTTTTTATATGTGCGTGCTTTATTTTGGATAATATTTTATTACATGCAATTTTATACCCGGGTTTTTCACTTAGCGTTATTTTGTGCATTTCCACATATCCTTATATATTTGTTTCGAGCATGAATTTTCTTAACTGTATAGTATCCTATCACATAGACCTGTCAAAATTTATGTAACCACACCCTGCTTTTCAGTGTTTAACTTATTTTCATTCTTTTTATTAATATAAATAACCAGCCTGGCCAGCGTGGCTCAGTGGTTGAGCGTCAATCTATGAACCTGGAGGTCTCCCCAGTGGGGGGTGTGCAGGAGGCAGCTGATCAATGATTCTCTCCCATCATTGATATTTCTATCTCCCCCTTCCTCTCCCTTCCTCTCTGAAATCAATAAAAATTGTATATATCTCCAAAAAAAGCAGTGAACATCCTCAAACATTTCCCCACAGTATCTAATTATTTCTTTAGCATAAGGTCCTGAAAGTGGAATTACTGAGTCAAGGGGGACAATAGTATATAACAACACTGCTGGAGTTGCTGACAACTGTGACGCACAGCCTTATGCAAGAGCAGAGAGCACTGAGGCCTGTTGATGAAAACCTCACTCCCTTCAGAGCTTGATAGCCGGGAAGGATAATATGAGTTTGACTATTTTGCAGATCCTGAGATTCAGACTATAAATTGCCAGGCAGATAATTACACTGTTCTCAGAGGCAAGTAATTTCAGTTAAAATAAAAAAAGCTAAATCACTTTTTAAAGTCATCTCTTCGAGTCCATTTTCTAAAGAAAAAAATAGTTTTCTGATTTTCCCCTAGATGAATTACAGATCATTTTTAAGAATCTATGCAATATAGAAAGAAAAAATAAAATGACAATCAAATGGCCCACTCACGAAAAAGGCAGGAGCATGAATAATATATTTAGCTTTGGAGTACAACTGGATACACACAGCCAGGGACATACAGGCAGGTAGATCTTGCTTTCTTTTTCCTTCTTTCTCACTATGGTTTGGAGCCCTTCCAGGCCCGGACTTCTTGATGGGGGTTGGGGGGCGGGGGGGCGGGGGGGGGGGGGTGAGGACCTGGCTCTGCAAAGCAAGGAGGCCAAGGTCACCCAGGTTTCATCAGACCAAGGTTAATGAAAACTTGAATGTACTAGTAGATCAAGAAAATCTGCAATTACTATTATAACTTCATTTTAACCTTCCCAAGACTCCAGTATCCACCTCCTTAGCCAGCAAATAGGATATAAAGGCCTCCCCACCCCACATCCACCTTGAGGGCTCATTTTGAGTCAGGAGGCACCTTGTACCCTCTCCTCCTGAATCACTTGTTAGATCCCTCCCTACACTAGCCAGGCCTTGTGCAGGTTGCTTCCTGAGTCAGGAATTTCCTCCCTCTCCTTCTTCAACTGGCTGACTCCAGATCATCCTTCAGAATTCAGACATCACATCCTCCTGGAAGCTTTTCCAAGCCTCCGGGCTGAGTCAAGTGCACCTCGTCTGCCTTCCCTTGACCCCCAGGCTTGTCTCCACATCAGTACGATGATTCGATGCTCTCCCCATTGGACTGTGGGGCTGCATTCTAGTTTGGCTCTATATCCCCAGGAACCAGCACAGGGCCAGGCCAGAGTCAAGTGGTCAATAAATGTGTGATGACTACAAAAAAGGGAGGAATTGAACTTAAGTATTTACTAAGTGCCTGCTAGGAGCCTAGTACCATTTTAGTATCTGGAAATACAGCAGTAAAAACAGATAATGATCTCTTCCCTCAAAAAGCTTACATTCCATTGAGGAACTTACATTTTAGAAAAAGAGGGAGGAAGGGAAGAAGGGGAGGAGGAAAGGATCGAATACTGTCAAATGGCTCAAACCTCCCAAGGTAAAAGACTGACACTTAGTGGTATTGCAAACAATCATACCCACTGCTGCACACACAAAAAAACTTGCTGCAAGCCTGCTCGTGCACTTAGTCAATACACCTCCTGTTTGTGACATTATTAACATAGTCTTGTCCATTAAGATATTGCCATCCAGTGCACTCTAACTTGAAAACTTCAGTGACGCCTTATCTAAGTGAAATCATGGAATTCTGCCAAGCAGGAAAGAGATGATAGCTCTAAACAGGAAAGTTAGGCCAGTAGTTCCCAACGGAAAGTAAAAGACTCCAGAGGGCCATGGAGTTAGCACACTAAGTCCATGAGTCTGGAGATCTACCAAGCACTGTTCATATACTGAGTGAGCACTACCCTGCCTATGTGTGAAGAGAAGTTAATCAATTTCAAATCTATGAATTCATGTAATTGCATCGCTGAATTCACAGTAGGATTCTGTCATTGTTTTTGTCATAGGGGATTATAAAAGTCCAAATTCCATCCTCGGACCCAAACCAGACTGATTGGAAAATCCTCTGGGGTATGGACTGGGGTCTGGTTCCGGTTGTCAGTTGTCCCCCACTCCTGCAGACTGGGAAAGACTGGATCTGATTTACCTCTGGTCTCTAGCACTCAACACAAGGGTGAGAGGGTTGGAGACAGGGTCCAGACAAAGTTTTACCCTCTCTTCAAGGCGAGAAAGTAATTATGAGGACAAGGTGATTTGAGGCCCTCAGAAAGGGTACATCAAGCAACAAAGCTTATAAGCCTATTAAGCTACTTAAGCTTTGAAAAAAAAAATAAATCCATACTTTAAAATGTATATGCTAAATACATTTTTGTTAATAATTTTACTTTCTCATTCTCTTTGGTTTTTATTAAAAGTGCATTTGGAAATGCCAACCAGATTCTGCTATAATAACAGAAAACAGTCAGGATGTGGTTGTGTGACAAGGAGTGTCCACAATAGAATTAAAAGCTATAAAGGAGACTAGCAGATATAAAGATGACAAAAGGATTATAAGTAACCTTCAGAGAACAGTATCAGGGTCACTGATCCAGCCACCCATTCTCACCTGAAGATTGTTTTTCCAAAACTATTTCCCACTTAAAGGAGACTGTGCTTTGTTTTAAGAAGGGAGCCTGTTGCCTCACATCTATTCTCTACGTGATACAAGGTTGGCCTTCCTCCTCTCCACCTCCAGCTCACTCCCCAAGTCCCAACACCAGAAATCATAGGGGCTCTGTACTTTAGAGCATCCCATAGTTCCCAAAAGTAAGGAGTCGTTTCTCATCCTGGATAAGTTCCAGCTAGAAAAAAAAATGCCAGGGCAGTGATTCTCAATGAATGACTGACTTTGAACTTAGCATCACTTCAGAGGGCAGAGCACCACTGTGTAAGTCAGAAGGCCTGGTTTCTAGATCAAAGCCTCCTGCCACTGACCTGCTATGTGACCTAGCCAGTGCCACATTCCCCTATAGACATTAAGACACACCTAGGCCAATTCACTATAGTTTTTTTAGCCCTTAGGGCTACTAAAGATCTTGATCCAGCTGGGTACCTTTGGACAAGTCCCTCCCCTTTTCTGGGACTCGGTATTCAAGTGTTTTCGGTACCATGTAGTATAAACCGACTCCACCCAAGCCAAAGAAGTACAGGGACAAATGATTTAAATTCATTACTCTCCTCCTGACACCTAATCAACTTCATAAAGGTTAAAGTTGAGCCAAAGAGCCATAACTTGTATCTTCTATTTCTCTACTATTCTGTCATCCTGACACTTTTATCGCTTTAGCTGTTCATGTGTCTAAAATAGGAGAAAATTAATTTCTTGTTTCTAACATGGAGGATATTCTAGTGGGCATTTTGGTGTTCACATTTCCCAGAAATATGTTTTCAACACATGGAAATACCATGAAGCAGACCAGAAATTTCATGGTATTCAAAAGAAAATGGGACTGCGCCCCTCACTCTGTCAAACCACTGTTGCAAGTCCCCAAAATCTCCCCCTGCTCTATCTGACTCAAGAAGGCCATGCTCCTCCTCAGGAGCAATGACGGTCAGATTTAGGGTCTGCAACCCTTCATTTAAAATAGTCTAGAGGTGCAGCTTTCAGTGTTTCATCTCCATATAGATTTACAATGGTTTCCCCTCTCACTGGAATTAAGATTTAAACATAAATAAACCATCTGTCCTTTATAATTTGGAGCCAGAGTTGCCACAAAGTTGGAAAATCAAGAGACAGGAATATGACATAAAGATGAAGAGGGAGTTTCCACCATCAATCCAACTGGCAGTATTCAAGCCAAAATAATTGCAAGAAGAAGAGAACATCCTTCCCACAACAAGTTCATGGCCTAGTGTAGCATGATAGCTCCCCAGTGTTATTAAACATACCTAGAGTTGATTAGTGACTTCAGTGACTTCCTTGCTCACACAGGAGATATTATACCCCTGGGCCAATAGTCTGATTGCTTTTGTAATTATCATCCAAGCACCTACAAACATTAAATAGATCTCCAAGGGAGGAATTGGAGAGCTTGGATTGATTCAGCATATGGCAGCAGGCAGGGAGCTATTTCCCACTGGTTTTGACCATACCATTCTTGAGATGAAGAGTGCAGAGTACAGGATACGAATGCAATAAAAAGGTCACATGCAAAGCCAGATATAAGGAAACACTCAACTTATAAGAAGGGCCATGCCAAGGATTTGGCAGCAGCCACAGACCTACAACTAGAGGAGCCCAGTACAGTCCTGTAGCACTCCCTCTCCTCTCACCCCATGCCAGTTATAAGAGCTTCTAAGGCAGTCTCAAAGGGGTTCAAGTTACAGAAAAACAGCTTTCAGTGTAGGACAGGGTGTTGCCAGGCAACCAGCCCAGCCCAAGTTCTACCCCTGTAACCTTGAAGATGGTGAAGGCATGACCCCTGATTACGTAGAGGAGCACTTTGGACTCCTTTAGCATCAACTTTCTATTCTTCTGTCTCTCTCCTTCTCCTCTCACTATCCTCCCCTCTGCCTTCTGGGCCCCAAACCAGCCTGCAGTCTGGTTGCCAAAAGCTTCAAGGCTATGGGCCAGCCTGACTTGCCATTACTCAGTCTGTAGTAGTAACCAAGCTGTCCCTGCAGAGAGGCTACAAGCTGCTGTCCTGTTAGGTGTCATTCACCACGGCCATGTTGCTTCCAAACTTTCTTCTCTCCTTCCCACATCCTTCCTGCCTCCGTGGTGAAGAATTAGGTAGAGAAAGAATTTGGGGGGAACCTAGCCAAATAAAAGATATAGGGTAAAATGCTGACTGGGAGTGCTGACCACCAGCAAAATGGTTATTAAAGGAGTAAAAGTGCTAGGAGGAAAGATACAGAGAAGAAAAAAGGGCAAGACCTGACAATGGTAAAAAAAAAAAAAATGATATTTATTTGGGGTCAAATATAATATACAGCCTGCTAAACATCTTTTTTTTAAATAATTTTTTTATTGATTTCAGATAGAAAGGGAAACGGAGGGAGAGATAGAAACATCAACAATGGGAGAGAATCATTGATCGGCTGCCTCCTGCATGCCCCACACTGGGAATCGAGCCCACAATCCAGGCATGCACCCTGACCAGGAATCAAACCGTGACCTCCTGGTTCATAGGTTGATGTTCAACCACTGAGCCACACCAGCTGGGCTGAACACCTTTTTGAAGCTTATGTCAGTTCGACAAAGAGGCAGCCAGATGGTACACTGATTATGCTCCCCAATTCTCTTTGCATTTGGCATTTATGCTTATATCATTGCTGAGAAGGCCTAATTTAAGTGCTACACACTCAAAGCTCCTGAAGGAAAAAGTGTGCAGGGGGAACCTCAAGGCGAGTCTAAGGTAGGGCATTAGACCAGAAAATGGAAAACCAGACCTTCTTGCCAAATTAAGGTAGCTGTGGTCTATTTATGCAGCAGACTGCTCAGTGCCTCTGAGCCCAGAGACAAGTACATTATCAAAGGCAAGTGCCTATACCAAAGATGAGAGATGGCTACTTTCTCAGCTCTTGAAAACTCCAAAGAAACCAAACCAATGCAATTTATCCTAAAAATTGCTCCCTCGACCTTTGGGTCAAGATGGTGGCATAGGAAAACATGGTACTCGCCACCTCCCACAACCACATCAAAACTTACAACTAAAAAAAAGAAGCACATCAAGACTGGTAGGAGAGGAGGACATGCAGGGCGGAATTGTGGAACCTGGCTGGTCCCACATCCACCTGTGGCAGTTTAAAATCAGGAGGGATATCTTGGCTGTGGAGGTTTTCCTGAAAAACAAGGGGTCCCTGTCTTACACTAGGACCCTAGCACAGGGTTTCAGTGCCTGGAAGAAAAGTCCCCACAACTTCTGGCTGTAAAAACCAGCAGGAAGTGTGGCTGTGTGAGACAGAGACTGTTGGAGTCCCAGGCAGTTCCTCTTAAAAAGGCCCCCACATGGACTTACTTGAGCTCCAACACTGGGGCAGCAGCTTGAAAGGATCCAGGGACATAAGTGGAGGAACTAAATTGTCTGGCATGAGGGCAAGAACTGAGGGGTAGCTTTCTCCTGGACAAAAGTGCTGGCAGAGGCCAAGATTCCTTTGCTGAGCCCTTCCTGCCACAGAGCTGACAGGCTGCTGAATCTCCATCAACCTGGCTCACACTTTTTGCCCCACCCTGGTGATTCCCTGAGATCCTGTACCTCCCTTCTTACAGGCTCATCCCAGTTATTTCCAGTGCCTTTTCCATACAACTGGCTTCTCTTGTCTCATGCTTTGGACTTTCCTAAAATCTCTCAAACAAGCAGCAGCTGGCATCAGCATGCCCCATATATCTCAATAAATGGCCCCAGGCCCAGCACTAGTGGCAGCCCACCCTGGTTCACAGCTTGGCCTCTCCTGGGAACCTCTAAGCTCAACACAAGGAGCAGCCATCTGAAGATTGTTTTGTAACTCATGATGAGGCAGGGTACAGGCAGAAGCTGACTTTGCACCTCTTGGGAGGCCCCAGAGCCAGAGCACCAAGTTGGTCAACTTCAACCACACTGGGTTACAACCCTACTACTTCTGTGAGTGACACACTCCAGGTGCAACTCAGTGAGCACCAAAGCCCCATTGAATCAAGTCCATCTCCATAGGGATGGCTCCTGCACAGCAGCTCTTCAGCTGTAGTCTCAGCTGATCCACACAACTGATTGTCCTGGGGGGTCAATCCCTCCCAGTGACACCAACATAAATCATGGTTCAACTACAATATGACAGTGCACACAGCTCACACAGGGGTGCACCTGGAGTGCCCAGCTCAGGTGACCGGAGAGGCTGAGCCACTGGATCCTACAGGACACCTATTACACAAAGCAACTCTACCAAGTCTGAGAGACATAGACACATATCAGATCTACCTAATACATAGAAATAAACACAGGGAAGCAACCAAAATGTGGAGACAAACATGTCACAAATGAAAGAACTTACAAAATCTCCAGAAAAAAAGAACTAAATGAAATGGAAGCAAGAAAACTACCAGATACAGAGTTCAAAACAATGGTTATATGGATGCTCAAGAAATTCAAAGAGCACTTCAGAGAATTTAGTGAGAATGTTAAGGAACTTAGAACATCAACAACAACAAAAAAGGATCAGTCAGAAATGAAGCATACACTAACTGAAATAATGATGTTAAGGAACTTAGAACATCAACAACAACAAAAAAGAATCAGTCAGAAATGAAGCATACACTAACTGAAATAATGAATAATTTACAAGGGATCAACAGTCAAGTAGAGGATGCCAAGAATCAAATCAAGAATTTGGAATATAAGAAAGCAAAAAACACCCAATCAGAACAGCAAAAAGAAAAAAGAATACAAAAATATGAAAATAATGTAAGGAGTCTCTGGGACAACTTCAAGCATACCAACATTTGCCTCATGGGGGTACCGGAAGGAGAAGAGAGGGAGCAATAAATGGAAAACCTATTTGAAAAAATAATGACACAAAACTTCCCTTACCTGATAAAAGAAATAGACATATAAGCCCATGAAGCACAGAGAGTCCCAAACAAGATGAACCCAAAGAGACCCACACCAAGACTCATCATAATTAAAATGCCAAAGGTTAAAGACAAAAAGAGAACTTTAAAAGCAGCAAGAGAAAAGCAGTTAGTTACCTACAAGGTAGCGCCCATATGATTGTCAGCTGATTTCTCAACAGAAACTTTGCAGGCCAGAAGGGTGTGGCAAGAAACATTCAAAGTAATGAATAGTAAGTACCTACAACCAAGATTACTCTACCCAGCAAAGCTATCATTTAGAATTGAAGGTCAGATAAAGAGCTTCCCAGACAAGGAAAAGCTAAAGGAGCTCATCACCACAAACCATTATTACATGAAATGTTAAAGGGTCTTCTTTAAGAAGAAGAAATAAAAGATCAAAAATATGAACAATAAAATGGCAATAAATGCATACTTATCAACTGAATTTAAAAATAAAAATAAATGAACAAGGAATCTAATGAACAAAGTAAATTGATGAATAAAATAGAACTAGAGGCATGGAAACATGGAACAGACTGATAAATCTCAGAGAGAAGGGGGAGGGGGACCAGAAACAGATTAACCAAAGAATTTATATGCATATATGCATTACCTATGGGCACAGACAATAGGGTGGTGAAGGCCTGGGGTGGGGTGGGAACTGGGTGGAGGGGAGCAATGGGGGGAAAATGGGGGACATCTATAATACCCTCAACAATAAAGGTTTTTTAAAAAAGCAAATGTGATAAGATGTTAAAAAATGATGAATCTGAGTAAATGGAAAATAAATTTTTGTAAAAAAATAAAAATAAATAAAATATATCTACGTTGTCCCATGCACCAAAAGGTAACGGGTTCGATTTGATCCCCCGAGGGACACTTGCGGTAGGTAACTGATGGATGTTTCTCTCTCACATCAATGTCTCTCTCTCTCCTCCTCCCCTTCTTCTCTTTCTAAAAAAAATCAATAAAAACACATCATTGGGTGAGAATTAAAAAATAATAATAAAAAGATATCCACTGCATAAAGCTATCTCTTTCTAACCCAGCAGGTCACTGGAAAGGGTTAGGTCCCAAGGCGACTTGGTGAAGCCAGGCCTTCCCTCATATGGAAAGGCTCTCCAATTAACAGCCAGAAAGGTACAAGTTGGAAGCACACAACCTCTTCCCTGTCCTTAACTTAACCTGCTAAACTCTGTAGGTGGCTCTCTGTGAGCTGTGTGGATTTAAAAACTACTCCCCAAGCAGACTTATCAGATTTCTCCTAGGGCGGGATATCTTGGCTGTGGAGGAGTCGAGGACCTAGGCTAACCTGGTAGTCAGTGGGACACCAGCAAAAAATAAATAAAAAAAATTAACAATGATATTCTTACCTTCTTTGTTAACTGAGAACTAACCAGACTTAGGTCCTCAGCTTTCCTGGTCCCCTGCCATGCAGAGGTTTTTGGTCCCATGTCTACATTCCATCTGGCAGTCATCTGTATCTTCCACCTTCCTTTTCCCACAAGATCTGGTTCATTTTTCTCCACCAGTGCCCTTCACCATCTACCTTAAAGGTCAAATTCCTTTTTGAAGAAGAGTGCCAGGGCCTCTGACTCCTGTCCTATTGGAGGGGGCAGGGGCAAGGTGAAGTCTGCAATGGGCAGAGGTTGACCCAGGCAATTCTTTCCCAAGACAGCTGGAGACTTGCACTCAAAAGTCAGCCAGTAGCCATCTTCTGCCCCCATTTGAAACTTTCTGACCACACTGCTCTCCCCTAACTTTCTGATGGTGCCAATTGGCCCTGGTACTTGACATGCCCAGCTGTGGTCAGCATTTCCAGCATATTCAGCCCCCTTGCTCTCAGCAAAAGGCATTTCCATGGAGAGAGGATTCCCCATGCAAAGTGTTAGGGTCCAAAGTAATAAAGGACAAGGGTTCGAATTGCCCTCCTACCCTCTCATGGGTTCTGCATACTCAACGGGGGCACCACCAGGTTTCTCAGGAATGGCTGATTCCTAAAACAATCACGAAACCGATGACGGTTGCTTTAAATGGTTCTCTCAAGCAAATCTGTGAACAGGGGTAGGGGATCAGAGAAGCAAGGGCCAGTCTTTTTTTCCCTCCCACCCTTCTCAGGCCACTCCTAGCGCAGCCGCTTAAACTCGGGATTTGGCGCGGGGGGCGGCGGGGGGGTGAAGAAGCCGGCGGGTGGGCGCTCAAGACACACCTCTGAGTGCGAGCCGTGATCACACTCAAGCACGAAGTTGCTCAAGTTTAAAGCCAGTAGGCACCGCCACCAAGCTCCTGCGGTCACGTAGGTGGCCAGCGGCTGGGGAGCGCTTTCCGAAGTGGTCGGGCTCCAGGACTGGAGCAAAGACTCCACCAGCGCGGCCATTTGGTTCCCAAAGCCTCGAAGATGAGGACGCCTCGGGCCTGGGGGCGTCGCTGAAGCTGTCCCGGACACAGTGGCTCCCACCCACCCCACCCACCCCTGCCTTCCTCCTTCAGTTCCCTGGGAGGCGGCCGCCAACACTAAGGGTCAGGAGCCCCGATGGCACAGGTCCACTCAGGACCGCGCAGCCGGGTCCACGAGCAGGAAGTTACAGCGGGAGAGCGGTGGGTGGGGAGTCAGAGAAACGGAATCCCCTTACTCCCTGAGGGGAAGAGAGAAAAGGGAAGGGGAGGAGCGGGGGGAGGGGGAAGGAAGGGTGGGCCCTGAGCCGGGGCTCGCTCATTGGCGCCCCTAGAGGCGGGGTAATCGCGGGGCGGCTAGCCTCCGAAGCGCTATTACCTAGCTCATCCTGGTCATCCTCCGGGCCAAGCAGGCGGCAGGGAAGGCGGCGGCGAAGGCGCACGATGCGCCGGGCCAGGCTGTCGGTGCGGCGCACCAGGACCAGCAGGTGCCCCTCGAGGTCCTCGAGCAAAGCCAGCGAGTGGCCACAGAGGTCAGCGAGCTGCCGGAGCAAGCTGAGCGTGGCCAGATGACTCACGTCGCGGAGCTCCGTCAGCGGCTGCGGCGGGTTGCGGGGGCACAGGCGCTGGGGCACCACCGTGCGCCTGTAGAACGGCATCCCGGCATCCCGAGCGCGGGGAACTAGCCTGGCGGCGAGTCGGGCTCACCACAAGCGGCGCCCTTGGCCCTGGCGCCCCAGAGCGGCGGCCCCAGCTCAGAGTGTAGCAGGCCTGGGGACCCGGGCCGGCGAGCGGGCTGGCTCGGGAGACTCCAGGTGGGGCGGGGGGGCGGTATTGGCAGACGGGCTCCCAGCCTGGAGCGCCGGCTCTTTCCAGGGCTGCACACTCGCCGGAGCCACCAGTCCCTCTGACTCTGGTTCGCTGGGCTCCTCCTCCTCCTCCCCGCCTTTCTCCACCTCCTCCTCCCTTTGCTACTTCAGGATCCCCCCACCCACTTTTTTTTTCCCGGTCAGAGATTCGCAGATTAACGCTTGTCAGGGAAAGAAGTAGGAGTAAAAAGAGTGAGCTGGAGCGTTTAAAGAAGGAATGTCCTCGTGAGTGGGGTGTGTGTGTGTGTATGACGTTCGGTGCAAATGTGTGCCCGCGCTCTCCTGGAACAGATAAAGTTGTTTTCTGCTTTTTTTTTCTTCTTGTTTTGTTGTTGTTGTGTGGGGTTTTTTTTTTTTTACTTAAACCTTTTATTTGTAAATAATAAAAATTCAAGCGCACCGGGCGCTCACACCTGCGAGAAACCAGTGGAGGCTGGCTGAACAGTCGCCCTTCATTCATCTAGCTTTCCTTCCCCAAACGTGTATTCATTGTCACACACAGGCTTAGACTAGGCTGAGGGGAGCTTGGAAATGAGGGGGAAAGAACCAAGTATCTTACTTCATTACTCTACTCAGGAGGGTAGTGTCTCTGGGTAGTCCCAAAATGCCTGCACTGCTGTAAAGGCTCTGGAATGAATGAATGAAAACAAACCCGTTCTCAGGAATAGCACACTCAGTTCCGATGGAGAGACATCACCCCACCTTTTAGGCAAAAAGAGAGCCCAGAGCCTGGTGGCACTGGGCTCCTGGGATGCTTGCTGCAGAAGCGGTACAAGAGCCAGGGTGTGCTTTCAGTGCTGGAAATCCTGTGGTCGCATCCTGATTTCTTTCCATTGTAGGTGAGGAGAGGGGGACACTAGTGTCCTCAGAAAGCCAGAGTGCCTGGTTATATGTCCCTGTGCCCTTGGAGAGTTTCCACTCAGCACACTTATTTTCAACACACCGAGCTCCCATCTGATTCTCCTCTGGTTCCATTTCTTCTTTCTAGTAATTTTCTCATCTTTTCTCCTAAAAATGGTCCAATCCTTGTAATCCCTTATAATCTACTAGGGGCCCAGTGCACGAAATTTGTGCACTGGGGAGGGGTCCCTCAGCCCAGCCTGCCCCCTCTCACATACTGGGAGCCCTCAGGGGATGTCCTATGGATGGCTTAAGCCCGCTCCCCATTGGGAGCAGACCTAAGCCTCAGTCTGGCCTCCCTTTGCTTGAGGCAATCGGGCTGATCAGGGGAAGGTGCCAGTCCCATCACCCCACTGCTGCAGCCACTGCCAGTCACCACAGCCGCCAAGGTATTTTCATCAACACGGACTCCAGTCCCTTCACCATGAAAAAATGACAACTTTCTTTAAGCATTTTCAAGATGTGTCTTTCATAGGATATGACATTTCTTTCTTTCTTTTTCTTTTTATCCTCACCTAAGGATATGTTTCCATTGATATTTTTCCCTTCCCTCCGATCCCAAGCTCAGCCCCTTCCCAAGCCAAAAGCCTCCGCCCCAGGTTTAGGCTTGGGAAGGGGTTCCCCCCAGCACCTCCCCAAGCCTAAAGCCTCCACCCCAGGCTTTAGGCTTGGGAAGGGGTCCCCCCCTGGCACCTCTGATCGTAGGCTTGGCCCCTTCCTAAGCCTAAAGCCAATGTCCCAGGCTTTAGGCTTGAGAAGGGGTCTCCCTCCCCCCAGAACCTCCGATCACAGGCTCGGCACCTCCCCAAGCCTAAAGCCTCCGCCCCAGGCTTTAGGCTTGGGAAGGAGTTCCCCACCCGCACCTCTGATCGCAGGCTCGGCCCCTTCCCAAGCCTAAAGCCTTCACCCCAGGTTTAGGCTTGGGAAGGGGTCATCCCCTCAACCCCCCACCTGGAACCTCCGATCGCAGGCTCGGCCCCTTCCCAAGCCTAAAGCCTCCGCCCCAGGCTTTAGGCTTGGGAAGGGGTTTCCCCCGGCACCTCTGATCATAGGCTCAGCCCCTTCCCAAGCCTAAAGCCTCCACCCCAGGCTTTAGGCTTGGGGAGGGGCTCCACCCCCCTGGCACCTATGATCACAGGCTCGGCCCCTTCCCACGCCTAAAGCCTAAAGCACCAGGCTGAAACAACCCCCAGCTCCCTGCGATTGATTGCAGGGGGTGTGCTCGTGCACCAGGCCGAAAGCCTCCGCCAGGGTCGAGCTTTTGGCCTGGTGCCAGAGTGGACCCCAGCGATCCGTTGCAGGGGGTCCACTCAGGGCACCTATGTATGCAAATTAACCACCATCTTGGTTGGGTTAATTTGCATACTCGCACTGATTTGGCTGATGGGTGTGGCTTGGGCGTGGCAAAGGTGCGGTCAATTTGCATATTATTCTTTTATTAGGTAGAATTAGTATAATACCTTGAATAGGATATGTGTGTTTGCACTAATAAGCCTGAGTGTGGCCTGATTTCATTCATTCCTTTAGAGAATTGTCCCTTAAACAGCTCAAGAAGTCTCCACAACTAGTTAAGAGTAGTTTGATTACCCTTCACAGTAAATATGTGTTCCTTGTTCAGTAAATTGGAATGTGGATACTAGGAAAGTTGGGTTCTAACTAAAATAAGAATAAGTAAATGAGCAAAAGGCAACCCCTTTTCTGAACTGTAAAATTCAGTTGCAGAGTGAGGACCCAAAATTCTCTGTTTGGTGAACTCAGACCTGAGCCAAGAGAGTAACTGGCAGGAAGTAGGGATTTAGCTGGACTCTCCAGGGATACTTTTCCTTGACCTATGGGCTGTTTAGACTGATCTCCTTTCTGGAAAAAAAGAAATGAGGTATGAGCAGATTGAAGGAGACTGTATGCTCAGAGCTTCCCTGCTGAGGGTCAGGCCTGGCGGCTGAGCTGCCCTCACTACTCTAATTCCTGAAGCTGATGAATCTTTCAGGGCTCTATAATAACAAGCTCAACTTGAAGTAAATCAGCCTTGGCCTCACGCCCTTCCCCCTAACTGAGTCTGCTCACTCCAGCCTCCTCAATGCCCTGGCCCTGGCTTTCATCAAGGAAACATCAAGGACTTGCAATGGGACCATCTCAGAACAGAGCCCCTCCTCCCTTCCCAGGATTAGGTCAGGACTGCATGTGCCGTGGTAGAAGTCAAGGGAATATATAAGTTTTTGCCTTCCTATCTGCAGTGTCTTCCCAGTAAGAAAGGACCTCGAGTGAGAGTCAAGCCTGGATGTAGAGAGCCTCTGGGAGTAGAGCACAGCGGCCTGGTTCTGGTCTGTGGCAGGAGAGTTGGGGTTGTAGAAGTGCCACACTCCAGCCAAGCTTTCCAGGACAGGCAAGCAACCAAGGTAAAGGGTCCTGTCCTGTGCTCCCACATCACCCTCCAGCACAACCTCCACACAATTATCTTCATTTATAATAATAATTTTTTGATTGTAATAATAGTCTCTCCCACTACACTGTTAGCTCCATGAGGTTAAGAACCATGCTTGTCTTGCTCACTTCTGTATGCCCCGGGCCAAGTCCAGCAACTGTCACACAGTAGAGACTCAGAAAAATGTAGATGAATGACTAAAAGAAGATGGCTTATAGGCAGAGATTGATATGAAGAAACTTACTAAAGGATTTAACTTGGCCTAAGGGGCAATAGAAAGTCACTGGATTCTGGAGCAGAACACTGCCTGAGGCAGAGGGGAGCCCTTGTCCTTTACTACTTTTCATGTGGAGGCAGTGGGAGGAGACAAATGTGGAAGACAAGGCTGCTATGCGCCCACATCCCCAGTGCCTAGTAGCTAGAAAGCGCTCTGTACATTAAACATTGCTTTGATTTGCCTATAAACCTTGACACTTACACATTCAGAATTAGAAAGAGGGAAGGTGCAAAGGAGGTGGGAGGAGAAAGACCCCTAACAACCAAGGCAGACCTGAAAATGTTGGGTGCTTCCTACCCACCCACCAACTCCCAGACTCCAGGCCTATAGCAGTTCATCTGTCACTGTGCTAGGGGTTGTGATCTGAGCCTAAGCTGAGATGGAATGGTATATGAGTCTAGCCTAGAATCAAAGACTAAGAGGGTGGCCAAAGAAGTAGGAGGAAAATGAGAGAGTTGACCACTCATGACCAACAAGGCCCCTGTTTTCCTTCCCACCTCTAGTCCTGCCTATCTAGCTACTGCTAAGAACCAAGAATTTCGATAAAAACTGAATTTGAAAGAATAAATAAGTAAGCAACATAGGATATGCCATTTCTCTTCCTCCAAGTTGGCAGTCTCCATAGCTGCAAAATGAAAATTGATGAGCATACCTCATGCAACCTACCCAGCTTCCTAGTACAGCCCGCAGACTTATTTTAAAAAGTTGCCCCCATGGAAGCAGACACCTCCACCCCTCCCATCCCACCTTGTCATGGCCCTTTCTGCCCCTTCCCCATCCAGGGGCTGTGTATTATTGTGAGCGAATAAATAGATGCTAACAAAACAAAACAAACATATAAAACCAGCTACCCCCATGTTGCTACCTCTCAAATATACTCAAATATAAGAATCTTGGCAGTTAAGCAGTGTTGCCAATTTTCTCCTTGACATTGCTCTATAATCAATCAACTGTTTTATCTACTTTGTAAGAATATACATTCCATTCCATACCCTCTTGCCATGAGACTCAATAAAGATGCTTTCCTTATAAATGAAAAAATTATGTACAGCCAGTAGAGGGGATATAAAGCCTGCTCCTCAGTCTCCACTCTAACATTCTGTTGTTGCCTGGTTCTAAGTGTCTGTACCAAGACAAATGAACAAGAATTAGCAAATACTAGATTGAGTCTTTTTTTTTAATGTCATTTGCCCTTTTTGGCATTAAGGCTTGGCTCTGCAGTTAAGAACACTAGTAAACTCTCTCTTCTCAGACAGGCCCAAAGAAAGCAAACCAGTCAGAACAGAGGCAGTCTCAACAACGGAGACAGCCCTAACTGGTTTGGCTCAGTGGCTAAAGTATGGGCCTGCAGACTGAAGGGTCCCGGGTTCCATTCCATCCCAGTCAAGGGCATGTACCTTGGTTGCAGGCTCAGTCCCCAGGAGGGGGCATGCAGTAGGCAGCTGATTGATGTTTCTAACTCTCTATCCCTCTCCCTTCCTCTCTGTAAAAATCAATAAAAATATTTTTTTTTAAAAAACAATGGAGACAAAACCCAATGACTACTCTAAAAAGAGTGGGAGTGGCGAGTGGAGCAGTGCTACAAGATTTAAGAAGAGAAAGCACATTTCTGCCATTGAGGCAACCGAGACTTCCAGCGGGGGTGGGGGGGTGCACCCCAGAGCTGGGCCTCCAGGGCTGGATTGGAAACTTACACAGCCATCAATCACATCCTAAGGCAATAGGTGTGTGAGCCCAAGTCCGCTTAAGGTCCTAAAATAAATTCTCTTCAGCTCAGATTCAGTGCTTCACACATGAGGCAAGGTAAATTCTTCAAGAATTCCATGAGGAAATAAACTTTTATTTCAAAAATAATCTTTGATGTTGTTTGAACTTTGGCCCTGACTCTGAGCCCAAGCTGAAACCACAAGGAAAGATTTGCAGTATTTTGAAAAAAAAAAAAACTATAGGAGATTTCAGCAGACTGTGACCACATTCTTTTTCAGTCTCTCATCCTTATGTTGTATGTGGATCCCCTCTCACCACTGCTCCTCCACCGCCCATCTCACCCTCATGATTTTCCTCCCTACCTTGTTAGAATGAGATTATAATTAGTAACATTCAAATGTTGCTGAATTCAATGGGTAATTTTATTTTACCATGTGTGCTTTACTCAAGAGAAATCACATTAGGCTATCCTACTCTTGACCTAACAACCACCACCCCTGCAAACTCCTATCTCCCCCCAAAATCCTAAAACAGTAAGTAAAAGTCCTAAATCTCCCCAGAATAGGCTATGCCCACCACATGGTGACATGTCTTCTATGTGTTTGATATTAATGCTAGATTTATTTAATAACCATGTCCATCTCTACAACATTAAAGTGTGTGTGTGGGGGGGTGATATATATAGGTCAGGGTTTGGGATTAATTAGGAAAAATACTGAATTTCAATAACTAATATTCCAGCTTTATTAAGCATCCAAATATAGGTATACATGAGGTCAGCCTTCCCTCTGTAGTAGAAAGTTATGCAGCATAGCCAAACGCAGGCTTTGGAGATCCACTGATCTGAGTTCAAGTCCCCAGCTCCATTGCTGGCTGTATGTCTTGGGCAGGCTACTTAAACTCTCTGTGCTTTGATTCCCTCACCCATAAAAAGGACAAGGCCAATATTCAATTGACATGCATGAGCATGGCTATACTGATTGTCTACAGGTGTCCATTCTGATTGCTCAGGGTCTATGCCATACTGGTGGTTAAATATTTTGAATGCCACACCTAAAAACGGGGATAATATTGGTATTTACCCTGTAGGATTGTTCTGAAGATCACACGAGATCATGTAAATTGCCAAGCCCTGTACTTAGTACATAGAAAACACTGAAGAAATGTTATTAGCAGTATAGACAATAGTTTCCTGCTTATAAAAAGGAAGGGACAACCTAAAAATGCAGTGTCATACAGGGTGTTTTTTTTTCTGCCAATGATGCTCTTAAGTTCTAAGTTAATTCAATTTCCAATCACAGTTCCAAGATACAAAAGTATGAAATTTCAACCCAAATATAACATGGAAAAGCCACGAGTCAGTCAGACATTTCTCTGGCTTACTATGGCGTTTATGGGATGATCACTTGTTTCACAGACTTACCTCTATTCACCTATGATATTACCTTGTGTGCCTGAGCTCAGCCACAACCCAATGGAAGCAGTATTATGCTTGTAGTTCTGATTTGTTTCTCTCAGACACATTTTTACAAGATTTTAAAGTCCTCCATGATTTAAAAATCCTCCATTGGCCCGACCTTACCTTCTAAATACGTCTTCTCAATTGAGATCAATAATCCATTAACCATGGACTCTCCAGATGCTTTAAATTTAGACAATGCGTTATCATATTTTTAAAAAAGGAAGGAACATAGCTTCTAGTCCTTGCTTCAAAGTTTCTGTTGTTACAAAGAATATTATAATCAGGAATAGTCTAAATGTTGTATCTTACCAAATTACCTTTTGATTTATCAAAGGCTTCCCAATATTTAGGTGTCTCAACTTCTTTATCAAGCCTTTTCTCAGCCAATAAAGGAGTAAGGTATTTAGTGGATTAAACTGGTTTCTAAACTTGTGGCAATAACCCGTGCCAACCCTCACCTGCTTTTTTTTTTTTTTTTTTTTACAGAGAGGAAGGGAGAGGGAGAGAGTCAGAAACATCGATGAGAGAGAAACATCAATCAGCTGCCTCCTGCACACCCCCTACTGGGGATGTGCCCGCAACCAAGGTACATGCCCTTCACCAGAATCGAACCTGGGACCCTTGAGTCCACAGGCCGATGCTCTATCCACTGAGCCAAACCGGTCAGGGCCTCACCTGCTTTTTTATGTATGGGTTGCTCCACTTCCCAATCATCTCAGCTGTATCTTAAATAAGTAGGCATCTACTATTGCAACTCTCTAACCCAGAATCATCTCCTTGAGCAATCAAAATGGACTTTTGGTCAACTTCTTAGTAAGCCCAGGTCCTGTACTTACCTTGGAGAACAGTCTTCAAACATCCCAGAGGAGTTTTCATATTTACATTACAAATGGTTATCTCATCACTATGTACAATTGCAAGATCATTCATTTCAGACAACAAAGTATTGTCCACCATTGAAATAGAGCTAAAGAATTTCTTATTCCAAAGGGAAACAAATTCCACTTTTAGTCACTATCAAAGCACATCAACTGAATATTAGTCTTGTTCATTTCATGGATAAGGAAACTGATGCACAGAGAGCTTAAGTAACATGCCCAAGAAACACTAGCAAAGTTGGTCTTGGCCTTGTATATCCTAGGTTATATTGGCTGCAAGCAATAAAAGACCTAACTGAAAATCACTTAAAACAGTAAGGACATTTATTATCTTAAAATTTCAGGTAAAGGGCAGGCATCAAGTTTGGTTAATTCAGATGCTTGATGACATCATCCAAGAGTCAGGTTTTCTCTACGCCTCTGCCATCCTCAGAATGTTGGTTTTATCCCCAGGCTAGTGCTTCAATTGTGGAATTTTATTTCCTTCATTTTCATTGGACAGCTACCCATCCCCAAATCATTATCTGTCACTAGGGGAATGCAAATATCAACATATTCTAATCGGCACACACCTGGAGCTAGGCGTGGGGTGGATACCTGTATGAAAGTGGGGTTCTGTTAGAATGGAGGAGGGGCTAATGACAGTGCAGTAAGGATACTAAGGCAGGTGAGTTCCTGGGAGACATGGAACTCTTGTGATGGCCAACTTTGGCTTGAGGATTCCCCAACAGCTTGAGAATTGACCTAAGTCACAGATTAACCTTTTGCACTCGGATGTCGAGTGTGACATCGGTAGCAGCTCGTGTGTCGAGCCACACTCGACACGTAGTTTCACCGCGGGAGGAAGGGGGATTTTTGTCTATTTTTCCAGTATCTTTTCTTGTTTTCATTAGCATGAAAGGACAAGTAAAATGTAAATGCCGTCTCAACTGATGCCACCACCTAAGCTTATCTTTTGCATAGGCAGCAATCTTGAGTAGGAGGGTCCAAGGCATGAGTCGTTGCATCATGCCTTTTTGAGCTTGCATCATCTTCCCTTGGTAAAGAACCTTCCTTATCTTTTCGTCTCCTAGGTTTGTTTAGGTTTCTATTAGCATATCACAGATGTTGTCATGACACAGGGTTTAGTTGGATGATTGGTTTGCCCCCTAGCAGTCGCACGTTCTGAGTGAATTTCCCCTCCTCAGGATGGATAAGTTTTCCAAAGACATAGAAAGCAGCGATGATGAATTTTACTTCGAAAACGAAGAAAAAAGTGAAAAATGTAATAGTGACGAAAGTGAGTTCTCCGAGGATGCGAGTGGAGATGATGAACAAATCACTGGTCCTAGTGGAACTACAGAAAGGAAAAAGTCCCTTGTTTTGCCCAAAGATCTGGCTGAAAGTACTGACAGTGACAGTGACATTGAATTCATAAAGGCAAAACGAAGACTCACAATTGTTTATTCAAGTGAGAGTGATGGAGATATAGGTGTTATCATTGAGAATTCGGGTATAAGACCCAGTGAAAGTTACATTTCTAGGGGAAAACAGGAAAAAGAAAAGTGGACATCTACATCTGTGAATGACAAAGAGCCTAGCAGAATCCCTTTCTCCACTGGTCAGTTACATGTTGGACCTCAAGTTCCTTCTGGATGTGCCACACCAATAGACTTTTTTCAGTTGTTTTTTACTGAGACGTTGATAAAAAATATAACGGATGAGACAAATGAGTATGCTAGGCATAAAATTAGCCAGAAAGAACTATCCCAGCGATCCACTTGAAATCATTGGAAAGATGTGACGATAGAGGAAATGAAGGCTTTTCTTGGTGTAATACTAAGTATGGGTGTATTGAATCACCCCAACTTGCAGAGTTATTGGTCCATGCATTTTGAGTCTCATATACCATTTTTTCTATCTGTTTTCAAAAGAGAAAGGTTCTTGCAAATATTTTGGATGTTACACTTGAAAAACGACCAAAAGTCAAGTAAAGATTTGAGAACAAGAACCGAGAAGGTAAACTGCTTCTTGTCATACCTTGAAATGAAATTTAGGGAAAGATTCTGTCCTGGAAGAGAGATTGCTGTTGATGAGGCTGTTGTTGGTTTCAAGGGAAAGATACACTTCATCACATATAATCCTAAAAAGCCAACAAAATGGGGTATTCGTTTATATGTCCTCTCAGATTCAAAATGTGGTTACGTGCATTCATTTGTCCCTTATTGTAGAGGAATAACATCTGAAACGTTGGTGAGACCTGATCTCCCTTTTACTAGCAGAATAGTTTTAGAGCTTCATGAAAGATTGAAGAACTCAGTACCTGGTTCTCAAGGTTATCATTTCTTCACTGACAGGTATTACACTAGTGTCACTCTTGCAAAGGAATTGTTCAAGGAAAAAACACACTTGACAGGGACAATAATGCCCAATAGGAAAGATAATCCACCTGTTATCAAACATCCAAAGCTAATGAAAGGAGAGATAGTGGCTTTCAGGGATGAAAATGTGATGCTTCTTGCGTGGAAAGACAAGAGGATAGTCACAATGCTCAGTACATGGGACACTTCAGAGACTGAGTCTGTGGAAAGGAGAGTGCGTGGTGGTGGAAAGGAAATAGTTCTCAAACCCAAGGTCGTGACCAACTATACAAAGTTTATGGGGGGTGTTGATATAGCTGATCACTACACAGGCACATACTGTTTTATGAGGAAGACTCTAAAATGGTGGCGTAAATTGTTTTTCTGGGGGCTTGAGGTTAGTGTTGTAAATTCCTATATATTGTACAAAGAATGCCAAAAAAGAAAAAATGAAAAACCGATAACGCATGTGAAATTTATTAGGAAATTAGTACATGATCTTGTTGGAGAATTCAGAGATGGTACACTAACTTCCAGGGGTAGATTATTATCCACTAACTTAGAGCAACGTTTAGATGGAAAGCTCCATATAATCACACCTCACCCTACCAAAAAACACAAAGATTGTGTTGTTTGTTCTAACAGAAAAATCAAAGGAGGAAGAAGAGAGACGATTTATATTTGCGAAACATGTGAATGTAAACCAGGTCTTCATGTGGGTGAATGTTTCAAAAAATATCACACCATGAAAAATTATAGAGATTAAAATTACTCTTTGAATGTATCAATAATTTGAAATATTAAAAAATCCAAATAAGTAAGTTTGTATGAAAAGAAACTCCAGTTTTTTATTCTACTGCCGCACTTCGTAAAATCTGGGGTATTTAAAAAATTAAATCCCGAGTAGAATAAAGGAATCGAGAAAAAAGCAAGTGAGTGCAAAGGGTTAATGGCCCTCTCAGCTGCCTCCAGTTCCCTCCAGATTTTCTGTCACAAGCATTTTCCCTAATAAATTTCTCACGCATGTAATCCTGTCTCCATAACTGATTCTCGGCACACTCAGGTTTAAACAGTCACAAATCAATTCAATAACCTGTTCTCCATTTTTATCAAACTCTACATTCAGTAGCATTTGACCTTCCTTTTTTACTTTTTATTAAATTAATTGAAGGGAGATTTGTTAATAGCATCATATCGGCTTCAAATGTACATTTACTCTAATACATGATCTGTATATTGCATTGTGTAACCACACTCAAAGTCAAATAATCTTTCATTGCCATATATATGGCCCTCTACCACTCCCCCTTCCCTCTGATAACCTCTATACTGTTGTCTGTGTCTCTGAGTTTTAGTTTTATATCCCACATATAAGTGAAATCATATGGTTCTAAGCTTTTTCTGACTGACTTATTTTGCTTGACATAATATTCTCAAGGTCCATCCATGTTGTCCCAAATGGCAGTATTTCTTCATTTCTTATGGATGAGTGGTATTCCATAGTATATATGTCACCATATTTTCTTTATCCAATCATCTATCAAAGGACACTTTGATTGTTTCCATGTCTTGGCCATCATGAATAATGTTGTAATGAACATAAGAGGGCATATATCTTTGCGAATACATGTATTCACGTTTTTCGGGTATATAGCCAGTAGTGGGATTGCTGGGTCACATGGTATCTCTATCCTTAATTTTTTGAGGAATTGTCAGACTGTTTTCCATAGTGGCTGTACCAGTCTACATTCCCACCAGCAGTGAATGAGGGTTCCCTTTTCTCCACAACCTCTCCAACACGTGTTATTACTTGTCTTGTTGATAATAGCCAGTCTAACAGGTGTGAGGTGGTATCTCATTGTAGTTTTGACTTGCACTTCCCTAATTGCTAGTGAGATTGAACATCTTTTAATATATCAGTTAGCCATTTGTATATCTTCCATTTTTTAATTGGATTGTTTGATTGGTTGTTTTATGAATTCTTTATATATTTTGGATAGTATACCTTTGTTGCAGCTATTGTTTGCAAATACCATCTCCCATTCAGTTGGTTGCCTCTTTGTTTGTTGTCAGTTTCTTTTGCTGTGCAGAAGCTTTTTCGTTTGATCTAGTCCCATTAATTTACTTTTGCCTTTACTTTCCTTGCCTTTAGGGTCAAGTTCATAAAATGTTCTCTATGACCAAGGTCCATAAGTTTAGTTTTCGTCTATGTAATTTATTGATTTCATCTATATGATGTTTTCATCTATGTAATTTATTGTTTCAGATCATACATTTAGGTATTTGATCCGTTTTGAATTAATTTTTATAGATGGGGACAAACTGTAATCTAGTTTCATTCTTTTGTATGTAGCTTTTCTATTTTCCCAGCACCATTTATTGAAGAGGCTTTCTTTTCTTCATTGTGTGTTTCTGGCTCCTTTGTCAAAAATTATCTGTCCCTATACATGTGGATTGCATTAAATCTGTATACTACTTTGGGTAATATGACCATTTTAACTATGTTGATTATTCCAATCCATGAACATAGGATATTTTTCCATTTTGTTGTACTTTTTCAATGTCTTTTAAGTATATAGGTCTTTTACATCCTTTGTTAAGTTTATTCCTGGGTATTTTATTCTTTTGTTGCAATTGCATAAGGAATTGTGGTGTGTTTTTTTTCTCACTTTTTTTCTAAAGTTTCATTGTTAGTAGGAAACCAGTGGATTTTTGTACATTTTTTAAAATATATTTTTATTGACTTCAGAAAGGAAGGGAGAAAGATAGAAACATCAAAGAGAGAATCATTGATCAGCTGCTTCCTACATGCCCGCTACTAGGGATTGAGCCTGCAACCCAGGTATGTGCCCTGATGGGGAATCAAACTTTGACCTTCTGGTTCATAGGTCAACATTCAACCACTGAGCCACACTGGCTGGGCAGATTTTTGTACATTGATTTGTATCCTGCAACTTTACTGCTCTTGTTTATTGTTTTAGGTAGATCTGCTACGACTCCCAATCTCTAGTGCAGGACAATGTCCAATGCTGTTTATGACTGGCCCTGAGTACTCTGTTTGGAGCTATCAGCAATCCACAGTTTGTGGCTCCCTCTGCTGGGGCTGGATGTCTTTGGAAAGGACCAAGATGTGCACCAGGGTCTGCTTTTCCTAGCCCTGGGCCAAGAAGGAGATCAGACAAACTCTCAAAGCCTCCAGAGACACGCCTTTGCCTTCAGTCTGATTGTATTCAGACTTGATTAGCCTCAGGCTATTGACCACAGAGTTGGACAAGAGGTCTTCCAATAGGTGGGGCAACTGACTTCCCCCCCCCAGAAAAAAAACCACCTGGATAGCAAAGGTTCACTGGAGAAAGGTGTACTCTGCAACATGAGAGTATGATTCAGCACAGGAAAGCAGGATGGATGTCACCAGAGACCCCCAACTCTGGACACTCCTCACACAGCTCCAGCCCACTCTGCCCTTCCTCTGCCAGAGCCCAAGGTGAGTGGCTACACATGAAATTTTGTATATTGGCCCTTTAAGAGGGTGCCTGCATTTCCAACCATCTTTTCCTGGCAAATAGCAACTCTGCTTCTTTTCACAGACAGATGTTATGTGGGCACCTTTCTCAATTCTGGTGCTCTGCACTCATGAACCCAGCTTGAGCTTATATCCCAGAGTTCTCAGTGGGAACCTCTCACAGCTGAGATATCTCCAGACCTGCTGCTGTCTATGGGAGCCCGGCCAGACCTTTCACACCTCCACACTTCCTACCAGTCTCTATATGGTCTCCACTTTCTGTCCTTGGTTATTAGGGTTCTCTCTAGCTATTCTTCAGTTGATTTTTCAGGGTGGTTTTTCTGTATTTTAGTTGTAATTCCAGTTTGGTCCTGGGAGAGTGTCAGTGTAGCCTCAACTTACTCCACCACCATTTTTAAGCCATCCTAGATTTTTATTTTTGAGAAGGTTTTTGAGCGTTGTTTCCATTTCCTCACTGCTGTTTGGTCTATTTTAGATTTTCCTGTTCTTCATGATTTAGTCTAGGAAGGTTATATATTTCTAGAAACTTATCCATTTCTTTTAGGTTATTGAATTTGGTGGCATATAGTCTTTCATAGTATCTTAGTATGATCCTTTGTATATCTATATCTGTTGTGATTTCACCTCTTTCATTTGTGATTTTGTCTTTTCCAATGCACATGAAACATTCTCAAGGATAGACCATATGTTGGATAACAAAATTAGCCTCAACAAATTCAAGAAGATTGACATTTTCTCTTTTTTCTTTGTGAGTCTACCCAAGGGGATTTCAATTATATTAATCTTTTCAGAGAACCAGCTCTTTGTTATATTAATTTTTGTATATTATTTTTGTTCTCTATTTCATTCAGTTCTGCTTTAATTTTTATTATTTCCTTCCTTCTGCTGACTTTGCATTATTGTGTTCTTTTTCTAGTACATCCTATCTAATAATAGACAAATATGCAAATTGACCATACCTCCGACACGCCCACAAGCCATGCCCACCATCCAATCAGAGCGAGTATGCAAATTAACCCAAACCAAGATGGCTACAGCCACAGAGAGCAAGGTTTCCTAGGTAACAGAGGAAGCCAAGCTTTCTGCCTGCCCTTGCCAGGCCTAAGCCTCCACTCAAGCTACAAAGTTTCAATTATAGAAGGTAAACAAATTCAAACAAATGGCGGCAGAATGGAGCTTGAGAGAGCAGGCCAGGGTTGCCTCCAGCAACAGGGGAAGCAAAGCTTTCCGCACACCCTGGCCGTGCCCACCCGCTTAAGGCAACGAAGTTTCAATTATAACCCCAACACAAACGGCTGCATGCCTCGGAGGGAGCCCCAGGCTTAGCTCCGCTCCAGACTACAAAGTTTCAATTGTAGAAGGAAAATAAATCCCAGATACCAGGGCCTCTGCTTGGGTTACCAGGGGGCGTGGCCAGCCTGCAAACCACCACAGGCCCCTCGCTCAGGCCGCCCCACACCCCAAGGGAACCCCCACCTGATCTGGGACACCCTTCAGGGCAAACCAGCTGGCCCCCACCCCTGTACCAGGCCTCTATCCTATCTAATAAAAGAGTAATATGCAGATTGATCATCACTGCAACACACAATATAGCTGCCCCCATGTGGTCAAAGATCCTGCCCCCATGTGGACATAAGATGGCCACCACAAGATGGTCAGCAGGAGAGGGCAGTTGGGAGGCACCCGGCCTGCAAGGGAGGGCAGTTGAGAGGGACCAAGCCTGCAAGGGAGGGCAGTTGGAGGTGATCAACCCTGCAGGAGAGGGCAGTTAGGGGTGACCAGGCCGACAGAGGAGGGAAGTTGGGGGCAAACAGGCTGGCAGCGGAGTGGTTAGGGGGTGATAGGCTGGCAGGCAGAAGCAGTTAGGGGCAATCAGGAAGGCAGGCAGGCAAGCAGTTGGGAGCCAGCAGTCCTGGATTGTGAGAGGGATCGGGCCTAAACGGGCAGTCGGACATCCCTCAAGGGGCCCGGTGGGGTCGGGCCTAAACGGGCAGTCGGACATCCCTCAAGGGGTCCCATATTGGAGAGGGTACAGGCTGGGCTGAGGGACAACCCCCCTCCATGCACGAATTTCGTGCACCGGGCCTCTAGTTAAGATATAATGTTAAGTCATTAACTTGGGATTTCTCTTGTTTCTTGAGATGGGCCTGTAATGATATAAACGTCCCTCTTATTACTGCTTTTGCTGCATCCCAGAAGTTTTGATAGGTCATCCCATCATTCTCATTTGTCTTTATATATCTTTCGATCTCAACTTTTATTTCTTCTTTGACCCAGTCATTTTTTAGTAGTATGTTGTTTAATCTCCACATATTTGTGGGTTTCTTTACTTCCTTTCTGCAGTTGATTTATAATTGCAAAGCATTGTGATTTGAGAATATGCTTGGCAAAATTTCAGTCTTCTTAAATTTGTTGAGGCTAGTTTTGTGATCCAACATATGGTCTATCCTTGAGAATGTTTCATGTGCATTGGAGAAGAATGTATAATCTGATGTTCTGGGATGAAAGGTTCTATAAATGTCAATTATGTCCATTTGGTCTAGTGTTTCATTCAAGGCTGATATTTCTTTATTGATTTTCTGTTTGGTTGATCTGTCTAGAGCTGTCAATGGAGTGTGGACTATTAACCCTTTGCACTCGCTTGCTTTTTTCTCGATTCCTTTATTCTAATGCTAACCGTGTCGAGTCACACTCGACATCCGAGTACAAAAGGTTAAGGTCTCCCAACTATGATTGTGTCTTGATCTCTTTCTCCCTTTAGTTCCCTTGATCTCTTTCTCCCATTAGTTGCTTTATATATTTTAGTGTTCCCTGATTGGGTGCATATATATTAAGATGTACATGTCTTCTTGATGTAGTCTTCCATTTATTATTATAAAATGTCAATCCTTTTCTCTTTTTACCTTTGTTATCCTGAAATCTATTTTGTCAGACGTAAGTATGACTACACCAGCTCTTTTGTGGATGCTATTTGCTTGGAGAATCATTTTCCACCTTTCACTTTGAATCTACCTTTGTCTTTGCTGCTTAGATGTGTGACTTGAAGGTGGCATATGCTTGGGTTTTGTTTTTTAATCCACTCTGCTACTCTGTGCCTCTTTATTGGTTAATTCAGTCCATTTACATTTAGGGCAATTATTGATGCATGAGGATCTCCTATAGCCATTTTATCTTTTGTTTTCTGGTAGCCATCTGCCTCCATTGGTACTTTTCCTTTGTGTTTCGGTCTGCTGTTTTTGTTTGGTGGTATTCCATACTTCTTTTCTCTGTTTCCTCTTTTTCTATGCTAACCGTCTCAGTTTTGGATCAAGTCTGTAATGGAGGCACGTGCCCTTGACTGGAATCGAACCAGGGACACTTCAGTCCATGGGCCGACACTCTATCCACTGAACCAAACCAGCTAGGGTCATTTTTGTCAGTTTTAATACAACAAACATGCCTTGGAGAAGGCCTTTTGGATTAAGTTAACTAGGTGTTCTATTTGCTTCTTGGATTCAAGATCTATTTCTTTCCATAAGTTTGAGAAGTTCTCATCCACTATTTGTTTGAACAGTCTCTCCACGCCTTTCTCCCTCTCTTCTTCTTGTATGCCTATTATTCATATATTACTCTTTCTGATGGAGTCTAATAGTTTTCATTGAGATCTTTCTTTTTCTTTTTTTTTATGGTCAAGTCTCTCCCCTCTGCATCATTTCTAGATTTCTATATCCAATATCACTGATCCTTTCCTCCACTTGGTTTGCTCTAATTCCTATGCCTCACTAGTTTATTCTTCATCTTTTTTCTTGAATTTTTCATCTCCAGGATTTCTATTTGGTTCTTTTAGAACAGCAGCTGCCAACCGGTGGTCCACGGACCACTGGTGGTCCGTGAGGTCCGAAAGGTTGGAGACCACTGTTTTAGAAAGTTTCAGTCTCTTTGGTGAAGTACAAATTTTGTTCATTAAGTTGTTTTCTGAGCTTGATAAATTATTTGTCTATATTTTCTTGCATCTCGTTGAGTATTTTCAAAACTGCAATCTTGAATTCTCTGTAATTTATATCACGTATTTTCATGTTTTTAAGTTGTTTTTTTTTCTGGATATTTTTCATTTTCTTTCCAGCTGTCTTCTTATCTTGGTTATTTGTGGTATTTGATGGATTCCTTCTCTGTCTAGGCATCAATGTGTGAATGTCATTTATCTAGCAGATTAACATGAACAGGTCTTTTTATTCTTTTCCAGTAGATGGTACTAAATCACAATATTTATTTATTTATTTATTTATTTATTTATTTATTTATTTTTAGCTCTGTGAGATCCCAGTACTGTCTCCCACAGCCTCTATCAGTGAATCTGCAATGCATGGCAGGGTGGATGTGGGCTGGGGGATCCCTCCAGCTTCTGTGTTGTTTTGCCCTCCTGGTAATGGCAAAACTGCAGTCTTCTGCTGGGGTCCCCCCCCCCCATATCCTGACCTCTGGCAGCCACAGAGTGCACCCTTTTCTTGGGGAGAAATGTGATTATGCAGTACTAGCTCTCAGGCTCACAGTTTATGTGGTCCACAACCTAACACCAAGGCAAAGAGAGGCAATCTCTGAGAGGTTAAGGGGAGTTGGCCAGGCTTTGTGGCTGTGTTTCTCTATCTGAATTGCTGACCACCAGACAACCATAGACACTCTCCCATGCTGTGTTCTTACCCAGGTCTCTTTGTTCAGCCAGAGCTAGTGCTGCTCACTCCTGCAGGAGTGCCCACCAAGTCTCTCTGTACTTCCTGGTTGATGGGGGCATTAATGACAACCAGATTCCTCTCCTCTCCTGGCTGATCCCTGCCATGAGCTCCCAGCTGTTGTGCTGCATACTGGCTCTATCAGTCCCACTCCCTTTTCACCTCCCCCTTTTGCTCCACTTGCCCACCTTTAGATGTTTCAGTGTGCAGATCTCTCAGGTGCATTTGTATGTTGAGCAGGGAATCTTTTGTTGATATATGGCTTTTCAAACTGTTGAAACATCAAGGGAAGACACCAAAAGGATTTCTCACACTGCTATTCCTTTAATATCACTAGCACACCCAAATTCTTGAAATTCTATTCTACCTTTACTTTTACAATATCCTGATTCTTTCCTGGCTCTCTATTAGCTTCATCTCCAAATCCAAGTTTCTTTCCTAGCCTTCTTATTAGGAGAAAATTCTCCATGGTTCTTTGTGTTTCTGCATCTCTTACAAGCAGAGGCACTGACTACTTTTGTTCCTAACTATCTTTTTAAGGATATTTGTATACTGAACAGCCTTGGAGGATATAGAAAGTATCCAGATCAAGTGTACTGATAGTCTGGTATAATAAAAAAATGTCTCTCTCTGGAATAAACGACAACCATGCTTAATGTCTATTATAAAAGATTCAGATTCCCTAAGCTGAAGGCTCCTCTCCTGTAATGCTATGCACTGCATGTGCGGGTAATACCTGGACTTCTTTGCATTGCTATATGGGAATTGGAGCTCATGGAACAAGCATAAGAAAATAATAATACTCTGGCTACTGCTATTACTGTAATAAAGTTCTTTGTCTCTGACCCAGGAAACTTGCATCTTCTGTCATTGTCTATGAAACTATGGAAGGTTAACTCATTATGATGCAAGTAAGATAAAAATCTCAGACACTTCACAGTTCTTGACATATATTCTCTTCTCATCTCACACTACACTCTACTTAATCAACTAATCATTGGCAGAGATAAAGAGTAAAATGGTTCCTCCTTCAGCTTCCATATTACTATGGGAGTGGATTTCAGAATTCTTCAAGTTCCTAGTAAGAAACTTATGATTGTGCATTAGAGAAAGGGAAATAATAAGACTTCTGGGGAATCACTGGACACTAGTTCTGAACTGACACTAATTCCTGATAAGTCAAAATATCAAGATGCTAGACAAGTGATCACGGACTAGGGATCAAACAAGGGGCTGGTGGAGGTCAGGTGATTAAAGTTGTTTTAGATCAATTCTCTCACATTTTCAGAATGTATATTTAGAACAGACATATTCCACAGCTGGCAGAATTTCTACATTAGTTTCCTAACCTTTGGCACTCAGTCACAGTGCCAGTTGGCTATTATGGTAGAAAAGGCCAAAAAGAAGAAAGCAAAAACAATACTGTATTTCTGTAAGGATTACAGAGATTAGTGCCACCATAAAGAATGTGAAAAAAGCAGGGGTCATGATTTCCACCTCATCCACATTCAACTGGCCTATTTGGCCTGTGGAAAAGAAAATTAAATCTTAGTGAATGACAGTGAAATCAATCAGGTGTGACTCCAATTGCAGTTGCTTTTCCAAGTGTGATTTCATTGCTTGAGCAATTTAAGAACTCCCCTCATACCTGCTATGTAGCTATTGATCTGGTAAATGTTTTTCCCCTCTATGCCTATTGGTAAAGACTACCAGAAGTAATTTGATTTCAGCTGGCAAGGCCAGCAATGCGACCTCACTGTCTTACCTCTAGGGTAAGTCAACTCTCTAGCCCTATATACACAAGAGACTTTTTTGCCTTTTCCCTTCAGAAGATATCATGGTAGTCTCTAACATTGATGAAACTATGCTGACTAGACCTGGTGGGGAAGAAATAGCAACTACTCTAAACAAATTGGTAAGATATTTGTGTAGAGGAGGATATGAAATAAATCCCACAACATTTAGAGGCCTTCCACCTCAGTGAAATTTCTAGTGGTCCAGTGGTTGGAGGGTGTCAAGACATCTGTTCTAAAATAAAGGGTAAGTTATTTCATCTGGCTCATACTACTACCCAAAAGAGTCACAAAATTCTAGTGGATTTTGGAGGCAACATACACCTTATTTGGGTGTGCTACTACAGTTCATTTATCAAGTGGCAAAAAAAAAAAAACACCAAAAACCCTGCCAGTTTTGAATGACATCCAGAACAAGGGAATGCTCTACAATAGGTCCAGGCTGCCATGCAAGCTGTTCTGCTACTTGGGCCATATGTTCTAGCAGAACCATATGTTCTGTCAGTGGCAGAAAGAGATGCTGCTTCAAACTTTTGGCAGGCCCCTGTAGGTGAATCACAGTGCAGTTCCTTGGGATTAAACTTTACCATCCTCTGAAGATAACTTCCCTCATATTGAGAAATAGTTTTTGGCTTGCTGCTGGCCCTCAATAGAGACTGAATGTTTAACATAGACCACCACATTATTATGCAGCTTGAACTCCACATCATGAACTGGGTGCTGTATGATCCACAAAGCCATAAAATTTGCACAGTTAGCATTCCATTAGCAAATGGAAGTGATATTTATTGGATTGGGCTTGAGATAAAAAGTGATATATATGAATATCTGAAAGTTCAAGTATGTTGCATGAGGAAGAGAGTCAAATGCCCGTGATCTCTGCTTCTTCTACATTACCTTCTCTCAGCCCACACCTATGGTCTCATTGAGCATTACATACAATCAGCTGACTGGGGAAGAAAAAACCTGGGTTTAGTTTTCAGATGGTTCTGTAGGAACCACCAAAAAGTGGTGTGGCACATCAGCCTCTTTCTGGGAGAACCCTTATGAAAAGAAATCCTCCCAGTATACAGAACTTGAACAGTGCACCTAGATATTAATTTTGTCTGGAAAGTATAAAAGGCCAGAGGTAAGAGTCTATAGAGATTCACAGGATGTGTCCACTGGTTTGTGTGGATAGAAGAACATGATTAGAAAACTGTTGACAAGTAGGTCTGGGAAAGAGGTATGCAAATAGAACTCACTGAATGAGTAAAGAATGTGAAAATATTTATGTCCTATGTGAATGCTCATTAAAGGATGACCTCAGCAGAAGAGGATTTAATAGTCAGATGGCTATGATTACCTGTTCTATGGATAACAGTTATAGACTCTTTCTCCATCTACTCTTGTCATTAACCAATGGACTCATGAACATAGTGGCCATGGTGGCAGGGATGAAGATTATGCATGGGGTCAGCAACATAAGACTTCTGAGTGTCCAACTGCCAGCAACAGAAACCAATACCAAGTCCTTCATATAGCAACATTCCCTAAGGTGATGAGGCAGCTACCTGGTGGCAGGTTGATTACAGTGGATTGCTTCTGTCATGGAAGGGGCAGCATTTTGTTCTTACTGATATAGATACATACTCTGGATATGGATTTGCCTTCCCTGCATGTAGTGCTTCTGCCCAAATTTCCATACATAGACTTACAGAATGCTTTATCCATCCATAATCATGGTATTTCACAAAGCATTGTTTCTAACCAAAGAACTAACTTCACAGAACTTAAGTATGGCAATGGACCCATGTTCGTAGAATTCACTGGTCTTATTTCCCCATAATTTCAAAACAGGTGTCTTGATAGAAAGGTGGAATTGCTATTTGAAGACTCAGTGACAGTGACAGTTAAGCAGCAATACTCTGCAGTACTGGAGAAAGGTTCTTCAGGATGCTATATATGCTCTGAATCAGCTTCCAATATATGGTGCTATGTCTCCCATGGTTCTACTCACTATTACCCTAATGAACTACTTGCAAGATTTTTACTTCCTATCTCGATGACCTTAGACTCTGATAATCTAGAAGTCTTTGTTCCAAAAGGAGGAATGCTTCCACCGGGAGATACAACAATGATTCCCTTGAACTAGAAGTTAAGACTGCCTCCTGACCACTTTGGGCTTCTTCTACCCCTGAATCAACAGGCAAAGAAAGGGGTTACTCTCCTGGCTTGGGTGATTGATCATAATTACCAAACCAATAACAGGCTGCTGCTACGGATAAGATTTTGTCTGGAACACATGACTTCTATTAGGCTTTCCACCCTACTTTACCACTAACCCACAAGGCCATATCATTGACCTTACCATTGCTAAAAACTGCTACTCCTTTTCTTTTCTCAATTTGAAGTACTTAATACTTCCATACCCTGTGATTAAAGTCAATGGAAAAGTACAAAACCCAATTCTGGCAGGACCTTTCAGGAATAAAAGTTTGAGTCACCACACCAGGTAAAGAACCACAACCAGATGAGGTGCTTGCTGAAGGCAAATAGAATATAAAATAGGTAGAAAACCCCTGGCTAGGTAGCTGAGTTGGTTAGAGCATTGTCCCAATATGCCAAGATTGTGGGTTCAATTCCTAGTCAGGGCACATACAAGAATGAATGCATAAATAAGAGGAATAACAAATCTCTCTCTCTCTCTCTCTCTCTCTCTCTCTCTCTCTCAAAATCAATTAAAATGCCCTAGCTGGTGTAGCTCAGTTGGTTGAGTATTGTCCCATGTACCAAAAAGTTGGTGGTTCAATTCCTGTTAAGGGCACATGAATGGGTTGCAGGCTTGATCCTTGGTAGGGGGCATGCAGGAGACAACTGATTAATGTTTCACTCTCTCCTCTTCTCCCTTCCTCTCTCTCTAAAATTCAATAACACAATCTTTAAAGAAATGAAATAAGAAATAGGTAGAATAAAAATGTACTTACAGTCTTACCCAGTCAAGATGGCAGACTAAGTAAATGCTATGCTTACCTCGTCCCATGACCACATCAAAATTACAACTAAAATATAGAACTGCCACCCTAGAGAACCACCTGAAGACTAGATGAACAGAAGTCCTATAATTCAGAGTATAAAGAAGCCATGTCGAGACTGATATGGAGAGCAAAGATATAAAACAGGTTGATCCCACACCCATGTGTGACAGTTAAGAATTAGCTGCAGAGTCCCCTCCCCCCCCCCCCTATGGGGAGTAATGGGTCCCAGCCCCACATCAGGCTCCCCAGCATGAACCACAATGCTGGAAAGAGGAGTTCCCACAACATCTATTTATGAAAATCAGTGGGGATTCTGTCCAGGTGAGACAGAGGGCTAGTGTAGTCCCAGGTATTCCTCATACAGGGTCTGCGTAGACTGACTTGCTAATGGACTCACTCCCTCTGAGCTCCAGCACTGGGGAAGCAGCTTGAAAAGTGCCATGAACATAATAAGAGCAGCAATTGTCTGGCTTCAGGGCAAAAGCTGGAGGAGAAGCTCTGGCCAGGACATAAGTGCATGCAGTGCCATTATCCCTTTGTTGAGCCATCCCACCTCAGCAAGCCCATAGGTGAACACAGTTGCCAAGTCTGAGTCTCCATCAAATGGGCTAACACTGCTCACCTCACCATGGTGATTCTCTGATAACCAGTTCTTCATAGGCCCAAGCCTCTTTCAGTGGCTATTTCTCACAAGTGGAATTACACCCTCTGTGGACTTCCCTAAAATCTCTGAAAGGTCCACAAACTCCATATAGGTAGCAGCTGACCTTGGCATACCCTGTACTACTTGTTAAGCAGCCCCCAGTCTGCCACTGGTGGCAGCCAGTCTCAGTTTGCAGTATAGCCTCTCCCAGATACCTCCAAGACACTGGCAGCTACCAAGCCAAGATCACTTTGTAGCTCCTATCAGGTGGCCCTGGGCTGGTCACAGGCAGTGGCTGACAAGACTTTCCAGAGCCCCTCACAAGAGGCTCCAGATCAACACATCCAGTATCTGCCTTCAGGCCACAACAGCGTACCACCGAAGTTGTCCCACAAATGACACAGCCAAAGGGTGGACTCAGCAGGCACCATAGCCCTGCTAAAGCAAATCCCACCCCATGGATTCAGCCTCCACAGAACAGCTCTTCTATGTATTCAACAGCCAGTCCTCACAACCTGTCAGCCTGAGGGTCAATGCCACCCATTAACATGCCAATAACAATCAAGGCTTAACTACAACAGAAGAGCACATAAAACCCACACAAAGAAGACTCCTGCAATACTTGACTCAGGTACAGTGGGAGACTGCCCCACTGGGCCTCACAGGACTCCAACTACATAAGGCCATCCACCCTCCTAAAACTGGGAGATGTAGCAGATCTACCTAATCCATAGACATAAATACAGGGAGGCAGCCAAAATGAAGAGACAAAGAAGCATTTACCAAGTGAAAGAACAGAACAAAACTTCAGAAAAAAATAACTAAATGATATTCAGGCAGGCATTCTACCAGATGCAGAGTTCAAAGCACTGTTATAAGGATGTTCAGTGAACTTAGGGGAAAATAGATAAACTTAATGAGAACATCAACTAAGAGAGAGAAACCATAAAAAAAAGAACATCAGAAATAAAGAACAGGTTATGAAAAAATGGCGACGGAATAGAGTCGGGTTTGGAGTCTGTTCCTGGGGCGGAGTGTAGGAGCAGCAGAGGCTCGCAGAGGGAGTGTATGTGGGCAAGCCAAGGGACAGCTAAACTCCAGGAGAAGGCGGGGGAGTGCTGGGCAGTGTTCCCCTGACCGCACAGCACCCACAGGGGCTGGGTCCCCTCCCGGAGCTGCGGGCTCACCGGGCGCCTCGCCATCTTGCAAGGAAAGGAGGATTTTATTGGAAACCTGACTTTCTGCGACAACTGCAAACACTGAACTGCTGCGATCACCAGACCACCGGTCCCCTATCAGCGCAAACATTCGGATTCAAAGAAACTCTTCACTGCACCACGGAAAGGTCAGATTTCCCCTGAAATAAGGTGCGGTTTCTAATCCCCGCGGTGGGTGAGGGAAGCGCTGGGTGAGGGAAGCGCTGGGTGAGGGAAGCGCGGCAGCCGCAGGACCTGCAGGAGCCTGGAGGTCTGTGCCTAGAAAAATCGGCGGCAGTTGGAACTGCCGTGATCCGTGAATGAGGAGGGGGGTCTTCTGAGCTGCTAACAGAAGTGACCTCTTGAAAGCAACTCATTTTAATCTGATGAGGAGGGTCAGACTAAGAATTTTCAAAGGAGTGCAGTATCCCCAGTCTGGCGCACAGACCCACTGTCCGCACACTTGGGCTCTTTCCGACTCTGATTGCTAAGCCCAATACATAGAAAAACCCAGGTGGAGGGGCCCTGAAAGACTGCAGGGGGAAGTTGTTTTTTCGGAACCTGGGGACCAGAGCTGTGTGTGACCATCAGAGAGGCAGCTCTGAGGCGCACACCTCCACAAGCTCTGAGGCACACACCTCCACAAACTGGTAGTGAGTGCCATAGAGGGGAAAAAAAAAAAAAAGAGCTAGAGAGGCCCGGAAGTCAATTCAGAAACACTGCCACCCAGGGGCTGAAACGCTAATTGTCTCTGATGTAATCAAAAATAAATACGAGAAATTAAGACACGGCTGGCTTAAAAAGCAGGACTGGCTTCCAACACTGAGGAGCCCTGGAATGAAGCTGAACTGAAATACCGCCCAGACTGGGAAACAGGCGTACCAAACAGAATAATAGAGGAAGTGAATGACAGCTACTACTGCACATTTTAGTCTCCCTATTTTTTAATTTTCAATTCTTTTTTCAATTTTTTAAATTTTTTATTCTCATATTTTTTATTTTCATTTTTTGCATCTTTTACTTAAGAAACTAAATTTTTTTTCTTTTTCCTCACTCGATTTTCACCTTTTTAATTATTATATTTTTATTTTCAATCAGCACTATTATTACCATTATTTTACTTTTTTTTTAATGTCATTTGATTTTCTCTTTCTTTTATTTTTGGATTAGTGTCCTACATTCGATTTGCATCTTTCCCTTACAATCATTTTACCCTATCTCAAAGCTAACATTATGCCATCATTCTCCTCCTAACCTTTCCCCTTTTGGTCCCCAGTTTATCTTAACCCTTTCTGGCTTTAGATTTTCCCTACTTTTTCAGTTTACTCTCTGCTAAAACTTCACCCTACTTATATATCTAATTCCCAACCCCCTGCTCCAAATCCATACAAACCTCTCTCTACGCTACCTTAAAAAAATTATTTTTCTCTCTGGCCTTTTGTTGTTGTTTGCTTGAATGTTGATTAGATTGAATTTTTATGCTTTTTTATGAGATTGTTTTGATTATTCTTTTTGTTGGTTTGGTTGGTTCTTTTGTTTGCTTTGTTTTTGTTTGTTTTTTACTTTTGTTTCCCTTGCCTCACTTGATATTAGCTGGTGTTGCAGTTTGTATTAATCTCCAGGCTCGTGTTGCTGGAATTTGCTGGGAATAGTGGTTGTTCTAGTGGAGTTTACTCCCCATATATATAGTTTGTTCCCCTTTTTTCTCTTAGTATCATTCTTGTCTCTCTTACTTTTTTTTCTTTTCTTTTTCTTTTCTTTTTTTTATTTTTCTTTTCTTTCTTTCTGCTCTTTTCCCAAGTTCAGATTCACACTCTTTGTTGTTTTTTTTGTTGTTGTTCTTTCTTTTTACTCTCCCTCTTCCACTCCTATTCCCTAATTTGTCTTTCTCTGGTGGTTACCTTTATTGGAGATTATTAATATCGTGAATACAATTCTGTTCAGTGCCTTGTCTGTTGTGCCTGGTTGTGTTGTATTTTATACCTTTAAATCAACACCAGAGAGAGAAATCTATATAACCAGACATCCAGAGAAGAGAGACCAGGAGGAGACAAAGAAATAGCCCCCGGAAAGAGAAGCAGACATCACCAGAAAAGGAAGTAAACGATTTAGAGGCAAACAACCTATCAGAGAAAGAATTCAGAGAAATGGTCATAAAGTGGCTGAAAAGGATGGAAGACAAATTCGACAATATGAGTAAGAACCAAGAAGAAATGAAGAAGAACCAAGAAGAAATGAAAAATGACATCGCTGCTGTAAAGAACTCAATAGAAAGCATCAAGAGTAGACTAGACGAAGCAGAGGACCGCATAAGTGAGCTAGAAGAAAAGATGGAAAAAAATACCCAATTACAACAGCTTCTAGAAACAAAAATTAGAAAGATGGAGGAGAGCCTAAAAGAACTTCGGGACAACACAAAACAAAACAACATCAGAATAATAGGGGTGCCAGAAGGAAAGGAAACGGAGCAAGGAATAGAAAACCTCTTTGAAGAAATAATAACAGAAAACTTCCCTGATATAGGGAAGAAAAAACCCACACAAATCCAAGAAGCTCACAGAGTTCCAAGCAAAATGAACCCCAAAAGACCGACGCCAAGGCACATTATAATTAAGTTGGCAAACACCAACGACAAAGTAAGAATCTTAAAAGCGGCCAGAGAGAGACAGACAGTTACATACAAAGGAACCCCCATCAGACTAGCAACTGATTTCTCAACAGAAACTCATCAGGCCAGAAGGGAATGGAATGAAATATACCAAGTCATGCAAACAAAGGGTCTAAATCCAAAAATACTGTACCCAGCAAGGCTATCAATCAAAATTGAAGGTGAAATCAGGAGCTTCACAGACAAAAAAGGACTAAGGGAGTTTATCACCACCAAACCAGCAATGAAAGAAATGCTAAAGGGTCTGCTGTAAAAAAAAAAAAAAGAGAAAGAAATAGGAAGCAAAGAAGGAACACAGGGGTATAGAATAAAAATGGCGTCAAATAAGTGCCTATCAATAATAACTTTAAATGTAAATGGATTGAATGCCCCAATCAAAAGACACAGGGTAACAGACTGGATAAGAAAACAAAACCCAGATATCTGCTGTCTACAGGAAACCCACCTCAAAAAAAAGGATGCACACAGACTGAGAGTAAAGGGATGGAAAAAGGTTTTCCAGGCGAATGGAAATGAAAAAAAAGCTGGGGTAGCAATACTTATATCTGACAAATTAGATCTCAAAGTGAAGGACATAACAAGAGATAATGAAGACCACTTCATAATACTAAAGGGAGAAATCCAACAAGAAGAAATAACTCTGGTAAACATATATGCACCCAATACAGGAGCACCAAGATACATTAAAAACTCCTGGAAGATATCAAAGGAGAGATTGACAGCAATACAATCATAGTAGGAGACTTCAATACCCCACTATCACCATTGGACAAATCCTCTAAACAAAAAATCAGCAAAAAAACATCAATCCTAAATGACTCACTAGAACAGATGGAATTCATCGACATCTTCAGAACATTTCACCCCAAAGCCACAGAATATACATTCTTCTCAAGTGCACATGGGTCATTTTCAAAGATAGACCATATGTTAGGACATAGGCAAAGTCTCTCCAAATTCAAGAAGATAGAAATCATATCAAGTATCTTCTCAGATCACAGTGGCATAAAACTGGAAATCAACTACAATAAAAACAACCCAAAGAAATCAAACACTTGGAGACTAAACAGCATGCTATTAAACCATGACTGGGTTACCAAAGACATCAAGGAAGAAATAAAAAACATCATGGCAACAAATGACAATGAAAACACAACAATCCAAAATCTATGGGACACAGCGAAAGCAGTCCTGAGAGGGAAGTTCATAGCTCTACAAGCCTACTGCAAAAAACAAGAAACAATGGTAATAAATTACCTAACCCAACAACTCAAAGAGTTAGAGAGAGAGCAACAAGATAAGCCCAGTGTAAGCAGAAGGAAAGAAATAATAAAGATCAGAGCGGAGATAAACGATATAGAGACCAAAGAAACAATACAAAAGATCAACAAAACCAAGAGCTGGTTCTTTGAAAGGATAAACAAGATTGATGAACCTCTAGCCAGGCTCACCAAGAAGCAAAGAGAGAGGACCCAAATAAACAAAATCAGAAATGAAAGAGGTGAAATAACAACAGACCCCGACGAAATACAAAGGATTGTTACAAAATACTATGAACAACTCTATTCCAACAAACTGGACAACCTAGAGGAAATCGACATATTCCTAGAAAAATACAACCTTCCAAAACTCAATCAGGAAGAATCTAAGCAGCTCAACATGCCAGCAACTATGGAAGAAATTGAAGCAGTCATCGAAAAGCTTCCGGCAAACAAAAGCCCGGGGCCAGACGGCTTCACAGGAGAGTTTTACCAAACTTTCATGGAAGAACTAAAACCTATCCTCCTCAGACTATTCCAAAAAATTCAAGAGGAAGGAACACTCCCAGGCTCCTTCTATGAAGCCAGCATCACCCTAATACCAAAACCAGATAAAGACAACTCAATGAAAGAGAATTACAGGCCAATATCCCTCATGAACATAGATGCCAAAATCCTCAACAAAATTCTAGCAAATTGGCTCCAGCAGTACATCAGAAAGATCATACACCATGACCAAGTAGGATTTATCCCAGGAATGCAAGGATGGTACAATATCCGCAAATCAATAAACGTGATACATCACATAAACAAACTGAGAGATAAAAATCACATAGTCATATCAATAGATGCAGAAAAAGCACTGGACAAAATCCAACACCCTTTCTTGATAAAAACTCTCAACAAGATGGGAATAGAAGGATCATACCTCAACATAATAAAAGCTATATATGATAAACCCACAGCAAACATCATACTCAATGGGCAAAAACTAAAACCATTTCCCCTAAGAACAGGAACAAGACAGGGATGCCCACCCTCACCACTCCTGTTTGACATAGTACTGGAAGTATTAGCTATCGCAATTAGGCAAGAAGAAGAAATAAGAGGCATCCAAATTGGAAAAGAAGAAGTGAAGCTGTCCTTATTTGCAGATGACATGATATTGTACATAAAAAACCCAAAAGATTCCATCAAAAAACTAATAGACTTAATAAATGAATTCGGCAATGTAGCAGGATACAAAATTAACGCCAAGAAATCTATGGCTTTTCTATACACCAATAATGAACTTACAGAAAGAGAGACTAAAAAAGCAATCCCATTTACCATCGCACCAAAAAAATTAAGATACCTAGGAATAAACTTAACTAAGGAGGTAAAAGACCTATACGCAGAAAACTACAGGACACTGAAAAAAGAGATAGAGGAAGACGTAAACAGATGGAAGAACATACCATGTTCATGGATTGGTAGAATCAACATCATTAAAATGTCCATACTACCCAAAGCAATCTACAGATTCAATGCACTTCCCATCAAAATACCAACAACATATTTCACAGACCTAGAAAGAACTCTCCAAAAATTCATCTGGAATAAAAAAAGACCCCGAATAGCCACAGCAATCCTGAGAAAGAAGAATAAAGTAGGTGGGATCTCAATACCAGATTTCAAGCTGTATTACAAAGCCACTGTTCTCAAAACAGCCTGGTACTGGCACAAGAACAGACATATTGATCAATGGAACAGAATAGAGACCCCAGATATCGACCCAAACCACTATGCTCAATTAATATTTGACAAAGGAGGCATGAACATACAATGGAGTCAAGACAGTCTCTTCAATAAATGGTGTTGGGAAAACTGGACAGATACATGCAAAAAAATGAAACTAGATCACCAACTTACACCATACACAAAAATAAACTCAAAATGGATACAGGACTTAAACATAAGACGGGAAACCATAAAAATACTAGAGGAATCCACAGGCAACAAAATCTCAGACATATGCCAAAAGAACTTCTTCACTGACACTGCCCCTAGGGCAATTGAAGCTAAAGAGAAAATTAACAAATGGGACTACATCAAAATAAAAAGCTTTTTTACAACAAAAGAAACCATCAACAAAACAACAAGAAAGCCCACTGCATGGGAAAACATATTTGCAAATGCTATCACTGATAAAGGTTTAATCTCCAACATCTACAGGCAGCTTATGCAACTTAATAAGAGGAAGATAAATGATCCAATAAAAAAATGGGCAACAGACCTAAACAGGATATTTTCAAAAGAAGACAGAAGGAAGGCCAAGAGACACATGAAAACATGTTCAAAGTCACTTATTATCCGAGAGATGCAAATCAAAACAACAATGAGGTACCATCTCACACCTGTCAGAATGGCTATCATCAACAAATCAACAAACGACAAGTGTTGGCGAGGATGTGGAGAAAAAGGAACCCTCGTGCACTGCTGGTGGGAATGCAGACTGGTGCAGCCACTGTGGAGAACAGTATGGAGTTTCCTCAAAAAACTGAAAATGGAACTCCCATTTGACCCAGTAATCCCACTCCTGGGAATATATCCAAAGAAACTAGAAACACCAATCAGAAAGGATATATGCACCACTATGTTCATAGCAGCACAATTTACAATAGCTAAGATTTGGAAACAGCCTAGGTGCCCATCAGCAGATGACTGGATCGGAAAACTGTGGTACATCTACACAATGGAATACTATGCTGCCATAAAAAAGAAGGAATTCTCATCATTTGCAGCAACCTGGATGGAATTGGAGAACATTATGCTAAGTGAAATAAGCCAGTCAATGAAAGAAAAATACCACATGATCTCACTCATTTAGGGATAGTAAAGATCATTATAAAGTGATGAACAAAAAGATAGATACAGAGACAGTAAAGCATCAAACAGACTTTCAAATTACAGGGGTAAGTTAGGGAGAGGTGGGGGAGTTATGAAATCAAACGAAGGACTTGTATGCATGCATATAAGCATAAACAATGGACGCAAAACTCTGGGGGGGAGGGCATGTGTGGGTGTGGGGTGGGGGGGGTAATGGTAAGATATGTACACATATAATACCTCAATAAAAAATATTAAAAAAAAAAACAAGTACAAACCTGAAAAAAAAAAAAAAACGAAGAACACCATAACTGAAATGAAGAATACATTAGATGGAATCATCAGGAAAATAGATGGAGCAAAATATTGAATCAATGATTTGGAAGACAAGTTAGTGGAAGACACCCAATTGAAACAGAGAAAAGAAAGAAGAATTAAGAAAATGAGGATAGCTTAAGGGACCTCTGGGAGAACATCAAGCATAGCATTGCATCATAGTAGTACCATAAGGAGAAGAGAGAGAGAAAGGTATTGAAAATATATTTGAAGAAATGATGACTGAAAACTTCTCTAACCTGGTGAAGAAAATACACAATAAAGTACAAGAAGTACAGAAAGTCCCAAACAAGATGAACACAAAGTGGCCCACACCAGGACACATCATAATTAAAATGCTAAAGTTTAAAGAGAAAATCTTTAAAGCAGCAAGAGAAAGGCAGTTAGTTACCTACAAGGGATCTCCCATGAGAAATTTTCTAATTTCTCAACAGAAAATTTACAGGCTAGAGGAGATTGGCGTGAAATATTAAGAGTGGTGAGGAGAAAGGATCTACAACCAAAATTACTCTACCCAGCAAGGCTATCATTTAGAATAAAAAAAAAGAGAGAGAGATAAAGAGCTTCTCAGACTAGAAGAAGCTAAAGGAGTTCATCACTACCAAACCAGTATTACAAGAAATGTTAAAGGGACTTGAAGAAGCAAAAGAAGAAAAAGGAGGAGGAGAAGGAGAAGGAGGAGGGGAAATAGAAAATATGAATAATACATGGCAATATATATACCGATCAATAATTACTTCAAATGAAAATGAGTTAAATGTTACAATCAAAAGACATAGGGTGGATGAATGGCTAAGACATCAAGACCCATACATATAGTGACTACAAGAGACCCACTTCAGATTGAAAGACATGTACAGATTGTAAGTGAAGGGATGAAAAAAAGTTATTTCATGCAAATGGAAACCAGAAATGAAGGTGGGATAGCTATACTTATATCAGACAAAATAGACTTTAAAACAAAGGCTATGACAAGAGAGAAAGAAGGACATTTCATAATGATAAAGGGATAAATGTAGGAGCACCTGAATATATAAAGCAAATATTGAATGACATAAAAGGAAAGATCAACAGTAATATAGCCATAATAAGGGACTTTAGCATGCCATTGACAACAATGAAGAGATATACAGACAGATAATCAACAAGGAAACAGCAGCTTTAAATAACACACTAGACCAGATGGATTTAATTGATATTTTACAGCATTTCACCACAAAGCTACAGAAAACACATTCTTTCCAAGTACACATAAACATTTTCAAGGATAGGCCATATGTTAGGCCACAAAACAAACCTCAATAAATTTAAGGAGATTTCAATCATGTCAAGTGTCTTCTCTAACCACAGTGGTATAAAACTAAAAGTCAATTACAAGGAGAAAACTGAAAAACACACAAACACATGCAAGTTAAATAACATGCAACTAAACAATAAATGGGTTAACAATGAGATCAAGAAAAAAATCAAAATATGCCTGGAGAAAAATGATCATAAAAACACCACAACCCAAAATCGATGGGACACAGCCAAAGCAGTTCTAAAAGGGAAATTCATAGCACTACAGGCCACCCTCAAGAAACAAACAAAAAAATGTCTCAAATAAGCAATCTAATCTTACACCTAAAGGAAATAGAAAAAGAAGAACAAATAAAGCCCAGAGTTAGTAGAATAAAGAAAATAATAAAGAGCAGAGCAAAAATAAATTAGATAAAGTCTAAAAATCAATACAAAAGAACAATGAGACCAAGAGCTGATTCTTTTTTTTTTTTCTCAGAATTTTTATCTTTGCCCAAGGATATGTTTATTTGTTTGTTTGTTTGTTTTAATATATTTAATTGATTTTTTACAGAGAGGAAGAGAGAGGGATAGAGAGTTAGAAACATCGATGAGAGAGAAACATCGATCAGCTGCCTCTTGCACACCCCCTACTGGGGATGTGCCCGCAACCAAGGTACAGGCCCTTGACCGGAATCGAACCTGGGACCCTTGAGTCCTCAGGCTGACGCTCTATCCACTGAGCCAAACCGGTTTAGGCCCAAGGATATGTTTTTTATTGATTTTGAAGAGAAAGAGAGAGAGGGAGAGAGAGACAGAGAGAGAGAGAGAGAGAGAGAGAGAGAGAGAGAGAGAGAGAGAGAGAGAATCAGAAGGAACCAAGATGGCGCCATAGGTTAAACACCTAACCTGCAGCCGGGCACAACAATTTCAAAAATACAACTAGAGGTCAGAACGGACATCGTCCAGAACCACAGGAAAGTTGGTGGACTGAAATGCCCACAGCTGGGGGGAAGGAGAAGGCCACGGGGACAGTCGGGGAAGCCGTAAAAGCCTGAGGTATGGAGAAACGGGCGGAGACACGAGCACACGCGCCTGCGGGGAGGATGGAACCTGAGAGGAAGGGGCGGCTGATGACCTGGCCGGCGTTCACTGGCAGGAAGGAGATAAAGGCTCCGGAGTGCGCTGAGCGCCAGCTCCGATTGCACTGAACCCCATTCCGGGCGATACCCTGGGAAACACTCACTTTCGCAACTCCGCCGTCCCCGCAGGCCACCCGGCCCGGGACGCTGGGGACGCCGCCGCAGCGGCGGCGCCCGGAGCCCTGCGGCCTCCCAGCACCCGTCCCCGCTGCGCAGCCCCCGCGCGCCTGGTGCCGCGGGCCGCGCACCCCGCACACCGGACGAAGGCCCGGGCGCCCTCTCCGTGCACCTCCCGGCGGCACTAGACTTCAGTAGAGTTGACTGAATTCAAGGGATTAAGAAGTACAAATTGGGGGGACGCCGCGGCGGCGACGCCCGGAACGCGGCGATGGCGGTGCCTGGAGCTCGGCGGCCGCCCAGCGCCCGTCCCCGCTGCGCGGCCCTCGCGCGCCTGGTTCCGCAGGACGCGCGCACCGCGCACCGGACGGAGGCCCGGGCGCCCTTTCCGTGCACCTCCCGGCGGTGCTAGACCTCAGTAGAGTTGACTGAAATGAAGGGATTAAGAAGTACAAATCGGGAAGTTTGAAAAAGATGGTGGCGGAGGTTAAAGGCTGTTCTGTTGCCTCGCACCCAGCGAAATCGGAGGGGATGAGGTGTGGAGGCGCGTGGGTCTGGCTGGTGGCGGGGGAAAGGGGCTTTTGTTCTAAACCTAGGGGAGATTAGCTCTCCATCACCCTGAAATCCATCTTCTGGCGAACCGCGGGAGACCCAGATGCCTGCGGGGAGAGGCGGGACTCTTGCGGAGGTGCGCCCAGCAATCAGTGTTTGCTGCGCTGGAGTGCGGAACAAGGGGACTTAGATACGTGGAAGGCAGAAGGACCAGACTCAAAGCCATCGCGGCTCGCCGCAACATGGCCTGTTGGCGCCCTGAGACCCCGCCCCACCCTGGCACCCGCCCCGCACGTTTGGAAGACCTGCCCCGCAAGTCTTGCAGGCACACCTGCGCCCCAAGCAACGGCTTATGCATGTGGGTGGCCTGCCCTCTGGCAGCGGACCAGATGAACTGCTGTTCTAGTCGGACTGCTCCAGGGCCACTCAGACAGGAGGAAGAAACTACAGTTTTTGCTGTAATCCTTGCTGAGTGCCTAAGGCAGTAGCTGATCTACACCCCATTGGAGACCCAGAAACGAGGGCATCTAGTGGTCTGTGGGAGATGACACCAGATTTCAACCACGTGCATAAGGGACACATTCAACAGGAATATTCAGTGAGCGCCAAAGCTTTGCTCCACCAAGACCCGGCCCATAAACGTGTCTCCTGCACAGCAAATCTTCCTTTATAGACAAACAGAGCCCCCCAGTGACACCAACAACAATCAAGACTTAACTATACAAAGGAGGACCAAGATGGAGGCATAGGGCGGAAGCCTGATTGTTGCCTACCACAACAACTTTGAGACTACGACAAGAGAGCAGAGCAGACACCATCCAAGACCACCATAGGGCTGGCTGAGTAGATGCTCTACAACTAGAATAAAAGAGGGGTATGTGGGATGATGCTGATGCCGGTGACCCAAAGACCACACTTTAAGAACTACGGCTCAGGCGACACAAAAGAACTATGGCTCAGGCGATACAACAGCGGCCTAGAACGTGCTCGGCGCAGTTCCCCCGGCGGTCTCTGGCTGAGGGGACGGCTCCACTGGCAGCCAAGCACGGACAGACGAGCCCCTATGAGACATGGGGTGGGAGACTCCGCGCTTGCTGACCTCCGAGTCCGTCAAGAATCTCAACGCCCCGGAAGCGGCCAGGTGCGCATGCTCGGCGACCGGCCACCGATGCAGACCCAAGGGCCAATGCAGCGACGCCAGACCGGCCCACCACCCTGCACCGGGCGCACCGGAGCTTCACCGAGCCGCCGCCCGACGAGTTCTGCAGCAGCCATACTGGAGCTCTGGAAGGATGGCCAGGGGAATTGCTGAGGGGGGATTGACCAGCAGGAATTGGGATTGGGAAGACGGGGCTCCGCTGAGACCCGGGTGCGGGCGGGGTTGTGCGCCTCTGGGCTCGGGTGTGGTCACACGCCTCTGGGTATAAGTGAGGCCTCACGTCCCTGGGTCTAGGTGAGGCCACATGCCCCTGGGTTCAGGTGAGGCTGGACTCCGGGTCCGGGTGAGGCCATGTGCCCCTGGACCCGGATGACGCTGGATCCCGTGCCCGGGCGAGGCCAAGCGCCCCTGGGTCTGGGAGAGCCCACACACCCCTGGGTCCAGGCGAGACCATGTGTCCCTGGATCCGGGTGAGACCTCGTGCACCTAGGCCTGGGTGAGGTCACGTGCCCTTGGGTCTGAGAGGCCAAGCGTCCCTGGGTCCGGGTGAGACCATGTGTCCCTGGATCCGGGTGAGGTCGCATGCACCTAGGCCCGGGTGAGCCCAAGTGGCCCTGGGTCTGGGAGAGGCCAAGCGTCCCTGGGTCCGGGTGCGACCATGTGTCCCTGGAGCCGGATGAGGCCTCGTGCACCTAGGCCGGGTGAGGCCACGTGCCCCTGGGTCTGGGAGAGGCCAAGCGTCCCTGGGTCCGGGTGAGACCATGTGTCCCTGGATCCGGGTGAGGCCTCGTGCACCTAGGCCCGGGTGAGCCCAAGTGGCCCTGGGTCTGGGAGACGCCAAGCGTCCCTGGGTCCGGGTGAGACCATGTGTCCCAGGACCCGGGTGAGGCCTCGTGCACCTAGGCCCGGGTGAGGCCACGTGCCCCTGGGTCTGGGAGAGGCCAAGCGTCCCTGGGTCCGGGTGAGACCATGCGTCCCTGGATCCGGATGAGGCCGTGTGCACCTAGGCCCGGGTGAGCCCAAGTGGCCCTGGGTCTGGGAGAAGCCAAGCGTCCCTGGGTCCGGGTGCGACCATGTGTCCCAGGATCCGGGTGAGGCCTCATGCACCTAGGCCCGGGTGAGCCCAAGTGGCCCTGGGTCTGGGAGAGGCCAAGCGTCCCTGGGTCCGGGTGAGACCATGTGTCCCTGGATCCGGGTGAGGCCTCGTGCACCTAGGCCCAGGTGAGCCCAAGTAGCCCTGGGTCTGGGAGAGGCCAAGCATCCCTGGGTCCGGGTGAGACCATGTGTCCCTGGATCCGGGTGAGGCCTCGTGCACCTAGGCCCGGGTGAGGCCACGTGCCCCTGGGTCTGGGAGAGGCCAAGCGTCCCTGGGTCCGGGTGAGACCATGCGTCCCTGTATCCGGATGAGGCCTCGTGCACCTAGGCCCGGGTGAGCCCAAGTGGCCCTGGGTCTGGGAGAGGCCAAGCGTCCCTGGGTCCGGGAGAGACCATGTGTCCCTGGATCCAGGTGAGGCCTTGTGCAACTAAGCCCGGGTGAGGCCACGTGCCCCTGGGTCTGGGAGAGGCCAAGCGTCCCTGGGTACGGGTGAAGCCAGATCCTGGGTCCGGGTGAGGCCGTGCGCCCCTGGATCCATCCGGGTGAGGCTGGGTCCCAGGCCCGGGTGAGACCACGCGCCCCTTGGGTATGGGTGAGTCCACGTGCCCCTTAGTCCGGGTGACGCCGTGCCCCTGGGTTCGGCCGAGACCAAACCAGAGGGAGTAGGACCTCCATTACCACCATTTGTCCACCATCCAGAGCTGAGGGGTCAGTGCTGACATGTACACATAAGGAACTACTGGACATTGAAATTGGGTCTCAAAAGAACTGTTGGTCCAGGGGGAAGCTCGCTACAGATTGATTCATTTGCCTGTCAGCATAACTATTATTGCTCGTCTCACATTCAGTTCTTATTAGTATATATCTAGTGACATATGATCTCGCTCATCTAGGGGAAATGATGAACAACATAGACTGAGGAACAAGAACAGAACCAGAAGCAAGGAGGCATCGATCGGACTCTCGGGCCTCAGAGGGAGGATAGGGGAGGGTAGGGGGAGGGTGGGGGGAGGGGGAGAGTTCAACCAAAGGACCTGTATGCGTGCATATAAGCCTATCCAACGGTTAAGTTCAACAGTGGATTGGGGCATGCGTGGGGAGAGGGGTGGGATGGGAATGGGGGGATGAGGACAAATATGTGACACCTTAATCAATAAAGAAATTAAAAAAAAAAAAGAGAGAGAGAATCATTGATCAATTGCCTCCCATATCTGCCCCAACTAGGGATTGAACTCTCAACTTAGGTATGTGCCCTGACTGGGAATCAAACCTGCAACCTTTTGGTGTATGGATAGCTCTCCAATCAACTAAGCCACTCAGCCAATGCAAGAGCTTGTTCTTTAAAAAGATAAACAAGATTGATAAACCTTAACCAGATTCAACAAGAAAAGAATAGAGAAGACCCAGGTAAATGAAATCAGAAATGAAAAAGAAAAAGTAACAAATGACACCACAGAAATACAAAAGATTATTTTAAAAAAATACCACTAACAATTATATGCCAACAAATTGGACAGCCTGGAATAAATGGATAAATTTCTAGAAACATACAATCTTCAAAGTATCAAGAAAAAACAGAGAAAATCTGAACAGACAAGTAATCAAATTGGTAATTTAAAAAAAAAAAAAAAAACTCTGAGCAAACAAAAGTTCTGGACCAGGTGGCTTCACAGGCAAATTTTACTGCACAAAGAATTAACATCTACCCTGCTAAAAATATTCCCCCAAAAATTGAATAGAAGGGAAGGATTACAAGTTCATTATATAAGGCCAGCATCACCCTGATTCCAAAAAAAAGACATTACAAAAATGAAAATTATAGGCCAATATCCATGATGAACATATATGCAAAAATCCTCAACAAAATATTAGCGAATTGAGTTCAGCAATCTAATAAAGAGATCATACACCAAGATCAACTAGGATTTATTCCTTGAATGCCAGTTTGGTTCAGTATCTGCCAATCAATTAATGCAATACAGTACATTACACTAATAAAATGGAAAAAAGCATATGTTCATATCCACAGCTGCAGAAAAAGCATTTAACAAAATTCCTCAAAGTGGGAAAAGAAGGGACATACCTCGACATAATAAAGGCCATATATGACAAACCCACAGCTAGCATCATATGCAATGGGGAAAAACTAAAAGTGTTTTCCTTAATATCAGGCACAAGACAAAAATGTTCATGACTTCTATTCAAAATAGTATTGTAAGATTTAGCCATAGCAATCGGAGAAAAAAAAAAAAGAAATAAAAGGCATCCAAATTGGGAAGAAAAAAGGAAAACTGCCATTATTTGAAGGTGAAATTACTATCTAGAGAGAACCATAAAGAGTCCACCAAAAACCTATTAGAACTGATAAATGAAATCAGTGACATATCAGAAGATTAGTTAATATTCAGAAATTAATACTCAGAAAATGGTTGTGGTACGTACGGGGAGTGTCTATTTGTGAGTGTGGGACAGCTATATTCCAAGTGACTGTTGGGGACTGCTAGACCTGGCTACCCTGACTGGGAAGCCTCCACTGCTGCTGAAATCTCTCCTGGAGTGACCGTCTCTGCCACAGAGACCACACCATCTTGAAGGGGAGAGTAGCTGTGATCAGAAGCCTAGCCTTACCTTCAACAGGGAAGAATTGGATACCTCACAGGACCCTACAACCACAACACCCAGGGACCAGCAGGGAACCCACAAACACTGGGTCTCAAGCAGCACAAATACGCGGACCCAGATGAGCTCTGCACCTTCTCACAGAAAGGTCAGATTTTGCCCAGAGAAAGGTGAGGTTTACAATCCAGGCTGAAGGGAGAAATGCACTAAGCAGGTTCTAGAGTTCCAGAAGTCTGCACCCCACAAAATGCATGGCCGTTGGGGCCAGCATAGTGGGCAAATGTGGAAGTGGGTCCACAGGGCTGCCAACAGAAGGGAACTCTAGAAATAATCCCATAGCTGAGTTGGGCACAAAAAGGCAGCCTGAAGCTTTACCAGTAAACTGTCCGCACTGCTGTGCCAGAGGAAAAAGATGTGCACAGAGACATGAGCAGAGTCACACGCAGTGCCGGGGCGAAAAAGTTGCTAGTTCACGCACTTACTCTGGTTCTTTTTTCTCTTTAAATCCTTGTTTTTGATTACTAAGCCCAGTACATAGGACCACCCAATTAAAAACACTATCAGAGACTGCAGGGGAAAGTTGTTTTTGTGGAACCTGGGGATCAGAGTGGGGAGAAATTATCAGAAAACCAGCTCTGGGGCAGTCCATACCCTCAAATCAGTATTAAGTGCAGCAGGGAAAACAAATTCTAAATACTGCATAGAGAGAACTTATAGCCCTGGATGTGTCAATACAGAAACACTGCCACCCAGGGGTTGAATCACAAACTGACTCTTGGGTAAATAAAATGACAGGCAGGCTGAGTAACAAAGAAATACTGCCTGCTTGAAAACAAGATTGTGGCTTACGACACAGAGAAGCTGTGGAATGCAGGGAACTTCAATACTGACCTGACTACCTGATAGGAAACAGGCGTGCCAAACAGAACAGTAGAGGAAGTGAATGACCTTCACTACTGCACATTTTTATTTTTTATCTTTTACTTAAGAAACTTAATTTTTTTATTTTTTTCTCATTTGATTTTACCTTGTTAATTATTATATTTTTATTTTTAATCAGTATCATTACTACCACTATTTTACCTTTTTTTAAAGTTTCATTTTATTTTCTCTTTATTTTATTTTATTTTATTTTGGGATTAGGGTTCTACATTCTATTTTCATTTTTCTTTGGCATCATTTTACTCTATCTCAAATTTACCTTTATGCCAACACTCTCCTCCTCACTTTTCCCCTTTTGTTGTCCTGTTTCTCTTACCCTATGCCTGCTTAAATTTTCCCTATTCCTTCTTTTTACACCCTGTAAAAATTTACCCTATTTATATATCTAATTCCACTCCCCTGCTCCAAGTCCATACACACTTCTCTCTTCTCTTTCTTCACTATTCAAATTTCTTTCTCTCTTCCCTTTTTTTGTTTGTTTTTATTATTGTTTTTTATTTATGTTTTGTTTTATTTTGTTTTGCCCTTCATTCTCTCTGTCCTTTGTTGTTGTTAGTTTGATCGTTAATTACATTGATTTTTGTTTGTTTGTGTGATTGTTTCTCTCTGTCTTTTTTTTTGCTTCTGTTTTTCCTCTCTTCGTTTGTTATTAGTTGTTGTTTGTAGTTTGCATTCATATCTGGGTGTTAGTTGTTTGCATTTTTTTTATTAGTTGTTGTTCTATTGGAGTTTTCTTCCCGTATAAATAGTTTTCCCACTTCTTTTTTATTCTCTTTCTTTTTTCTCTAACATTTTCTCCTTTACTCAACATCATTTTTGCATGTTTTTTTAAATATATTTCATGGATTTTTTACAGAGAGGAAGAGAGAGGGATAGAGAGTTAGAAACATTGATGAGAGAGAAACATCCATCAGCTGCCTCCTGCACACCTCCTACTGGGGATGTGCCCGCAACCAAGGTACATGCCCTTGACCGGAATCGAACCTGGGACCCTTGAGTCTGCAGGCCGACGCTCTATCCACTGAGCCAAACCGGTTTCGGCTTTTGCATGATTTTTTTAATCCTCTATTTCGCTTTTCTCTGGTGGTCACCTTTATTTGGGGTTATTAGTATCGTGAATACATTTGTGTTCAGTGCCATGTGAGTTGTGCCTTGTTGTGTTGTATTTTGTGCCTTTAAATCAACGCAGGAGAGAGATAACTACATAACCAGACACCCAGAGAAGAGAGATCATGGGGAGACAAAGATACAGCCCGCATATGAAAGAAAAGGAGGCATCACCAGAAAAGGAAGTAAAAGAAATGGAAGAAAGCAACCTGTCAGAGAAAGAATTCAGAGAAATGGTCATAATGTGGCTGAAAAGAATAGAAGACAAATTCAACATTATGTGTAAGAACCAAGAGGAAATGAAGAAGAACCAAGAAGAAATGAAAAATGGCATCGCTGCTGTAAAGAACTCAATAGAAAGCATCAACAGTAGACTAGAAGAAGCAGAGGACCACATCAGTGAGCTAGAAGACAAGGTAGGAAAAATACCCAAGCAGAGCAGCATCTAGGAAAAAAATTAAAAAACAAGAGGAGAACCTAAGGGAACTTTGAGACAACAAGAAATGAAACAACATCTGCATAATAGTGGTGACAGTAGGAGAGGAAACTGAGCAAGGAATAGAAAACCTGTTTGAAGAAATAATGACAGAAAACTTCCCTGATATAGGGAAGAAAAAACTCACACAAGTCCAAGAAGCTCACAGAGTCCCAAAAAAATGAACCCCAAAAGACCGACACCAAGGCACATTATAATTAACCTTTTGCACTCGGGTGTCGAGTGTTACTCGACATGGTTAGGATTAGAATAAAGGAATCGAGAAAAAAACAAGTGAGTGCAAAGGGTTAAATTGGCAAACACCAATGACAAAGTAAGAATCTTAAAAGCGGCCAGAGAGAGACAGAAAGTTATCTACAAAGGATGCCCCATCAGACTAGTGACTGATTTCTCAACAGAAACACATCAGGCCAGAAGGGAATGGAATGAAATATACAAAGTCATGTAAAGGAAGGGTCTGAATCTAAGAATACTGTGCCCAGCAAGGCTGTCAATCAAAATTGAGGGTGAAATCAGGAGCTTCACAAACAAAAAATGACTAAGGGGGTTTATCACCACCAAACTAGCAATGCAAGATATGCTAAGGGGTCTACTGTAAAAAGAAGAAACAGGAAGCAAAGAAGGAACACAGGGGTAAAGAATAAAAATGGTGACAAACAAGTACTTACCAATAATAACTTTAAATGTAAGTTGATTAAATGTCTCAATCTAAAGACATAGGGTGGCTGAGTGGATAAGAAAACATGACCCATATATCTGCTGTCTACAGGAAATCCACCTCAGAAAAAAGGACTCACATAGACTGATGGTGAAGGGATGGAAAAAGGTGTTTCAGGTGAATGGAAATGAAAAAAAAAGCTCGGTAGCAATACTTATATCTGCCATAGCGATCAGACAAGAATAAGAAACAAAAGGCATCCAAATTGGAAAAGAAGAAGTAAACCTGTCTTAATTCATAGATTTCATGATATTATACATAGAAAACCCTAAAGATTCCATCAAAAAAACTACTAGACCTAATAAATGAATTTGGCAATGTAGCAGGTTACAAAATTGACACCCAGAAATATATGGCCTTTTTATACACCAATAATGAATGCACAGAAAGAGAAATTAAAAAAAAACAACCTACTTACCATTGCACCAAAAAAATTAAGATACCTATGAATAAACTTAACTAAGGACTTAAAAGACCTGTGCTCGGAAAATTATAGGACATTGAAAGAAAGAGAGAGAGGAAGACATAACAAATGGAAAAACATACCATGTTCATAGATTGGTAGAATCAACATCATTAAAATGTCCATACTACCTAAAGCAATCTATAGATTCAATGCAATACCTATTAAAATACCAATGGCATATGTCAAAGATCTAGAACAAACTCGACAAAAATTCATCAGGAATTTAAAAAGACCCTGAATAGCCACAACTATCCTGAGAAAGAACAAAGTTGGAGGGACCACAATAGCAGACATCAAGCTATATTACCAAGCCACAGTCCTCAAAACTGCCTGGTACTGGAACAAGAACAGACATATAGACCAATGGAACAGAATGGAGAACCCAGAAATCGACCCATGCCATTACACTCAATTAATATTTAACAAAGGAGGCAAGAGCATACAATGGAGTCAAAACAGTCTCTTTAATAAATGGTGCTGGGAAATTTGTCAGATACATGCATAAAAATGAAACTAGATCACCAACTTACACCATACACAAGAACAAACAAAATGGTTAAAGGACTTGAATGTAAGACAGAAACCCATAAAAATCCTACAAGACTCCATAGGCAGCAAAATTGCAGACATATGTCGTAGAAATATCTTTACAGACACAGATCCTAAGGCAAGAGAGACTAAGGAGAAAATAAACAAATGGGACTACATCAAAATAGAAAGCTTCTGCACAGCAATAGAAACCATCAACAAAACAAGAAAGCCCACTGAATGGGAGAACATATTTGCCAATGTTATCTCTGATAAAGGTTTAATCTCCAACATTTACAGGGAACTCATACAACTTAACAGAAGGCAGATAAATGATCCAATCAAAAAATGGGCAAAGGATCTAAATAGATACCTTTCAAAAGAGGACATTCAGAAAGGCAAGACACATATGAAAAGATGCTGAAAGTCACTAATCATCTGAGAGATGCAAATCAAAACAACAATGAGGTACCACCTCAAACCTGTCAGAATGATTATCATTAACAAATCAACAAATGACAAGTGCTGGCAAGGATGTAGAGAAAAAAGAACCCTCCTTCACTGTTGGTGGGATTGCAGACTGGTGCATCCATTGTGGAAAACAGTATGGCGTTTCCCCAAAAATTTAAAAATGGAACTGCCATTTGACCCAGTAATACCACTTCTAGGAATATATCCTAAGAAAACAGAAACACCAATCAGAAAGGATATATGCACCCCTATGTTCATAGCAGCACAATTCACCATAGCTAAAATTTGGAAACAGCCTAAATGCCCATCAGCAGATGAGTGGATTAGAAAACTATGGTACATCTACACAATGGAATACTACGCTGCTATAAAAAAGAAGGAAATCTTACCATTTGCGTCAACATGGATGGATCTGAAAAGCATTATGTTAAGTGAAATAAGCCAGTCAATGAAAGAAAAATACCACATGATCTCATTCATTTATGGATAATAAAGAACATTATAACTTGATGAAAAAAAAGATAGATATAGAGGCAGAGAAGCATTGAGCAGACTGTCAAATTACAGTGGGAAGGCTGGGGAGGGTTGGGGGGGGAGGTAAGAGATCAACTGAAGGACTTGTATGCATGCATATCAGCATAACCAATAGAGGTAAGACACTGAGGTGGTGGTGAGGGCATGTGCCAGGGGGTAGGGGAGGCCGGGGGAAGTCAATGGGAGGAAAAAGAAGACATATGTACTACTATTTGTAATACTTTAAACAATAAAAAAAAAGAAATTGGTTGCATTTTATATATATACTAGAGTCCCAGTGGACAAATTCATGCATGACTGGGGTCCTTGACCTGGCCTGTGGGATAGAGCCTAAACTGGCTCTCTGACATCCCCCAAGGGGTCCTGGATTGTGAGAGGGTGCAGGCCAGGCCAAGGGACCCCACTAGTGCATGATTGGGGCCAGAGAGGGATGCAGGATGTTGGCTAGCTGGGGAGGGACAAGAGGAGAGTTCCAGGCCGTGTCCAGCCCATCTCACTCAGTCCCAATGGGCTGGACCCCAGCAGCAAGCTAACTTACCAATTGGAGCATCTGACCCTGGTGGTCAGTGCACGTCATAGAGACTTGTCAACTGTCAACTGTTTGCCCTATGATGGTCAGTGCACATCATAGTGACTGGTTGACTGGTCAACTTTCTGGCCCCTGGTGGTCAGTGAACATTATAGCAAGTGGTTGAGCAGCCTTAGCATATCATTAGCATATTACCCTTTGATTGGTTGAACAGACAACTGGACACTTAGCATATTAGACTTTTATTACATAAGATATCTACCTAATATAAGCTCTCTTATCTTTCTTCACTATCCAAATTTTTTCTCTCTCTGTCCTTTTGTTGTTGTTTGCTTGATTGTTGATTAGATTGGTGTTTTTTTATGCTTGTTTGTGAGATTGTTTTGCTTTTGCTTTTTGTTTTTTGTTTTGTTTTGTTTTTGTTTAGTTTTTTGCTTCTGTTCTTCCTTGCCTCACTTGATATTAGTTGTTGTTTGTAGTCTGCATTCATCTCTAGGTATTTGTTGCTTGCATTTGTTGGGATTAGTGGCTGTTCTATTGGAGTTTTCTCCCCATATAGTTTCCCCCCCTTCTTTTTTATTCTCTTTCATTCTCTCATACCTTTTTTTCCTTTTCTCAATATAATTTTTGCACTCCCTTTTTTTCCTTCTTTCTTTCTTATCCCCTAATTTTCTTTTCTCTGGTGGTCACCTTTATTTTGGGTTATTAGTATCATGAATACCTTTGTGTTTAGTGTCTTGTGCATTGTGCCTTGTTGTGTTGTATTTTGTGCCTTTAAATCAACGCAGGAGAGAGAGAACTACATAACCAGACACCCAGAGAAGAGAGATCATGGGGAGACAAAGATACAGCCCGCATATGAAAGAAAAGGAGGAATCACCAAAAAAAGAAGTAAAAGAAATGGAGGCAAGCAACCAGTCAGATAAAGAATTCAGAGAAATAGTCATAAGGTGGCCGAAAAGAATGGAACACAAATTCAACATTATGTGTAAGAACCAAGAGGAAATGAAGAAGAACCAAGAAGAAATGAAAAATGACATTGCTGCTATGAAGAACTCAATAGAAAGCATCAACAGTAGACTAGAAGAAGCAGAGGACCACATCAGTGAGCTAGAAGACAAGGTAGGAAAAATACCCAAGCAGAGCAGCATCTAGGAAAAAAATTAAAAAACAAGAGGAGAACCTAAGGGAACTTTGAGACAACAAGAAATGAAACAACATCTGCATAATAGTGGTGACAGTAGGAGAGGAAACTGAGCAAGGAATAGAAAACCTGTTTGAAGAAATAATGACAGAAAACTTCCCTGATATAGGGAAGAAAAAACTCACACAAGTCCAAGAAGCTCACAGAGTCCCAAACAAAATGAACCCCAAAAGACCAACACCAAGGCACATTATAATTAAATTGGCAAACACCAACGACAAAGTAAGAATCTTAAAAGCGGCCAGAGAGAGACAGAAAGTAACCTAAAAAGTATCCCCCATCAGACTAGCGACTGGTTTCTCAACAGGAACACATCAGGCCAGAAGGGAATGGAATGAAATATACAAAGTCATGTAAAAAAAAAGGTCTGAATCCAAGAATACTGTACCCAGCAAGGCTATCAATCAAAATTGAGGGTAAAATCAGGAGCTTCACAGAAAAAAAAGGCCTAAGGGAGTTTATTAACACCAAACCAGCAATGCAAGTTATGCTAAAGGGTCTGCTATAAAAAGAAGAAACAAGAAGCAAAGAAGGAACACAGGGGTAAAGAATAAAAATGGCGACAAACAAGTATCTATCAATAATAACTTTAAATGTAAATGGATTAAATGCACCAATTAAAAGACATAGGGTAGCTGAATGGATAAGAAAACATGACCCATGTATCTGCTGTCTACAGGAAACCCACTTCTGAAAAAAAGATGCACACAAACTGATGGTGAAGGGATGGAAAAAGGTTTTTAAGGCGAATGGAAATGAAAAAAAGCTGGGGCAGCAATACTTATATCGGACAACTTAGATCTCAAAGCGAAAGGCCATAACAAAAGATAAGGAAGGCCACTTCATAATACTAAAGGGAGCAATCCACCAAGAAGGAATAACTCTAGGAAATATATATGCACCCAATACAGGAGCACCTAAATACATCAAAAAAAATTCTGGAGGATATCAAGGGAAAGATTGACAGCAATACAATTATAGTAGGGGACTTTAATACCCCACTATCACCGTTGGACAAATCCTCTAAACAAAAAATCTGCAAAGAAACATCAGTCCTAAATGACTCAATAGACAAGATGGAATTAATTGACATCATCTGAACATTTCACCCCAAAGCCACAGAATATACATTCTTCTCAAGTGCACATGGGTCCTTTTCAAAGTTAGAACATATATTGGGTCACAGGAAAAGTCTCTTCAAATTCAAGAAGATAGAAATCATATCAAGCATCTTCTCAGATCACAATGGCATAAAACTGGAAATCAACTACAATAAAAACAATCCAAAAAAATCAAACACATGGAGACTAAATAGCATGCTATTAAACAATGACTGGGATACCAGAGAGATCGAAGAAGAAATAAAAAATATCATGGCAACAAATGACAATGAAAACACTATAATGCAAAATCTATGGGACACAGCGAAAGCAGTCTTGAGAGGGAAGTTCATAGCTCTACAAGCCTACTGCAAAAAACAAGAAACAATGGTAATAAACTACCTAACTCTACAACTCAAAGAGTTAAAAGAGAGCAACAAGAAAAGCCCAGTGTAAGCAGAAGGAAGGAAATAATAAAGATCAGAGTGGAGATAAACGACATAGAGACCAAAAAACAGTACAAAAGATCAACAAAACCAAGAGCTGGTTCTTTGAAAGGATAAACAAGATTGATGAACCTCTAGCCAGGCTCACCAAGAAGAAAAGAGAGAGGACCCAAATAAACAAAATCAGAAATGAAAGAGGTGAAATAACAACAGACCCCACAGAAATAGAAAGGATTGTTTAAAAATACTATGAACAACTCTATTCCAATAAATTGGACAACCTGGAGAAAATGGATATATTCCTAGAAAAATACAACCTTCCAAAAGTCAATCATGAAGAACCTAAACATCTCAATAGGCCAATAACTATAGAAGAAATTAAAGCAGTCATCAAAAAGCTTCCAGCAAACTAAAGCTCGGGGCCAGATGGCTTCACAAGTGAGTTTTACCAAACATTCAAGGAAGAACTAAAACCTATCCTCCTCAGACTATTCCAAAAAATTCAAGAGGAAGGAACACTTCCAAGCTCATTCTATGAAACCAGCATCACCCCAATACCAAAACCAGATAAAGACAATACAATGAAAGAGAATTACAGGCCAATATCCCTCATGAACATAGATGCCAAATTCCTCAACAAAATTCTAGCAAATCGGATCCAGCAGTACATCAGAAAGATCATACACCATGACCAAATAGGATTTATCCCAGGGATGCAAGTATGGTATAATATCCACAAATCAATAAAAGTGATACATCACATAAATAAATTGAGAGATAAAAATCACATAGTCATATCAATTGATGCAGAAAAATCATTTGACATAATCCAACATCCTTTCTTGATAAAAACTCTCAGCATGGTGGGAATAGAAGCATCATACCTCAACATAATAAAAACCTTATATGATAAACCCACATCATACTCAATGAGCAAAAACTAAAACCATTTCCCCTAAGAACAGGAACAAGACAGGGATGCCCACTCTCACCACTCCTGTTCGACATAGTACTGGAAGTATTAGCTATTGCAGTTAGACAAGAAGAAGAAATAAAAGGCATCCAAATTGGAAAAGAAGAAGTAAAACTGTCCTTATTCGCACATGACAAGATTTTGTACATAAAAAACCCTAAAGACGCCATCAAAAAATTATTAGACTTCATAAATGAATTTAGCAATGTAGCAGGATACAAAATTAATGCCAAGAAATCTATGGTAGTTCTTTTTGTTTTAAAATATATTTTATTGATTTTTTACAGAGAGGAAGAGAGAGGGATAGAGAGCCAGAAACATCGATGAGAGAGAAACATCGATCAGCTGCCTCTTGCACACCCCCTACTGGGGATGTGCCCGCAACCAAGGTACATGCCTTGACCGGAATCGAACCCGGGACCCTTGAGTCCGCAGGCCGATGCTCTATCCACTGAGCCAAACCGGTTTAGGCTCTATGGCAGTTCTATACACCAATAGTGAACTTACAAAAAGAGGTTAAAAAAGCAATCCCATTTACCATCGCACCAAAAAAATTAAGATACCAAGGAATAAACTTCACCAGTGAGGTAAAAGACCTATACGCAGAAAACTACAGGACACTGAAAAAAGAGATAGAGGAAGACATTAACAGATGGAAGAACATACCATGTTCAGGGATTGTAGAATCAACATCATTAAAATGTCCATACTACCCAAACAATCTATAGATTCAATGCACTCCCCATTAAAATACCAATGGCATATTTCACAGACCTAGAAAGAACTCTCCAAAAATGTATCTGGAATAAAAAGACACCGAATAGCTACAGCACCTTGAGAAAGAAGAACAAAGTAGGTGAGATCTCAATACCAGATTTCAAGCTGTATTACAAAGCCATGGTTCTCAAAACAGCCTGTTACTGACACAAGAACAGACATATAGACCAATGGAATAGAATACAGAATCCAGATATCAACCCAAACCACTATGCTCAATTAATATTTGACAAAGGAGCCATGAACATACAATGGAGTCAAGACAGTCTCTTCAATAAATGGTGTTGGGAAAATTGGACAGATACATGAAAAAATTAAACTAGACCACCAACTTACACTATACACAAAAATAAACTAAAAAAGGATAAAGGACTTAAACATAAGACAGGAAGCCATAAAAATACTAGAGGAATCCACAGGCAGATGAATCTCAGAATATGCCGAAGCAATTTCTTCACGAATACCGCACTTAGGGCAATGGAAGCTAAAGAGAAAATAAACAAATGGGACTACATCAAAATAAAAAGCTTTTGTACAACAAAAGAAACCATCAATAAAACAACAAGAAACCCACTGTATAGGAGAACATATTTGCAAATGTTATCACTGATAAAAGTTTAATCTCCAACATCTACAGGGAACTTATACAACTTAATAAAAGGAAGATAAATGATCCAATAAAAAAATGGGCAATGGACCTAAATAGAATCTTTTCGAAAGAAGACAGAAGGAAGGCCAAGAGACATATGAAAACATGCTCAAAGCCACTAATTATCTGAGAGATGCAAATCAAAACAACAATGCGGTACCATCTCACACCTGTCAGAATGGCAATCATCAACAAATCAACAAACAACAAGTGCTGGCGAGGATGCGGAGAAAAAGGAACCCTCATGCACTGCTGATGGAAATGCAGACTGGTGCAACCACTGTGGAGAACAGTATGGAGTTTCCTCAAAAAACTAAAAATGGAACTCCCATTTGACCCCATAATACCACTTCTAGGAATATATCCCAAGAAACTAGAAACACCAATCAGGAAGGATATATGCACCCCTATGTTCATAGCAGCACAATTCACCATAGCTAAGATTTGGAAACAGCCCAAATGCCCACCAGCAGATAAGTGGATTAGAAAATTATGGTACATCTACACAATGGAATACTATCCTATCTAATAACAGACAAATATGCAAATTGACCATGCCTCTGACACACCCACAAGCCACGCCCACTATCCAATCAGAACGAGTATGCAAATTAACCCAAACCAAGATGGCTACAGCCACAGAGAGCAAGGTTTCCTAGGTAACAGAGGAAGCCAAGCTTTCTGCCTGCCCTGGCCAGGCCTAAGCCTCCACTCAAGCTACAAAGTTTCAATTATAGAAAGTAAACAAATTCAAACAAATGGCGGCAGAATGGAGCTTGAGAGAGCAGGCCATGGTTGCCGCCGGCAACAGGGGAAGCAAAGCTTTCTGTACACCCTGGCCGGGCCCACCCGCTTAAGGCAAAAAAGTTTCAATTATAACCCCAACACAAATGGCTGCCGGCCTTGGAGAGAGCCCCAGGCTTGGCTCCGCTCCAGGCTACAAAGTTTCAATTATAGAAGGAAAATAAATTCCAGATACCAGGGCCTCTGCTTGGGTTGCCAGGGGGCGTGGCCGGCCTGCAAACCACCATAGGCCCCTCACTCAGGCCGCCCCACACCCCAAGGGAACCCCCACCTGATCCCAGATGTCCTTCAGGGCAAACAAGCTGGCCCCCACCCCTGTACCAGGCCTCTATCCTATCTAATAAAAGAGTAATCTGCAGATTGATCATCACTGCAACACACAATATCGCTGCCCGCATGTGGTCAAAGATCCTGCCCCCATGTGGACACAAGATGGCCACCACAAGATGGCCAGCAGGAGAGGGCAGTTGGGAGGCACCCGGCCTGCAAGGGAGGGCAGTTGGAGGTGATCAAACCTGCAGGAGAGGGCAGTTAGGGGTGACTAGGCGGGCAGAGGAGGGAAGTTGGGGGCAAACAGGCTGGCAGCAGAGTGGTTAGGAGGTGATCAGGATGGTAGGCAGAAGCAGTTAGGGGCAATCAGGAAGGCAGGCAGTCAAGCAGTTGGGAGCCAGCAGTCCTGGATTGTGAGAGGGATGTCCCATATTGGCGAGGGTACAGGCTGGGCTGAGGGACAACCCCCCTCCGTGCACGAATTTCGTGCACCGGGCCTCTAGTGTTGCTATAAAAAAAGAAGGAATTCCTACCATTTGCAGCAGCATGAATGGACCTGGAGAGCATTATTTTAAGTGAAATAAGCCAGGCAATGAAAGAAAAATACCACATGATATCACTCATTTATGGAAAATAAAGAACATTATAAACTGATGAACAAAAAGACAGGTACAGAGGCAGTAAAGCACCAAACAGACTGTCAATTTACAGTGGGAAAGCAGGGGAGTGTGGGGAGGGGGGGAAAGAGATCAACCAAAGGACTTGTATGCATGCATATAAGCACAACCAATGGATACAAGACACTGGGGGGATGGGATGAAGGCATGCGACAGGGGTTTGGGGAGGCTGGTGGAAGGTCAATGGGGAAAAAAAGGAGATATATGTACTACTACATGTAATACTTTAAACAATAAAATGAAAAAGAAAAAGGAACCCTTGTGCACTGCTGGTGGGAATGCAGACTGGTGCAGCCACTGTGGAGAACAGCATGGAATTTCCTCAAAAAACTAAAAATGGAACTCCCGTTTGACCCAGTGATCCCACTTCTAGGAATATATCCCAAGAAACTAGAAACACCAATCAGAAAGTATATATGCACCCCTATGTTCATAGCAGCACAATTCACCATAGCTAAGATTTGGAAACAGCCTAAATGCCCATCAGCAGATGAGTGGATTAGAAAACTATGGTACATCTACACAATGGAATATTACGTTGCTATAAAAAGGAAGGAATTCTTACCATTTGCAGCAGCATGGATGGAACTGGAGAGCATTATGCTAAGTGAAATAAGCCAGTCAGGGAAAGATAAATACCATGTGATCTCACTCATTTATGGAAAATAAAGAACATTATAACCTGATGAACAAAAAGATAGATATAGAGGCAGTAAAGCATTGAACAGACTTTCAAATTACAATGGGAAGGCTGGGGAGTGTTGGGGTGGGGGAGGGAAGAGATCAACCGAAGGACTTATATGCACAACCAATGGACACCTCCTTGGCTAAATTTATCCCTAGATATTTTATTCTGTTGGATGCTATTGTAAATGAAATTGTTTTCATTTTGGATTTTTTATTGCTGGTATATAGAAACACAACTGCGTCTTGAATAAGTGTTATTTTTGTTCCCTGAATTTTTGCTGACTTTGTTTATTGGCTCCAGTAGAGAAAGAGGGAGGTAGGGAGGGAAGGAATAAGGAAGGGATGGAGGGAGGGAGGGAGGGAGGGAGGGAGGGATCTATTTTTATTGTTCCACTTACTTATGTATTCATTGGTTGATTCTTGTATGTTCCCTGACCGATTATCAAACCCACAACTTCAGCATATTGGGATGACACTCTAACTGAGCTACTCAGCCAAGGCCGGGATTTTCTTTATATAGTACTATGTTATCTAGGAAAATAGATTGTTTTACTTCTTTTCCAAATTTTATGCTTTTTATTTATTCCTCTACCTAATTGTTCTGGCTAGAATTTACAGTAAAATGTTAAATAGCAGTGGTGAAAGTAGGCATTCTTTCCACTGTTTTGTTATGAATATGATGCTAGCTGTGTATTACATATAAGGTTTTATAACCCACTTTTTCATTCAACACTGTGTGATAAACATGTTTCCATTAAAAGAAAAAATATTTTTGTATGCTTAATATATGTGAGGAATAAGTGGCACATTTCAGAATATTGGCAGAGAACTGGAAATGTAATAAAAGACAAATGGAAAATTTATAACTAAAAATTGCAATGTGTAAGAACTCAGTGAATAAATGTAATAACAGTTCAGGTACAGCAGAAGGGATAATTAGTAAACTCAAAGATGGCTTGGAAAAATATCCAGAATGAATCTCAGGTGGACATAAATATGGAAACCACAAAAGAAAGGATAAAAGATAAAGGCATGTTATATGAAAGTCTAAAATATGTGTAATAAGATTCCAAGAAGGAAGAAGGATGGGAAAGCAGCAGTGTTTGTACAAGTAAATTTCTAAAATTGAGGAACCATATTCAGACATAGCTTCAAGAATCCCTAGGAGCCCCCAAGCAATATAAATCAAGAGAAAAACAAATATAAGCACTTTAGGGTGAAACTGCTAAAAACAAAAGGAAAAGAGAAAATCTTAAAAACATCCAGAGAAATAGTATGGTGGTTCATCAAAATATTTAAAAATAGTATTACCATATGATTCTGCAATTCTACTTCTAGGTGAACTACGTCCAGCACGGTCAGGGGTGAACCTGAGGAGGGGCATTGAAGGATTAAAGAAAACAGACAAGAGAATATAGTTGGGGCCAGTTAGATCACTGTGTCTGGATGAGGAAACAGTGACACAGCCTGTAAGCCAAAGCTTTATTTTATAGTCTGATCACACAGAGCAAAACAAGGGCAAGATGTTTACAATGTTTTTGAGGATTTCAAATATACTTCTTTCATGTTGTTGCCATTCTTTGAACTCTATCGAGCCTTGTTTAGGCAGCACTTGCTGCACCCCCTGCAGCCCACATCTCTTAGCTACCTAGGACTGCAGGGTCAGACTATAAGGTCAAGATTACAACCATACCTTTTTGGCTATAATTGTGCTGGGAGGGCTTTGCCCTCCAAGCTGAGACCTGTATGTGGCTTTGCCACAAGTCAGTCCGAGGCTTGAACCTGTCCAAACACTGTAGCCACTCTCCACACTAGGTATCTTCCCAAAAGAATTGAAAACAGGATCTCAAAGAGGTATTTGTACACCCTTGTTCATAATAGCACTATTCACAATAGCAAAAAGTTGGAAGCAACCCAACTGTCCATTGATGGAAAATGGATAAGCAAAATGCCAATACAGTAGAATATTATTCAGCCTTAAAAAGGAAGAAAATTCTGACACATGCTACAGCATGGATAAACATTGAGAACATTATGTTAAGTGAAATAAGCCAGTCTCAAACATCTGCATGATTTCACTATGAGGTACCTAGAATAGCCAAATTCATAGAGAAAGGTAGTTGCCAGGGGCTGAGAGGAAATGTTTAAGAGGTATAGAGTTTCACTTTTGCAAGATGAAAAGAATACTGGAGATTTATTGCACAATAATGTGAGTGTACAAACCCGACCAAATTGTACACTTAAAAATGGTTAAGATAATAAAATGTTAGGTATCTTTTATTGGATTTTTACCATTTGTAGTTGAAAAAATCTAGAGGAAACATTAATTTCAAAGGAGAAATAATAAACTAATAGCTGACTTCTCAAGAGAAATAATAAAAGCCAGCAGAAAATGGAATGATGCTTTCAAGTGCTAAAAGACAACAAATGCCAACCTACAACTCTATACTGAGCAAAAATATCTTTAATGAATTAAGTTGAAATGACATTTTCAGACAAACAAAAAATGAGGAGAGGAAGAAAATAATAATAATGTCTTGTAGAGATAAATAAAGTTAAAATACATAACAATAGCATGCTAGTCAGGAGGGTGGTGCATAGAATTAAAGTGTTTTAGGTCCTGGCATTGAAACAATTAATATATGAAAAGGTTCTCAATTTCATTAGGAACTAGAAATGCAACTGTAAACCCCACTGTGATACAGATACATGTTCACCAGAATGGCTAAAATAAAAAGGCTGACACTGCCTAGTTGGTGGGATGTGGAAGTAGTGAAATTCTCACATGCATATTTAGAAAGTCATATGTATAAAAGGTTACAGGTATTTGGAATCCAAGACATGTTCAAGAGAAATTATAAGAAGCTTGTTCACAATACTCACAAACTGGAAACAACCCAAATTCCCATGATCAGTAAAATGGGTAAATAAATTATAGCATGTTCACAGTGGAACATTTTTTACTAAAATAAAATTTTAAAATCCAGCTCCTCAGTAACATTGGCTATGTTTCAAGTGCTCAAGAGCCTTATGTGGAAAAATGGTGGCAGAATAGGCAAACATGTCCCAAGCCTTGTCCCAGAGCAGATAGAAGGAGCAACTAAATCGAATAACATCCACCCCAAATTGGCAAAGTAGACACAGCTGGTAAGACAATTTGAAGCCAGGAAGGGCAGAGGATGCCTGGAGGACAGTAAAATGAAGGATCTAGGCTGGAGAGAGGTGCGAGACCTCCAAGCCCAGAGGGTCAGAAGGAGGCTGCACGGCACCAAGGCCACATCCCTTGGGACAGACTTAACATCTGACTGTGGAAAGGAAGTCCACAGGGCTGCTGGCGGCAGGGGATTCTAGATCTAATCCCACATCCAGGAGACACTGTGCCCAGGAGACACTGTGCCTAGACACTGTGCCCTGAACAACAGCCCAAGCTGCATCCTGCCAGGGGGAGAGGGGCTCGCAGTGGCACAGCTCATTTCCCTCTTTTTGGTCTTTGCTTTTATTCGCTAAACCCAGTTCATAGGACCTTTCAAATACAAATACTCACCTATGGCTGAGTTGCAGGTAGAGGTGCGGACTTGTGGAGTCTGGGGAGAGGCTGGGGAGAGGAGTAGGTCGGGGAGAGGTGGCCAGGAGTCTGGCACTGAGACATACCTGACATGCTGGACCTAAGCAGCCATTATCTCCTGAAGAGAAAGCCCCTCTCCAGGCAACCAATACAGCCACACCCAGACTACACCCTGAGTGTTACAAAGGATACCAAAAAAAATTCTGAATAATTCCTGAGAGCCCTCAGGGACTGGGCTAAAGAGAGGCCTTTCAGTCCCTGAAAGCGATATGGCAACCGCCCCAACTATAGCCCTGTCAGAAACAGCTGCTTGAGAGATTAAGATTGAAAGCAGGCAGATAGGCTAAGTGGGAAGATTGGTCCCACCAGCTGGCAGTCAAGGCTGTGGAGATAGACACAAACAGAGGATTGGTGGACCTCTTGGAACTTCAACAATCTAACAGGAAATTGAGAAGTGGCAGACAGTACAGAAGAATGGGATCTTAAATCAGCCCCCATGGGGCATTAAAACTAGGCAGAAACAAATGACACTTCACTTTTTCATTTTTATTTATTTTTATTATTAAAATAAAAATTTATTATCTCCTTTTGTCTTTATTTTTCTTTTTTCATTTGTTTATTTTTTATTTCTTTTCACGTTATTTTTTCATCATTCTATTTTTATTTTATCCTATTTTTTAAATTATTTTTTTAAATTTTTTTCTTCTTTCTCTTTCTCTTTTTTCTTATCTACTCATCCTCTTTCTACTTCCTCTACACTGAACTGAGGTCCTCCCCATATTCATCCAATTCCTTAACATTACTTTCTGTATATAAGCTTGGCCTCTACAGATTCTGTCCCCACCCTCATTTCTGGGTGTTTTGTGTTTGCATTTTTTGGTTTATCTGTTTGTTCTGTGGTGTTTCCTCCCCATATATATGTATTTTTTTTTCCTTTTTCTTCTTTTTCTTTTCTCTCTTACCATTTTTTCTCTCCTTGATATCATTTGTGCTCTCTTTTCTCTCCCCTAATCCTCTTTTCTATAGTGGTCACTTATATTGGGGTTATTGGTGTCATGAGTACATTCATGTTTTGTTCCCTTTGTGTCTTGTAAAGTTGCATTTTGTCCTGTTTGGTCAATGTGGTAGTGAGCAAGCCACATAACTAGACACCTGAAGAGGAGACCCCATCCACGAACATGTCAATAACACCCCAGACCCAACTACAGAGGCAGGATGATGGCAGCAGTGAGGGAGAGACCATGAGTGAGGGAGGGAGCAAAATGGGAGTGTGTGGACATGTGTGCAGTGTGTGCGTGTGTAGGTGAGTGAGGGACAGTTAGATCCCACAGGACCTTCAGGGCAGGCAGACCGGGCTCGACTAGCCAGGCAGCCTCTGCTACCATTGTAAACAGTCCTGGGGTGACTGGCTCTACCACAGAGGCTGCACCTTCTTGACCGGGAGAGCTGCTGTGACTGGGAGCCCAGCCTTACCTCCACCCAGGGTGCCCTCAGACACCACCCTGGACTCTACAGCCACCCCGCCAGGGACCTGCTGCCTCGGTTGTGGTCTCACAGTCACCGAGACTCCAGCCACTCCAGCCACAAGCTCCTGTGAGTTCTGAAGTGCGCTCCCCTCTGGTCCGCCCAACGCTTTAACCAGGGTGCCGTGACTACGTGAGCAGCAGCCATGTGAGCAGCCCACCCCTGACCAAGGAGCAGCAACCACGCGAGCAGACTGCCCCATCCAAGGATCAGCAACCCTGTGAGCAGCTCACCCCCCCTCCAAGGAGCCGCAGCTGCACAAGCAGCCCGCCCCCGTCTGAGAAGCAGCAGCTACGCGAGCTGCTCACCCCCAACCAACAAGCAGCAACTGACAAGCTGCCCATGCCCATCCAAGGAGCAGCAGCTGCACACAGCCCAACTCCATCCAAGGAGCAGCAGCCGCATGAGCACCCTGCCCCTGTATGAGGAGCAGCAGCCTCTCAGGCAACCTGCCCCCATCGGAGGAGCAGCAACTGCATGATCTTCCCATGTCCATCCAAGGAGCAGCAGCCACAAACAGCCCACCCCCATCTGAAGAGCAGCAGCCATGCGAGCAGCCTGCCCTCACCAGCCAGAGGAGCCACCACTACTGCGAGCAGCTGCACAAGAAGCACCCACCAGAGGAGCCACTGTCAACTGAGGAGCAGCTGCTGCTGTGACCTCCTGAGGAGCAGCTGCTGCCCAATGAGCTGCTGCCACCCAAGGGGCAACCCCTGCACAACTTGACACCTAGATCTTTCAGCGAAAGCAAAAATGGGGAGACAGAGAAACCCCCAAAGGAAAGAAAAGGAGCAATCACCAGAAAAGGAGCTAAGTGAAACATAGGCATGCAATATGTCAGAAAAATAATTCAACATAAGGGTCATACAGTTCATAAACCAAATGGATGAAAAAAATCAACAACTTATGTAAGAATCAAGAAGAAATAGAGTGCTATAGCTGCAATAAAAAGAACTATGGAAAGTTTCAACAGTAGACTAGGAGAAGTGGAGGACTAAATTAGCAAATTATAAGACATGGAAGCAAAACACACCCAAACTGAACTGCAATTGGAGAAAAAAATTAAAAGACAGGAGGAGAGCCTAAGGGAGCTTTGGGACAACATGAAATGAAGCAACATATGAATAATAGGGATGCCAGAATGACAGGAAGAGGAACAAGGGTTAGAAAACCTATTTGAAGAAATAGTGTCAGAAAACTTCCCTGATGTGGGGAAGAAAAAAGTCACACAAGCAGAGTACCAAACAAGATGATCCCAAAAAGACCATACTCACCATGACTGGAACCAAACCCACAACCTGGGCCTGTGCCCTGATGAGGAATCGAACCGGATGACCTTTTGGTGCACGAGACAATGCTCAACCAACTGAGCCACACTGACCAAGGCTCAGCTACATTTTTATGTAAAGTGTCTGGTAGTAAATGATTTAGACTTTGCAGGCCATATAGTCTGCATTGCAACTATTCAATTCTGCCATTGTAACATGACTGTATCCATAGACAATATATTAATGAATAAGGATGGCTGTGTTCCAGTCGAAACCGGTTTGGCTCAGTGGATAGAGCGTCGGCCTGCGGACTCAAGGGTCCCAGGTTCGATTCCGGTCAAGGGCATGTACCTTGGTTGCGGGCACATCCCCAGTAGGAGATGTGCAAGAGGCAGCTGATTGATGTTTCTCTCTCATCGATGTTTCTAACTCTCTATATCCCTCTCTCTTCCTCTCTGTAAAAAATCCAAAACCTCTAATAAATATCCTAGAGAAATGAGAAAAGCTACCCCACCCATGCTCTCAAATAGGAACAGAGAATAAGAAGACCTTGTGGAAAATAAAATAGAAGGATGGAGATTAAAAACAAGCAACAAAGTTCATGGAAAGGTTGAAAACTAAAGTTGAAATAGAAAGTGAACAGTCAGATAGATAATATAAAAAATTTAAAAAATTATGATCAACCCAGAAAATCCAATCTTCTGGTCTAGGAATGGTTTTCTTGGATCTGTGAAATGTGACAGCCTTTCCAGCATGGAAATGCTAGCAGTTCTAAAAAAAAGCGGGGCGGGGAAGGCTAGGGAGAAAAAATTGAGGTAGTGCTATAGACTGGATATTTGTTTCTCCAAAATTCATAGATTAAAAGCTAACCCTCAACATGATAGCATTTGTAGGTGGGGCTTTTAGGAGGTAATTCAGTCTTGAGGATGGTGCCCCCATGGATGGGATTAGTGCCCTTATAGAAGGGATCCCAGTGAGTTCTCTTGTTCCTTCTGCCATGTAAGGACAGCCTGAAGACCCTGTATATGCACAAGGAAGTGGGCCATCACAAGATACCAAATCTGCCAGTGCCTGGATCTTAGACTTGAGGGTCCAGAACTGTAAGAAGGAAATTTGTGTCATTTATATGCCACCAAGTCTATAGTATTCTGTTATAGCAGCCTGGATTGACTATACAAGAAAAGTTCCTGGAATTGAAAGCCACAAATCTTCAGACTGAAAGGGTATGCTAAGTACACAGCAAAATGTACATCATAAAAAGTTACTTTAATGAGATATTTCCAGATCCAAAGGATACAGAATATATATTGATTTTGGTCAAATATGGTACTATAGATAACTCAATGCACATAATTCAACAATTTAAAAGAAATAGACCAATATCTTGAAAACCTCAACTTGTCAAAACTCATTTGATATCAAATAGATAATCTGAATACTCCTATGAATTCATAATTAAATGCCTTTCTAAAAATAAAACCACAGACCCAGGTGGTTTTACTAGTCAATTCTACCATACATTTAAAGAACTAATATCAATTTTACAAATCCTCTTCCCAAAAATAGAACAGGAGAAAACAGTTCCCAATTCCTTTTATGAGGCCAGTATTAAGGCAATACCAAAAACCAGGTAAAGGCAATAAAAAAGCAAGCAAGAAACTATAGAGCAATAACTCTCATAAACATAAACACAAAAATCTTCAACAAAATGTTACCAAATTTCATCCAGCAACGTATATAAAAATATATATCTCAAACAAGAGGAGTTTATCCCAAGAATGCAAGTCTTGCTCAATGTTTGTAATACAATCAGTTAAATCCATTATATTGTTTATAAAATAAAAGTCACATTATCATGATAATGGATGAAAAAAATATGTTACATTCTTTCAAGATAACTCTCAGCAAACTATGAGTGGAAAGAAACATCCTCAACCTGATAAAGGACATCTATAAAAAACCTACAGCTAACATCATATTTAATAATGAAAAACTAAATGTTTTTCCCCTAACAGCTAGCAAGAACAAGGCATGGATGTTCCCACTTACCACTTCTATTTAACATCATACTAGAAATCCTAGCTAGTGCAATAATTTAAGAAAAATAAATAAAAGTCATTCCAATAGAATAGGAAGAAATAAAACTGCCTGTGACCTACATAGAAAATCCCATAAAATCTGTAAGAAATTTCTATAACTAAAATATGAGTTTAGGAGATACAATATCAATACACAAAAATCAATTGTACTTCTAAAACCAATAAGTGCACAAATGAAAACAAAAAAAAAAATTTTTATTTTTTTAATTTCTTTATTGATTAAGGTGTCACATATTTGTCCTCATCCCCCCATTCCCATCCCACACCCCTCCCCACGGATGCCCCAAACCCCTGTTGAACTTAACCATTGGATAGGCTCATATGCATGCACACAAGTCCTTTGGTTGATCTCTCCCCCCTCCCCCCAACCTCCTCTATCCTCCCTCTGAGGCCCGCTAGTCCGATCGATGCCTCCTTGTTTCTGATTCTGTTCTTGTTCATCAGTCTATGTTGTTCATCATTTCCCCTAGATGAGCGAGATCATGTGTCACTAGAGATATACTTATAAGAACTGAATGTGAGACGAGCAATAATAGTTATGCTGACAGGCAAATGAATCAGTCTGTAGTGAGTTTCTTTCTGGACCAACAGTTCTTTAGAGACCCAATTTCAATGTCCACCAGTTCCTTATGTGTACATGTCAGCACTGACCCCTCAGCTCTGGATGGTGGACAAATGGTGGTAACGGAGGTCCGACTCCCTCTGGTTTGGTCTCGGCCGGACCCAGGGGCACGGCTTCACCCGGACTCAGGGGCATTTGGCCTCACTCAGACCCAGGGGCGCGTGGCCTCACCCGGATCCAGGGACACATGGCCTCACCCGGACCCAGGGGTGCGTGGCCTCTCCCAGACCCAGGGGTGCGTGGCCTCACCCGGACCCGGGACCCAGCCTCACCCGGATCCAGGGACACATGGCCTCACTTGGACCCAGGGGTGCGTGGCCTCATCCGGACCCGGGACCCAGCCTCACCCGGATCTAGGGATACATGGCCTCACCTGGCAAAAAAAAATTTTTTTAACTAATGTAATTTATAATATTTCTAAAACCTGAAATACTTAAGGATGGAATATATACACTGAGTGGCCAAATTATTATGACCACCTGACGTTTGTAGGCAAATTAGCCATACACTGCATCATATGGGATATGGAAGCCAAAGGCCTGTTCGAACACCTTTGCTGTCTGCAGTTACCAAGATAAAACGTCTCCAATTCGCACAGGAACACAAGGATTGGACAGTGGGGCACTGGAAAAAAGTCATGTGGTCCGATGAATCACGTTTCCAGTTGCATCATGCAGATGGCAGAGTGAGAATTTCCTGGAAACAGCATGAAAGCATGCACCCCACATGCATGAGTAAAACCCTTCAAGTTGGTGGGGGCAGTGTTATGGTTTGGGGCATGCTTTCCTGGCATGATTTGGGCCCTTTAATTCGTGTGGAACAACGTCTGAATAGCACAACATACCTAAGTATCGTTGCTGATCAAGTTCATCCTATCATGTTGATGGCATATCCCAATGGAGATGGCTTCTTCCAACAAGACAATGAGCCATGCCATGGTGCTCGTATTGTGCAGGAGTGGTTTCAAGAATATGAGGGAGACTTTACCTTACTTAGGTGGCCCCCACAATCACCAGATCTCAATCCAATTGAGCATTTGTGGGACGAAGTTAAAAGAGCTATCAGGCAGCTGGTTCCACAACCATCAAATCTCACAGAACTGGACAGTGCTATTCATCAGGCATGGTGTCAGATTCCTGGCATCACCTTTCAACATCTCATGGAGTCAATGCCAAGAATAATCACCACAGTATTGAAGGCAAAAGGTGACCCAACGAAGTACTGATGGGGTGGTCATAATAATCTGGCCACTCAGTGTGTGTGTGTGTGTGTGTGTGTGTGTGTGTGTGTGTGTGTGTGTGTGTATATTAGAGGCCCGGTGCACGAAATTTGTGCATAGGGGGCGGGGGGGTGTGTCCCTCAGCCCAGCCTGCACCCTCTCCAATCTGGGACCCCTTGAGGGATGTCTGCCTGTTTAGGCCTGATTCTGGTAGGATCGGGCCTAAACGGGCAGTCGGACATCCCTCTCACAATCCAGGACTGCTGAGTCCCAACGGCTCGCCTGCCTGCCTTTCTGATTGCCCCTAACCGCTTCTGCCTGCCAGCCTGATCACCCCCTAACCACTCCCCTGCCAGCCTGATTGATGCCTAACTGCTCCCCTGCCAGCCCTATTGCCCCTAACTGCCCTCCCCTGCAGGTCTGGTCCCCCCAAATGCTCTCCCCTGCAGGCCTGGGACCCCCCAACTGCCCTTCCCTGTAGGCCCGTTTGCCCCCAACTTCCCTCCTCTGACGACCTGGTCACCCCTAACTGCCCTTCCCTGCAGGCTTGATGGCCCCAAACTGCCCTCCCTTGCAGGCCTGGTCCCTCCCAACTGCCCTCCCCTGCTGGCCATCTTGTGGCAGCCATCTTGTGTCCACATGGGGGCAGCCATCTTGTGTGTTGGAGTGATGGTAAATTTGCATATTACTCTTTTATTAGATAGGATAGAGGCCTGGTGCACGGGTGGGGGCCAGCTGGTTTGCCCTGAAGGGTGTCCCGGATCAGGGTGGGGGCTCCCTTGGGGTGTGGGGCAGCCTGGGTGAGGGACCTGTGGTGGTTTGCAGGCTGGCCACGCCCCCCCAGCGACCCAAGCAGAGGCCCTGGTATCTGAGATTTATTTATCTTCTATAATTGAAACTTTGTAGCCTTGAGCGGAGCCAAGCCTCCTGCTTGCTCCATGGCCGTAGCCATTTTTGTTGGGATTTATTTATCTTCTATAATTGAAACTTTGTAGCCTTAAGTGGAGGCTTGGACTGGCAAGGGTGTGCAGAAAGCTTGGTTTCCTCCTGCTCTCTCCGTGGCCGCAGCCATCTTGGTTGGGTTAATTTGCATACTCACTCCTGATTGGCTGGTGGGCATGGCTTGTTGGTGTAGCGGAGGTACAGTCAATTTGCATATTACTCTTTTATTAGATAGGATATGATATTTATTCTGAAAACCACAAAATGCTGATGAAAGAAAAAAAAACTAATTAAATGGAGAGGCATTCCATGCTAATGGGTTGGAATACAAAACATAGTAAAGATATCAGTTCTCCTTGAACTAATCTATAGATTTAATGCAATACAATCAAAATGGCAGCAGCATTTTTTTGTAGAAATAAACAAGATGCTTTTAAAATTTATATGGAAGGGCAAAGTAGCTAGAATCACTAAAACAAATTTTTATTGAGGAAACAAAGTTGGAGGAATCACACTATCTGCTTTTAAAACTTACTATAATGCTACAATAATTAAGACACTGTGATATTAGTGAAAAGATAAACACCTAATTCAATGGAACAGAATAGAGACTCCAGAAATAGACCAAACAAGAACTGCTAACTCATTTTTTTACAAATGTACAAAAGAAATTCACTGGAGAGGGCACAGTATTTTATTTTATTTTATTTTATTTTATTTTATTTTATTTTTATTTTTATTTTTTCCATCACCATTTATCCCCTCTATGCCCTCTTCCACCTCCCTGGCAATCACCATACTGTTGTCCATGTCCATTAGCTCTCTCCCTTTTTTTTCTTTTTTTGCTCAATCCCTCTACCCTCCTCAACACCTCCATAACTACCAAAGATGTCTGTCTGTTCTCTATGAATCTGACTCTATTTCACTTGGTAATTCAGTTTGTTCATTAAATCCCACATATGAGTGAAATCATATGGTACTTATTTTTCTCTGATTGGTTTATTTCACTTAGCATTATGTTCTCCAGGACCATTCATGTTGTCATAAAGGGTAAGTTTTTCTTAATTTTACAGCAGAGTAGTATTCTATTGTGTAAATGTACCACAGCTTTTTTATCCATTCATCTATTGATAGACATTTGGCCTGCTTACAAATCTTGGCTACTATAAATAATACTGCAATGGACATAGGGGTACATATATTCTTATGAATTAGTGTTTCAGGTTTCTTTGGGAAAATTCCCAGAAGTAGAATCACTGGTTCATAAGGCAGTTCCATTTTTTTTTTAATTTTTTGAGGTAAGTCCATACTGCTTTGCACAGTGGCTACACCAATCTGCATCCCCACCAACAGTGCACAAGGGTTCCTTTTTCTCCACATCCTCACCAACACTTGCTGTTTGTTTGCTGTTTGTATTTATTGATGATAGCCATTCTGACAGGAGTGAGGTGATAACTTATTGTGGTTTTAATTTGCATTTCTCATAGAACCCAGATGGTAGTGTAGATAAATGCAGGTATTTGCCGACTTCTACAACCACATCAAAATTACAACTAAAATACAGAGCAACATTCATTCAGAACCGCCTGAAATCTGGTGGGATGGAAGTCCTACACCTAGAGAAGTAAAGAAGAAATTACACTGAGATGGGTAGGAGGGGCGGAGACACAGAACTGACTGGTCTGACATCCACGTGTGGCATTTTTTTAATCGGGAGGGATATCTCTGAGGGTCCTGTGAGAAGCAGGGCATCCCAGCCCCACACCAGACCCCCAGCCCACAGTTCCAGATCTGGGAAGAGAAGTCTTGGTAACTTCGGGCTGTAAAAACTAGCAAGGATTGTGGCTGAGTGACATGGAGGCTGCTGGAGATCCAGACAGTTCCTCTTAAAGGGCCAGCACACGAACTTACACAGTCCCGCTGTCTCTGAGCTGACTGGCAGCCATATCTGAGTTTCCATCAGCATGCCCATACAGTTCACTCCACCCTGGAGATTCCATGAGACACCCCCCCTCCATCCAATTTGCAGCCCCAACCAAGCTATTTGCAGTGGCTTTTCCATACCAATGGCCTGTCCTGGCTTAGGCCTCAGAGTTAGCAGGTGGCATCAGCATGTCCCCAACCTATCAATAAAAGGCCCAAGACTTGGCACTAGCACCAGCTTGCTTTGCTTCACAGCTGGGCCTTGGATGGACACTTCCCAACCTGATACAAAAAAGAGGAATCTGCAGATCTTTCTGTCGTTCCTGCTGGGTGGCCCCAGGCAGTGGTTGACTTTGCACCTCCCAGGAGGCCCCAGAGCTAGTGCACCCAGTGGATAGCTTCAGACCATACCAATTACAACTCTACACATCCACAAGCGACACACTGAAGGGGCAGACTCAGAGAGCACCAAAGCCCCACTGAAGCAAGTCCTGCTCCATAGGGCTGTCACCTGCACAGCAGCTCTTCCATTATAGTCTCAGCTGGTCCTCACAGTCAATTGGCCTGGAGGTAAATTCCTCCCAGTGATACCAAATGCAATCAAGGCTTAACTGCAACAAGACTGTGCACACAGCCCACACAAGGGTGCACCTAGAGTACCCAGCTCAGGTGATTGGGGAGGCTGATCCACTGGGCCCTCCAGTATATCTACTACACAAGGCCACTCTACCAATTCCAGGAGACATAGAAGCTCTATCTAATATATACAAACAAACACAGGGAAGCAGCCAAAATGCAGAGACAAAGAAACATGTCACAAAGAAAGAAATGGAAGCATGCAAACTACTGGATACAGAGTTCAAAACCATGATTATAAGGTTACTCAAGGATCTTAATGAGAGCTTCAAGGGACTCAAAGAGAGCTTCAAGGACTTAGTGAGACTTTCAAGGATCTTAGTGAGAATGACAAAGACATGAAAAAGGACTGGTCACAAATGAAGCATACACTAACTGAAATACTGAATAATTTACAGGGATTCAACAGTAGAGTGGAGGATTCTGAGAAGCAAATCAATTATTTGGAATATGAGGAAGCAAAAAACACCCAACCAGAACAACAAAAAGAATCCAAAAATATGAAGATAGCATAAGGAGCTGCTGGGACAAGTTCAAGTGAACCAACATTCCCATTATGGGGGCGGCAGAAGGAGAAAAGAGAGAGCAAGATACTGAAAACCTATTTGAATAAATTACAGAAAACTTCCTCTACCTGGTGAATGAAATAGACTGACAAGTCCAGGAATCACAAAGAATCCCAAACAAGATGAACCCAAAGAGGCCCACATCAAGACACATCATAATTAAAATGCCGAAGGTTAAAGACAAGGAGAGAATCTTAAAAGCAGCAAGAGAAAAGCAGTTAGTACCTATAATGTAGTGCCCATACAACTGTCAGCTGATTTCTCAACAGAAACTTTGCAGGCCAGAAGGGAATGACAAGAAATATTCAGTGATGAATAGCAAGTACTTACAACCAAGATTACTCTACCCAGCAAAGCTATCATTTAGAATTGAAGGTCAGATAAAGAGCTTCCCAGACAAGAAAAAGCTATAGGAGTTAATCACCACCAAACCAGTATTATATGAAATGTTGAAGGGTATTCTTTAAGAAGAAGAAGGAGGAAGAAGAGGAGGAGAAGGAGGAGGAGTAGGAGGAACAGGAGGAAGATGAAGAAAAAGGAAAAGAAGAAGAAGAAGAAATATGAACATTAAAATGGCAATAAATACATATCTATCAACAATTAAATCTATAAATCAAAATAAGTGAACAATAAATCTAATAAATAAAATAGAATCAGAGGCATGGAAACATGGAACAGACTGACAAATCTCAGAGGGAAGGGGGGGGGTGGTGGGAAAAGATTAGTCAAAGATCTTACATGCATATATGCATTACCTATGGACACAGACAATAGGGTAGTAAAGACCTGGGGCAGGGCAGGAACTGGGTAGAGGGGGTCAATGGAAGGAAAAAGAAGAGACATCTGTAATACCCTCAACAATAAAGATTTTTTTAAAAAACAGTGGATCAATGCCTATAAAAACTTCAGTGAAATTTTTCAGCCTGAATTTATATATTAATCTGTCAATTAAGTGTAAACACAAATTTTGCTCATGCGAAGTCTCAAAAGAAATTTACCATTTCTCAGGAAGTTCCTGGAGGATGTGTTCCATCAAAAATATTGTTGTAACCCCTCAGTGGATAGAGCGTTCTGCGTTCAATTTGAAGGGTTCTGTGTTCAATTTGGATCAAGGACACACACCTCGGTTGCAGGCTTGATCCCTACAGGCTCAATTCTGGGCCCTGATTGGGACAAGTGCAGGAGACAACCAATCGATGTGTCTCTCTCACATTGTTGCTTCTCTCTCTCTGTCTCTTCTCCTCCCATCCACTCTCTAAAAATTAATGGAAAAATATCCCTGGGTGAGGATTAACAGAAAACAACAAAAACATTGCAGTAAATTTTAAAAACTGGGATCCACTAAATGGAAGATCTCACTTAGGAGTTTGGCAAAGGAATGTTCTAGATCAAGCATGTCAAACTCAAAGGCTAACACAGGCCAAATAAATAAGGTTTCAGTTTATTTGGGCTGCAAAAAAACAAAAGCTTCAATTTTCATAAAAATGTAGGTTTATTTCGATAAAGACATGCTGAATACAAAGGGCTGAAATAAATGAGTAATCGTTAACATAAAATAATAGAACATTTTAATAAAAATTAATATTTTTTCTTAAACATTAACTTACCAGACACTGGATAACTACACAAATTAGTAAGTGTAACTGCAAATAAACCTATTTTTTTTTGTTCTCCAAAAGTGAAATATTTCCTGTTGCACACACCAAACAAATCAGTACAAGACTAATGATGTGGCAATCAGTTGCTAAAATATTCGCTGCTAGTATTAGTGGAGAGAAATGGTGCGCCTGTGCGTACAGTGCATAAGGGAAATGAATGCAACAGGATTATAGTAATCAGTCATTAGCAAACTTTGTAGTGCATTATTAATCATTATGTATAACAGGATGTTGTAAAAATTAAGTTATGAAATTTTTATTAAAATGTTTCTTACATACCGTTATATTGGCTGGGCTGCAAAAATATTCGTTGTGGGCTGCATGCAGCTTGTGGGCTGTGAGCTTGACATGCTTGTTGTAGATCAATGCAGCACTCTTAGCAATCAATAAAGATTGGAGCACAGTCTGGTAAAGTGATCTCCAAGAACAAAGGAATTAATATATTTGAAGATGTGGAAAATACTGCTGATAGGATTATGACAGAAATGTAAATTCCTTTAGGGCAGGAACTGCGTCTGTCTTGTTCAATGGGACATGGTAAGCATTCGATAAAGATTTAATTTTTTAAAAAAGAGGAAGCCCTAGCCAGTTTGGTTCAGTAGATAGAGCGCCAGCCTGGGGACTGAAGGGTCCCAGGTTCGATTCTGGTCAAGGGCACATGCCCGGTTGCAGGCTCGATCCCCAGTAGGGGGCATGCAGGAGGCAACTGATCAATGATTCTCTCTCATCATTGATGTTTCACTCTCCCTTCCACTCTGAAATCAAGAAAAATATAATTTTTGTAAAAAGAGGAAGAGTGAATGGGAAAAGAGGAATTTGATAAAGTCAGTGTACACAACTCCTTTAAAGGAGTTTTTCTGTAAAGCTGAGCAGAGAAATGTGGGTAACTTGAAGGGGAAATGGGATCAGAAGAGGGGTTTTTAAGTTAGAAGAAATGGCATAACTGTATACTGACACAAATGATACTAAATAAAGGAAAACATTCATGAGGAAGGAGGGAAGTTTTTTTCTGATTGCCCTATATATTCTCAGGAAAATTGGAAGCAAGGTCATCAGGTGAGAGTGAAGATGGTCCATAATCAACAAGTACCCCAATATCCTCCACATCTTTAGATGTTCCCCTCATCTTCTTGCTTAACTAAAAGTTGGCTGTTCCATCATTACTTTATTTGAAGCCTTGTTAAGTGATACTGTCATCTCTTACACACTTCTACCACTACAGGGTTAAATCCTTTGTATAATTTAGATCCTTTTAAAGTTATTGAAACTAGTTTCATAGCCTTAAATATGTTCTATCCTGGAAAATGATCTATGTAGACTTGAAAAGAATATCTATTCCACTGTTGTTGAATGGAGTGTTTCATAGATGTCAGCTAATTCAACTTAATAGAGACTGTTATTCAAGTCTTCTATATCCTTGCTAATTTTCTGTCTAGTTCTACTATCAATTATTGAGACTAGAGTATTAAAGCCCAAGATATTACTGTTGAATGTGCTGTTTCTCCCTCGAATTTGTCAAGTTCTTTTGTATATATTTTGAGGCTTTGTTGTTATGTGCATGTAAGTTTAAAATTATTATGTCTCCCTTATCACTGGATCCTTTAATAATTATAAAAAGTCCAATTTCATCTCTAGTGACACTTTCTGTCTTGAAAATCGATTTTGTCTGATATTATGGCTACTGCAGAACTCTTTTGGTTGTTCAATTCTTAGTGTATCTACTTCTGTCTTTTGATCCTCAAAGGATTTATATCATGAAATCTAAAGTATATCCCCTGTTGAGAACAAATAGTTGAATCCTATTCTTATGTCAGATTGACAATCTTTACCTTTTGATTTGAATGTTTGATGCATTCATAATATGGATAGATTTACATCTGTTATTTTGTTATGGGTTTTATACATTTCTCGTGCCTTTTTGTTTCTCTATTCCTCCATGACTCCTTTTTTATGTTAAATAAGTATGTTCTAATACCATTTTATTTCTTTTGCCCAGAGCACCACCACCCAAGGCCTAGGAGCTTTCAGGGTGGCCCTTCCTTCCCAAATAAGAGCTCGCACATGCCTGGTACTGGTAAATGCTATAAAGTGTACTCCCCTACAAAGCCACACATGCCCTTCCCACTGAAAGCCCCCATCTCCTCTTCATAGCCTCACTGGGGATATGCCAAGCCTGATAAGGGAGAAAAAAAAAGTGTACCCCAAGGAAAATGCAAGAAATAACCAGCCTGTTCTGGCAGAAGCAGGGAAATATCACTAAAATTTGATTTTGAGGGTGCTGGATAAAGGAAACTAGAATAAAAGACTGTATAAGCAAATTTTACTGAATGGAGACACTTTCACATGTCATGGGTTTTAACACACTGGCAAGAATTCCAGGAGATGGAGGAAAATCATTGCCAGAGTAGCCATTAGAAACTTTAAGAAAGTGATGACCCACATGGAGAGAAGAGGAAATGACTGCCTTGGACTGGCAGGTGGTAGAGGAAGGAAAAAAGGTTGAGTGATGCAGGAATGCTGGAAAAGAGAGAAAATGTGAGGCTAGACACATGGCCTAATGGTTAGGTTCCACATAAGAGGGTCAAGAGAACATGCCATTCAACAAAGCCATCAGGAGTGTTCAAGTGCGAGGGGAACAAGCATCACTAAGACTTCTGTGGTTGGTCTCCTCTGAAGGCCATGATGTAAAGAAAGTGGTCCCGGCTCGAGAGAAAGATGGCGGCGGAGGTGAAAGGCTGATCTGTTGCCTCGCATGGCAGTTTCGGAAATACAACTGAAACATGGACTGCTGAGGGTGGCGACTGCTGCTCGCGTCTCCCCAGACCGGGCAGCTGCTCCCCTCAGTCAGTACCGCAGCCGGGGCCATGGGCTCGTGGGGGCCGCGGTGGCTGCTGTGGCGGCGGCCGCGGACTCGGCGCAGCGGCTCTCGGTGAAGAAAGAGACCATCTTTCTGCAGGAGGGGCTCACCCGCGCCACCGACCTGGCTGAGCTGCGCACTGAGATCCTCGGGGCCCCGGACGCCGCCAACACCGATTTGGAGGATTCTTAGGAGTTCTCATCTTACATTCAAGTCCTCTAGCCATTTTGACAGAGGAGAATCAAGAGGACGGCTGGGCCGCGCGCCACGGTTTCAGGGGCGCGACTGGAGGACGGAGCGTCTGCAGCCCAGAACTACAGGAGAGATTTACAGCTAAGAGGGAAGAGGAAACCAGCGAAATCGGAGGGGACGAGGTGTGGAGGCGCGTGGGTCGGGCTGGTGGCCGGGGAAAGGGGCTTTTGTTCCAAATCTAGGGGAGATTAGCTCCCCATCACCCTGAAATCCAGCTTCTGGGGACCCGCGGGAGACCCAGATGCCTGCGGGGAGAGGCGGGACTCTTGCAGAGGTGCGCCCAGCAATCAGTGTTTGCTGCGCTAGAGCGCGGAACGAAGGGACTTAGAAACTTGGAAGGCAGAAGGAGCAGACTCGCAGCCATTGCGGCTCGCCGCACCATGGCCTGTTGGCGCCCTGAGACCCCGCCCCACCCTGGGACCCGCCCCGCCCTGAGACCCGCCCCGCCCTGGGACCCGCCCCGCACGTTTTGAAGACCCGCCCCGCAAGTCTTGCAGGCGCACCTACGCTCCAAGCAACGGCTTATGCAGGTGGGTGGCCTGCCCTCTGGCAGCGGACCAGATGAACTGCTGTTCTAGTCGGACTGCTCCAGGGCCACTCAGACAGGAGGAGGAAACTACAGTTTTTGCTGTAATCCCTGCTGAGTGCCTAAGGCAGTGGCTGATCTACGCCCCATTGGGGACCCAGAAACGAGGGCATCTGGTGGTCTGTGGGAAATGACACCAGACTTCAACCACGCACATAAGGGACACATCCAACAGGCAGATTCAGTGAGCGCCAAAGCCTTGCTGCACCAAGACCCGGCCCATAGGAGAGTCTCCTGCACAGCAACTCTTCCTTTATAGACAAAGAGAGCCCTCCCGGTGGCACCAGCAACAATCAAGACTTAACTATACAAGGGAGGACCGGGATGGAGACATAGGGCGGAGGCCTCGATGTTGCCTGCCACAAAAACTTTGAGGCTGCGATGGGAGAGCGGAGCAGACACCACCCAAAACCACCGTAGGGCTGGCTGAGTGGATGCTCTGCAGCTAGAATAAGAGGGGTATGCGGGATGATGCTGATGCAGATGACCCAAGGACCACACTTTGGGAACTGCGGCTTGGGCGACGCAGGGGCGACCTGGAGCGTGCTCAGCGCGGTCCCCCCAGCGGTCTCTGGCTGAGGGGGCGGCTCCACTTGCTGCCGAGCACGGACAGACGGGCCCCTGTGAGACGTGGGGTGGGGGACTCCGCGCTTGCTGGCCTCCGAGTCCTTCAGGAATCTCGGTGCCCCGGGGGCGGCCGGGTGCGCATGCTCAGCGACCGGCCGCCGCTGCGGACCCAGGGCGCACCGGAGCTTCGCCGAGCAGCCGCCCGACGAGTTCTGCGGCGGCCGTCCTGGAGCTCTGGCAGGATGGCCGGGGGGTGCTGGGGGGGGTTGACCGGCATGAATTGGGATCGGGAGGACGGGGCCCCGCTGGGACCTGGGTGCAGGCGGGGTTGCGCGCCTCTGGGCTCGGGAGTGGTCGCGCGCCTCCGGGCATGGGTGGGGGCCTCGCGTCCCTGGGTCTGGGTGGGGCCGCGTGCCCCTGGCTCCAGGTGAGGCCGGATTCCGGGTCCGGGTGAGGCCAAGTGCCCCTGGACCCGGATGACGCTGGGTCCCGTGCCCGGGGGAGGCCAAGCGCCCCTGGGTCCGGGTGAGACCATGTGTCCCTGGATCCGGGGGAGGCCTCGTGCACCTAGGTCCAGGTGAGGCCACGTGCCCCTGGGCCTAGGAGAGGCCACGCACCCCTGGGTCCGGGTGAGACCATGTGTCCCTGGATCCGGGTGGGGCCTCGTGCACCTAGGCCCGGGTGGGGCCGCGTACCCCTGGGTCTGGGGGAGGCCAGGCGTCCCTGGGTCTGGGTGAGACCGTGTGTCCCTGGATCCGGGTGAGGCCTCGTGCGCCTAGGCCCGGGTGAGGCCACATGCCCCTGGGTCTGGGAGAGGCCAGGCATCCCTGGATCCGGGTGAGACCATGTGTCCCTGGATCCGGGTGAGGCCTTGTGCACCTAGCCCCGGGTGAGGCAACGTGCCCCTGGGTCTGGGAGAGGCCAAGCATCCCTGGGTCCGGGTGAGACCATGTGTCCCTGGATCCAGGTGAGGCCTCGTGCACCTATGCCCGGGTGAGGCCACGTGCCCCTGGGTCTGGGGGAGGCCAAGCGTCCCTGGGTCCGGGTGAGACCATGTGTCCCTGGATCCGGGTGAGGCCTCGTGCACCTAGGCCTGGGTGAGGCCACATGCCCCTGGGTCTGGGAGAGGCCAGGTGCCCCTGGGTCTGGTCGAGACCATGTGTCCCTGGATCCGGGTGAGGCCTCGTGCACCTAGGTCCAGGTGAGGCCACATGCCCCTGGGTCTGGGAGAGGCCACGCACCCCTGGGTCCGGGCGAGACCATGAGTCCCTGGATCCGGGTGAGGCCTCGTGCACCTAGGTCCAGGTGAGGCCACGTGCCCCTGGGTCTGGGAGAGCCCAAGCGTCCCTGGGTCCGGGTGAGACCATGTGTCCCTGGATCCGGGTGAGGCCTCGTACACCTAGGCCCGGATGAGGCCACGTGCCCCTGGGTCTGGGAGAGCCCAAGCGTCCCTGGGTCCGGGTGAGACCATGTGTCCCTAGATCTGGGGGAGGCCGCGTGCCCCTTAGTCCGGATGGAGACGTGCCCCTGGGTTCGCCGAGACCAAACCAGAGGGAGTCGTACCTCCGTTGCCACCATTTGTCCACCATCCAGAGCTGAGGGGTCAGTGCTGACATGTGCACATGGGGAACTGGTGGACATTGAGGTTGGGTCTCAAGGGAACTGTTGGTCCAGAGGGAAGCTCACTGCAGACTGATCCATCTGCCTGTCAGCATGGCTACTGTTGCTCGTCTCACATTCAGTTCTCATGGGTATATATCTAGTGACATATGATCTCGCTCATCTAGGGGAAATGATGAACAACATGGACTGAGGAACAAGAACAGAGCCAGAAGCAGGGGGGCATCGATCGGACTGTCGGGCCTCAGAGGGAGGATAGGGGAGGGTGGGGGGAGGGGGAGGGTTCAACCAAAGGACTTGTGTGCATGCATATGAGCCTATCCAACGGTTGAGTTCAACAGGGGGTTGGGGCATCCGTGGGGAGGGGTGTGGGATGGGAATGGGGGGATGAGGACAAATATGTGACACCTTAATCAATAAAGAAATTTAAATAAATAAATAAATAAATCAATTACAGTGGTGGCTAAAACTCAAAAAAAAAAAAAAAAAAAAGAAAGTGGTCCCATCTTGGGCTCATTAACATCCATGGGAATAATGGAATTCCAACATTATAGAGGACAGAGGGCAGCTCTTAACCAAGAGATACCAGGATACCACTCTTCAGTAACAAATGACAAGGTCAGTGGGGCAATCAAGAGTGTTTTAACAGAAGAGAACTGAGAAGTTGGCTCTGAAAACAATTCAAGAGAAACAGGGCAGTTGTTGCAATAAAAAGACACAATCCTTTGCTTAGTTCCTGGCCCTGTGGCAATTTTGAAAGCAGGCCAATTAACTAAAGAGGTATATAAGTCCTGAGGAAAAAAAAATTCAGAAAGAAACTAGAGAGCATATATAATGTTATGATGCACTGTACTTGCCTAAAGATAATGACTGCAAAATGTCAAGTTACTGTACACCAGAAAAAGATGAAGATGCAGGGATTTCTAAAACTACTGGACACAGGGTCTAAGCTGATATTGATTCTGGAGACCCAAAATAAAATTATAAAAATATGTTTTTTATTAAGAAAATGAAAATATAAGACATAGATTGAAAGACAATATCTGAGAGACTTATATCTGAAAGAGATAAAGAACCTTCAGCCCCCGTGGTGTGGCTCAGAAGTTTAGGGTCCACCCAGGAATTAAGAAGTCAACAGTTCCATTTCCATTCAGGGCACATGCATGGGATTCAGGCTCCATCCCCAGTATGGGGCATGCAATAGGCAGCTGATCACAGATGTTCCTCTCTGATGATGTTCCTCTCTCATCAATGTTTCTATACCTCCCCCATTCAATATCTCTAAAAATAAAACATTTGTTTTAAAAAATAACATTCAATATTCAACAATACAAAATCAAACAACCCAATAAACACTGGCCCAAATAATAAACAAACAAAAAAAATGAACAGACACTATTTCAGGAAGCTATTGAGAAGATATTCAACCTCATTCATCATTAAGGAAACACCAATTAAACCCACAGTGAAATGCCACCTTATGCCTATAAGCATGGCTAAAATTTAAAATAAAATACAGAGAATGCTAGTGCTAGAGAGAATGAGGAACCACCAGAACTATCATGCATTCTTGGGGAGAATGCAAAATGATATAGACAAACTGAGAAACATTTTGTATGTCACTTATAAAGTTAAAAATATACTTACCATTTGCTCCATCCAACAAGCTGACTCCTAGATAACTGCCCAAGAGAAATGAAAACTAACATGGACAGAAAACTGCTAAGGTCTTTCCACAGCTGCAAGGGTTCAAGAATGTGGAGAAGGGCTGCACAAAAATTAATGAAAAGACTAGACATCCTATATAATAAAGAGGTGATATGCAAATTGACCCTCATGCCCTCACACAAGATGGCCACCCCCATGTGGTCAAAGATGGCCACCACAAGATGGCCTGCAGGGGAGAGCAGTTGGTGGGGGGGGGAACCAGGCTTGTAGGGGAGGGCAGTTGGAGGTGACCGGGCCTGCAGGGGAGGGCAGTTAGGGGCGACCTGGCCAACAGGGGAGGGCAGCTGGGGCCAATCGGGCCAGCAGGGGAGCAGTTAGGCATTGATCAGGCTGGCAGGGGAGTGGTTAGGGGGGTGATCAGGCTGGCAGGCAGAAGAGGTTAGGGGCAATCAGGCAGGCAGGCAGGTGAGCGGTTGGGAGCCAGCAGTTCCGGATTGTGAGAGGGATGTCCCAGATTGGAGATGGTGCAGGCTGGGCTGAGGGACACTCCTCTCCCCGCCCCCCCGCCCCGTGCATGAATATCGTGCACTGGGCCTCTAGTGAAATATAAATTTGGAGGGCATTTTGGGGAGCCAGAGGAGATCTAGATTCAGTAACCAAGTTCTCTCTAAATCTCGAGACCCCTTGCTCTTTATTAACACAAATTTCCCTAAAGCAAAGCAGATATACATATCAAAGGTTAAGGTTTGGTATACAGTAGGCATTGTCAGATTGGAGGAACTGCCTTGGCTGTCTCAGTAGCAGGCAATAATATATGCAAATCTTTAGGTTTGGGAAAATGCTTTCAGAAAATGTTATTCCGGCGGGCAATAACATGTATTCAGCCCTGCTGAAGCCTCAAGGTTCCATCAACCTTTTGATGAAACTTCTTGCATTTATGAAATGCTGGAATTAGCCTACAGCAGAAAAACCTGTTTATATATGTTCATAGCAGCTTTTCCAGCTGCTCAGGTGACTGGACACTGGGGCTGGACGAAAACCCAGACATATCTAGGACTACTGGACACAGAGTCTAAGCTGACATTGATCCTGGAGGCCCAAAGTGTCATGACGGGGGCAGGGGCTGTTTGAGAGGGGCTTATGAGGCATGGTAATAAAAGAAGTTGTGAATAGAGTCTGGTTCACAGTGAGCCGACCTGGTCCTTCGATCAACACAGTGGTCGTTTCTCCAGCCCCCAAGTTGATAATTGCCAGTGATACACTTGGCAGTTGGAGCAATGAATCCCACAGGGTCATTGGTCTGTGGGGTAAGAGCTATCATGGTGGGGAAGGCTAAGTGAATCCCCTGATACTGGCCCCACCCCAGGCCAAGATAGTAGGTCAAAACCAAAAATCGGGATATTGGTGAGCACAAGGGGGAAGGGTGTTAGCAGAGATTAGTGACACTATTGAGGACCTACAAAATGCAGGGAAACAGGAGCCAGTAGAGCCCCAGGGATGAGGAGAGTGGAGGAGGTGTGGAGAAGTTCTAGGATTCTCCCTGTGGGGGAGAGAGGGAATGAGGATGGGAGGGAAGAAATGGAAATGGCCAGAGGGATGCCTGTGGCTTCCACTGGATGGATGGGTAATGTTTCCTAGGACGGTGGTGGGTACAGGAGATTTTGCTATATCCTTCCTCGTCCATCTTAGCGGTCGGAAATAGCGCACCATGTCTTTAAAAGTCACTGGGACAAGTGGGAGAGGGCGTTAGCCACACACAGGCAGGGGTTGGGGAGGGGGGGCGGGCACACTGAGGAGGAGGATCAGAGATTTAGAGTGTACCCAGTCTCCCTGCTGCATAACCTTCTCTATCAGAGCCAGTAAAATTGGGCCTTTGAGTGCCCTCTGGCAAGAGCTGTTCAGACACCCCGGGCCTCTCTAGGAGATCAGCCAGAGCAGGATGTAGGAGGGAGAGGCGACTGGAAAGACAGGAGTATGGCTCGACCAGGCTTGGCTCAGTGGTTCAGCATCAACTTATGAACCATGAGTTCACGGTTAGATTCCTGGTTAGGGCACATGCCTGGGTTGGAGGCTCAATCCCCAGTAGGAGGCATGCAGGAGGCAACCAATCCATGGTTCTCATCATTGATGTTTCTATCCTCTCCCTCTCCCTTCCTCCCTCTGAAATACACACACACACACACACACACACACACACACACACACACACACACAAATATATATATAGACAGGGGAGTATGAATGGGAAAGAGACGAAGAAGGTGTGGAAGGAAGGGAGGAGGGCTGTTGGAGTAGGGGTTGTGTGGCAAGCAAGTGGAAATTCTAACACTCGAGGGCCTTATAGAAACCAAGGGAGGGCCAGGGCTGCTCAGCTCAGGGAAGCTGGGAAGTTGGGAAGCAGGCTGTTCAGGAAAATTTGAGAGACAACTGGCGCCCTGGCCGGGCTGCTCACTGGTAAGCACTGGCTGTGCGTCCTTCCAGACCTTTATAACATGTCTGTAGGTACACTTATATGTATTCTCAGACCTTATATCGGATTGACTAGTTTGAAAAAAAGTTACAAATGTGTATCCAATGCCATTGCTCTGCAGCTTGCTGTGTTCCTTTGAAGTCTGTGCATTCTTTTGACTGGGGCGTTTTCATCTACCGGGTGCATACACTACATTGCATTCATCCATCTCCTTCCTGGTGGGAATTAGAGTGTTCCCAGTGTTTCCCACCACCCTTGAGCATGTGTCCTAATGCACTACATGTACCAGTGTGTCTCCAGAAGATGTACCCAGCAGAGGTCCATGCCTGGTCATGGAGGGAATGGGCGCTTTTTCATTTTTAAGATTTTCTGCTCCAGAGCAAGGGCTCTGAAGCGGGACTGTCTTGGTTTCGATCCTGCTGCTGATCGCTACAAGCCGAATGACCTTGAGCCAGTGGCTGAACCTCTCAGTGCCTGCTTCCTCACCTGTAAGAGGACGGTGACGGCGAGTACTTCAATCCTAGCATGGTCGGGAGGATGTGTTACTATTTATCTACAGCGCTCAGAAGAGTGCCAGGCACGTAGCAAGTGTGGTGTAAGTTGCTTTTCCTGGATTCTGCGCAATTGCCTTCCCAAACGGTTCTTCTGTGCTTCTGCACAGGCCGCCGCTTCCCTCCCCGCAGGCCCCCCACCTCCACCACTTCACAGAGGGCCAAGCACGGGCTTGCTCATAACCTCTCCCACCCTTGGGACGGTTAATCTCTTTGATTGTCGCAGACCTGCTGTGTGAAAATGGATTTATGGTTTGCGTCCGTATCCCCAGGATCAGTGATGGTGAGCATCTTTTGGGGTGTGCACTGGCCATGGGGATTCCCTCTTCTTTGAACTGACTCCGAGTGGGGCGGGGCTGAGGGAGGGGGGCAAACCCCAGCCCTTTCCACCAAACCGGCCCAGCAATAAAGTTCCCTGAAGCACACAGCCATGGGCCGATTTGACCACCCATCATAACGGAAATGGAGTTGCGACAGAGACCCTACCGCCCGTAAATGCCACAACTTTTGCTCTCTGGGCCTTTATGGAAAAAGTATGTAGACCCACTGCTGACCACGCGCTCGGGTGTCCATTTCCCTGTTGGGACGTAAGTCTTGCTGCAGAAGAGTGGCTGGTGCTTCACCTCCATCCTGAACTTCCACCCCCACCACCCCTCGGCCCAGCCCCCAGACAGGTGTATCACCTCCCTGCTTCGTACATGGAAAACGGAGGCTAGGTGCTTTGACTCCAGTTGGACAGTAGGTGCCTGGCCAGGGCAGGCGGGACAGGAAGTGATGGGAGGAGTGCCCCTATGACCACACTCCTCCACCAGCCCCCACCAGATTGGCTTGCAACTGCCGCTGTGGCTTCGCACCTCTGGACCAACCAGAGGTCCTCCACCTTATTGGGCGCGGGCGGGGAGGAGGGGGCGGGTCTAGAAGGGGCGCACTAATTGGAGGTAGGACACACGCCAATGAGAAGGCCTGGGCCTGGACGGAGCCTGGAAGTCACGCACTCTTGGAGCCACCTCCTGAGCTGCCTGTGGTGACAGACGCTCTCTCAGAAGACCAAGGCCTTGCGCTCCTGCCGCTGCCTGTGCTCAGGGCGACCGTTTACCCTGAACCTGGGCTGTCGGGACTTGGTGACATGAGCTCCCCCAACAAGGACGAGGGTCTGTTTGGGGAGTGGGGTCCCACCCAGAGGATGGGGAGCAGGCCTGTGGACTAGGCCATACTTTGGGGACGCTCCTGCCGAGCAGCCAGGACGAGTGCGCGTTCCCAGACCTCGAAGGCTTCCAGGAAGAGCGGGAAGTGATGGAAGGGGTGCTTTGGGGTTGCGAAGGCCGACCTGGCTCCCCGGCCGACCTCGACGGGGACACTCTGGACTACCTTGCCAATGAGGCCACGATGGCCATCCTGCAGCAGCTGACCGACCGGGATGACCTGGGTGTCCGCAGAAACCCCTCCCCAGAGAGCTGCGACTCTGAGGTGTCCGCCCTTTGGGTGGACTTGCAGGCAGGTCCCGGGGGTAGAAGCGCGCGGGCCTATGGTTTGGTGGGATCTCGGCTGCCTTCCACAGCCCGGCTGCCCCTCAGAGGGCCTGGGGGAGGCCGGGCCTGGGGAAACCGCAAAAGAGGAGCTAAGAATAGGTCAAAAGTCACCGTGGGTCGCCAGCAGTCCTTCACAGAAGGCCTGGTGGGCTCGCCTTCCGACTCCGAGTCATCAGATGACTTCAGTGAGATGCACCTGCTGAGTTTTAGCCTCTGTGGCAAAGGAGGGGGCCAGGCCAAACCCCGGAGCCTGCAGGACACACCCAGACACTCGAGTGCCCATGTCAGGGAGCAGTTCCTTCGCTTGCCACGCTCTTTCCTGCCCTCCGCTCCCCAACAACTGGCTTCAGTTGGGGCGAGGCAGGCTGTTGGAGAGCTGGATGTGTCCCGTAGGAAACCCCAAAGTGTGGTCTGGGGGAAGGCGGGGAGCAGGCCCAGCTACCTGCCGGGAGCTGCTGTTGCAGGCGGCCTGCCCAAGGTCACTCCTGGAAGGAAAGTGGCCCAGGAGAAGAAATTCCTAGGGGGTACCTCCAAAGTTGCCCCCCAGGGTACCTTCCCTTCCTGGGGGCAGAGAGGCTCAGCCGCTGCCCTGGAGCCAGCCACCTTCCCCCCAGTCTCTGGTGGTCCGCTGCTTGGGAGGGGCAAGGGGTATTCCTTGGGTTCTTTGGGAACCAAACAGCCTAAGCACACCAGCGCTGGGCAGAAGTCTGGGGCCAGGAGGAAGAAGGGGTCGCTGCCGGTGGTGGTAGAAGAAAAGGAACCGGAGAGAGACCCAGGCCCAAAAGTCCAAGTGAGTATGAGGCCATGGTCCTCCGCACTCCCCACCCAGCCCTGCACTTCTCTGGGCGTGCTCCCACTGTCCCTCCTCAGGGCTTGTCATCGGGCGCCCTGGGTCATTAGGATGCCAGATCTGGGTGGTTTTAGCCAGGGCAAACCCTAAGCTAGCCCTCCATGTGTGCTGGGCACCATTCTCTGCAACTGGCAAGTTTCCCCTCTAGGGTGGGAGGGAGGGCTGGGGCAGCTGGTTTGGATCGGGGGACCCCTTAAGACTTTGGGCCCCAAAGCTTCAATGTTTAGAACCATTGGCTCCCTGACTCCTACTTGCTAGCTGCTCTCCGAGCTGTCCTTGCGCAGGGCGGGGGGGGGGGGGGGGGGGGGGGCGGGATTGTGGGCTTTCTCAGCACCCTGCTATTCTCTCTAGCTCAGCCTGGCCTCCTGACCGGGGCTGACTGAGGGCGAAAGTGCTGATGTGGTCCGCCTCGGAACTGCCTTCCTTATTCCCTGCCTCACCCCAGCCCTTACACACACACACACACACACACACACACACACACACACACACACATGTTGTGCCCACACACACCCACTCGCACACATCCGAATAAGTGAAAACTTTTTATTTTAGCCTCTGACACACAGTCCAGGGCCATCCTGTCGAGAATGCAACAGTGGTGACGGCAACAGCAGAGCCGCCGGGGTTCCAGGACAAGCACAGCCCTGGGCCCTGAGCCAGGGAGAAGTCCTGCCCAGAGGGCCCACACCCTCCAGTGAGTCCCGTGGGTCTCCTGAGAGTGGAGGGGAGAGAGGCTGAGGACGGAACCCTCCTTCTCTGGCTCCACCAGGGGCTCAGCCCTGCTCCCTGCCTCCCTACCTGCCCAGACAGCTTCTCCCACAGGAAATAGGGTGTCTGGACAGGGCAGGGCTCAAGGCACTTCATCCTCTGCATGGGCTTTGTGTGCAGGGGTTATTCGTGGCCGTGACCCAAACTGCCACTCCAGACACAGAGTTTCAGCGGAACAGGGCCTTTTACGATAGGTCGTGTTGGGCCACAGGGGCTGGTTTTGCCTGCAGCTCTGCGAGCATCCAGCCCAGAGCCACACAGTGTTGGGGACCACAGCCGTGGGTGGGCTGCCCCTGGGGAACAGGGAGGCAGGACCAGAGAGAAGGGTGGAGCTGCTGGGCAGAACAGGGGCAACTTGCTGCCAGCAGAGGGGGGTGCTGCCTCACGTTAGACCCTGCTAAGCCCTTTCCACCTCCCTGGGAGTTTGGAAGCTGGATTTTGTGTCCCTTTCCCTCTCAGGTAACCAGGAACCACTTGGACATCCCCCAGCACCGGAAAGGCAGCAGCAACCACCTGGAGCAGAGGGTTGTCCTCGGGTAATGCTTCCTCTGGCTCCTAGAAATGGAGTCCCGAGCTAGACTGTGGGATTTGTGTCCAGATTAAACCGACCTGTGTCCGCCCCCTCTCCCCACACCACCACCACCACTACCACGCCTCTGCCACCGCCGCCGCCGCCATCCCACATCTCAAGGAGGGCATGCACCTTTTCCCACTGAGGAGCCCATGCCGGGCTAGCCCAGGTGGTGGGGCGGGGGTGTCGTCGAGGAGGGGAGAGGAGGCCTGAATATACTAATCATTTCTTTTTCTCTGGTGTCTGCTGGCCTAGTGCCCGGAGCTGCAGAGACAAATATATGACCTTAGACAGCAACTAGGTAGGAGGAAACTCTGGCAGGGGCAGGGGCAGGGGCAGGGCCAGACTTTGGTGCCTTAGCATGGGGCTGGGGCAAGCTGCAGGTACAGGCGGCCTCACAGGGCCCAGCATTCCTGTGGGGAAGAGAACCCAGCAGGCCTGGTCCTGGAGCCTACTGTGCATGTACAGCAAGGTATGTGGACAAAGAGGAAAGAAAGTGTGGTCGGAACTACAAGCACACTTTGCCAACGAGAACCAGTCCTAGAGATCTTCTCTTAGGACGGATGTCTAGAGAGGCCTCATTGATTCTCCCTTCAACTACTGCTTGCTATGGCTTCTGTGGGTCTTGTTTGTTTGACAAATTCTGAGTGGTTCTGATATGCCCCAAAACTTGCGTGCTGGCACACTTTGTCCTGTTTGGAAAACATTTCCACACTTAATTCAAATGGTGAGTGAGTGAGTCAGGCCCAGGGCTCCTTGGGTAGGGACTAGAGGGGGTTTCAGGTTGCAGGGATAGGCGGTTCCCCACAGGGACAGGGGGTCGGACTTCTCTATCCCTCCATCTGGAGTGCCTGCTTATGCCTCTCTCTGTTTCAGCGGCCATGCAGTCCCTGGCTGACAAGTTCCAGAACCTTTGATGTGAGTGCTACACACACCATACCCCTTCCCACAGGCGTGGCTGTTGAGGAGGGCTGTGGGCTGGCCCTGGCTTGAAGCTCCTCCCCGACTCTGCTCTGTTGGACAGGTGGAGCCCAGCATCTTGGTGCAAGAGGAGAGCAGCCCTGGAGCTGCCGCCAAGCTGGTTCCCTCCTGTTCCACATCAGCCAAGGCATCCTCTCCCCCTCCCTTTGCCTCCTCCGCACCCCATTTCTCAGCAGTTTCAAATTAAAGTCCCTCTCAAATTCTGTGGTCTCACCCTGGCTGGTCTGGCTCAGTTGGTTTGTTGAGCATTGTCCCGTGCACCAAAAGGTCACAGGTTCGATTCCGGGTCAGGGCACATGCCCAGGCTGTGGGCTCGCAGACAATTGATGTTTCTCTCTCACATCCATGTTTCTCTCTCTCTCTTTCTCTCTCTCTCTCTCTCTCTCTCTCTCTCTCTCTCTCTCTCTCTCTCTCATCAATAAAAGCCTGTTTGTTAAAAAACAAAAAACACAAACCTCTGTGGTCTCTCTTGGGGGGACAGGTGGAAGAGGGAATCGGGGCGGGGAGGGCTTGGAGCTGCTCCATCTCAGAGCTTTTTCCAGAACAATACCTCTGGCATTCTGTGGTGGGCCTTCTGCCTGCGGGGAGTCTGGGACAGCCTCTGATAGGAGCCTTGCAGTCAAACCACCAGATTGCCCCGGGTCCGGGCTCTGCCTGGATCTACCTGGCCACATTAGCTTCTCTCCCCTTTCCCCTGCAGGCCCTCTTGGTGTTCTAATCTCCTCCACGTTTGGGGTCTCATGCCATTCATCGCCCATTTCCCCTCCCCTTCAGCAGGAACTCAGGACCCCCTTCCAGAGCTCAGTCCCTCTTTCCCACAGTCATTTGGTCCCCTCCCACCTACTCTGCTTTGCTGTCTGAACACCCTTGATCTCCTCATGGCTTTCCGTAGGTGGCCTTCCCTGCACCTCTACTCCAGCAGGTGTCTTAGAGCACACTTGAGCTCATCTTGCCCCTTCCCAGGCCCAGTCTTCTCTGTGGAGTCCTTCCCTCCCGCTGGTGCCACCTCGTGCACATGAAAAACTCACCCAGCAACCCGGGGGTCGTCCTCCCCCCGCCCCTCTTTAGCTCTCACCTTTGATGCTCCACTCAGTTCTCCCTCCTGGGTTTCAGTGAAATATGGTAGCAACTATACTTAGGTAAAAATTGCTGTTTAAATTTTAACCCTGCTATTCTGGCTTCTGCACTCACTTACTTGCTTAAACAATAGGGTAGCTACCTCAGCTCCAGATTGAGACCTGGAAACTCACAAAGGTTATTTTCCTGTGCCTGTGGACCAGAACCACAGAAGATTGATGCCCACTGACTCAGTGGCTCCAGGAGTTGACTACCTTTAGAGATTATTAACCCTGCTCAGTCCTGCTTTTGTACAATCTGCTTTTGCAAGATAGATCCACATTCCAATGTATTTAGAATTTAGAACAAAGGGAAATTTTTGTGGTTTGGACCTTTAAAAGGACTGCCTACACCTAGGATGGCGCGGTCGCAAGGGTGGCCACCTGCTTGTGGTGCCCTCGCGGCCGTCCTGGCCAGTTTTCAATAAATCCTTGCCTGCTTTTTTTAATCAATTAGCAGCCTCCGGTGGTCTTATTTTTGACTCCAGGGTTCGACCCCACAACATTTGGAGGCCCCAGCGAGATACCCGAAAGAGAGGTGAGAGGGACCCCCCAGAAGGGGCTGGAGGCTCTCCCGCTCAAGGGAGGTGAGAGGGACCCCCCGGAAGGGGCTGGAGGCTCTCCTTCCCGAGAGGGAGGTGAGAGGGACCCCCCAGAAGGGGCCGGAGGCTCTCCCTCCTGCGAGAGGAGAGAGGGACCCCCCAGTAGGGGCTGGAGGCTCTCCTTCCCGAGAGGGAGGTGAGAGGGACCCCCCAGAAGGGGCCGGAGGCTCTCCCTCCTTTCGGGGACCTTAGCCAGAGACAGGAGCCGCAAGGATTTATTGAAAAACAGGGAGACGGGTCTCACAGGAGGTAAGGCGCCTAGGTTGAGATCTCAAGGGTGAGTCTGTCGGAGGGCTGGATGCAGCATAACCTCCAGACTCTGGCCGGAGGACACGACGGTGTCCTCGGCCCAAGGTGAGAGGAGAGAGGGACCCCCCAGAAGGGGCCGGAGGCTCTCCCTCTCGACAGGTGCTTGTTTTGTGTTTTTGTCGTGTTGGTGTCAGGACTGTTTGTTTTGTCTTTTTGTCTTGTGTTTGTCTGTCATATTTGGGCCCTATGTGTGTATTATTTGTTGAGTTTTGATTTAGCAAGGTTTTGTCAGTTTGTTGTCAGTTTGTCGAAATCCTCTTGGAGGACATTGAGTGGTTTTAACTTTTTTTTTTTTCCTTCAACACACTGGTCCCGCCCACTGGCCTGTGGGGGCGCTGGCAGCCGAGCCAGAAAAAGCAGCGGCTGCGGTGGGGCGGCAGTGTTTGCAAGTCTATTAGTCTTGTTTCCTTTGTGCAACATGAGTACTATTTCTGTTTTGCTGAAACATGGGTCAAGAATCCTGTCCTGGGATATGGGAAAGGGAGGCCCCCACGTCTGTTCCTGTTAGCTACTCAGATCCCAAGACTCTAAGAATACTTGTTTACTAAAAGAGTATAAGTGCAGATATTTGTTTGATATTTTGTTTGTCTGCCTGGATATAATTATTTGTTCATGTCAGTGTAGAAGTCTGTAAGAAGAAAAATAAACATTTAATTTGTTTAAGGCTGAGTGCTCTGACAGATAGCAACCCCCCCGAGTGGCCACTGGGATTCCTTTTTCCCAGGGGTGTTTGCTCTCTGTCAGAGGGGAATCGGCCCGCCTAACAACATTTCTGTCTATGTTTATTAATTTGAAGGTATGAAGTTGTAACAATTGTGGTCCAAAGAGGTTAAAAGCAGGGACCAAATTCTAAAGTTAACTATTTACAAGAAGGAAGCCAGAGCTGGCAAAGTCACCAAGTCTGCCCAGAAAGCTCAAAAACTAAATGAATCTTATTTCTGACACCTGCCGCCACCCAGTCTTAATCAGTGGTGGAGGAACGGTCTCAGAAGTGTTTGTCTCAATTGGCCATTTAAGTTTGATGTGGTTAATGATTACAGTACATTGCAAAATCTTTAGAAGAGAAGGAAAATATTTTGTGGGCCACTTGGTCCTTGTGTGTGTATGGCAACTCTTAAGTTATAGTTTTAAAATCAGTAATTTTAATGGAAACACACTCAAGCAGAGGGGCTTTTCAGAAAGGTCAGGGAGTCTGATTGCAGTATAAGGGTCACTGGTTCCCCCCCCCCACGCCACCTTCACTGGCAGGAGGCAAGCGCCTTTCCCAGTAGGAACAGAGAGTGGACTGCCAGATGAAAATGCCTCGGTGGGAGCCCTCCTTCGCCACCTGGGACCCGCGCCGCACTCCCTGCCTCCGCCCACCTGGCGTCCATCCCCTCCAGGGGTTGTTTTCCCTTGTGACCCCCTGCGCCCCAATGAGACCCAAGAACCCCCAGCGACTCCTTGGACACTTTTCACCGTGTTCTGTTAGGGGGCTTAAAGGTGTGTTCTGTTGGGGGGCTTAAAGATGGCAACTAGAAATTCCCCCATTATCTCTTAGAAAAAATGTAGCAGTTTGAATTTCAAGTGGCTGGAGGCCTGGGAACAGGGTGCTGGACCTGCTCCCTCCTCCCTCTGCCTTTTCTAAAGAAAGAAAAGGCCAGCAGCAAATAAAAAGGAATTAGTATGCCTATTATAGGAAGCAGGGGCACTGGAGGAGAGAATGTCCTGGCAGGTTAGCTAGAGAAGCAAAAGGGGAGACTCAGACTCCAAGGGTCTTTAACTTAAAGGAAGAGGACTGACAGGACTGGGGCTCCTTTCCATTAAGCCCCCAGGGTAACCTTACATGTGGGAGACAGACCTGTTAGTTTCATGGTAGACACTGGGGCAGCCTATTCAGTCTTGACAGAGCCGATGAAACCCTTAACCTCTAAGAAGACATCAGTCCAGGAAGCTACCGGACAAACTGCCTGTTTCCCTTGGTCATCAAAGAGGACTGTGGACCGGGGTTCGCGGAGATTGCTGAACCTCTATACTCAAGTACTGGGGGAACGTAGCCACTGAACTGGACCGAAGTGGAACAATGGGCCTTTGAGGAGCTAAAGAAGGCTCTCATCTCAGCACCTGCCCTAGCCTTGCCTGACTTCACGAAGCCCTTCCACCTCTACGTGAGTGAGGTAAGGGGCATTACCAAAGGGGTTCTCACTCAGACTCTAGGTCCCTGGAAGAGACCTGTTGCCTATCTGTCTAAGAGGCTAGACCCCGTGGCAGCAGGGTGGCCAGCGTGCCTCCGGGAAGTAGCCACCACAGCATCGCTGGTAAAGTAGGCAGATAAGCTGACTCTGGGCCAGGAACTAGCCCTGACAACACCCCATGGTGTGGAGGCCCTCCTTCGAGGTGCTCCAGAGAGATGGATGTCAAACACCAGGATCACCCAGTGCCAAGCTCTTCTCCTGGACCAGCCCCGCATCCGGTTCCATAAGACACTGGCCATCAACCCTGCCAGCCTGCTTCCAGATGATGATCCAGAGGAACCCATTCATGACTGCACAGAGGTAACAGACGCAGTACAAACGGCTCGCCCAGACCTGACAGATGTCCCGCTATCATCACCAGACGAGGTACTGTTCACGGTTGGGAGCAGTTATGTTCAGGATGGCATCTCATATGCAGGGGCAGCGGTAGTCACCCTAGATCGCACCATTTGGGCACAGTCTCTGAATAGGGGAGCCACAGCACAAAAAGCTGACAGTGCCATCCCCCAGGAAAGAGGGTTACCAACTTCAGCCGGAAAGGACATTCCTTATTAGAGGTCATCTGGCTCCCAAGGGCAGTTGCAATAGTGCACTGCAAAGGACATCAGAAAGGGGAGATAATTGAAGCCAGAGAAAATAGAGCCACAGACCAAACTGCCAAGGAAGCCGCCCAAAAACCAGTGGGGCCTTTAACCCTGCCGGACCTGAACCTACGGCAGAACCCCTCTTACACCAAACAAGAGGAGGAATTGGCAGAACAGAGGCAAGCCATCAAAGGACCAGATGGTTGGTGGATCCTACCAGATGACAGACTGTTGGTCCCAGAGGCTCTAGGTCGGACATTAGTTGCCCAGTTACACCAGGCTACCCACTTGGCGTCACCAAGACTTCTGAACTTCTGTGAGGCAGGTACTACCAAGCTTAGATAAGGTAATTAAAAGCATAGTCACTAGAAGTACTGTCTGTTGTACACAGGTAAATGCTAAGCAAGGTAAGAGGGTCCCCCTGGGAATTCGGGCCCCAGGGAAATTCCCTAGGAGAGCATTAGGAGGTGGATTTCACAGAGATTAAGCCACCAGCGTCAGGGTACAAATACCTGCTAGTTCTCATAGACACCTTCTCGGGTTGGGTTGAAGCATACCCCACTAGGACAGAAACTGCCTCTATAATAGTCAAGAAATTACTCCAGGAGATTATACCTAAATTCAGGCTGCCAGTAGTCATAGGATCAGATAACAGCCCCGCCTTTGTAGCCAAGGTATCTCAAAGTATAGCTCAAGCCTTAGGACAGGCATTAGCAGGACTCTAAAAAGGAGTTTAACTAAATTTGTCCTAGAAACCGGTGAAAACTGGACCAACCTCCTGCCCTTCGCCCTCTTATGGGCCAAGTGTACCCCCTACCGGGAGGGGTTTCCCCCCTTTTTTTGAGATCATGTATAGTAGACCTCCCCTCATCCTTCCCAGGGTCAGGGAGAAACTGAAAGCTGGAATTCATAACCATTCCTTGCTCAAGTCCTTACAGGCTCTGCAGTATACCCAGAGAGCCACCCATAAGCTTGTTCGAGATGCACTGCCAGTGCCCACCGCGGACCCTGTACATCCCTTCTAGCCCGGGGACTCGGTGTGAGTAAAGTTCACTGCCCAAGAACTCACCCCAACCTGAAAGGGACACTACACTGTTATCCTGAGCACGCCCACAGCTGTTGAAGTAGATGGCATCGAGACCTGGCTACACCACTCCCAGCTCCTGCACCAAGAAACGGCCTGGATCCTGGCAACCAGCGGCCTCATCTGTGAGATCCCTAGCTTGGGCTCCACGCAGGCCAGGAGGAGACTCCACGCCTGCAGGAGGGGAACTGGACTTCAGTGTGGACAGTACTGATGGGGACTGTGGTACTAGGGGCCTTGGTAACCGTAACATTTTTGCTAGCCAATGAGAAAGTCCAGGGCTAAGTAAGGCTAGATGTGCTAGGGGACGGGAGAGCAGGAACAGAACAGAGAATGCCCTTAAAGGAAGTAAGATGAGTCCATGATTTGACTCATGCACATAAAACCAGTGGGGAATGAAATATGGTAGCAACTATACTTAGGTAAAAACTGCTGTTTAAATTTTAACCCTGCTATTCTGGCTTCTGCACTCACTTACTTGCTTAAACAATAGGGTAGTTACCTCAGCTCCAGATTGAGACCTGGAAACTCACAAAGGTTATTTTCCTGTGCCTGTGGACCAGAACCACAGAAGATTGATGCCCACTGACTCAGTGGCTCCAGGAGTTGACTACCTTTAGAGATTATTAACCCTGCTCAGTCCTGCTTTTGTACAATCTGCTTTTGCAAGATAGATCCACATTCCAATGTATTTAGAATTTAGAACAAAGGGAAATTCTTGTGGTTTAGACCTTTAAAAGGACTGCCTACACCTAGGATGGCGCGGTCGTGAGGGTGGCCACCTGCGTGTGGTGCCCTCGCGGCCGTCCTGGCCAGTTTTCAATAAATCCTTGCCTGCTTTTTTTAATCAATTAGCAGCCTCCGGTGGTCTTATTTTTGACTCCAGGGTTCGACCCCACAACATTCAGTAGAGGCGTGGAGGCAGAAGCCACAGCCCAGGGAGTTGCGGATCACAGGGGAAGGTACAGGAATACAGAGGAAAAGACAGGGAATGAGTCTGTTGTGGTGCCTGCAGGCCAACCTGGGGAAACTGCCTAGCAGAGGGTTCACTCCCTGCCTGCCCTAGCCCGCTAATGCCCCTCCTCCATCCGGTTTCTATGGCGAGGGTGGTTGATTAGTCTCAATGTGTTACGTGGTCCCCTTCAAATACTATATTTGACCAGCCCGAGACACAGGTTCTCCTGGAAATGGCAGTTCTGCGCACCGCCCCCCCCTGCCCCGCGCAGTCTCCCCTACTGCCTTGGCAGGTCACACAAGGTTGAGTCTCAAGCTCCGTGTTCCCTTCCCCCTTCACTGACTGCTGGGAACCGGTTCCTTCCCTTAGCCAGGACCTGCCAGGGCTGTGCTGGACTGGGACTCAGAGGGACACCAGACTTGTGTCTGAGTGAGTTGAGGGTTGGTTCTGCCAGTCTCCATTCTCCCAGACACCGGTGTTAATACCCACATGGCGGGGGCAATGGTGGATAGAACATTTGAGGTTGGGGAAGGGGATCTGGTTTGGAATAAAATTAATCTGGGATAATGTCCCTTGATGTGGTTCAGGCAGTAAAGGTAGTAGTAGAGACCGTGGGATTGAGTGAGCCAAAGCAAGGGTGGGATCTATTTTCAAGGGCCATTGTTAAATTCCTGACACATTGGGTGGGGGAGGAGGGAGATTGTGGGTCTGGGAATGATGCGGAAGTCACCAACCGCAAGGCAGGGTGTCCAGGCACCCGAAATGTGGGAGTTGCTGGAGGTGGCTCTGGATCCTACTCTGTGATCCTGTGGTGTCTGACAAAGGTGCATGGATGGAGTGAGAATGCAGAGGACAGACCCAGACAGGCCTCATCCTAGGGGCAGGGAGCTCACCAGGGCATGGGCAGGATGGGCGCAGTGAAGATGGGAAGTAAAGAGTGATGGTGCCTGGGAAATAGGGCAGACTTGGTTCCACCCTTCTTCCTCCATATTCTCACCCTGTCTCCATTCCGGGCCCTGTGGCATGAGCTCAGGTGGACAGACCATCACACATGGGATGGGACAACCACAGCCCTCAGAGCCAGAAAAGAACGTTCGTGGGACTTCATCCTTCCACTTCAAACCCCTCGCTTGAGAAGGGGGCTTGGTTGCTTAGGCTATGGCTGTGACCCTGACCCAATTGGTTATTTCTCAGCGGGGTGACATGCTGTCTGAGTGACAAAGTTTGGAAGAGACTTTCCAGCTGGGCTTTCTGCCCACATAGACATACATGGGGGCAGGTTGTGATGGCGGCTAGTCCAGCACCGGCACTGCCCCGGGAGCCCTGGGGTTCTCCTCGCCAGGGAGAGGAAGGGGAGAAGTGCATTGAAGGGGTCATGGGAGGCAGGAACACAACCCGCGGTGGCTAGCTTTGCCAGCCTCCCTTCCCTCCTCTGAGCACACAACCTCCCTCTTTCATTTACCTGGCTCAGTGCCTTCCAGTTCCGGAGCAGGGAGGGGGGGCGGGGGAGGGGGAGGCAGGACGGGGGCGGGGAGGGGGGGAGAAGTGGCAGCTACTGAGGCATAGATTATGGAAACACATCGGGGCCCCAAGAAAACCGACCTGCTCTCCAGGCTGGGAGGCAGTGGTGGCTGGCCTGGAGAGTCCTAGTTCCCAGCCTGCCTCCTTCTGCTACCGGCCTAGTTCCTGGGCAGACTCCCTCTTCCCCACCTTCACCCCTCATCACCATCACCATCAGCACCACCAGGACCAGCCAACTGCTCTTTCCGGACTCTGGGAGGATTGGCACACACAGGGGATGTAGTGGGAGGTGAGCGCTGGATAGGGAGCTGAGAGTGGTGGGCAGAGCAGTGGTGCCCAAAGGTGTCCACGTCCTAATTCCTGGAATTGGCTGATATGTCACCTTGCCTGGTAATGCAGAGGGGTGGTTAAGGCTACAGGTGCGGAGGGGTGGTTAAGGTTACAGGTGGTTAAGGTTACAGGCTGCTATTCAGCCGACTGAGGTGCCCAGACTCTCCCCGTGCATTTGCCGGGTCCAGCCAGCCCACCTGGGCTGCCAGGGTGGCCGTGTGCCTGATTCCAGGGGGCACCATTAGCACGACTGCAGGGTGCTGCATGCCCCTGTGCTTGTGCAACATTGCCATCCTGCTAACAACCACTCAGATGAAGATGGAGAACATGCCAGCAGGCTTGCACCCTCTTTTTGCTCCAGGACAAGCATGTCCCCATCCCTGGTCCTCCTGAGGTAACTGATGTCCTCGTAATGGTTCCCGATAACCATTCACTTCCTTTTAAAGGATAACATTCGCTATTTAATAAATAACCCTTCCAAAGTTATAAAAGATAAATGGCATGGAATAAAATATTACGTAAATTTGTAAAACATACTCTGCATATGCACAATTAATTTTACAAAGCATAAACCTCCAATTTGACAAGTAATTATTAAGTGATCAATTCATGTAACACTACCCAGGGGAAGAAAAAGTACATTCACCTCCAGAAGTCCCATGCATGGCCCTTCCTGTACAGGAAGCCAATGCAAAACTGCATACTTCATAACTCCACTATATGACATTCTTGAGAAAGCCTGCCTATAGGGACAGAAAACAGAGTAGTGGTTGTCAGGGTCTGGGGGTTGAGAGATGGGAGGAATTTGGGGGGTGATGAAAATGTCCTATGTTTTGGTTGTGGTGGTGGCTCTGTAACGACATGCATTTATATGGACTCATGAGATCCTGTGTGTAAATTATATCTCAATAATCCCAACTTTTTAAAGACATGGTAAAAAGTACATCACAAAAGGATACTTATACCTACTAATTTTTTTCTGAATATGATATCATAATTCTCACCTATAATCTGTTAATGTGGAGTATTGTATTACTTCACTTTCTGAAGTTAGATCAAGTGTGTATTCCTGGCATGAATCCAGTTTAGTCCTTGTATATTATGTACTTTCCTTCTTATACCCTGTAGGGTCCATTTGCTAATATTCTGTTTCTGATTCTTGCTACTATGTCAGGAGTGTGTGGTTGACCCATGATTTTCCTTGATAGGATTTAGCATGAAGGTTTCTCAAATTGTCCTTGACAGGATTTAGCATGAAGGTTATCTTCCTCACAAAATGAATTAAGGAGTGTCCCTTCTTTTCTACTTTTCCCTAGAGTCTGTGTCAAATTGAAAATATTTATGCCTAGGACATTTGTCAGAATTCAGTGAAAAGCCTGGAGTTTCTTGTGAAAAGCGTTTTTTTCTGTTGCTGTATTTGTTGATGGTTGTGGAGTGATGTAGCCTGGCTATTCCTTCCAGTCAGTTAGGGCAACTTATGTTTTTCTAGACATTGGCCACCTTTTTCTAAGTTTCAAATTGGAATAAAATGGTCCATAATATCCTCTTCCTCCCCAAATTTTACTTTTGTCTTACAGATAGGTGCAATAAAATTGCAAGGAACACCCATATACACTTCACCCCCGGATATCTCTCTCTCTCTCCCTTTCTCTCTCTCTTTCTCCCTTTCTCTCTCTCTCTCTCTCTCTCTCTCTCTCTCTCTCTCTCTCTCTCTCTCTCTCGTATTTTTAGTTGTTTCATTAAATAATTTCAGTTACTTTTCCCTAAATACTTCTGCTTGTATGTCTTAAGAAAAATAATTGTCTGCTCTAAAATCTTAATGCAATTTTCACACTCACAAAATTTGACATTAAGATGATACAATTATGATCCTCACTCAAATTTTCAGATTATCCTAATATCATTTTAATCTATTTGTTTAAAAAACTTCTTTCCACTCAAAAACCATGCATTGCATTCAGTTGTTGTGTCTCTTTAGTGTCCTTGAAACTAGAACAATTTCTCAGACTTCTTTTGTTCTTGCATGAGATTGTCATTTTTGAAGGTCCAAGTCTATTGTTGCTCAGAAAGCTTTGGTTGGAGTTACAGTTTCTGATTCCTTCCTCCTGCTTTTCCCCTATGTTTTCCTCTAAGAGTTTTACATTTTCAGTTTTTACATTTAAGTCTTTAATCCATTTCAAGTTAATTTTTGTGAGTGGTGTAATTTCATTCTCTGCATGTATTTATTAAGTTTTCCCAACAACATTTATTGAAGAGACTATCTTTTCCCCCATTGATGGTTCTCAGTTCCCTTGTCAAATATTTTTTGACTGTATGTTCAAGTGTTTATTCCTGAGTTCTCCATTCTTTTCCATTGGCCTATGTGTCTTTTTTATTTTTGTTAATCTTCACCTGACCGTATTTTTCCATTGATTTTTAGAGAGTGGAAGGAAGTGAGGGAGGGAGGTAGAGGTAGAGGGAGAGGGAGAGGGAGAGGGAGAAAAGAGAGAAAGAGAGAGAGAGAGAGAGAGAGAGAGAGAGAGAGAGAGAGAGAGAGAGAGAGAGATGTGAGAGAGACTCATGGATTTGTTTGCCTCCCACAGGTGCCCCAACAGGGCCAGGATCGAACCTGCAATCCAGGTACCTGTTGACTGGGTATCAAACCCAGGACCTTTAGATCTGCAGGCAGATGTTCTAACCCCTAAGAAAACCTGCCAGGGCAGTACTTGATTTCTTTAGAATCATGTTTCAAAATAAAGACCATGCATTAAATTCAGTTGTCTAGACTTTTTTTTTTTTACTGTAGTCACACATTTTATAGTTTTAATTTTTATTGAGTTTTTTGGGTGACATTTGTTCACAAATCCAGGCAGGTTTCAAGTGTACAATTCAATAAAACACCATCTGCATGCTGCATCAAACTAGAACATTTTCCCATATTTTTTTGATCTTGCATGACATTGACATGTTGAAAATCCAGCCCAAATTTTTTTCAGAAAGCTTCTTGAGTTGAATTTTCTTGTTGCTTCTCTCTGATTACATTCAGGTTAAACACATTGGGTGGGAACACTACATAGGTGATGTCACATCCTTCTCAGTGCATGACATCAGGATATTCTGTTGTCTGTTTGCAGCACCACTTGATGTCAACTTTGACCATTTGGATTGGTGGGTTACTTCTACACTTTCTTTCCTGATATTGGTGACCTGCTCCCTTGTTTCTTTAACCAATCTCATTATCAATTCACCAATGCTATTTTTTCCCAAATAACTAACTTCTGGTTTTGTGATTCTTTCTATTGTATACTTTTTTCTCATTCACTGATTTATTTTACCTTGATTACTTCCTTTTACCTTTCTTGAGTCTATGCTACTCTTCTTTTTCTACCTTCTCATTAATTTTCAGCTAGACTCTTTTACACATATGCATTTATTTTTTAAAATATTTATTGTTGAAAGTATTACATAGGTCCTCCTTGCCCTCCCCCATTAACCTCTTCCAGCCCGCTCCCATCCTCCACCCCCCAGGCCTTCACCACCCCACTGTCTGTGTCCACGGGTTATGCATATATGCATACAAGTTCATTGGTTGATCTCTTTCCCCCCATCCCACCCTCCCATGCCTTCCCTCTGAGGTTCACCAGTCTGTTCATGCTTCTATAATACACATATGCATTTAAATGTACATTTTTAGTTGCATCACATAAGAGTTTGTTAGTATTTTTGTTATCATTTTCTTCCAAATATGGAAACAACATTAATTTCCACTTTCATGAACTGGACCAATAAATTTTGGCATATTTATATGAAATAATACTATTTTATCAGCAAAAATGTACAAAGTACCACTACACAGAATAATAATCTTACAAATATAACATTGAATGAAAGAAGCAAAAAATAATACAGGCATATTACTAATTCCATTCATACTTATAAATAACAGGTAACATTAACTTATATCATTTAAGGATGCATATATTTGACATAAAACAATGAAGAAAAGTGAAGAAAGGATGGTGACAAAGTGAGGATGTGAGTTTCCTGTTTGAAGGAGGAATGGGACTGAGACCAGGCAGGGAAACTTTAGGAGCCTCTGGGGATGCTGACAGTGTTGTATTCTGTGTCCTGGGGGTGCTCACATCTCAGCTCACCTGATAATCATTTATTAAACCACATGTGTATATTGTGACACTTTATCTATGTTACCTTTCACCATAATCAGAGCAAAATAACATCCCAGTATAAGTATATTGTAATTATGTTATAACCAGAAGTAGAATTAAAATTATTTCCTTCATTTATAACAGATGTCATTGAGATTAGTAATCTCATGTCATTTATGTTAATAGCTTTATTTTCAAAAACCGATAAATTTTACTTAAAATAATAAGAATGATGCTTATGTAATTACTAGAGGCCCGGTGCATGGATTCGTGCACCGGTGGTGTTCCTCAGTGTGGCCTGCAGGGATCAACTGGCAGTCAAACGCCGCCTGCCTGCCGCTCCCACTCATCCCAGCCCCGCTGCGCCTACCGCGGGCTCACACCCAGTCAGTCCCAAATGGGGGAGGCTCATTCTGCTGTGTCTGGCGCCCGTCCCGAGGGGATTGGGAGAGGCCAGGATGTGATCAGCCTTCTGGGCAGGCAGTGGGATGCTCTTGCCCACCTGGAATCCGGATCCATCCTGCTGATGTTCAGGCCAGTTGTCAGGAGCCACCTGGCGGCCACTTTTATATCATTTCTTCTTTGTGGAAAGTCTAGGGAGGGGAAGCAGCCACTGTGCCAGAGGCCAACTTCCAGGAGGCTGGCAGTATTGTCGGGATTGTGCTGGTGGTGCCAGTCTGTCGGTGCCTGGCCCGTTCTCCAGAGATTGGACCTGTAGGACTACTGAGGGTGGGAGTGGCTGCTGCCAGGCTGGTGGGCTACCAGGATGGATCGGTCAGCTGAGTGGTGCTCCTGCTGTGGGAGTGCACTGACAACCAGGGGGAAGCTCCTGCATTGAGTGTCTGCTCTCTGGTAATCAGTGCGCTTCATAGTGACTGGTCATTCAGTTGCTTAGGCTTTTAGATAGATAGATAGATAGATAGATAGATAGATAGATAGATAGATAATCTCAATTTTTTATAAATACTCCATTTTGTGTGGTACATTTTCATTCAGGTTTTAACTGTTAATTTGTGCTGAAAACCCACAGAAGTATTGCACTATGCTTACAATTTCTCAGACAAGATTTCTTCTCACCCGACCCAATTCCTCTCAGAGGTTGAGGACCAAGAACCTGAGAAAAATAAATGTTGGACTGTGTGAAAGAAGTGAAGGGATTGAGAAATACAGATTGGTAGTTACAAAATAGTATTGGGGATATAAGGTACAGCATAGAAAATATAATCAATAATCTATATATATAAAAGCCTAAGCAACTGGTCAACTGGTAGCTATGATATACACTGACCACCAGGGGGCAGACGCTCCAACCAGTGTGTTAGCTTACTGCTGGGGTCCAGCTGATCAGGACTGGGCGAGATGGGCCGGACATGCCCTGGAGCCCTCCCATGTCCCTGACTCATCGTGCACCGGTGGGGTCCCAATACCAGGTTCAGGCCAGGCAGAGGGACCCCACTGGTGCACATGCACCGGGCCACGAGTCTACACTAATAAAAGAGAAAGATGCGAGAAACCAAGATGGCAGCATAAGGTATACACCTGTATGTGCTGCCTCGCACAACCACACCAAAACTACAACTAAAAGACAAAATGACTATCACCCAGAACCATGGGAAAGCTGGCTGAGTAGAACTTCTACAACTAGAAGGAAAGAAAAAAGCGCATTGAGACCGGGTAGGACATGCAGAGGCGCAGAAACGCAGAGGTACGGAGGTGCATGAATCGGGCTGGTGACTGGGTGCGCTGTTTTTTTCAATCGGGAAGGAGATACAAGCTCCTGTATGCTCTGAACTCCAGTTTCCAGTGAGACTCTGGGGACCCAGACTCTTACGGGGAGAAGCTGGACTGTCTTGCATTAGGTCAGAAAGTGAGGGTGGCTTTCTTGCAGAGGTGCTCACAGGAATCATTGTTTACTGCGCAGGGACACAGGATGCGGGGACGCAGAAACGTGGAGACAGAGAGAAGGCTGACTGGAAGCCATCGCTGTTTGCCATGCCCTATCAATTCCCTGAGACCCTGCTCCACCCAATTTACAAACCCACCGGAGCTGTGTGCAGCATCTTTTGCATATGAATGGCCTGCCTCTTCTCAGCTTAACCTAACAAACTGCAGCTCCAAAACTTCTAAACCCCAAACAAAGAGGAGAAATCTGCAGATCTCCCTGTAGCTCCTGCTGGGTGGCCTCAGGCAGTAGCTGACTTTCCCCTCCTGGGAGATCCAGGAGCCAGTGTACCTAGTGGTCAGTGTGAGACGATACCAGATTTCAACTCCTCACATCCATAAGTGACACACTCAAGAGGCAGACTCAGTGAGCACCAAAGCCCCACTGAAGCAAGTCCTGCCCCATAAGGGTGTCCCCTGGACAACAGATCTTCCAGTGTAGACACAGATGGTCATCACAGCCAATTGGCCTAGAGATCAATTCCTCCCAGTGATATCAACAGCAATCAAGGCTTAACTACAACAAGACTGTGCACCCAGCCCACAAAAGGGTGCACCAAGAGTGTCTACCTCAGGGAGGCTGAGCCACTGGGCCCTATAGGTCACCTACCACACAAAGCCACTCCATCAACACAGGGAAGCAGCCAAAATGTGGAAACAAAGAAACAAGTCACAAATGAAATAAATGGAGGAAAGCAAACTACTGGTTATAGAGTTCAAAACCACAGTTATAAGGTTACTCAAGAATCTTCTAGAAACCTCCGAGAAACTGAGTGAGACCTTCAAGGATCTTAATGAGAATGCCAAAAAAAAAAATGGAAAAGGACCAGTCAGAAATAAAGCATACACTGTCTGAAATAAAGAATAATATACAGAAATTCAACAGTAGACTAGAGGACCCCAAGAATCAAACCAAAGATTTGAAATATGAGGAAGCAAAAAACACCCAACCAGAAAGACAAAAAAAAAAAAAAAAAGAATCCAAAAATATGAAGATAGTGTAAGGAGCCTCTGGGACAACTTCAAACGTACCAACATCTGAATTATGGGGGTGCCAGAAGAAGAGAGAGAGCAAGACACTGAAAACCTATTAGAAGAAATAATGACAGAAAACTTTCCCTACCTGGTGAAAGAAATAGACTTACAAGTCCAGGAAGTGCACAGAACCCCAAACAAGAGGAATCCAAAGAGGACCACACTAAGACACATCATAATTAAAATGCCAAGGGCAAAAGACAAAGAGAGAATCTTACAAGCAGCAAGAGAAAAACAGTTAGTTACCTACAAGGGAGTACCCATACGACTGTCAGCTGATTTCCCAACAGAAACTATGCAGGCCAGAAGGGAGAGGCAAGAAATATTCAAAGTGATGAACAGCAAGAACCTACAGCCAAGATTACTCTACCCAGCAAAGCTATCATTTAAAATTGAAGGTCAGATAAATAGCTTCACAGACAAGAAAAAGCTAAAGGAGTTCATCACCACCAAACCAGGATTATATGAAATGCTGAAGGGTATTCTTTAAGAAGAGGAAGAAGAAGAAAAAGGTAAAGATAAAAATTATGAACAACAAAGTGACAACAAATACATATCTATCAACAAGTGAATCTAAAAATCAAGTGAATAAAAAAATCTGATGAACAGAATAAACTGGTGAATATAATAGAATCAGGGTCATAGAAAGGGAGTGGACTGTCAATTCTCGGGGGGGAAGGGGATGTGAGGGGTGTGGGAAGAGATTGGACAAAAATCTTACACCTATGGATGAGGACAGTGGGGGGGTGAGGGCATGGGACAGAGGGGAAAATCAGGTGGAGGGGAACTATGGGGGGGGGGGAAGAGGAACATCTGTAATAATCTGAACAATAAAGATTTATTTAAAAGAAAAAAAAGAGAAAGATGCAAATTGACCATACCATTGTGATGCCCACCAGCCAATCAGGAGTGAGTATGCAAATTAACCCAACAAAATGGAGACCAGGCCATCAGGGGGGCGGCAGTTGGGGGCAACCAGGCCGGCAGGAGAAGGCAATTATGGGTGACCAGGCTGGCAAGGCGCCAAGTGGCCAGGGGTGGGATGCTTGCATGGTGATGATGCAGGCGTTCCACACCGCCCCAGCCGCTCCGGGCCTCTGGGCAGCATGGGAAGGCGGAAAGGCAGCTCTAGGCCAGAGCAAAGGCGGTGCCAGCAGCCAGGGGAAGGAAGGCCCATTCTTGCACAAATCTTCACATATCAGGCCCCTAGTATTATAATAACTATCTATGGTGCCAGGTGGGGGACTGAAAATATCAAGGTGAACACTTTGTAAAGTATATGATTGTTTAACCACTATGCTGTACACCTGAAACTAATCCTATATAATAAAGAGGTAATATGCAAATTGACCCTCATGCCCTCACAAGCTGGCTGCCTACGGCCAGGCTGGCAGGGGTGTTAGTGAAGGACAACCAAACGACTGAACAAGCAGGCTGTGTGGGGCGACCAGGCCAGCCGGGGAGGCAGTTGGGGGTGACCAGGCCGGCAGGGGCGGCAGTTAGGGGTGACCAGGCTGGAAGTGTAGAAACAGAATATAGCAACACAATTCTGGGAAAATGGCGACGGAATAGAGTCGGGTTTGGAGTCTGTTCCTGGGGCGGAGAGTCGGAGCAGCAGAGGCTCGCAGAGGGAATGTATGTGGGCAAGCCAAGGGACAGCTAAACTCCAGGAGAAGGCGGGGGAGTGCTGGGCAGTGTTCCTCTGACCGCGCAGCACCCACAGGGGCTGGGTCCCCTCCTGGAGCTGCGGGCTCGCCGGGCGCCTCGCCATCTTGCAAGGAAAGGAGGATTTAAGTGGAAACCTGACTTTCCGCGACAACTGCTAACACTGAACTGCTGGGAGCACCAGACCACCGGTCCCCTATCAGCGCAAACATTTGGATTCAAAGAAACTCTTCACTGCACCACGGAAAGGTCAGATTTTGTCTGAAATAAGCTGTGGTTTCTAATCCCCGCGGTGGGTGAGGGAAGCGCTGGGTGAGGGAAGTGCGGCAGCCGCAGGACCGGCAGGAGCCGGGAGGTCTGTGCCTAGAAAAATCAGCGGCAGTTGGAACTGCCGTGATCCTTGAATGAGGAGGGGGGTCTTCTGAGCTGCTAACAGAAGTGACCTCTTGAAAGCAACTCATTTTAATCTGATGAGGAGGGTCAGACTAAGAATTTTCAAAGGAGTGCAGGCTCCTTAGTCTGGGGCACAGACCCACGGTCCGCACACCTGGGCTCTTTCCGACTCTGATTGCTAAGCCCAATACAGAGGTAAACCCAGGTGGAAACCCTGAAAGACTGCAGGGGGAAGGTGTTTTTTCGGAACCTGGGGCCAGAGCTGCGTGTGACCATCAGAGAGGCAGCTCTGAGGCGCACATCTCCACAAACCGGTAGTGAGTGCCATAGAAGGGGAAAAAAAAAAGAAAAAAGAGCTAGAGAGGCCCGGAAGTCAATTCAGAAACACTGCCACCCAGGGGCTGAAACGCTAATTGTCTCTGGTGTAATCAAAAATAAATACGAGAAATTAAGATAGGGCTGGCTTAAAAAGCAGGACTGGCTTCCAACACTGAGGAGCCCTGGAATGAAGCTGAACTGAAATACCGCCCAGACTGGGAAAAAGGCGTACCAAACAGAATAATAGAGGAAGTGAATGACAGCCGCTACTGCACATTTTAGTCTTCCTATTTTTTAATTTTCAATTCTTTTTTCAATTTTTTAAATTTTTTATTCTCATATTTTTTTATTTTCATTTTTTGCATCTTTTACTTAAGAAACTAATATTTTTTTCTTTTTCCTCACTTGATTTTCACCTTTTTAATTATTACATTTTTATTTTCAATCAGCACTATTATTACTATTATTTTACTTTTTTTTTTTTTTAATGTCATTTGATTTTCTCTTTCTTTTATTTTTGGATTAGTGTCCTACATTCGATTTGCATCTTTCCCTTACAATCGCTTTACCCTATCTCAAAGCTAACATTATGCCATCACTCTCCTAACCTTTCCCCTTTTGCTCCCAGTTTATCTTAACCCTTTCTGGCTTTAGATTTTCCCTACTTTTTCAGTTTACTCCCTGCTAAAACCTCACCCTACTTATATATCTAATTCCCAACCCCCTGCTCCAAATCCATACAAACCTCTCTCTACGCTACCTTTAAAAAATTATTTTTCTCTCGGGCCTTTTGTTGTTGTTTGCTTGAATGTTGATTAGATTGAATTTTTATGCTTTTTTATGAGATTGTTTAGATTATTCTTTTTGTTGGTTTGGTTGGTTCTTTTGTTTGCTTTGTTTTTGTTTGTTTTTTACTTTTGTTTTCCCTTGCCTCACTTGATATTAGCTGCTGTTGCAGTTTGTATTAATCTCCAGGCTCATGTTGCTGGAATTTGCTGGGAATAGTGGTTGTTCTAGTGGAGTTTACTCCCCATATATATAGTTTGTTCCCCTTTTCTCTCTTAGTATCATTCTTGTCTCTCTTACTTTTTTTTTTCTTTTCTTTTTCTTTTCTGTTATTTCTTTTCTTTCTTTCTGCTCTTTTCCCAAGTTCAGATTCACACTCTTTGCTGTTGTTTTTTTCTTCGTTGTTGTTCTTTCTTTTTACTCTCCCTCTTCCACTCCTATTCCCTAATTTGTCTTTCTCTGGTGGTTACCTCTATTGGAGGTTATTAATATCGTGAATACAATTCTGTTCAGTGCCTTGTCTGTTGTGCCTGGTTGTGTTGTATTTTATACCTTTAAATCAACGCCAGAGAGAGAAATCTATATAACCAGACATCCGGAGAAGAGAGACCATGGGGAGACAAAGAAACAGCCCCCACAGGAAAGAGAAGCAGGCATCACCAGAAAAGGAAGTAAACGATTTAGAGGCAAACAACCTATCAGAGAAAGAATTCAGAGAAATGGTCATAAAGTGGCTGAAAAGGATGGAAGACAAATTCGACAATATGAGTAAGAACCAAGAAGAAATGAAGAAGAACCAAGAAGAAATGAAAAGTGACATCGCTGCTGTAAAGAACTCAATAGAAAGCATCAAGAGTAGACTAGATGAAGCAGAGGACCGCATAAGTGAGCTAGAAGACAAGATGGAAAAAAATACCCAATTACAACAGCTTCTAGAAACAAAAATTAGAAAGATTGAGGAGAGCGTAAGGGAACTTCAGGACAATACAAAACAAAACAACATCAGGATAATAGGCGTGCCAGAAGGAAAGGAAACTGAGCAAGGAATAGAAAACCTGTTTGAAGAAATAATAACAGAAAACTTCCCTGATATAGGGAAGAAAAAACCCACACAAATCCAAGAAGCTCACAGAGTTCCAAGCAAAATGAACCCCAAAAGACCGACGCCAAGGCACATTATAGTTAAGTTGGCAAACACCAACGACAAAGTAAGAATCTTACAAGCGGCCAGAGAGAGACAGACAGTTACATACAAAGGAACCCCCATCAGACTAGCAACTGATTTCTCAACAGAAACTCATCAGGCCAGAAGGGAATGGAATGAAATATACCAAGTCATGCAAAGGAAGGGTCTAAATCCAAGAATACTGTACCCAGCAAGGCTATCAATCAAAATTGAAGGTGAAATCAGGAGCTTCAGAGACAAAAAAGGACTAAGGGAGTTTATCACCACCAAACCAGCAATGAAAGAAATGCTAAAGGGTCTGCTGTAAAAAAAAGAAAGAAATAGGAAGCAAAGAAGGTACACAGGGGTATAGAATAAAAATGGCGTCAAATAAGTACCTATCAATAATAACTTTAAATGTAAATGGATTGAATGCCCCAATCAAAAGACACAGGGTAACAGACTGGATAAGAAAACAAAACCCAGATATCTACTGTCTACAGGAAACCCACCTCAAAAAAAAGGATGCATACAGACTGAGAGTAAAGGGATGGAAAAAGGTTTTCCAGGCAAATGGAAATGAAAAAAAAGCTGGGGTTGCAATACTTATATCTGACAAATTAGATCTCAAAGTGAAGGACATAACAAGAGATAATGAAGGCCACTTCATAATACTAAAGGGAGAAATCCAACAAGAAGAAATAACTCTGGTAAACATATATGCACCCAATACAGGAGCACCAAGATACATTAAAAAACTCCTGGAAGATATCAAAGGAGAGATGGACAGTAATACAATCATAGTAGGAGACTTCAATACCCCACTATCACCATTGGACAAATCCTCTAAACAAAAAATCAGCAAAGAAACATCAAACCTAAATGACTCACTAGAACAGATGGAATTAATCGACATCTTCAGAACATTTCACCCCAAAGCCACAGAATATACATTCTTCTCAAGTGCACATGGGTCATTTTCAAAGATAGACCATATGTTAGGACATAGGCAAAGTCTCTCCAAATTCAAGAAGATAGAAATCATATCAAGTATCTTCTCAGATCACAGTGGCATAAAACTGGAAATCAACTACAATAAAAACAACCCAAAGAAATCAAACACTTGGAGACTAAACAGCATGTTATTAAACCATGACTGGGTTACCAAAGACATCAAGGAAGAAATAAAAAACATCATGGCAACAAACGACAATGAAAACACAACAATCCAAAATCTATGGGACACAATGAAAGCAGTCCTGAGAGGGAAGTTCATAGCTCTACAAGCCTACTTCAAAAAACAAGAAACAATGGTAATAAATTACCTAACCCAACAACTCAAAGAGTTAGAGAGAGAGCAACAAGATAAGCCCAGTGTAAGCAGAAGGAAAGAAATAATAAAGATCAGAGCAGAGATAAACGACATAGAGACCAAAGAAACAATACAAAAGATCAACAAAACCAAGAGCTGGTTCTTTGAAAGGATAAACAAGATTGATGGACCTCTAGCCAGGCTCACCAAGATGCAAAGAGAGAGGACCCAAATAAACAAAATAAGAAATGAAAGAGGTGAAATAACAACAGACCCCGACGAAATACAAAGGATTGTTACAAAATACTACGAACAACTCTATTCCAACAAACTGGACAACCTAGAGGAAATCTACATATTCCTAGAAAAATACAACCTTCCAAAACTCAATCAGGAAGATTCTAAACAGCTCAACATGCCAGTAACTATGGAAGAAATTGAAGCAGTCATCAAAAAGCTTCCGGCAAACAAAAGCCCGGGGCCAGATGGCTTCACAGGAGAGTTTTATCAAACTTTCAAGGAAGAACTAAAACCTATCCTCCTCAGACTATTCCAAAAAATTCAAGAGGAAGGAACACTTCCAGGCTCCTTCTATGAAGCCAGCATCACCCTAATACCAAAACCAGATAAAGACAACTCAATGAAAGAGAATTACAGGCCAATATCCCTCATGAACATTGATGCCAAAATCCTCAACAAAATTCTAGCAAATCGGCTCCAGCAGTACATCAGAAAGATCATACACCATGACCAAGTAGGATTTATTCCAGGAATGCAAGGATGGTACAATATCCGCAAATCAATAAACGTGATACATCACATAAACAAATTGAGAGATAAAAATCACATAGTCATATCAATAGATGCAGAAAAAGCATTTGACAAAATCCAACACCCTTTCTTGATAAAAACTCTCAACAAGGTGGGAATAGAAGGCTCATACCTCAACATAATAAAAGCTATTTATGATAAACCCACAGCAAACATCATACTCAATGGGCAAAAACTAAAACCATTTCCCCTAAGAACAGGAACAAGACAGGGATGCCCACTCTCACCACTTCTATTTGACATAGTACTGGAAGTATTAGCTATCGCAATTAGGCAAGAAGAAGAAATAAGAGGCATCCAAATTGGAAAAGAAGAAGTGAAGCTGTCCTTATTTGCAGATGACATGATATTGTACATAAAAAACCCAAAAGATTCCATCAAAAAACTAATAGACTTAATAAATGAATTCGGCAATGTAGCGGGATACAAAATTAACGCCAAGAAATCTATGGCTTTTCTATACACCAATAATGAACATACAGAAAGAGAGACTAAAAAAGCAATCCCATTTACCATCGCACCAAAAAAATTAAGATACCTAGGAATAAACTTAACTAAGGAGGTAAAAGACCTATATGCAGAAAGCTACAGGACACTGAAAAAAGAGATAGAGGAAGACGTAAACAGATGGAAGAACATACCATGTTCCTGGATTGGTAGAATCAACATCATTAAAATGTCCATACTACCCAAAGCAATCTACAGATTCAATGCACTCCCCATCAAAATACCAACAGCATATTTCACAGACCTAGAAAGAACTCTCCAAAAATTCATCTGGAATAAAAAAAGACCCCGACTAGCCTCAGCAATCCTCAGAAAGAAGAATAAAGTAGGTGGGATCTCAATACCAGATTTCAAGCTGTATTACAAAGCCACTGTTCTCAAAACAGCCTGGTACTGGCACAAGAACAGACATATTGATCAATGGAACAGAATAGAGAACCCAGATATCGACCCAAACCACTATGCTCAATTAATATTTGACAAAGGAGGCATGAACATACAATGGAGTCAAGACAGTCTCTTCAATAAATGGTGTTGGGAAAACTGGACAGATACATGCAAAAAAATGAAACTAGATCACCAACTTACACCATACACAAAAATAAACTCAAAATGGATACAGGACTTAAACATAAGACGGGAAACCATAAAAATACTAGAGGAATCCACAGGCAACAAAATCTCAGACATATGCCACAAGAACTTCTTCACTGACACTGCCCCTAGGGCAATGGAAGCTAAAGAGAAAATTAACAAATGGGACTACATCAAAATAAAAAGCTTTTTTTACAGCAAAAGAAACCATCAACAAAACAACAAGAAAGCCCACTGCATGGGAAAACATATTTGCAAATGCTATCACTGATAAAGGTTTAATCTCCAACATCTACAGGCAGCTTATGCAACTCAATAAGAGGAAGATAAATGATCCAATAAAAAAATGGGCAACAGACCTAAACAGAATATTTTCAAAAGAAGACAGAAGGAAGGCCAAGAGACACATGAAAACATGTTCAAAGTCACTTATTATCCGAGAGATGCAAATCAAAACAACAATGAGGTACCATCTCACACCTGTCAGAATGGCTATCATCAACAAATCAACAAACAACAAGTGTTGGCGAGGATGCGGAGAAAAAGGAACCCTCGTGCACTGCTGGTGGGAATGCAGACTGGTGCAGCCACTGTGGAGAACAGTATGGAGTTTCCTCAAAAAACTGAAAATGGAACTCCCATTTGACCCAGTAATCCCACTCCTGGGAATATATCCGAAGAAACTAGAAACACCAATCAGAAATGATATATGCACCACTATGTTCATAGCAGCACAATTTACAATAGCTAAGATTTGGAAACAGCCTAGGTGCCCATCAGCGGATGACTGGATCGGAAAACTGTGGTACATCTACACAATGGAATACTATGCTGCCATAAAAAAGAAGGAACTCTCATCATTTGCAGCAACCTGGATGGAATTGGAGAACATTATGCTAAGTGAAATAAGCCAGTCAATGAAAGAAAAATACCACATGATCTCACTCATTTAGGGATAGTAAAGAACATTATAAAGTGGTGAACAAAAAGATAGATACAGAGACAGTAAAGCATCAAACAGACTTTCAAAGTACAGGGGGAAAGTTTGGGAAAGGTGGGGGAGTTATGAAATCAAACGAAGGACTTGTATGCATGCATATAAGCATAAACAATGGACGCAAAACTCTGGGGGGGGAGGGCATGTGTGGGTGTGGGGTGGGGGGGGTAATAGTAAGATATGTACACATATAATACCTCAATAAAAATATTAAAAAAAAAAAAAAAAAAGAGGTGACCAGGCTGGCTGGGGGGGGGGGGGCAGTTAGGGGTGACCAAACCGGCGGGGGGGGGGGCAATTGGGCACAATTAGGCTGGAAGGGGGGGCAGTGAGGGGTGACTAGGCTGGCAGGGGGGGCATTTGGGGTGACCAGGCCAGCATGGGGGGCAGTTGGGAGTGACCAGGCCTGCAGGGAAAGGCAATTAGGGGTGACCAGGCTGGCAAGGGAGGGCAGTTAGGGGCAACTGAGCCAGCAGGGGAGGGCAGTTGGGGGTGACCAGGCCTGCTGGGGAGGACCATTAGAGGTGACCAGGCCAGCAGGGGAGGGCAGTTAGGGGTGACCAGGCCAGCAGGGGAGGGCAGTTAGGGGTGACCAGACTGGTGGGGGCGCGGGCAATTGGGCGCAATTAGGCTGGCTGGGGGGGCAGTGAGGGGTGACTAGGCCAGCAGGGGGGCGGCAGTTGGGGGCGACCAGGCCGGCAGGAGAAGGTAATTAGGGGTGACCAGGCTGGCAAGGGAGGGCAGTTAGGGGCGACTGGGCCAGCAGGGGAGCAGTTAGGCATCGATCAGGCTGGCAGGGGAGTGGTTAGGGGGTGGTCAGGCTGGGAGGCAGAATCTGTTAGGGGTAATCAGGCAGGCAGGCAGGCAAGCGGTTGGGACCCAGCAGTGCTGGATTGTGAGAGGGATCGGGCCTAAACGGGCAGTCGAACATCCCTCAAGGGGTCCCAGATTGGAGAGGGTGCAGGCTGGGCTGAGGAACATACACCCCCATGCATGAATTTCATGCACCGGGCCTCTAGTAATTTAGATAATAGTTTTACATTTATGCTCTGCCACTCCCTACTCAGACTAAATTTCTGGGAGTGGTATACCTGGGTCATTAGTTAGGCTATTTTTATCAGTTAGAGTTATCAATTTAGAATTTTTACTTTGTGCTTATTAAAAAATCTCACTTAAATTTATTTAGGTGCAAATCTCCTGTGAATACATAAAAATATAAAATAAATCAATTAACTTAATTATAGGAGTTTTTTATATTTAGTGTAGAACTCGTATGAGTCCCTTTTCAAATCAGCATTGTTTGTGTTGCTGGTTCTTCACTCTATGTGATTCTTTTATGAGACAGTATTTAAAAACAAGTGCTTCACTGTTGCCTCCAGGATTTCCTTCCAAGCTACTGAGACCCCATCTGCACTTTTTAAAATATTTTTAATCGACTTTTAGAGAGAGGGGAGGGGAGAGGGATAGAGATAGAAACATTGATGGGAAAGCAAGAGATCGATGGGCTGCCTCCTGCATGCCCTCTACCAGGGATCAAGTCCGAAACCCTGGCTTGTGCCCTAACCTGGAATCCAATGGGCAACCACAACTGCAACCTTTCAGTGCACAGGATGCTGCCCAACCAACTGAGCCACACCAGTCAGGGCTATCTGCACTCTTTTGATGGTGATACTTTCTCCATCTTATTTGGGGGGTTCGTGTACATACAAGCAACAACAAACACATCACAAAACTGCAAGATGGCCAACAGCCATCATTGACTGTCAAAAGTATGCTGACTTAAGATACATGAAAATGTGGGGGACGGGGGGAGGTATCTTAGGATCAATGAAATATGTTTACTCACTCCTACTGTGAATTCTACCTTCTTCAAATAGCATTTTCTTAAACTACATTCCCATCATCCCTTGGAGGCCAGTGACCTAGTCTTCATCAATAAGATGCAGCCATGGAAGGTTTTGATTTGGAAGTGACATGGGAAAAGGGAAACAGCTGAGCAGAAGTCATCACTTTTGCTGGCATGGATAGCAGCACAGGAAGTGTTTCTGAGGTTAATCAGACCAATTAAGTAGCATTATTTCTGAGAGTTTTGCCTAGGCCTGCTTCTATAATCTTTGTACCAATTCTGCAGGGGACAAATTCCTTTCTACTCCAGCTAGATAGAGTTGCCCACCTGAGATCTTTTCTTTCCTTCTTCCTTGTTAACAAACCTTGATTTTGTTGGGACAGCAATGTGTATGCCAGCTAAAAAGCTACTTTTCCTAGGCTCCCTCAAAGAAGGATAACCACATGAGTAAATGTTGACCAGTGAAGTAGAAGTTGGTACATAGAGCTTTTAAGAAAATTCCTCAGGAAGCAAGGTGATTTCACCATGTCCCATAAGGTAATGTCCCACAGCTAGGGTGGTGTGTGTCAGCTTGTCAAAGCTGCAGTTTTATTTTATTACTAGGGTCCCAGTGCACTAATTTGTGCACCTTGAAAGGACCTGTGAGCTGCGAGGCTGCAGTGGGTCTCAGACCATCCTCCGTGCCCCCGCCTGGTCACTCCCGCCATGGCACCCCAGTCCCCTGTCTGCCAGCAGCCCTGCTCCCACCGCCGCCACTCCCATATGCAGAGCGATTGGGGCTGGCACCAGCAGCAGGTGCGAGTGGGGGCAGAACCATCAGTGGGTGCGAGTTGCAACTGCTGCCCTGCTCACCCTTCTGTAGCAGGGAAAGGTGGAGAAGCACTCAGGGGCGATTAAGGCCGGCAGCCGCTGCTTGCACCTGCTGATGGTACCAAGCGATTGGGACTGACGCCGGGCGCCAGCAGCAGGTGTGAGCACCAGGCAGGACCGAGGCATGTGGGAGCAAAGAATTATCAGTAACCACCAGAGCCTCACCCCAACGACAGCGACCAGCACCCTGCCTTGGTCTGGTACTCCCACTCACCTGCTCCACCATCCCACCACAGCCAACACCCGCCATGGTCCGTGCTCTGCTGCCTGCTGCCAATGCCCGCCATGTTCCACGCACACCCTCTGGTGGTCAGTGTACATCATAGAGACCAGTTGTTCGGTTGTTCGGCCATTCAGTCTATTTGCATATTAGGGTTTTATATGTAGAGATTGTTAAGTGTAATCATAGGGCACATATTTACGATACATACTCATATTGGCAAAATCAAAATCACACCCTGAAATGCATTTGAATTATGATAAGTCAACTAAGATATGAATCCTTAGTTCTCATTCTGTATACTGATAAATCCCCCAGGAGATGAAAAAAGCTATTTCAGCTTTGTGCACAGGTTTGTACATAGTATCATTTTACCTGAACCCCATTCAGAATGCATAAATAGTCACTAGGTAAAAATAGGACAGATGCTTCTGTAGATAATGTTAGTGCAGGAAATATTTGACAAACCAGAACCTGAGTCTATTGTCTTGCCTTTATTGCAGATACTTTTTTATTATTGACATTATTAGAGATGTCCTCCACTTTCCCCTCTTTGTCCCTCTCCACCCAAATATCCCCCACCCCAGGCCTTCACCTCACTATTGTCTGTGTCCATGATATATATATATATATTCCTTGGTTAATCTATTCCCTTCCCCCTTGATTTGGATTTTATTTGTATTTGAAAGGTTTGCCACTGAATTATAATTATGTCCATCTTACAAGGGGAGTTTCATGTAAGTATAAAGCTTGTATATATAACTCAACAAATGCTAAATTTCCTTACATTCTTATTCATACCCTCAGAAGTTGATTTTGTCTTTCATCCTTCTTCTATTTCTTAGTGTTTTAAATTAGAATAATCCTAATTCGTGAAACTTTTAATTATTATGATAAATTTTGTTGCATTTTAAGTGCTCTTTGGATAACCTTAGTTGTAACATACCACTGCCTATTCCGCACTAGATATATCTTTTTTAAAATTGTTTATTGTTTAAAGTATTACATATAGTATTACATATGTCTCCTTTTTCTCGCCATTGACCTCTCCCCAGCCACCCCCCACCCTCACCCCCCTAGTGTCTGTGTCCATTGGTTATGCTTATATGCATGCATACAAGTCCTTTGGTTGATCTCTTTACGCCCCCCACCCCCACCTTCCCTTGAAGTTTGATGGTCTGTTCAATGCTTCTCTGACTCTGGATTTATTTTTGTTCATCAGTTTATGTTGTTCATTATATTCCACAAATGAGTGAGATCATGTGATATTTATCTTTCTCCGACTGGCTTATTTCGCTTAGCATAATGTTCTCCAGGTCCATTTGCTGTTGTGAATAGTACGAGTTCTTCCTTTTCTACAGCAGCATGGTAACCCATTGTGTAGATGTACCACTATTTTTTTAATCCACTCATCTGCTGATGGGCATTTAGGCTGTTTCCAAATCTTCGTTATAGTAAATTGTGCTGCTATGAACATAGGAGTGCATATATCCTTTCTGATTGGTGTTTCTGATTTCTTGGGATATATTCCTAGAAGTGGGATTACGGGGTCAAATGGGAGTTCCATTTTTAATTTTTTTAGGAAACTCCATACTGTTCTCCACAGTGGCTGCACCGGTCTGCATTCCCAGCAGCAGTGCACCAGAGTTCCTTTTTCTCCGCTACCTCACCAGCACTTGTCATTTGTCGATTTGTTGATAGCCATTCTGACAGGTGTGAGATGGTACCTCCTTGTCATTTTGAGTTGCATCTCTCGAATGATTAGTGACTTTGAACATGTTTTCATATGTCTCTCGGCATTCTGTATGTCCACTTTCAATAAGTGTCTGTTTAGGTTCTTTGCCCATTTTTTATTGGATTGTTTATCTTCCTTTTGTTAATATGTATGAGTTCCCTATAAATTTTGGAGATTAGTCCCTTATAGAGTATAATATTGGCAAATATGTTATCCCATACAATGGGCTTTCTTATTGTTTTGTTAATGGTTTCTTTTGCTGTGCAGAAGATTTTATTTTGATATAGTCCCATTTGTTTATTTTCTCCTTAGTTTCCATAGCCCTAGTAACTGTATCGATAAAGATATTGCTACGACATATGTCTGATATTTTGCTGCCTATGTAGTCTTCTAAGATTTTTATGGTTTCCCATCTTATGTTTAAGTCCTTTATCCATTTTGAGTTTATTTTTGTGAATGGTGTAAGCTGGTGATCCAGTTTCATTTTTTGCATGTATCTGTCCAATTTTCCCAACACCATTTATTGAAGAGACTGCCTTGACTCCATTGTATGTTCTTGCCTCCTTTGTCAAATATTAATTGAGTATAATGGCTTGGGTCGATTTCTGGGGTCTCTGTTCTGCTACATTTGTCAATATGTCTATGCTTGTGTTAGTACCAGACAGTTTTGAGAACAGTGGCTTTGTAATATAGCTTGATATCTGGTATTGTGATCCCTCCAACTTTGTTCTTCTTCCTCATGATTGCTGTGGCTATTCGGGGTCTTCTTTTATTCCAGATGAATTTTTGGAGAGTTCCTTCTAGGTCTGTGAAATATGCTATTAGTATTTTAATGGGGATTACATTAAATCTATAGATTGCTTTGGGTAATATGGACATTTTAATTATGTTGATTCTAGCAATCCATGAATACGGTATGTTCTTCCATTTGTTTATGTCTTCCTCTACCTCATTTTTCAATGTCCTGTAGTTTTCTGAGTATAGGTCTTTTATCTCCTTAGGTATCTTAATTTTTTGGTGCAATGGTAAATGGGATTGCTTTTTAGTTCATTACTGGGGTATAAAAAAGCCATAGATTTCTGGGTGTTAATTTTATATTCTGCTACATTGCCGAATTCATTTATTAATTCTAGTAGTTTTTTTTTGGAGTCTTTAGAGTTTTCTATGTACACTATCATGTCATCTGTGAATAATGACAGTTTTACTTCTTCTTTTCCAATTTGGATGCCTTTCATTTCTTCTTCTTGTCTAATGGCTATGGCTAGCACTTCCAGTACTATATCAAACAGGAGTGGTAACAGTGGGCATCCCAGTCTTGTTCCTATTCTTAAGGGAAATGGTTTTAGTTTTTGCCTATTGAGTATGATGTTGGCTGTAGGTTTGTCATATAAGGCTTTTATTATATTGAGGTATGATCCCTCTATTGCCACTTTGCTGAGAGTTTTTATCAAGAAAAGGTGTTGGATTTTCTCAAATGCTTTTTCTGCATCAATAGGTATGACTATGTGATTTTTATCTCTCAATTTGTTTATATGATGTATCACATTTATTGATTTGAGGATATTGTACTATCCTTGCATCCCCCGAATAAATCCCTCTTGGTCATGGTGTATGATCTTTCTAATGTAATGTTGGATCTGATTTGCTAGGATTTTGTTGAGGATTTTAGCATGTAGGTTCATCAGAGATATTGGCCTGTAATTCTCTTTCTTTGTGTTGTCTTTATCTTGTTTTGGTATTAGGGTGATGCTGGCTTCATAGAAAGAGCTTGGAAGTGTTCCTTCCTCTTGAATTTTTTGGAATAGTATGAGGAGGATAGGTTTCAGTTCTTCTTTGAATGTTTGGTAAAAGTCCCCTGTGAAGCCATCTGGTCCAGGGCTTTTGTTTGCTGGAGGTTTTTTGATTACTGCTTCAATTTCCTTCATAGTTATTGGCCTATTCAAATTTTTTTATTCTTCCTTATTGAGTTTTGGAAGGTCATATTTTTCTAGGAATATATCCATTTCTTCTAGGTTGACCAGTTTGTTGGAATAGAGTTGTTCATAGTATTTTTTTTTTTTTACAATCCTTTGTATTTCTGTTTGGTCTGTTGTTATTTTACCTCTTTCATTTCAGAGTTTGTTTATTTGGGTCCTCTCTCTTTGCTTCTCGGTGAGCCTGGCTAGAGGTTCATCAATCTTGTTTATCCTTTCAAAGAACCAGCTCTTAGTTTTATTGATCTTTTGTATTATTTTATTGGAATCTATGTCATTTATTTCTGCTCTGATCTTTATTATTTCCTATCTTCTGTTCTTGTTGCGCTCTTTCTAATACTTTAAGCTGCAGAGTTAGATAATCTATTACCATTTTTCTTAGGTGTTTTTGTTTTTTTGTTTCTTTGTTTGTTTGTTTGTGGAAAGCCTGTAGAGCTATGAACTTCCCTCTCAGGACTGCTATCACTGTGTCCCATAGATTTTGCATTGCTGTGTTTTCGTTGTCATTTGTTTTCAGGATGTTTTTTATTTCTTTTTTGATCTCTTTGGTAAACCAGTCATTGTTTAAGAACATGCTATTAGCCTCCAAGTGTTTGAATTTTTTTATTTTTTTTGTAGTTTATTTCTAATAGTATGCCATTGTGATCTGAGAAGATGCTTGATATTATTTCAGTCTTCTTGAATTTGAAGAGACTTTGCCTGTGTCCCAATATGTGGTCTATCTTTGAAAATGTCCCATGTGCACTTGAGAAGAATGTATATTCTGTAGCTTTGGGGTGAAATGCTCTGAAGATGTCAATTAAGACCATCTGATCTAGTAAGTCATTTAGGATTGCTGTTTCTTTGTTGATTTTTTGTCTGGAGGATTTATCCAGTGATGTCAATGGGGTATTAAAATCCCCTACTATGATTGTATTGCTGTTTATCTCTCCTTTGATATCTTCCAGAAGTTTGTTTATATATTTGGGTGCCCCTGCATTGAGTGAATATATGTTTACCAGAGTTATATCCTCTTGTTGTATCGATTCCTTTCTAATTATGAAATGGCCTTCCTTATCTTTAGTTATAGCCTTCACTTTGAGATCTATTCTGTCAGATATAAGTATTGCTACTCCAGCTTTTTTTCATTTCCATTTGCCTGAAAAATATATTTCCATCCTTTCACTTTCAGTCTGTGTGAGTCCCTTGTTCTGAGGTGGATCTCTTGTAGGCAACACATATATGGGTCATGTTTTCTTATCCATTCAGCCACTCTATGTCTTTTAATTGGAGCATTTAGTCTGTTTACATTTAAGGTTATTATTGATAGGTACTTGTTTGTAGCTATTTTTATTCTTTACGCCTGTGTTCCTTCTTTGCTTCCTATTTCCTCTTTTTACACCAGCCCCTTTAGCATTTCTTACATTGCTGGCTTGGTAGTGATAAACTCCCTTCACCTTTTTTTTTTCTGCAAAGCTCCTGATTTCCCCTTTAATTTTGAATGATAACCTTGCTGGATAGAGTAGTCTTGGATTCAGCTTTGCATCACTTTTTAAACTTGCTTTGCATCACTTTGTAAACTTCATTCCATTCCCTTCTGGCCTGATGTGTTTCTGTTGAGAAATCATTTGATAATCTGATGGGGGATCCTTTGGAAAAAACAAACAAACCCAGAGTTACCTTTGTAGGTAACTCTCTGTGTCTCTCTTGCAGCCTTTAAGATTCTCTCTTTGTCATTAACGTTTGCCATTGTAATTATGGCATGTCTTGGTGTAAGTCTTTTTGGGTTCATCTTGTTTGGGACTCCCTGTGCTTGTGTGACTTTTTTCTTTTCCAAATCAGGGAAGTTTTCTGTCATTATTTCTTCAAATGGGTTTTCTAATCCTTTCTCCTCATCTTGTCCTTCTGCCACCCCTATTATATGTATGTTATTTCATTTCATGTTGTCCCAAACCTCCCTTAGGCTCTCCTGCTGCTTTCTAATTTTCCCCCAATTGTTGTTCAGATTGGGTGTGTTTTTCTGCCTTATCTTCTAACTCACTAATTCGGTCCTCTGCTTCTTCTAGTCTACTGTTGAAACCTTCCATTGTGGTTTTTTTTTAGCTATATCATTTTTATTTTCTCTTGATTCTTACATAAGTTGTTGATTTTCTCATCCATCCAGTTTATGAACTGTATGACCTTTACTCTGAATTCTTTTTCTGACATATTTCATGCCTCTATTTCATTTAGTCCCTTTTCTGGTGATTCCTCCTTTTCTTTCCTCAGGGGGTTGTTTCTTAGTCTCCCCATTTTTGCTGTCTATTTCTAGCCCTGGGCTCCTTGCTTAGGGTTTGAGAGGTTGAAGACCCTATCAGGGCAATGGCCCGGAAATCGTTAGACCAGTCTCACGTATTTATTGTCTCTGTTCTGAGTTGTATCCCCTTCTCCCATGGATCTGGTCCTTCAGTTGTCTGCTTTAGATGCTCGGGGTGGTGGGAGCACATGCACAGTTCCTCTGGTGTGTGACTCCCTGTGAGGACCCCAAGCCCTCTGGCATGCAATTTGCTGTGTGGCCTCAGCATCTTTGGCAGGATGTCACCCTAGGTCCCTCTGGCAGCACACTTGCAGCACAGTCCTGTGGTCCCTGGCTGGGCACACCAGCTTGCTCTGGGTGACCCTGGCAGTGCTCTCCTGTGGCCTGGAGTGAGGTATGTGCTGGGTTGCTCCTCTCCTGAAGGACTGTCCCAGGGGCCAGGGAGAAGCAGGTGAGGGTTGCTCTGGGTCACACAGTCAGAGCTCCCTTGTAGCCTGAGTGGGACACATGCTGGGTTACTCCAGGTTGCCCCGGCAGCAAGACCCTGGGCTCAAGGTGGAGTGGGTGCGGGTTGCTCTGGGTTGCACAGTCCTAGCTTTCTTATAGCCCAGAGTGAGACACACTCTGGGTTGCTCCAATTCGCTCCTCCTCAGTGTGGAGCAGGGGCAGGTTGCCCTGGGTCACTCAGTCCAAGTTCTTCTGTTGCCCAGAGTGAGGTGTGTGTTGGGTTTCTTTAGATAGCACCTGCAGGACTGTCCTGGGAGCCAGGGTGGAGCAGGCCCAGGTTGCTCTGGGTTGCACAGTCAGAACTTCCCTGTGGCCCTGAGTGAGGTGTGCAGTGGGTTGCTCCAAGTCACCCCAGCAGGGCTGTCCAGGGGCCAGGGTGAAACAGGCACCAGTTGCTCTGGGTCACACAGTCCATGTTCTCCAGGAGTGGGGCATGCTCTGGGTTGCTCTGGCTTGCCCTGGCAGCAGATCCTAGGGCTTGGGGTGGAGCAGGCGCCAAGTGAATCTGGGTCAGGCTAGCAGCACGGTTCTAGGATCTGGGGTGGGGTGGGACACAGAGTTCCCCCTGGCTTTCACTCACTTTGGGGTCTTGGAGCCAGATCCTAAGACTCTGGTTCATGGCAGGCTGGTGAGGAGGCCTGGTGCAGGAGCTCACTCTGGTGGTGCACACTCCCTGTAGATGTCTGGGAGCCTGCTGGGAGGTACTGCACCACTCACTGCCAGGGCACGGTGGTGGTTCCAAGAAGGTTATGGCTGGCAAGTGGCATTCTCTAGGTGTCCTCTCAATATATCATTTTTTAACATTATATTCTGCTGAACCTAGCAGTGAAATCTGAGTATCATCTTCCCCACCTAAAAGTGCCTAAATGCTTTATACAAACACTAGGGGCCCAGTGTACAAATTTGTGCACCTTGAAAGGAACTGTGGGCCGCGAGGCTGCAGTGGGCACAGGGGCGAGTCTCAGCCCATCCTCCACACCCACGCCTGGCCCCTCCCACTGCGGCCCCTGGTCCCCTGTCTGCCAGGAGCCCCACTCCCGCTGCCACCACTCCCACGTGCTGACAGACCGGCCCTGCTCACACCCACTGAAGGCATGGAGTGATTGGGGCCGGTGCCAGCAGTGGGCATGAATTGAGGCTGCTGCCCTGATTGACCCTTGGGAGCAGGGGGAGGTGGAGAAGCCCTCAGGGATGATCAGGGCCAGCAGCTGCCGCTCACACTCCCTGATGGCACCGAGCAATTGGGACCAGCACCGGGCACCAGCAGCGGGTGCAAGTGGCGGCTCTGGCGCTGGCTGCAGGTGCAAGCAGGGCTGACGCTGGCAGTGGGTGCAAGCGGTGGATCCAGCTCTGGCAGTGGGTGCAAGCAAGGCCGGCACCAGCAGCAGGTGCAAGTGCCTGGCGGGACCGCAGCTCATGGGAGCAAAGAATTTTCAGTAACCACCAGAGGTGGGGGTGGGGGTGAGGCACAGAGGCTCACCCCGATGACAGCGACTGTTGCCCCACCTTGGTCTGGTGCCCCTGCTCACCTGCTCCACCATCCCGCCATGGCCAACGCCCAACATGGTCCACGCATGCCCCCTGGTGGTCAGCACACATCATAGCGACCAGTTGTTCAGTTGTTCCAGTTGTTCTGCGGTTCAGTCTATTTGCATATTAGCCTTTTATTATATAGGATATTTTATAACAAATAAACATGGCAGGAGAGTTTAATCAATTGACCAATTTCCTTTTGCCCTTACCTTCTCTTCCTCTCTACTGCTTTAAAGGAAGATATGAAGACTGGAGCTCAGGCAGCTGTCTTGCGAGGCTAAATAACTATTCTAACATTGCATTAGCAGAAAATAAAAGGAGTCTGACTTTCAGAAAAACATCATGAAGATATCATCTGATCCTTTGATTGCTCATCTTCAGACTTTTAGATAGATGAGAAAAAAATTTTAACCTAATTTTTTAAGGCACTGTTTTTGAAGTCTCAGTTACTGGAGCTAAGTTCATATTCTACTTGATTTAGAATTTATTACCTCAAGTTGGAGCTGCAAGTTATAGAATCTAGGATTTTATGATTGGCTGAATAAAGAGGGTTGGGCTTGGAACCAATAATGGTAAAGCCATGACAGACTGGAATGTTTTTAACATTATTTACGTAGTGGTGAAACACTTGGTCAAATTGTTACCTGTGGTACTTTAGAAAGTGGACTCTGTGCCAAACAAAGTGTAGATTAGGGCAGTTAGGTTGCATATGATTTTTCAATATTTCTATACTAGAGACCCAGTGCATGAAATTCGTGCACTCAGGGAGGTGGTCCCTCAGCCCAGCCTGCACCCTCTTATAGTCTGGGAGCTCTCAGGGGATGTCTGACTGATGGCTTAGGCCCACACCCCGCAGTGAGACATCTTTAGTGCTGCTGCGGAGGCAGAAGAGTCTCCCACCACTGCCACTGCACTCACCAGCCGTGAGCCCGGCTTCTGGCTGAGCGGTGCTCCCCCTGTGGGAGCACATTAACCACCAGGGGGCAGCTCCTGCATTGAGTGTCTACCCCCAGGTGGTCAGTGTGTGTCATAGCGACTGGTCGTTTTGCCATTCAGTCAATTTGCATATTAGCCTTTTATTATATAGAATAAAGGAGTGTATAATTCAGGAGGATACAGGGATAGAGATAGAGATGAGGAAGAGATAGAGACAGAGGGAGAAATGAAAGGAAGCTGTCCTCATCCCCACAGCTGCCCACTGTAGCCCTTATGCAGCCATCTCAGGTATTCCAAGGCTAGAAAACATTTTCAGATAAGCAAAACTGAAGGAGTTCATTACCACTGGACCTGCTCTACAGATGTGCTAAAGTTAGTCTTTCAAGTTGAAAAAATGGATGATAAATAGCAAAATGAAGCCATGTGAAAATATGGGATTTTCTGATAAAGGAAAATAGGTGGACAAATATAATAACATGTACTATGGTAATTTTTGTACATAGAATTAAATGACAAAACCATGAAAATAACTATAAACCTATGTAAATGGTTATACAACATATAAAGATGTACAATATCAAAAACAAAGGGGTGGAGCTGTAAAGAAGTAGAGTTTTTGTATGTAACATATAAGTTGTTTTTATCAATTTAAAATAGAATGTTATAACTTTAAGATGCTTTATGTCATGTCAGTGGCAACAATTAGGTGGATAGCTATAGAATATACACAAAAGGAAATGAGAAGTGAATCAAAGAATATCATTATAATAAAAAAATCAACAAAACACAAAGGAAGACAATAAAAGGAAAGGAGGGACAAAAACGCTACAAGACATATGGAAAACAATTAACAAAATGGCAATAGTAAGTCCTTTCCTATTAATAATTACTTCAAATGCAAATGAATTAAACTCCCTAATCATAAGACATGAATTTGCTACATGGATAAAAATAAAATAAGATCCAATTATATGTTGTCTACAATAAACTCCCTTTATATGTAAGGACACACATAGGCTGAAAATTTTTTAAAAACTGGAAACAGATATTCCAAGCAAATTGAACCAAAAGAGAGCAGGAATGCCTATACTAATATCAGACAAAATGGACTTTAGATAAAAAACAGTAACAAGAGATGCTTCCAAATCTTGGCTATTGTAAATAATGCTGCAATGAACACAGGGGTGCATATATTCTTTCGAATTAGAGTTCCAGGTTTCTTTGGGTAAATTCCCAGAAGTGGAATTGCTGGGACATAAGGCAGTTCCACTTTTAATTTTTTGAGATAACTCCAAACTGTTTTCCACAGTGGCTGCACCAATCTGCCTTCCCACCAACAGTGCACAAGAGTCACCTTTTTTCCACATCCTCACCAGTACTTGTTTGTTAATTTATTGATGATAGCCATTCTGACAGGTGTAAGGTGATATCTCATTGTGGTTTTAATTTGTATCTCTCTGATGACTAGTGACATTAATCATCTTTTCATGTCTATTGCCCACCTGTTTGTCACCCTTGGAGAAGTGTCTATTCAGGTCTTTTGCCCATATCAGTAGATGAGTGGATAAAAAAGCTGTGGTACATTCACAAAATGAAATACTACTCTGCTGTAAAAAGGAAGAAAATTTTACCCTTTATGACAGCATGATGGACATGGAGAACAATATGCTAAGTGAAATAAGCCAGTCAGAGAAAGACCAGTACCATATGATTTCAATGAACATACTGAACTACCAAGCAAAATAGAGACAGGCTCATAGATAGACAGCAGGCAGACAGCTTCGCAGGGAAGTGGGGTGGAGGGATTGGACAACAGTGTGAGATTGCGGGGGGGAGGTAGGTGGAAGAGGGCATAAGGGGAATAAATGGTGATAGGAAAAAATAAAATAAATTTTTAAAAAAGAATATTTTAATAAACAGTAACAAGAGACCAAAAACATTATATAATGTTAAAAGGGTCAATTCACCAAGAAAATATAACAATTATAAATATTTATGCACTAAACTTTGGAGCTTCTAAATATCAGGCAAACTTTGACATAATAGAAGGGAGAAATACACTACAACACAATTGTAGGAGACTTCAATATCTCACTTTTAATAATGCATAAAACAAACAGAAAATCAATAAGGAAATAGAAGACCTGACAATGCTATATGAAACATTCTCTAGGATAGACTACATGTTAGGCCACAAAACAATTCCTAACAAATTCAAGAAAACTAATATCATACAAAATATATTTTCTGATCACAGTGGAACAAAACCAGAAAGCAATTGCACAAAGGAAACTGAAAAATCCAGTTATGTAGTAATTTAACAACACAAGCTTAAACAGCAAATGGAATAAAAAAAAGTCATAGGAAAAATTAGAAAATACCTTGAGACAGAAGAAAATGAAAACACAACATACCACAACTTACGGGGTACAGTGAAAGGAATTCTAAGAGAGAGTTTGTAATTATAAATGCATATATTAAAAAATAAAAAATATGTCAAATCAACAATACAACAGTATCACCTCAAGGAACTAGAAAAAGTACAAACTAAACCCAAAGCTAGTAAAAGGAAAGAAATAATAAAGATTAAAGCAGAGGGAAAAAAAAAGAGATGTAAAATAGAAAGAAAAGAAAAAAAAACAGGAAAAAAATCAACACACCTAAGATTTGTTTTTTAAAAGATCAACAAAATTGACAAATACTTAGCTAGATTAACTAAGAAAAAAGATAAGACTCAAATCAGAAATGAAAAAGGGCACATTACAACCAATGCCACAGAAATAAAAATAAAAAAGGACTGTAAGAGAATACTATGAACAATTATATGCCAAGAAATTAGATAACCTAGAAGAAATGGATAAATTCCTAGAAATGCACAACCTACCAAGAAGAAAGAGAAAGCCCAACAGACCAATACAAAATAAGGATATTGAATCAGTAATCAAACACCTCCCAATAACAACAACAAAAAGACCAGGGACAAATAGCTTCACTGGCAATTTTACCAAACATGTAAAGAAGAAGTAATGCCAATTTTTCTCAAACTTCTCCAAAAAATTGAAGAGAAGGGAATACTTTCAAACTCATTTTATGAGGCCAACATTAGCATGATGCCAAAGCTAGAGAAAGACACCATAAGAAAAAGTACAGGCTAGTTTCCCAGATGAATATAGATGCAAAAATCCTCGACAAAATACCAGCAAAATAAATTCAACAGTGCATTAAAGAGATTATACGCCATGGCCATGTTGAATTTCTTGAAAATCAATCGATGTGATACAGTACATTAACAGAATGAAGGATAAATATCACATGATCATCTTAATCAATGCATAAAAATCATTTGAAAATTTTAGCACCCTTTCATGATAAAAAGCACTGAACAAACCAGGAACAGAAGGAAATTACCCCAACAGAATAAAGGCTATATATGAAAAGCCCACGGCTAACATTATACTCAATGGTGAAAAACTGAAAACTTTTCTTCAAAGAAACAAGGCAAGGGCTGCCCACTCTCACCACTTCTATTCAACATAGTTCTTAGCCAGAGCAGTTAGGCAAGAAAAATAAATAAAAGGTGTCCAAATCAGAAAGAAATAAAATTAGCTCTGCTTACAGATGGCATAATCTTATATGTAGAAAACCCTAAAGATTACACTTGCACACACATGCACACACACAACCTGTTAGAACTAATAAACAAATTCAAGAAAGTTATAGGACACAAAATCAACAAACAAATCAGTTGCATTTCTATACACTAACAATGAACAATTTGAAAAGGAAATTAAGAAAATTCCAGTTACAATAGCATCAAGAAAATAAAATACTTAGGAATAAACATAAGCAAGGAGTTGAAAGTCTTGTACACTGAAAACTACAAAACATTGATGAAAGAAATTAAAGATGACACAAATAAATGCAAAGTCACCTGTATACACAAATTGGAAGAATTAATATTGTTTAAAGGTCCATACTACCTGTAATGTAGTTTCATGTGTCAAATTGACTGGGCCCCAGAGTGCCTAGATATTTGGTAAAAACAGTCTGGATTGGGTGGCCTGGATGGCATGAAATAGCTAACCTTAAATATCCTAACCCCCACCTCACCCAATATTCATTTTCAGCCCAATGGGCTGGACTCTTATTTTCAGCTAATATACAATGAGGAAGGAAGTTTTGCCATGAGACCAAAACAAGTCATACCAGATGAAGGGACTTCATTAACTTCCTTAACAAAACAAAATAAAAACAAAAACATTACTCAGGGCGTTTCTGTGAGGGTGTCTTGATGATATTAACATTTAAATCAACAAACTGAGTAAAACAGATAGCCCTCCTTAATGTGGGTGAGCCTCATTCAATTAGTTGAAAACCTGAATAGTGCAAAAAGATTGAACTTTCCTGCAGTAAGAGAAAATTACTCCTGGACTTGGACTTCAGCTTCTTTTTCTACCTTCAGATTCAACTGAAATATTGGCTCCCTTGATTTTTAAGCTTTCTAACTTGGACTAAAACTAAATCATTGGCTCTCTTGGGTCTCAAGCTTGCCAACTCACCCTTCAACTCTTGGGACTTACCAGCGTCCATGACTACATGAGCAATTCATTATCATAAATCATATATAGGGTGTCCCAAAAATGTATACATATACTTTGAATAATTATAATGCAGTGTTTATTGAAATACATTTCATTTTCAAAATTGAGCTATCAACTGTTAAAGTGTGTATACATATTTTGGCACACCCTGTATATGTATTCACACACTTTCTATTGGTTCTATTTCTCTGGAGAACCTTAACTAATACACTATCAAAAATGGTCTACAGATTCAATAAAATCCCTATCAAAATGCCAATGGCATTTTTCACAGAAATAGAAAATTTTATCCTAAAATTTATATGAAATCTCAAGAAATCTTTCTGAAATATGTATTTTTTTAATATATTTGTATTGATTTCAGAGAGGAAGGGAGAAGGGAGAGGTAGAAACATTAATGATGAAAGAGAATCCTTGATTGGCTGCCTCTTGCACGCCCCCTACTGGGGATTGAGCCCAAAACCTGGGCATGTGCCCAGACTGGAATCAAACCTGGGACCCTTCAGTCCACAGGCCGATGCTCTATCCACTGAGCCACACCAGCCAGGGCAATAAAGACTTTCTTGGAGGGTTCTTGAGGAGGTCCTGGCAGATTTAGGGGGGTATGTGGCTCAGGGATCATTTTCCCTTGCACACCCTGAAATCACCATTGTTCCTGAGCCCTCCCTCCACGTGACCAAATCTTGGTCTGTTTTGGCCTCACCACGATGACTCTCTGAGACTCTACCCCATCACAAAGGTCCACAGGCCCCCAACAGGTGGCGGCTGGCCTTGGTGTAACTTGTGAATTTTGCTGAGTGGCCTCAGACCCAGCATGGCATCAAGTTTGAATCTGTGTCAACCTGGTGAACACCACTCAACCATGCCTGGTGACTCACTGAAAACCTACCTCACATAACTCAAGTACCTCCAGAGGCTCCATCAGTGATTGAGCCTCACAGGCGGCCGGCAGGTGGAGGCAGATCTCAGGGTGCCTTGGGCCTTTTGCTCACCTGCTCCCAGGCACGATGCTTGTGGGAGCCAGCCTTGATATGCTGGTTTGCACCTCTCACACGCACCCAGGCTCAGCACAGGCAGCCACAAACTGTGATCACTTTGTAGCTCCAAACGGGTCTAGCCCAGAGCTGGTCACAGGCAGTACCTGACATTGACCTATGAAAAGCTTCAGACAACATCAGAGCATGACCCAATTAGCTCCACAAGTGGGGCAACCAAAGGTAAATCTCAGCAAACACCAGACACTGCTGGGGAAAATTCACTTCATGGGGTCAGTCCCCAAACAACAGCTTGTACACTGTGGTAGGGGTCAGCCCTCATAATCAAACTGACCCACGGATGGGCCAATAGCAATCAAGACTCAACTGCAAAGGAGGAAACACATAACGCACACAAGGGCCATTCCTGGAGCACCTAGCTCAGGTGAACAAAGGGAACAGACTGCACCACTAAGCTCCACAAGAAACCTACTACATAAAACCACCATTCCAAGACTGGGAGACATAGAAGATCTATGTAATATATAGAAACAAACACAAAGAGGCAGCCAAAATGGGGATAAAAGAAACATGCCACAAATGAAATAACAGGAGAAATTCCCCCCAAAAAAAGAACTAAATAAAATGGAAACAAGCAACCTACCAGATACAGAGTTCAAAACAATGGTGATAAGGATGCTCAAGGAACTTAGGGGAAGAATGGATGAACTCAGTGAGAACTTAAACAAAGATATAGTAAAAGAGGACCATAAATAGAACCAATAAAAACCATAGAAACCATAAAAAGAACCAATCAGAAATGAAGAATACACTATCTGAAATAAAGAACACACTAGAAGGAATCCACAGTAGGTTAGATAAAGCAGAGGATCAAATCGGTGATTTGAAAGACAAGGTAGCAGAAAGCACCCAATCAGAGCAGAAAAATGAAAGAAGAATTTTAAAAATGAAGGTAGTTTAAGGCAGCCGTCTCCAGCCTTTCAGACCTCATGGACCACCAGTGGTCCATGGACCACCGGTTGGTGACTGCTGGTTTAAGGGACCTCTGGGACAACATCAAGTGTAACAACATCTGCATCATAGGGGTACCAGAAGGGAAAAAGAGAAAAGAAAGGATTGAGAACCTATTTCAAAAAATAATGACTGAAAATGTTTCTAACCCAGTGAAGGAAGAAGACACACAGGTCCAGGAAGTGCAGAGTCCCAAACAAGATGAAACCAAAAAAGCCCACACCACTAACCAGTGTGGCAATAAATATGTAATAATCTATAATCACTTTAAATGTAAATGCATTAAATGCTCCCATCAAAGGAAATAGGATAACTGAATGGATAAGAAAACAAGAAATGGGGGAGGGGGAAGCTGAGGTAGCAATACTTACACAAAATAAACTTTAAAACAAAGGCTATAATAAGGGATAAGAGGACATTACATAGTGAAAAAGGGATGAATACTACAAGAGGATATAATTCAAAACATTTATGTACCCAACATAGAAGTACCTAAATATGTAAAGCAAATATTGATGGACATAGAGGAAAAATTTGACCATAATACAGTCATAGCAGGGGATTTCAACACCCCATTGAAATCACTGGATAGATGTTCCAGACAGAAAATCAACAAGGAAACAGCAGCCTTAAATGACACACCAGACCAGATGGATTTAATTGATATTTTCAGAGCACTTCACCCCAAAACAGCAGAAATAAATTCTTTTCAAGTGCACATGGAACATTTTCTAGGATAGACCAAATGCTAGGACACAAAACAAGTCTCAATAAACGTAAGAAAAACAAGTCTCAATAAATGTAAGAAGTTTGAAATCATATCAAGCATCTTCTCTGACACAGTGATATGAAATTAGAAATCAATTACCAAAAAAAATGAAAAATATAGAAACACATGGAGCCTAAATAACATATCACAAAACAATGAGATCATGGAAGAAATCAAGTTACCTTGAGTCAAATAAAAATGAAAACAAAACAACCCAAAATCTATGGGACACAGCAAAAGCAGTCCTAAGAGGGAAATTTATAACAATGCAGGCCTATTTCAAGAAGCAGGAAGCAGATGACATGATACTCTATATAGAGAACCCTAAAGATTCTACCAAAAAAACTGCTAGAACTAATAAATTAATTCAGTGAATTAGCAGGACACAAAATAAAGTTCTAGAAATCACTTGCAGTTCTATATACCAATAATAAACTATCAGAAAGGAAAACTAAGAAAACAATCCCATTTACAACTGCATAAAAAATAAAATGAAATACCTGAGAATAAATTCAACCAAGAATGTAAAAGTTCTATTCTTGAAAATTATAACACACTGAAGAAACAAATTGAAGAAAATACAAAGCATCATACACCATGTTCATGGATAAGAAGAATTAACATCATTAAAATGTCCATATTACCTAAAGCAACCTATAGATTCAATGGAATTCCTATAAAAACTCCAATGGTGTATTTCACAGAACTAGAAAAGTATTCCAGAAATTATAGAAGCACAAAGACCCCAAATAGCCACAGCAGTCTTGAGAAAGTAGAGCAAAGTTGGAGGAATCATGCTACCTGACATTAAACTATACTACAATGCCATAGTAATCAATACAGCAGACATATAGATCAATGGAACAGAATAGAGAACCCAGAAATAAACCCATGATTTTACGGTCAATTAATGTTTAACAAAGGAAGCAAAAAAATATAATGGGGTAAAGATAGTTTATTCAATAAATGGTGGTGGGAAAATTGGACAGATATGAGCAAAAATGAAACTAGACCATCTTCCTGCATCATACACAAGAATAAACTCAAAATTTGTTTAAAGACTTACATGTAAGAGTCAAAACTGCCCCCCGTCCGAGGAGAAGCAGCTGCACGAACAACCCGCACCCATACAAGGGGCAGCAGCCCTGCAAGCAACCTGCCCCTGTCCAAGGAGCAGTGGCATCATGAGTAGCCCATAAAATCTGAGGAATAGCCAGACCCCATCTAAAGAACAGCAGCTATGCGAGCAGTCCGCCCCTGTCAGAGGAACAGCAGCCACATGAGCAGCTGACCCCCATCCAAGGAGCAGCAGACATGAGCAACCCATCCCCATCCGAGGAGCAGCAACCTCATAATCAGCCCACCCCCATCCAAGGAACAGCAGCTATATAAGCAGCCTCCCCCACCAGCCAGAGGAGGCACCACTACTGCAAACAGCACCCACCAGAGGAGCCACTGCCAACTGAGAAGCAGCTGCTACCATAACTGTCCAAGGAGCAACCACAGCCAGAGAAGCCGCTGCCACTCAAGGAGCAACCCCTGCACAACTCGACATCTAGATCAGTCGGTGAGACCCAAAATGGGTAGACAAAGATACCCCCAAAGGATAGAAAAGGAGGAATCACCAGAAAAGCAGCTAAGTGAAACAGAGGCATGCAATATGTCAGAAAAATAATTCAGCATAAGGGTCATAGAGTTCATAAACCGAATGGAAGAAAAAATCAACACCTTATGTAAGAATCAAGAAGAAATGTATGAAAAAATCAACAACTTATGTAAGAATCAAGAAGAAATGAAGAGTGATATAGCTGCAATAAAAAACACCATGGAAAGTTGCAACAGTAGACTAGAAGAAGCGGAGGACCAAATTAGCGAACTAGAAGACAGGGAAGCAAAATACAGCCAAACTGAATTGCAACTGGAGAAAAAATTTTAAAGACAGGAGGAGAGCCTAAGGGAGCTATGGGAGAACATGAAACGAAGCAACATACAAATAATAGGGGTGCCAGAACAACAGGAAGAGTAACAAGGGTTAGAAGAACTATTTGAAGAAATGATGTCAGAAAACTTCCCTGATGTGGCAAAGAAAAAAGTCACACAAGCACAGAGAGTCCCAAACAGGATGAATCTGAAAAGACCCACACCAAGACACATCATAATTACAATGGCAAATATTCAGGACAAAGAGAGAATCTTAAAGGCTGCAAGAGAGAGACAGAAAGTTACATACAAGGGAGCTCCCATTAGATTATCAAATGATTTCACAACAGAAACACATCAGGTCAGAAAAGAATGGAAGGAAATTTACAAAGTGATGCAAACCAAGGGACTGAATCCAAGAATACTCTATCCATCAAGGTTATAGTTCAAAATTGAAGGGGAAATAAGGAGCTTCACAGACAAAAAAAATGCTAAGGGAGTTTATCACTACCAAGCCAACAATGCAAGAAATACTAAAGGGACTGGTGTAAAAAGAAGAAATAAAAAGGTAAGAAGGAACACAGACACAAAAAATAAAAATGGCTACAAACAAGTACCTTTTAATAATAACTTTAAATGTAAACGGACTAAATGTTCCAATCAAAAGACATTGAGTGGCTGAATGAATAAAAAAACACGACCCATATATATGCTGTCTACAAGAGGCCCACCTCAGAAAAAGGGACTCATACAGACTGAAAGTGAAGGGATGTAAAAACATCTTTTAGGCAAATGCAAATGAAAAAAAACTGGGGTAGCAGTACTTATTTCTGACAAAATAGACTTTAAGGTAAAGGCCATAACAAGAGATAAGGAAGGCCACTACATAATAATAAAGGGATTGATACAACAAGAGGATATAGCCCTGATAAACATATATGCACCCAATGCAGGAGCACCCAAATATATTTTTAAAAAATTCTGGAAGATATCAAGGGAGAGATAGACAACAATACAATCATAGTAGGGGACTTTAATACACCACTGACATCACTGGATAAATCCTCTAGACAAAAAAATCAGCAAAGAAACAGCAATTCTAAATGACTCACTAGATCAGTCAATGGACCTAATTGACATCTTCAGAGCATTTCACCCTAGATCCACGGAATATACATTCTTCTCAAGTGCACATGGGACATTTTCAAAAATAGACCACATATTGGGTCACAAACAAAGTCTCCCAAAATTAAAAAAGATTGAAATCCTATCAAGTATTTTCTCAGACCACAATGGCATAATATTAGAAATAAACTACAATAAAAACATTCCAAAAAATTCAAACACTTGGAAGCTGAATAGCATGCTATTAAACACTGACTGCGTTATCAATGAGATCAAAGAAGAAATTAAAAACATCCTGGAGACTAATGACAATAAAAACACAACAATGCAAATACTATGGGACACAATGAAAGCAGTCCTGAGAGGGAAGTTTATAGCTCTACAGGCCTACCTCAAAAAAAAAACAAGAAAAAATGGTAGTAAATCATCTAACTCAACAACTCAAAGAATTAGAAAGAAAGCAACAAGAAAAGCCCACAGTGAGCAGAAGGAAGGAAATAATAAAGATCAGAGCAGAAATGAATGACATAGAGATCAAAAAAACAATACAAAAGATCAATGAAACCAAGAGCTGGTTCTTTGAAAGGATAAACAAGATTGATGAACCTCTAGCCAAGCTCACCAAGAAGCAAAGAGAAAGGACCCAAATAAACAAAATCAGAAATGAAAGAGGAGAAATAACAACAGACCCCACAGAAATACAAAGGATTATTTAAAAATACTATGGAGGAGAAAGAAAAATGGCGGCAGAATAGACAGATGGGTCCTGAGCCTTGTCCAGGAGCAGAAAGAAAGAACAGCTGAGGGTCGCACGGGGAATATTTGTTGGCGAGTTAAGGGACAGCTATACTCCAGGAGAAGGTGGGGGACTGCTGGATGGGGTTCCCCTGACCAGGCAGCCCCCACTGCTACTGGGTCCCCTCCCGGAGCTACGGGCTTGGACGCGGAGACCGCGCCATCTTGAAGGGGAAAGTGGATCTTATTGGAAGCCTGAAAATCTACAACTGCGGCAACCACTAAACAGCTGCGAGCCCCAGAACACTAGTCCCCAATTGGTGCAAACATGTGGATTCAGAGGAGCTCTACAGTCCACCACGGAAAGGTCAGATTTCGCCTGGGATAAGGTGGGGACTCTGGTCCCAGTGGGAGAGAGAAACGCGCGCACTGCGGGAGCTAGAGGACCAGGGGAAGTCTATGCCCAGAAAAATTCGTGGCTGTTGGGGCTGGCGTGATCCGTGAATGTGGAAGGGGGTCCTCAGAGCTGCTAACAGAAGGGATCTCTAAAAAGCAACCCATTGTGTTCTGATGCAAAAGGACAGCCTAAAAATTCGAAAAGTGTGCCTGCTGCTTAGACCCAAGGGGGAAAGGGGGACTGCGCAGACTTGCCTGCAGCCCTGTTGTTCGCACACTTGGGCTTTTTCCTCTTCAAATCCTTGCTTCTGATTACTAAGCCCAATACATAGGATCACCTAGTTGGGGACACCCTGGGAGACTGCAGGGGAAAGTTGTTTTTCTGGAACCTGGGGATCGGAGCGAGGAGTGACCCTCGGAGAGCCAGCTCTGGGGCAGCCAACTCCCACAAACCAGTATTGAGTGCTACAGAGAAAGGAGGATCTAAGCACAGGCTAGAGAGGCAATATAGACCCGGAAGTCAATCCAGAAACACTGCCACCCAGGGGCTGAATAACAAATTGACTCTTGTGTAATCAAAAATAAAGGAATACGAGAAATTAAGACACAGCCTGCTTAAAAATCAGGACTGGCTTACAACACTGAGGAGCAGTGGAATGCAGGGATCTACAATATTGTCCTGACTGGGAAACAGGCATGCCAAACAGAACAATAGAGGAAGTGAATGACTATCACTGCTGCACTTTTTTTTTAATTTTTTCATCTTTAACTTAAGAAACTAATTTTTTTCTTTTTTCCTCACTTGATTTTAGACTTTTATTTTTTTTAAACAAGTCCTATTTTATTTTAATTTCTTTATTGATTAAGGTGTCACATATTTGTCCTCATCCCCCCATTCCCATCCCACACCCCTCCCCACGGATGCCCCAACCCCCTGTTGAACTTAACCATTGGTTAGGCTCATATGCATGCACACAAGTCCTTTGGTTGATCTCTCCCCCCTCCCCCCACCCTCCCCTATCCTCCCTCTGAGGCCCGATAGTCCGATCGATGCCTCCTTGTTTCTGGTTCTGTTCTTGTTCATCAGTCTATGTTGTTCATCATTTCCCCTAGATGAGCGAGATCATGTGTCACTAGAGATATACTTATAAGAACTGAATGTGAGACGAGCAATAATAGTTATGCTGACAGGCAAATGAATCAGTCTGTAGTGAGTTTCTTTCTGGACCAACAGTTCTTTTGAGACCCAATATCAATGTCCACCAGTTCCTTATGTGTACATGTCAGCACTGACCCCTCAGCTCTGGATGGTGGACAAATGGTGGTAATGCAGGTCCGACTCCCTCTGGTTTGGTCTCGACTGGACCCAGGGGCACGGCTTCACCTGGACTCAGGGGCGCGTGGCCTCACCTGGACCCAGGTGCGCGCGGCCTCACCTGGACCCGGGACCCAGCCTCACCCAGATCCAGGGGCACACAGCGTCACCTGGACCCGGGATCCAGCTTCACCCGGACCCAGGGGCGTGAGGCCTCAAACGGACCCAGGGGTGCGTGGCCTCTCCCAGACCCAGGGGTACGTGGCCTCACCCGGACCCAGGTGCGCACGGCCTCACCCGGACCCGGGACCCAGCCTCACCTGGATCCAGGGGCACACGGCCTCACCCGGACCCGGGATCCGGCTTCACCCGGACACAGGGGCGCGTGGCCTCACCCGGACCCAGGGGCGCGTGGCCTCACCTGGGCCCGGGACCCAGCCTCACCCAGGTCCAGGGGCACATGGCCTCACCTGGACCCGGGATCCAGCTTCACCCGGACCTAGGGGCGTGTGGCCTCCCCCAGACCCAGGGTCGCGTGGCCTCTCCCAGACTCAGGGGCACGTGGCCTCACCCGAACCAAGGTGAGCGCAGCCTCACCCGGACCCGGGACCCAGCCTCACCTGGATCCAGGAGCGCGTGGCCTCACCCGGATCCAGGACTATGCGTCCTCACCCGGACCCGTGATCCAGCTTCACCTGGATCCAGGGGCGCACGGCCTCACCCGGACCCGGGACCCAGCCTCACCAGGATCCAGGGGCACACGGCCTCACCTGGACCCAGGATTCAGCTTCACCCAGACCCAGGGGCGCGTGGCCTCACCCGGGCCCGGGACCCAGCCTCACCCGGATCCAGGGGCACATGGCCTCACCCGGACCCGGGATGCAGCTTCACCCGGACCCAGGGGCGCGTGGCCTCATCCGGACCCAGGGGCGCATGGCCTCTCCCAGACCCAGGGTCGCATGGCCTCACCTGGATCCAGGAGCGCACAGCCCCACGCGGACCCAGGATCCAGCCTCACCCGGACCTAGGGGCACATAGCCTCACCCGGACCCAGGGGGCGGCCCCACCCGAACCCGGGACCCAGCCTCACCCGGATCCAGGGGCGCACGGCCTCACCCGGACCCGGGATCCAGGTTCACCCAGACCCAGGGGCGCGCAGCCTCGACCAGACCCGGGGGCGTGCGGCCTCACCCGGGCCCGGGACCCAGCCTCACCCGGATCCAGGGGCGCATGGCCTCACCCGGACCCAGGATTCAGCTTCACCTGGACCCAGGGGCGCGTGGCCTCACCCGGACCCAGGGGGGTGAGGCCTCACCCGGATCCAGGGGCGCACGGCCTCACCTGGACCCGGGATACATCTTCACCCGGACCCAGGGGCACGTGGCCTCTCCCGGACCCAGGGGCATGGCGTCACCTGGACCCAGGGGCGCGACCTCACCCGGGCCCGGGACCCAGCCTCACCCGGACCCAGGGTTGCACGGCCTCTCCGGACCCGCGAACCAGCCTCACCTGGACCCAGGGGCGCGGCCTCACCCAGACCCGGAACCCAGCCTTACCCAGACCCAGGGGCGTGAAGCCTCACCTAGACCCAGGGGCGTGTGACCACACCCGAGCCCAGGGGCATGCAGCCTCACCCGGACCCGGGACCCAGCCTCACCCGGACCCAGGGGCATATGGCCTCGTCCGGACCCGGGATCCAGCTTCACCCGGACCCAGGGGCGTGTGGCCTCACCCGGACCCAGGGGCAGGTGGCCTCACCCAGACCCAGGGGCGTGTGGCCTCTCCCAGACCCAGGGGCGCATGGCCTCACCCGGACCCAGGTGCGCGCGGCCTCACCCGGACCCGGAACCCAGCCTCTCCCGGATCCAGGGGCACATGGCCTCACCCGGACCCGGGATACAGCTTCACCCGGACCCAGGGTCGCGTGGCCTCACCCGGATCCAGGGGCGCACGGCCCCACCCGGACCCAGGATCCAGCCTCACCCGGACCTAGGGGCACATAGCCTCACCCGGACCCAGGGACATGAGGCCTTACCCGGATCCAGGGGCATGTGGCCTTGGCCAGACCCAGGACCCAGCCTCACCCTGACCCAGTTCCCAGCCTCACCCGGACCCAGGGGCGCGTGGCCTCCCCCGGACCTGGGACCCAGCGGGGTTTCGTCTTCTTGATCCCAATTTCTGTTGGTCAATTCCCTCTCAGCAATTCCTTCAGCCATTTTCTAAGAGCTCCAGGGCGGCTGCCGCAGAACTCGTTGGGCGATGGGCTCAGTGAAGCTCCGGTGTGCCCGGTGCGCGGTGGCGGAATGGTCTGGGGTCACTGTGTCGGCCCTTGGGTCTGCAGCGGTGGCCGGTCGCCGAGCATGTGCACCTGGCCGCTTCCGGGCGTTGAGATTCTTGAAGGACTCAGAGGTCAGCAAGCGCGGAGTATCCCACCCCATGTCTCCCAGGGTCTCATCTGTCCGTGCTCGGCAGCGAGTGGAGCCGTCCCCTCAGCCAGAGACCGCCGGGGGAACTGCGCCGAGCATGTTCCAGGCTGCCATTGTGTCGCCTGAGCCGTAGTTCTCAAAGTGTGATCACCGGCATCAGCATCATCCCGCGTACCCCTCTCTTTTATTCTAGTTGTAGAGCATCTGCTCAGCCAGCCCTCCGGTGGTTCTGGATGGTGTCTGCTCTGCTCTCCCATCATAGTCTCAAAATTGTTGTGGTAGGCAACAATCAGGCTTCCGCCCTATGCCTCCATCTTGGTCCTCCTTTGTGTAGTTAAGTCTTGATTGTTGTTGGTGTCACTGGGAGGAATTGTCCTCCAGGCCAATTGGCCGTGAGGACCCTCTGTGTCTATAAAGGAAGAGTTACTGTGCAGGAGACACGTTTATGGGCCGGGTCTTGTTGCAGCAAGGCTTTGGCGCTCACTGAGTCTGCCTCTTGAATGTGTCCCTTATGCGAGTGGTTGAAATCTGGTGTCATCTCACACCGACCACTAGATGCCCTCGTTTCTGGGTCTCCAATGGAGTGTAGGTCAGCTACTGCCTGAGGCCACTCAGCAGGCGTTACAGCAAAAACTGCAGTTTCCTCCTCCTGTCTGAGCGGCCCTGGAGCAGTCCGACTAGAACCGCAGTTCATCTGGTCAAGCTGCCACAGGGCAGGCCACCCACATGCAAAAGCCGCTGCTTGGAGCCCGAGTGGGCCTGCAAAACATGCGGGGTGGGTCCCAGGGCGGGGCGGGTCTCAGGGCGAGGCGGGGTCTCAGGGCGCCACCAGGCCATGGCCTGGCGAACCGCAATGGCTGCAAGTCTGCTTTTTCTGCTTTCCACGTTTCTAAGACCCCTCGTTCCGCACTCCAGCGCAGCAAACACTGATTGCTGGGCGCACCTCCGCAAGGAAGTTACTCCCACTCTCCGACACGAAGGCCGAGAGTCCAGCCTCTCCCGGCAGGCGTCTGGGTCTCCCGCACGTCCCCAGAAGCTGGATTTCAGAGTGATGGGGAGCTAATCTCCCTTAGGGTTGGAAAAAAAGCCGCACGACCCTTCCCCCGCCACCAGCCCGACCCACGCGCCTCCACACCTTATCCCCTCCGAGTTTGCTCTTTCCTCTTCCCTCTTAGCTGTAAATCCACCATTCAGCCAGCTCTCCTGTGGTTCTGGGTGGCAGACGCTCTGTCCTCCAGTTGTATTTTTGAAATTGCTGTGCGCGGCGCAGTTCATTTGTTTAACTTTGCCGCCTTCTTGGTTCTCCTCTCTCAAAATGGCTAAAGGACTTGAATGTAAGATGGGAAATCATAAAAATCCTCCAAGTCGGAGTCGGCGGCCACCGGGGCCCCGAGGATCTCACTGGGCAGCTCGGCCACATCAGTGACGCGGATGGGCCCATCCTGCAGAAAGATGGTCTCTTCCTTCACCGAGAGCCACTGCGCCGAGTCCGCGGCCGCCGCCACAGCAGCAGCCGCGGCTGCCGACGAGTCCATGGTCCCGGCTGAGGTGCTGACTGAGAGGAGCAGCCGCCCAGCCTGGGGAGACGCGAGCAGGAGTCGCCGCGCTCACCAGTCCATCTTTTAGTTGTATTTCCGAAACTGCCATGCGAGGCAACCAATCAGCCTTTCAACTCCGTCGCCATCTTGGCTCCTCTCCCGATTTTACACTTTTAATTATTACATTTTTATTTTCAATCAGTATTTTTACTACTACTATTTTACCTTTTTTTTAAGTGTCATTTTATTTTCTCTTCATTTTACTTTGGGATTAGTGTTCTACATTCTATTTTCTTCTTTCCTTTAGCATAGTTTTACTCTATCTCAACTCTACCTTTATTCCATCACTCTCTTCCTAACTTTTCCCCTTTTGCTGTCCTGTTTCTCTTACCCTTTTCCTGCTTTAGATTTTCCCTATTCTTACTGTTTGCCCCCTGTTAAAATTCCAATCCCCTGCTCCAAGTCCATACACACCTCTCTTTTCTCTGTTTTAACTATCCAAACAATTGTTTTTTCCCTGTCCTTTTGTTGTTGTTTGCTTGAATGTTAATTATATCAAATTTTTATGCTTTTTTGTGAGATTGTTTTGCTTATTTTTTTGTTTGCTTTTGTTTGCAGTGTTTTTGTTTGTTTTTTTACTTCTGTTTTCCCTTGATATTAGTTGTTGTTTTTAGTTTGTATTAATCTCCAGGTACTTGTTGCTGGCACTTGCTAGGATTAGTGGCTGTTCTCTTGCAGTTTTCTCCCCATATATATAGTTTGTTACCCTTTTCCTTTTTAGTCTCTTTTATTTCTCTCTTACTTTTTTTTTCCTTTTACCAATTTCATTTTGGCACTCCTTTCTTTCTTCTTTTTCCTCTTCTTCTTTCTCTCCTATCCCCTAATTTGCCTTTCTCTGGTGGTCACCTTTATTGGGCGTTATTACTATCATGAATATATTTATGTTCAGTGCCTTCTGTGTTGTACCGGGTTGTATTGTATTTTGTGCCTTTAAATCAACGCAAGAGAGAGAGAACTACATAACCAGACATCCAGAGAAGAGAGACCATGAGGAGACAAAGAAACAGTCCTCATATGAAAGAAAAGCAGGCATCACTAGAAAAAAGAAATAAACGAAATAGAGGCAAGCAACCTGTCAGAGAAAGAATTCAGAGAAATGGTCATAAGGTGGATGAAAAGAATAGAAGACAAATTCGACAATATGAGTAATAACCAAGAGGAAAAGAAGAAGAACCAAGAAGAAATGAAAAATGACACCGCTGTTGTAAAGAACTCAATAGAAAGCATCAAGAGTAGACTAGAAGAAGCAGAGGACCACATCAGTGAGCTAGAAGACAAGGTAGGAAAAAATACCCAAGTAGAGCAGCTTCTAGAAAAAAAAATTACAAAGCAGGAGGAGAGCCTAAGGGAACTTTGGGACAACAAGAAACAAAACAACATCTGCATAATACGATTCCAGAAGGAGAGGAAACTGAGCAAGGAATAGAAAACCTGTTTGAAGAAATAATGACAGAAAACTTCTCTGATATAGGAAAGAAAAAAACCCACACATATCCAAGAAGCTCACAGAGTCCCCCAAAAAAATAAACCTCAAAAGAATGACACCAAGGCACATTATAATTAAATTGGCAAACACCAACGACAAAGTAAGAATCTTAAAAGCAGCCAGAGAGAGACAGAAAGTTACACACAAAGGAACCCCCATCAGACTAGCAACTGATTTCTCAACAGAAACTCATCAGGCCAGAAGGGAATGGAATGAAATATACAAAGTCATGCAAAGGAAGGGTCTGATTCCAAGAATACTGTACCCAGCAAGGCTATCAATCAAAATTGAAGGTGAAATCAGGAGTTTCACAGACAAAAAAGGACTAAGGGAATTTATTACCACCAAACCAGCAATGCTAGAAAATGCTAGAAATGCTAAAGGGTATGCTGTAAAAAATATATATATATATATATATAGAAACATGCTAATTGACCGCACCTCCGCTATGCCCATGATTGGGCCTGCGAGAGGCTGGGGGCGGGACTTCGGGTGGCCTATCCGGCCGTTGAGAAGACCAAGATGGCGGCGCCCAATCCTCTTAGTTCCGGGGGTCCCAGGCGGCGATCGCCACCCGGGGGGGGGCGAGTCCGGGCCGAGCCAGGCGCTCCCGGGGGTCCCGGGCGGCAATCGCCACCCAGGGGGGCATGTCCAGGCCGAGCCAGGCGCTCCCGGGCCGCGATCGCCACCCGGGGGGGCGTGTCCGGGCCAAGCCAGGCGCTCCCGGGGGTCCCAGGCAGCGATCGCCACCCGGGGGGGCCTGTCCGGGCCGAGCCAGGCGCTCCCGGGGGTCCCAGGCGGCGATCGCCACCCGGGGGGGCGTGTCCGGGCCGAGCCAGGCGCTCCCGGGGGTCCCAGGCGGCGATCGCCACCCTGCGGGGGCGTGTCCAGGCCTAGCCAGGCGCTCCCGGGGGTCCCGGCGGCGATCACCACCCTGGTGGCGTGGCAGGACTCGCCCAGCCCCTCCCAGGGTCCCTAGGAACATTGCAGGCATGTGGTTGCTGAGACCCAGACCACGCCTCTGGCCACAGATTCATAGCTTTGCAGAGACCTAGGGCAGGGATTTGCCTCATCTGCAGAGAGACAGAGGTTCTGCAGTGCCCCCAAGATGTGGGTGGGCCCAGCCAGGGATCAAGGGGCATGGAAGGACTCCTGGCAGAGGGGCAAGGACCCTCACCCCTGAGGCGGGGGTTGAGGGGTGGAGCCACCTCAGTGAAGGGGTGCTGCACTGCAGGGTACTGGACTGACTGACGTGATTCAGAGAAGCTCCCAGTGCTAATGGGCCTCGCTCAGGCGGCCTTCACACTTCAGAGGCAGTGACTACTGCTCCTGCCTTCACCCAAAAGCAAGCTCGCTACACCCTGCCCCATAGCAGAGCATGCCTAGGCAGTGAGTGGGAAGCCTTCCACCTGCTTCGGAGAAGGGGGGGCAGTAAAGAATGGGGGGAGAGGAAAGAATGTGGAGCATCCGCAATGAAGAGGTGCTTGAGAAAGAGGCTTGGAAGCCTGACTGGAAGGTTTGTTCTGTTTGCTGGGCCGCTGCCCCTTAGGAAGCGCAAAGAGCATGGCTCTGAGGGCTTCCTGTGTGCTCTGAGGGCTTCCTGAGTCAAGTTCCACAGCCAACTGGAATTGGCCTCAGTTTCCTGGTCTGTAAAATGGATGAAGCGTGTCCCAGTGCCTTCACTGAGCTTTGATGGCCAATTGAGATACTATATAAAGAAAATGAGGGAAGAAGTGAGAAAGAAAAGGAAGGACAAAAAACACAAAAGAAACACTGAAAGGAACCTGTAAACCCATTGTCACTTAAATAGGGAATATAGTCAGTAGTGTTGTAATGATGGTATGATGCCAGGTGGGTACTAGAAATATCGGGGATCACTTTGTAAAGTATGATTGTCTAACCACTATTCTGTAACTAATATAAAACCTGAAACCAATACAAAATAATGTTGAATGTAAAGAAATGAAAATTGGAGTGAAATTTTTATAAATTTCAGAGTTTAAATAAAAGCTGTAAAGGAAGGAAGGGGAGAATAAAAAGTGTTTTTCATTTTGCCACTTCATTAAAAAGACAGTTGTCTTTATGTGGTGCTTTTATACTTTTCTAAGTCATTATCTCATTTTAATTTCCAGGCAACTTAAAGACAAAATAAGTATTCCCTCCACTATTCAAAGAAAGGAAATCTTGGTGTCGGGTCCTAATGATTCAATCGTCAAGCCCTTATTGTAAAGCAGGGTTAGTAAAATTTTCTGTGCAGGGTCATATCTATACTAATAAAAGCCTTGGGGGTGATCAGGCCAGCAGGGGACGGTATTTGGGGGCAATCAGGTCCGCAGAGGAGCAGTTAGGGGTCAATCAGGCCAGCAAGAAAGCAGTTAGGGGGCAATCAGGCAGGTTGGTGAGCAGTTAGGAGCCAGCAGTCCCGGATTGTGAGAAGGATGTCCAACTGCAGGATTAGGCCTGATTCAGGCCTAATCCTGCAGTTGGACATCCCCCGAGGGGTCCCCTATTAGAGAGGGTGCAAGCTGGGCTGAGGGACACCCTCCCCAGTGCACGAATTTCGTGCACCGGGCCTCTAGTATATATATATGAAGCGAAGAAGGAACACAGGGGTAAAGAATGACAATGGCAACAAATAAGTACCTATCAATAATAACTTTAAATGTAAATGGAATAAATGCCGAATCAAAAGACATACGGTAACAAATTGGATAAGATAACAAGACCCATATATCTGCTGTCTACAAGAAACCCACCTCAGAAAAAAAGACACACACAGACTGAGGGTGAAGGGATGGAAAAAGCTTTTCCAGGCGAATGGAAATGAACTTGGGTAGCAATACTTATATCTGAAAAATTAGATCTCAAAGTGAAGGACATAACAAGAGATAAGAAAGGCCACTTCATAATACTAAAGGGAGCAATCCAACTAGAAGAAATAACTCTGGTAAACATATACGCACCCAATACAGGAACACCCAAATACATAAATAAACTCCAGGAGGATATCAAGGGAGAGTGTGACAGCAATACAATCATACTAGGAGACTTTAATACCCCACTATCACCATTGGAAAAATCCTCTAAACAAAAATCAGCAAAGAAACATCAATCCTAAATCACTCACTAAACCAGATGGAATTAATTGACGTCTTCAGAACATTTCACCCCAAAACCACAGAATATACATTGTTCTCAAGTGATCATGGGTCATTTTCAAAGATAGAACATATGCTGGGACATAGGCAAAGTCTCTTCAAATTCAAGAAGATAGAAATCATATCAAGCATCTTCTCAGACCACAGTGGCATAAAACTGGACATCAACTACAATAAAAACAATCCAAAGAATTCAAACACATGGAGACTAAACAGCATGCTATTAAACAATGACTGGGTTACCAGAGAGATCAATAAAGAAATAAAAAACATCATGGAAAAAAATGAAAATGAAAACACAACAATCCAAAATCTATGAGACACAGCGAAAGCAGTCTTGAGAGGGAAGTTCATAGCTCTACAAGCCTTCTGCAGAAAACAAGAAAAAATGGCAATAAATTACCTAACCCTACAACTCAAAGAGTTAGAAAGAGAGCAACAAAAAAAGCCCAGTGTAACCAGAAGGAAGGAAATAATAAAGATCAGAGCAGAGATAAATGACATAAAGACCAAAGAAACAATACAAACGATCAACAAAACCAAGAGCTGGTTCTTTGAAAGGATAAACAAGATTGATGAACCTCTAGCCAGGCTCACCAAGAAGCAAAGAGAGAGGACCCAAATAAACAAAATCAGAAATGAAAGAGGTGAAATAACAACAGCCCTCGCCAAAATACAAAAGATTGTTAAAAAATACTACAAACAACTCTATTCCAACAAACTGGACAACCTGGAGAAAATGGACATATTCCTAGAAAACTATAACCTTCCAAAACTCAAACAGGAAAAATCAAAACAACTCAATAGGCCAATAACTATGGAAGAAATTGAAGCAGTCATCAAAAAGCTTTCGGCAAACAAAAGCCCGGGGCCAGATGGCTTTACAGTGGAGTTTACCAAACATTCAAGGAAGAACTAAAACCTATACTCCTCAGACTATTCCAGAAAATTCAAGAAGAAGGAACACTTTCAAGCTCCTTCTATGAAGCCAGCATCACCCTAATACCAAAACCAGATAAAGACAACACAATGAAAGAGAGTTACAGGCCAGTATCCCTCATGAACATAGATGACAAAATCCTCAATAAAGTTCTAGCAAATAAGCTCCAGCAGTACATCAGAAAGATCATACACCATGACCAGGTAGGTTTTACCCCAGGAATGCAAGGATGGTACAATATCCGCAAATCAATAAACGTGATACATCACATAAACAAATTGAGAGATAAAAATCACATAGTCATGTCAATTGACGCAGAAAAAGAATTTGACAAAATCCAACAACCTTTCTTGATAAAAACTCTCAACAAGGTGGGAATAGAAGGATCATTCCTCAAAATAATAAAAGCTATATATGATAAACCCACAGCAAACATCATACTCAATGGGCAAAAACTAAAAACATTTCCCCTAAGAACAGGAACAAGACAGGGATGCCCACTCTCACCACTCCTGTTTGACATAGTACTGGAAGTATTAGCCATTGCAATTAGACAAGAAGAAGAAATAAAAGGCATCCAAATTGGAAAAGAACAAGTAAAGCTGTCCTTATTTGCAGATGACATGATATTCTACATAAAAAAAAAAAACACGAAAGACTCCATCAAAAAAATAATAGACTTAATAAATGAATTCAGCAATGTAGCAGGATACAAAATTAATGCCAAGAAATCTATGGCATTTCTATACACCAATACTGAACTTACAGGAGAAACCAAGATGGCGGCATAGGTTAAACACCTAACCTACAGCCGGGCACAACAATTTCAAAAATACAACTAAAAGTCAAAACGGACATCATCCAGAACCACAGAAAAGCTGGCGGACTGAAATGCCCAAAACTAGAAGGAAAGAGAAAACCACAAGGATAATCAGAGGAGCCGTAAAAGCCTGAGGTATGGAGACACGGGCGGAGACACGAGCACGCGCGCGTTCGGGGAGGACGGAGGCGGAGAGGAAGGGGCGGCTGATGGCCTGGCCGGTGTTCACTAGCAGGAAGGAGATAAAAGCTCCAGATTGCACTGAACACCAGCTCCGACTGCACTGAACCCCAGTTCCGGGCGAAACCCTGGGAAGCCAGGCGCACGCTGGGGGAATGAATCTGGGCTGTGGGGCGCAGGCACAGAGGAGCGGCGGAAGGCAGAGCTCCAGAGGCGCGCACAGGAAGGTGCGCAGAGGAGGGAAGGTTGCCTGTGCTCCTGAATTGCCCTGGTGGGAAGGAGACAAAAGCGCCAGACTGCGCTGAGACCCAGTTCCAACTACACTGAAACCCAGTTCTGGGCGAGAATCTGGGAATCCAGATTCATTAGGGGAGAGACTAGACTGTTTGGCAGCGGGCGAAACTCCAGGGCGCTTTTCTCTCAGAGGTGTTTGCAAGGAGTACAGAGGGACACAGACACAGGAACCTCATAGGGCGGGGCTGACAGGAAGCCAAGGTTATAGGCTCCACCCTGTAACTCCGCCCCATCCAAGCTGAGCACAGAGGCTTTTCCCTGCTGAGTGCCTCAGGCAGTAGCTGACCTACACTACATTGGAGACCCAGAAACGAGGGCATCTAGTGGTCGGTGTGAGATGACACCAGATTTCAACCACTCGCATAAGGGATACATTCAAGAGCAGACTCAGTGAGCACCAAAGCATTGCTGCACCAAGACCCGGCCCATAAACATGTCTCCTGCAGAGCAACTCTTCCTATATAGACAAAGAGGGTCCTCACGGCCAATTGGCCTGGAGGACAATTCCTCCCAGTGACACCAACAACAATCAAGACTTAACTATACGGAGAGGAACCAAGATGGCGGCATAGTTAAACAACTAATCTGCTGCCTCACACAACAATTTCAAAAATACAACTAAAAGACAAAAACGTCTACCACCCAGAACCACGGGAAAGCTGGCTGAGTGGAAGATTTACAACTAAGAAGAGAAAGAAGCACAATCACTGAAAAGCTGAGGTACGGAGGCACGCGAATCGGGCCGGCGGCGGGCGGCTGGGTGCGCGGCTTTTCTTCAACCCGCAGGGAGACAAGCTCCCGATCACTCTGAAATCCAGTTTCTGGGGACACTCGGGGGACCCAGGCACCTACGGGGAGAAGCTGGACTCTCGGCCATCGGGTCGGAAAGTGAGAGTGACTTTTTTGCAGTGGTACGCCCAGCAATCATTGTTTACTGCGCTGGAGCGCGGGGCGCAGGGACTTGGAAACGTGGAAAGGCAGAGAAGGCTGATGACAGCCATCGCTGTTGGCCACGCCCCAGCCTAGTGACGTCCTGAGACCCCACCCAGCCCTGAGGCCCCGCCCTGAGGCCCCGCCCCGCACATTCTACAAACCCGCCCAGGCTCCACACAGCGGCTTTTGCATATAAATGCCCTGTTCTGGAGCAGCTTAACCAACTGCAGCTCCAGTCAGACTGCTCCAAAACCGCCCAAGCAAAGGAGGAGAAAACTAGCCCTTGCTGTAGCTCCTGCTGGGGGACACACAGTACACAAGGGTACCAAGAGTGTCCACCTCAAGTAACTGGGAGGCTGACCCGTTGAACCAATAGGACACCTAGTACACAAAGCTACCCTACCAACTTAGGGAAGCAGAGAATATGAGAAGGCAAGGAAACAGATCACAAACCAAAGAAATGGAGGAGAACAAGCGACTGGACATAGAGTTCAAAACCACGGTTATAAGGTTTTTCAAGAATTTCATGAAAAAGGCTGATAAATTCCATGAGGACCAACTAGAAATTAAACATACACTGACTGAGATAAAAAATATTATACAGAGACCCAAAAGCAGACTAGAGGATTGCAAGAATCAACTCAAAGATTTGGAATACAAAGAGGCCAAGGACACTCCTCCAGAGAAGCATGAAGAGAATAGAATTCAGAAAGTTGAAGATAGTGTAAGAAGTCTCTGGGACAACTTCAAGCGTACCAACATCAGAATTATGGGGGTACCAGAAGAAGAGAGAGAGCAAGATGCTGAAAATCTATTTGAAGAAATAATGAACGAAAACTTCCCCCACCTGATGAAAGAAATAGACTTACAAGTCCAGGAAGCGCACAGAACCCCAAACAAAAGGAATCCAAAGAGGACCACACCAAGACACATCATAATTAAAATGCCAAGAGCAAAAGACAAAGAGAGAATCTTACAAGCAGCAAGAGAAAAACAGTTAGTTACCTACAAGGGAGCTCCCATACGATTATCAGCTAATTTCTCAACAGAAACCATGCAGGCCAGACGGGAGTGGCAAGAAATATTCAAAGTGATGAATAGCAGGAACCTACAACCAAGACTACTCTACCCAGCAAAGTTATCATTCAGAATTGAAGGGCAGATAAAGAGCTTCACAGATAAGAAAAAGCTAAAGGAGTTCATCACCACCAAACCAGCATTATATGAAATGCTGAAAGGTATTCTTTAAAAAGAGGAAAAAGAAGAAGAAAGATAAAAATTATGAACAACAAATACATATCTATCAACAAGTGAATCTAAAAGTCAAGTGAATTAAAAATCTGAGGAACAGAATAAACTGGTGAACTTAATAGAATCAGGCATAGAATGGGAGTGGATTGATAATTCTCAGGGGGGAAGGGGTGTCTGTGTGGGGAGTATGGGAAGAGACTGGACAAAAATCATACACCTATGGATAAGGACAGCAGGGGGGGCGGGAGGTAAGGGAAGAGGGGGGGTAGGAACTGGGTGGTGGGGAGATATGTGGGGAAAAAGGAGAAACAATTGTAATCTGAACAATAAAGATTCATTAAAAAAAAAAAAAGACTTAACTATACAAAGGAGGACCAAGATGGAGGCATAGGGCGGAAGCCTGATTGTTGCCTACCACAACAATTTTGAGACTACGACGGGAGAGCAAAGCAGACACCATCCAGAACCACCGGAGGGCTGGCTGAGCAGATGCTCTACAACTAGAATAAAAGAGAGGGGTATGCGGGATGATGCTGATGCCAGTGACCCAAAGTTCACAATTTAAGAACTATGGCTCAGGCGACACAATGGCGGCCTGGAACGTGCTCGGCGCAGTTCCCCCGGCGGTCTCCGGCTGAGGGGACGGCTCCACTCGCTGCCGAGCACGGACAGATGAGCCCCTGGGAGACATGGGGTGGGAGACTCTGTGCTTGCTGACCTCTGAGTCCTTCAAGAATCTCAACGCCCGGAAGCGGCCAGGTGCACACGCTCGGTGACCGGCCACCGCTGCAGACCCAAGGGCCGACGCAGCAACACCGGACCAGCCCGCCGCCGTGCACAGGGCACACCGGAGCTTCACCGAGCCCGCCGCCCAACGAGTTCTGCGGCAGCCGCCCTGGAGCTCTGAGAAAATGGCCGAAGGAATTGCTGAGAGGGAATTGACCAACAGGAATTGGGATCAAGAAGACAAAACCCCGCTGGGACCTGGTTCCGGGCGAGGCTGCGCGCCTCTGGGCTCGGGTGTGGTCACACGCCCTTGGGTCTAGGTGAGGCCTCACGCCCCTGGGTCTGGGTGAGGCCACGCACCCCTGGGTCCAAGTGAAGCCGGATTCCGGGTTTGGGTGAGGCCATGCGCCCCTGGGTCCGGGTGAAGCTGAATCCTGGGTCCGGGTGAGGCCGTGAGCCCCTGGATCTGGGTGAGGCTGGGTCCCGGGCCCGGGTGAGGCTACGCGCCCCTGGGTCCGGGTGAGGCCACGCGCCCCTGGGTCTGAGTGAAGCTGGATCCTGGGTCCGGGTGAGGCCATGTGCCCCTGGATCCGGGTGAGGCTGGGTCCCAGGTTCGGGTGAGGCTGCACGCACCTAGGTCCGGGTGAGGCCACGCGCCCCTGGGTCTGGGAGAGGACATGCACCCCTGGGTCCGGGTGAGGCCACGCTCCTCTGGGTCCGGGTTAAGCCAGATCCTGGGTCCAGGAGAGGCTGTGTGCCCCTGGATCCGGGTGAGGCTGGGTACCTGGTCCAGGTGAGGCCGCGCACACCTAGGTCCGGGTGAGGCCACGCGCCCCTGGGTCTGGGAGAGGCCATGTGCCCCTGGGTCCGGGTGAGGCCTTGCGCCCCTGGGTACGGGTGAAGCCGGATCCTGGGTCCGGGTGAGGCCATGTGCCCCTGGATCTGGGTGAGGCTGTGTCCCGGGCCCGGGTGAGGCCACGCGCCCCCTGGGTCTGGGTGAGGCCACGTGCCCCTGAGTCCAGGTGAAGCCGTGACCCTGGGTTCGGCCGAGACCAAACCAGAGGGAGTCAGACCTCCGTTACCACCATTTGTCCACCATCCAGAGCTGAGGGGTCAGTGCTGACATGTACACATAAGGAACTGGTGGACATTGAAATTGGGTCTCAAAAGAACTGTTGGTCCAGAAAGAAACTCACCACAGACTGATTCATTTGCCTGTCAGCATAACTATTATTGCTCGTCTCACATTCAGTTCTTATAAGTATATCTCTAGTGACACATGATCTCGCTCATCTAGGGGAAATGATGAACAACATAGACTGATGAACAAGAACAGAACCAGAAACAAGGAGGCATCTATCGGACTATCGGGCCTCAGAGGGAGGATAGGGGAGGGTGGGGGGTGGGGGAGAGATCAAACAAAGGACTTGTATGCATGCATATGAGCCTAACCAATGGTTAAGTTCAACAGGGGGTTGGGGCATCCGTGGGGAGGGGTGTGGGATGGGAATGGGGAGATGAGGACAAATATGTGACACCTTAATCAATAAATAAATTAAAAAAAATACTGAACTTACAGAAAGAGAGACTAAAAAAGCAATCCCATTTACCAGTGCACCAAAAATATTAAGATACTTAGGAATAAACTTAACTAAAGAGGTAAAAGACCTATACGTGTAAAACTACACGACACTGAAAAAAGAGATAGAGGAAGACGTAAACAGATAGAAGAACATACCACATTCATGGATTGGTAGAATCAACATCATTAAAATGTCCATACTACCCAAAGCAATCTATAGATTTGATGCACTCCCCAATATAATACCAACGGCATATTTCACAGACCTAGAAAGAACTCTCCAAAAATTCATCTGGAATAAAAAAAGACCCCGAATAGCCACAGCAATCCTGAGAAAGAAGAATAAAGTAAGAGGGATCTCAATACCAGATTTCAAGCTGTATTACAAAGCCACTGTTCTCAAAACATCCTCGTACTGGCACAAGAACAAACATATAGACCAATGGAAAAGAATAGAGAACCCAGATATTGACCCAAACCACTATGCTCAATTAATATTTGACAAAGGAGGCATGAACATACAATGGAGTCAAGACAGTCTCTTCAACAAATCGTGTTGAAAAAATTGGACAGATACATGCAAAAAAAATGAAACTAGACCACCAACTTACACCGTACACAAAAATAAACTCAAAATGGATAACGGACTTAAACATAAGATGGGAAATCATAAAAATACTATAGGAATCCAAAGGCAGCAAAATCTCAGACATATGCTGAAAGGACTTCTTCACTGATACTGCTCCTAGGGCAATGGAAGCTAAAGAGAAAATAAACAAATGGGACTACATCAAAATAAAAAGCTTTTGCACAGCAAAAGAAACCATCAACAAAACAACAAGAAAGCCCACTGTATGGGAGAACATATTTGCAAATGTTATCACTGATAAAGGTTTAATCTCCAACATCTACAGGCAACTTATACAACTTAATAAAAGGAAGATAAATGGTCCAATAAAAAAAATGGGCAACGGACCTAAATAGAATCTTTTCGAAAGAAGACAGAAGGAAGGCCAAGAGACACATGGAAACATGCTCAAAGTCCCTAATTATCAGAGAGATGCAAATCAAAACAACAATTAGGTACCATCTCACACCTGTCAGAATGGCTATGACCAACAAGTCAACAAACTACAAGTGCTGGCGAGGATGCAGAGAAAAAGGAACCCTCGGGCACTGCTAGTGGGAATGCAGACTGGTGCAGCCACTGTGGATAACAGTATAGAGTTTCCTCAAAAAACTAAAAATGGAACTCCCATTTGACCCAGTAATCCCACTTCTAGGAATATATCCCAAGAAACTAGAAACACCAATCAGAAAGGATATATGCACCCCTATGTTCATAGCAGCACAATTCACCATAGCTTAGATTTGGAATCAGTCTAAGTGCCCATCATCAGATGAGTGGATTAGAAAACTGTGGTACATCTACACAATGGAATACTATGCTGCGGTAAAAAAGAAGGAGTTCTTACCATTTGCAACAACATGGATGGAGCTGGAGAGCATTATGCTAAGTGAAATAAGCCAGGCAGAGAAAGATAAATATCACATGATCTCACTCATTTGTGGAATATAATGAACAACATAAACTGATGAACAAAAATATATCCAGAGACAGAGAAACATCAATCAGAACGTCAAACCTCAGGGAAGGTAGGGGACAGTGGGGGTAAGGGGGAGAGATCAACCAAAAGACTTATATGCATGCATATAAGCCTATTCAATGGACACAGACAACAGGGAGGTGGGGGCATGAATTGGAGGTGGGGGGTAATGGGGGAATAAGGACACATATGCAATACCTTAATCAATAAAGGAATTTTTAAAAATAAATAAATATAAAAGAGCAAGCAAAACCAAAATAAATAAATAAATAAAATAAATAAATAACTCCCAAGAAACCAAAGTCCTAAACCAGATGGCTTCACAGGAGAATTTTACCAAACATTCATAGCAGAACTAACACCTATCCTTCTCAAATTATTCCAAAATAATTCAAGAAGAGGGAAAACTTCCAAGCTCATTGTATGAGGCCAACATCATCCTAGTTCCAAAACCACATAAAGACACTACAAAGAAAGGACCAATGTCTCTGATGATCATAAATGCAAACATCCTCAATGGAATATCAGCAAATCAAATCCCACAATACATGAAAAAGATCATAGACCATGATCAAGTGATATTTTTTCTGGGGATGCAAGGTTGGTACAATATTCACAAATCCATTAATGTGATATACCACATAAACAAAATGATGGATAAAAATCATGATCATATAAATAGATGCAGAAAAAGCATTTGACAAAAACCACCACCCATTTATGATAAAAACTCTCAGCAAAGTGCGAATAGAAGGAACATATCTCAACATAATAAAACCATATATGACAAACTCACACCCAACATCATACTCAATAGGGAAAAGCTAAAAGTCTTTCCCTTAAGATCAGGAACAAGACAAGCATGTCCACCTCCACCACTCTTATTCAATAATAGAGGCCCGGTACACAAAATTCGTGCATGGGGTGGGGGGAGGTCCCTCAGCCCAGCCTGCACCCTCTCACAATCTGGGACCCCTTGGGGGACATCCCTCTTTCAATCTGGGACTGCTGGCTCCTAACCGCTTGCCTGCCTGATCTCCCCTAACCCCTCTGCCTGCCTGCCTGATCACTCCTAACCACTTGCCTGCCTGCCTGATTGCCCCTAACCACTCTGCCTGCCTGATGCCCCTAACTGCTTACCTGCCTGCCTGATTGCCCCTAACCACTCTGCCTACCAGCCTGATTGCCCCAACTACTCGCCTGCCTGCCTCATAGCCCCTAAACACTCTGCCTGCCTGCCTCATTGCCCCTACTCCCTCTGCCTGCCTTCCTGATCACCCCTAACCACTCGCCTGCCTGCCTGATTGCCCCTAACCACTCGCCTGCCAGCCTGACCGCCCCTAACCCCTCTGCCTGCCTGCCTAATAACCCCTAACTGCTCACCTGCCTGCCTGCCTGATCACCCCTAACCACCTCTGCCTGCCTGCCTGATTGCCCCTAACCACTCAGCCTGTCTGCCTGATCACCCCTGTTTGCCTGCCTGCCAGCCTGATTACCCCTAACCACTCTGCCTGCCTGCCTGCCTGCCTGCCTGATTGCCCCTAACCACTCTGCCTGCCTGCCTGATCACTCCTAACTGCTCACCGGCCTGCCTGATTGCCTCTAACCACTCTGAATGCCTTCCTGATTGCCCCTAACCACTTACCTGGCTGCCTGATCACCCCTAACCCCTCTCTCTGCCTGCCTAATCACCCCCTAACTGCTCGCCTGCTTGCCTGATCTCCCCTAACTGCTCCTGCCTCAGTCCCTGCTGCCACAGCTTCATCAGAAAGGATGTCTGGAAGGTCGTTTGGCTGTCTGGTCTAATTAGCATATTATGCTTTTATTATTATAGATAGTATTGGAAGTTTTGGCAAAGCAATCAGACAAAAAGAATAAATAAAAGGCATCCAAGTTGGAAAGGAGAAAGTAAAATTTTCATTATTTGCAGGTGACATGATATTGTAATAGAGAACCCTAAAGATTCTACCAACAAAACTACTAGAACTGATAAATGAATCAGTAAAGTAGCAGGATACAAAATGAATACTCAGAAATTGGTTGCATTTTTATACACCAACAAAATCTGTGCATGGGTAGAGTCCCTAGGCCTGGTCTGCAATCAGGGCTGATCAGGTTCCCCACTTCCCCAACTCCCTGCCTCCTTCTTCCCTCACTCCCTCAGCACCCCTGCCGCTGCTGGTCACCCACCATGTTCCACGCCACTCCCTGGTGGTAAGCGCCATAGTGAGCGATCGAACTCCCAGTCTCCCAGTCGAACACCTGAGGGGACAATTTGCATATTATCCTTTTGTTATACAGGATGATAGCAGAAAGGGAAACTAAGAAAATAAACACACTTACAATTGCATCAAAAAATAAAATCCCCAGGAATAAATGTAATCAAGGAGGTAAAAGACCTATATTCTGAAAATTATAAGATACTGAATAAAGAAATTGAAGAAGATACAAATAAATAAAAGCATATACTGTGCTCGTGGATTGGAAGAATTTAACATCATTAAAATGTCAGTACTACCCAATGCAATCTATAAATTCAACTCAATTTCTATCAAAATACCAATGGCATATTTCACAGAACTAGAAAAAATAATCCAAAAATTTATATGAAACTATGAAAGACCACAAATACCCACAGCAATCTTGAGAAGGAAGAACAAAGTGGAGGTTTCATGCTACCTGATATGAAAGTATACTACAAGACCATAGTAATCAAAACAGAATGGTACTGTCATAAAAACAGACACATAGATCAATGGTACAGAATAGAAAGTCCAGAAATAAACCCAAGCCTTTATGGTCAATTAATATTTGACAGAGAAGCAAAAACATACAATGAGGTAAAGACACTCTATTTAATAAATGGTGTTGGGCCCGGCTGGCATGGCTCAGTGGTTGAGCATCAACCTATGAACCATGAGGTCATGGTTTGATTCCTGCTCAGGGCACATGCCCAGGTTGCAGGCTCAATCCCCAGTGTGGAGCATGCAGGAGGCAGCTGATCAATGATTCCCTCCCATCATTGATGTTTCTATCTCTCTCTCCCTCACCCTTCCTCTCTGAACTCAATAAAAACATATTTTTAAAAAATAAATTGTAGAACAGTTGGTGAAGATGGCTGCCAATGGGAAGGCAGACGGCAAGATAGTGTGTGAGTGAGAGAACAAAGGGAGAGTGTGTGGTCACACGGGGAGTGTTTGTTGGTGAGTTAAGGGACAGCTACACTCCAGGAGACTGTGGGGGATGGCCAAATGGGGTTCCTCTAACCGGGAAGCCCCCACTGCTGCTGGGTTCCCTCCCAGACCGACCAGCTCTGACACGGAGACGGCGCCATCTTGAAGGGGAAAGTGGATGTTATCAGAAGCCTGAAAATCTATAACTACAGCACCCAGTGAACAGCTGCGAACCAGAGAACACCAGTTCCCAAGTGGAGTGAGCATGCAGATTCAGAGGAGTGCTGCACCCCTCACGGAAAGGTCAGATTTCACCTGGGATAAGGAGAGAGAGAACTACATAACCAGACACCAAGAGAAGAGAGATCATGGGGAGACAAAGAAACAGCCCGCATATGAAAGAAAAGCAGGCATCACCAAAAAAGGAAGTAAATGAAATGGAGGCAAGCAACCTGTCAGAGAAAGAATTCAGAGAAATGGTCATAAGGTGGATGAAAAGAATAGAAGTCAAATTCAACAATATATGTAAGAACCAAGAGGAAATGAAGAAGAGCCAAGAAGAAATGAAAAATGACATCGCTGCTATAAAGAACTCAATAGAAAGCATCAACAGTAGACTAGAAGAAGCAGAGGACCACATCAGTGAGCTAGAAGACAAGGTAGGAAAAAAATACCCAAGTAGAGCAGCTTCTAGAAAAAAAAAATTAAAAAGCAGGAGGAGAGCCTAAGGGAACTTTGAGACAACATGAAATGAAACAACATCCACATAATAGGGGTGCCAAAAGGAGAGGAAACTGAGCAAGAAATAGAAAACCTGTTTGAAGAAATAATGACAGAAAATTTCCCTGATATAGGAAAGAAAAAACCCACACAAATCCAAGAAGCTCACAGAGTGCCAAGCAAAATGAACCCCAAATGACCGATGCCAAGGCACATTATAATTAAATTGGCAAACACCAACGACAAAGTAAGAATATTAAAAGCAGCCAGAGAGAGAGAGAAAGTTACCTACAAAGGATCCCCCATCAGACTAGCGACTGATTTCTCAAAAGAAACACATCAGTCCAGAAGGAAATGGAATAAAATATACAAAGTCATGCAAAGGAAGGGTCTGAATCCAAGAATACTCTACCCAGCAAGGTTATCCGTCAAAATTGAGGGTGAAATCAGGAGCTTCACAGACAAAAAAGGACTAAGGGAATTTATTACCACCAAAACAGAAATGCAAGAAATGCTAATGGGTCTGCTGTAAAAAGAAGAAATAGGAAGCAAAGAAGGAACACAGGGGTAAAGAATAAAAAAGGCTTGAAATTGGGTCTCAAAAGGACTGTTGGCCCAGAAAGAAACTCACTACAAACTGATTCATTGGTCTGTCAGCATAAACATTATTGCTTTTCTCATTTTTGGTTCTTATAAGTGTATTTCTAATAGCACATGATTTCACTCATCTAGGGGAAATAATGAACAACATAGACTGATGAACAAGAACAGACCCAGAAACAAGGAGGCATGGATCAGACTGTCGGGCCTCAGAGGGAGGGTAGGGGAGGGTGGGGATAAAGGGGAGAGATCACCCAAAGGACTTGTGTGCATGCATATGAGCCTAACCAGTGCTTAAGGACAACAGGGGGGTGGGGGCATGCGTGGGGAGGGGTGTGGGATTGGAATGGGGGGATGAGTACAAATATGTGATACCTTAATCAATAAAGAAAATTTTAAAAAAAGAATAAAAAAGGCGACAAACAATAATAACTTTAAATGTAAATGGATTAAATGCCCCAATCAAAAGACATAGGGTAACTGAGTGGATAAGAAAACATGACCCATATATCTGCTGTCTTCAGGAAACCCACCTGAGAAAAAAAGACGGACACAGACTGATGGTGAAGGGATGGAAAAAGGTCTTTCAGGCGAATGGAAATGAAAAAAAAGCTGGGGTAGCAATACGTATATCTGAAAAATTAGATCTCAAAGTAAAGGACATAAAAAGAGATCAGGAAGGCCACTTCATAATACTAAAGCGAGCAATCCAACAAGAAGATATAACTTTGGTAAACATATACGCACCCAATACAGGAGCACCCAAATACATAAAAAAAAAAAACTCCTGGAGGATATCAAGGAAGAAATTTACAGCAATACAAACATAGTAGGGGACTTTAATACCCCACTATCACCATTGGACAAATCCTCTAAACAAAAAATCAGCAAAGAAATATCAATCCTAAATGACTCACTAGACCAGATGGAATTAATTGACATCTTCAGAACATTTCACCCCAAAGCCACAGAATATACATTCTTCTCAAGTGCACATGGGTCATTTTCAAAGATAGACCATATATTGGGTCACAGGCAAAGTCTCTTCAAATTCAAGAAGATAGACATCATATCAAGCATCTTCTCAGATCACAATGGCATAAAACTGGAAATCAACTACAATGAAAAGAATCCAAAAAATCAAACACATAGAGACTAAATAGCATGCTATTACATAATGACTGGGTTACCAGAGAGATCAAAGAAGAAATAAAAAACATCATGGCAACAAATGACAATGAAAACACAACAATCCAAAATCTATGAGACACAGCGAAAGCAGTCTTGAGAGGGAAGGTTATAGCTCTACAAGCCTACTGCAAAAAACAAGAAACAATGGTAATAAATTACCTAACCCTACAACTCAAAGAGCTAGAAAAAGAGCAGCAAGAAAAGCCCAGTGTAACCAGAAGGAAGGAAATAATAAAGATCATTGCAGAGATAAATGACACAGACACCAAAGAAACAATACAAAAGATCAACAAAACCAAGAGCTGGTTCTTTGAAAGGATAAACAAGATGGATGAACCTCCAGCCAGGCTCACCAAGAAGCAAAGAGAGAGGACCCAAATAAACAAAATCAGAAATGAAAGGGGAGAAATAACAACAGACCCCACAGAAATACAAAGGATTGTTAAAAAATACTATGAACAACACTATTACAATAAATTGGACAACCTGGAGGAAATGGACATATTCCTAGAAAAATACAACCCTCCAAAAGTCAATCAGGAAGAATCTAAACAGCTCAATAGGCCAATAACTATGGAAGAAATTGAAGCAGTCATCAAAAAGCTTTCAGCAAACAAAAGCCCGGGACAAGATGGCTTCACAGGTGAGTTTTACTAAACATTCAAGGAAGAACTAAAACCTATTCTCCTCAGATTATTCCAAAAAATTCAATAGGAAGGTACACCTCCAAGCTCCTTCTATGAGGCCAGTATCACCCTAATACCAAAACCAGATGAACACAACACAATGAAAGAGAATTACAGGCCAATATCCCTCATGAACATAGATGCCAAAATCCTCAACAAAATTCTAGCAAATCAGCTCCAGCAGTACATCAGAAAGATCATACAACATGACCGAGTAGGATTTATCTCAGGGATGCAAGGATGGTACAATATTCGCAAATCAATAAACGTGATACATCACATAAACAAATTGAGATATAAAAATCACATAGTCATATCAATAGATGCAGAAAAAGCATTTGACAAAATCCAACACCCTTTCTTAATAAAAACTCTCAGCAAGGTGGGAATAGAAGGATCATACCTCAACATAATAAAAGCCATATATGATAAACCCACAGCCAACATCATACTCAATGGGCAAAAACTAAAACCATTTCCGCTAAGAACTAGAAAAAGACAAGGATGCCCACTCTCACCACTCCTGTTTGACATAGTACTGGAAGTATTAGCCATTGCAATTAGACAAGAAGAAGAAATAAAAGGCATCCAAATTGGAAAAGAACAAGTAAAGCTGTCCTTATTTGCAGATGACATGATATTCTACATTAAAAAAAAAAACACGAAAGACTCCATCAAAAAAATAATAGACTTAATAAATGAATTCAGCAATGTAGCAGGATACAAAATTAATGCCAAGAAATCTATGGCATTTCTATACACCAATACTGAACTTACAGGAAAAGAGACTAAAAAAGCAATCTTATTTACCATCACACCAAAAAAATTAAGATACCTAGGAATAAACTTAATTGAGGAGGTAACAGACCCATATGTGTAAAACTACACGACACTGAAAAAAGAGATAGAGGAAGATATAAACAGATGGAAGAACATACCATGTTCATGGATTGGTAAAATCAACATCATTAAAATGTCCATACTATGCAACACAATCTATACATTCAATGCACTCCCCATTAAAATACCCACGGCATATTTCACAGACCTAGAAAGAACGCTCCAAAAATTCATCTGGAATAAAAAAAGAGATGCCGAATAGCCACAGCAATCCTTAGAAAGAAGAAAAAAGTAGGTGGGATCTCACTACCAGATTTCAAGCTGTATTACAAAGCCACTGTTCTCAAAACAGCATAATACTGGCACAAGAACAGACATATAGAACGATGGAATAGAATAGAGAACCCAGATATTGACCCAAACCACTATGCTCAATTAATATTTGACAAGGGAGGCATAAACATACAATGGAGTCAAGACAGTCTCTTCAACAAATGGTGTTGGGAAAATTGGACAGATAGATGCAAAAAAATGAAACTAGACCACCAACTTACACCATACACAAAAATAAACTCAAAATGGATAAAGGACTTAAACATAAGACGGGATACCATAAAAACACTAGAGGAATCCACAGGCAGCAAAATCTCAGACATATGCCGAAGCAATTTCTTCACAGATACCGCTCCTAGGGCAATGGAAACTAAAGAGAAAATAAACAAATGGGACTACATCAAAATAAAAATCTTTTTCACAGCAAAAGAAACCATCAACAAAATAACAAGAAAGCCCACTGTATGGGAGAACATATTTGCAAATGTTATCACTGACAAAGGTTTAATCTCCAACATTTACAGGGAACTCATACAACTTAATAAAAGGAAGATAAATGATCCAATAAAAAAAAATGGGCAACAGACCTAAACAGACGCTTTTTGAAAGAAGACAGAAGGAAGGCCAAGAGACATATGAAAACATGTTCAAAGTCACTAATCATCGGAGAGATGTAAATCAAAACGACAATGAGGTACCATCTCACACCTGTCAGAATGGCTATCATCAACAAATCAACAAACGACAAGTGTTGCTGAGGATGCGGAGAAAAAGGAATGCAGACTGGTGCAGCCACTGTGGAGAACAGTATGGAGTTTCCTCAAAAAACTAAAAATGGAACTCCCATTTGACCCAGTAATCCCACTCCTAGGAATATATCCCAAGAAACTAGAAACACCAATCAGAAAGGATATATGCACCCCTGTGTTCATAGCAGCACAATTTACAATAGCTAAGATTTGGAAACAGCTTAAGTGCCAGTCAGCAGATGACTGAATCAGAAAACCATGGTACATCTACACAGTGGAATACTACACTGCTATAAAAAAGAAGGAAATCTTACCATTTGCGTCAACATGGATGGATCTGGAAAGCATTATGCTAAGTGAAATAAGCCAGTGAATGAAAGAAAAATACCACATGATCTCACTCATTTATGGAAAATAAAGAACATTATAACCTGATGAACAAAAAGATAGATACAGAGGCAGTAAAGCATCAAACAGACTGTCAAATTACAGCGGGAATGCTGGGGAGTGGGGAAGGGGGAAAAGAGATCAACTGAAGGACTTGTATGCAAGCATATAAGCACAACCAAGGGACACAAGACACTGGCGGGGGTGGGGGGGTGGGATGAGGGCATGCGACAGGGGGTAGGGGAGTCTGGGGGAAGGTCAATTTGGAAAAAAAAAAGGAGATATATGTACTACTGTATGTAATACTTTAAACAACAAAAAAGGAAAATAAATTTTTTAAATGGTATTAGTAAAATTGGACAGATTTATGCAAAAAATGAATCTAGACCACTTCCTTTTTTTTCAATTTTTTTATTAAGTATTATATGTGTACATATCTTACCATTGCCCCCCCACCCCACTCCCATATATGCCCTCACCCCCCAGAGTTTTGCGTCCATTGGTTATGCTTATATGCATGCATACAAGTCCTTTGATTGATCTCTTATCTTCCCCACCTCTCCCTAACCTTCCTGCTGTAATTTGACAGACTGTTTGATGCTTTACTGCCTCTGTATCTACCTTTTTGTTCAAGTTTATAATGTTCTTTATTACCCATAAATGAGTGAGATCATGTGGGGAGGCTCCATGCAGTGGGAGCCAGGGCACCTGTCAGGGAGACTGTTGGCAAGGAAGGGGATGATTTTTTTCCGTCAGGGAGAGATATACAGACTTTCCGGTGAGGAGGGTGCTCTCATAACATAGGAGGAAATGACTTTTTCTCCTGCAAACTTGGACATTTGAAAGCTAAAACATTAAGCAGAGTTACCCTAGTTCCGCAGGTCATCCAGAGAATGTGGAATGTGGAAATGCAAAGTGGCGGTGAGAGCACAGTGGAATGGCTAGACATGGGGTTCTGGTTTGTCAGAGAGGTGGCTGAAACCAGACCAAGGTAGTCTCGGAGAATGAGGATGGCTTGAGGGGCTAGAAGCCAAGCTGGAGGAAAGTGACTTTGGTGGAAAGAAGGAAACTGAAAGAATTAGAGGTTATACTCAGAAAAGAGGATTTCCAAGTTTAAACTCTTGAAAATGAAACTTTGGTTGAGTAAAGATGGCATCCTAGGTGTGATTAAATGTGTGGGAGGGTGAATAAGAGTAAAGATGGAGATTACTGAAATCGAAAGGAACAGAAATGGCCTCATTCTTCATTACATACCTAGGAAATAGAAGATGAAGAGACAGGCACTGGGAGTTTGCATAGCCAGTCCAAAGTCATACTGCTAGGAAATGGCAGACTTGAAATTTGAACCCAAATCTGTGACTCTGATATCCAGTTAACTGCGTCACAGAAAAGACCTGGTGCTCTTCTGTCACTAGGGAGAGAGTAAAAAGATGGCACAGAAAGAAGAGGACAATGTCCTACAGGTGAAGGCAGAATTAAGCACGAAGTTAGTTTCAACAGTGGAAAAGCAATAAAGAGGGTTTCATCTGTAGGACCAACTTCCTAAATTAATTTTTTATAACTCTTGTTCTGGGCCATTTTTAACTACAGTGCTTCTTAAGAGGTTATTATTGGTGTATAGTGCATAACAATTTGCAGAGCACTTTCACTTCTCTCTTTACCTTCATGACAGTCTCTGAGGGTAGCGATTATTATTATGCTCATTTTACTGAGAAGAAACAGAAGCTTGAAGACTATGATTTGTCCCTTATTGCACAGGAAGTCGCAGATACAGGCGTGCAGTTTGATATTGTGTTCTTTTGTTGAGCAATCTAAGTAAAAGTAGGATTTACTGCCCCTCACCATGCCCCTGCTAAAGAGCTCTCCAGCTCCAGCACCATTAGGCTGAGGTGACTGAGACCAGGAGGTGGTCTGAAAGAATGAGGAGCCCCCTGTGCCTGAAACCATATCCTTGGAAAGAACTATTGAGAATTTTACAAAATGAAATAAAGAACTCATCAGTGGAGAAGAAAGAATTGTTTTTCAAATTACAATCTAGCATGCTAATTTATACTCCATTCTAGTGCACACTGTACTATGAAAGCCCAAAGGAGAAGCAGTTACTACTGCATTGTGCATTCAAAGCCAGCTTCTGAAAGGATCAGCTTCCTGATGGATAAGGAGGCAACTAAGTTAGGGCAGAGCAGAGGGCAACAGCAGGCACATAGGCACAGTGAGGAGTCCTGACCCATTTGGTGAATGAACTTTGCAGCATGCTTGGAAAGTGGAGTAGTTGTTAAGGAGCCAGTCAACCTTGTGTGGCAAGCTCAGAGCATCAGCTTATATGTATACAGGGGTGGGCAAAAGTAAGTCTACAGTTGCATTGTGACATTCTTTTGAGTTAATAAAGCTATTATAATAATCATAACCTGCCTGTGGTTTTCCATACCAAAGATCGTAAACCCACTTTTGCCCACCCCTGTACAGAGGGCAGTGGAGAAGACCATTATAGTTTTGAACAGGGAGGTGATATGATTGGGTATTCTAAGCAGTCTTTCCATAGCGTGGCAAGCCTAGGTACTGGAATATCAGATGGGAGGCTGTCACAGTGAGCTAGGTGAGAGATGCCAGCTTGAACCAGAAGGAAAGCTACAGAGGAGGAAAGCTATTTGAAAACATCTTTGTATGTAGGTTTTTGAGCACTTGTGCTGTTGGGTTGCTGAATCATAGAAGGTGTGCTTGTTTACTAGAGACTGCCCAATTGCTCTCCAAAAAGGCTGGCCAGTTTATGTAGGTGCTGTTGGGCATCCTGACTATTTTTCATTCTCTTTTAGTGTTCCTATAATGGTATTTCATACCAACTGTTCCAAGGAGGAGATTGTATTCTGTGATTGTGGATAAAAAAAATCAAAAGCTTCATTTTAAGCATGTGATTTTCTATATAACCACATGGTTTCCTTCTGCTTTCTCTCCCACTGTGCCCAAACTCCTCTGCAGATTAAAAGTTGTGTTTTTCTTATCAGTCCCAGACCATAATCTAGGTATGCAAGAAATATTGCCTTTCTATTGTTTTTTTAAATCGACTTAATTTCAATTCTGCACCCCACCTCGGTGGAGTGTCTGGAAATTCTACCTGACTCATTCTTGTAGTTCTTGCCTCCCTGAGATCAAGACTAGGTCTGGGAACCTTCAATAGTCCCAGACACCTGGTTATCAATTGTTTGGAGTATGTAAGTTGCCACTCAGCCATTCATTGTCCCCTCTCATTTTTGCTTCTGTGGGAAGCTGAGGAAATCTGTCAAATGGATGGCAGCCCCAATGCTTCTGGGTGAACCTGGGAGGGGGGAACTCCACTTTGGGGAATTAACAGCTCCTCAGAACATTACTAGGAAGCAGGGTGAAGAAACCCATAGTCCTCTCTCTCCTCTCTTTATCAGATTGTGGAGGGTGGGATTAGAACAGATGGCCCACCTCTGGCCCTGGCCACATGAGCTCTTAGAAATCAATGTCCTTTCCTTGCCCTCCAATCCATCCAAAAGCCAAGTCTTGGCTAGAGACATATGCTGACAGGTGGCAGAGCTACAAACAGGTTCTCCTTCCAGGCACATGGTGGGACTGCACTTCCCATATCCACTGAAGTTAGGAGTGGCCGTGTGGCTTGCCTTGGTCAATGAAGCTTTAGGAGATAGTATGCAATTCATCTCATTCTCATCCCGTTGCTGCAGTGACCATGAGAGCATGAGCCAAGATAGGGCCACCAGCAGCCTGGGTCCTCGAGTGACTATAGTGAGCCAAGCTCTCACTGACTGCTGTTGAATATCTAATGTGAGTGGAAAATAAAGTTCTGTTTGGTTAACCTGTGGGCCCAGGGGATTTTTCCATTATCACAGTATAGCCTTGTTTCGCCTGCACTGACAAACTTGGGTCTTATCCGGAGCTCTCTCTCCTAGTCAGCCTCTTCAATTCATGTGGCCACAAGTGGTGGAGCCTGAGCTTCCTCACTTTAGGCACGACTGTGTGCAACATGGACTCTGGCCCCAGCCTCATGCCCTTTGCCTCACTTGACTCCAACTGACCTCTGCATTCCCATGCTCTACTCTGGACACTGTATCAGTGAGGATGATTTTGGCTGCGAGTAAAACATGTAAGTGATAAGAATTTTTATTCTCTCACTTCATAAATCCAGAGTGGTCCCAGGGTTTATTCAGGAGCACAAAGACTGCATGAAGGACCCCAGACTTTTTCTATCCTTCAAGTTTGCTAAGCATGTTCACATTTGTTCTCAGGTTGTCACATCACAGCTGCTTCATACAGCTATGCTCAAAGATAAGAGGGACACTTCTCACCAAGTTCTCTTTTAAAGCATAAAAGCCTTTCCCTGAAGCCTTCTAGCCAATTCCCCCCTATGCATCACGGTCCAGAACTCAGCCATCGTACATGACTACTCCCACCTGCAAAAGAAGCTGGGAAAGTGAGTACCTGGCATTTCCAAGCTCTGTTGTGGGAGAAAGGCTCTTCCAGTGGGGAAAAAAGGCAAGGAGCTTGGATGTCAGGCAAACAACCAACAGTCTTCCAGAACCGCCATCTGCCCACCTTCAGCCAGCTTGCTTCTACACAGGAGCACCTTCAACTAGATAACCTGCTCCCTCCCACACCAAAAGTGACCCCTTTCTTCAGTATAAGTTGTGAATGTGCTTCTTCTGCTCCCTCCCACACTGCTGGTGAGATGACCTGGGTTATGGCACACCGGAAACACAAAATGGAATGTGACTTGTAGCTGAAACCCCACTTGAAGGTTTAATGGCAGTCCTTAGAGAATTTTGATTCCTCTAACTTTTGTGATTATTGAAGGGGCTGGCATTTCCTTTGAGGCAGGCAAGAAAGATATGGTTACTTTTAGGAGGTTTCCCATGCACTTAAATGCAAAAAAGTTTTCAAAAATGTCATACAAAGTTTTGATAAGGTACTTGCTTCCTACATGTCTGGTAGTAGCAGCAGAGATGGAAGAAGTGAGGGCCATACCTTTTGTAAGAAACTTGCTTCTCAGACTTAGCCTGGACAGAAAATTCCAGGCAGGAACTTGCTTCTCTTTCTCCTTCCAGCTCCTCCTGAGGTCTATAGTAGTAATGTTCCAAAATAAACTTGCCCTATTGGAGACCAGGGTGTCAGGAAGCCTTAGGAGGCAGGAGGTATGGGAAGAGAGGAGAGAGACCCCAACGCCTTCCTTTTGGTCAGAAACAGCATAAATGTCACCCAATCAGAGGAGCTCAGCCATCTGGTTCTGGGGGCTTGTGCAAGATAAAGAGAAAGCATTCTCCATGAGGGTCTTTACTACTGGACCCAGTCCAAACTCCCGAGGGTGTGAATGGCCAGTTCAGAGGATAGCTAGGGGTGAAGGTGGAAGAGTGGAGAGCAGGGCAACTGTTTCTTTGGAGGCCACCTAGCCCAGCCAATGAGTAGGACTTGTGTCAAGCCAGCATTTGAATCCTGGTCCTGCCACGATTTGCTGTGTGATCCTTTCTGAACCTCACTTGCCTCTCCTACAAAATAATAATCCCTGTTATAGCAACATTATTCACAATAGCCAAAAGGTGGAAGCAACCAAATGTCCATTGATGGATAAATAGAAAAGTGTAGTATATCTATACAAGGAAATATTATTCAGCCTTAAAAAGAAAGGAAATCTTATCACATGCTACCATGTGAAGAACCTTGAAGACATTATGCTATGTGAAGTAAACCAGTCACAAAAGAACAAATACTGTGTGATTCCACTTATATGAGGTCCCTGGAGTAGTCAAATGCATAGAAAGAGAGTGGGTACAGAGGTTCGGTTGGGGAAGATGAACAGAGTTCTGGAGATGGATGGTGACGATGGTTGCACAAACTTGTGAATATACTTAATGCCACTGAACTGTACACATAAAAATGGTTAAGATGTGAAACTTTAAGTTATGTGTATTTTGCTACAATTTTTTTTAAAAAATTGGATTTCAGCTACCAAAGTAAAAGCACTTACATTAAAACAATGAGTGTCAAACCTAAATAAATACTTTTCGAAAGAGGACATACAGAAGGCCAAGAGACATATGAAAACATGCTCAAAGTCACTAATCATCCGAGAGATGCAAATCCAAACGACAATGAGGTACCATCTCACACCTGTCAGAATGGCTCTCATCAACAAACGACAAGTGCTGGCGAGGATGCGGAGAAAAAGGAACCCTTGTGCACTGCTGGTGGGAATGCAGACTGGTGCAGCCACTGTGGAGAACAGTATGGCGTTTCCTCAAAAAACTATAAATGGAAATTCCATTTGACCCAATGATCCCACTTCCAGGAATATATCCCAAGAAATTACAAACACCAATCAGATAGGATATATGCATCCCTATATTCATAGCAGCACAATTTACAATAGCTAAGATTTGGAAACAGCCTAAGTGCCCATCAGCAGAGTGGATTAAAAAACTATGGTACACAATGGAATACTATGCTGCTGTAAAAGGGAAGGAACTCCTACCATTTGCAGCAGCATGGATGGACCTGGAGAGCATTATGCTAAGCGAAATAAGCCAGTCAGAGAAAGATAAATATCACATGATCTCACTCATTTGTGGAATATAATGAACAACATAAACTGATGAACAAAAACAGATCCAGAGACAGAGAAGCATCGATCAGACCATCAAACCTCAGAGGGAAGGCAGGGGAGGGTGAGGGTAAGGAGGAGAGATCAACCAAAGGACTTGTATGCATGCATATAAGCCTAACCAATGGACACAGACACCGGGGGGGGGGGGGTGAGGGCATATGCAGGGGGGAGGGGCAATGGGGAGATAAGGACATATATGTAAAACCTTAATCAATCCTATCTAATAAAAGAATAATATGCAAATTGACCGCCACTCCAAGACACAAGATGGCCACCCCCATGTGGTCAAAGATGGCTGCCCCCATGTGGACACAAGATGGCCACCACAAGATGGCTGGCAGGGGAGGGCAGTTGTGGGCAGTTGGGGGTGACCAGACTGGTAGAAGAGGGTATTGGGGGAGACCAGGCCAGCAGGGGAGGGCAGTTGGGGGAGACCAGACCAGCAAGAAAGGGCATTTGGGGGGGACCCAGGCCTGCAGGGGAGGGCAGTTGGGGGTGATCAGGCAAGCAGGGAGGGCAGTTACGGTGACCGGGCCGGCAGAGGAGGGCAGTTGGGGGAGACCAGGTCAGCAGGGGAGGGCAGTTGGAGGAGAACCAGACTGCAGGGAAGGGCAGTTAGGGGGAGCACCAGGCCTGCAGTGGAGGACAGTTCGGGGGAACCCAGGTCTGCAGGGGAGGGCAGTTGAAGGGGACCAGGCCTGCAGGTGAGGGCAGTTGTGAGCAATCAGGCCAGCAGACAGGGTAGTTAGGGGTGACTGATCCAGCAGAGGAGGGCAGTTGGGGGAGACCAGGTCTGCAGAGTAGGGAAGTTGTGGGTGATCAGGCCAGCAGGGAGGGCAGTTAGGGGTGACCAGACCATCAGGGGAGGGCAGTTGGGGGAGACCAGGCCAGCAGGGGTGGGCAGTTGGGGGGACCAGGCTTGCAGGGGAGGGCAGTTGGGGGGCACCAGGCCTGCAGGAGAGGGCAGTTGTGGGCAATCAGGCAAGCAGGGAGGGTAGTTAGGGGTGACCGGGCTGGCAGAGGATGGCAGTTAGGGGAGACCAGGTCTGCAGGGGAGGGCAGTTGGAGGGGAACAGGACAGCAGGGAAGGGCAGTTGGGGGGGTGCACCAGGCCTGCAGTGGAGGACAGTTGGGGGGGACCCAGGCCTGCAAGGGAGGACAGTTGGGGGGGACCCAGGCCTGCAGGGGAGGGCAGTTGGTGGGTATCAGGCCTGCAGGGGAGGGCAGTTGTGGGCAATTGGGCCAGCAGGGAGGGTAGTTAGGGGTGACCAGTCCGGCAGAGGAGGGCAGTTGGAGGAGACCAGGTCTGCAGGGTAGGGCAGTTGTGGGCGATCAGGCCAGCAGGGAGGGCAGTTAGGGGTGACCAGACCAGCAGAGGAGGAAAGTTGGGGGAGACCAGGCCAGCAGGAGAGAGCAGTTGGGAGCAGGGGGGCCAGGCCTGCAGGGAAGGACAGTTAGGGGGTCCAGGCCTGCAGGGGAGGGCACTTGGGGGGACCAGGCCTGCAGGGGAGGGCAGTTGGGGGGACCAGGACTGCAGAGGAGGGCAGTTGTGGGCGATCAGGCAAGCAGGGAGGGCAGTTAGGGGTGACCAGGCCGTCAGAGGAGGGCAGTTGGGGGAGACCAGGTCTCCAGGGGAGGGCAGTTGGAGGGGAACAGGACTGCTGGGAAGGGCAGTTGCGGGGCGGGGCACCAGGCCTGCAGTGGAGGACAGTTGGGGGGGGGACCTAGGCCTGCAGGGGAGGGCAGTTGGGGGGGACCAAGCCTGCAGGGGAGAGCATTTGGAGGGGTACAGGACTGCAGGCAAGGGCAGTTGGGGGGTGGGGTACCAGGCCTGCAGTGGAGGACAGTTGGGGGGGACCCAGGCCTGCAGATGAGGGCAGTTGGGGGGTACCAGGCCTGCAGTGGAGGACAGTTGGGGGGGGGGGGACCCGGGCCTGCAGGGGAGGGCAGTTGGGGGGACCAGGACTGCAGGGGAGGGCAGTTGTGGGCGATCAGGCAAGCAGGGAGGGCAGTTAGGGGAGACCGGGCCGTCAGAGGAGGGCAGTTGGGGGAGACCAGGTCTCCAGGGGAGGGCAGTTGGAGGGGAACAGGACTGCAGGGAAGGGCAGTTGGGGGCGGGGCACCAGGCCTGCAGTGGAGGACAGTTGGGGGGGACCCAGGCCTGCAGGGGAGGGCAGTTGGGGGGGACCAGGCCTGCCGGTGAGGGCAGTTGGGGGGACCCAGCCTGCAGGGGAGGGCAGTTGTGGGTGATCAGACCAGCAGGGAGGGCAGTTAGGGGTGACCCGGCCAGCAGAGGATGGCAGTTGGGGGGGGGGGACCAGGCCTGCAGGGGAGAGCAGTTGAGGGGTACCAGGCCTGCAGGGAAGGACAGGTGGAGGGGACCCAGGCCTGTAGGGGATGGCAGTTGGGAGCGATCAGACCAGCAGGGAGGTCAGTTAGGGGTGACCAGGCCAGCAGAGGATGGCAGTTGGGGGGGACCCAGGCCTGCAGGTGAGGGCAGTTGGGGAGGAACCAGGCCTGCAGGTGAGGGCAGTTGGGGAGGACCAGGCCTGCAGGGGAGGGCAGTTGTGGGCGATCAGACCAGCAGGGAGGGCAGTTGGGGGTGACCAGGTCAGCAGAGGATGGCAGTTGGGGGGGGACCAGGCCTGCAGGGGAGAGCAGTTGGGGAGGGCCAGGCCTGCAGGGGAGGGCAGTTAGGGGCAATCGGGCCGGATGGGGAGCAATTAGGTGTCATTCAGGCTGGCTGTGGAGTGGTTAGGGGGTGATCAGGCTGGCAGGAAGAGGCGGTTAGGGGCAATCAGGCAGAGGCAGGCGAGCGGTTGGGAGCCAGCAGTCCTGGATTGTGAGAGGGATGTCCTAGATTGGAGAGGGTGCAGGACTGAGGGACACCCACCCCCCGCACGAATTTCGTGCACCTGGCCTCTAGTAAAGAAAACAAAAAAATAATGAGTTTAAATTAAATGACTCGAAACAAAGGATCTGATTCCATGTTGACATATAGTTCCTACTCCACCCCATATATGTGGGGGAGAAGGATGAGAGTCAGACATAAAATGTAACGAATACTGTATTCTTCCTGATTTATAATTATTCTAAGTAATCTAGAACTTTAAAGTTTATACAAAACAGTTTCAAAGACATATCCCATTTTATCCTTTCAGTATATTGAAATGATTTGGGATTTTGAGGTTAATGTGATGTTCTATATGTGAAGAGTACATTGCCTATCATAAACATGTATCTATGATTCATTGTCACCAAAAAAATGGTTAAAATGGTAAGTTTTATCTTTTTTTTTCTTTTTTCTTTTTTTTGGAGCAGGTTTTTATTTATTTATTTATTTTTTACAATTGAGCCTTTAAAATATGCAATTCACTAGAATCTTACATGTATTTGCCAACATTTTTTAATGAGGAAAAAATAACAATAATGCCTGCCTGGCTTATCTCCCCAGGGAGCTAGGGGGCTTCAGGAGACATGGATAAGAAAGCCCTAGATAAGACCCCATAGAGAAAGGAAGGAGGATTCCTTTTTGGAAGCTCCAACCTCAAAAAAAGAAAAAGGTTTAGTGCACCCTTTGTGAAGAAATCTCATATCAGTTAGCTTGAACCTCACATGTACATTTAATACTTTGGCACTAAAAGCATTCAGCCCAGCCTAAAGGCCAACTACTCTATCCATCAGAGAGTCAGCAGAGTTCCAAAAACACCCCTCCCTCTGGCCACACTCTGGCATCAGCACTCATGGCAGGATTGTCCCATCCTGCTGGGCCAGAAGGGAGTAGATGCCACTGACCAATGGGCCAAGACCAATGGCTTTTCCCTCTTTTATTCAATGAACAACACCTTCTCTTTCTTCCTGGCAACTCTTGGCAGCTCTTTGCTGGTTCCCTATGTCCCCCCCAGCTCTGGCCCTGCAGCCTCCATCTGGGGGCTGAGGCTCTTGTACATCACTGGCTCCAGAGATGCTCTCTGCACCTCCCACTTGCTAAGCATCCCCCACCCCACCTCCTGTAGGTAATCAGTGTTCCTGACACTTCTACATTTATTTTCATCTCACTGAGTTGGTCAAGAGGGTTAATTATTGATGTCAGCATTATGAACTTTGTTGCTACTCTGAAAGAGAATGCTCATGCTGTATTTTGAAATTCTCACTGCCTCAACACTATTATCTAGTGGTTTTCCACTCTTACTATGCATTACAATTACCTGAAGAGCTCTTGAAAACCATCCATACCCAGACACCCTCTGTGGCCTAATTAAATGAGAAGCACAGAGCAGTCGCTACTCTCCATCAAGTGTAATTACCTCTCCATGTCTTTGTACCAGTGGGGCCCAGTCTTGACACAAAAAGAATCAGCAGGAGAGTTTAGTCAATATTCATCCCATCTTGAGGAGGGCCTGACAAATGTAGCACCTTTTAAATTTTCAAGAAGTTGTTTCTTTCTATACTCTACTCCCATGTCCACCCCCATTCTTTCTAAAAGCTCATTTTTCTCAAATCACCATTTTTCAAAGTATACTCTGTAGTGATAGTAGGGGGGCTGTGAAAAATAGAGTAGTAATTGTGGTTGGCTGATAATGGCTCCCAAAGATCTAGCCCAGTGGTCGGCAAACTCAGTCAACAGAGCCAAATATCAACAGTACAACGATTGAAATTTCTTTTGAGAGCCGAAAACCGACTTCTGCGCATGGGCCACGAAGTTTCAATCGCACTGTATGTGCGCGTCTGCACGTGGTATTTTGTGGAAGAGCCACACTCAAGGGGCCAAAGATCCGCATGTGGCTCGCGAGCCGCGGTTTGCCGACCACTGATCTAGCCGGTCCTAGACCCCAGAACCTGTGAATATTATCTTATTTGGAACACGGTCTTTACAGGTATGATTAACGTAAAGATCTTGAGCTGAGGAAACTACCCTGGATTACTTGGGGAGGGCCCCTAAATGCCATCACAAATATCCTTATAAGACAGAGACAGAAGGAGACTGGACACACAAAAGCAGGGGGAAGTCATATGAAGAAGGAGGCAGAAATTGGAGTGATATGGCCACAAGCCAAGGCATGCCAGCCAGCAGCCACCAAAAGCTGGAAGAGGCAAAGAATGGATTCTCCCCTAGAGTTCTGGAGGGAGTATGGCCCAGCCAACACCATGATTTTGGACTTTTGGCCTTCAGAACTGTGAGAGGATAAATTTCTGTTGTTTAAGCCACACAGCAAGTAATTTGTTATGGCAGCCTTAGGAAGCTGATACAGTGACCAAATGAGTTTGGTAACTGTTGTCTTTACAACAGAACTTCCCGAAACCTTTCCTATGCTGATGGACATTGTTTCCTAAACACAGGCCCTGAACAGTTACTCTCTAGAACCCATCCAATGCTAGGTCTATACGCTAGCCAACAGCTATGACCCAAACAGCATTGAAAGTTGTATGCATACAAAGCCTTTATGCGTGAAAGTTACATATGTGTGTGTGTGTGTGTGTGTGTGTGTATGTAACTCATATATATATATATATATATATATATATATATATGTCATGTATCTACCCCTTCAGAACTTACTATCAATTCATTTGTTAACTCATTCAGTAAATATTTATGAGTACCTACTATGTATCAAAAATTATTCAATGCATTGGGTATAGAGTGATTTAAAAAACTAAAATCATATTTCTTGTGAAAAGTATACTCTAATGGCATATTCAATAAACAAATAAGCAAATAAACAGCATACTCTGAAGAATATAAAACAAGCTAAAGGTATAGAGAAGGATGGGGGTGGCTACATTCAAGTGGGTGTCAGAGAAGGCCAAGCGTTGCACCAGGCGATTTACCTAAATTAATCTCATGTAATCCTTCCAATAACAATTTCATCCTTATCATATTTCCACTTGTCAGATGAGGAAACTGAGGCTCATAGAATCAAAGTGATTTTCCCAAATTATACAGCTATTAAGTGGCTAACATAGGATTGAAACCCAGCCCTGTCAGGCACCAAGCAAAGCCCATTTACTACCATACTACACAGTTCCTGCACTCAGTCACTCCCATTGAGGTCCTGCCTTGGCCTTTCTATACTTGTTTGATGATTCTCAGTGGAATGAATAGTTCCAAGGGTGAGAAGGTTGGAGGCAGGAGATCAGATGGCAAAAGATACTTGTAGGCAGAGACCTGCCCTGCAGAATTATTCCAACCTATTTGGGAAGGTAGGCATAGGGTACTGAAACTTTCTGCTTCCTCTTCTAGGTCTTCTCACATCTCCTTTCTGCCCTGCCCCATCTCCTTGGACCCTCAGTGCAGAGCCATGGTGTCTACCCAAAGGGACTTTTCTTTTTTTTTTTTAAATATTTTTATTGAGGTATTATATGTGTACATATCTTACTATTACCCCCCCACCCCACACCCACACATGCCCTCCCCCCCCAGAGTTTTGTGTCCATTGTTTATGCTTATATGCATGCATACAAGTCCTTCGTTTGATTTCATAACTCCCCCACCTTTCCCAAACTTTCCCCCTGTACTTTGAAAGTCTGTTTGATGCTTTACTGTCTCTGTATCTATCTTTTTGTTCACCACTTTATAATGTTCTTTACTATCCCTAAATGAGTGAGATCATGTGGTATTGTTCTTTCATTGACTGGCTTATTTCACTTAGCATAATGTTCTCCAATTCCATCCAGGTTGCTGCAAATGATGAGAATTCCTTCTTTTGTATGGCAGCATAGTATTCCATTGTGTAGATGTACCACAGTTTTCCGATCCAGTCATCTGCTGATGGGCACCTAGGCTGTTTCCAAATCTTAGCTATTGTAAATTGTGCTGCTATGAACATAGTGGTGCATATATCCTTTCTGATTGGTGTTTCTAGTTTCTTCGGATATATTCCCAGGAGTGGGATTACTGGGTCAAATGGGAGTTCCAGTTTCAGTTTTTTGAGGAAACTCCATACTGTTCTCCACAGTGGCTGCACCAGTCTGCATTCCCACCAGCAGTGCACGAGGGTTCCTTTTTCTCCGCATCCTCGCCAACACTTGTTGTTTGTTGATTTGTTGATGATAGCCATTCTGACAGGTGTGAGATGGTACCTCATTGTTGTTTTGATTTGCATCTCTCGGATAATAAGTGACTTTGAACATGTTTTCATGTGTCTCTTGGCCTTCCTTCTGTCTTCTTTTGAAAATATTCTGTTTAGGTCTGTTGCCCATTTTTTTATTGGATCATTTATCTTCCTCTTATTGAGTTGCATAAGCTGCCTGTAGATGTTGGAGATTAAACCTTTATCAGTGATAGCATTTGCAAATATGTTTTCCCATGCAGTGGGTTTTCTTGTTGTTTTGTTGATGGTTTCTTTTGCTGTAAAAAAGCTTTTTATTTTGATGTAGTCCCATTTGTTAATTTTCTCTTTAGCTTCCATTGCCCTAGGGGCAGTGTCAGTGAAGAAGTTCTTGTGGCATATGTCTGAGATTTTGTTGCCTGTGGATTCCTCTAGTATTTTTATGGTTTCCCGTCTTATGTTTAAGTCCTGTATCCATTTTGAGTTTATTTTTGTGTATGGTGTAAGTTGGTGATCTAGTTTCATTTTTTTGCATGTATCTGTCCAGTTTTCCCAACACCATTTATTGAAGAGACTGTCTTGACTCCATTGTATGTTCATGCCTCCTTTGTCAAATATTAATTGAGCATAGTGGTTTGGGTCGATATCTGGGTTCTCTATTCTGTTCCATTGATCAATATGTCTGTTCTTGTGCCAGTACCAGGCTGTTTTGAGAACAGTGGCATTGTAATACAGCTTGAAATCTGGTATTGATATCCCACCTACTTTATTCTTCTTTCTCAGGATTGCTGTGGCTATTCAGGGTCTTTTTTTATTCCAGATGTATTTTTGGAGAGTTCTTTCTAGGTCTGTGAAATATGCTGTTGGTATTTTGATGGGAAGTGCATTGAATCTGTAGATTGCTTTGGGTAGTATGGACATTTTAATGATGTTGATTCTACCAATCCATGAACATGGTATGTTCTTCCATCTGTTTACGTCTTCCTCTATCTCTTTTTTCAGTGTCCTGTAGTTTTCTGCGTATAGGTCTTTTACCTCCTTAGTTAAGTTTATTCCTAGGTATCTTAATTTTTTTGGTGCGATGGTAAATGGGATTGCTTTTTTAGTCTCTCTTTCTGTAAGTTCATTATTGGTGTATAGAAAAGCCATAGATTTCTTGGCGTTAATTTTGTATCCCGCTACATTGCCGAATTCATTTATTAAGTCTATTAGTTTTTTGATGGAATCTTTTGGGTTTTTTATGTACAATATCATGTCATCTGCAAATAAGGACAGCTTCACTTCTTCTTTTCCAATTTGGATGCCTCTTATTTCTTCTTCTTGCCTAATTGCGATAGCTAATACTTCCAGTACTATGTCAAACAGGAGTGGTGAGGGTGGGCATCCCTGTCTTGTTCCTGTTCTTAGGGGAAATGGTTTTAGTTTTTGCCCATTGAGTATGATGTTTGCTGTGGGTTTATCATATATAGCTTTTATTATGTTGAGGTATGATCCTTCTATTCCCACCTTGTTGAGAGTTTTTATCAAGAAAGGGTGTTGGATTTTGTCAAATGCTTTTTCTGCATCTATTGATATGACTATGTGATTTTTATCTCTCAGTTTGTTTATGTGATGTATCACGTTTATTGATTTGCGGATATTGTACCATCCTTGCATTCCTGGGATAAATCCTACTTGGTCATGGTGTATGATCTTTCTGATGTACTGCTGGAGCCAATTTGCTAGAATTTTGTTGAGGATTTTGGCATCTATGTTCATGAGGGATATTGGCCTGTAATTCTCTTTCATTGAGTTGTCTTTATCTGGTTTTGGTATTAGGGTGATGCTGGCTTCATAGAAGGAGCCTGGGAGTGTTCCTTCCTCTTGAATTTTTTGGAATAGTCTGAGGAGGATAGGTTTTAGTTCTTCCTTGAAAGTTTGGTAAAACTCTCCAGTGAAGCCATCTGGCCCCGGGCTTTTGTTTGCCGGAAGCTTTTTGATGACTGCTTCTATTTCTTCCATAGTTACTGGCATGTTGAGCTGCTTAGATTCTTCCTGATTGAGTTTTGGAAGGTTGTATTTTTCTAGGAATATGTCTATTTCCTCTAGGTTGTCCAGTTTGTTGGAATAGAGTTGTTCATAGTATTTTGTAACAATCCTTTGTATTTCGTCGGGGTCTGTTGTTATTTCACCTCTTTCATTTCTGATTTTGTTTATTTGGGTCCTCTCTCTTTGCTTCTTGGTGAGCCTGGCTAGAGGTTCATCAATCTTGTTTATCCTTTCAAAGAACCAGCTCTTGGTTTTGTTGATCTTTTGTATTGTTTCTTTGGTCTCTATGTCGTTTATCTCCGCTCTGATCTTTATTATTTCTTTCCTTCTGCTTACACTGGGCTTATCTTGTTGCTCTCTCTCTAACTCTTTGAGTTGTTGGGTTAGGTAATTTATTACCATTGTTTCTTGTTTTTTGCAGTAGGCTTGTAGAGCTATGAACTTCCCTCTCAGGACTGCTTTCGCTGTGTCCCATAGATTTTGGATTGTTGTGTTTTCATTGTCGTTTGTTGCCATGATGTTTTTTATTTCTTCCTTGATGTCTTTGGTAACCCAGTCATGGTTTAATAGCATGCTGTTTAGTCTCCAAGTGTTTGATTTCTTTGGGTTGTTTTTATTGTAGTTGATTTCCAGTTTTATGCCACTGTGATCTGAGAAGATACTTGATATGATTTCTATCTTCTTGAATTTGGAGAGACTTTGCCTATGTCCTAACATATGGTCTATCTTTGAAAATGACCCATGTGCACTTGAGAAGAATGTATATTCTGTGGCTTTGGGGTGAAATGTTCTGAAGATGTCAATGAATTCCATCTGTTCTAGTGAGTCATTTAGGATTGATGTTTCTTTGCTGATTTTTTGTTTAGAGGATTTGTCCAATGGTGATAGTGGGGTATTAAAGTCCCCTACTATGATTGTATTGCTGTCAATCTCTCCTTTGATATCTTCCAGGAGTTTTTTAATGTATCTTGGTGCTCCTGTATTGGGTGCATATATGTTTACCAGAGTTATTTCTTCCTGTTGGATTTCTCCCTTTAGTATTATGAAGTGGACTTCATTATCTCTTGTTATGTCCTTCACTTTGAGATCTAATTTGTCAGATATAAGTATTGCTACCCCAGCTTTTTTTTCATTTCCATTCGCCTGGAAAACCTTTTTCCATCCCTTTACTCTCAGTCTGTATGCATCCTTTTTTTTGAGGTGGTTTTCCTGTAGAAAATATATCTGGGTTTTGATATATTATATTAGCAGATATCTGGGTTTTGTTTTCTTATCCAGTCTGTTACCCTGTGTCTTTTGATTGGGGCATTCAATCCATTTACATTTAAAGTTATTATTGATAGGTACTTATTTGACGCAATTTTTATTCTATACCCCTGTGTTCCTTCTTTGCTTCCTATTTCTTTCTTTTTTTTTTTTTACAGCAGACCCTTTAGCATTTCTTTCATTGCTGGTTTGGTGGTGATAAACTCCCTTAGTCCTTTTTTGTCTGTGAAGCTCCTGATTTCACCTTCAATTTTAATTTATAGCCTTGCTGGGTACAGTATTCTTGGATTTAGACCCTTCCTTTGCATGACTTTGTATATTTCATTCCATTCCCTTCTGGCCTGATGAGTTTCTGTTGAGAAATCAGTTGCTAGTCTGATGGGGGTTCCTTTGTATGTAACTGTCTGTCTCTCTCTGGCCGCTTTTAAGATTCTTACTTTGTCGTTGGTGTTTGCCAACTTAATTATAATGTGCCTTGGCGTCGGTCTTTTGGGGTTCATTTTGCTTGGAACTCTGTGAGCTTCTTGGATTTGTATGGGTTTTTTCTTCCCTATATCAGGGAAGTTTTCTGTTATTATTTCTTCAAACAGGTTTTCTATTCCTTGCTCAGTTTCCTTTCCTTCTGGCACCCCTATTATCCTGATGTTGTTTTGTTTTGTGTTGTCCCGAAGTTCCCTTAGGCTCTCCTCAATCTTTCTAATTTTTGTTTCTAGAAGCTGTTGTACTTGGGTATTTTTTTCCATCTTGTCTTCTAGCTAACTTATGCGGTCCTCTGCTTCGTCTAGTCTACTCTTGATGCTTTCTATTGAGTTCTTTACAGCAGCGATGTCATTTTTCATTTCTTCTTTGTTCTTCTTCATTTCTTCTTGGTTCTTCTTCATTTCTTCTTGGTTCTTACTCATATTGTCGAATTTGTCTTCCATCCTTTTCAGCCACTTTATGACCATTTCTCTGAATTCTTTCTCTGATAGGTTGTTTGCCTCTAAATCGTTTACTTCCTTTTCTGGTGATGCCTGTTTCTCTTTCCTGTGGGGGCTGTTTCTTTGTCTCCCCATGGTCTCTCTTCTCCGGATGTCTGGTTATATAGATTTCTCTCTCTGGCGTTGATTTAAAGGTATAAAATACAACACAACCAGGCACAACAGACAAGGCACTGAACAGAATTGTATTCATGATATTAATAATCTCCAATAAAGGTAACCACCAGAGAAAGACAAATTAGTGAATAGGAGTGGAAGAGGGAGAGTAAAAAGAAAGAACAAAAAAAAAAAAACAAAGAGTGTGAATCTGAACTTGGGAAAAGAGCAGAAAGAAAGAAAAGAAAAGGAAAAAAAGAAAAGAAAAAGAAAAGAAAAAAAAGTAAGAGAGACAAGAACGATACTAAGAGAGAAAAGGGGAACAAACTATATATATGGGGAGTAAACTCCACTAGAACAACCACTATTCCCAGCAAATTCCAGCAACACGAGCCTGGAGATTAATACAAACTGCAACACCAGCTATTATCAAGTGAGGCAAAGGAAACAAAAGTAAAAAACAAACAAAAACAAAGCAAACAAAAGAACCAACCAAACCAACAAAAAGAATAATCAAAACAATCTCATAAAAAAGCATAAAAATTCAATCTAATCAACATTCAAGCAAACAACAACAAAAGGCCAGAGAGAAAAATAATTTTTTTTTTTTTTTTTTTTTTTTTTTTAGGTAGCGTAGAGAGAGGTTTGTATGGATTTGGAGCAGGGGGTTGGGAATTAGATATATAAGTAGGGTGAAGTTTTAGCAGAGAGTAAACTGAAAAAGTAGGGAAAATCTAAAGCCAGAAAGGGTTAAGATAAACTGGGGACCAAAAGGGGAAAGGTTAGGAGGAGAGTGATGGCATAATGTTAGCTTTGAGATAGGGTAAAACGATTGTAAGGGAAAGATGCAAATCGAATGTAGGACACTAATCCAAAAATAAAAGAAAGAGAAAATCAAATGACATTTAAAAAAAAAAGTAAAATAATAGTAATAATAATGCTGATTGAAAATAAAAATGTAATAATTAAAAAGGTGAAAATCGAGTGAGGAAAAAGAAAAAAATTTAGTTTCTTAAGTAAAAGATGCAAAAAATGAAAATAAAAAATATGAGAATAAAAAATTTAAAAAATTTAAAAAAGAATTGAAAATTAAAAAATAGGAAGACTAAAATGTGCAGTAGCGGCTGTCATTCACTTCCTCTATTATTCTGTTTGGTACGCCTGTTTCCCAGTCTGGACGGTATTTCAGTTCAGCTTCATTCCAGGGCTCCTCAGTGTTGGAAGCCAGTCCTGCTTTTTAAGCCAGCCGTGTCTTAATTTCTCATATTTATTTTTGATTACACCAGAGACAATTAGCGTTTCAGCCCCTGGGTGGCAGTGTTTCTGAATTGACTTCCTGGCCTCTCTAGCTCTTTTTTTTTTTCTCCCCTCTATGGCACTCACTACCGGTTTGTGGAGGTGTGTGCCTCAGAGCTTGTGGAGGTGTGCGCCTCAGAGCTGCCTCTCTGATGGTCACACGCAGCTCTGCTCCCCAGGTTCCGAAAAAACAACTTCCCCCCCCCCGCAGTCTTTCAGGGCCCCTCCACCTGGGTTTTTCTATGTATTGGGCTTAGCAATCAGAGTCGGAAAGAGCCCAAGTGTGCGGACAGTGGGTCTGGGCGCCAGACTGAGGATACTGCACTCCTTTGAAAATTCTTAGTCTGACCCTCCTCGTCAGATTAAAATGAGTTGCTTTCAAGCGGTCACTTCTGTTAGCAGCTCAGAAGACCCCCCTCCACATTCACGGATCACGGCAGTTCCAACTGCCGCCGATTTTTCTAGGCACAGACCTCCCGGCTCCTGCAGGTCCTGCGGCTGCCGTGCTTCCCTCACCCAGCGCTTCCCTCACCCACCGCGGGGATTAGAAACCGCACCTTATTTCAGGCGAAATCTGACCTTTCTGTGGTGCAGTGAAGAGTTCCTTTGAATCCGAATGTTTGCGCTGATAGGGGACCGGTGGTCTGGTGATCGCAGCAGTTCAGTGTTTGCAGTTGTCGCAGAAAGTCAGGTTTCCAATAAAATCATCCTTTCCTTGCAAGATGGCGAGGCGCCCGGTGAGCCCGCAGCTCCGGGAGGGGACCCAGCCCCTGTGGGTGCTGCGCGGTCAGGGGAACACTGCCCAGCACTCCCCCGCCTTCTCCTGGAGTTTAGCTGTCCCTTGGCTAGCCCACATACACTCCCTCTGCGAGCCTCTGTTTCTCCTACACTCCGCCCCAGGAACAGACTCCAAACCCGACTCTATTCCGTCGCCATTTTTTCCCCTCCCCCACCATGTGTGTTTTTCATGGGTGTCTTGCTGTTAGCATTACAAATGAAAGTTAATTTTCTAAAGTAAAAATTTTCTAGATGTAATTTACTTACAGGATATTTTTCCTTACATGATATTCTTCTACTATTCCCCCTTTTTTATTTAAATATTAGGAGGCTTTTGGAAATTTTATAATGCAGTCTTGATAACTTTTAAATTTTAATTTTTTGCACTTAAATATGACTGCTTTAGGTTCATTGCATGTTACGCAATTTTACCATGAGATGAACTACCAATAAAAATTTTAGGTAACATTTCAGGAACAGCTTTTTGTCCAGTACAATTAATTTTTCTAGAATATTCGCTTATTTCAATTAGCCAATTTAAATTAGTCTGAAAACTTGACTACTATTTTACTGTCAAAGTTAATACTCTAATAACAATCTTATTTTACCCTGTAAATATTAGTGGAAAGGATTATTTGCATTCTTGAGTAGGCCCTGAGCATTCCTGGTGCTAGGCTGGATTTAGATATCAAAAACCCACTTCCCCACCCCATGGGCATAAGACAACTCAAACAAGTCTTGTTGCAGTGAGAGGGCAGCTGCTGTCGGCCAAGTCTCTGTCTGTTACCTGGGTCCTGATTTGAGCTGGGCATTGGAAGCGAAGCAGCCATGGGGGCAGGAGACCTCCCTCAGAAGGGGTGAGGGTTCAGGCCCCTGCAAAGTTGGGGGGTGAGGGTCTGTGCCCCACCTCTGTTGATCCCCAAGTTCTCTCCTGATGGCCCCTCTGCGACTGTGCCTGCCAAAGGGACTTTTCTTGTCTTCATAGTTCTGAGCTGCACCTCTGAGTCCTGAAGGATATATAGAAGTCAGGCAGAGACCAGCCAAGCAGTGGAAACTTGGGTATGCTTGCAATAGCATGTGGCCCAGTTTGGCTGGAATATAAGATTTACAAAGCAGAATGGAGAATCAGGCTGGGCAGGAGGCTGGGCCAGACTTTGGAAGGCCTTGAAGGCAGACCAGGAAAACAGCCTCCGTCCTCTGAGCTGGTATTTGCCAAAGTGTGTCCTGAAAACAACTCGTGTTTTGGAATAATAATAGTAGTAATAGGAAGGCAGATTGTGTGAAAAGATAAAGGCTCCTTGTCAATAAGTTGGAGTTGAAAGAGGCTAAACAGAACCCTTTTATGCCGGACTTCCCAGACCTGACATGCGGGCAGAGGAAGACCCAAGAGGCCATGGTGGATGCCATTCTCACAGCGAAGATAGATGGAGACTCATTAGGGCTGGGGGTAGACCATCAGTGCTGTGAATTCCATCTCTAAGTCATCTTCTCTCTCCCCTCCCTACCATCCCAGCCACCCACACTTCAGCTAACACTGTCCCTCCTAACTTGTCTCCCTGTACCGACCTGCCCCCTAACTATCTGCCTTCTTCCAGCTCCTTCCCTAACTCCACTCGCCCCCCCCCATCCTCCTCAACCATCCCACCCTGTGCTTCTCCATATGCAAGCACTTCTCTAGCTACACTACAAGCTACAGTAATTTCTAAATACTTTGGATAGTTATGTGAAAGACCACTATTCACTAGCAAATATTCCCAAAACAAAATCATCTGAGTTCCACAGAGGGTTTGTCCTAAGCCATCCTTCGCAAAACTCTAGAATCTTTTAAAATATCATTTGGGGATTTTTTTAGACCCAGACAGGCTCAGCTTTGAGCTTTACTGCACTGTTGGTTTCCATGGTAACTACACCTAGTTCCTGACTCCTGTCCTCCCTCTTCTGTCCTGGCACCCAACTGAGCCTAAAGAGCTCCCTTGTTCCAGGAAGGGGCCAAGCCCCTGCACCTCAGCCCCTCTGAGCCTGGCTTGGGGATTTGAATAATGAGCAGCACCATGCCAGGGGTTGGAGGGGGACAGCTTCAGACTCCTCTGTTCCTCTTAAATTCACATGATGGCCTTTTCAAACCCACACAGTAGCGCAGGGTGGTTAAGAGTGTGGACTTTAAGCCAGACTGCTCAGTTTGAACCAGACTCTGTCACGTATTAGCTGTTTAACTGTGGGCAAGTTACTTAACATATTTAAGTCTGTCTCTTCACCTTTAAAATAGGAATAAAAATAAAACCTATCTCAAAGACTTGTTAGGGGGATAAGTATGTGTAAATGTGCTTCCAACGGCACCTGGCACATAGTGAGTGCTTACGTGTTACTGATTAAGATTATTGTTGTTGTTGCCCATCTGACAGATCATCAACAGACATTCTGGCTGAGTCAGCAGTCACTATAGCACTCTGTGAGTGAGGAACTTATGGGTATCACAGGGGAAAGCATGTTTTCAATTCGGAGTCTCCTCGAGCTTCTATTAGGCCCAGCTTCTAGGCCCAGACCCTTTGGCAACTGCAGCACAGAGGGCACAGCCCAGCCAGCTGAGCTCAGCATCCAGAAGGGACCCACACACACACACCCATTACCCCTGACCACCTGGCACAGGACTCAAACTGGCAGTCAGGCCCCACAGCCAAAGGCAGCAGTGCTTTAATGAATTCTGCCACTCAGGCAGGGCTCAGGCTCTCCAGTCAAGGTGTGCTCCCTCAGGGCCCAGCCTTGGAAGGACCTCGGCAGCCACAGTGAAGAGGGTAGCTGAACACCTTTACATATATGGTGTATTGACTCTTCATCCAGAGAGGGAGACATCACCTGGGCATGGTCAAACAGCTAGTGACATTTCAGAGTCATGGATGCTTTCTGGACAGCCTGCTGCAGATTTCATGTGCTTCTCCTCTGTGCTGCTGTTCTGCGTGGCCCGGCTCAACTCTGGCCAGACAAGCACCTCTGCCTGTGCCTGTGCAGTTGACACAGTGCCTAGTTGGGGAAATGTGGGCTCGACATGAACAGGAGGCAGACTGAGTCTGGTTCAAACTGAGCTAGCCATGGCAGCCCAGCACAAGACATGTGGACAAAGCCTCCAAAGCCAATCCAACACCCTTTCTTGATAAAAACTCTCAGCAAAGTGGGAATAGAGGGATCATACCTCAACATAATAAAAGCCATATATGACAAACCCACAGCCAACATCATACTCAATGGGCAAAAGCTAAAACCATTTCCCCTAAGAACAGAAACAAGACAGGGATGCCCACTCTCACCACTCCTGTTCAATATAGTAATGGAAGTGCTAGCCATAGCGATCAGACAAGAAGAAGAAATAAAAGGCATCCAAATTGGAAAAGAAGAAGTAAAACTGTCCTTATTCGCAGATGACATGATATTGTACATAGAAAACCCCAAAGACTCCATAAAAAAAACTACTAGAATTAATAAATGAACTCGGCAATGTAACAGGATACAAAATTAATGCCAAGAAATCTATGGCATTTCTATACACCAATAGTGAACTCACAGAAAGAGAAACTAAAAAAACAATCCCATTTACTATTGCACCAAAAAAAATTAAGATACCTAGGAATAAACTTAACTAAGGAGGTAAAAGACCTGTACTCAGAAAACTACAGGACACTGAAAAACGAGGTAGAGGAAGACATAAACAGATGGAAGAACATACTGTGTTCATGGATTGGTAGAATCAACAAAATTAAAATGTCCATACTACTCAAAGCAATCTATAGATTCAATGCACTCCCCATTAAAATACCAATGGCATATTTCACAGACATAGAACAAACTCTCCAAAAACTCATCTGGCATAAAAAAAGACCCCGAATAGCCACAGCAATCCTGAGAAAGAAGAACAAAGTTGGAGGGATCACAATACCAGATATCAAGCTACTATATTACAGAACCCAGAAATCGACCCAAGCCATTATGCTCAATTAATATTTGACAAAGGTGGCAAGAGACAATCTCTTCAATAAATAGTGCTGGGCCCTAACCAGTTTGGTTCAGTGGATAGAGCATCCGCCTGCGGACTAAAGGGTCCCAGGTTCGATTCCGGTCAAGGGCATATACCTTGGTTGCGGGCACATCCCCAGTAGGGAGTGTGCAGGAGGCAGCTGATAGATGTTTCTCTCTCATCGATGTTTCTAACTCTCTATCCCTCTCCCTTCCTCTCTGTAAAAAAATCAATAAAATATATTTTTAAAATAAATAAAAATAAATAAATAAATGGTGCTGGGAAAATTGGTCAGATACATGCAAAAAAAATGAAACTAGATCACCAACTTACACCATACAAAAAATAAACTCAAAATGGTTAAAGGATTTAAATGTAAGATGGGAAACCATAAAAAATCTTAGAAGACTCCATAGGCAGCAAAATATCAGACATATGTTGTAGCAATATCTTTACCAATACAGCTCCTAGAGCAATGGAAACTAAGGAGAAAATAAACAAATGGGACTACATCAAAATAAAAAGCTTCTGCACAGCAAAAGAAACCACCAACAAAACAACAAGAAAGCCCACTGCATGGGAGAACATATTTGCCAATGTTATCTCCGATAAGGGTTTAATCTCCAAAATTTACAGGGAACTCATACAACTTAACAAAAGGATGATAAACAATCCAATCCAAAAATGGGCAAAGGACCTAAATAGACACTTTTTGAAAGTGGACATACAGAAGGCCGAGAGACATATGAAAACATTCTCAAAGTTACTAATCACCTGAGAGATGCAAATCAAAACAACAATGTGGTAGCATCTCACACCTGTCAGAATGGCTATGATCAACAAATCAACAAATGACAAGTGCTGGCGAGGATGCGGAGAAAAAGGAACCCTCGTGCACTGCTGGTGGGAATGCAGACCGGTGCAGCCACTGTGTAGAACAGTATGGACTTTCCTCAAAAAACTAAAAATGGAACTCCCATTTGACCCAGTAATCCCACTTCTGGGAATATATCCCAAGAAACCAGAAACACCAATCAGAAAGGACATATGCACCGCTATGTTCATAGCAGTACAATTTACCATAGCTAAGATTTGGAAACAGCCTAAGTGCCCATCAGCAAATGAGTGGATTAAAAAACTGTGGTACATCTACACAATGAAATCTACGCTGCTATAAAAAAGAAGGAACTTTTACCATTTGCAACAGCATGGATGGATCTGGAGAGAATTATGCTAAGCAAAATAAGCCAGTCGGAGAAAGATAAATATCACATGACCTCACTCATATGTGGGATATAATGAACAACATAAACTGATGAACAAAAACAGATCCAGAGACTAAGAAACACTGATAAGACAGTCCAACCTCAGAGAGAAGGCAGGGGAGGGGGGCGGGGTAAGAGATCAAGCAAAGGACTTGTATGATTGCATATAAGCATAACCAATGGACATGGACACTGGGGCGGTGGGGGCTTGACCTGGGGGCAGGAGTGGTGGTGGGGCGGTCAATCAGGGAAAAAAAGGATACATGTAATACTTTAAACAATAAAATAAATAAATAAATAAATAAATAGCCCTCAAGGCCAACATCGCATGCTGGTAGGATTTTAGGCAATGTGTTTTGCTGGCAGAGAAATTTTCCAGAAGGCTGGAGAGTCCAGGAAGATGGACTGGAGTCAGGCCTATCATCACCAAGGGGCCTCATGCAGAATCCCTGGAGGGCACTTCCCAGCAGCTTTTGCTCAGTGGAGTGCCTTTGGGGTGGGTTTCCAGGATGTGCCTTTTCTTCTCCATGGGAACCCAGCTGCAGCCAAGGAACCCATTGCAAACTGCCTGCCTCCCCAGCTCTGCAGGCCCACTTCTGCTTGGGAAAAAAAAAACTCCAGGCTCTCAGCTGGTGACACCCTCTAAAGGACACAAGCCTCAATCTCTTCTCTTCAGCCAGTCTGGGCCAAGGATGGTGTCTTTCTGAGAGCCTCAGACACAGTCTATATTCTTTCAGGGGCTCAGAGTGGCTCTGAGAAGGAGCTCTTGGGCTGCTAATGCTTTCCACCTGGTGAGCAGGCGGCACTTTCCTTCCAGGTTCAAAGTCTGCAGGGAGTGAAATAAGCCAATCTGAGAAAGACAAATATATATGACCTCACTTATTTGTGGAATCTAATGAGCAGAATGAATTGACCAACAAAATAAGAACTAAAGCATAGAGGCATGGAACAGACAGACATACCTCAATGTGGGGTTTGGAGGATGAGAAGAGTTAAAGCCGAGAACTTATATACTTACTAGAGGCCTGGTGCATGAAACTCATGCATGGGTAGGGTCCCTAGGCCTGGCCGGAGATCAGGGACAATTGGGGCCTTCTGGCTGCTGGCCAGGGCCTTCCTTCGTTCAGCGCTGCCCCCTGGTGGTCAGCACACATCATAGCAAGTGATCGAACTCCCAGTCTCCCAGTCGAACTCCCGAGGGAACACTTTGCATATTAGCCTTTTATATATATACTAGAGGCCCGGTGCACGAAATTCGTGCACTGGGGGTGGGGGTGGGGGGGTGTGCCCCTCAGCCCAATCTGCACCCTCTTCAATCTGGGACCCCTCAGGGGATGTCCAACTTCCAGCAGTCGGACATCCCTCTCACAATCCGGAACCGCTGGCTCCTAACCACTCACCTGCCTGCCTGCGTGATTGTCCCTAACCCCACTGCCTGCCTGCCTGCTTGCCCCTACCTTGATCTCCTGCCAGCCTGATTGCCCCTACCTTGTCCTCCCCTATCAGCCTGATCACCCCAAACTGCCTGTGCCTTGGCCCCCAGTCTGGCCTCCCTCTGGAGGCACCACCCCCATAACCCCAATGCTGCTGCCACTGCAGCTGGTTATGGCTGCCTGAGCCTTGGCCTTTGTAGCCACTGCGGCTTTGTCTGGAAAGATGTACGGAAGACAACCACTCTAATTAGCATATTATCCTTTTATTAGTATAGATTTGGGGACCATTAAAACCACGCAGAACTTGAAGAAAACACATGGCCCTGGTCAGTTTGGCTTAATGGAGAGAGCATCGGCCTGTGGACTGAAGAGTCCAGGTTTGATTCTGATCAGGGGCACACATGCCTGGGTTTTGGGCTCAATCCCCAGTAGGGGGCCTGTGGGCGGCAGCTGATCAGTGATTCTTTTTTTTTTTTTTTAATATATTTTATTGATTTTTCACAGAGAGGAAGGGAGAGGGATAGAGAGCTAGAAACATCGATGAGAGAGAAACATCGACCAGCTGCTTCCTGCACACCCCCCACCAGGATATGGGCCAGCAACCAATGTACATGCCCTTAACCGGAATCGAACCTGGGACCTTCCAGTCCGCAGACCGACGCTCTATCCACTGAGCCAAACCAGTTTCGGCTGATCAGTGATTCTTATCATTGATGTTTCTATCTCTCTCTCCCTCTCCCTTTCTGACATTTTAAAAATATATATTTTTTAAAGAAAACACATGAGCTTCACTTTGGGCTTTGTCATCTTACAATATCCTTTGTGCAGTGTTTTAACTTCCCTCAACTTTCCTTTACCCACCTTTAAAGTGCAATCTATTTTGGGGAAGATGATCAGGAAAGTGATTCCAATGGGTAGAAGTTTTTTTTGGAGGGGATGGGTCATGAAGATATTTAAAAATTGAGCATGGTGATGGTTGTACCACTCTGAATTTACTTTAAAAAACCAGTTCATTGTACACTTTAGGTGACATGTACAGTATATGGATATTTCTCAACAAAGCTGTTCTTTTATTTCTTTTTAAATAAAGACCAGTCTTATAATCAATTGCAGATGTTTACAGAGGCCCCTCAAGATTTGCTCAACATGTCCCAAATCACGGCTGTGATTCCCAGTTGCCTCCAGTCCTGGTGGATCTGGATGGTGTGGTTTGCAAAGGAGAAGGTGGCAAGAGGCTTATGGAATTTCGGCAACCCCATTCCCCCGGTCTCCTCATAGGGCACCAGGGCCATTCCCACTGTGCCAGCTCTGCTCCCTTTAACCTGTTGGGCAAAAGAATCCTGCGTGCTCTGGCCAGAAAGTGCATTCTTTCTTAGGTGGCCCGGATGCTTTTTTTAAGGTCGTTTTATGGATTCAAAAGAATAAACAGAGATGTGGAAAGCTTTTGTCAAAATCCTTTTACATGGTTCTTCCAGTGTCATGGGAAATGAGATGTGGCTCTGAATTCATCCCAAAGTGTGTCTTTGGGCAAAAGCACCCAGAACGGCACAACTCCTGCAGAATGCCCCACACACTTTGCTGTCAGGACTCAGGGGGGCTTGAGGGTGAGCGAGGCGGCGGTGCCAGCACAGGACCTGGGAGAAGGTAGCGCTTTCTACACTGCCCAGGCCACGTGGACTACAGCAGTACCCGCCCAGGTGAGCAGGGTGTTTCTGCTGTTTTGTTTTGGTCTGGCCTCCACCCCGTCAGCCACAGACCTGTGCCTGCACTGAGACTGAATGCTTTGATGGCCCTACTTTTTGGTGGACAGTGGATGCACTCCCAGAGACTGGCAGTTAGACTCTGGTGGCTTCTGAGTCCCTTGTGGGGAGAGTCCGGCCCTAGGTCAAGAACAGACTCAGGCGTCCTCGGCCAGGAGGCCTCCTTGGGCTAGGGGCCGCCACAGTTTGAAGGCTGGCCATGACCCCAATCCTGGCAGGGGTCTCCTCTGGGGTGCTGGCAGGCCTGGGCTAGGGCTGCGGGAGGTTTAGAGGCTGGTCACGCCCCCGATCCTGGTGGGGATCTCCTCTGGGGGGCTGGCAGGCCTGGGTTAGGGTCACTGGCGGTTTGGAGGCCGGTCACGCCCCCGATCCTGGTGGGGGTCTTCTCTGGGGTGCTGGCAGGCCTAGGCTAATGGCCACCCTGGTTTAGAGACTGGTCACGCCCCCGATCCTGGTGGGGGTCTCCTCTGGGGTGCTGGCAGGCCTGAGCTCTGGCGCCGCAAAGGGAGAGGTTCCTGAATCTGCTTCCCACACACCTAGGCTAGGATACATCTTGTAGGAGGCGGCTTTAATGCCCGGGGTCGGTGACCAGATCCTCTGGAGCCTCGCTTTCTGGGCTGCAGTCCCACGTCTCCCAGTGCCCCAGCCTCGGATGCGCCCATGCAGTTGCCCCCACCACCAGCCACCTCAGCGCAGGCCACAGCAGCTGAAGCCAGCCTCTTGGAAGCCAGGCCACCACACCCACCACCTCTAGTAGCTCTCTGCTGCTTGCTCTCTGTGCCCTGTCCACTGGGGTGGGGGAGTGCTCCCAGCCCAGAGGCCCTCCCTCCCTCCGCAGCCTGGCTTGGGAAGCTGGCCTCATGCTGGGGCTACTATGCCAGCATGCCCACTCGGCTACTATGGGTGCGACTCGGGCCCCACGGAGGCCAACCTGGAGAACGTGGACCCCAGCTCTGCATCCGGCTGCTGCAGATGGCCTCGGTGGTCAACTACCACCTGCTCCTTCCACTGGCCCCATTGATCCCTCTCAGCACCAGCCATTTAGGCGAGGGTGGCGATTGCCCAGGGACATCACCCCTGGAGCGGCTGGCTGGGCCCGGCCACGCCCCCCGGGTCGCGATGGGTCCCGGTACCCCCGGGAGGCTGCTGGCCGTGCCCGGCCACACCCCCCCCACCCACGGGTCGCGATGGGTCCCGGGACCCCCGGGAGGCTGCTGGCCGTGCCCGGCCACGCCCCCCCGGTCGCGATGGGTCCCGGGAGGCTGCTGGCCGTGCACGGCCACACCCCCCCCACCCACGGGTCGCGATGGGTCCCGGGACCCCCGGGAGGCTGCTGGCCGTGCCCGGCCACGCCCCCCCGGTTCGCGATGGGTCCCGGCACCCCAGGGAGGCTGCTGGCCGTGCCCGGCCAAGCCCCCCCGGGTCGCGATGGGTCCCGGGACCCCCGGGAGGCTGCTGGCCGTGCCCGGCCACGCCCCCCCGGGTCGCGATGGGTCCCGGGACCCCCGGGAGGCTGCTGGCCATGCCCGGCCACGGCCCCCCGGGTCGCGATGGGTCCTGGGACCCCACGGAGGCTGCTGGCCGTGCCCGGCCACGCTCCCCGGGTCGCCATTGAACCTGGGACCCCCGGGAGGCTGCTGGCCGTGCCCGGCCACGCCCCCCCGGGTCACGATGGGTCCTGGGACCCCCGGGAGGCTGCTGGCTGTGCATACCACGCCCCTCTAGGGTTGCCATCACTCACCAGGACCCCCGGAACTAAGAGGATTTGGCGCCCCCATCTTGGTTTTCTCAATGGCCAGTTAGGCCACCCGGAGTCCCGCCCCCAGCCTCTGGCAGGCCCAATCATGGGCATAGCGGAGGTGCGATCAATTTGCATGTTTCTCTATTATAATGTAGGATATATATATATAAGATATGCATAGCCCATGGACACAGGAAATAGGGTAGTGAAGACATGGAGGGTGGGTAGGGCTGGGAGGAGGGGGGTAAAGGGGAGATAAAGGGGAGACATCTGTAATACTATCAACAATAAAAAGTATATTTTTTAAAAGAAAATTATAATTTGTCACTCAAAAAAAAACCACACACAAAATCTGCAGAGAGTCAGGAGGAACTCAAGGCTGAGAGGTTGGGGGTAGCTATAGAGTGGGAAAAGTAAATCAGCCCTGGAATCTAGAAACAAAGTGAGCCTGCTGGGAGGAGGGGTAGAGACTGAACTGTCCCCAGAGGCTACAGAGGGGACCATGTGTTCCAGGCAGCCTTGACCCCAGCTTCTTCTCACAAGGCCTCTAAGCTGGTCCTGGAAATAGCATCTGACAACAAATACATTGTGCTTGTGCATGAGAGATAGTCTTTCAGTAACTTTTATTTTTATATAATTTCAAATTCACAGAAAAGTTGCAAGAATAGTACAAAGAACTTTGTTATGCCCTTTTACCATATCATCAACTATTAGCATGTTTTCCCATTTACTTTATTCTTTGTACACCCTCCCACTGCAGATTTTCCTAGTCATATGAAAGTTGCCAATGTGATAGCCATTTACCCCTAAGTACCTCAGTGTGTATTTCCTACAAAGAAACACATTATTTTACGTTGTCAAAATTAGCAAAATACCGGGTGAAGCTGGATCCCGGGTCCGGGTGAGGCCGTGCACCCCTGGATCCGGGTGAGGCTGGGTCCCGGGTCCGGGGGAGACCACACCCCTGGGTCCGGGAGAGGCCACGCACCCCTGGGTCCGGGTGAGGCCGTGCGCCCCTGGATCCGGGTGAGGCTGGGTCCCGGGTCCGGGTGAGGCCACGCGCCCCTGAGTCCGGGTGAAGCCATGCCCCTGGGTCCGGGCGAGACCAAACCAGAGGGAGTCGGACCTGCATTACCACCATTTGTCCACCATCCAGAGCTGAAAAGTCAGTGCCGACATGTACACATAAGGAACTGGAGGACATTGAAATTGGGTCTCAAAAGAACTGTTGGTCCAGAAAGAAACTCACTACAGACTGATTCATTTGCCTGTCAGCATAACTATTATTGCTCGTCTCACATTCAGTTCTTATAAGTATATCTCTAGTGACATATGATCTCGCTCATCTAGGGGAAATGATGAACAACATAGACTGATGAACAAGAACAGACCCAGAAACAAGGAGGCATCGATCGGACTGTCGGGCCTCAGAGGGAGGGTAGGGGAAGGTGGGGGTAGGGGGGAGAGATCAACCAAAGGACTTGTGTGCATGCTTATGAGCCTATCCAATGGTTAAGGACAACAGGGGAGTGGGAGCATCCATGGGGAGGGGTGTGGGATGGGAATGAAAGGATGAGGACAAATATATGACACCTTAATCAATAATTTTTTTAAAAAAATTAGCAAAATAGCATGGATATAGGGTTTTTATCTAATTCCCAGGCTATACTCAAATTTCATCAGTTGTCACGGGGTTTTATTTTTAAGATTTTTAAATTGATTTTTAGAGAAAGAGGAAGGGAGAGGGAGAGAGAGAAATATTGATGTGAGAGTGAAACATCATGCATGCCTTCCCCCCACCACCACCGCCCCCCCCCCCCCCGACACACACACACATCAGGAATTCACCCCAGGCATGTGCCTTGACAAGGAATTTAACCAGTAACCTTTCGGTGCACCGGACAACGTCCAACCAACTGAGCAGTGGTCAGGGCTGTCCCAGTTTTTAGCTTAATTTTAATTTCCTTTTTGATGGCTTTTTAGTCATACAATGAATACATAAATACAGTCTCCATGTAAAATATTACACATAAGGCCAAACTAGTCCTCTCTGAACACCACCCTCCACCCTGGTCCCTCTAACCTTAACAGGCATTGCAGTGTACTGGGGAGAACATGAGGTCTCTGCCACTTGCTGTCTGTGTGGCTTTTAGCAAGTTCCTTAAACTTCCTGTGTTTCTGTCATCTATAAAATAGGAATAAATGATAATAGTAACAAGTCATAGCCACTACATAGTTGTGGGTATTAAATTAATTCATCCCAGTAAAGCTCTTAGAGTAGTGCCCAGCACATAGTTAAGTAATCAATGTCAGCTGTTATTATCCTCTTTGACTTCAGTTTGTGGAGCAACCCAAGGGAATGCAAGAAGCGAATGTTGGGCCTGATGATGACTTCATTTCAAGGGGTGGCCCAGCTGAGCAGTGCATGGGGGCAGCCTCCACCTGTTCACTGAGGGAGCAACTGGGAATCCTTCAAGGTCAGGCTTCCATAATCAGATTTTCATGCACTGGCAATGTTGCCACCTCCCCCTCTGGAGAGTCTGGACAGGCCTGAGCTGAGATGGAGTCCCAGGTGTAGGGTGGACTGGGAACAGATCCACCACCCCAGAGGTGGAGCAGCTCCCCAGTCAGGCCTGCAGGAGCCGGCCTGCGCTGGGCTGGAGATGGCTGGGCGCATTTACAGACTTTCCTGGGGGCATTGCAAAAGGGCTCTGGCGCTTGATAGATTTTTGCTTGATCCTCCAGGCCCCTCATTCTGGAGAAAAATGGGGATGTGGTGAGGTTTACCAAAGCTCCCGCTGTGGCATTAATGCTGGGTGAGCACCTGCCCTCACACAAGATGCCCGGTTGAGCCCTGTGGTGAGTCAGGCGTGGCTCCTGAAAGAACCAGTCCTTGGGCCACAGTATTTTTTGGGGGGGGGGGGGTGAGACAGGGGTCTCCCACCCTAACAGTGAGTATAGCACATTAGAAAGCAACCTGGATAGGAATCTTGGCAGAAATCCTACTGGCTGACTAGCCTGGGACAAGTCACTTTAGCACGCTGAACTTCTATTTCCATTCTGCAAAATGGATACAGTACCCTCTGCCTCCCCAGGTGGCTGAAGAGTTTAAAAGTGTACGAAAGTTAGGGCTTGCTGGATGAAAGCTATTTTTTATTTAGCAGTTTCTCAGCCCTTCTGGGGACAGAATTACAGGAAGGTCATTGTGCTTGGTGGCAGAGCTTGGGTCCTGAACTACTCTCCAACCCCCCCCCCTACCCTCCTGCTCTCACATGTACCTTCTTTTCCAACAAGACTGGCTGCCCCTGGGCTGACAAGCTATTCCATACTTCCTTGCCTTGACATCTGCTGGTCCCACAGCCTGAATTGCCTTGTTTCCCTTTGCCACCTGACATATGGCAGCAACATCCACCCTCCCTGGCCCCAAAAAGAATAAGTACCCCATAGCTTAGGAACTCACCCTCACAGGCCTGGACTAGCTAGGCCCACCCCATGGCCCCAGCACTTAGAAAGGGCTTGTCTCCCAGTAGGGCTCAGAGCTGCCAAAGGAGGGGCAGAGGAGGGAGAGGTCCCTGGCCCCTGGGCCTTCCTTCTCCTTCCCTTGGGAAATTCAGGACAAGTAGAAGGAGGCCTGCAGTCCCAGCATAGTGTGGGGCAGACCCCCGCTCCTTCTGGGGGCTAGGACTCTTGTTAATTTCATGAAAGAAAGGCTCTGCCTCAGCTGGGGTCACTGCCTGAGCCCACGGAAGCTTGGGCCTCACTGAGCTAGCTCCTCGGACAGCCTGGGGCTGGTGGCTGAGTCCCAGGGGTTTTAGAGCAGGCTCTGAGAGGCATTCTGAAGGGCTGTGAGGCAGCAGACACTGAGAGGGAGGAGGAGGAAATGGCCCCCTTCCCTGGCTGTTCTGACAGACAGCTGTGGAGGCCCTCCTTCCTGTGAGGGACTGGGCCCAGAGCTCAGACCTCTGAGCCTCCCATCTCCCCAAACCACAGCCCAAAGGTGTGAAAGAAAGAAAAAAAACAGGGGGAGGGGTGGCGGAGAAGAGACAGGTGCACATTTCACACCTTGACCACAGGCGGGGCCCAGAGCAGCTTCACTCTGACTAACTTCCTCCTCAAGCTTCCCCACTTGCTTGGGAGAGCAGAACTCAGAGCAAAGGCTCCCTGCTAGGGTGTCTCCCCAAGGGCTGGCCCTTCCTTTGACCTGGTCTGGAGGCTACTTGGGACAGGAAAGGACCAATTTAGAGGGCAAGACAAGGGCTTGGCTCAGTACCATGACTCAGGCACCTTCCAAGGCACCTGGGCTGTGAAAGACCATAGAAGCCCAGCACACACCTGCTGTTTTGAGGCCTGGGAAGGCAGGAAACTGCTGCTAACTGGGACCTACCCTGTGTCAGACGCATTCCACAGTAGCACTTGCAGTCCACAGAGCAAGCCAATCACACATGTACTATCTTTATCCCTTTTTTCAGATTGAGGAAACTGAGGCAGAGATGTGAAATGACTTGCCTGAGATTACAAGGCTGGGAAGCCAGAGCATTAGGCTAGGGCTGGCCAAACTTGCCCACCTAAGGGGAGGGGCAGCCTTTCTGGAGGATCCACCCTCTGACAAACACACGCCTGCCCACCCCATGTGGTAGCACACTGTCTCCGAGGGCTCCCCCAACACGAAGACTCACAGTAACTCTAGGTCTGTAGCCACTGCCTCCCACTCAGCATTCTCAACTGTGTGCCTACAAAGTGCGGGGCCCTGTGCCCAGGGCCTTACAGCCTTGGTTATCTCAGTTTATCTTGTAACAACCCTGCTGAGACCAGCTCAAAACAGTTACGTCATTTGTCTCAAGGTCATACAGCTCGAACAGGGTGGATTTAGGGCTGGAGCCAGACAAGTTCAATGTTCTTGACCACACAGGGAGCAGGGAGAGCAGCCTGCCCCCAGGCTGGCCTATCAGGATGTGACCCTGAAACTCAGAAAGGAAAGCTAGCTGCACTTTTGCAAAGCTCTTGTCTGACATGCTTGTGCTGTCATTTCTTCTTCCCAGCAGTCCAGGAAGGTGAGGATCATTGTCCCCATGTGACAGATTAGGAGACTGGGGCACAGGAAGGACACCAGGGTCCCTAGACTTTGAAATTCCACATGGACCAGTAACATTCCAACATATATTTAGAGGACCCACAGTGGGTTGTCAACTTCTGACAACAGGCGATACTTCCAAAACCATCAGCTATTTCTACTATCATCTCATAAAGAAAAAAATCATTTTAATACCACAAAGGTGATGGACAAACTTGCAGAATAGAAGACCTTCCATTAAGTTGAACAAATAGAGTGGACTGGCGATGCCACAAATTCGTGAGAGCAGTTGCTCCTGGGGCAAGCAGAAGTGGAATAGAGTTGGGGAAGAGTACCTGGGGATCTCCTGGTTTTAAAGAAAATCTGTAAACAGCGTTTTTGTTGTCCCTTTTCATTGTCCTCATTTCTCTCATGTGTAGAAGCCCACTGAATGGAAATTCTTCCTGCACCAGCATCACGAAACTGGTCCTGGCTCCCACTTCTCTTCCTCACCTGGCAGGCAGTTCCTTACCAAGTCAATCCTACTTCCATGTCTTCTAGAACCCTCCCAGTCCCCTCTACTTACACTGCTCCTGACCTCCTCCAGGCCCTCAGTTCCTTCTGGCCTGGAGCTTCCAGGTGACAAGCTGCTTGGAGCAGGGATAGTCACATCTTCTGTCCACAGGAGGCAAGGAAGGGCCTTGGGGCTTATCAAGTGTGCATCTTGTCAATCAGTGTGAACTGAATCCCAGGCCCTGGGCTGGAGGCTCTGGTGAAGTGCTCTGGCTGAAAACTGGACCCCAAGACCATGGGCTAGCATTGCCTATGTCTCTCCTTTTCATCTGGGGGGAGAGAGAAAAAGAGGAAATGCTTGGGAAAGGCAAGTTAATGGCCACCTTTGCCAGCTGCTAATGAGAACAAGGTGACAGGGAGGGGAGCAGAGGACAGGAGAGAGCTGAGGGCAGGGTGGGAGTGGAACTCCCCCACAGTGGGCAGCCGAAAAGGACTGATTGGCTCCACAAACGCTGTTTACAGATGTTCCTTAAAATCAGGAGACCCCCAGGTACTCTTCCACAACTCTATTCCCCTTCTGCTTGCCCCAGGAGCAACTGCTCTCACGAATTTGTGACATCTCCAGTCCCTCTTTCAAACTCTAGAACAAACAGCTGTATCCAGAGCAACACAGTGTTTTTTTTGTGTGTGTGTGGTTTTTAGAATTTACGTAAGTGGTGGCAAACTATACACATATTCTATAACTTGCCTCTTCCACCATGTGATCATTGGCTTTTCCAGATGCACCCACATTAAAATATAGAACTCTAGTTCACTTGGTTTTAACAGCATTAATATGTCATAGTTTCTCCATTTATAAAAACTGAAGGCGGTGTGATATGTGGCAAAAGGAGAGTCAACAGCCATGGGTCCAGCCTTAGCACGCACCCTTACTTGCTGTGTCTGCTGAAGACCTTTCTCCTTTCTGGGTTAGTCATAAGGATAACCCCCACCTGACGAGGGAGTTGTGTGGTTGGAATGAGGTGGTGACAGAGAAAGCACCTAAAACAACATCTGGCACATAGCAATTCCTTTTCCTTGCCCCCCCCCCCCCCGCCCCGTTGATTAGCACATAGGGGCAATAGTAAAGGATTAGATTTACTAGTAGTGTAGTCAATTTCTTTTTAAATATCTTGATTTTTAAAAGAAGTTTAATCTCCTTTTATAGACATAACATGTTTAGCGAACCAGTCTATAATCAGGCAAAAATTGACTCCCGCCCAGGACAGATGAGCACACGTTCTCATTTATTTGAGTGTCGACACACCAGTGCAAGAGAAGCAGTTCTTTCCCTGGCAGCAGGCACGGCTTCACTCCCCACCTGCCCTGCTTCTCCTTCAGGCCTCTCCCCTTGGAGGACCTGCCTCTACCCTTCCCTAGGACTCAGCCATTCTGGCCCCAGGCTTGTGTCAGATCCTTCAGAGCAGCTTCCCTGGCCAGGGGAATGGCATTGGGTCTAGGAACGTCTGGTGTAGATAACCCCATGGAAGAGGCAGCTGGCGAGAACCACATGAAACCCTTACTTCCTCTGTATAGTGCAGGTTCGCAACCACAAGCACCAAAGCAGAGGGGCAGGCAGCACGCGCCAGGCAGCCGGAGCACCAACCCAGCCATGCTCCCTGAGGTAAGTGTGCTGCCCAGCCAGGCCAGACCACTCTTTGAGTGGAGAGCCCAGGACACTAGGGGACCGGCAGGGCTGGCCCATGAGCCAGCACCACCAGAGGGTTGGGTGAGTACGTAGAGAATGCAGGGGTTGTGTAGAAGGGTCACTGGACGGGGAATTGAGAACCCACCTTGGCCATTGATTAGTGTGAATGACCACCGGCGACTCACTTCCCTTCTCTGGCTGGTGCCTCATCTGCAAAATGCAGGAGGTGGTGGCTCACCCCCAAGAGCTTGCAAGACTTGGAACTTTGGCTCCTCTGTGCCGGACTGAATTGGCACTGGGGAGGCCTGCAGCTCTGGGGTGGTTCATGGGAGAAGGCTGGAAGAACTATTTCTGCTAAAGCTTGGTGGAGGAGCCCCCAGTGGGTGGCAGTCCTTGGTGTAAGGGAGGAAAAGAATGGCAGAAAGCATGCACAGGGGCACAGTGATTTGTAGAGACACCCCATGGGGAGCAGAAAGTAGGGGTTCCCAGATAAGGGCTGAGGAGTGAAGAGAAGGGCCAGTAACTGGAAGAGGGGATGGTGAGGTGCTGCCTGGGGAGGAAGGTGGTAGAATTAAGTGTGGCCAGGACACAAAGAACAACAAGCCTTGAAGGAAGAGAAAGGTGAAAGGGGAGAGGGGCAGAGAAGGCTCTTGGCACAGGGCAAATTTCCTCCAGCCCATAATCCCTGGGCTGAAAGGATGGCCCCAAAGGGTGCGTGAGAATCAGCCTTTGAGAAGGAAAGTTACATACCAGCACCAAGGCTGGGCAGGTGCAGTTCAGGAAGTGTGGCCTTGGAAGAAAGGTGGGGACAATTACAGCGTGTGGCCCAGGCCTCAAGGCCTGCCTTACCGTGGAGGGGCTCCCAGAAAGGCTCCTCAGACTACATCTCTGAAGGAGTCTGTTTACAGGGTCTGTTCCTTCCTCTCCTCCCTCCCTCCACAGATCAGTGACCGCCTAGAGCTTCTAGGCTCTGACCCTGCCTATCTCCTGGAAAACTATAGCTCTTCCTTTGACTATGGAGGAGAAAACGAGAGTGACTTCTGCTGTAATTCCCCACCCTGCCCACAAGACGTCAGCCTGAACTTTGACCGAGCCTTCCTGCCAGCCCTCTATGGCCTCCTCTTTGTGCTGGGGCTGCTGGGCAATGGCGCTGTGGTGGCAGTGCTGCTGAGCCAACGAGCAGCCCTGAGTAGCACCGACACCTTCCTGCTTCACCTGGCCGTGGCTGATGCCCTTCTGGTGCTAACCCTCCCCCTCTGGGCAGTGGACGCTGCAATCCAGTGGGTTTTCGGCTCTGGGCTCTGCAAAGTGGCAGGTGCCCTCTTCAACATCAACTTCTATGCAGGGGCCCTCCTGCTGGCCTGCATCAGCTTTGACCGGTACCTGAGCATAGTGCATGCCACTCAGCTCTACCGCCGGGGCCCCCCGGCTCGTGTGACCCTCACTTGTGTAGTTGTCTGGGGGCAATGTCTACTCTTTGCCCTTCCTGACTTCATTTTCCTGTCGGCCCACCATGACGCACGCCTCAATGCCACCCACTGCCAGTACAACTTCCCACAGGTGGGCCGCACGGCACTGCGCCTACTGCAACTGGTGGCTGGCTTCCTGCTGCCCCTGATGGTCATGGCCTACTGCTATGTCCGCATCCTAGCTGTGCTGCTGGTCTCCAGGGGCCAGCGGCGACTGCGAGCCATGCGGCTGGTGGTAGTGGTAGTGGTGGCCTTTGCCCTCTGCTGGACCCCCTACCACCTGGTGGTGATGGTGGACACCCTCATGGACATGGGGGCTTTGGCCCGCAACTGTGGCCGAGAAAGCCATGTGGACGTGGCCAAGTCTGTCACCTCAGGCCTGGGCTATATGCACTGCTGCCTCAACCCGTTGCTCTATGCCTTCGTGGGTGTCAAGTTCCGAGAGCGGATGTGGACGCTACTTCTGCGCCTGGGCTGCCCTGGCCAGAGTGGGCACCAGCGGCAGCTGCCATCTTCCCGCCGGGATTCATCCTGGTCTGAGACCACAGAGGCCTCCTACTCGGGCTTGTGAGGCTGGGCTTGAGGGTGACGCCTTTGCCACGCAGCCTGACTCCCCCCCCCCCGCCCCCCACATTCCAGGTTCCTTTCTCCCTCGCTCTCCCCTGGTCCTGGCTCCCCAGATGCACACTCCTGGGATTTCCTGGGAGCCCCAGAACCACCAGGTCTACCATGGAGCCACCCTCCTGGCTCTTGGGACTTCGCCATTGCTGCTCCTTAGTTACCAAGCCCTATCCTGCTGATTCAGAGTTGGCTGCCTTCAGGCCTTTCTTTCTTTGGCTGCATGGAACCCCACCACCCTCTTAATTCAGTAACTAGACTGTGGCCCTCCCCATGTGCAAAGAGCATGAAGCAAGCAAGCATGGTGGAAGCTGTCCCTATGGGGTCTTAGCCCAGGCCTCCAGCCCAGCAGTGACTAGCTATTGTCCCCAACACCTCTCTATTTGCTCATTTTTATGTCTAAAATTCTGCTTGAAACTTTTCAATAAACAAGATAATGAGGACCAAGGTGTGGTAGTAGTGCCTCATTCCAGCCGGCCCTGCCCAGGCTCTAGGATGCACTTCCTGCTTCTCCTTGCCTGTCCCTGGGACTGGGCCAACCAGCGCTGCCTGTTCATGTTTATGTCTGGCCTCCTCTCTGTCCTCCTGGGCACTCCTGTCACTTGCAGGGAAGCACCTAGGTACATGGGTGCAGGATAAGCAGTCAACTGGCTGGCTGGACACTGTATAGGTATACTTTAGGGAAAGGGCCTACAGACATAAATAAGGCATAGTCCTGCACTCCAAAAGCTTAGGCCCGCACGGAAGATGTGATGAGAAGTAACAATACTAAACAGTCTAGGCCCGTGGTCGGCAAACTGCGGCTCGCGAGCCACATGCGGCTCTTTGGCCCCTTGAGTGTGGCTCTTCCACAAAATACCACGGCCTGGGCGAGTCTATTTTGAAGAAGTGGCGTTAGAAGAAGTTTAAGTTTAAAAAATTTGGCTCTCAAAAGAAATTTCAATCGTTGTACTGTTGATATTTGGCTCTGTTGACTAGTGAGTTTGCCGACCACTGGTCTAGGCCATGAAGCAAACATGTGGCTCACACGGTGAACCTGGGGCTCAAAGCACTGTGGCTGGAGCCATTTGGGATGGCTTCATGAAGACAGAAATGAGCAGACCTTAAAGGGCAAGTAGTATTTCCCAGGACAAGAAGGAAAAAGGGCATTTCCAGGAAGGGAGGGCCGAAGCAAAGCTGGGAAGGCTAAAAACAGCAATGCTTATTGGAGGAATTATAAGTGGTATTATCTGGCTAGAGTTAAGGATTCATGTAGAAGGGTTGAAAATAAGACCAAGTTAGTTTGGGGTCAGGTGATGGTATTCTAGAGACCAATGGAGAAGGCTGTCATGGTTAGTCAGGTGAGGCAGGCTTTTCCTTGGGAAATGGCAGTGGGATGGAAGACAAGCAATGCGATCAGATGATTAGCCGACAGTCATTAGCACAAAGGCCATCTGGAGGCACAGGTGGGCTGTGAGGAGCTTTGTCCCATGCTATAGCTAGGGCGGAAGTGAATGGGAGAAACGACCAGGGCTCCCCAAAATGGTGGCTGACTAGGTTACTGAGTTAAGGGAGAGGCCAGAACCCTCCCTTTGTAGGGGCAGAATCACCACAGTCAGCTCCTCCTAAATCCCCAGGGTGTCATGATCCAGTTTCACAGGCCAGCGGGGCCTTTCCTGAGACCACAGATATGGCTGGAGGTGGGACTGGAGAGAAGGGACTGAAGGATACAGCTGGGGAAGCTCATGCCATGCTTTGTGTAGTTGTGTAGTTGTCTGGGGGCAACCAATCCCATCTAGACTGGTGGCGAGGCTTCCGTCTATGGCCACTGAAAGAACACTAAGTACCTGCTGAATGAAGGAATGACAGAGCACATGCAGCCTCTAAACAGGAACAGTGATGCCAGACTAGTAAAGATGTGTGTGGCAGGCTGAATAATGAGTCCCCAGAGATGGCCACACTCCAATCCCCAGAATTTTGGAATATGTTACCTTACGTGGCAAAGGGAACTAAGGCTGTTAATCAGTTGACCTTAAAATAAGCTTCTCCTGGATTATCCAGGTGGGCCCACTGTCATCACCTGGGTCCTTAAAAGCGAAAGAGGGAGGCAAAAGGGGAGTCAGAAAAGCAGACACTGCCAGCTTTAAAGACTTAAAGTCGGAGGAAGACTTAAAGTTGGGATTGCAACAGCCTCCAGAAGCTGGGAAAAGACAAAGAAATGGTTCCCTGAGCCTCCAGAGAGGAATGCAGCCCCACCGACACCTGAATTACAGTTCAGTGAGGCCTGTGCCACACTTCCAACCCACAGAGTGGTAAGATAACAATGTCACTAAGCTTGTGGTAATTTGTTATAGCAGCAATCTGGAACAAATGCAACATTGGTTCCATCTACATCCCAGATAGCTCCCAGATGTGGGGAGGCTGCTGACATACTTGTGAGCAGTCACAAGAATCAGAGAAAAACCCAGAACAAAGAATGCTCTTCCCAGCACATCCAGGAGAGCTTCATGTATCCGGGGGCTTGTTCTGCTCTTGGCACAGGTTGTCAATAAACAGACTTTGCTAACAAGTGAATTTCAGAAAACATTTTATTTATTTTTATTTTATGAACAATTGGCAAGAGAAACTAAATTCATGAAACATGCTTTTTATTTCTGGGTAGGTATTACAGGTTACATCTGCCAGCAGTCCTTGCTGCCTTTAAAATCAGATGATTAGCATTACTCACATTCTCTTTCAGCATTACTCACATTCTCTCTGCTGACCACTCTCAAAAATGTATTTTGCTTTTGCATTTAATTCTACAAGTTACAACTCTGGAGTGTAAGTAAGACACAAGGTGGGCCCAAAGGGCTTCTGAGCACTGTCAAGGGCACAAAGTGCTGAGTAATATAATCTTTGGTTAAAGAACAATTATCAACAATAAAAGCTTTATAAAAAGGTTTTAAATTCCATTATTCATAACTTTATAGAAATAAAGATATTTTTCTAAAACTTCTTCACAGTAGAGGACTCGGCTCACACAGATACCTTCTCACATAACCTCAAAGTTTTTTCTTTTCTTTACAGATAAAGTAATCCTTGCTGAGCGTTCTCATCACATCCCCATGGGTGATGCCTGCCATCTGCTCCCTGACTAATCTGTAATGCAGCTTCACATATTTGGCAAAGGGTCTCACATGCGGCTTTATGGGGGTCCCATCTTTCCGAGTTAACGGCAGCAGGACCAAAGGTCCCTTGCATTCAGCACAGACAAAGCGCCCAACGTCCAACGATCTGGTGTAGCGGCCAACCCTAAGAAGAAAAGACATACCACACAACAAAGGGTTTGTTACTGTAACTCAGCCTCTTCTCTGTGCTGGCCTTGGGCCCAAAGCCAGATTTTCTGGGGATTCTCAGAGAGTGGGACACCAAGCAGCAGCAGTGGTCAGGCTGGCTCAAAGTAGGGAAGATTGGAGAAAAGAGGACACAGAAAGGAGTAAAGAGGTCTTACTCCTCAAGTCAGTCAGCCATGTACTTACTAATGTAATCACTGAAGAGCCACTTGGAGGCCTTAGTAAAAACATAATTGGAAAAAGTCTGAGGAGAAGGATCTTACCTGGTTTTGCATTGAGCACACTCATAATAAATCTTGTAGTTAATCTTGTAGTTATGGCAACGGGTGACCAAGGGCAGCTCTGGGTGCACCATATTACATTTTCTGGCATAATATCTCCATGCTTGGCCATGAGAATCACGGATGCCATCAAGCAGCCAGGAGGCTGCATGGCATAGCTCATGGATCAAAGTATCCCGGATTCGGTCTTAGAAAAGGAATAAAAAGAAACCATGAGCACTCAAACCGATTCCCTTCTGATCACTACCCAAGCAGCCCTGGACTCTCAACCCCACCACACAAAATACCACCTTATATAAACATGTGCAGGTGAGCATGAGTGTTATCTTCCCAGGGTTCTGAAAGGGAAATTTCTATCCACTTCAACCCAATATGGTAAATGGCAGAGCCTTGAGTGATGAATCTTTTGGAGCAGCTCAATCCTCCTTATCTTTCCGAGGGGCGCTGCCAGAAATACACCTGGCCAAGACCTGGTTTCCGCCCTCCAGGAATAGAAGTGGACAAGGTGGGGAACAATCACCAGAGCTGTGCCATTTGGTCAGAAGCAGCACCATGGAGAAACTGAGATCTGAGCTGGGCCCTTAACAATTGACTGGATTTGCAAAATTAGAAAAGCCATTCTAGGTGTGAAAACGTGTGAGCAAAGATTGAAGCCAGGAAAGCCTGTGGTCCATTCTGAAAGCCAATGGGAAACCAGCCTTGCTGGAGCACAGACTAGTGGTGGAGCAGTGGGAGCCAAGACAACGACAGCCTTGAAAGCCGGGCTCCAGGCACTGGCAAGCCCTAGGTTTCTTAGCAGAGAGAAGAGTGAGGTGATGAGGGCCCATACCTGGGCAGAAGCAAAGATAGAGAAGGAACAACAGGAGAGTGATTATGAAGATCTGGTGATTGGCTAGATGTAGGGAACCTTGACCCTCAGTTACGGGGAGAATAAAGATGCTGCTGCTGGATTCAGAGGCAGAGAAGCATCGAACAGACTGTCAAACTACAGCGGGAAGGCTGGGGAGGGTTGGGGGTGGTAAGAGATCAACCGAAGGACTTGTATGCATGCATATAAGCATAACCAATGGATGCAAGACACTGCGGTGGGGGGGTGAGGGCATGTGCTGGGGGATAGGGGAGGCCGGGGGAAGGTAAATGGGGAAAAAAGGAGACATATGTACTACTATTTGTAATACTTTAAACCATAAAAAATAAATAAATAAAAGAAAAAGATGCTGCTGCTGCCAACAGGAAGCTGCAGAGAGAAAGCTAGGCTTACTAGAAAGATGGACAAGTGGGACTCTCAAGGATGGTGAGACATCCAATAATAATGTCCTCTAAGCAACACACAGTAGCCCTGTCCACCCTGGAATGACAGGTAAGGCTGTGACACAGTATGCCAGAGAATATCAGCACCTAAAAGTAACTTAACAGGCACTGTGTCACAAGAAAAAAGCCCAGAGGGAAAGCTGCCAAGCTGCTGCTGTCACCTGCAGAATCGCAGACTTTCAGAGAAATCTCAATCTTAGTATAACGCTCCCTCGGGTAATGAAACAGGCCAGAGCTGCACAAGCCAGCAGTTCTCAGCATCTTATTATTCCAGCAGATATCCAGTCTCTCTGGCAGCTGAGAAAGACAAGCAAACAGTGAATCAGAAAGCAATTCTAAACAGACCGGAAAATATTATCTCAAAAGTTTTTGCAAATCTAAACATTCTGGGTAGAATAAAAGGCAAGTCAAAGCTCAGGCAAAGACCATTAACAGGCCATCAGGATGCAAGGGAGACTCTGAGAGCGTGGGAGTGCAGGGGCTGTGCTCCCTCGCATGGAGACCAAGTCAGGGGCGGCCAGGAGAGGACAAACCAGCTGAGGTAGATGTGACCTGTGTGAAAGGGTGAGGCACAAATGAAAATGCAACTCAGGACTTAAGGTTCCACTAATCAGTCATCTGATGTGGCATCAGGAAGGGCACCAAAGAATGGGGAACCTTTAGAATGACAGAACTTTCCCTGCAGAGACAATAAAGTCTGAAAAACCTAATGGCCAATGGGTCTGTCTCTCTGCCCCCAGATTCCTCCAAATCTAGTCTGCACCCCTGCTTCTGACAGATTTGTTTCTTTCAGCAGCTGCTTCATAGCACATCCCTGTGCAGTGGTGCCTACTGATTTCAATTTAAGCTCCCCCAACCTGATTCCCAAGGCTGTCCATTATCTAGTCCTACACTATCAAAAAATAGCTAACATGTATTACTGACTATGCTATAAGTCTTGTTCTAATACACTTCAGGTGTATTAACTTACCTAGGCCAAACAATAATTCCATGAAGTAGGAGGAACAGTACTATGATTGTCCCTATTTTATAGATGAGGAAAAAGAGGCAAAGAGAACTCAAGTAACTTGCCCGAGGTCACATTATTCTTCAACACAAACCCTCTCTTCCAGATAGTCCAACCCAAAATATGCCCTCTCTCCCATCACTGATTTATCTCCACTTACCATCCTTCATTAACCAGAACAAGTCTCACTTCCTCCAGGCAATCTTATTTCCTGACCATTGAGGTCTTAGTGATTTCTCCTTCTCTTGATCTCCTGTGGTAGTAACAGTCTGTACCGTATATTATAATCCACAAACATTCTCTATTTCTTTCACATAAGCATGTTTCATCTCCCCATCTAAATTGACACTTCTTAAGGACAGGAAATATACCATTAGCACATCTGCACACCTCACAGCACCCAAGAGTGCCAGGCATACATCAGATATTCAATCAGTGCTTCTTCATTGATTTTACCTTGTTTTCAAAGACAGTGTTGTTCATCAGGGTGTACAATTTCTGAACCAGTTCATCCTTATTTCTCTTGAATTTCCTTCCAGAATACTGCTTTAACTTTTCAATGTCACCCAAGAAACATCCAGGTATATTACAGTCAGTGTTCCTGCAAAAGGAAATTCAACTGAGTCTTGTATAGCTAAACAAATAAATAGAAGAAATACATACATGTCAAGAGAGACTTGGAAAACTTGCTGGTCCCTCCTCCTTCCAGCTCCTTATATGAGGGCATTTCCCAAGGTTCCATTCATAGCCTTTTCCTCTTCACTCCTTGCATATCCTCAGATATGTGAAGCCCACGGTTTCAATCTCAACAGGAGTGATCCTATACCTATATCTTCAGTCTCGATTTCTCTCCTAAGATGTAGTTCTACGTTTACTATTAATTGTCCAATGCAAATTACCAACTGGCTCGCATGAGCATGTCTCCAGCTCAATATGTTTAATTATCCAACTTCTGTTATATACAAGCTGAAAACCTCAAAGACATTTCTTGATTAATTTATCCCTTACCCTATATCCAATTAGACACAACGACAGACCGCTATCTCTTTCCCACCACCTCTTCTGTCCTTGCCACCTCACTGTCACCACCCTAGTTCCTCACCTCCCTTTTACACATTGATATTACAGCATCCCTTTGTGTTCCTTGCCTCCAAGCTCTTTTTTCTAATGTAACTCACAAACATACCTCCAGATTAATTTTCCTAGGCCATGTTCCAATTATGTCCCACTGACTTCTTGGCCGAGGTCAAGCTAGTCCTGACTGCTATTGCTTTTTTTAAAGATTTTTAAAACTGATTTTTAGAGAAAGAGGAAGGGAAAGAGAGAAACATCAATAAGCTGCTTCCTGCATGCCCCCTACTGGGGATCAAACCCACAAGCTGGGCATGTGCCCTGACCAGGAATCCAACTGGCAACCTTTCGGTGTATGGGATGGCTTTCAACCAACTGAGCCACACCAGCCAGGGCTCCTGACTTCTATTTCTAACTGCCATTCCCATTCTGGCCAAAGTGAGCAATTTAAATATTCCCTTGATGGGAACTGTGATTTCCCAGTTCATTCATGCCTCAGTATGACCTATTTGCCCATGGCTTAGAATGGCCACATCTCCACTGAAAACAACCTCCTGAGTAACACTTTATAATTTGCCAAGAACTTCCTTTTGCATTATCATAGCTCATTCACACAACTACCCTCCAAAAAAACTATTACCAGTCTTACGATCTCCACTTTGCAGATAAGAAAACTGAACCTCAAAGGTTTTAACTTACCCAAAATTCAGAGACCCAAATCAATGACCACTATTGCTGCCCCATCTTTCAAGGCCTAATTCAAATGTACAAACAACAGTGCTAAATACATAAAGGCCTCACACTTGTAATAACTATTTATTGAAACTAAAGCATTTTTATCTTGGCTGGAACAATCCACAAGTCCAAAGAGACAAGCCCACAGAGCTGGAAAGATAAAACAGGAGCAAACACAGGGAAGTGAGTTTCTGACTTAACAGGGCACTCGTTAACCCTAAAGTCACGTAATAAACCCTATGTGAGGTGGCTGGGGTTAGGGAGAGGGAAAAAAGTACCAGACCAGGCAAATGCAGCTAAAGTAAGGTTCTTCATCCCAAAGCCTGATATGACTAACATTCCTGCCTCAAATTACTTAGTTCTGAAAGCAAATTTACATCAGAAAAGGTGGCAGATGAAGACCAGAACCATCTGCAGACCTCAGCAGAGAATGTGACCCTGTTTGTATTTGTGCTCACAACAAGCAGGCCTTGTGGCTTAGCATACCTTCACCTCAATGCCTGTGCCATTTTACTGCAGGCTAGGTGTCTCCACATCAGAGGAGTCAACAAGACCCAAAATGGGTACATCAGACACCTTGACCAGTAAGCAGCATGCACAGGAACAATGCTAAGCACAATAGGAAGCCAACAGACTGAAACAGGAAGTACCAAGGCAACACTGAGGAGTCCAAACAGACTAGTCTCCTTTGCATGAAGCAGAAGACAATGACAAAGGGGCAGCTTCTTTCTTCTTTGGTCACACTGTCCAGCCAAGCAACCTTGGAGCAACCAAAAACACCCGTTCCTATAGGCAAAGCAGCTTGGATATTTATCTAGGAATCCAAAGAAGAAACTTTGCTGGGAGGGGGCCTTCTAGTACAGAACAAGCCAGACTGCTGTCAGCTGCCTCACCCAGTGAGAAGTGTGGAAACAGAATCTCTCTGCTCAGGCCCAAGTCACTGTGTTGCCCAATGCCTGATACATCACTCCTCTTCTCCCCTTAAGATGCACTTATTGCCCCAGAACACAAGTAAAAAAAATAAACATACAATCCTTCAAATATATGCCTTCTATCATAAGATAATTCAGATGTAAGTATATACTGTTCCTGAATGCAAGTAAAAACAAAGACATTATGCATACTGCATCATATTATTAAAGAAAAAAGTGAGAAGTCCCAGAATCTAAATGAGAAAATGTATTCATTCTTTGCTTCCTTTAAGTATTAGCATGTCTTTGGTCAGAATGGCCTATTGCTTTCAATGATCAATAAAAATAAAGGAACTATAAGCAATCTATTTAACCCCAATGTTTAATAAATATTGAAAATTATTCAAGAATATATAGAAGTAGTAAGAGTAACCGAGTTCATGAAAAACCTGGAAGACAATCCTGCCTGCCCTCCCCCTGATACCAGCAGACTGGAACATGTCAATACTGCCTTCTCACCATTTCCACTGCATTTGCTTTGGTTTAGTGCAAACTAGTGGCCATGAGGCTGGGGAAAAAAACAGTATCTTGTTTGGTTACATATAATTCTTTCATCTGAGTTAAAGGGCAAAGGAAACCTCAGAGGCCAGAGCTGCTACAGGGGCAAAAGGGTCCTAGTTGCCTGGAAACTGCAGGGGTCTTTGCAGAGTGCCAACCCCGTTCTGTTGGGGGAAAGGGAGGAGGGGAGCGGCCAGAACCTGGGCCTCTCCCTCCTGCTTATGCCTTCCCAGTTCAGGGATGGAAACTTTTGTCCCTCTCCTCCACCAGACTCCTTCACCCACCTTGAATTCTCCAACACGTGCCCAGTGAGCTGCTTAACATCTGACATTTATGCAATCAATTCCTGGTTGGTTGAACTTGAGCAGTACGTACCTAGGCTTACGCTTCTTAGGTCGCGCTGCTCTGCGTTTCTTCTTTGAAGGCTGTACCCACTTTTGTCCTCTAATAGCTGAAAAGATAATAGCTCATTTGTACCCCGAAAACTGGTACCATCAAGCAACTGGCAGAAACCTAGAAGGACCACCCCCCATAGTCATGCCCAGATCAACATCTATAAGCAACAACTGTCTGCCTGAAGGCTGCATACTGTTCCATCAGTCAGCATGAAATATTTACACACTGACTCAGAGCTGCCTGCAGAAAAAGCTGTGTAGGACTCTGTCACAAGCACTGAGACTTATAATGATGTCACAGGAGCAAGTGCTAAGGTTGGACTGTGAGGGCAACTGAGGTGTTAGCAGTACAAGGAGTGGCATGGCATATCTCACAACTTGCTCTAAGGAAAATGGCTCATATCTCAGGAAGCATCTTCACTCTATATGAAAGCCAAATCTTTCCACCATTGTCTAGCTCCCATACTGCTGGTGGCTCTAGCCAGAGACTTATGTATCAGGAGCGTCATTCATTCACTTAAAATATTTATTAAGCATCTGTTATGTGCCAAACACAAGGTTAGAACCTGGGAGAGACTGAAAGGTAAGAGTCCTCCAATAAATAGGCTCAGTGTCTACTGGGGGGACAGATTCAGATGTGAGTGCTTTAACAGAGGTGGGGTCTAAAAACCTGGGAACCCAGGAGGAGGAGCAACTATGACTTATAGCTTCCTGGAAGTGACAACTGGGCTGGGTCCTAAGAAATATTGGGTAGCCTCAGGACAAAAAGCTCAGGGACAGCTCTAGTTAGCTTGACTCAGGGGTTAGAGTGTTGGCCTTGGACGGAAGGGTCCCGGGTTTGATTCCGGTTGCAGGCTCGATCCCTGATCCCCGGCCCTGATGGGGCTGTGTGTGGAAGGAAACCAATCAATGTGTCTCTCTCATATAGATGTTTCTCTCTCTCTCTCTGTCTCTCCCGCTCCCTTCCACTCTCTTTAAAAATCAATGGTGGGGGGCAAGATAGCCTCAGGTGAGGATTAACAACAAAAAAGCTCAGGGAGAAAGCACTCCAGGCAGATAGGATTGTTAATACTAAGACTTGGGTACTCCTCCTGCATTCCTAGAAAGATCCTGTTCATTGGGATGGTGGCCTCCCTTGGCCACTAAGCAGCTGTTGAAATGGCACAGGGTTGATCAGAGAACCAAGATGGCGGCATAGATAAACACCTATATTTGCTGCCTCTTGCAACCACATCAAAATTACAACTAAAAGGCAGAACAACTACCACCAGGAACCGTGGGAAAGCTGGCTGACTGGTAGTTCCACAACTAGAGAGGTGAAGAAAGCACATTGAGACTGGTAAGAGGTACGGAGGCACGGAAAGTGCTGGCACCTGGATGTGCTGCTCTTTCAATCGGGAGGGAGATATAAGCTCCCGCTTGCTCTGAACTCCAGTTCCAGGTGAGACTCTGGGGGACCCAGACACATACGGGGAGAAACTGCACTGTCTGGCATCGGGACAGGAACACAAGGGTGGCTTTCTCTCAAAGGTGCTCGCAGCAATCATTGTTCCTGCACGGGGGTGCAGGACGCAGAGACCCGGGGACCACCCTGGTGCGGGGCTGACTGGCAGCCATTGCTGTTTGCTCCACCCTGGTGATTCCCAGAGACCCCGCCCCACCCAATTTACAACCCCACCCAAGCTGTGCACAGTGGCTTTTGCATATGAATGGCCTGTCCTTTCTCAGCCTAAAACCTGTCAAACAAGCTGCAGCTGGGTCAGGGAACCCCAAAGCTATCAATAAAAGGCCCAAGGCCTGGCAGCAGCAGCCTGCCTTGTGTCACAGCTGGGCTTTGTCTGGGCACTTCCAAACCCCTACAAAGAGGAGGAATCTGCAGATCTCTCTATAGCTCCTGCTGGGCAACCCCAGACAGTGGCTGACCTTGCACTTCCTTGGAGATCCAAAAGCCAATGTACCCAGTGTCAGAGTGAGACCATACCAGATTACAACTCTTCACATCCATAGGAGACACACTCAAGAGGCAGACTCAGTGAGCACCAAAGCCCCACTGAAGCAAGTCCTGCCCCATAAGGGTGTCTCCTGCACAACAGACCTTCCAGTGTAGACACAGCTGGTCATCACAGCCAGTTGGCCTGGAGATCAAATCCTCCCAGTGATACCAACAGCAATCAAGGGTTAACTAAAACAAGACTGTGCACACAGCCCACAAAGGGGTGCACCAAGAGCGTCCACTCAGGTGACTGGGGAGGCTGAGCCACTGGGCCCTATAGGACACCAACCACACAAGGCCACTCTATCAACTCAAGGAGACATAGCAGCTACCCAGTACATAGAAACAAACACAGGGAAGCAGCCAAAATGTGGAGACAAAGAAACAAATCACAATTGAAAGAAATGGATTAAAGCAAAATACCTGATATAGCATTCAAAACCATGGTTATAAGGACACTCAAGAATCTTCTAGAAACCTCCAAGAAATTTAGTGAGACCTTCAAGGATATGGAAAATGACCAATCAGAAATTAAGCATACACTGACTGAAATAAAGAATAATATACAGAGATCCAACAGCAGACTAGAGGATCCCAAGAATCAAGTCAAAGATTTGAAATACGAGGAAGCAAAAAACACCCAACTGGAAAAGAAAAAAGAATGCAAAAATATGAAGATGGTGTAAGGAGCCTCTGGGACAACTTCAAGCGTACCAACATCCGAATTATGGGGGTGCCAGAAGAAGAGAGAGAGCAAGATATTAAAAACCTATTTGAAGAAATAATGACAGAAAACTTCCCCTACCTGGTGAAAGAAATAGACTTACAAGTCCAGGAAGCGCAGAGATCCCCAAATAAAAGGAATCCAAAGAGGACCACACCAAGACACATCATAATTAAAATGCCAAGAGCAAAAGACAAAGAGAGAATATTAAAAGCAGCAAGAGAAAAACAGTTACTTACCTACAAGGGAGTACCCATACCACTGTCAGCTGATTTCTCAACAGAAATTATGCAGGCCAGAAGGGAGTGGCAAGAAATATTCAAAGTGATGAGTAGCAAGAACCTACAACCAAGATTTCTCTACCCAGCAAAGCTATCATTCAGAATTGAAGGTCAGATAAAGAGCTTCACAGACAAGAAAAAGCTCAAGGAGTTCATCACCACCAAACCAGTATTATATGAAATGCTGAAGTGTATTCTCTAAGAAGAGGAAGAAGAAGAAAAAGGTAAAGATAAAAATATTATGAACAACAAAGTGACAACAAATACATATCTATCAACAAGTGAATCAAATGAATAAAAAACCTGATGAACAGAACAGACTGGTGAATGTAATAGAATCAGGGGTATGGAAAGGGAGCAGACTGACAATTCTCATCGGGAAGGGGATGTGTGGGGTGCGGGAAGAGATTGGACAAAGAGCTTACACCTATAGACGAGGTCAGCAGTGGGGGGGTGGTGGCCTGGAGTGGGGTGAGAACTGGGTGGAGGGGCGCTATGGTGGGAAAAAAGAGGACCATCTGTAATAATCTGAACAATAAAGTTGTTGTTTTTTTTTTTTTAAAAAAAGAGTAGAGATCAAAAAAAAAAAAGAAGAAAGAAAAGAAATGGCACAGGGTTGGCAGGTAGGAAAGGCAGACCCAACAAGACACATATCTAGGGGAAAGGGCAAGGCAGGCATGGCTGGCACACTGGGAAGGCTACTTGGGGGAACAGGGGTACTTGGCTTGACTGGCTTACCAGGTGTCACACATATATTTTTGGTTTTACATTTCCTTTTCCTTGGTACAGGTACAAGCTCTCCATCAGTTGACATATTTATATCTGAAATCTCTACTTCAACCTCAGCAGCATTTGGTAGTTGGCAGAGATTTTCATGAGATGAATTGCATGGGGAGAGAGCACACTGCTCCATCTCCTTTTCAATTGAGGCCATTTGGCCCTCATCAGCTGCATCCTCTTCTGTTGTCACAGGGCCCTCCACATTACTATCATCATCATCACTGATAATTATTGGAAACTCCTGGATCATAATGTCATCAATATCAGATAACACTTCCAGAATCTCATCTGAAATTCAAGAGGCACATTCACATATAAGCAGACTTTCTCCACCCTATGCTCCCACCCTGAGACACTCAACTTCCGATTATTGAGCAGAAATTAAACAAGCAGGAAACTGTGACATTATGAATCACAGTTAAGAATCAGTTATTCTAAAAAAAAGAATCAGTTATTCTAGATTATTTCCCCTCTATTACTTTTTTATTTTACAGAGAACAGTTACAGATAAAACCAATCCAAGTCCAGTGGAAATCTTCAAATCACATTCTCTAAATAGCACGATGTAGGTGATCAGCGGTTCCCAAATACAGGTCTATAGACTTGTATATTCTCACTGGTCCATAGACAAATAAGAGACAATAGAATAATACAGTTGGTTTTTTCCCATCAAGTTCAATTTCTATAATTTAAAGGACTACCCTTTATTTTGAGATTATGTCCTCACTAAACTTTTGGGGCTCTTTACTTTATGAAATCATGGTGATAGCAGATAGTAGTTGGAGTGTATTTCCATCAACAGACAAATTAAAAATTGGCAATTCTATACTTGCCACCAAAATTTAATTTTCTAACCACTGATGTAAGAGTGAGGAGAAGTCCTGATGTCAGCACTGAGAGGCCTTGTGAGCATTCAGAATGTCATCACCCTCAGTTGAAAGAGCCCTTCACCTGATTAGAAGTGTGGCATGTCTAACACCACATGCGCTCTGCAGTCTGTTCAGAGCTCAGCTTCTAGGTTTCTGATTCTGGATGTAAAAATGTAAACCAGAGCAGAGGCAAGATGTGAAACATATCCATGGCACAAAAAATCTTTATCGTAAAATTTCAGATTTGGGAAAATGTATATTGAGACTCTCATCTATTATTTGAATTAATTACCAAACAACTTTAGATATGCAATAAGGAAAGAGAAAGGAGTGGACATTCCTATTGTAAAAAGCATGCTTCCCAGAAAATTTAAAGATTTCCCACTTCAACTGAAACTTTTAAAACAAAACAGTGGGGACGCACTGCTCACAATCCATAAAGCATGACCCCGTCCACTGACAAAGGTTAGAAGTGAGGTTGGAAGTGTGTTAAAATTCCTCGGGCCTCTTTTTCTGTAAAATTACCAAAATTCATGTGGAGAACAGTAAAGAGACAAAGACAGTCCTTTGGAGCCTTCTTCATCCCTCCATGACTAAAATGGATGCCCACAGTTACAGCCCACTGGTCAGACAGGTAAGAGCAGCCTGAGTTGGAAGTTCACCCTCAAAAGACTACGGATCTTCTGACTCAAGGAGTCAGCAGCTAGTGGCCTATGGGCTCTGTCACCCGTGCTCTACTCTGCAGCTACCTCCCAGGGACCCCTTTGCATTACAGCACCTGGACCCCTGTGGACAGGTGCTAGAACAGGAGACTAGGTTTCTAAGCCACCTCTCTTTTCCTTGCTCTCATATCCCAGGTTAGCTAGGAAATGCTAGCCAATGGTAGTTCTTGTGTAGTTACCAAAGAAGTAACCAGTACCTTAACTAAGCACCTATGTATCATGCCCTACACCTTGTACTAAGCGAACAAAAATAAATAAAATACTACCCCGAATGCTTAAGAAGCTCCTAGTCTTCCTACATTTCAGACCCACTGAGCAGGTTCTGACCTGGGAGTAAAGCTCCACGCCTCCCACAAGGTTAAAAGGTCCTCTGAGTCTAAAGAGGCAAGGTCATGCTGTAGGAAACAGGTGGTGAGAAAAACAGGAATCTCTAGAAAACATACAAAGAGTAGCAAAAGGCAAAGACAAAGAGCTAGATGAAGAAAGCATGGATTCCCCTGCAGGCCCATGATCATCACCCACTCAAGTCTCCATCAGGCAGAAAGAAGGAACCCATGCCTCTCTCACTCCTCTTTGTTACTCCCACACAGAGAGAAGGAAGAAGGGTGTCCTTGGCGTGCTTCCCTCTGCTCCCTTAAAGCAGTCCTACGTAGGTGAGAACTCCATTGAGAGAAATGCCCAGGGTCTCAGGCAGCAGCAGGAGCAGTTGCTGCTGTGTTAGGAAACCTACCAAGAGGTGTAGGGAATCCAGCCATATCCACATCCGGCACATACGAGGAAAGAAATGGTGGCACTCACTACTAAGTGACTCAGAATAGAACTTTGGATGACTTATCCTGCAACGCTTGTGTGTGATGAGCTTGCAGAGCTCGGCTGCTTCTCTAAGTTTATGGTATACTTGCCTCTGCCACCTTTGGAGTCCTTACTTCCATCTTCCTCAGGGAAGTATTCATCATCAGAATCCGAGTCAATCACTATGTAGCTGAGTGATAAGATAGGGAAACACCAAAGAAAAGTGTGAACACAACATTCTTTCCATGACATTTCCAATCTTTTCTACAATAAACAGGGTCACTTTGTTATCCCCTTGACCATTCCATCCTTAAAATTATCTTGTTTCTTGATTTCCAGGATACTGTTCTGTTTCCATTCTCTTCTCACTTTTCCATCCACTCCTCACTCACTTTTTAACCTCATAACAGCCCTTTCCTACCAATCTAATCAATTCCTTGGGATTGAGTAAGCATTATCTATCTGCCCACCCAATCTATCCTATCCAGTCCAATTTTGCCTCTGACTTCTGTCTCCTCAATTCCAAATTTCTGCCTGAATGTCCTGTGTGGCGAGACAATTTTTAGTCAGCATGCATAGGAATAGCTTTCCCAACTGCTGATTGATAGTGTCTGTTCCGACCACTCAGGCAGCCATGCTAATTCCTATCTGTACTCTATTGGTCATTAAATGTTTTGAATATCAGCCCTGGTCATTGGCCCCTTAATTTTAACATGCCCCAAACTGAACTCATCACTTCCCTCCCCAAATCCACCCTTCCTACAGTATCCCACAGAGAGAGACCACCTGGTACTGAACCAGGATCTGTGGGCACTCCTGACAGGCCCCTTAAAATGGATTTTCTTTACATATTTAGTCTATCAGAGGCAGGAAGAAACCAATTTTTCTATTTAAAAATTAAATAATTTTTAATTGATCAAATAAAGATTTTATTATGTATAATACTAGAGGCCCGGTGCATGAAATTTGTGCACAGAAGGGGGCATTCCCTCAGCCCAGCCTGCACCCTCTCCAATTGGGGACCCCTTGGGGGATGTCTGACTGCCAGTTTAGGCCCGATCCCACAATCTGGGACCGCTGGCTCCTAACTGCTCACCTGCCTGCCTGCCTGACCGCCCCTAACTGCCTCTGCCTGCCAGGCTGATCACCCCCAACTGCCCTCCCCTTCTGACCTGGTTGCCCCCAACTGCCCTCCCCTGCTGGCCTGATGTCGCCCCCAACTGCCCTCCCCTTCCAGCCTGATCTCGCCCCTAATGCCCTCCCCTGCCGGCCTGATCTTGCCCCCAACTGCCCTCCTCTGCTGGCCAATTTGGTTCTGATTGGTCAGTTTCTATGCCAGTCAGCATCAAAAGCTCTGCCTCCTAGGCAGCTCCCCACAGCACCCAGATTTGGTTCTGATTGGTCGGTTTCTATTCTAGTCAGCGTCAAAAGCTCTGCCTCCTAGGCAGCCATTGGCTCCCCACAGCACCAAGATTTGGTTCTGATTAGTCGGTTTCTATGCCAGTCAGCGTCAGAAGCTCCACCTCCCAGGCAGCCATTGGCTCCCCACAGCACCCATATTTGGTTCTGATTGGTCAGTTCCTATGCAAGTCAGCATCTCTGGGCCTATCAATGGGGCCTGATCAGAAAGGTGGGGCTGATGAGCAGCCCCGGTGGAGGCCTGGAGAGAAATGGAGGCGTGGCTGCTGGCCAGACTGGGAGAGAAAGGGAGAGGCAAGTGCTGATCAAAAGCTGCCACAGAGACAACGGATCAGTCCCTGCTTCTCTTCAGGCCTCTCTCTGGCCCTGATTCGCAGCCCCTGCAGCAGTCAGTGCTGGGGCACCACGCCTGCAGCTGAAGCAGTCAGCACTGGGTTGGTGGCAACCCAGCGCTGACTGCAGGATTGACTTCTGGTTGGTCGAGCCTTGGTCATTACTGGTCATTACAACCCAGGGTTTTTATATATTAGGATTATAAACCAGACTACTTTTAAGGATTCATGATAAACCATTTAAAATGAAAATGACAGTCATGGAAATATTCTGCATCTTTGATCGTGGTGATGGTTGCACCACCAGTATATGAGTTTTGTCAAAATTCATCAAACTGTACATTGAAAAAGTGTGAATTTTGCTGTGTGTAAATCAAACCTCAATAAACCTGCCTTAAGTATAAATAATAAAACTGATCATTTCCAATAAATAGCTTCATAGAATGCATTATTTGGTTCCAGAATTACAGCTGACTGCAACTGCTGACTTTAAATCACTTTTCACACACTGATGGCAGGCTTTATGGCTTACATGTTGCAAAATAATCAACAGAGATAAATCAGAGCTAACTAGAAAAAATTTTCCCACTTGACAAAACTATTTGGATTGGAGGGGGGGGAGGGCAGAAATGACCAATTAACATTTCTACAGAAATGTAAGGAGTATATGTGGAAACCATAGTCATCTAGCACAATATTTCAGATTTATTACAATAATTGTAACATCTCCTATAGTTTGGCACCTGGGCAGCACCTGTTCATCTAGCTCTGGCTAGAATAGAAGGCTCCTTAATAGAAATAGAAGATAATGCTGAAAGATGGAAGAGGGTGAGACCACAGAGGACTTTAACTACTGGACTAGACAGCTTGATTTTCCTATGACAAGCTATTGAAATAGGGGATCAATATGGCCAAAGCAGTCTCTCTGGAGATGAATCTGGAAGTGGGATGCAGACTGGATCAGAGGGATGAGCCACTTAAAAAACACTCTTACACTAACACAAGAGTGAAAACTGATCAAGGCCTGTGTAGTGGAGACTGGAAGTTAAGAGATGGTTCACAGCAACATTCTGAAAAAGAATCTGACTAATTAGATAATGGACCGGAATTAAGAAATCTAATATTTTGAACCTGGTTGTGAGATCAAGCACCCATTATGACCCTGAACATGGTGTTCACAGAGGAAAAGTGATGTCTATTCTGAAATCTTACCCAGAACATTGTTCCTTTAAAAATGTCAAATATGCCCTGGCTGGTGTTGCTCATTTGGTTGGAGCATCATCCTGTGTACCAAAAGATTGCGCGTTCAATTCTCAGTCAGGGCACATATCTAGATTGTGGGTTCGATACCCAGGTAGGGCACGTACAGAAGGAAACCAATTCATGTACTCTTTCACATCGATGTCTCTCTCTCTCTCTCTCTCTCTCTCTCTCTCTCTCTCTCTCTCTTTCTCTCTCTCTCTTTCTCTCTCTCTCTCTCTCTCTCCCTCTCTCTCTCTCTCTCTCTCTCTCTCTCTCTCTCTCTCTCTCCTCCTCCCCTTCCCTCCCCCTCTCTCTAAAATCTGTAAGGAGAGAGAAGAGAAAGATGGCTGCCGATGGGAAGGCAGACTGCAAGATAGTGTGTGAGTGAGAGAACAAACGGAGAGTGTGTGGAGTACGGCGAGTGTATATTTGTGGGTGAGGGTCGGCTATACTCCAAGGGACTGTTGGGAGTGCCGGACCGGGCTTCCCTGACCAGGCAGCCTACACTGCTGCAGAAATCTCTCCCAGAGCAACGGGCTCTACCGTGGAGACCGTGCCATCTTGAAGGGGAGAGTCCCTGTTATCAGAAGCCTATACATCCCGTGACGCTACAAACAGAACACCCAGGGACCAACTGCGAAGCCAGGAACACTGGATCTCAGGCTGCGCAAATACACTGATTCGGAGGAGCTCTGCACCTTCTCAAGGAAAGGTCAGATTACGCCAAGGAAAAGGAGAGAGAATTACATAACCAGACACCCGGAGAAGAGAGATCATGGGGAGACAAAGAAACAGCCCACATATGAAAGAAAAGCAGGCATCACCAGAAAAGGAAGTAAATGAAATGGAGGCAAGCAACCTGTCAGAGAAAGAATTCAGAGAAATGGTTATAAGATGGCTGAAAACAATGGAAGACAAATTCAACAATATGTGTAAGAACCAAGAGGAAATGAAGAAGAACCAAGAAGAAATGAAAAATGACATTGTTGCTATAAAGAAATCAACAGAAAGCATCAACAGTAGACTACAATAATCAGAGGACCGCATCAGTGAGCTAGAAGACAAGGTAGGAAAAAATACCTAAGCAGAGCAGCATCTAGAAAAAAAATTAAAAAACAGGAGAGCCTAAGGGAACTTTGAGACAACACGAAACGAAACAACATCCGCATAATAGGGGTTCCAGAAGGAGAGGAAACTGAGCAAGGAATAGAAAACCTGTTTGAAGAAATAATGACAGAAAACTTCCCTGATATAGTGAAGAAAAAACTCACACAAATCCAAGAAGCTCACAGAGTCCCAAACAAAATGAACCCCAAAAGACCAACATGAAGGCACATTATAATTAATTTGGCAAACACCAACAACAAAGTAAGAATCTTAAAAGCGGCCAGAGAGAGACAGAAAGTTATCTACAAAGGATGCCCCATCAGACTAGCAACTGATTTCTCAACAGAAACACATCAGGCCAGAAGGGAATGGAATGAAATATATAAAGTCATGCAAAGGAAGGGTCTGAATCCAAGAATACTGTACCCAGCAAAGCTATCAATCAAAATTGAGGGTGAAATCAGGAGCTTCACAGACAAAAAAGGACTAAGGGAGTTTATTATCACCAAACCAGCAATGCAAGAAATGCTAAAGGGTCTGCTGTAAAAAGAAGAAATAGGAAGCGAAGAAGGAACACAGGGGTATAGAATAAAAATGGCATCAAACAAGTACCAATCAATAATAACTTTAAATGTAAATGGAATAAATGCCCCAATCAAAAGACATAAGGTAACTGAGTGGATAAGAAAACATGACCCATATATCTGCTGTCTACAGGAAACCTACCTCAGAAAAAAAAGATGCACACAGACTGATGGTGAAGGGACGGAAAAAGGTCTTTCAGGCGAATGGAAATGAAAAAAAAGCTGGGGTAGCAATACTTATATCTGATAAATTAGATCTCAAAGAGAAGGACATAAAAAGAGATAAGGAAGGCCACTTCATAATACTAAAGGGAGGGATCCAACAAGAAGAAATAACTCTGGTAAACATATATGCACCCAATACAGGAGCACCCAAATACATTAAAAAAAAAAAAAACTTCTGAGGATATCAAGGGAGAGAGTGACAGCAATACAATCAGAGTAGGGGACTTTAATACCACACTATCATCATTGGACAAATCCTCTAAACAAAAAATCAGCAAAGAAACATCAATCCTAAATGACTCACTAGACCAGATGGAATTAATTGACATCTTCAGAACATTTCACCCCAAAGCCACAGAATATACATTCTTCGCAAGTGCACATGGGTCATTTTCAGAGATAGACCATATATTGGGTCACAGGAAAAGTCTCTTCAAATTCAAGAAGTTAGAAATCATATCAAGCATCTTCTCACATCACAGTGGCATAAAACTGGTAATCAACTACAATAAAAACATTCCAAAAAAATCAAACACATGGAGACTAAATAGCATGCTATTAGATATTGACTGGGTTACCAGAGAGATCAAAGAAGAAATAAAAAAACATCCTGGCAACAAATGAAAATGAAAACAAAACAATCCAAAAACTAAGGAACACAGCAAAAGCAGTCTTGAGAGGGAAGTTCATAGTTCTACAAGCCTACTGCAAAAACACAAGAAACAATGGTAATAAATTATCTAACTCTACAACTCAAAGAGTTAGAAATAGAGCAACGGGAAAAGCCCAGTGTAAGCAGAAGGAAGGAAATAATAAAGATCAGAGCGGAGATAAACAACCTAGAGACAAAAATAACAATACAAAAGATCAACAAAACCAAGAGCTGGTTCTTTAAAAGGATAAACAAGATTGATGAACCTCTAGCCAGGCTCACCAAGAAGCAAAGAGAGGACCCAAATAAACAAAATCAGAAATGAAAGAGGAGAAATAACAACAGACCCCACAGAAATAAAAAGGATTGTTAAAAAATATATATTATGAACAACTCTATTCCAACAAATTGGACAACCTAGAGGAAATGGACATATTCCTAGAAAAATACAACCTTCCAAAACTCAGTCAGGAAGAATCTAAACATCTCAATAGGCCAATAACTATGGAAGAAATTGAAGCAGTCATCAAAAAGCTTTCAGCAAACAAAAGCCTGGAGCCAGATGGCTTCACAGGGGAGTTTACAAAACATTCAAGGAGAACTAAAACCTATCCTCCTCAGACTATTTCAAAAAATTCAAGAGGAAGGAATACTTCCAAGCTCCTTCTATGAAGCCAGCATCACCCTAATACCAAAACTAGATAAAGACAACACAAAGAAAGAGAATTACAGGCCAATATCCCTCATGAACATAGATGCCAAAATCCTCAACAAAATTCTAGCAAATCGGATTCAGCAGTACATCAGAAAGATCATACACCATGACCAAGTAGGATTTATCCCAGGGATGCAAGGATGGTACGATATCCACAAATCAATAAACGGGATACATCACATAAACAAATTGAGAGATAAAAATCACATAGTCATATCAATTGATGCAGAAAAAGCACTGGACAAAATCCAACACCCTTTCTTGATAAAAACTCTCAGCAAGGTGGGAATAGAAGGATCATTCCTCAACATAATAAAAGCTATATATGACAAACCCACAACCAACATCATACTCAATGGGCAAAAACTAAAACCATTTCCCCTAAGAACAGGAACAAGACAGGGATGCCCACTCTCACCACTACTGTTTGACATAGTACTGGAAGTATAAGCCATTGCGATTACACAAGAAGAAGAAATAAAAGGCATTCAAATTGGAAAAGAAGAAGTAAAATTGTCCCTATTTGCATATGACATGATATTGTACATAAAAAACCCTAAAGACTCCATCAAAAAACTATTAGACTTAATAAATGAATTCAGCAATGTAGCAGGATAGAAATTAACGCCAAGAAATCTATGGCATTTCTATACCCCAATAGTGAACTTACAGAAAGAGAGACTAAAAAAGCAATCCCATTTACCATCGCACCAAAAAAATTAAGATACCTAGGAATAAACCTAATTAAGGAGGTAAAAACCTATACGCGGAAAACTACAGGACACTGAAAAAAGAGATAGAGGAAGACATAAACAGATGGAAGAACATACCACATTCATGGATTGGTAGAATCAACATCATTAAAATGTCCCTACTACCCAATGCAATCTATAGATTCAATGCACTCCCCATAAAATACCAATGGCATGTTTCACAGACCAAGAAAGAACTCTCCAAAAATTCATCTGGAATAAAAAAGGACCCCAAATAGCTGCAGGAATTCTGAGAAAGAATAACAAAGTAGGTGGGATCTCAATACCAGATTTCAAGCTGTATTACAAAGCCACTGTTCTCAAAACAGCCTGGTACTGGCACAAGAACAAACATATAGACCAATGGAATAGAATAGAGAACCCAGATATCGACCCAAACCACTATGCTCAATTAATATTTGACAAAGGAGGCATGAACATACAATGGAGTCAAGACAGTCTCTTCAACAAATGGTGTTGGGAAAATTGGACAGATACATGCAAAAAAATGAAACTAGACCACCAACTTACACCATACACAAAAATAAACTCAAAATGGATAAAGGACTTAAACATAAGACGGGAAACTATAAAAATACTAGAGGAATCCAAAGGCAGCAAAATCTCAGACATATGCCGAAGCAATTTCTTCACCGATACCGCTCCTAGGGCAATGGAAACTAAAGAGAAAATAAACAAATGGGACTACATCAAAATAAAAAGCTTTTGCACAGCAAAAGAAACCATCAACAAAACAACAAGAAAGCCCACTGTATGGGAGAACATATTTGCCAATGTTATCACCGATAAAGGTTTAATCTTCAACATTTACAGGGAACTCATACAACTTAACAAAAGGAAGATAAATGACCAATAAAAAAAATGGGCAATGGACCTAAATACTTTTTGAAAGAAGACAGAAGGAAGGCCAAGAGACATATGAAAACATGCTCAAAGTCCCTAATTATCCGAGAGATGCAAATCAAAACGACAATGCGGTACCATCTCACACCTGTCAGAATGGCTATCATCAACAAATCAACAAACGACAAGTGTTGGCGAGGATGCAGAGAAAAAGGGACCCTCATGCACTGCTGGTGGGAATGCAGACTGGTGCAGCCACTGTGGAGAACAGTATGGAGTTTCCTCAAAAAACTAAAAATGGAACTCCCATTTGACCCAGTGATCCCACTCCTAGGAATATATCCCAAGAAACTAGAAACACCAGTCAGAAGGGATATATGCACCCCTATGTTCATAGCAGCACAATTCACCATAGCTAAGCTTTGGAAACAGCCTAAATGCCCATCAGCAGATGAGTGGATTAGAAAACTATGGTACATCTACACAATGGAATACTATGCTGCTATAAAAAAGAATTAATTCTTACCATTTGCAGCAGCATGGATGGAACTGGAGAGCATTATGCTAAGTGAAATTTTCCAGGCAATGAAAGAAAAATACCACATGATTTCACTCATTTATGGAAAATAAAGAACATTATAACCTGATAAATAAAAAGATAGATACAGAGGCAGTGAAGCATTGAGCAGACTGTCAAACTACAGCGGGAAGGCTGGGGAGTGTTGGGGAGTGGGGGAAAGAGATCAACTGAAGGACTTGTATGCATGCGTATAAGCACAACCAATGGACACAAGACACTGGGGTGGGGGAGATGAGGGCATGTGCCAGGGGGTAGGGGAGCCTGGGGGAAGGTCAATGGGGGGGGGGAGGAGATATATGTACTACTATTTGTAGTACTTTAAACAATAAAGTAAAATTAGAAAAATAAATATAAATAAATAAATAAATAAAATCAGTAAGCATATCCTTGCGTGAGGATTTTTTAAAATGTCAAATTTCACTAATTCTCCTACTTACTCCACGTTCCTATTCTGTGTGCTCATTCTGGCCATACCTAAATTAGAGAAAGAAAGAGGGTATTAGAAAGCATCTGAATCATGACAAAATCTGGTGACCTGTGTTTTTAACTCCCTAAAACTAAAGTCCATAAATTGGAACTGGTTAAAAATTTATGGTGGACTCTTTTCTTACATTTCCCATGAGAGATAGAGAGGAAATAAAAGTAAGGAGACCTAGAATGAACGAGGTAAAAGCAGCAAATTAGAAAAGGAGCATAGCACAGGGAACTTCTTTTGCTCTTAGCAGCAAGGACATTAACTTTGCTTCCCCAATCTAGAGAGAGCCTAGAAGAGACAAACCCAGGACCAGCTCACACCAAATGTCCCAAATCACATTTCAGTCATCTCTACAAAGACATGGTTAAATTACTGCTTTGAATGGGCTGTACTTACAGGGCTCAAATTCTTCATCACTGCTTGAGTCCACAATAAGAATGCTATTGGAGAAATAAAATACATGTTGTTTTAAAGGAAGGCTACCAACATCATGTCAAAAATCTCCAATGAAGAGAACCCCCCAAATCATAGTTTCTGAAATGCAAATTGGTTTTAAAGGCTTATGAAATTAGGATCACAATAAGGGAGTGAAGGAAAATTAGAAGCAACTTAGTCTTTACTACAGAATCAAAGTTAGGGGAAGAATGTTAGTTGAGTATCATTAGCTATCAGGGCCTGTTTCCTGCCAAATGTTTTCTTTCTATTTAAAGATATAAAAGTGAATTCTGATAAAGGAGCCACAGGGGAAAAGACTGAAGGATGAAGAGAATACAGTTAAAATTAAAAAGGTCAAAACGGCAAAGGGGACATCCCTTGGGGCTTTACTGCTTGAAGAGGGCCTGTTTATAGGGACTGCTATCTAGATAAACAGACAAATGCTGGAGTCCATTTCTTGGGGAGCAAACAACAGATGATTTTAAAGCTGCAACTGGTCCCTGCCCTGAGCTATGATGTTAGGGCCTCTTGCTTCTCTGCCTCACAATTTCCTTGGGCACTCATATTCATTCCTCCCTGCCCCATGGCAGCCTGAGGTGAGGCCACAGCACATTCTGGCTCAGGATCCCTCAGCTCACCAGATAGCAGCTGACTGTCGTCAGCCATGCATGATACAGATCCCAAATGCAGCTTAGAGAAGTCATGCTGCAATAAGCATCACTTCAGCACTGAAACTAGCTACATCCTAGGACCTAATCATAGGTCATCTTACCATTAGTTATTGTGACAGAGCTCACAGAGGATACCACAGGTGCTAAAAAAGGTGGACGTTTAATAGCTGTAAGGGTTTACATATATTTATTTGGTTTTACATAATAGTTATAAGGTTTTACATATAAAAAAGGTAGCCTTAACCACTTCTTGAGGACTTTCATTTTAGCCTTGAGGTTGATTACTGGGAAGACATGCTGGCTCACTCCCTTGATTAAATTTCCTATACATTTATCCATCACTATACACTAGACTTACTGAGTAGTAGACTTCAAGTTGTTCTGTTTTGTCTTTTAAATCAAGAAAGAAAATTCTTGCTAGGTATAAGGTTTCTAAGGAATGGATCAAAATGTGACCTTGGTTATCTTGAAACTTATTATCAATAAATAGTACTGTATACAAACTAAACTATACTTCATCTATTTTCTTACATGTTTTTGTGTTAGATACAGAGAGCAGACTGATGGTTGCCAGAGGGGAGGGGGTTTGGGGGACTGGGTGAAAAAGGTGAAGGGATTAAGAAGTACAGACTGGTAGACACAAAATAGTCACAGGGGTGTGAGGTACAGCATAGGGAATATAGTCAATAATATTGTATTAACTATGTATGGTGCCAGGTGGGTACTGGAAATATTAAGGAGAACACTATCCTATCTAATAAAAGAGTAATATGCAAATTAACCACCACTCCGCTACACCCACAAGCCACGCCCACCAGCCAATCAGGAGCAAGTATGCAAATTAACCCAACCAAGATGGCTGCGGCCACGGAGCGAGCAGGAGGCTTGGGTTTCCCTGGCAATGGAGGAAGCCAAGCTTTCCGCACACCCTGGCCGGCCCAGGACTCCATTTAAGGCTACAAAGTTTCAATTATAGAAGATAAATAAATCCCAACAAAAATGGCTGCAGCCACGGAGCAAGCAGGAGGCTTGGCTCCGCTCAAGGCTACAAAGTTTCAATTATAGAAGATAAATAAATCCCAGATACCAGGGCCTCTGCTTGGGTCGCTGGGGGGCGTGGCCAGCCTGCAAACCACCACAGGCCTCTAGCCCAGGCTGCCCCACACCCCAAGGGAACCCCCACCCTGACCCAGGACACTCTTCAGGGCAAACCAGCTGGCCCCCACCCATGCACCAGGCCTCTATCCTATCTAATAAAAGAGTAATATGCAAATTGACCATCACTCCAACACACAAGATGGCTGCCCCCATGTGGTCAAAGATGGCTGCCCCCATGTGGACACAAGATGTCCACCACAAGATGGCCAGCAGGGGAGGGCAGTTGGGAGGGACCAGGTCTGCAAGGGAGGGTAGTTGTGGATGATCAGGCCAGCAGGGGAGGGCAGTTGGGAGGGACCAGGCCTACAAGGGATGGCAGTTGGGGGCAATCAAGCCTGCAGGGGAGGGCAGTTAGGGGTGACCAGGCCTGCAGGGGAGGGCAGTTAGGGGTGACCAGGCCTGCAGGGGAGGGTAGTTAGGGGCAAACAGTCTGGCAGGGGAGCAGTTAGGCATCAATCAGGCTGGCAGGGGAGTGGTTAGGGGATGATCAGGCTGGCAGGCAGAAGTGGTTAGGGGAAATCAGGAAGGCAGGCAGGCGAGCAGTTGGGAGCCAGCAGTTCTGGATTGTGAGAGGGATGTCCCAGAGTGGAGAGGGTGCAGGCTGGGCTGAGGGAACCCCCCCCCCATGCATGAATTTCGTGCACCGGGCCTCTAGTGTAAAGTATATGATTGTCTAACCACTGTGTACACCTGAAACTAACACAAAATAATATTGAATGTAAACTGTAATTGAAAAATGAAATTTAAACTTCTTTTTAAAAAAATAAAACAAAAAAATAAATAAAACAAAGAATCTTGGGCTAAAAAATTAAAGTTCTAATTAGGCTTTGATTGATCAATGAAAACCAGTCCCCTGCCCTTTGCATTATGTATTTCAGTAGCACTTCTGCCCAAACTGCCAAAAACCCCTTTACTCTTTTTTTATTGATTTTTTTACAGAGAGGAAGGGAGAGGGATAGAGAGTTAGAAACATCGATGAGAGAGAAACATCAATCAGCTGCCTCCTGCACACCTCCTACTGGACATATGCCCACAACCAAGGTACATGCCCTTGACCGGAATCGAACCTGGGACCTTCCAGTCCGCAGACCGACGCTCTATCCACTGAGCCAAACCGGTTTCGGCCTAAGATCCATTTTTATACTTCTCATTTTATAACTAACCAAGTTATACACTCTGCAGACTTTAAATAAAGCAAATGTACTTTTTGAGAAAGTTGTTTTGCCAACAAAGTAGGGCTAAACCAAGAGAAAATAGAATTTTTCAAATCTCACCAATCATCATCATGAATCTTCGATTGGCCAGCCTTTTCTTTGGACATGTCCTCACCTATAGTCAAGACAAAGATATGCATTTTAAGAAAACAAGAAGCCAGAACCAATAACACATTTCTATATTGTGCATTAATTTTTCAGCAGCTTCTTCACCCTAATTTAAAGGCAAAACTTCACTCTGTGAAATGAGAAGTATTTAAAATTCCTTATTGCAGACTGCCTCAATGTAGAAAACTATTCCCATTTGCCCTGATGAGTCAGAAAACCCAAAGCACCTTACTTCCACCTCACACCTCAAGGAAGTCTACCTATCAGGCTTCAAACCCTCTGTCTCCCCCGACCCCTCCACCTCCCTACTGCTGCTCCCAGCCAGTCTTACACAGACCAGGCCACCACATACCTCTATCCAACCACCACCCTCCCAATCCCCCTATCCCACCTCCTGCTGGTCTTACACCAATCAGGCTACCCTCCCTCCACACTTCCATCTTCCTACTACTGCCTTCTGCCCCAACCAATCTTGCAGCACTCAGGCCTCCACTCCTCCACTGACTCCACCCATGCACCCCCCTCCCCCCTCACGGCATCCCTCCACTCCTCCTCAGGTCTTTACACTGGCAAGCCTAGAGCCCTCCCCCTACTCCTGCTTCCTCCAGCCAGTCAGGCCACAACTCCTTCACTTACTGGGCCCATGCCACTCCCTCTCCCTCTGCCTCTCCTCAGGTCTTACACTGGGGGGCCTATACCCCTGCCCCCACTCCCACCTCCAGCCAGTCAGGCCTCAACTCCTCCACTCACATCGGCACCTAACATCCACCCCTTCCATGCCCCTGTGCCCCCCTCCCACCTCTTCTGCAGCCAATCAGGTCTTGGCTCCTCCACTCACCCCCCCTTCTCCTCAGGAGGTCTTATATTGGCTGGCCTCCAACCTCCCCCACACCCGCTTCCTACCTCCAGCAGGGTTATTCCACTCCCCCCACACCTGCTTCCCACCTCCAGGCAATCAGGCCTGGACTCCTCCACTCATACACATCCCCCATGTCCTGTGCCCCCAATCCCACCTCTTCTCCTCAGGAGATCTTATAGCCTCTTCTCAGGAGGTGTTATACCAGCAGGCATAAAGCCCTCCCTCTACTCCTGCTTCCCACCTCCAGCCAATCAGGCCTCAACTCCTCCATTCACCCTCCATCCCCCTCTCCTTTTCTCAGGAGGTCTTACTCAAGCAGGCCTATATCCCTCCCCGCACTCCTGCTTCCAACTCCAACCAATCAGGCCTGAACTCCTCCATTCACACACACACACACACACACACACACACACACACACACACACACGCCATGTCCTGTGGGCCCCACTCCTACCTCTTTTCCTCAGGAGATCTTACAGCTTCTTCTCCTTAGGAGGTCTTATACCAGCAGGCCTAAAGCCCTGCCCCCACTCACACTTTCCGCCTGCAGCCAATCAGGCCTCGACTCCTCCACTCACCCCCTCTTTTCCTCAGGATGTCTTACTCTAGCAGGCCTATACCCTTCCTCCCACTCCTGCTTCCTGCTTCCAGCCAATCAGGTCACCACTCCTCCACCCACCCTCCATTCCCCTTTCCCCCACTTCTCCTCAGGATGTCTTATTCTGTGGCAGGTCTACATCCCTCCACACACACCCACTTCCAGCCAATCAGGCCTCGAGGTCCCCATTCAACCCCCCTTCCCCCTCTTCTCCTCAGGTCTTAACACAAGCAGGCCTACACACCTTCCCCCACACCTACTTCCTGCCCCCTCTTCTCCTCAGGATATCCTTTTCTGGCAGGCCTACATCCCTCCCCCCACTCCGGCTTCCTGCCTCCAGGCCTATACCCCTCCCCCCATATCCACTTCCGGCCTCCAGCCAATCAGGCCTTGACTCCTCCATTAACCTGCTTATTATCCCCCTGCCCTCCCCCCCACCCGCACTTCTGAGGATGTCTTACTCCAGCAGGCCTACACCCTTCCCCCACACCCGCTTCCCGCCTCCAACCAATCAGGCCTCCATTCCTCTAATCATTGCCCCCCCTACTACCTCTTCTTAGGATGTCTTATTCCGGCAGGCCTCCCCCTCCCCCACTCCCACTTCCTGCCTCCAACCAATCAGGCTTTGAGTCCTCTACTCACCCCCCCCCCCACACCCCCGCCACTCCCTATTCTCCTCAGGATGTCTTATTCCGGCAGGCCTACACCCCTCCCCCACTCCCACTTCCTGCCTCCAACCAATCAGGTCTCGGCTCTACTCACTCTCCACCCCCCCACTCCCTCTTCTCCTCAGGATGTCTTATTCGGGCAGGCCTACACCCCTCCCCCACTCCCACTTCCTGCCTCCAACCAATCAGGTCTCGGCTCTACTCACTCTCCACCCCCCCAATCCCTCTTCTCCTCAGGATGTCTTATTCCGGCAGGCCTACATCCCTCCCCCACTCCCACTTCCTGCCTCCAACCAATCAGGCTTCGACTCCTCTACTCCCCGCCCCTCCCCGCCCCCCGCCACTCCCTATTCTCCTCAGGATGTCTTATTCCGGCAGGCCTACACCCCTCCCCCACTCCCACTTCCTGCCTCCAACCAATCAAGCCTCGGCTCTACTCACTCTCTACCTCCCACCCCCCACTCCCTCTTCTCCTCAGGATGTCTTATTCGGGCAGGCCTACACCCCTCCCCCACTTCCACTCTCTGCCTCCAACCAATCAGGCCTCAGCTCTACTCACTCTCCACCACCACCCCCCCTCAGGTCTTAACACAGGCAGGCCTACACCCCTCCCCCCATGCCCGCTTCCGCCTCCAGCCAATCAGGCTTTGACTCCTCTACTCACCTCCCACCCACCCCAATCCCTCTTCTCCTCAGAATGTCTTATTCCAGCAGGCCTACACCCCTTTCCCCCATACCCACTTCCCGCCTCCAGTCAATCAGGCCTTGATTCCAATACTCACACCCCTCCCCACCCCCTCTTCTCCTCAGGATGTCTTATTCTGGCAGGTCTACATCCTTCCCACCACACCTGCTTCCCGCCTCCAACCTGGCCTCCAGCCAATCAGGCCTCGACTCTTTCACTAACCCCCTCCCACGCCCCTCCTGCTCCTGCTGCCACCTGTTCTCAAGATGTCTTACTCCAGCAGGCCAACATCCCTTTCCCCCATACCCACATCCTGCCTCCAGCCTCCAGCTAGTCTTGCACCATTCAGGCCTTGACTCCTGCACTTATCCTCCTCCTCACACGCGCCTCTTACCCCCAACCAAATCAGGCATCGACACCCCCCCCCCATGCCTCCACTTCTATCCCCTATTCCCCTTAACCAGCCAGCCAGCCTTCCACAGATCAGGCATCAATCTTCCCCCACCCCCTACACACCCTCCACCTTCACCCTCACTCACACCTCACTCCCACAGTTGTTCTTCCACCATTCAGCCCTAGACCCTCCCACAAAACTCATGCCACCTCCCTAACCTCGACTCTCTCATACTCCCACTGCAACCTCCATGTCCCACCTTCATTCCCCATCTTTGATTTAGCAGTTAATATCACTAACAAAACAAAAAAAAATCCTTTCTTCTGAAAAGTCCATTTTGAAAAGTGGAAACAGGCAAAATATTTTACCAGAATCTCAGTCCCAAGGTTCGTGGACAATAAGTGTCCAGGGCATACAGCGTCCTGAATTAAGTCTGCTTAACTAAGAGGAGCTTTCAAAACTGTGCCCACTTCAGTACCCACCGCTGCGGTCACCTACCTGCTTCTGTAGTGGCTGAATGCCGCTCAGCTCCCACCTCGGTTGGAAGGCAAGATCCTGAGCAACTGTGAGGTTCGCCGGCAGGTGCGGACCAGCTTTTATAGAGTCCAGGATCAGCGGAAGGTAGGACCTAAAGTGTTCCCGCCCTCTCTATACCCACCTATCACAGCCCTCCCTGTGTCCACCTATCACAGCTTGGTTGTGAGGCGGATTTATACTTTGCGGGTATGAACTGAAATTTGGCGCCCGGCCTTAGTGCTTCTGGAATCAAATCGCTTCCACGGTGTATTGCTTATCTGTCCTGAAAGCACCATTTCCTGCAGAGTTCATAGTTTAGCAATCCCTAAATTAACTTTTTGGGTGACCGGGAAAAACTGAGCTGAATCCTCCCAAAGTTCCATCCTTGTAAGGACTTAGATAAGCGAGCTCTGTTCCCTGTTCATTCCTTGCTTTAAACTGCCCAAACCTCTAAGGCTATTTGCCTGCTCTCCAAAGTACTCCGAGCTGGAGGGAGGACACCTAGACCCCTAGATAAGAGCAAAGCAGCAACCCGACAGTGCTTGGCAACACTGACGTTCGCTTCCAAAACCCTTCGAACCAGGGAGATAAAAGGGGTTGGTTACTTGAAGCTTTTTGGCACTCCAAACACACTGAGAAAAACGAGGGAAACAAATGCTTTCTAGATTGTGCCCATTTCTCTATACATATCATAATTTAACCATTTGGCAAACAGAATACAAATAACACGTCCCTGCATGTAAATATATTAATAACACTGTTTATTTCATGCAAGGCACTGTTCCAATTGTTTTATGTAGGTTTAATCCTTATAACACTTTAAAAAGTAGGCAATGTTGGCACTCACTTAACAGCGATCACATACATGGCTAGAAAGTGGCAGAGCTGGGATTAAACTCCAGAAGCACTAGTTCCAAAACCTAAACTCTTAAGCACCAAACTGTCTACATACAAGGATAAGCAAAAGTAGGTTTACAGTTGTTCATATGAAAATACAATAATAATACAAGAATAAACTATTTTGAGTACTCACAACTGCAAACCTACTTTTTGCTCATCTGTCTATAAAGGTACTTTGAGTTGATAGGGAATTGGATAAAAGACATTATAGTCTTATCTCTATAACAAACTTGTAAGTTTACTGCTTTACAAGCCTCTTCTTTTAAAATGGGGGTGGGGTTATGGAACTGTGTGCCTCAGAGGTTTTGGGGAAGAACCTGAATGTTAGCTGTAGTTAATATGAAGAGCCATATGCTTCAAGTTGACAAGTGGGTTAGAATTGGAATCAAATGTTAAGTTACACCAGTTTATTCAAGGTGCACAAGCACTTCCTTTAATAACTGATGCAGATTTCTAACAAATAGGAAAGGGTGGGAATGAGAACTTTTATGAGTACGCTTCTTCCCCCACTATCTTTTAGGAAACAAACTAATCCACATTAGGGCTTTGAGGGTCACAACCCACAGAAGTTATGAGGTAAATTACCTGAAATTTTATTGCAAAAGATTCTCATTTATATCTCTGAGAAAGCAGGCAGCTAAGCAACGTGTTCTGGTCCCTGATGCATTGCTATTTGTTTTGGTCCCTCCCTCATACCACCCTTCAGAGCAGAAAGGAATAGTCCACATAAAGAATGAGACCACAAGTGTAGTGAAGCCACAGCAGTCCTAAGCAAAACAGGAACAAACATGAATGGATGTGCTGGGAGATGCAGGCTTTGTCATCTGTTCAAATGTAGGTTTCATCATTGGATGACCAAATTACTCTGTCCAACACTCAATCTAACAGAACACAAACTACATCAGCCATATTAAGGACAAATCATTCATTTATTAATTATTTTAAAGACCACAAGACAACATCTGATTTCTGTAGCACAATTTAAATGTTTTACTTTTTTGATAAAGCAGAGCATAATAGAAAAAAACAATTTGTTTCCAGTGATCTCTATATCTCTATTCATAATTAAGTCTTCCATAGACATATTACCTGGAAACCAAAGCCTGTTACAATAAGCAAAGCTTTAACCAGAGCGGCTACTTTCGTGCCAGGAAAAAGTTCATCCCTATAGGAGAAATGATGTGCTATGTAAAATGACTAAGGTCACAACCTTGAGGGCACTAGAAGTATATCATCTTATTCCACATTAAGTAGTTTGGTGAATTTCAAACATCAGTTTATCTGCAACCATGCTGGCAACCTTTAATATTTCAATCATGTAAAAAATAAATTAAGAAATCCCTAAACTGATGTTCCTTGATTTACACTGTTAAAAGATACAGTTCATTCACATGTAATTCTGGCTAAAAATTATATTTGAGACTCCTGCTCAGATTTTGGTTAACAGTAAGACTTTCAGAAATTCAAGTTCTTATTAATCAATAATTTGTCAGCTAGGACACATTCAAGCATCAGCTGCAACTACAGAATAGGTACACTGCCTTAGTGCTTTGAAAAGACACTATAATCTAGAACACTACTAGCAGACAAAAAAATTATCTGTTACTGTTACTGAATAGCATAAGTGCAGTATAGCAAGACAAAAACATATATTCATATGTTGGTTTGTTTGAGCCTCAAGTCCTCAATCATTTGTTGAAATTCAATAATTTTATTCCTATGGTTTTTAATACCAAGAACTCAAGCTCCAGGTGGCCTAAAGTCTAATTTGTAACTCCAAACCAAATAGCAGTACAGTTTGCTACTATGGCTGAACCCACAGAGACTTCAAGACCAAGTCCAGAAGACAGTTATTATATAATACCCTAGAAGGTCTGAAAAATAATTATTCATATACATAGCTGGTCCTTCAGAGCTTTTCACCCATAACATGTTTTTGATCAAAGATATTTAATGTATTTGTAATAACTTTAACTTAGTGATCAAATATTTGAATACTTATACTTACCTGGGATTTCATTTCTGCTGACAGAAATAGGAAGAACAGGACTCACTTAAAAAAAAAAAAACCTTAGAAAGGAAGGTAAAAATCTTATCACACACTATTACTTCGGGAAGCAGCATAGAGGGGCAGTTGAAGGTAAAACACTGATGAAATAGATGAAAACTAGGCCAAAAAAATCATTATCATCATCAATGATAGTATCACAACTGTGCCCTTCATAATTAATAATCATTCCTAAGAAGTTTCATTTGGCACTAGATGATGTGTTTTAGTGAAACACTCTGGGATGTTTTGAAACAGACTTGGTTTTGTTAGTTGAGTTACAGGAGAAATTTTAAAGTAGGGGGAGGGGAAGGAAATGGGCCAGAAAAAAAAAATTCTGAATCATCATCTAAATCAAAAAGCACTGATAGCTCCATTCATTAGGTCAGACACTCAAACGACTGATATAGGCTTAAGTGGTTTATAAAACCTATAAAAAGACTACACCAGCAAAGTTCCCATTAATCTGTAGAGTTCAGAAACTAAAACAAGAAGCAACATTTTAGTTTAAAACCTTATCACAAGAGAATCATATACACTTCACATGAATAAAATCACCTGAAACCAAACATTTTTAAAAGCTCCAATACCAAAAATATAAAGAAAAAATTAATTCAGAAGACTCTATCAAGCAATGGAATCACAAAACGGCTGGACAATCTAGATCTCCCCTCCACTAACCATCCCATGGAAGACCAAGGGAGAGCAGACCTTCCAGATCTATGCACCACCTGGTTGCTGCAAAATTCTAGAGAGATTCCTTGTAGAACAGCAGTTTCCCATCTCTTGTGTCTCTTCCTATCATGCACAAAGCAACCCTGGCTGTGCTATTCTATTATCATTATTTGTCACCCATCTGTAATATGACACTATACAGATAAGTAAAAAGTACATTATCTAGTTCCCTTTCCCCTGAAGGTTGAGGCTCAGGTAGAGGGGTAATCCTCCTGTGCAGAGTCTTTATTTAGGCTGACTCAGTGACTTCGACAGGCTTAATCATGTGATCAGGTTTGTTGCCAGCTGCATAATGCTCCCACATCTGTAGATAGAGCCGCTCTAGTTCCATTGTGTATTGTTTGGTGTTGAACAGAGGGCTAGATATTCTCTGCTTCCAGACTTTGCCACGAATTTTCTTCAAGCTAATTTAAAAAGAGAGAGAGAAAGGGAGCCAAGTTTACAAACAGAGCAGGAACTCAGAACTAGCCTCCCCCTAAATACCTAGTCATCTTTGATAAAATACAGGATGAAACTTCACCTTCCCTCAATGCTAAAAAAGGGAAAGATCACATCTAACATAATGCTAACACTTATAATCAAATTCACATCCTCTAAAAAAAAATTAGTTCTTAAACAAATATATCCAAGATACCATGCTTTCTCCATTCCATCTCATTATCACCTTTAAAATGATACCTGTCTATTCCTACATACCACTGGTTAGAACATAAACTGCTTACCCTTTTAGTAAGCAGTTTATGTTCTAACCAGTAATATGTACATTAAGAACTTTAAATGTTCATTACCCTCTGGCAATCAGAAACACTTTAAAATCTATTCAAAAGGAATTAATCAGAGATGCAGGCACACCTAGTCATGCAAAGATGTTCACTGAAGCACCATTTACAACAGCTAAGGCACGTACATAATACTAAATGTAAACTATAATTGAAAAAAAATTTTTTTTTTTTAAGAACCAACAGGCCCAGCCGGCTTGACTCAGTGGTTGAGTGTCAACCTAGGAACCAGGAGGTTTCAGTTCAATTCCCAGTCAGGGCGCATGCCTGGGTTGCAGGCTCAATTCCCAGCGCGGGGCGTGCAGGAGGCAGCCAATCAATGATTCTCTAACATTGATGTTTCTCTCTATATATATCCCTCTCTCTTCCTCTCTGAAATAAATACAAGTATTTAAGAAAAAGAAAAAAATAAGAAACATCAAACTGTAATTAATGATGTCCACATCTAAAGTGTTTAGGGAGAAGAGTACTGATATCTGCAATTTACTTCAAAATGTATCAAATAAGATGGATTGCTAGATGCTAGAGGAATAAACAGATGGACAGATAGCAAGCATAATAAATTTAGTGGTGGAATCTAGATGGCAGGTATATAAGTGTTCATTATAAAATTAATAGTTTTCATTACAAAACACTGTATGAAATCAACTAAGTTCCAAAGAGTAAAATAAAAAAAGACACTAAATTATTTGCTGTGGTTATCTCTGGGATGATGGACATGAATATTAATTTTTTAATGCCAAGACTAAAAATTTTCACTCATTTTCCTTAAATATATATGATATTCAATGGAGAAAATTATGAAAATACTTAACCTCTGTTGAATGCTTACTATATACCAAGAACTGTTGTGTTTTACACAGAACACCTTTTTTTCCTTTTTTTTAAAAATATATTTTTATTGATTTCAAAGGAGAAGGGAGAGGGAGAGATAAAAACATCAATGATGAGAGAGAATCATTGATTGGCTGCCTCCTGCACGCCCTACAGTGGGGACCTAGCCTGAAACCTGGGCATGTGTCCCAATCAGGAATCGAACCATGACCTCCTGGTTCATAGGTTGTCGCTCAACCACTGAGCCATGCCAGACAGGCCAGAACACCTTTTTTAATTGTCACAACATCTCTGCAAAGTAAGTACTATCAGTCATCCCTGTTTTTGCAGATGGAAAAACCAAGGCACATAGAAACTAATTTGCCTAAAGTCACAAGCTTGTAAGTGGGAGAGCCTGGATTCAAACCCAGGCAATCTGACTTAAAGAGGGAGCTTCTTTAAACTTCCATTTAATGCTACTTCTTAGAAAAATACAAAGGGAAAAAAATATCCCATAATGCACAAAGAAAAACCACAGTTAACAGATAAACACTTTTTCATTGTATGGATAAAGAATCACTTATCTAAGCATCACTCCTCTAATTCCCACCTACTTGGGGCATTTAAGTTATGGTTGTTGTTTTTTTCTTATGCTATAGTGAAGATGTGGCATTAGGGTCAAAGCTCTGTGTATTGTTGTTGTTTTTAAGGATCTTATAACTTTGAGGAAGGGTTGTACCAATTTACTCACCAATATATGAAAAGGCCAGCACCTCAATACTCCCTCATCATGGGTATCATATAAATCTTCTGTTTGCCCCACCTGCATGGCTCAGAGGTTGAGCATCGACCCATGAAACATGTCATGGTTCGATTCCCAGTCAGGGCACATGCCCAGCTTGTGAGCTCGATCCCCAGTGTGGGCTGTGCAGGAGGCAGCTGATCAATGATTGTTCACTCTCACCATTGATGTTTCTCTCTCTTCCTCTCCCTTCCTCTCTGAAATCAATAAAAATGTGTTTTAAAAATATTTTGTTTTAGCCCTAGCCGGTTTGCCTCAGTGGATAGAATGTTGGCCTGTAGACTGAAGGGTCCCAGGTTCCAAATCTGTTCAAGGGCACATGCCTGGGTTGTGGGCTCAATCCCCAGTAGGTGGCGTGCAGGAGGCAGCCAATCAGTGATCCTCTCTCATCATTGATGTTTCTATCTCTCTCCCTCTCCCTTTCCCTCTGAAATAAATAAAAAAATTTTTTTAAAAAAAGAAAGTAGAGTAAGGTTAAAAAAAGGTTTTTTGTTTTATAGGCAAAAAATGGTTATGCCTCAATGTTATTTTAATTTATATTTCTACTATGGAGGTTGAAACTTTGTCTTATTAACCATTTTATTTCTACTTCTGTGAGTTGTCTGGTCATTTCCCAGTTTATGTTCCTATTAAGGGACTTAAAATGTAAATGTGCTTCAGTCTTTATATAGCCAGGCTATTAATATTAGGATTTTTTCCCTCTTATTCGTCTTTTAATTTTTTTTACTTACTTTCATTCAGTCATTTACTCTTTGCACAGTAAAACCTATCAACCACTTCATTTATGAAAGTTTAGAAAGTTCCTCTCCAATCCAGAGATAATACAACTAATCCACCTATTTTATATTACCCTTATTTTATTATTTCATTTTATAGCACCTATACCAGTATTCTCTCTAAATTTTCCTCATTCCCTTCACTCTATCATGATTTATTCATGGAAAAGTTTACTTACTATTCTAGATCAGTTCCCAGTTTCACAGCTATATCTTCATATTCCTGTCTATTTTTAGCAATAAGCTCAAGACAACCTAAACAAGTGAGCTGGGAAGCCGCAACTCGAGAAGCAAGAGTCTCTCCTGTAATAAGAAAGATAACAATTACTCACGAGAATGCAACTAGCATATGGTTATTAATGTTATTTATGTTAAGTATCCACACTATGCAGATAGATTATAGAGATAAGTGCTCAGAACAAGTCTTGTTTTTTTACCATCCTCCCCTAAATGTTGCTTCTAGTATACACAATTTCACCTGGAATTATCTTCCATAAAAGGGATCCTAAAAAGAACAAGATTCCAATGATTTATCAGTAGCTTACCTGGCATAGTCACCATCGGTGTCCCAGCCCACAGGACATCCATTCCTGTGGTGTGCCCATTACAGAGCGGAGTGTCCAGGCAGACATCAGCCAGCTGGCCTCTCCTGACATGTTCTTCTTTAGGAGCAACAGGTGAAAAAATTATACGGTTCTGGGGAAGACCCATGTTTTGTGCATACTGTTGAATATTAGGTTCTCCTACTGCTGGAAAACGCAACAGCCACAGCACACTATTGGGAACACGCTTCAGAATCTAAAATAGGGAAAATAGTAATTATTAATAGCAGCTCTGCCCTTCTCCAGAAAGGTTCCTATAGAGCTCTAATAATTCAACCACACTCTACCCTTTTCACCCAGATAGCAGCCTACTGTGAACTTATAAGTCTTTCCTTCACATAGATGAATTAGATAAACTGAACTATAGGTTCCTGTTCTGCTCAGCTGTCCCCAAAGAGAGTTCAAAGAAAGAGGAGACTGATGTAAGAAGATACAAAACAAGATACTAACTGGCAAAATCTCAGGCAGTGATTTTGTAAAGGACATAGCAATTTCCCACTTCAAATTTTAAATCTCCCACCATGACACAACAGTTAGTTCACACTTTCCTAACTTTATTTACCTAATCTAGATCAGATGTCAGCAGACTTTTTGTAAAGGTCCAGAGAGCAAATATTTTGAACTTTGCAACCACATGGACTCTGTCCTAACTTTAGGCTCAATTCTCCCTTGTCACTGGAAAGCAGCCACAGACAATATGTAAACAAGTAGATATGGCTGTGTGTCAATAAAATTTTATTTGCAAAAGCAGGCAGTGGGCTGAATTTGACCCACAGTCCAATTTGCCAATGCCCGATTTAAATCTACATCTACTCAATGTACCTTACGAGTTGACCATCCCCTCTGAAAGCCATAGGAAGAGATGAGTTTCAGAAAACAGAGTATTTCAAATTTTTAAAAAGTGTACAATGCATGTATATTACATTAGAGTCTCAGCAGCAATTTCCTGTAAATAAACACATCAGCACCTCTGCATCGAGATGTCAGAATATGCACACTAAATGGAATAAGAGACCATTAATAGAGTAGTTCAGGTAAATGTGCTGCCAAATAAATTTACCACAAACATATGACAAAACTTATTAGTTATCAGATTTTTTTAATATTGGGAAATGAAGATTAAGGAATAGTAAACCTGTACTCATCTGCTTCCTCTTCTCCTCCACCCTCCCCTCTCCAAAGGGGGAAAAAAACAGATATTAATAAGAAAAGCAAGCAACCAAGAATCATCTCCATTTTAGCTCCATGGAATAAGAACAAATTACGAAGGGCCCTGATCAAGTAGCTCAGTTGGTTAGAACGTTGTCCAATATGCCAAGGTTGTGGGCTCCATCCCCAGTCAGAGCACATGCAAGAATCAACTAATGAATGCATAAATAAGTAGAACAACAAATCAGTATCTCTCTCTCTCTCTCTCTCTCTCTCTCTCTCTCTCTCTCTCTCTCTCTCCTCTCTCTAAGTTAATTTAAAAAAAAAATAAAATGCCCTAGCTGGTTTGACTCAGTGGATAAAACGTCAGCTGCAGACTGAAGGGTCCTGGGTTTGATTCCGGTCAAGGGCACATACCTTGGTTGGAGCCTTGACCCTCAGCCCTGGTCAGGGAGCATGCAGGAGGCAACCAATCGATGTATCTCTCTCACATCAATGTTTCTCTCTGTCTCTCCCTCTCCCTTATATCATCCTTGGGTGAGGATTAACAAAAAAATGAAAAAATATGAAATTATGGATAACAAAAGTTGGAACCTTCAGAAATCCTTCTTATGCAAACTGGTCTGATGAGCTGACTAAAAGGTAATGGCATAAACTGAATCCTTCCTGGTTATATCTCTACAATATTGCAAGAATGTTAAACATGGGTGAATAAGCATGACGTCTGCTATTCGTTTAGACAATAAAATTATTTTTGTTGCTATTTCATAACTGTAATTTTACTAATGTTATGCCTCATAATGTAAATATCTGTGTTTTCCGATGGTCTTAGGCTCTACAGCAGCGGTTCTCAACCTGTGGATTGCGACCCACAGGTTGAGAACTGCTAGCAGGGTCGCCTAAGACCATCGGAAAACACAGATATTTACATTACGAGTCATAACAGTAGCAAAATTACAGTTATGAAGTAGCAACGAAAATAATTTTATGGTTGGGGGTCACAACATGAGGAACTGTATTAAAGGGTCGCGGCATTAGAAAGGTTGAGAACCACTGGGCCAGATTATTATGATCTCTGAAGGCATAATAAGCAGGCCACTCAGTGTGTGTGTGTGTGTGTGTATGTATGTATGTATGTATGTGTGTGTGTGTGTGTGTGTTTGTGTGTGTATATATATATATATATATATATATATATATATATATATTAGAGGCCCAGTGCATGAATTCATGCATGGGTGGGGTCCAGCCAGCCTGGCCAGGGGGAGGGGACATGGGCGGTTGGCCAGCCTGCCTGCTGGTTGAACTCCTGGTGGAGGGGACAATTTGCATATTAGCCTTTTATTATATAGGACAGTGGTCAGCAAACTCATTAATCAACAGAGCCAAATATCAACAGTACAACGATTGAAATTTCTTTTGAGAGCCAAATTTTTTAAACTTAACCTTTTGCACTCGGATGTCGAGTGTAACTCGACCCGGTTAGCATTAGAATAAAGGAATCGAGAAAAAAGCAAGTGAGTGCAAAGGGTTAAACTTCTTCTAACGCCACTTCTTCAAAATAGACTCGCCCAGGCCGTGGTATTTTGTGGAAGAGCCACACTCAAGGTGCCAAAGAGCCGCATGTGGCTCGCGAGCTGCAGTTTGCCGACCACGGATATAGGATATACACTCAGTGGCCAGAGTATTATGCGTTCAGAGATCATAATAATCTGGCCACTCAGTGTATACGGCTTGTACACTCCCCACCCCTGGTTTAGACTATGGGTTGACAAACTACAGTCTGTAAGCCAAATCTCGCATGTTGCCTGTTTTTTTGTCAAATTTTTTTGAAACACACCTATGTTCATCCATTTACATAACCTTTTATGGTGTTGTCCTGATCCAATGGCAAAGATGAACAGAGGTGAGAGAGAGTATGGACTGTAAAACTAAAAATTTTAACCATACAAGCAGCAGCTGGCCTTGGCATAAATTGCAACTTCTGCCAAGCAGCCTGAAACCCTGCACAATGGCAGCCATCCTTGGCCTGAACCAGAGCCCCTTCCAATAGGCTCCAGTAATGTGCTGCCAAATAAATTTACATACTCAGTGTCCTGCTTCAGAGTGCCATTAAATTCCCACCCAACCAACTCCAGAACCAAAACACCCAAAGTGCGGACTCAGCTAGAATAAGACTCAGGCAAAAGCGACTCCCGCTCTCAGGGGTCAGTCCCCACAACAGCTCAACCAAGGTAGGCACAGCTAGCCCTCACAATCAGTCAGCCTGAGTGAAGGTCAATTCCACCTATTGACATGCCAGCACCAACCGAAGCATAACTACACAACCCACACAAGGGATACCCCTGGAGGACCCAGCTCAGGTGATTAGAGAGACTGTGCAACTGAGCCCTACAAGACACTTTCTGTATTATATAAGACCACTCTGTCACTATCAGGAGACAGAACAGATTGACCTCATAAATAGAAACAAACACAGGGAGGTGGCCAAAATGAGGGTTAAAGATAAAGAGAGAACCTTAAAAGTAGCAAGACAAAATCAGTTAATAACCTACAAGAGAGCTCCCATAAGCCTGTCAAGTGATTTTTCCACAGAAACTTTGTAGGCCAGACGACACTGGCACAAAATATTCAAAGTGATGAAAAGAGAATGATCCAAGATGTAAGTGGATGTTACACTGATCGCCTCCCACAACCAAACTGGAATTACAAATAAAATATAGAACAATCAGCCTGAATAACCAATTGGAGACTAGCTGAATCTTATAACCAAGGATTTACAGAAGAAGTAGTCACAGTGATACTGGGAGGAAGGGCAGAGACACGAAAAGGGTTGTCCCTGCTTCCACAGGCAGCAGCTGAGATTCAGGATGGATATTTCAGCTGCAAAGGTTCCCCCTGCAGAGATGGGTTTTCTGGGAATATATGTGAAGAAACCCAAAACACTATTGCAAAAGAATTTATGCAACTGTATGTTCACTGCAGCATTATTTACAATAGCCAAGATTTGGAAGAAGCCCAAGTGTCCATCAGTAGATGAGTGGCTAAAAAAGCTGTGGTACATTTACACAATGAAACACTACTCAGACATAAAAAAAGAAGGAAATCCTACCTTTCATGACAGCATGGATGGACCTGGAGAGTATTATGTAAGTGAACTAAGCCAGTCAGAGAAAGACAAATACCATATGATTTTACTTATATGTGGAATCTAATGAACAAAATAAACTAACAAAATAGAAACAGACTCATAATTACAGAGAATAGATTTACAGCTGTCAGAGGGGAAGGGGGATGGGAGGATGGTTGAAATTAGGTGCAGGAATTAAGCAAACATCAGTATGGTGATTACCAGAGGGAAAGAGGGGTGGGGAAATGTAGAAGAGGGTAAAGGGGACTAGATGATGGAAGGAGACTTGACTTTGGGTGGTGAACACATAATACAACATACAGATGATTATAGAATTGTACACTTTAAACCTATATAATTTCATTAACCAATATCACCCCAGTATATTCAATAATTTTTTTTAAAAAAAGAGAAAGTAGAGAGAACCAAGATGGCGGCATAGGTAAATACCTATACTTGCTGCCTCTCACAACCACATCAAAATTACAACTAAAAGGCAGAACAACTACCACCCAGAACCAAGGGAAAGCTGGCTGAGTGGAAGTTCCACATCTAGAGATGTGAAAAAAGAGCATTAAGACTGGTAAGAGGTACGGAGGCACTGAATGTGCTGCACCTGGATGTGCTGCTCTTTTAATCGGGAGGGAGATACAAGCTCCCACTTGCTCTGAACTCCAGTTCCAGGTGAGACTCTGGGGGACCCAGACATACGGGGAGAAACTGGACTGTCTGGCATCGGGACAGGAACACAAGGGTGGCTTTCTCTCAAAGGTGCTCACAGCAATCATTGTTCCTGCATGGGGGCGTGGGACGCAGAGACCCAGGGACCTCTCTGGTGCAGGGCTGACTGGCAGCCATTGCTGTTTGCTCCACCCTGGTGATTCCCAGAGACCCCGCCCCACCCAATTTACAACCCCACCCAAGTTATGCAGAGTGGCTTTTGCATATGAATGGCCTGTCCTTTCTCAGCCTAAAACCTGTCAAACAAGCTGCAGCTGGGTCAGGGAACCCCAAAGCTATCAATAAAAGGCCCAAGGCTGGCACCAGCAACCTGCCTTGATTCACAGCTGGGCCTCAGCTGGGCACTTCCAAACCCATACAAAGAGGAGGAATCTGCAGATCTCTTTGTAGCTCCTGCTGGGCGACCCCAGACAGTGCTGACCTTGCCACTTCCTTGGAGATCCAAGAGCCAGTGTACCCAGTGGTCAGAGTGAGACCATACCGGATTACAACTCTTCACATCCATAAGAGACACACTCAAGAGGCAGACTCAGCCGAACCAGTTTGGCTCAGTGGATAGAGCGTCAGCCTGCAGACTCAAGGGTCCCAGGCTTGATTCCGGTCAAGGGCATGTACCTTGGTTGCGGGCACATCCCCAGTAGGGGGTGTGCAAGAGGCAGCTGATCGATGTTTCTAACTCTCTATCCCTCTCTCTTCCTCTCTGTAAAAAATCAATAAAATACATTAAAAAAAAAAAAAGAGGCAAACTCAGTGAGCACCAAAGCCCCACTGAAGCAAGTCCTGCCCCATAAGGGTGTCTCCTGCACAACAGACCTTCCAGTGTAGACACAGATGGTCATCACAGCCAATTGGCCTGGAGGTCAATTCCTCCCAGTGATACCAACAGTAATCAAGGGTTAACTACAACAAGACTGTGCACCCAGCCCACAAAGGGGTGCACCAAGAGCATCCACCTCAGGTGACTGGGGAGGCTGAGCCACTGGGCCCTATAGGACACCTACCACACAAAGCCACTCTATCAACTCAAGGAGACATAGCAGCTACCCAGTACATAGAAACAAACACAGGGAAGCAGCCAAAATGCAGAGACAAAGAAACATGTCACAAATGAAAGAAATGGAGGAAAGCAAAATACTGGATATAGAGTTCAAAACCACAGTTATAAGGTTACTCAAGAATCTTCTAGAAACCTCCAAGAAATTTAGTGAGACCTTCAAGGATGTGGAAAAGGACCAATCAGAAATTAAGCATACACTAACTGAAATAAAGAATAATATACAGAGATTCAACAGTAGACTAGAGGACCCCAAGAATCAAGTCAATGATTTGAAATATGAAGAAGCAAAAACACCCAACTGGAAAAGAAAAAAGAATCCAAAAATATGAAGATAGTGTAAGGAGCCTCTGGGACTTCAAGCGTACCAACATTCGCATTATGGGGGTGCCAGAAGAAGAGAGAGAGCAAGATACTGAAAACTTATTTGAGGAAATAATGACAGAAAACTTCCCCTACCTGGTGAAAGAAATAGACTTACAAGTCCAGGAAGCACAGAGATCCCCAAACAAAAGGAATCCAAAGATGGCCACACCAAGACACATCATAATTAAAATGCCAATGGCAAAAGACAAAGAGAATCTTAAAAGCAGCAAGAGAAAAAGTTACCTACAAGAGAGTACCCATATGACTGTCAGCTGATTTCTCAACAGAAACTATGCAGGCCAGAAGGGAGTGGCAAGAAATATTCCAAGTGATGAATAGCAAGAATCTACAACCAAGATTACTCTACCCAGCAAAGCTATCATTTAGAATTGAAGGTCAGATAAAGAGCTTCACAGACAAGAAAAAGCTCAAGGAGTTCATCACCACCAAATCAGTATTATATGAAATGCTGAAGGACATTCTTTAAGAAGAGGAAGAAGAAAAAGGTAAAGATAAAAATGTTATGAACCAAGTGACAACAAATACATATCTATCAACAAGTGAACCTAAAAATCAAATGAATAAAAAACCTGATGAACAGAACAGACTGGTGAATGTAATAGAAACAGGGGCATGGAAAGTGAGCAGTCTGATAATTCTCAGAGGGAAGGCGTTGTGGGGTGTGCGGGAATTGGACAAAGAGCTTATACCTATGGACGAGGTGGGGGGGGGGGGGGCTGGAGTGGGGTGGGAACCGGGTGGAGGGGAGCAAGGCAGGAGAGGAACATCTGTAATAATCTGAATAAAGACTTTTTTTTAAAAAAAGAGAAATTTAAAAAAGAGAGAAAGTAAAATACATGACACTAAAAAAAAATGTTTTTGAAATAAAGGACCTACAATCAAGTCTATTCTACCCAGCAAGGCTATAATTTAGAACTGAAGGTGAGAGAAAACAGTTTTCCTACAAGAAAAAGCTAAAGGAGTTCATCACCACTAAACAAGTATTACAAGAAAAGTTAGAGACTTCAAGTAGAAAATAAGAGATCAAATAAGAAAACATAGAAAAGAAAAAAATCTTACTGACAAAGGCAAACACTTAGTAAAAGCAGTGCATTAACCAATTATCAAGTTAGTACCAAGGTTAAAAGACAAAAGAAGAAAGATCACGTGTAATTACAATAAATTAAGATACACATAAACACAGACATACAAAAAAAAAAAGTAAAAAAAAAATGACAAAAGCATAAAAGGGGTGGAAGGGGTGAGTAAAAATTGCAGTGAGTTTACAATGTGTTGGAAATTACCCATCAACTTAAAATAGACTGCTATAAGCACAGCTTGCTATATTATCAAGAGCATGGTAACCACAAACCAAAAATCTGTTAAGATTTTAAAAAATTTAAGAGAAAGGAATCCAAACATAAACTATTTAAAGTCATCAACACTGCCCTAGCCAATCTGACTCAATGAATAGAACGTCAGCCTGCAGACTGAAGGGTCCCAGGTTCGATTCTGGTCAAGGGCACATGTCCAGGTTGCGGGCTCGATCTCCAGTAGGGCGTGTGCAGGAAGACAGCTGATCAATTATTCTCTCTCATAATTGATGTTTCTATCTCTCTCTCCCTCTCCCTTCCTCTCTGAAATCAATAAAAATATTAAAAATAATAATAGTAAGGTCATCAACATCAAAGAGAGCAAGAGAATTACAAAAACAATCCAAAAACAATATACCATTTGCAACAGCATCAATGGACCTAGAGCATATTATACTAAGTGAAATAAGTCTGTCAAAGAAAGACAAATACCATATGATTTCACTTATATGTGGAATCTAAAGCAGACCTAGATGCAGAGAACAGAGGGGAGAGTTTAGGGGACTGGGTGAAAATAGGTGAAGAGATTAAGAAGTACAAATTGGTAGTTACAGAATAGTCACAAAGATGTAAATTACACGATAGGGAATACAGTCAATAATATTGCAATAATTATGTATGGGGCCAGGTGGGTATTTGAAATACCAGGGGATCACTCTATAAAGTACATGATTGTCTAACATAATATTGAATGTATACTGAAACTCAAAAATGAAAACAATAAAATGACAACTACTATATACTTGTCAATAATTACTTTATATGTAAATAGATAAATGATCCAATAAAAAGACATAGGGTGGCTGAGTAAAAAAATAAGACCTGTATATATGCTCCCCCCAAAAAACCAACATTTCAGACTGAAAGACACACAGATTAAAAATAAAGATATGACCCTGGCCAGTGTGGCTCGGCTGGTTGGTCATCCTGTGCAACAAAAGGTTGCTGATTCAATACCCAGGGAGGGTACATGCCCAGGTTGCAGGCTCAATTCCCAGTACAGAGTGTGCAGAAGGCAGCCGATCAATGTTTCACTCTCATATCTCTCTCTCTCTCTCTCTCTCTCTCTCTCTCTCTCTCTCTCTCTCTGTAAAAGCCAATAAAAGCATATCCTCAAGTGAGGAGCATTAAAAAAAAAAAAGTGAAGGGATGGGAAAAATAATTCATGTAAACTGAAATTAAAAAAAGTTGGGATAACAATACTTATAGCAGATAAAATAGACTTTAAAACAAGGAATGTAATAAATAAGACACAAAGAAAGGCATTTCATAATGATAAATGGATCAACCCAACAACAGGACAGAACTCTCATAAACATCTGTGCACCCAATGTAGGAGGACCTAAATATATAAAGCAAACATTGATGGAAATAGAGATTGACATTAACATGGCATTAGTAGGGGACTTGAACATCCCATTGACATCAATGGATCGATCATGCAGACAGAAAATGACACATTAGACCAGATGAACATAATTGTTATTTTTAGGACATTTCACCCCAAAGAATAGTATAGGATGTCCCCAAAAATGTATGAATAATTATAAAGACAGTGTTTATTAAAATACATTTCATTTTCAAAACTGAACTATCAGCTGTTAAAAATCTGTATACATTTTTGGGGAATATCCTGTACATTCTTTTCAAGTGAACATGGAACATTTTCCAGGATAGACCATATGTTAGGTCATAAAAATGTCTCAATACGTTTAAGAAGATTTAAATCATCTCAAGCATCTTCTGTGATCACAACAGTATGAAACTAGAAATCAATTACAAGAAGAAAACTGAAAAATACACAAGGCTAAATAACATGCTACTAAACAATGATTGGGTTAACAATGAGATCAAGGAGGAAATCACAAAAAACCTCGTCAAATGTAAATAAAAACACAAGAACCCCAAATCTATGGGACACAGCCAAAGCAATTCTATGAGGGAAGTTCACAGAAATACAGGCCTACCTCAAGAAATAAAAATCTCAAATAAACAATCTAACCTTCACCCCTGGGTCTGGGAGAGGCCACGCGCCCCCGGGTCCGGGTGAGGCCACGCGCACCTAGCTCCGGGTGAGGCCACGCGCCCCTGGGTCTGGGAGAGGCCACGCGCCCCCGGGTCCGGGTGAGGCCATGTGTCCCTGGATCCGGGTGAGGTCTCGCGCACCTAGGTCCGGGTGAGGCCACGCGCCCCTGGGTCTGGGAGAGGCCACGTGCCCCTGAGTCCGGGTGAAGCTGTGCCCCTGGGTCCGGCCGAGACCAAACCAGAGGGAGTTGGACCTCCATTACCACCATTTGTCCACCATCCAGAGCTGAGGGGTCAGTGCTGACATGTACACATAAGGAACTGGTGGACATTGAAATTGGGTCTCTAAAGAACTGTTGGTCCAGAAAGAAACTCACTACAGACTGATTCATTTGCCTGTCAGCATAACTATTATTGCTCGTCTCACATTCAGTTCTTATATCTCTAGTGACACATGATCTCGCTCATCTAGGGGAAATGATGAACAACATAGACTGATGAACAAGAACAGAACCAGAAACAAGGAGGCATCGATCGGACTATCGGGCCTCAGAGGGAGGATAGGGGAGGTTGGGGGGAGGGGGGAGAGATCAACCAAAGGACTTGTGTGCATGCATATGAGCCTATCCAACGGTTAAGTTCAACAGGGGGTTGGGGCATCCGTGGGGAGGGGTGTGGGATGGGAATGGGGGGATGAGGACAAATATGTGACACCTTAATCAATAAAGAAATTTAAAAAATTTAAAAAAATTAAAAATAAATAAATAAATAAATAAACAATCTAACCTTACACCTACCAAAACCAGAAAAAGAACTGAGGCCAAAGTGGGTAATGGAAGAAAATAATAAAGATCAGAGAGGAAATAAACAAAATACAGTAAAAAACAAAACAAAAAACGATCAGCAAAACCAAAAGCTGGTTGTTTGAAAAGATAAAAAGATGGATATACCTTTAAACAGACTCATCAAGAAAAAGAAGAACCAAATAAATGGACAAGATGAACAAGGGAGATAAACTGTAAAGAAACTAGCAGCATCGATCAGACCCTCAAACCTCAGAGGGAAGGTAGGGGAGGGTGGGGGTAAGGGGGAAAGGTTAACCAAAGGACTTTTATGCCTGTATATAAGCCTAACCAATGGACACAGACACCAGGGGGGGTGAGGGCATGAGTGGGGAGGGGGTGGGGGGGGAAATGGGGGGGATAAGGACACATATGTAATACCTTAATCAATAAAGAAAAAAAGAGAAACTAGCAAAAGTGATTATATAAAAGCCAGGTGAAATGGTTACTTTTGGGAGGAGGGTGACAGGGGGTTGTGATTGGGATGGGACACATGGAAAGACTTCTATGCTGGCTAGCAGAGTTCTAGTCGTTGACCTGGGTGGTGACTGCAAGGATGTTTGCCTCGTAATAATTCACCAGTCTATATATTTGTTTTGTGTGGTTTCCTGTACCTGTTTTATTTTACAATAAAAAGCATGACAAGCCCGGCCAGTGTGGCTCAGCAGCTGAGAATCAACCTAGGAACCAAGAGTTCGCTGGTTTGATTCCTGCTCAGGGCACATGCCCAGGTTGAGGGCTCAATCCCCAGTAGGGGGCCTACAGGAGGCAGCCGATCCATGATGTTCGTCTCTCATTGATGTTTCTATATATTGATCCCTCCCTCTTTCTCTCTCTCTAAAAATCAATTAAAAATATTTTTAAAAAAGTATGACAAGTACTCCTTTACCTGGAATAAACAGCAAAAAAAAAAAAAAGAAAGAAAGAAAAGTGACAACCGACACCACAGAAATACAAAAGATTATAAGAATACTAGAGGCCCAGTGCACGGATTTGTGCACCAGTGGGGTCCCGCCTGACCTGTGCCCTCTCGCAATCCAGGACCCCTCAGGGGATCTTGGACTGCCAGTTTCAGCCCAATTCTCATAGCCCAGGATGAGGGACCCTACCGGTGCAAGAATCCATGCACTGGGCCGGTTTCAGTCCAATCCCCACAGGCCAGGCGAGGGATTCCACCGGTGCACGGGCCTCTAGTATGCATATAAGATCTTTGGTTAATCTTTTCCCGCCCTCCCCCTGAGATTCATTAGTCTGTCCCATGTTTCCATGCCTGTGGGTTGAGCATCTGCCCCCTGGTGGTCAGTGCACGTTATAGCTACCGGTCAAACAGTCAGACAGTCGCTTAGGCTTTTAAATATATAGATGCCAACAAATTGGATAACCTGGAAGAAATGGATAAATTCCTAGAAACATACAGTCTTCCAAGGCTGAATCCAGAAGAAACAGAAAATCTGAACATACCAATAACTACTAACAAAACGAAGTAAGTGTCAAAAAACTCCCCGCAAACAAAACCCTGGACCAGATAGATGACTTTGGATGTAAATTTTACTAAACATTTCTTAACACCTATGCTTCTCAAACTATTCTAAAGAAGGGATGGCTCCCCCCAAATTTTACAAGGCCAGCATTACTCTAATATCAAAACCAGACAAAGACACTACAAAAAAAAAAAAAGGAAATTATGGGCCAATATCCCTGATGAACATAGATGTAAAAATCTTTGACAGAATATTAGCAACTGAATTCAATGATCCATTAAAAAGATCAGAGTCCATGATCAAGTGGGATTTATTCTCAGTACACAAAGTTGGTTCAATACTACAAATCAATTGTGACACAACACATAAAATAAAGATAAAAATTATATGATCATATCAATAGATACAAGGTGGGAATAGAGTGAACATTCCTCAACATAACAAAGGCATATATGACAAAACCACAGATAACATCATACTCAATGGTAAAAAGCTGAAAGCTTTTTCTTTTAAGATTAAGAACAAGCCGAAACCGGTTTGGCTCAGTGGATAGAGCATCAGCCTGCAGACTGAAAGGTCCCGGGTTCGATTCCGGTCAAGGGCATGTACCTTGGTTGTGGGCACATCCCCAGTAGGGGGTGTGCAGGAGGCAGCTGATTGATGTTTCTAACTCTCTATCCCTCTCTCTTCCTATCTGTAAAAAGTCAATAAAATATATTTAAAAAAAAAAAAAGATTAAGAACAAGACAAGGATGCCCAATTTCACCACTTTTATTCAATACTAGAGGCCCAGTGCACAAAATTCATGCACGGAGGGGGGGGTGTCCCTCAGGCCGGCCTGCACCCTCTTGCAGTCCAGGGGCCCTCCAGGGATGTCCAACTGCTGCGGAGGCAGGAGAGGCTCCCGCTACCACCGCTGCACTTTCCAGCCATGAGCCCGGCTTCTGGCTGAGTGGCGCTCCCCCTGTGGGAGTACAATGACCACCAGGGGGCAGCTCCTGCATTGAGCATCTGCCCCCTGGTGGTCAGTGCATGTCATAGAACCGGTCATTCCGCCATTTGGTCGATTTGCATATTAGCCTTTTATTATGTAGGATAGTATTGGAAGACCTAGGCATAACAATAAGAAAAAAATAAAAGCATCCGAATTGCAAAGGAAGACACAAAACTGTCATTATTTTCAGATGAGATGATACTATATGGAGAGATCCCTAAAGAGTCCACCAAAAAAACTATTGGAATTGATGAATGAATTCAGTAAAATAGCAGGATACAAAGTTAATATTCAGCAATCAGTTGCATTTTCATGCACCAATAACAAACTATCAGAAGGAGAAATTAAGAAGATAATCCCATTTACAATTGCATAAAGAATAAAATACCTAGGAATAAATTTTTTTGTTGCATTTTTTTGTTCTGTTTTGTTTTTTTGTTAATCCTCACCCAAGGATATGTTTCCCATTGATTTTTAGAGCGAGTGGGAGGGAGAGGGAGAGACAGAGAGATACATCGATATGAGAGAGACACAATGATTGGTTGTCCCCCACACCCACCCCAACAAGGGCCGGGGAACCTGCAACCAAGGTACGTGCCCTTGACCGGAATCGAACCTGGTACCTGTCAGTCTGCGAGCTGACGCTCTATCCACTGAGCCAAACCAGGTAAGGCTTGTATTTTTTTATCTTTTTTGTTCTTGTATTTTTAAAATTTATCTTTATCTTTAATTTATCTTTATTACAGATGTCCCATTTTTTCCTCATTGACCCCCTTCACCCTGTACCTGGAACCCCCCCCCCACCCACAGGCCTTCACCACACTATTGTCTGTGTCCATGGGTTATGCATATCTATAACAAAAGCATAATATGCTAATTAGACCAGATGACATTCCGGAGGAAGCCCGGGTGCCAGGTGCCAGAGGGAAGCCGGTGCCAGCAGCCAGGGGAAGGAAGGCCTACTCTTTCACGAATTTCATGCAACGGGCCTCTAATATGCATGTGAGTTCTTTGGTTAATCTCTCTCCACCCAACCTTGCTTTCCCTCTGAGATTCATCAGTCGGTTCCATACTTCTATGTCTCTGGATCTATTTTGTTCATCAGTTTATTTTGTTCATTGGTTCCACATATGAGTTAGATCATGTGATACTTGTCTTTCTCTGACTGGCTTATTTCACTTAGCATAATACACTCCAGGTCCCTCCATGCTGTCTCAAAGGGTAAGAGATCCTTCTTTCTCATAGCCTAGGAATAAATTTAACCTAGGAGGTGAAGAACCTATCCTTGTGCCCTAGCTAATTTGGCTCTGTGGAGAGAGCATCGACCAGCAGACTGAAGAGTCCCAAGTTCGATTCGGGCAAAGGGCACATACCTTGGCTTGCAGGCTCAATGCCCGGCCCTGGTAGGGTACATATACAGGAGGCAACAAATCCAATGTGTCTCTCTCACATCAATGTTTCTGTCTCTTCCCCCTCCCTTTCACTATCTTTAAAAATCAATGGAAAAATAATATCCTCGGGTGAGGATTAACAACAACAAAAAAGAACCTATACTCGGAAAACTGTGTCATTGAAGAAAGGTACTGAAGAAGACAAATAAATTGAAGCATATACCGTGCTCATGGATAGGAACATTTCACATTATTAAAATGTCCATATTTCCCAAAGCATCCTACAGAGCCAAAGCAATACTTACAGGGTAAAGAAAGTTTCTTAAAAAATGGTGTGGGGGGCACTGCACAGATACATGCACAAAAAAAAAAAAATGAAACTACATCACCTGCTATACAAGATACAAGAATAAACTCAAAATGGATTAAAGACTTAAATGAGCCCTGACCTGTTTGGCTCAGTGGACAGAGCATCAGCCTGCGGACTGAAGGGTCCCAGGTTCGATTCCAGTCAAGGGCATGTACCTAGGTTGCGGGCACATCCCCACTAGGAGGTGTGCAAGAGGCAGCTGATCGATGTTTCTCTCTCATCGATGTTTCTAACTCTCTATCCCTCTCCCTTCCTCTCTGTAAAAAAATCAATAAAATATATATTTTTTAAAAAGACTTAAATGAAACAATAAAACTCCTAGAGGAAAACACATGCAGTCAATCCCATGACACTGCTTGTAGCAATGTTTTTTAATGTCTCCTTAGGCACAGGAAACAAAGGAAAAAATAAACATGGGACCACATCAAATTAAAAGGTTTTTGCATAGAGAAGGAAACCATCAACAAAAATACAATGTACTGAATGAGAGATATTTACCAATGATACATCCAATAAGAAGTTAATATCTAGCCCTAGCAGATTTGGCTCAGTATACAGAGCATCAGCCTGTGGACTAAAGGGTCCCGGGTTCGATTCCAGTCAAGGGCACATGCCCAGGTTGTGGGCTCAATCCCCAATATGGGGCATGCAGGAGGCAGCGATCAATGATTCTCTCTCATCATCGATGTTTTTAATCTCTCTTTCCCTCTCCCTTCCTCTCTGAAATCAATAAAAATATATTTTTTAAAAAGAAGTTAATATCTAAAATATGTAAGGAACTCATATAACTTAACACCAAAAAACAAGAAATCCAATTGAAAACTGGGCAAAGGACCTAAACAGCTATTTCTTCAAAGAGAACATACAGATGGCCAACAAACATATAAAAAGATGCTCAATATCACTAATCATTGGGGAAATGCAAATTAAAACCACAATGAGTTATCACCTTACACCTGTTATAATGGCTATATCAATAAATCAACTAACAACAAGTGCTGGCAAGGATGTGGAGAAAAGGGAACCCTCATGCACTGTGGTGGGATTACAAATTGGTACGCAGTTATTATAAAAAATAGTATGGAGGGTCCTTAAAATTTTTAAAATAGAATTACCATATGACTCAGCAATTCCACTTCTGGGTATTTATCAGAAGAAATCCAAAACACTAACTTGAAAATATATATGTACCCCTATGTTCACTGCAGCACTAATAGCCAAGATATGGAAGCAGCCTAAGTGGCCATCAATAGGAGACTGGATAAAGATACCATACATATCTAAAATGGAATATTACCTGGCCATTAAAAAGGAATGCAATCTTACCATTTGTGACAACATTGCTAGACCTAGAGAGTATTATGCTAAGTAAAATAAGTCAGAGAAAGAGAATTTCATGACTTCACTTATATGTGGAATCTAAATAACAAAATAAATGAAAACAGAAACAAACTCATAGATACAGAGAACAAGCTGATGGTCACCAGATCGGAAGGGGATGGGGGAATGGGTGAAAAAATTATGAAAGGGGTTAAGTAGTACAAATTGCCAGTTACAAAAATAGCCATGTGGGTGTAAATCACAACACAGGGAATATAGTCAATAGATGAGTACTCAACTTATTGGGGCAATCGCTTTGTAAGGTATATAAACGACTAATTACTATGTTTTACACCTGAAATAATATAATATTGCATGCCAACTGTAACTGGAAATAAATTTTTTTTAAGAAGAAGAAATGAGCACAGCCACCCATGAATGGGGGTCAGAGGCAGTCTCAGCAAGATGACCTGTATACCAAATCTTTCCCAGTCTCTACATATTAATAACGAATTTACATAAACTCACATTTGCCCACATTTGCAAAGTAGAAGGGTCAATTTTATATAACTGATTGAAGTTACAATAGACAATGGCATCTTCTGGTAAACCATATTGAGAACGTGTAGTTACAATAATGGTACGGGGAACCTCCTCTCCAGTGGCAGCCTTATTGTTGATCTAGAACAAGAAAAAGAATACAATGATTATACTTAAAGTCAACACAGTCCGATATTTTTTTAATCAGTGAAGAATGTGAAAAATGGTATAGCCGTCAAGAACTATAAAATATTCATGACATATTAAGTTAAAAAGAAAAAAGTTATAACATTATCTTAATTTGGTGTGTGTGTGTGTGGGGGGTAATGCACTATAAAAACTTTTCATTCTGGTCAAAAAGTTACCTTCAAAACCCTATTAATCCAACAGCCATGTTTTGCTTACTCTTTTCTTCATGAATGAAATGTCCTTTTCTAAATGAAACACACCTTTAAGACTAAACTTATTCCTCCATTCTCTACTAAGACTGCCTCTCCCCACAGTGATCATTACTGGGTATCTATATACCCAATTATAACCTTATCTTGTAATTCCCACATGTGAGTACTGCCTTACATTGTTATGTAACTTATTCCTTGTGTGTAAGGTCATTTCATAGATATGGGCATTGTGTTCTACACTCAAAATTCTGTCTCTGTGCATTTCAACTATATTTTAGTGTGGTGATTGCAAGGGGGGTGGAGATGGAAGAGGGATTAGAAGGGATAAATGGGCCAAAACCGGTTTGGCTCAGTGGATAGAGCGTCGGCCTGCGGACTGAAAGGTCCCAGGTTCGATTCCGGTCAAAGGCATGTACCTTGGTTGCGGGCACATCCCCAGTAGGGGGTGTGCAAGAGGCAGCTGATCGATGTTTCTCTATCATCGATGTTTCTAACTCTCTATCCCTCTCTCTTCCTCTCTGTGAAAAATCAATAAAATATATATATATTTTTTTTAAAAAAAAAAAAAGAAGGGATAAATGGTTATGGGAAAAAAATGAAATACAAAAAAAAAAAAAAAAAAACAAAAAAAAAACCCAACTATACTTTAAGTCAAACATGTCTGCTCTAGTGTTTCCAATACCAGGTAACCAGAGGGGAAAAGAACACAACACTGTCTTTTTAGCCCAATAGACACAGTGAGTGATTATTAATTCCTTTACCTCCTATTAAGGAGCTGGCCTGTGAGCAAAGAGTTCATTTTGAGCACCCTTAGTATAAAATGATGTACAAGTAAAAATTTTTAACTCCTAAGAGGTCAGAGATCTTTGCCTTATGATCTTGTGACAGAGCTCCATATTCACTTATTCAAGTATGCATTATATATTTATTGAGCATATTTTGCATTATTGTTGCTAAAACACAAGTCTTCAATTCAGTGGAGAATACAAAACTAGGGAATTATGTCACACTGGATATAAAGATATATCCAAATATTACAGAAGTTACAGTATACAATGGGGTCAGGGAAGTACAAATTAAAACCAAAATGAGAGATCACGTCACACCTGCCAGAAGGGCTATTATCAATAAATCAACAAACAAGTGTTGGTGAAGATGTAGAGAAAAGGGAACACACATGCACTGTTGGTAGAATTGGAAATTTGTGTACCCACTGTGGAAAACAGTATAGAGGCTCCTCAAAAAATTAAAAATAGAACTACCATATGACCCAGCAATCCCTCTTCTGGATATTTATCCAAAGAAATCTGAGGATAAAGACAGGAACAGATTCTTGGAGGAGCTCTTTGAACTGAAAGTCTTAAAGATGAGTAAGAATTAACTAGGTAAAGGATAAGTTAGTTACTCAAGTTCATCATTGTTAAGAGTAAAGCCACAGAAGGAAATAACAAGATATGAACACAATAGACTCTCACTAGTATAACCTACTGGCTGAATCCAGGCAATTTTAAAATTGAACAAACCTATTTAAGATGCCAATTTCCACTGGTTTCATTTCCTCATCTATAAAACAGGGATAATTATGCTTACCTGCTAGAGTTATTATGAGATTTCAATGAGGTGAATGTATACCTGGTGGAACATATTATGCACTATTATTCTCTTCTCACCTGGGTAGTTGCCAGTCCATTGCTAATACTGAATCCATTAATTGTTATCTGAATTTGTCCTCTGTTAATCATTTCAATAACTGCTTCTGCAATAGTATTCATTGGAATAACTGGCATATTAAGAGCTGTATTACTGCTGTCTGCATTATCTCCTCCATCAGGACATTTCATCTTTAAAAAAAATGGCACAAAATGTATCATTAGGGAAAAGATCCCAAATGCAGATAAGTTTATTTCAATGACAATATTGACCAGGTTCTGACCTTGACAATTTTCACATCCGGTAAACTATCAAGAAATGCTTTCAGGTCGATGCCATTCAGAACAATCCGATTGTCATAAATGTGCCCATTGGACTTAAAATCGATGACTGCCTTTTTCTAATCAGAAAAAAAAAGTTTCAGACATGTCTTTTAGGATGCATAGGGACACTAGCAAGAAAATAAATTACTACAGTTCTTTGCAATTCCCCAGAGCACTGTTTTTCTACCTACCTTCAGATGAGGAAACATATTAGCATGATCACCAATAAAGAAAGTATGTGGCATATAAGCCAGTTTTTCAGAATACTGTTCAGCAACTTCAGCTGGTGAAGTTTCCTGATCAGTGATGATATAATCCATGAAAAGCGCCCCACTAGTCCCAGGGTATCCGAGCCACATTGCCTAAGGGGGGAAAAAACAGACTAAGAACCTTCCTCCAAAGGGTCCAAAATTAAGTAAACAAACAAACAGGGAGGATTGACTCAGCCAAGAGCAATCAAATAGTATTTTAGACTAACGTAAGTGATAAAGTGTTTTTCCAATTTACAAGACAAAAGAACTATTTATACCCAACTATGAAATGCATGTCTCTGTATACATGTACTGTGGGCACTGTGTTCTACACTCAAAATTCATTGTCCCTGTGCCTTTCGAGAACTATACTTTTTTCCCCTTAAGTCAGGTATGTCTGCTCTATTGTTTCCAATGCCAGGTAACCAGAGGGAAAAAGCACATTACTATTTTTTTAGCCCAATAAACATTGTGAGCAATTATTAATTCCTTTACCTGAATAGGAGCTGGCCTGAGAGCAAAGAGTTCATTTCGAGCACCCTTGGTATAACCGTTCATATTTACAAGGATGTGTATACCATCCTGATGGATGCGATCAGCTGCTTTTCCATTGCATGGAATCTGTGGAATAAAAAAATAAGGACTCATTAGGTACAATCTCAGGTTAATTCAATTAGTTTTACTGGCATTAAATACAATTCAGATTCCTAGATGCAAAAGTAAGAACACATATTAATGCAGGGTAAAAATATGATTAAGTGCCATTAAAATGGGCCCAAAGCATTACAGAAACAGAATATATTTAACTCTTGCACAATACAGGTTTGACAGTGCAGTTTTTTTCCAATAAATATACTACAAAAATTTTTGGAGACCTGTGAGAGTTTGAAAATACTCACAAATGAATTACATAGCCTAGAACTATTGGGGAAAAAAAACATGCCACAAAAAAGTTATGCTGTGAATTCATAAAACATATACAGATACTAACTATTCTATTTCATCATTTACTACCATAAAAATGTACAAAAATCTAGTATAAAAGTTAAAATTGATCAAAACTGTAATACTTCCAGACCATACACTGAGTGGCCAGATTATTATGATCTCTGAATGCATAATAATCTGGCCACTGAGAGAGAGAGAGAGAGAGAGAGAGAGAGAGAGAGAGAGAGAGAGAGAGAGTGTGAGAGTGTGTGTGTGTGTGTGTGTGTGTGTGTGTATTAGAGGCCCGGTGCATGAATTCGTGCATGGGTGGGGTCCGGCCAGCCTGGCCAGGGGGAGGGGACATGGGCAGTTGGCCGGCCTGCCTGCTGGTCGAACTCCTGGTCGAGGGGACAATTTGCATATTAGCCTTTTATTATATAGGATATACACTGAGTGGGCAGATTATTATGTGTTCAGAGATCATAATAACCTGGCCACTCCATTTGCAGTTGAGAGAAATGTAAATAAACATAAAAATGTGGTATTATATCATAACTTCATAAAATTAACTGTAGTACATACTGTACTACTGTAATAATTTCATAGCCCCCTCCTGTTGCTATTGCAGTGAGCTCAACTGCTGAATCTGCTTAAAACGCCATGTGATGCTAATCATCTCCGTGCAAGCAATTCATCTCTCCAGTAAATAGTGTATGGCAGTCAAAGTGATCTCTCACGGTTCTCCCATACTTTTCATGGTGTTTAGTGCAATGCCATAAACCTTGAATAACACATGGGACCCACAGAAAGTGCCACTTAGTGATACTGAAAGTGCTCCCAAGAAGCAAAGACATGACACTACAAGAAAAAGTTGAATTGCTTGGTATATTCCACCATATTTTGAGGTTTACAGCGGTAGTTTCAAGATAAATGAATCCAGTTAAGTACCATTATAAAAAAAAGGAAATTTGTGAAGCATCTCTGCAGCTATACCAGCAGACTCAAAAATCTTGCACTTTTGTGAAGTACCTTTCTATTTTGTACTGCAAATGCAGCTTTGATGTGGGTGCCAAACTGCTGTAAGAAAGGCATACTTATAGACTCATATGACTCGAGAAAAAGCAGTCATTCTATGACAACTTAAAGCAAAAGGAAAGTGAAGGGTCTAAAGTTGAAGAAAGTAATGCTAACAAAGGATGGTTTGATAATTTTAGAAAGAGGTTTGGCTTAAAAATGTCAAAACAGCCCGGCCGGTGTTGCTCAGTGGTTGAGCACTGACCTATGAACCAAGAGGTCACAGTTCAATTTCCAGTCCGGGCACATGCCTGGGTTGAGAACTCGATCCCCAGTGTGGGGTGTGCAGGAGGCAGCCGATCAATGGTTCTTTCTCATCATTGATGTTTCTATGTCTCTCTCCCTCTCCTTTTCTCTCTGAAATCAATAAAAATATTTTTAAAATTGTCAAAACAACGGCAGAAGTAGCTTCTGTCAACCAAGAGGCAACAGATAAGTTCCCAGGTGCCATTAAGATCATTGGGGAAAAAAAGATCGCTACCTGAACAGATTTATAAAGCAAATGAAGGTACCCTTATTTTTTTTTTTTTTGGGGGGGGGGGGGGGGGAAATACCACAAAGGACATTTATTAGTAAGGAAGAGAAGCAAGTACCAGAATTTAAAAAGCAGGAAGGGATAGGCTAACTCTGTTTTGTGCAAATGCAGTTGTGTATATGATCAGGAATGCCCTTATCTATAAAGCTAATACCCTCCCACCCATCCCCACCCCTTTACCCCCAGCCCTGAAGGGAAAAGATAAACACCAGCTGCCAGTCTTTTGGTTTTACAACAAGACCTGAACAACTGCTCAGTATGGGATTCCCTTTTAGGTTCTTTTGATATGGACAATGCCCCTTGCCACCCAGAACCCCATAAATTCAATACCAAAGGCATCAAAATGGACTACTTGCCCCCAAACATAATGTCTCTAATTCAGCCTCTAAATAAGGGAGTCAGAAAGACCTTTAAGGCTCATTAAACATGGTACTCTATGGAAAAATTTGTCAACTCTATGGAAGAGATCCCTGATTGAGAGAACATTGTGAATGTCTGGAAGGATTACATCATTGAAAATGCCATTGTCACAGAAAAAGCCATAAAAGCCATCAAGCCTGAAACAATAAATTCCTGCTGGAGAAAACTGTGTTCAGATGTTGTGCATGATTTCACAGGATTCATGACAGAGCCAATCAAGGAAAACATGAAAGATTGTGAATATGGCACAAAAAACATTGGGGGCAGGGGGCTGAAAGATTTCAAGATATGGATATTAGAGAAATTAAACAGCTAATAGGCACCAAACCAGAAGAATTAACAAAAGATGACCTGATAGAGATGAGTGCTTCCGAACCAGTGCCAGAAAACAAATTGACATTAGGCAATCTGGGTTCTAATTATTCAAGACTACTTTTGACTTCTTTTACAACATGAGCCCTTTTATGATACGGGCACTAAAACTAAAGCAAACAGTGGAAGGGTTGGGCACCATTTAAATGTAACACATTTTTAGCAAAATGAAAAAGAAAAACTGCAGATAGAAATTACAAATGTATTTCTGAAAAATTACAAGTATGCCTGCCTCTCCTACTACCCTTTCTACCTCTACCACTAGAGACAAGAGAAACCAACCCATCCTGTTCCTCCTCCACCAGTACCTACTCAATGTGAATATGAGGATGAAGGCCTTTATGGTTCCACTTCCATTTAATGAATACTTGCCATACAGTTAATAATGGCAAGAACTGCATGAGATATTTGTGTGTCATTATCGCCTACATATTCATCAACGTAGAACATGGTGTGCAAGATTTGTATGGAAGTGGATAGTCTATCCACAAATAGGTATAAGGTGTGTGTATAATATTTTTAATATTAATTAAGAATGTATGTTTTCTTTTTTTATATATATATTTTTTATTGAGGTATTATATGTGTACATATCTTACCATTACCCCCCACCCCACACCATACATGCCCTCACCCCCCAGAGTTTTGCGTCCATTGTTTATGCTTATATGCATGCATACAAGTCCTTCGTTTGATTTCATAACTCCCCCACCTCTCCCTAACTTTCCCCCTGTAATTTGAAAGTCTGTTTGATGCTCGTCTCTGTATCTATCTTTTGTTCATCACTTTATAATGTTCTTTACTATCCATAAATGAGTGAGATCATGTGGTATTTTTCTTTCATTGACTGGCTTATTTCACTTAGCATAATGTTCTCCAATTCCTAATTAAGAATGTATGTTTTCTTACTGTTTTATAACTTTGCTTTCAAAGAATTACATTACCATATGCCTATCAGCCTATAATTAAGGTAAGTGGTTTTTTAATAATGTAACTATGTTTCCAATATTGATATGAATATGACTGTAATACTGCATGCCACAAAAAATTTGTAACTATTCATTTATGAGCATATATATATATATATATATATATATATATATATATATATATATAGGCTAAGCTACCATGAAGCAATCGTATTGATTACACTAAGCTAAAATAAAGCAATCACACTGCTACTTCTTCATTATCAATGCATGAATCATTATACCTGTAAATAAGTGTATATTTCTTTTTCACATTATCTTTTCATTTTTGATGTCTAGTGTTAGTAATACATAGAACAGTGTTTTCCATCATGTCAAACAATACTGATGTAGGTTCTGACAGATGATTCACCTTGTAAACAGACAATGTTATGGTACTGATATACAGTACAGTACTATAAATGTATTGTCTCCATTATGACGTTAACATTTTATTTTCTCTAGCTTAGTTATTGAAAGAATACAGTATATAATACATATGACATACAAAATATGTTAACTGCCATGTTTGTTATCAGTAACACTTCCCGTCAACAGTAGGCTATTAGGAATTAAGTTTTGAGGGAGTCAAAAGTTACACATGGGTTTCAACTGCATGAGGTCAGCATCCCTAACCCCTGCATTGTTCAAAAGTCAACTGTACAGAGGAAAAAAAGAGTTTACTTATAGATTGAATGTATGAATAACAAGGCTCCATAAAGAAGATGGTATTTAAAATGGGACTTAAAAGTTGGATAGGAGTTTGAGGGAGTTGGATAGAATACAATCTCGATAGAGAACAGGATGAATTAAGAACCAGAGTAAAGTGTATGGCAGGGTTAAAAAATGGTAAGCCCTGGCCGGTGCTGCTCAGTAGTCAGAGTATCGGCCGCACACCGAAAGGTCACAGGTTCAATTCTCAGTCAAGGGCATATACCTGGGTTGCAGTTACATTCCCAGCCAAGGTCAGGATCCAGCAGGAGGCAACCAATCGATGTGTCTCTCTCACATTGATGTTTCTCTCTCTCCCCCCACACACACTCTCTAAAAAGCAATGGGGGGGGGGAAATAGCCTCGGATGAGGGGAAAAAATTTTTAATAGTGAGTAGATCACTTCCAATTGGTATAGGGCAGTGGTCGGCAAACTCATTAGTCAACAGAGCCAAATATCAACAGTACAACGATTGAAATTTCTTTTGAAAGCCAAATGTTTTAAGCTTAAACTTCTTCTAATGCCACTTCTTCAAAATGGACTCGCCCAGGCCATGGTATTTTGTGGAAGAGCAACACTCAAGGTGCCAAAGAGCCGCATGTGGCTCGCGAGCCGCAGTTTGCCGACCACGGGTATAGGGTGAATGGTGAATGAAAAGTATTGTTAAACAAGGTTGTGAAGGCCACGTTGAAGAGTTTCGACTTCAGTCAATAAGCAGTGAGTCTCTAGAACTCAGAGGTGGAGGGCAGTATGATTCTCAGTCACTTTCAAAACAGCTATCTTTCAAAAGATGTTGGTAAATATTATGTATTAAATGACAAGTCTCACAACCCTCCTGCTAAGACTTCAAAGACTCATATACAAATTACTACATATACTATATATTGGGTATCACTATTAGTCACCAAAGTGGTCAATAAAGTCTATAAAAAAATAACTCTTGTCTACACCCTCAGTAAATTAATTCCCTCACAGGTTTCAATCTTTTTTTGTGGTTGTTAATCCTCACCTGAGGATAAGGATATTTTTTCCATTGATTTTAGAGAATAGAAGGGAGGGGGAAGGGGAAGGGAGAAAAAGAGAAGAAAGAAACAACAATGTGAGAGTTGCTTCCCATATGATTCCTACCTGGGGGGCCCAGAAATCTAACCTGCAACCCAGGTACTTGCCCTTGTTTGGGAATTGAACCTGTGATCCTTTGGTACGAGGGCCGATGCTCTAACCACTAAGCACACTGGCCAAGGCCAAATGAACCATTTTTAAAATGACCTATTTAATCTTCTTCCAAGCCACCATTTTGTTCAATTCATTCAGTTATTAAGTATTTACTGTCACAAGTGCTGATTGAATCCCCAGAAAAGTTTTATGTCCAAGCACAAACATCCTACATTTCATTTGCAACCTCAGCAAAATCCATGCTGATTATAAGGAAACTAGTAGCCCATTTGCAGGAAGAATCCTGCAAGCGGCCGCTGCGGCCACGTGCGCTGCCGCTGCCACCACCGCTGCGGCCACCACGCCTGCACCCGCGCGCCACTGCCGCCCGCCCCGCCCTGCTCCGCCCCGCCCCGCTCCGCCCCGCCCGGGCTTTCCCTCTGGCAGCCACCTTGCTTTCCGCTTTTCCTCCCTCTTCCTTCTAAGTTGTCTTCAGTCTTCACTCCTCCGCATATGCAAATTAACCGCCATCTTTGTTGGGTAATTTGCATACTCACCCTGATTGGCTGGTGGGCATGGTTTTGGCTGGTGGGCGTGGCTTGGGCGTAGCGAAGGTGCGGTCAATTTGCATATTACTATTTTATTAGGTAGGATAAGATTAAGGAAATAAAATCAAAGCAATTGCCCATAGGTAGTAGCTGGGGTTAAATACTTGTCATGAAAAATACAAGCTATATGCCAATAGTTATATTCATTATTTGCTCAAGACAAAAAGAAGTGTAAGCATTTCACCTACCTGAGAAAGGTCAATGAAATGATTGGCTTCTGCCATCACCTTCACTCGGAAGTTTGTGCCATCATCAGGGCTCAGGGCATAACAGAATACCTGAAAGACAGCACACAGCATATTTAATAACTTTGTGTCCAATCTTTCCAATAAACACTGGGCTTAACATCTAATGGTAACAATAAAGCCCACTGTGAGGTTTGTTTGGTTTATTTTATAAACAAACTAGAGGCCCGGTGCACGGATTCTGCACTGGTGGGGGCCGTGGCCTGCGGGGATCGGCCCACTGTGGGAGCGCCGCTCAGCTCATCCCAGTCAGCTGTCGACACGCACTGACCACCAGGGGGGCAGCTCCTGCGTTGAGCATCTGCCCCTTGGTGGTCAGCGCACATCATAGCGACTGGTCAACCAGTCGTTCTGGTTGTTACGCCGTTCGGTCGCTGGGCTTTTATATATATAGGTAGTGACACTAGGGAAACACTAATCTTACCTCAAATTTATCAGGATTGTGCATGCCTGGAATAGACTGCATAAGGTGAGAAGTAGGATGATTCCCAAAGTCAGAACTCACATATCCTACACGCAGTCGACCATCACTGAGCTTCAAATCCTTTGGATGTTCATATGGTGGTTTATGAAGGACATTAATCTACCAATGGAATCCAATACTTGTTAGAAATTTTCATCTAGAAAAAATGACTAAAAACACACCAAATCTGCACCTCACTCCTTTTGGGAATGGTTTACACACAGTACTTCATTTAATTCCTATAGCTAGTTCAATGCAACCTTAGCCGTTTATATAATATGCTTCATACTTTCACCTGTTCCCTCAGAAACAGCCCGAGCAAATCTAAAATTTATAGTAAGGAGGCAGTGTAGACAGAGCATGACAAACCCTGCATTTTAGAAAATTGTGTAGGGAAGCATTTTAAAAAACAAACAGAATTATACTTTGCAGTCCAATGTATTCTGCCAAGCAAATTCTCACCTTTGATCAAGTATGTAGTGCTCTAATTCTCAAAAGTGAGTATAAAATATCAACACTTTATTAAACATTATGGCTTTTTCTTTTATTACTGAAATATTTGGGTGACATTTAATAAATTTATATAGGTCTCAGGTGTACAATTCTTTAATACATCAAGTGTATATTGTATTGTGTGTTCACCACCCAAAGTCAAGTCTCCTTCTGTCACCATTTATCCCCCCTTTTACCTTCTTCTACCTTCCCCACCCCCCTTACCCTCTGGTAATCACCATACTGTTGCCTATTAGTTTGGGTTTCTTTTGCTTAATCCCTTCACCTGTTTCACCCATCCCCCCAATCTCCCTCCTGACACCTGTCAATCAGTTCTCTGTATCTATAAGCTTGTTTCTATTTTGCTTGTTTATTTTGTTCATTGGATGGACTTCGAGAATATCATGCTAAGTGAAATCTAATGAACATTACGGTTTTCAAATTAAAGGAAAACACCAACAATTTATTGTACATATTTCATTTAAGAATTCCACCTTGTGGGATGGACTGAGTTCTAACTGAAACAGGACACAATAGAAGGGGCTTCTGGGGTGGCTGACAAAGTTTCATTTCTCAACTTGGGTAGTGTTCACCTTATGGTAACTCACCAAGCAACACGTTACTGATGTAGTTTCTGTATGTGTTTTACAACAAAAAGATTAAAACAAAAGAGGCGCACCTTATCCAAGCAGAGGTTCCCATGCCTCTCAGCAATGGCCTTCCTAAAGCCATGAGAAAGAGGATATAGCATACTATGATGAGGATGCACAGAAGGCAACCTATTCTTCTCTAACTGGTCAGCCACAATGCTGACCAACTTCTTCATTCGCTCATCATAGTCTGTCCAATCACAGACAATCTAGAGGAGGCAAAAAAATAAGTTATACAGAAAACCCTTTCCAAGATTTAACATTTTATATGTCTTTGGCCTAATGTCAAATAACCTTTTTAAAAAAACAATGTCTCCAGGCAGGCTTTGATTAATATGGTCCACAACAATACAAAAGTGATTACAACACAGAAAGCCAATTACTGGTTTGTTATTCTTTACCTGCAGGCAATGAGCCAAGTTGCAATAAGCATCAGGAAAATCAGGTTTAAGTTTCAGAGCAGTGCGGTAAGAAGCTATTGCTTCTGGAATATTTCCCGAATCCTGGAAATAGAGTGAAATGGCTAAATTTTGTCCTAAAATCAAACATTACGTGCTAAGATGTACATCCTACCTAATAATAGAGTAAAATGCAAATTGACCATACCTTTGCTACACCCACCAGCCACGCCCACCAGGAAACCGTTGCAGGGACGTTGGGGTGCGGCGGAGCCCAAGGCCGGGAAAGCCTCGGATGGAGGCTTTCCCGGCCTTGGGCACCAGTGGGGAGCCTGCACGGATCGCAGGCAACGACCAGGGGGTCGGCTCCTGCGATCCTTAGCAGGGACGCTGGGTGCGGCCGAGCCCAAGGCCGCCACCCGGGGCCAAGCCCTGACCCTGAAAGAAGGCAGAAGGCGGTCTGGGTCCCCAGTGCCGGCAGAAAACTGGTGCAGGCAGCCAGGTGAATGAAGGTCTATTGCACGAATCTTCGTGCAAACAGGCTGCTAGTATTATAATAAACAGGAGTACCTTGTGAATGGAAGCCAGATTGCTGTGGGCATCTGCAAATGCAGGGTTAATCTGAATGGCACGGGTGTAACACTGCAAGGCTCCCTGGACATCCTGCATCTCCTTTAGGGTGTTTCCCATGTTAGAGTAGGCATCGGCAAAGGTAGGACTGATTCTAAAGAAGAGGATACAGGTTTTATCAGGTACAAACATCTTTAACCCCCTGTAATGTGAATTTAGTCTGTTATCATTTTAGCACAAGCCAAATGCCAAAAATTTAAAAGAAAAAAAAAAAAAGGCTGTATCTTACCGAATAGCTTCCTTATAATGCATCAGAGCTTCCTGCAGTTTTCCCTGCTGCTGCAGTACACTTGCTAAATTTGAATGGGCAGCAGCAAACTCTGGGAAGACCTATAAAGAGTCAAGAAAATTGAGGTTCAAAAAACCTGCTAAAACAACAGTGATGACTTACCACAGGAACTTTGTTCAAGTCTATATCCCTGCACTTCTCTCCAGCTTCTCCAAGCCTAGTCATACTCTAAAGTCATACTCTAAAGCTCAAATTCTACCTCTTCCTTTATTTTATACCTCTCCTTGTTTCAAAACATAATGAGATAGACCTTTCTTCATCTTAGTTTATGATAATCACTCCAGCATCTCTCTCTTCTATAATCTCTCAGCTCCAAACTCCTACCACACATACTAACCACCATTACAGCAATCAGGCACTGAAATTATATACTTAAGTGGTAACGTCTCTTGAAATATAACTTACTCTTCTATTTTTCTGTGCAGATTTCATCTAAAATAAACTCAATGTAGGGATTTTCTTAAATGTCACACAGGACCTCACTCATACCTTAAGTTTTCAAGTACTGGTTCAATGAATGATTCAACCACTATTTTTAAAAAAGAGGTGTTTAACATGGCAAACTTAACAGCCCTCCCCCTCTACTATCACATTGACAAAATACCCAGCCACACCACCCTCAACATACTTCTAATGCTTTACGATACAAGCGAACTGCCTCTTCGATATTTCCCTGTTCTCGTTTGATATTGGCTAAATTATTCAGTGAGTCTGCATGGGTGGGACACAGCCGGAGAGCTGTATTATAACAATCTTCTGCTTCAGCAACCTAGAAAACAAATCAAACTATTCAAAACAAATACAGAGGAATCATAGAACTACCAATGATATTATTCTAACAATTGCTTAGTTAAGCCTAATGGCTGGTAAAGATTCCAGAAAATATTTTTGTCCTTCTTCCTCTCAACCAAAACTCTGAATGAAAACAATTTATCACCACAATACTTAATACAATGTACAAAAAAAGACTTTTTTAATCATACCACATAACAAAGAAATAGACTGAATAAAAATCCTTACACTGCCCTTCTCTTTGAGAGCATTGGCTAGGTTGCAGTAAGCATCAGGGAAATGTGGTTGCAGTTCAATAGCTCGCCTGTAGGTGTCTATTGCCAGATCTATTAGGCCTTGCTCATAGTATACACAAGCCAGGTTGCCGTGCACCACTGCATGATTTGGACTCAAGCTTAGAGCACGAAGGTAAGCTGCCACAGCTCTGTAAATAAAAAAACACACACACACAAAATGCGACTAACTTTTAATGGATGCTTTGTTACAATTAATTCATGCTATACTATACATAAGTATATCAATTAATTGTAATTAGTTACAATTCATTCATGCTATACTATAATTAACCTCAAATCAAAATTGCACCTTTATAAAATATATTTTTACACTGAAAAGTTTTCTATAACCACCTAAGAAATAGGCTTTCCTTTGACAACCAAAAAAGTCAGGATTTACTTAGCTTTCTGAATCAGATCAAAGGACTAAGTTAGTCTAAAAGATAACCATTTCAATATTTTTACAATAAATAAAATTTCAACTGAACTCTAAAGTGAGGATAATGGCTTTGTGGAAAGCCAACAATGAAGTCAGGCAACAATACCTATAAATGAAAGGTAACCAGCAGACCTGATCAGGCAAAAGCATTATACTAGAAAAGGAAAATGTCTTTCAATGGAAGACTGTCATAATTTCAGTCTAAACTCTCAAGTGTCAATACTACAAAGACTCAAGAAAATTATCAAATAGAACATACTCTAACCTGTCAAAAATCCGTGCCTCTTTCAAGACATTTCCTAAATTGATATAAGCATCCAGAAAATTGGGATCGAGGGTGACAGCCTGAAAGTTACAAGACAGTAGTTACTTAGAGCAAGTTAGGATTTCAGATTCACTTCCCAATTAAGAATTTTTATTGAGAACATTTGAGACCTCTAATTATATTTTCTAGTGCATTAAATCTTATTTATTTTTAAAACCCAATTATTTTAGTACCTACTCATTATTCACTACTCACAAATCTCAATGTTATCAAATAACTTCTCATGTAATATAAAAAATATACTAGTATATCCTGAAGGGAAAATTTTTTAATTGGGACTACTCCAATTTCATTTTTCTGAATACTTCTAATGGTTGGCCCTATTTTATTAATGATTAATCAGCCTAAATCTTCTAAAAAAATAAAGGCAGGAAGAAGCAGCGAACTCTAACTGAAAAAGAATATATGTCAGTAACTGCAATTATATACTCAGTAAGACCTTAGCAAGCTATGTAATTAGAGTTGTATACTCAATAAGATACACTACTTAAAGAAGAAACTAACCATTAAATGGTTTCATCCAGATAGTTCTGAAGTTGTCTTAAAATATGCCCGATATATCTAGAGCAGTGATTCTCAACCTGGGCAGTATATTAAGAATTCACCTAAATGGTGCCTGGAGTTCATCACAGGCCAGTTAAATCAGACCCTCTGAGGACAGGGCCAGGACATCCATATCTTTTATAAGCTCCTCATGTGCAACCAATGTAGGGAATCACTGAGCAAGAGGTGTAATTAATTGCAAACCTTAACTGAAACACTGAATAGGTAAAGGTAGTAAGTTAACTGTGAATACATTAAAGATTCATAAAGAACACTTCCTTTTCACTTAGATGCCAACTATATAGTAAAGTGATGCACTTAACTTAGATTGTCTCTAGTGATAGATGTTCACCCCCAAAATTCTTAACTTTTTACTATGAAAAATTTCAAACATATACAAAAGCAGAGGAATATAACAAACTACCAGGTCTCTATTACCCAGCTTCAACAATTAATCATGTCCAATCTTCTTTTTAAATTTATTTTAGAGAGGGGGGAGAGAAACATCAATTTGTTGTTCCACTTATTTATGCATTCATTGGTTACTTCTTGTATGTACTGGCTAAAGATGGGACTTGAGTATCAGTAGGAAAAATAACTGAAATATATACCCACAACCTTGGTGTATCAGGACGATGCTCTAACAACTGAGCTATCTAGCCACGGCTAATCATGTTCAATCTTATTTAGTCTAAATTCCAACCTACCTCTCCCTCTTCCCAGATCACTTTGAAGCTAACCCAAGACATATCAGTCCATCTGAAAATATTCCAAAATGTACCTCAGGGACTAGATGGAATATTTTTTCCTCCCAACATAACTGTAATACCAATATCACAACTACAAAACTAACAGTAATTCCTTAATATCAAATATCAATTCATTGGTACAATTCCTTATCAGTTTTGATTCAGGATCCAAATAAGACCCATCTAATTTGGCAACATGACTTTGTCAGGTTCTTTTAATCTTTTAAATTAAAGGTTTAATTTAAATATCCATTTTTATTCCTGTAATTGGTTCAAGAAATCAGATCACTGTCCTATACAGCTTCTCGTGGATTGGATTTTGCTGATTGCACCCCTACAGTGTCCTTTAACATGTTTCTCTGTCCCATGTATTTCCTATAAATTGGTAGTTAAAACTACAAGCTTAATCAGATTTGGGTTCTTTTCTCATTTTGCAAGGCTACTTCCCTAGCGCAATTATTTACTTCCATCACAAGGTACACAATCTCTGATTGTTTGTCTCTTTTATGCCATTGATAAATTCCTAAATCTATTAATGGTGATACTCTGATTCTATCATTCCTTCTTCACTAATTAGCTGAAATATTTCTATAAACAGAAACTTTCCTGTATCAACTACTGGGTTACCCTGAGGTCCAGTTCACACAATGGAGAAAGGATATATGTTTCATTCTTCCCTTATCAACCAGTTTTCAAAATGAGTTGCTCCTTATCTTCCAAAGGTGACCAATGAATTTCTTCTGAGTAGAATTATGAATTCATGGATTTAAACATATCTGACAAGTTTTAATATATTTCAGTTATTTTTCCTACTGATGCTCAAGTCCCATCTTTAGCCAATAAGAGCCTCTTCCAGTTGCCTCCTGAGTCTTTTTAGACACAAATATATCAAAGCTTCCTTGCTTTCTGGTATGACAAGGCACTCCAGGTTAATTTGTACATTTCTTGCCCTGGATCTGGAATCAGCCTTTTCACCAAGAAGCCCTGCTTCTTTACAGTAAATCTGCTTGTATTATTAAAGGATTTTTTATTACTAAAAATATTTTTTCAATGCAAAACTGGAAACTACCATATCACATACCATCCAGCAAATGCTATAATACTGTCAGGGAACAAAGATATTGCGTGATTGGTTAAGTAAAGGCATATTATGTAGTTCTATTAAAAACACCTTGTGCACATGAGCACATCATAAATACCAATTATTAATTTAAAGACTAACCTTTTCAAAGTGATGAATTGCAAGCCAAATTTCCCCTTGTGCATTGAAAACACAGCCAAGATTACTCCAAGCTACTGCAAAGTTCGGTTGCGTCTCAATTGCTTTCAAATAACATGCCTTAGGAGGGGTTAATGAAAGAAGATGGGAGGGAAAGGAGGTAAAGGGAAAGGGGAAATTTTGTACAGGGAAAAAAAAGATTGGGGGGGGAGGGAAGAAGGTGATATCATTATTCCTTCTCTGACCAGCCAAAAGTGACCCTGCAGCATAGGCTCGCTTGCGCCAAAACTAATGCGCTGCCACAGCTGGCTGCTCCTGCGCCTGCGCCACCAGAACCCAAGTGCAAACCACCATGTTCAGTTCTGCCAACCAATGACCAACCCTTACAATGGGACTTATCTGGGAAGTCAGTTGCCTTAAGAATCTATGCTAGACTTCTCTTAACTGAGCACCTAAGGGCTTGTTATCTTTTCAAGTGATGTCTAGAGGGTGCCTTTAATTAAGGCCAAGCCCCCTGACCCCACCCGTTTCCCAAAGTATGTTCTCTGAGGTGTTAATAGGTTTCAATGGAAAAAAGTATTTCATGATCAAATAAATTAGAAAAACAGGTTTCTTTACTACAGGACTTCCCTAAGCCTTTAATAGTACATATACAGGGTTTCCTGATCTCAGCTGATCCTAGACCTCTTCTTTCATTTTATTAGTATACTATAAAACACAATTTGGGAAATGCTTCTCTAAACAATAATGTTCTTCTCTAACATCAAAACTATGCTACTGGGGAGAAAAAAGGTTTTTCTGCCAAGTTAGACATAAACCCAGGGTATAAGTTACATCCTTGCAATGTCCCTATCTCCCAAGGGGAACTGAAGCTGAAACCTCATATGACAGGATTGCACCTAGGTTGAGGTCCCTGTAATGCGAGCGCAAACATCGCTTGCGCAACCTAACAGCATCGCACTGCGCAATCGCTGCGAACTGCTGCGCTACATAGAACACCCCTAGACGCAGCAAACGGCCAACCAGATCCATTAATCTACTAGACAGGCCCATAGAGAATATTTGTTTAATGAGATTAGTTGGACTTGAGGTATGTTAAAACCCAATTTTATCCAAAAAGGCTACAGAATAGGACTGAGGGAGCCAGTCAATCAGATTACTCATCTAGTCAACCGTTCACAGGGGCTCATTTGCACGCATTGCGCATTAACGCTGCGCAGCCTTTGCGCTACTGCAGGGTCACAGCGCATCATCAGAAGAGCAGAATGCTGCAATCCAAACAAAGAAGAAAAAAGGAAAAAAATGAACAACAAGAAGAGTTAGAAGCTTTTACTAGTAAATTATCTAATAATTTTTAATATCAATTAACTTTTATTTATCTTTGACAGAATTGTGGCTATAATTTAAAACATTCTCTTACATAACTTGCTTGTAAATAAAATTATTTTAAGCTGTTTCTGAAGCCACAAGACAGAAGATTCAGGCATGGAGGCAAATTGTTTTGCTGTGGCAGTTACAAACCCGTTACCATATTTCTCATCATGTGACTTTTCGGTGCGTTCCTTGCTGGAAGAGGAGGAGGTGTGTGTCTGCCCTAGATCCAGGCCTCGAGCTCCCTTCAGCGAGGCACCTTACGCATGGAATAGGAGGTTTCACCCACCTGAAACCTTCTAAATACAATATCAATGGTGAAAAACCAAAAACAAGAGAGAAAATAAAAACAAGATCATTAGTAAAAGTTCAACAAAGCAATTGAAATTCTTTGGATGTCTATTACATATGGGAATGAGGACAGTCTCAAGTCTGTAACATGGGAAACATGCAGAAGGGAGAGGGTTAATCAGGGCTATTGCATACAGCAGGGATTTTTACTGGAAGAAAGGCTCTTCATTTTCTACAAAGACACTTAAATTTGCTTCCATCTACTAGGAATATGCTGGCTTGAATTTTCAAATGCACTGATTACAAAAGAAATACATTGCATTTCACTCAAGAGTATTTTCTTGTTCACTAGTTCTCACAAAAACAGAATAACATTTTTCAAACTAGGTGTCTCCAGAGCTCTGAAATAAAGAAGTCAGCAACCTAAGGCAGGCGCAATGTCTCAGCCTAAACCGATCTCTAAAGCTGCAGTGAAGTGCAATTCATGTTAGCTGTCCGCTTGGTGGGGTAACAATTAATAGGAGCTTATCAAATATTTGTTCTATAAATTACCAATTGGATTTATCAGCTAAGATTGAAATCAATTATAATTCATTTATTAACCTACATAAGGTTAATCCAAAGTGTCAGCAGAATTTATGAGCTATGCACTTAAAACTAGTGCCTTTGAACATGAGATACTAAAAAGCCTTCTCCCTCCCTGGATAAAGCAGGCAAACAGACAGCTACGCTGCGCATACACTCCACGCATTAGCATGCGCGTGGGGCTCAGAGCAACAGGTGGGAGTTTCAGAAGCATTCTGGTTTCTCCCCACTCCTCACCCCTGCAGCGCGGTTGCGTAAGGTGGCTTGTAACAAGACAATTTCATTTATAAATTTAATTTAAAATTATACCAAATGCTTTAATAACCCAACCTGGTGTTCAAATTCATTATTTGGTAACACAGAATGCTAAAAGCCACCTTTCCACTTCGGCAAGTTTTCTTTCGATCAGTCCATTTCCCAAACAAACCAGCTTTGTCCTGACTTTTTTTTTTTAAGGAGGTGAGGTAAGGAGGAATAAAAGAAGGAAGAGGGAAAAAAGGTAGACAACTAGGATTGGAAAAGAGGGAAAAGGAACTTGGAGGAAGGAGTGGGGACAAGAAGGGGCAGGATGTTCCAATTATTAATTTGCATTCATTTTAACAGCCTTTCTTCCACTGTAAAAAGGGTGAGGAAGATGAAGGGAGGAAGGTTAAATAAGATTTTAAATGCCAGTATTACAGGGTAACATTTGGATGAAGTTCTTCTCCACTTACAAGCCACAAAGGACTTAGAAGAGCAGCATTTTCAATGGCACCTGCATCATAAGGAGTCTTGAGCCAAATCACAGGCGCTCTGCTTGTCACCAGCAGGCAAGCCTCAGATTTGAAGGAATGTTATTTATTCCCACAAAAGATCATGTCGGAGCCCATTGTTACAAAGATGATCTAGCTCAGCAGAAAGGCTCCAAGATGTTCAGGTTCTTGCTTTACCCCCAGATTTAGAACAGATATGCCAAAGCCTGGCCCTGCTCTAGTCTGAGGCGATTCATGCCGTCAGTTTTCCTCAGTTTCTTAGGACTGTTTTGTGAAGACAGCTCAATGAAGAGTTGAAGACTTGGCAAAAAGTACAAGTTTTCATAACACTGATGTTTAAATGTGCTCTATCAAACACCTACCTTGGCTTCTTCCAAGCGACCCAGGGCTTTGAGCAGGTTCCCCAGGTCACTGCGAACACAGTACAAATCCTAGAAACCCAGAGACAGTCATTAATTATACTCTTTCTCAACTAAAAAATATCTTGAAATAACTTTTATGCATCTAGCTTCCAATTTATTGTCAACTAAAGCTACTGCTTGACAAATATAAGTACAGAACCACAATCCCTCATCCTCAATTTCAAATTCCAGAACGTTCCAAAACTCATTTGATGATTAAGCCTGACAAAAACTGGCACAAATTTATTTACAGAATTTATTGATCCCACTTAAGTGTGAATACTCATATCTTTTGCTGCAGAAATATAAATGTGTTTTACTAGAAGATGCTATTCCAGACCCACCTAGGAGTTTTATGTATGGTATTATCTTTCTAAAATCCTAAAAATTCTGATTTTTGAAATACATTTGATCCCAACAGTTTCAGATAAAAAACTATGGGCCTCACTATAGCTTCTCCTCTCCCCAAATGTCAGACATGTTAAAAAGAAAATCAGCCTGGTCCGTGTGGCTCAGTGGTTGAGTGTTGACCTATAAACCAGGAGGTTATGGTTTGATTCCCGGTCAGAGCACATGCACATGCCTGGGCTGTAGGCTCTATCCCCAGGAGGGGAGTTCAGGAGGCAGCCAATTCTCTCTCATTTTTGATGTTTCTCTCTCTCTCCCCCTTCTCCCTTCCTCTCTCTGAAATCAATAAAAACATTTTTTTAATCAAATGTTTGCTCAACTATTTTATTCACAGTTATAATGAATCACTCCTATACACTGAGTGGCCAGATTATTATGACCATCCCACAGTACTTCGTTGAACCACCTTTTGCCTTCAATACTGCAGCAATTCTTAGCATTGACTCCATGAGATGTTGAAAAGTGATGCGAGGAATCTGACACCATGCCTGATGAATAGCCCTGTCCAGTTCTGTGAGATTTGATGGTTTGTGGAACCAGCTGCCTGATGGCTCTTTTAACTTCGTCCCACAAATGCTCAATTGGATTGAGATCTGGTGATTGTGGGGGCCACCTAAGCAAGGTAAAGTCTCCCTCATGTTCTTGAAACCACTCCTGCACAATACGAGCACTGTGGCATGGCGCATTGTCTTGTTGGAAGAAGCCATCTCCATTGGGATCCGCCATCAACATGATAGGATGAACTTGATCAGCAATGATACTTAGGTATGTTGTGCTATTCAGATGTTGTTCCACATGAATTAAAGGGCCCAAATCATGCCAGGAAAACATGCCCCAAACCATAACACTGCCCCCACCAGCTTGAAGGGTTGTACTCATGCATGTGGGGTGCATGCTTTCATGCTGTTTCTGCCAAATTCTCACTCTGCCATCTGCATGATGCAACTGGAAACGTGATTCATCGGACCACAAGACTTTTTTCCAATGCTCGACTGTCCAATCCTTGTGTTCCTGTGCGAATTGGAGACTTTTATCTTGGTAACTGCAGACAGCAAAGGTGTTCGAACAGGCCTTTAGCTTCCATATCCCATACGATGCAGTGTACGGCAAACAGTGCATTCAGAGATCATTTGAGAGGATCCCTGATTAAGATCTGCAGTAATCTGATGCACTGTTGCCCTTCTGTTGTCTTGTACCAGTCTTGCCACTCTCCATTCTGCCCTAACATTGACTAGTCGCTGACGGCCACAATTCGCACGTTCAGACCCAGATTTTCGGCTGACAGTCCAGTCTTGAAACACTTTAACAACAGCTGCTCTTGAACATTTAACGCAGTGGTTCTCAACCTTGCTAATGCCGCGACCCTTTAATACAGTTCCTCATGTTGTGGTGACCCCCAACCATAAAATTATTTTCGTTGCTACTTCATAACTGTAATTTTGCTACTGTTATGAATCGTAATGTAAATATGTGTTTTCCGATGGTCTTAGGTGACCCTGCTAGCGGTTCTTAATCTGTGGGTCGCGACCCACAGGTTGAAGAACCGCTGCTGTAGAGCCTAAGACCATCGGAAAACACAGATATTTACATTATGAGTCATAACATTAGCAGAATTAGTTATGAAATAGCAACAAAAATAATTTTATGGTTGGAGGTCACCACAACATGAGGAACTGTATTAAAGGGTCGTGGCATTAGAAAGGTTGAGAACCACTGATAATGAATTCAGCTGTTTTGCTGATACTCGCTCCATGGCTCTGAGCGTCAACAATCATCCCATGTTCAAAGGCTGTTAAATCGCGTTGTTTACCCATATCTTCAGAAAAAAACTCACTTCTACTGCTGTGGTAAACAACCTGCTTCCCTATTTATAATGGTCTGGCGCTCTAGCAACTTAATCATGAAATTAGAGCTAATTTGCCTACAAACGTCAGGTGGTCATAATAATCTGGCCACTCAGTGTATATTAAAGACCAAAAATGTCCCTAGTAAAAAAAGAGTCTTTAGCCATGATTAGCTATCAGCTAACCTACCCCTATGCTATCAGGCAATTTTGAAACCCTGCCTTCATTTCACTGTTAGAAAAAAGGATTATCATCCAATCAAAGCTTCAATCCTGACACCTGACACTAGATTACTCATTAGTATTAAGTGCCATTAGAGTTGAATGTGTGAATTAATGAAAAGCAGTTGACTCTGCTTTTTATTAGCAGCATAATTGTGTTGCTAGTCATCTGCCTCACCAGTCCATTCATTGTATGAAAAGAAACATTAGAACAGTGAGTTTAAATTTCTATATGTCCTTGTTTGTCTTTGTCAATCAAATCTATCCATCAACAAGCAGAGACACTGGCAATAGGAAGTAGGTTTATCATTCCAAACTGTTCCACGGGTGGAAGAGCCTTAAATTAAATCCTAGAAAGTGAAATTTTGTCAACTGTGTTAAATCATCACATATATCATTCTATATGCAAATGATTAGAATCAGGTGATTAATTTTACTGATACAGTTATTATCATCCAACAGTTGTTTGTTATCATCCATCAGGTGAACCAAAAATCAGCCAGCAAAGAACAGCTTGCTACACAACACCCTTATGGTTGGCCATACTGGGTCAGTCCCCTGACCCAGTGGTCGGCAAACTCATTAGTCAACAGAGCCAAATATCAACAATACAACGATTGAAATTTCTTTTCAGAGCCAAATTTTTTAAACTTAAACTTCTTCTAACGCCACTTCTTCAAAATACTCGCCCAGGCCATGGTATTTTGTGGAAGAGCCACACTCAAGGGGCCAAAGAGCCGCATGTGGCTCGCGAGCCGCAGTTTGCCGACCACGGCCCTGACCCATCTGTCTGCCCATCAAGCAATGATTGGTGTTTGGGGAAAGAATTGTCTTCAGTGACCTCAAGCACAAAAGGCAGATACTAATTCTCAAAACATTATACATATCATTGATCTTATTACAGACTTATCCTCCCCTAATGAGTTTAAGCACTTTTTTTAAATCCTCACCCAAGGACATGTTTTTACTGATTTGAGGGGGGGGGGGGGGAGGGAGAGGGGGAGAGGGGGAGGAAGAGGGTAAGGGAGAGGGAGAGAGACATTAATGTGAGAAACACAGATCAGTTGCCACTCACAAGTGCCCTGACCAGGGCTCAAACCTACAAACTAGGTATGTGCCCTGGCCAGAAATCAAACCCACAATATTTTTTTTTCCTGTAGGGGACGATGTTCCATCCAACTGAGCCACCTGACCAGGGCAGTCTAAGAACATTTTTTTTTAAATATATTTTACTGATTGTTTACAGAGAGGAAGGGAGAGGGAGAGTTAGAAACATCAATGAGAGAGAAACATTGATCAGCTGCCTCCTGCACACCCCCTACTGGGGATGTGCCCGCAACCAAGGTACATGCCCTTGACCGGAATCGAACCTGGGACCTTTCAGTCCACAGGCTGACGCTCTATCCAATGAGCCAAACTGGTTAGGGCCAGTCTAAGAACTTTTAACCCTATTTACTAGTATATTCTCAGAAGTAACGAATTCTATAACTCCCTATCTACTTTGTATGATTTTCCCCCTAAACTTTAAGGTTATCCTATTTTTGCAAACCATGACTGAACAATCTGATCTGTTCATACAGGTTCCTACTACACCAGATTATTGTGCTTATATATAGCTTTGGACTTTTACCAATTCCTATGTCTTTTCTGAGTAATAATACTAAATCTTGCAATAATTCTCTAACAATGGCCCTAATGGGCTGTATATTATAGCCAACTGTTGCATAATTTTACCCTCTAGTTTCTATTAACTCTTGGATAACTGCCATCCAAGTCTTGAAAGTGTATCTATCTATATTTAGTTATATCATCTAGATCCATTGCAGCATACTAAATCATTAGCACAATAACCATAGTTAAAAATAGATTATCTTCGAGAAACCAAGATGGCGGCATAGGTAAACACCTAAACTGCTGCCTCGTACAATATCAAAACTACAACTAAAAGACAAAACGGACATCATCCAGAACCACAGGAAAGCTGGCTGAGTGGAAATCCTACAACTAGAAGGAAAGAGAAAAGCACACTGAGACTCAGAGGAGCTTCAAAAGGCTGAGGTATGGAGACTCGCACGCGGAGAGGACGGGGCGGCTGTGTGCATGGGCAGCTGAGTGCGCGGCTGGTTTTCTAAAGCGGGAGGGAGACGGAAGCTCCCGACTGTGCTGAACTCCAGTCCTGGGTGAGACGCTGGGAAACCAGACTCATTCAGGAGGAATCTGGACTGTCAGGAAAAGAGAAAGTACACTGAGACTCGGGAGCTGCGGACATAGAGGTCCGGAGGCGCGCACAGAGAGGACTGACTGCTGAATGCACAGGAGGCTGAGTGCGCGGCTGGCTTTCTAAAGCGGGAGGGAGACGGAAGCTCCCGATTGTGCTGAACTCCAGTTCCAGGCAAGTTTCCAGGAATGCCGACTCATTCGGGGAGAAACTGGACTGTCTGGCAGCGGGCGAAACTCGAGGGCGGCTTTCTCTCAGAGGTGCTTGCAGCAATTACTGAGGGACACTGAGACCCAGGGGCCTCATATGGCAGGGCTGACAGGAAACCAAGGCTGTCTGCTCCGCCCTGAAACTCTGCCCCATCCAAGCTGAGCACAGAGGCTTTTGCAATTTTGCAAGTCTTGTCTCAGAAGAGTGTCTCCAGCACAGAAGTTCTCCCAGTGTAGACACAGCTAATCCTCACAGCCAATTGGCCTGGAGGTCAATTCCTCCCAGTGATACCAACAACAATCAAGACTTAACTACAACAAGGCTGAGCACACACAGTCCACAAAGGGGTGTACCAAGAGTGTCCACCTCAGTTAACTGGGGAGGCTGAGCCACTGTACCCTAGAGGACACCTACCACACAAAGCTACTCTACCAACTCAGGGAAGCAGCCAAAATGCGGAGACAAAGAAACAGATCACAAATGAAAGAAATGGAGGAAAGCAAACGACTGGATATAGAGTTCAAAACCACGGTTATAAGGTTTTTCAAGAATTTTCTAGAAAAGGCCAATAAATTTAGCGAGACCCTCGAGGATATGAAAAAGGACCAACTAGAAATTAAACATACACTGACTGAAATAAAAAATATTATACAGAGACCTAACAGCAAACTAGAGGACCGCAAGAATTAAGTCAAAGATTTGAAATACAAAGAAGCAAAAAACACCCAACCGGAAAAGCAAAAAGCAAAAAGAATCCAAAAATTTGAAGATAGTGTAAGGAGCCTCTGGGACAACCTCAAGCGTACCAATATCCAAATTATGGGGATGCCAGAAGAAGAGAGAGAGCAAGATACTGAAAACCTATTTGAAGAAATAATGACCAAAAACTTCCCCCACCTGGTGAAAGAAATAGACTTACAAGTCCAGGAAGCACAGAGAACCCCAAACAAAAAGGAATCCAAAGAGGACCACACCAAGATACATCATAATTAAAATGCCAAGAGCAAAAGACAAAGAGAGAATATTAAAAGCAGCAAGAGAAAAGCAGTTAATTACCTACAAGGGAGCACCCATACAATTGTCAGCTGATTTTTCAACAGAAACTATGCAGGCCAGATGGGAGTGGCAAGAAATATTCAAAGTGATGAATAGCAAGAACCTACAACCAAGACTACTCTACCCAGCAAAGTTATCATTCAGAATTGAAGGGCAGATAAAGAGCTTCACAGATAAGAAAAAGCTAAAGGAGTTCATCACCACCAAACCAGTATTATATGAAATGCTGAAAGGTATTCTTTAAGAAGAGGAGGAAGAAAAAAAAGGTAAAGATAAAAATTATGAACAACAATTACATGTCTATCAACAAGTGAATCTAAAAATCAAGTGAATAAAAAATTTGAATAAACTGGTGAATATAATAGAATCAGGGGCATAGAAAGGGAGTGGACTGACAATTCTCGGGGGGAAAGGGGTGTGGGAGGTGTGGGAATAGACTGGACAAAAAGCATACACCTATGGATGAGGACAGTGGGGGGGGAGGTAAGGGCAGAGGGTGGGGTGGGAACCAGGTGGAGGGGAGCTATGGGGGGTAAAAAGAAAAAATTGTAATAATCTAAACAATAAAGATTTATTAAATTTTAAAAAATAGATTATCTTCAAGATTACTGTAAGATAATAAGGCAGTTTTAGAAAAAGGTAAAACATATCGAATTAAATATAACAGTGAAATCTGATTCTCCTACTTGAGGATCTAAACCTTATGCATGAACAGTTAATTTCTAGAAAAGTCAAGGATACCACTATTCTCCGAAATGTTTAAAACCTAAGACATCAATTCTGTTTCATTTATTAAATCAAAAGTGTCTGCTAAGAGAATACATTTCTCAAACCCAGCCAATTCTATCCATTCCCAGGTTATTATCTCTTATGCAAACATTTATTCAATTCAATAATATGCCTGGAATTGTAGGGAAAAGAAAACAAAATCTTTACCCTAGACAGGATTGCAATCTTATATGGAAAGACAAGGCATATTAAACACCCACAAGATGGTAAAGAATTTTAGAGAAGTAAATGAATTCAAAAAGAAATCTAAGCTGGGCCTTAAAGGATGAGTAGGACTTTAATGGACAAAGGAGGAGAGCATTGTATCAAGGGAAAATAGTATGAATGTTAAGGAGATGAAAATGAGTAAAAATGTCCTGCATATCCACCCCTCCTAAGATAGCATCTATTTCCTCCTAGGACCCCACTCCACCCCCACCATTTATATACACATATACACATGAAGTAAAATCAGGCTGATAAAAACCTACAGTTCTCAACTGCCTATCAAATTAAATTCAAACTCAGCCTCTCTACTCATTCTAAATCTTCCAATTGACTTTCCTCTACCTCACTCACTTTGTAATATTTGAATCACCACTTCAGCTAAGGAAGTCTACTGCTATTTACCTTCCTTCCTACAGAATGCTTAGGTTTAAGCACCCACTCAAGAAAATCTTCTGATTAGTACTCTCTAACGATAATCATCCAAGGAGCTCACACCTTTTATCTTTTATGGGTCAGATATTCTCTTGTAGTATAATCCACAACTTTCCCCCCAACACATCTCCCCAATTCCTAACAAAGCATTGTACAAACAATAAGCACTCAAATATTTACTTAATTTTTAAATTAAATTTATTGCAGTGACATTGGTTAATAGGATCATATACGTTTCAGGTGCAGATTTCTATATTACAAAATCTGTGTTCTGCACACCACCCAAGTCAAATCATCTTCCATCACCATATATTAGTTCCCCTTCACCCCCCCCCCCCATCCTCTGGCAATGCACCACACTGTTTAAATATGACACTTGCATGGCAAATTTAAACAGCAGAGCAGAGAGGAATAGAAATATATAGTTTGCTACAGTATAGGTAGCAACAATAAAACATGATAGTAACATTTAACATGATAGTAACACATGATGGTCAGGATGCCTGTAGCTCTCTTATTTGATCCACAATCAAATAAGAAGCAATGGTTTAACAACCAATAGACTCAGAAACAGCTACTTAGAGCAACTCAGGATTATAGATAGCCATGTTACAAAGGACAATTTTACACATAATTCATAAAAGGGATCACAAGGTATGGGCAGCTTTAGTGAGCCATCATGTGAAAAATCATCAGCTACAATAGCACCTTCATATACAATGGACTAAAATTTTAGTGAAATTATTAAATCATCCAACATTACAAGAGATAATTCAAACTGTAAAAATATAAAACAGCTCTCTTAAAAGTAATTTCTATAATTAAGTCACATAATAACTTCTAAACTGACATACCATTAACTTAAAAAGATAAACACTGCCCTGGCCAGTGTTTTCAGTGGTTAGAGCGTCAACCCTTATAACAAAGGATTTGGGGTTCGATTCCAGGTCAAGGGCACATACCTGGGTTGCAAGTTCAATCCCAGGCCGGGTCTCAGAGCTTCATGTGGTAGGCAACCAATTGATGTGTCTCCCTCACATCGATGTTTCTCTGTTTCATTCTCTCATTCTCATTCTCTCTCTCTCTCTCTCTTCTCTCTCTCTCTCCCTCCCTCCCTCCCCCCCAACCCTCTCTCTCTCTTCCCCTCTCCCTCTCCCCATCCCTTCCTCCATTTCTCCCTCCCTTCTACTCTCTCTAATAAAAGCAATGAAGCCCTAGCTGGTTTGGCTCAGTGTATAGAACAGTTGGTTCAATTCCAATCACGTGCACATGCCCTGCTTGTGGGCTCAATCCCCATTAGGGGGCATGCAGAAGGCAACCAATCAATGATTCTCTTTCATCATTGATGTTTGTATCTCTCTCTCCCTCTCCCTTCCTCTCTGAAATAAAAATATTTTTAAATAAAATTTAAATTTAAAAAGCAATGGAAAAAATACCCTCAGGTGTGGATTAACCAAAAAAAAAAAAAAAAAGGTAAACACTGCTGAAAACAAGTTACCAAGATTACTACTTTTTAACATTTTACTTTTGCAAAACCAAAATAACCTGAGTTTCTTCAAATATTTTTCATAGAATGCCAAATACATCTATGATTCAGGCCAACAATGCACTGCCAACAAGAACACAATTTAGGAACAGACTCAAGATTCTGTCAGTACTGAAATGACAAAGGCATTTGACAGTAAATCTAGCTGAGACTAGATATCTTGAAATGCATTAAAACATGATCACTATGGTGTATTTAGGTGAAATCAAGGCAGTTTGCACAATCCCTTTTTCATTCTTACTGGCAAAGACAGAGAAATAAAGCAGCACTTTCCACTAGTAGAAACTGGACCAGATGGGAATGCTTAACTATTCAATGCCTTCCCTCAATGCCTTCAATGGGCAGTCCCATGATTTATTTTAATGCTATATCTTACTTCTTTGGAAGGGCATAATGATAAGCTTCCTATTAACAAGTTAGATATTGAAAAGCATGGTTCTGTCTCCCACTTCAGTTTTCCCTCCTCATCATACTCCAGTCTAGTATTCTGTGAGCAGCAAAGCTCTGCTACACACGTAACTGGAAACCGGAGCCAAGGAGATCAAAGTTCAAGATGTTTGGAGCCACAGCTGTGTAAGAGGGCACACGTGAGCTTACACTCAATAAACAAGTGAAGGGTGAAACCAACCCTGATTAATAAAGAACTTAACTGTGACAATGAGGTGCACAAGTGAGCTCTGAGCCTTGGCAAGAACAGGGTCCAAGCCTCAGTGGCAGCATATACAACAGGGTTCTCCAACATTTTTGGTGGGTAACTAGCTGCATAGTATTGTAATAAAAATTACAAAATGCAGGGGGTGGGGGCTTAGTTTTTGTACATGTCAAAGGCAGATACAAATAAAATGCGAATTATCCTTTTAAAAAATTACAAAATGCACTCAAATTTACATATATATGTGTTGAATAACTCTGAAAGAATACATAAGAAATTGGTTTCATTGGCTACCTCCAAGAAGGGTAGGCTGAGAGACTTTTCACTGTATCCATACAAAAAGCAATGAATTTTTAAGACATATTTTTATTGATTTCAGAGAGGAAGGGAAAGGGGGAGAGAAAAACATCAATAAGAGAGAATCATTGACCAGCAGACTCCTGAAAGACACTGAGCCTGCAACCCCAGCATGGCCCTGACTGAACTGTGACCTCCTGGTTCATAGGTCAACGCTCAACCACTAACACCAGCGGGGCTGAATTAAAAAAAAAATGTAATTTTACACTCTCAAAATTAACTGAAAAAATAACTTAATAGATGTCATGAGAAGAAGTGATTTCAGATCTTTGTGCAAACTACTAAATCAAGCTTCAGTTTCCTAACCTGTAAAATAGGGGTTAAGGGAGAGCAGGATACAATCAATGGATTTCAAACTGTGCTCAACTGGGGCTGCCTTGAGGGGCGCATGCCCTCTGGGCACATCATCCCCTTTTAATCTTTTATTTCTTCTCTCTTGAATGTTTGCTTTATTCAGGCTCAGGTTTTAATATCCCCTTCACCACTACTAGCTGTGTAATCCCCCCAAAATTACATAACCCAAGTCTGGATTTTTTAAATTGGTAAAATTGAACATAACCTATTTTGAACACTCACTGTGAGCATTATGTAAGATCAACAACGTCTGATGTCTGAAGTAATTGGCAGTGTCTTGAGCACAGAGTAGAATTTCAATAAATGGTAGCTATAACAGTTCATTATAAACCAGGCGTCCTCAAACTACGGCCCTCGGGCCACATGCGGGTGTTTTTGCCGTTTTGTTTTTTTACTTCAAAATAAGATATGTGCAGTGTGCATAGGAATTTGTTCATAGTTTTTTTTTTTTAACTATAGTCCGGCTCTCCAACGGTCTGAGGGACAGTGAACTGGCCCCCTGTTTAAAAAGTTTGAGGACCCCTGATTATAAACCATTCCCAGGGTTGCTGCAAAACTAAATGTTGACAACATAGCTTGGAAATGTATTCTTAAAATTTTCTGGATTCCTTCCATGCCTCTCTTTATCACTTACCTCTTTAAGTTTCTATCTATCTTCTATCCCTAACCACATCAAAAGTTCTGAGGGCAAGTCTTACTCTTGTGTCCCCAGAAAACATCTGCAATTTTCACCAAAAAGAATTTAAGAACTATCCAAAAGCCTGGGGTATACAGTATCACCTCAACTCTACCACTTCTTATTATGCTGAAAGAAAAGAGTATAGGATATTGAGGAACGAATTTTGCAGCCTAGTTTTCATGTCACTGATCCATATATTGGCATCTTGTTGTAACTATTTTATATTACAGATTAAGGCCCTTCATCCACTATTCCTTGAAAACCAATTAACTGTTGCAAACACCTATCAGAATTTATCCAAATTTAATCAAAACAACCCCAAAAACAATGTCATATGTTCTGTACTATTACAGGCACTATAAAAATAGAGTTTCTTGCAATAAGGATAATTTTATGCTTTTTAATATAACTTGCTAGATAAAACAAATTTTTAAAAACATGATGCAGATCTGATCAAAGCAATTTCACCATTTTGAGTAGACACATTTCTAAACTCTTGACTTTATTCCACACAAAAACCTATTTTAGTGTCTGAGGTATCAAACTATACTTCTTTCTGGGCTTTTGTGAAGGGAAAATAATAACCATTAAAATTGTACTCACAGGATTGTACTGAAGAGCAGATACATAAGCTTGTACTGCCCCTTCCATGTCACCTGCTGCTACCAATGCGGCTGCCAGGTTAATATAACCATCGATGAAATCGGGCTTGAGGCGCAATGCATGCCGGTAATGCTCAATTGCTTCCTGCAACTGTCCTCTTTCCTTGTACACATTTCCCAAATTCGAATAGGCTTCAGCCAGAAGGGGGTTCTGTTTAATTGCCAGAGTGCTAAAGTGAGCAGATCTGAAAAAGGCGAAAAGTGTTGATGCAGGGGTATGCATGTTAGAGAAAGAAGGTATGGCCCATACACAACTCAAAACAGTTTTTGAAGACCCTGTGCTATTGCTAGTTATGTAACAATAACATTATCTTTCAACTAGCGCACAGGAAAATTTTTGGAAATCAACTTTTTTCAAAAGTGGAGGTATTCCAGGTTTCAAATTGCAATGCTGTTTTTCCTTATAAGATAAAATTCTTACTAGAGTCTTATTACCAAACTGCCGCATTGTAAACCATGATCATTAAGATCAAGAATGAAAATGCTATGTGCATGAGTCTCACTTTCCATTTGTTGGTACACATCTTTTAATGTCTAAATATACCAGAATGACAATTTATTAAAAGGATATAAGAACTGATTAATTCAACTGATTATCTAAAATAGCATATCATAACTTAATGACTGTCTTTACAACTAATAACCTCCTACCACAACATATACACCATCATTTCTGAGTATTCTGTCCCTCAAGATGATACCTCATAAAGTTGAGACTGGAAGGTCAGATGTATACTAAGAATATTTATTACCTGAACAGAGTTAAGAAAGCAGCAGAGTTAGGTGGAAAAATCTAGAAAAGGTCTGTAGTCATACTGATAATATAACCACCACCACAAAAGGAGGGAGAAAAACTGGCAGCTGAGCATGTCACAAGTGGACAAGACAGATGTGCGTTGGTGGCTCAGTTGAAACCCAGTATTGGAAACATTTCAAGTTCAAATATTTAAGTATTATTTTTCAAGCTCAGCACCTAGAGGCAGCAATCACCAGAAGGTACCCCCACATCTCCTACCTGTCCAGCCTTCGACACTGGAAGTGTATAGACGAAAGTAATAAAAGCACACCAGTATTGTCTGGCTCTTGTCTCCAGAGCTGCATGCAGTGTCTCTCAGCTGCCTCAAAATCTCCTGCCTGATATTCTCGATGTGCCAACTCAGCTAACCCTTGGAAGGAAAGCATACGTTTCGTTGGTTCTGGAGAATCATCAAAACATTTGAGGGAAGGAGGGGGGAAAACAAAAAGTTAGAAATGCAAACAAAAAATGTAAAAATATGGTCTATTAAACTTAAAGATGAAAACGCTTGAAACTATGTAAAGCACTAGAGTGTTCTGCACATTATTTATACTCCCAAATTAACATCAGGTGCAGAAGTGACATTTTAGAATTGATCTATTAACTTTCTTTCCCAGAGTGCATAGAAATATTTGCTTCCAAATAAGATTAAATTTTATGCCTATAAATACTTTGCATTTTTAAGTTACAAATCAGAAGTAGCATCTAAAGATTCACTAAACATTATTCCTTACAGTTAACATATAGAAACAAAATACAAAACATGGTATGCAAGGTCACAACGGTTTAATAATGTCAGAATAACATACTGGGAAACTTAATACTTTCTCCTATGTTTTAGGTGGGATTTCAGAGAAGGGGGGAGTATTGGTAACAATCTATCTCTTAACTTGGTGGGGACACAAGATGCGTTTTAAACTCAAAATTTTATTGACATTTTTGTATACTTCACAACTTAATTTGTTTAAATTAAGGGCAATACCAGAAACAAGCATAAGGGGGGGGGGGGGACTAAAAGTCAAGGTGCTATTTTTAAAACAGCTGATAAAAAGATGAATTCATCTGTCAAGAGCAAATATATTTAAAGGGGTCAAACATTTTAAATAAAGAAACCAAGATTATATTGCTCCTCTACCATCCCATACTCATGATGAAAGCAAATTAGCTAAATCCCATCCACGCTGTTTTAACACTGACATTTTCCAAAGAGCCCTGACATTAAAGGATTAAGACATTGCAAACAACCCTATATAAATCAAGTAGTTACCTAACACTGCAATGATTTTTTTTAAAGAATGGGAAAACAAAATATAAAACCATTTGACGAAGTGCAACAGAATGAATAATAAATTAAAGTACTTTGCTGTGTCTAAGTGACTTAATTCAGATACATAATGATAAAGCCCAGAGGGGGGGAAAAAAAACAAAACAAAACAAAAAACACCTAAGTCTAAGTCTCAACTTAATATTTTAATTTAAACAGTAATACATCGCTGGAATTTCACTAGATGGTTACAATGGGAAACCATGTACAAATTCTTTAAATTCTACCAAGGTCACAGTAACCAGATCAAATTAGAGACAAGCTCCCCCAATCATTAGAGCTGACAAGTGATCTGTATTACAGGAAAGCAAAGTCAATTTCCTGAAGAGAATATACAGCTGACCACAACACAAAGCAGAAAGACTTGCATCCAAATCTGGGGGAGGATATAGCTCTGACAAAACTAGAAAATTACATTTCAGACAAGTCTCTAGACCTTCTCAGCTCCTTATTTCAACAATTATCAACTTTTCAAAGCCACTTATTTAACACTTGAAATGACAACTCCCTCAAATAAAATAACACAAATTAAAAAGGGCAAACTAGTACAAACCTTAAATCTTAAAAATCCCTGGGAGGGAGGGGAACACTAGTTATTAATTTCACTACCTACAAACACAATAAATAAAATCCTGGACAGATCTCAATTGAGAAACAAAACAGAAAACCACAAAAAAGAACCTCATGGGAAAGCTTAGAACTGTAGCCCAATCCCCACACCCTCCCCCGCCCGCCCCAAACAGCCTCACTAGGGAAAGGCAGCTGAAGGACACTCCTATAATTTGGTTGTTTTCTTATTTTTAGTACCAAATGCCCTCGACTGAATTGTCGAAAAGGGCAACCGCCTTGCACTTGTGCAGCTAACACTCCAGTTGCTTTACAAACTCTTCAAGCAGGATGAAAACTTAAAAAAAAAAAAAAAAACACGCATCCTATGAATAAAGAGATACCGAGCTCAAGAATGGGGATGGAAGACCCAGAGGCGGCGGCGGAGGAATACAGGGAGAAAGTAACACAAAGCAAGAATTCGGCCCGCAGGGTGGTCAACGCCAAAGAACCAGCACCAGGGTGGTTTCTCCCCAAGGGTAGGAAGCGGGCGTAGGGCTGGCCCAGGCACGAAGGAAAGGGTGTGGTTCCCCGCGGGAGGGGAGGGAGCGCGGGGTGGGAAATCCAGGCTGGGGCAGCTGGTGGAATTGCGCGCTGGCAAAAGGAACCCCTGGAAATTTCCAATCTAAATTGGGGCTGCTCGACTGAAAGAACACCAGTAAGGCACTGCCCAGCGGGGTGCTTCTCAATGTCCCTCTTCTTGAGGTGACTTGCAGCACACCAAGGAGCTTTTGCTCATCCTTGGGTGATGCAAAGTGAGGATATGATTACATAGAATAGCACCCCCGCCATAGATTGACAAGAGAACCAAATCGGGCTAAGGAGAAAGGGCAGTGGGGGGGGGGGGAGGAGGACGAGGGATGTGAAAAGGGGGAAGAGGAAGGGCCATGAGCTAAATTTGGAGAGAAAACGGTAGCGACGGGGAGTGAAAGGACGGGGATTCCAACGCAGTCCATTCCGAAATATTCTAAGCGTGCACGGGTGACAGAAGCGTCCCGAGAGGGTGGAAAGCTAGGACCTTTGTGAGACTGAAAAGCAAGAAAGGAAGCAAAGAGCAGGGGAAGCAAGAGGCAACGTTAGCGGAGCAGACGACAGCGGAAAACCCATTAGGTGCCGGTAGACGATGGTAAGCTCAGCAATGCACTGATGTCATGGGGATGGCTGGAGGGAAGGTAGGGGATGAGAGGCAGAGAACGGCGCAAGACAACAACAGGGCGTCTGCCAAGGTAGTACGGACACCGGTACCTGTGCTGTCGGCCACGTTGCCCACGGAAGACGCCATCTGGAGCTTCTAGAGAGCGAGAAGGGTGTGACTGAGTCCCGCAATGCCACCACTACTTGCAACGTTTCTAGAGGTAGGAGTGAGAGAGCAGCTCCCGCACCAGTGCTTTGGGAGGCTTGAGCGGAGGCAGCACTTACAGTCTCCGAACCTTAGGAACTCTGGTTAGCCATCTACTCTCACGGTCTTGAAATGGCGGCGACGGCTCCTCCACCGAAACAACACGGACCGGAACTACTTTCTGGTTACAATCAAGTACCAGCGCGGAAGGAGCGGGACCATACCGCACCTACATAATGACTATGAGATCTCGGGTAACCTTCCGCGCCGAGTCCATTGCGACAAACGAGATTGTGTCGAGGGCGCAATGGAGTAACCCTTTCGTTTTGGCTATAGGTTAGGGCACTGTCTACTGCAGGAATGCCCAAGTTTTTTAACAGTGAGGCGGAAGGTTAAAAAGAAACTCACGTGACTAATACATTTTTGCCAAAGTGGTATAGTCTATTACTTAGCCAAGAATGTAGACGATAACATAAATGCCAAAGGAATCTACAAAAGTTTAATCAACTTTATTCTTACAAAAGCCTGAGAGAGCAAGTAAATATAAAATTGATTATATTTCAAAGATTGAACTGTTCAAAACGATGGGGATTAAAGGTTCAAATTTGAACACGTCTTAATTCTGACTTCAGCCATTGATTTAAGTACTTTGATGAAAAAAGACTGGTCCTTTCACAGGCCAAACGAAGGCAAACATCTCGGATTTCGGTCATTCAGCCCAAAACTTCAAAATCATTTTGGTATATAGATAATTTTGCCCACAGTATTAAGGCAGACTGCTTCTTAACTCACTGACATGCTGAGAATTTGCACTCCAAACGCAGCCATAACAATATTAAGGGTGATTCATATTCCTCAAAATTCATGACTTTTTTCTGAGTTGTGACTTCATTTCCATCAAATAGCTTTGCAAATCCTCACAATTGATGATTTCATTTAGCTCAAGGCAGTGCAACAATGATAAATGAATTCACTTGCTTATCTACCTAAACCACACCTCTAGGTTGAATTGGAATTGCCTTTACAAGTTCCTTGAACAAATTAGCTCTTAAGTCCACTGTGTAGACATTTTGTCAGATTAGTATTTATACCTCATCTCTTGTTCTGGTAACTTGCCAGATCAGCAAGAAATTATTATAAACCACCCTAGCTGGTTTGGCTCAGTGGATAGAGTGTCAGCCTGTGGACTGAAGGGTCCCAGGTTCAATTCCGGTCAAGGGCACAGGCCCTGGTTGTGGGCTCAGTCCCCAGTGTGGGGTGTGCAGGAGGCAGCCAACCAAAGATTCTCATCATTGATGTTTCTATCTCTCTCGCTCCTTCTTCCTTCCTCTCTGAAATCAATAAACACGTATTTTTTTAAAAGAAATTATTATAAACCAAGGGACGCAACAACTTGGATTTCTCAGAGCCTTTTTATTACAAAAAAATCCTTGATTAGGAAACCAAGCCAGTTACGTTATTCAAAACGTTTATATTACCTAGCCATGTGACCACGTTAAAAAAATACCTAAGCCCTTAAGTTCAGCTTCAGTTTCTCTGAGACAGTTCACAAACTGTTAATAATGGATATGAGCACAGAGAAAATTCCTAATAATATTTTTTCAATCACATACAGTACACAAACTCTGCTGGAAATTGGGCACCAGCCTCTTCTCTTAATTTTACTTAACTGTTAAAGCATTCCCTCTCTCACCTCACAAGTGCCCCATCTGTGGTGAATAAACTCAGCTTTTCTTTTAGAACAGACTTCTCAGATTCCACTGGCAGATGTTTAGGCCATATTGATTAATGGGTGCTAGCTAATTAAGTTAAACTGTTGTTTAATGCCAGGTCATGTTCCCAGTCAGGCAGGCTATTTGGGCTATCCATATTTGTGGTCCTTATCCTGAGAGAAGAGTTGGAGAATGTTATGACACATTTTGCTATTGTGGAAATCTGGGTGGTGGAGCTCACAGTGGATAATAAGGAAAAGCCCCTGTTGGAGTCTCAAGAACCATATCCAGTTTCCTTCCAGGCATAGCACCTAGAGTGTGTAGTTTGAAGAACTTACTCATCAGACAAATTCACCTTCTTTAGCCAATCAGTAATATTCACATCTGTATGTGCAAGGTACTGTGGAGGACACAAAATCAATGAGATTTTTGTCCTCAAGGAACTTGAAGCCCAATTAGGTTCAAAAAGCCACTAGAGCATAAAATAGAAGAACATCATTTAGGTGATAAAGTACATTACTGTCTATTAATATCTGGGGAGGGAAGAGTCCCTTCAGGCTGGAGGACTATGACAAAGAAGGCCTGACCTGAGCATTGAAGGAGATGCTTTTGTGCAGGTGTCCTCAAACTACGGCCCGCGGGCCACATGCGGGTGTTTTTGCCATTTTGTTTTTTTACTTCAAAATAAGATATGTGCAGTGTGCATAGGAATTTGTTCATAGTTTTTTTTTTTAACTATAGTCCGGCCCTCCAACGGTCTGAGGGACAGTGAACTGGCCCCCTTTTTAAAAAGTTTGAGGACCCCTGCTTTTGTGTGTTCTCTTTACCACCTATTCTGTTCCCCCACGCCAGCCCCTTTTACGTACAACAATTCTAAATTCAGACTCATCTGAAATAAATTAGCCACTGCTTCAACCGCAGTCCCAAAGTTTGCCACCGCAGTGGTGTATTCACTTTCAGTTACTGTATAACGAATTACCACAAATGTAGTGGCTTAAAACAACCCAGATTGGTCAGTAGTCAGCCCTGCTGGGCAAGCCAGGGAGCAGAGACAAGCTCCGGCCGCTGTCACCACCACCACCGCCTGAAAATGGCTCCGAAGGTTAAATGAAGCTGGAAAAAATACGTGCATGTAGCACCACAGTCTCTCCAGATGTTTGGAGACAGTATCCTAGAGAGAGATTCATGCCTCTGGATTAGGTAACTAGGCTTAACGAAGGAATTTAGTGTTCAAACATTCCAGAAATCTTTGAACCTGAATAAAAGTGAAGAGGAAACGGATTTTGAGATTAAAAATGGTGGCCATGGAATAAGTGGATGCTGCCCAGACATGCTCCCAGGAACCAACTGGAATTACAACTAAAATACAGAAACACTTCCTGAGCTGGAGAGAAACCTGATAACCTAGGACCAAAAGTGAAGACCACATAGAGACTGGTAGGAGGGACAGAGGCACAAAAGGTCTGGCCAGGCTTCCACAGACAGCAACTGAAGTTCTGGAGAGATATCTCAGCTGTGGGGGGGGATGCCACTGAGAACTCTGGGGTCTAATCCCCAAGCTGGGCCCCCAAGCAGAGAGCACCAGAACTGAGAAGGATACCCACATAACACCTGGCTTTGAAAAGCAGCAGGGTTGCTGTCTGCCAGGGAGAGACAGTTGGAAATGCGGGTCCTCTCTACAAGGGCCAATGCACAAAATTCCCTATGAAGCTACCCACCTGTGCTCCTGCAGAGGGAGAGCAGAGTGGACTGGAGCTGTGTGAGCAGAAGGCATGATCAGGGCTTCTGGGGTTAGAGCTCAGAAGGCAGAAACCCAGGTATCCTGTGCTGAGGCATTCCCCCATGCTGAGAGGTCATCTTTCTCATGCAGGCATTTGCTATCCAGGCGACCTTACTTGGAGGGGAGACAATTGATCCACCCAATTGGAAAACCCCTTGCCACACTGTGCAGAGTTGCTCAGGCCCAATAAGAGACTGAGAATAAGAATTCCAGGCAGAAGTAATTGCACCACCCTACTGAAGAACTCTTGCCACACCTGTGGATGATTGGTTGAGTGCAATTCAAGACAAATCCTATCAGTCTGTAGACAGAGGTGGTATCTGGAGGCTTTGAATCTTTGCCTGATCTGATTAATCAGAAACAGCATTTGACACTGCCCTGCACTAGAGATTGAGAGGCATAGTAGATCTACCTAATACAGTCACAAACCCAAATAGGCAGCCAAAATGAGGAGACAAAGAAACAACCCACAAATGAAATAACAAGAGAATTCTTCAGAAGAAGAAATAAATGAAATGGAGATAAGAAATTTATCTGATACAGAGTTCAGAATAATGATGGTAAAGATGCTCAACAGCATGAGAAAAGATATAGTAACTATGAAAACAGAAATAAAGAATGGCATAGCACAAATAAAGAATACATTGGAAGGAATACACCACAGATTAGGGGAAGCTGAGGATCGAATCAGTAAATTAGAAGACAGGGTTGAGAAAAATCACTCAATCAGAGAACCAAAAAGAAAAAACAATTAAAAAACAGGAGGACAGCTTAAGGGAGCTGTGGGACAATGCGAAACGTAACAATATTTGAATAGCAGGTGTGACAGGAGAGGCAGAAAGGGAGAAAGGCATAGAGAACGTGTTTGTAGAAATAATGGCAGAAAACTTACCTAACCTGGTAAAGGAAAAAGTCACACAAGTTCAGGAGGCACAGAGAACCCCAAGCAAGAAGAATCCAAACAGGTGCACTCCCAGACATATCATAATTAAAATGCTAAGAATTAAAGTCAAAGAGAGAATCTTAAAGATGGCTAAAGAAAAGCACTTTACCTACACAGGAGCTCCAATAAGGCTCATACTTGATTTCTCAGCAGAAACTCTACAGGACAGAAGGGAATGGCAAGAAGTACTCAAGGTAATGGAAAGCAAGGATCTGAAACCAAGATTACTATATCCAGCAAGGCTATAATTCAAAATAGACGGTCAAATAAAGAGCTTCCTGGACAAAAAAAAAAAAAAAAAGGCTAAAGGAGTACATTACCACCAAACCAGCATTACAAGAAATGCTAAAGGGACTGCTGTAATGAGAAGAATAAATAGAGAAAACTAGGCATACAGAATTTAAATGGCAAGAGATAAGTACCTATCCTATATAATAAAAGGCTAATATGCAAATCGACTGAACAGCGGAACAACCAGTCACTATGAAGTGCACTGACCACCAGGGGCAGACAGTCAACACAGGAGCTGCCCCCTGGTGGTCAGTGTGCTCCCACAGGGGCAGCGCCACTCAGCCACAAGCCAGGCTGATAGCTGGCAAGTGCAATGGCCCATCTCTGCAGCAGCACTAAGGATGTCCGCCGGGAGCGGGCCTAAGCCGTCTGTCGGACATCCCCCCAGGGCTTCCTGACTGTGAGAGGGCACAGGCCAGACTGAGGGATGTCCGCCTCCCCTCCACCAAGTGCATGAAAGTCATGCACCAGGCCTCTAGTCAATTATAACCTTAAGCCTAGCTGGTTTGCCTCAGTGGATAGAGTGTTGGACTGTGGAATGAAGGGTCCCAGCCTCCATTTCCAACAAGGGCACATGCCCAAGTTCCGGGCTCCATCCCCAGTAGGGGGCAGGAAGCAGCCAATCAATGATCTCTCTCATCATTGATGTTTCTATCTCTCTCTCTCCCTCGCATTCCTTTCTGAAATAAAAAAATGTATATATTTTTTTCAAAGATTTTTGCCCTAGCTAATTTGGCACAGTGGACAGAGTGTCTGCCTGTGGACTGAAGGGTCCTAGGTTTGATTCCAGTCAAGGGCACATGCCTTGGTTGCGGGCTCCATCCCCAGTAGGAGGCAGCCAATCAATGATTCACATCATTGATATTTCTATCTCTCTCTCCCTTTCCCTTCCTCTCTGAAATCAATAAAAATATATTTAAAATAACCTTAAATGTAAATAACCTAAAAATTAAATGCTCCCATTAAAAAGCATAGGGTAGCTGAATGGATACAAAAACATGACCCAACTATATGCTGTCTACAAGAGACACACCTCAGAACAAAACACACACACAGGATGAGAGTGAAGGGATGGGGAAAATTTTTCCATGCAAATGGCAAGGAAAAAAAAGCTGAAGTAGCAATACCCATATCTGACAAAATAAGACTTCAAAATGAAGGCCATCACAAGAGACAACAAAAGTCACTGCATAATACTAAAGGGATCAATCCAACAAGAGGATATAAACCCTGGTAAACATATATGCACCCAATATAGAAGTAGATATAGATATAGATATAGATATAGATATAGATATAGATATAGATATATTATTTTTTTCCTAGAGGACTTTAATGGAGAGATCAACAACAATACAGTCATAGTAGGGGACTTTAACACCACGCTGACTTCACTGGATAGATCTTCCAGCAAAAACTTAAGAAGGAAACAGTGACTCTAAAGGACACAGTGGATCAGATGGATTTAATTGACATTTATAGAAGATTTCACCCCAAAGCCTCAGAATATACATTCTTCTCAAGTGCACATGGATCCTTCACAAAGATAGACCACATGTTAGGACACAAAACAAGTCTCTACAAGTTTAAGAAGATTGAAATCATATCAAGCATCTTCTCAGTTCACAGTGGAATGAAATTAGAAATCAACTACAGTAAAAACACCCAAAACCATTCAAGCACATGGAGGCTAAATAGTATGTTATTAAACAATGAATGTGTCACCAATGAGATCAAGAAAGAAATAAAAAACTTCCTGAAAACAAATGAAAATGAACACACAACAATCAATATCTCTGGGACACAGTAAAAGCAGTACTGAGAGGGAAGTTCATAGCACTGCAGCATACCTCAAAACACAAGAAAAATCAAAAATAAATTATTTAACCCTTCAACTTAAAGAACTAGAACGAGAACAAGAAAAGCCCAGAGTAAGGAGAAGGAAGGAAATAATAAAGATTAGAGAAGAAATTAATGACAGAGAAACTAAAAAAAAAAAAATACAAAAAAATCAATGAAACCAAGAACTGGTTCTTTGAAAAGATAAACAAAATTGATGAACCATTAGCCAGACTATTCAAGAAACAAAGAGAGAGGACCCAAATAAATAAAATCAGAAAGTAAAACAGAGAAGTAACCACTGACACCACAGAAATACAAAGGATTGTAAGGAAATACTATGAACAGCTATATGCCAACAAGCTGGACAATGTGGATGAAATGGACAAATTCCTATAAAAATACAATCTCCAAAAACTGAATCAGGAAGAATCAGAAAACGTGAATAGGCCAATAACAACTGATGAAATTGAAGCAGTAATCAAAAAAATCCCAGAAACCAAAAGCCCTGGTCCAGATGGCTTCATCGGGGAGTTCTACCAAATATTCAAAGAAGAATTAACACCTATGCTCAAATTATTCTAAAAAATCCAAGAGGAATAAACACTTCCAAGGTTGTTTTATGAGGCCAGCATTACCCTAATTCTAAAACCAGATAAAGACACTACAGAGAAAGAGAATTACAGGCCTATGTATCTAATGAACATAGATGCTAAAATCCTCAACAAAATATTAGCAAATCGGATCCAGCAATATATTAAAAAGATCAAGGAGAAACCAAGATGACGGCATAGGTAAACACCTAAACTGCTGCCTCACACAACAATTTCAAAACTACAACTAAAAGACAAAATGGACATCATCCAGAACCACAGGAAGGCTGGCTGAGTGGAAATTCTACAACTAGAAGGAAAGAGAAAAGCACACTGAGACTCACAGGAGCTGCGGAAGGCAGAGGTACAGAGGCGCGCACGCGGAGAGGGCTGGGAACTGAGTACATGGCTGGCTTTTTCAAGCTGGAAGGAGACACAAGCTCCCGACTGCTCTGAACTCCAGTTCCGGGTGAGACTCTGGGGACCCAGACTCATACGGGGAGAAACTGGACTGTCTGGCAGTGGGTGAAACTCGAGGGCGGCTTTCTCTCAGAGGTGCTTGCAGTGATTACTGTGGGACACTGAGAACCAGGGTCCTCTTAGGGCAGGGCTGACGGGAAGCCATTGCTGTTTGCTCTGCCCTGGGATCCCGCCCCATGAAGCCATTGCTCTGCCCTGAGACTCAGCCCCATCCAAGCTGAGCGCAGAGGCTTTTGCATATGAATGGCCTGGTCCTTTGAGACCCAGGGGCCTCTCAAGACCGGGCTGACAGGAAGCCATTACTGTTTGCTCTGCCCTGAGATCCTGCCCCATGAAGCCATTGCTGTTTGCTCTGCCCTAAGACTCTGCCCATCCAAGCTGAGTGCAGAGGCTTTTGCATATGAATGACCTAGTCTTTTGAATTCTAAATTTACCTAACAAACTGCAGCTGAGTCAGTAAGACCCAGAACATCCAAAAGAAGGTCCAAGGCTCCGAAGCATCTTGCATTGCTTCAAAGCGGGGCCTCATCTGGGCACCTCCAAAACTCAAACAAAGAAGAGAAATCTGCAGATCTCTCCGTAGCTCCTGCTGGGTGGCCTCAGGCAGAGGTTAAATTAGCACCTCCTTGGAGATCCAAGAGCCAGTGTACCAGGGGTCAGAGTGGGACCATCCAGATTACAACTCCTCAGATCCATAAAGGACACACTCAGGGGGCAGACTCAGTGAGCACCAAAGCCCCACTGAAGCAAGCCTTGTCTCATAAGGGTGTCTCCAGCACAGAAGTTCTCCCAGCGTAGACACAGCTGATCCTCACAGCTAATCGGTCTGGAGGTCAATTCCCCCCAGTGATACCAACAACAATCAAGACTTAACTACAACAAGACTGTGCACACAGTCCACAAAGGGGTGCACCAAGAGTGTCCACCTCAGGTAACTGGGGAGGCTGAGCCACTGGGCCCTATAGGACACCTAGCACACAAAGCCACTCTATCAACTCAAGGAAGCCACCAAAATGCAAAGACAAAGAAACAGTTCACAAATGAAAGAAATGGAGGAAAGCAAATGACTGGATATAGAGTTCAAAACCACGGTTATAAGGTTTTTCAAGAATTTTCTAGAAAAGGCTGATAAATTTAGCGAGACCCTCGAGGATATGAAAATGGACCAACTAGAAATTGAGCATACACTGACTGAAATAAAAAATAATATACAGAGATCCAACAGCAGACTAGAGGATAGAAAGAATCAAGTCAAAAATTTGAAATACAAAGAAGCAAAAAACACCCAACCGGAAAAGCAAAAAGAAAAAAGAATCCAAAAATATGAAGGTAGTGTAAGGAGCCTCTGGGACAACTTCAAGGGTACCAACATCCAAATCATGGGGGTGCCAGAAGAAGAGAGAGAGCAAGATACTGAAAACCTATTTGAAGAAATAATGACCAAAAACTTCCCCCACCTGGTGAAAGAAATAGACTTACAAGTCCAGGAAGCGCAGAGAACCCCAAACAAAAGGAATCCAAAGATGACCACACCAAGACACATCATAATTAAAATGCCAAGAGCAAAAGACAAAGAGAGAATATTAAAAGCAGCAAGAGAAAAACAGTTACTTACCTACAAGGGAGCACCCATATGATTGTCAGCTGATTTTTCAACAGAAACTATGCAGGCCAGATGGGGGTGGCAAGAAATATTCAAAGTGATGAATAGCAAGAACGTACAACCAAGATTACTCTACCCAGCAAAGCTATCATTCAGAATTGAAGGTCAGATAAAGAGCTTCACAGATAAGAAAAAGCTCAAGGAGTTCATCACCGCCAAACCAGTATTATATGAAATGCTGAAAGGTATTCTTTAAGAAGAGGAAGAAGAAGAAAAAGGTAAAGATAAAAATTATGAACAACAAATACATATCTATCAACAAGTGAACCCAAAAATCAAGTGAATTAGAAATCTGATGAACAGAATAAACTGGTGAATATAATAGAATCAGGGGCATAGAAAGGGAGTGGACTGATAATTCTCAGGGGGAATGGGGTATGGGGAGTGCAGGAAGAGACTGGACAAAAATTGTACACCTATGGATGAGGACAGTGGGGGGAGGTAAGGGCAGAGGATGGGGTGGGAACCGAGTGAAGGGGAGCTATGGGGAGGAAAAGGAGAAACTATTGTAATAATCTGAACAATAAGGATTTATTAAATAAAAAAAACATAGAATATTATGAACACCAAATACATATCTATCAACAAGTGAATCTAAAAATCAAGTGAATCAAAAATCTGAACAGAATAAACTGGTGAATATAATAGAATCAGGGGCATAGAAAGGGAGTGGACTGACAATTCTTGGGGGGAAAGGGGTGTGCTGGATGCGGGAAGAGACTGGACAAAATCATACACCTATGGATGAGGACAGTGGGGGGGTAAGGGCTGAGGGTGGGGGGGGAACCGGGTGGAGGGGAGCTACGGGGAGAAAAAAGAGGAACAATTGTAATAATCTGAACAATAAAGATTTATTATATATATATATTAAAAAGGTCATACACCATGACCAAGTCAGATTTATTCCAGGGTTGCAAGGCTGGTACAACATTTGCAAATCAATAAACGTGGTACATCACATAAACAAACTGAAAGACAAAAACCACATGATCACATCAATAGGCACAGAAAAAGCATGAGACAAAATCCAACACCCATTTTTTAATAAAAAATCTCAGCAAAGTGGGAATAGAGGGAACATATCTCAACATGACAAAGGCCATATATGACAAACCTAAGAACAGGAACAAGACAGGGATGTCCGCTTTCACTACTCTTATTCAACATAGTACTGGAAGTCCTAGCCACAGTGATCAGACAAGAAGAAGAAATAAAAGGCATCCAAATTGGAAAGGAGAAAGTAAAATTCTCATTATTTGCAGATGACATGATATTGTACATAGAAAACCCTAGCCGAAACCGGTTTGGCTCAATGGATAGAGCGTCGGTCTGCGGACTGAAAGGTCCCAGGTTCGATTCCGGTCAAGAGCATGTACATTGGCTGTGGGCACATCCCTGGTAGGGGGTGTGCAGGAGGCAGCTGGTCGATAATTCTCTCTCATCGATGTTTCTAGCTCTCTATCCCTCTCCCTTCTTCTCTGTAAAAAATCAATAAAATATATTTAAAAAAAAAAAGAAAACCCTAAAGACTCCACCAAAAAACGACTAGATTTAATAAATGAATTTGGCAATGTAACAGGAAACAAAATCAACACCCAAAATTGGATGGATTTTTTACACACCAATAATGAATTCTCAGAAAGAGAAACTAAACAAATAATCCAATTTACCATTGCAACAAAAAAATTAAGATACTTAGGACTAAACTTAATCAAGGAGGCAAAAGACCTGTACTTGGAAAATTATAGAACATTGAAAAAAGAGATCAAAGAAGGTATAAACAAGTGGAAGAATATACCATGTTCATGGATTCTACCAATCTACAGATTGGTAGAATCTACAGATTCAATGCAAACCCTATTAAAATAGCAATGGCATATTTCACAGATCTAGAACAAAAACTCCAAAAATGTATATGGAATCAAAAAGACACTGAATAGCTGCAGCAATTTTGAGAAAGAAAAACAAAGTTGGAGGAATCACAATACCAGTATGAGATTTCAAATTATACTACAAAGCCACCGTAATCAAAACAGACTGGTACTGGCGCAAGAACAGGCATGTAGATCAATGGAACAGAACAGAGAACCCAGAAATTGACCCAAGCCATTAAGCTCAATTAATATTTGACAAAGGAGGCAAGAGCATACAATGGAGTCAAGACAGTCTCTTGAATAAATGCTGCTGGGAAGATTTGACAGATACATGCAAAAAAAATGAAACTAGACCACCAACTTACACCATATACAAGAATAAACTTAAAATGGATAAAATCTTAAATGCAAGTTGTGAAAACATAAACCTAGAAGAAACCATAGGCAGCAAAATTTCAGAAATCCCTCATAGCAATATGTTTACAGATACATCTCATAAGGCAAAGGAAACTAAGGAGAAAATAAACGAATGGGAATACCTGAATATAAAAAGCTTCTGCACAGCAAAAGAAACCATCAACAAAATGAAAGGAGAGTCCACTGTAGGGGAGAACATATTTGGCAAGGATACATCTGATAAAGGGTTAATGTCCAAAATACATAAGGAACAAATACAACTTAACAAAAGGAAGACAAACAATCCAATTTAAAAATGGGCAAAGGACCTAAATAGACACTTATCCAAAGAGGACATACAGATGGCCAGGAGATCTATGAAAAAATGCTCAAAGTCACTAAACACCAGAGAGATGCAAATTAAAATGACAATGAGGTATCACCTCACACCTTTTCAGAATGACTACCATCAGCAAATCAATAAATGACAAATGCTGGCGAGGATGTGGAGAAAGGGAACCCTAGTACACTGCTGGTGGGAATGCAGACTGGTGCAGCCATTGTGGAAAACAGTATGGAGGTTCCTCAAATTTTAAATATGGAGCCCTAGCTGGTGTGACTCAGTGGATAGAGTATCAACCTGTGGACTGAAGGGTCCTGAGTTTGATTCCAGTCAAGGGCACATGCGGGTTGTGAGCTCGATCCCCAGTAGGGGGCGTGCAGGAGGCAGCCTATCAATGATTCTCTCTCATCATTGATGTTTCTATCTCTCTCTCCCTCTCCTTTCCTCTCTGAAATCAATAAATATATATTTTTAAATTAAATATGAAACTATTTAACCCAGTGATCCCACTTCTAGGAATATATCCTAAGAAACCCGAAATACCAATCAGAAAGAATGTATGTACCCATATGTTCATAGCAGCACAATTTACAATAGCTAAGATCTGGAAACAGCCCAAGTGCCCATCAGTAGATGAATGGATAAAAATTATGTGGTACATTTATACCATGAAATACTATGCAGCAGTAAAAAAAGAGGGATCTCTTACCCTTTGAGACAGCACGGATTGGCCTGGAGAGTATCATGCTAAGTGAAATAAAGTCAGTCAGAGAAAGACAAGTATTACATGATCTCACTCATATGTGGAATCTAAGTAACAAAATAAACTAATGAACGGAGTGGATCCAGAGAATGGGAGCATGGAACAGAGTGCAGAATCTCAGAGGGAAGGCATGAGAGGGTGGGTGGGTGGTAGGTAATCAATCAAGAACCTTGTATGCATATATGCATGGCCCATGGACACAGACAATGGGGCGGTGAGGGCCTGGGTGGGGTGAGGGAGTGGGCTGGAGGGAGTCAATGAGGTGGGGGGGAAATGGGGACATATATGCAATACTTTCAACAATAACATATGATTTAGTAAAAGAAATGATTTCATGGTAGTACAACAGCCATCACTAGCACATGCATCTGGGGAGAATTATTTCTTATTTGGTAGCTGCTGTGGTAAAGATATGGCCAGCTGTGACATTCACAGTGAAGATTAAAAAGGTGGAAAATAAGATCAAAGAGTGAAAGCCTAACGGGTGTGTTTAAAAGGAAGCTTTGTGCAGAACAAAAGCAGAAAGGCAAGGGGAGCGCACCCTCTGGGGCTCTGCCAGCTGGAGATAGCTTTACTCTCCCGGCACCAATATTTCAAGATGTGAGAGCTCAAATCTCAATAAGATCCACTTTCATTGCAGTCATCACCAACCCTTTGGCTTCTTGACCTACAAACTCTGAGGAGACGTGTATCAAATTGGAGGAGGTCAGAGTCAAAGCCTTGCTTCATTCTTCCAATCAAAATCCAATACAGAATGATGTTAGAAAAGATTGTCACCGTCTTCCGCCTAAAACTGTGTGCCAAGAACAAAAATTCATTAAGGAGTTGAAAATATCAGAATGGAGACTTGAATCTTCACCTCATTGAACGAGTGCTGGAGTTTTTGTACTTCCACCTCAAGACTGCCTTTGGTACTCTGTGCCTGCAAATGAGGGGATGTATCTTCTGGAAGGATCGCCTAGCTATTTCTGGACAGCTGCTCCCATGAAAGTTTCTGCAGTTCCTTCTCAAGTTGGAGAGAACTCTTTCTCTGAAACAATAATCTGGTAGACCAAGACCTATTCTTCCCAGAGATCTCTTTGGACCACTGAATGACTTGTTCATTGGCACCACAGGTGTCACATTACAGAGTCCGTGAGCCAGTCATGATGATGTCCCTCCACGCTGGCCATTACTACCTCCAATGCAGAATGATAAAATCCAAAGGAACCTCTGTGGGCTCAGCAGCACAGATGTCCATGTGGCAGAAAGCATGTGCTGTCATTTAAATTTTCATCCTGACTCTGCTCCTGGGGTTGCAAGAGTTTATGATTCAAAGGAAAATAGTGGTCTTGGGGTTGTGACAGGCCTTACAGGGGAGCTGGAAAAAAATGTGCAAAATAAGGGTGGTACTGGAGACCAATCACATGCTGGGAGGCATAAGGGTAGCTAGTAAATGTACCAGATGGCTCTTTTCTTGTTTGGGATAGTTCTAATGACATCTTTATAAGCTCAAGTTTTCACTCCCATGGTAAAACACTTCACACTACGATTAAGCACTCAAATGGTAGGTTTCACTTTTATGAACAACCAGATGTGGCTGGGAAATTCACTAATCTAATTAAACATTCAACCAGAAAATGAAACTTTTTGTTATTCATGGTGTCCATCGCTTGGATCTGCAATATACCAATCAAGTACCAACACCATTCATGCAGGTGTGATCTTTGCAGTACCTGTGTCGTTTTACTGTATGTCCGTGTACCAGAATAGACATTTCCAAAATGGCCTTTGCCAAACAAAATGAAGGATTACTGACAGGAGAAACATTACTGAAAGATTTGGAGAACCTTGGGTTCAAGATAAAGAGATTGAAATATAGTTTACAAACTTTCATTGCTATGAAAATCTTTTGCTGCCATAACTGATTTAGTTTTAGGTGAAAAGAGTAATCAGCTTAGGAGTGGGGGGAGTGTCAGCAAGGTGTCTTGAGTTTATTTTCGGTTCTTTAAAGAGGAAAGTCTTCAGATTTTAGAAATGTGAATTGTCTTCCATCAAGCACAAAATAATCACAATGTGAATTTCATCAGATTCTCCTTAATCTGCCCCTCCAGGTCCTTTTTTGCTATGCACTATGATTTCTATGCATTGAGAGCACATTTCATGTGTATTCAACTTAAAGTTAAACGAAACTTTTAGAATAAAAATTGCTGTATTTTAAAAAAGCATATTATTGATTTCAGAGAGGAAGGGAGAGGGAGAGAGAATTAGAAACATCAATGATGAGAGAGAATCATTGATCAGCTGCCTCCTGCACACCCCCTTCTGGGGATTGAGCTCTCAACCTGGGCATGTGCCCTTGACCGGAATCGAACCCGGGACCCTTCAGTCTGTGGGAGGATGCTCTAGCCTCTGAGCCAAACCAGCTAGGGCAAAAATTGCTGTCTTTTTAAATGGCTTATTTTCAAAGATCGTGTTGAAGAAACATACCCGTATGATAAATGCTGAATTTACATATACACTAACAATATTTTAAAAATGATTTGTACTCTCACTGATAACTTTAGAAATATTTAGAATTATGAATTGACATAATCTTTTTGAAATTTTTTATTGATTGACTGATTTTTTAGCAAGAATACAAGGGGGAGAGAGGAGATAGGAGATCGAGAAACACTGATCTGTTGACCCACTTACTTATGCATTCATTGGTTGATTCTTATATGTGCCCTGACTGAGTATCAAACCCACAACGATGGTGTATCAGGATGATGCTCCAACCAAATGAGCTACCTGGCCAGGGCCTAAATTATTTTTAAGGTTGTGCTGATATTTTGGTTGTAACAAGTTGAGTTTTTCTGTTGCCTTCATTTGTGTGTATGTGCGCGCGCGCGCGCGCGCGCATGTGTGGGTGTGTGTGTGTGTGTATTTTGTTAATCCTCACCTGAGGATATGTTTTCCATTGATTTTTAGAGAGTGGAAGGGAAGAGGAGAGACAGAAAGAGAGAGAGAGAAGCATACATGTGAGAGAGACACATCAATTGGTTGCCTACCACCTGCACCTTGACCATGGAGGGGGATCTAGCCTACGACCGAGGTACATACCCTTGACTGGAATGAAACCCACAACCTTCAGTCCATGGGCCTATGCTCTATCCACTAAGCAAAACTGGCTAGGGCTGTATATATTTTATAATAAAGAGGTAATATGCAAGTTGACCCTCACACCATAATACTGTCACAAGATGGTGGTGCACACGGGGGGGGGGGCAGCTGGGGCGGGGCTGGCGGCCGCTCTGTGCGGCTTCCATCGGGGTTCCTGCGGCCCTGCAGGGGCACAGAGGTCCCAGCGGCCGCTTCCCGTGGCTTCTGCCAGGATTCCCGCGGTCCCAGCAGCTGCTTCACATGACTTCTGCTGGGGTTTCTGCAGCCCTGGCGGCCGGTCCACATGGCCTGGAGGCAGGGCATCAGGGCGGCACTCCAGGACTCGGGGCCATCCCACAGCGCACGGGCCATGCGAGGCGGGACTGTGGGACTTGGGGTGGCCCCATGGCACAGGGCGGGGGGGCAGGGAGAGGAGTCCCAGGTCTTGCGCGTTTTCGCGCAACAGGTCACTAGTCTTAAATAATTGTATACCACCAATTTAGAAATTTTTGCCTTTTATGTCATTAAACTCCGATACAAATTGGCATCCTATATAATAAAAGCCTAATATGCTAAGTGTCCGGTCGTCCAGTCATCTGTTCAGTCAATCAAAGCATAATATGCTAATAGTATGCTAAGCCTGCTCAACCGCTCTCTATGACGTGCACTGACCACCAGGGGACAGATGCTCCGACTGGTAGTTTAGCTTGCTGCTGGGGTCCGGCTGATTGGGACTGAGCGAGATGGGCCAGACAAGCCCTGGAGCCCTCCCACTGTCCCTCCGCAGCTGGTCAATCTCTCGCATCCCTATCCAGCCCTGATCATGCACCAGTGGGGGTCCCTCGGCCTGGCCTGTGCCCTCTCACAATCCGAGACCCCTCAGGGGATGTCGGAGAGCTGGTTTTGGCCTGATCCCCACTTTTTTCTGTTGTTTTTTTTTCCCCTCAAGATTGAGCTTGTTTTACGGGTGATGTGCTGGCTTCACTTGGGAACAAGATAGAGATAGGCTGAACTTTTCAAGGGACTGAGGGGCTTGGGATCCTGGTTGGTGACAGGCCTCCACAGTGTCAACTGAGGTCAACTTCACTAGGGATGAGAGGCAATGGGGAGATGAGGTAGGGAGGAGAGGTAAAAATGTGGGGAGAGGAAAGGGAAATGGTAGAAATGGGAGAAGGAAGGGGTGGGGATGGAGGGAAGGGAAGGAGAGAAGAGGAAAAGGAGGGCCTGGCTGGAACTGAAGCCAAGCCAGAGGTGGTCAGGTTGGCAGAAGGAGAGGCTCAAAAGGGAGCCTCCTGGGAAGTGCAGGCAGCCATGAGGGCCCATTTCAGTTCCTCATAGGTGACAAACATCACCATGTTCCAGGAACCCAAACAGAGGAAGGAGGGCATGAACCCTTTATAGAAGGCTTGGGGACCCTCCTTCTGGAGCATGGTGAGGGCACAGTGGCCAGCGCTGCTGTACTGGCCAAGGGCAGAGTTCATGTATCTCGTCTTGACTACGTTGACAGGGGAGGCAATGATGGTGGTGCAGAAACCTGCCCCGAAGGCAGAAGTGAAGTGGCAAGGAAGGTCATCTGTCATGAGATTGGCCTTCAGGAGGGCATCCTTGATTAGGCTGTACGTCACCAATTCAGCACAGTTCACAATAGCATTATGGGCAATATTGGGAGAGGTCCCTTTCCAGAGTCCCCGGAACCCTTCCTCTCTGGCAATGGTCTTGTAGGCATCAACAGTACTTTGGTATCTCTGGCCACCTCCAGCCAGGGCCTGAGCCTGGAACCGGACCTTTACCACATCCGTGGGCTGGGCCACAGCCACAGCCAGGGCACCTGTGGTGCTGCCTGCCAGAAGGCGGCTCTCGATGTCGGCATGCTCAGAGCCCTTGGTGTAGAACTGCTTGACAGAGTCATAGAGGCCAATGCGGACAGATGCAAAGCTCATCTGGCGCTGCAGGCCTGCGACTAACCCATTGTAGAGGCTGCGGGGACCCTCAGTGCGCGCCATGGTCAGGATGGTGCCCAGCACACCGCGGTACTGGACACTGGCTGCAGATCGCACTGCCCCCTGCTTTTCTCCTTGGATCTGCAGCTGGACTTTAGCAGTATCCAGGGGAAAGGTGATGAGATCTGCAATGCAGGCAGCTGTGCCAGCCCCCAGGAACTTCACTGTGGCAGTAGGGGGCACATCTGTGGCCTTAAACCCAACCATGATGCCGATTTTCTGCTGTCTTCTAGGAGATGAAGAAAAGTTGGAGAAGGGGGCACCTTCAACCAGCAACAAGACGAGATAGAGGAACTCTGCCAGAAACCAGCTTTGCGAAGTCTCACGCTGAGGCCTCCAAGATCAAGCTTCTCTAAAGGTGTCCTGTTCTTCAAAGCTGCCAGTAGCTTTCATGTTCCGATCCTGTTGGTTTTCCATAGAAAATGGCCAGGAGACGAAATACCTAAAGGTCATACTATGTGTCCGGGCCGCAGGGAGACATGAGACAAGAGTGCGGGTGGCTCTGTCGGTCAGTGGTCAGAGGGAGCCAAGAGGGAACGCAGACTATATGCGAGGGCGCGGTCGGCTTGCAGTCTCTTTGTTGTTGTTTTTTAAGGCCAGAATTGAGATATTACCAAGAAAAGGCACAAAGCCATAATATTATGGTATGATGTATTTTGAATTAAAGGGGAACAGGAACTTAGTTTTTGGTGGAACATTGATTGTACCTTATTGTGGAGATTCCTCTTTCACTTTCTGATGTTTCACCTGCTAAGATGGCATATGGAGAATATTGTAATAATATAATTTAAGCGTTTACTATAAACTATTTGGATTAATAATTATGACAGTGTTATAAACTTATTATTAAATTAATGTAAGACATTTAACCCTGGCCAGGTGGCTCAGTTAGTTAGAGCGTCATCCCATACACCAAAAGGTTTCAGGTTGCATTCCTGGTCAGGGCACATATAAGAAGCAACCAATGAGAGATGGAACCAAGATGGCAGCTTAGGTAAACACCTGTACTCGCTGCCTCCCAAGCCACATCAAAATTACAACTAAAATACAGAACAACTATCATCCAGAACCACGGGAAAGCTGGCTGAGTGGAAGTACTACAACTAGAGAAGTAAAGAAGAAAGCACACTGAGACTGGTAGGCGGTGCGGAGATGCGGAATGGTCTGGTCCAGCACCCTGGTTTGCCACTTTTTTAATTGGGAGGGAGATCACCTCTGCGGAGGCTTCCTGGGGGAGCAAGGAGTCCCAGCCCCACACCAGATGCCCAGCCCAGGGTCCCAGAGGTGAGGAAAGAAGCCTCTATGGGCTGTAGGAACTACGGGCTGTAAAAACCAGTGCAGATTGGGGCTGAGTGACACACAGGCTGCTGGAGACCCAGCTGCTCCTCTTAAAAGGCCGGGACCATGAACTGAATTTACAAGCTCCTGCTTGCTCTGAGCTCCAGTGCCGGGCGAGATGCAGAGGGGACCCAGACACATACGGAGAGAAACTGGACTGTCTGGCATCGGGGCAGGAACTCAGGGATGGCTTTCTTCCAGACGGAGGTGCTCGCAGTGGTAATTGTTCCCATGCTGGGACCTCTCCGGTGCAGGGCTGACTGGCAGCCATTGCTGTTTGCTCCACCCTGGTGATTCCCTGAGACTCCTCCCCCACCCAAATTTACAACCCCACCCAAGCTGTGCACAGTGACTTTTGCATATGAATGGCCTGTCCTTTCTCAGCCTAAAACCTGTCAAACAAGCTGCAGCTGGGTCAGGGAACCCCAAAGCTATCAATAAAAGGCCCAAGGCTGGCACCAGCACCAGCCTGCCTTGCTTCACAGCTGGGCCTCATCTGGGCACTTCCAAACCCATACAAAGAGGAGGAATCTGAAGATCTCTCTGAGCTCCTGCTGGGTGGCCCCAGGCAGTGGCTGACTTTGCACCTCCTTGGAGATCCAAGAGCCAGTGTACCCAGTGGTCAGTGTGAGACCATACTGGATTACAACTCTTCACATCCATAAGTGACACACTCAAGGGGCAGACTCAGTGAGCACCAAAGCCCCACAGAAGCAAGTCCTGCCCCATAAGGGTGTCTCCTGGACAACAGATCTTCCAGTGTAGACACAGCTGGTCATCACAGCCAATTGGCCTAGAGATCAATTCCTCCCAGTGATACCAACAGCAATCAAGGCTCAACTACAACAAGACTGTGCACACAGCCCACAAAGGGGTGCACCAAGAGTGTCCACCTCAGATGATTGGGGAGGCTGAGCCACTGGGCCCTATAAGACACCTAGCACACAAAGCCACTCTATCAACTCAAGGAGACTTAGCAGCTACCCAATACATAGAAACAAACACAGGGAAGCAGCCAAAACACAGAGACAAAGAAACATGTCACAAATGAAAGAAATGGAAGAAAGCAAACTACTGGATATAGAGTTCAAAACCACAGTTATAAGGTTACTCAAGAATCTTCTAGAAACCTCCAAGGAACTTAGTGAGGCCTTCAAGGATCTTAGTGAGAATGCCAAAAAAATGGAAAAGGACCAGTCAGAAATTAAGCATACACTGACTGAAATAAAGAATAATATATAGGGATTCAACAGTAGACTAGAGGATCCTGAGAATCAAATCAATGATTTGAAATATGAGGAAGCAAAAAACACCCAACCAGAAGAGCAAAAAGAAAAAAGAATCCAAAAATATGAAGATAGTGTAAGGAGCCTCTGGGACAACTTCAAGCGTACCAACATCCGAATTATGGGGGTGCCAGGAGAAGAGAGAGAGCAAGATACTGAAAACCTATTTGAGCAAATAATGACAGAAAACTTCCCCTACCTGGTGAAAGAAATAGACTTACAAGAGGAATCCAAAGAGGACCACACCAAGACACATCATAATTAAAATGCCAAGGGCAAAAGACAAAGAGAGAATCTTAAAAGCAGCAAAAGAAAATCAGTTAGTTACCTACAAGGGAGCACCCATATGATTGTCAGCTGATTTCTCAACAGAAACTATGCAGGCCAGAAGGGAGTGGCAAGAAATATTCAAAGTAGTGAATAGCAAGAACCTACAACCAAGATTACTCTACCCAGAAAAGCTATCATTTAGAATTGAAGGTCAGATAAAGAGCTTCACAGATAAGAAAAAGCTAATGGAGTTCATCACCACCAAACCAGTATTATATGAAATGCTGAAGGGTATTCTTTAAGAAGAGGAAGAAGAAGAAAAAGGTAAAGGTAAAAATTATGAACAACAAAGTGACAACAAATACATATCTATCAACAAGTGAATCTAAAAATCAAATGAATAAAAAATCTGATGAACAGAATAACCTGGCGAATGGAATAGAATCAGGAGCATGGAAATGGAACAGACTGATGATTCTTAGAGGAAAGGGGATGTGGGGGAGTGCGGGAAAAGATTAAACAAAGATCTTATATGCATGTATGCATTACCTATGGACACAGACAATAGGGTGGTGAGGGCCTGGGGTGGGGTGGGAACCAGGTGGAGAGGAGCTATGGGGGGAAAAAGAGGGACATCTGTAATAATCTCAACAATAAAGATTTTTTAAAAAGAAAAAAGAAGAAACAACCAATGAATGTATATATAAGTGGAACAACAAATTGATGTTTCTCTCTCTCTCTCTTTCTCTCTGAAATAAATAAAAAAGAAATTAATTAAAGTTGTAAACAGAAAGAAAGGGGTATTGCAATGTGTTCTGTTTTTATACAGAGAGATAGCCATTTGCTGTGAGTAGCAAACATAATGTGAAAGGTTAATTTTATATGATACTCAGTCTGGTTGAAAATGGAAGGAAAAAAAGAGAAATAAAACATCATCTTCTAGCTTGGTTTGAGTATATTTTATTTATATTTTTGGATTCTATAGACAGTTTTGTTAAATAGTCTAATAGGAGTAATTGCCAGTTCTGTAAATAACTTAATATTTCTCAAATAAAGTATTGGTATACTAGTAATCACAAATTTAGTTTATTTTTAATTCTGTAAAGAGAATTTTTTGTAAACACCTTTTTTATTAATCAACCATGACATGGCAAAATGTGCAGTTGCTATTTCTGAAAAGTGTTACAAACTCTACATCTACAGATGATGAAAAATTCTTATAGAATTTTTAGTAAATGTACATGTTGGGTTATGGAAGTTTTATAGTCGTGTGGAAATGTCATGAAATTAACCCTTGCAATTCAGACTACTGTAGTTTATACTTTTCCTGTATGTTTCAAGTCAGGTGTGTACCATTTGTACTGAGAACCCACAGTATTATATGAAATGCTGAAAGGTATTCTTTAAGAAGAGGAAGAAGAAGAAAAAGGTAACGGTAAAAATTATGAACAACAGAGTGACAACAAATACATATCCATTGATTGAAATATGTCATTTGATTTATAAACAAATAATAATAACTTTTGTACATTTCTGGAAATAGATTGTATAATAATTTATGTATCGGCTTCTAGATACAGTGTATAAATAAAAAATTCATTAAAACACACACACACACAAACACACACAAACACACACACGTGTGCACAAAACACACTTTTATTTTCTCAGTTTCCATGGATTAGGAATCCAGGTTAACTGGGTTCTCTGCTCAAGGTCTCACAGGCTAAAATTAAGGTGTCAGCTAGGCCATAAACTCATCTGAGGCTTAGGGACCTCTTCCAAACTCATGTGGTTGTGGCAGGATTTACTTTCTTGAGGTCAAAGGACTGAGGTTCCCATATCCTTCATCATAGTCAGTTGGAGGCCAACCTCAGTTCTTAGAGGCATGTGGCCCCCTCCATCTTCAGAGTCAGCAATGGAGAGCCTTCCTCGTGTCAAACTCCTCTCATACTTTGAATCTCACCGGAAAGGGCCCAGTCCTTCCCACTTTTGTGAAAATTGTGATAAAAAAAAAAACACATAGCACAAAATTCACCACCATCTTAACTATTTTCAGTAGTGTTAAGTACATTCACATTGTTGTGCAACAAATTTCCAGAACTTTTCATCTTGCAAAACTGAAACTCTATATTCATTACACAACAGATCACCATTTCTCCATCCCCCAGCCCTTGGTAACCACCATTTCACTTTCTGTTTCTATGAGCTTGACTACTTTAGATATCTCCTATAAGTTGAATCATACAGTATTTGTCCTTTTGTAAATGAAGAGCCCAATCCCTTTTAGAGCTTGCCTGATTGGGTCAGTGCACTTAGGATAATCTCTATTTCTTAAAGTTAATTGATTTGGGGTTTTAATTATACCTGCAAAATCCCTTCACAGCAGTGTCTAGATTAGTTTCATACTAACTGGGAGAAGGTGTGTGTTCATGGGTTGGGAGGCAGGAAACTTTGGTGCCATGTTAGAGTTGCCTATCACATATGGTGAAGTAACCCTTAAAAAGGAGGGAGATTGCCAACTGGGCCTGTCAGTTTTACCATGTCGAGTTCAACTTTCATATGCCATACTAGCCCTTTAAATTAAAAAAGCTTTGGAGCCAAAACCGGTTTGGCTCAGTGGATAGAGCATTGGCCTGCGGACTGAAAGGTCCCAGGTTCGATTCCGGTCAAGGGCATGTACCTTGGTTGCGGGCACATCCCCGGTAGGGGGTGTGCAGGAGGCAGCTGGTCAATGTTTCTCTCTCATCGATGTTTCTAGCTTTCTATCCCTCTCCCTTCCTCTCTGTAAAAAATCAATAAAATATATTTTAAAGAAAAAAAAAAAAGCTTTGGAATCCACTCTCTACCTCCATAGTCAGTGTCACTCCTCTGGTACTGGCCTGGGCAATTGCAGCAACCCTCTAACTGATCTCTAGCCCTTCCTGATTCTAATTTTCCACACTTCGCCTTAGAAAACCTAAACTGCACATCAGAATTAAGTCAATTCTATATAACTCCTCAGTGGCTGTGCATCATATGTCAGCTCCACCTGCTAATGCAGCCTCATCCCTGTACTGACACTTATACTGGTTTCAGTTCTCTGGAGAGATCCGGCTATTTCACCCGTCCAACCATGCGTTTTCCCAATCTTTTCTCTCTATCTAGAATGGTCATCCCCTCCATCAGTCTGCTTAGAAAATTCTTATATATCCTTCACTCTCCCCTTCTTAAGTAAACATACTGGCACCTAGCCCACAGTCTCCCTCTCCACTCTAATTCCTGGTGCTCATAATAAGGGATCTCATTGTCCATGGAGATGACATAATTTCTCCATTCATTGACTCTCAATTACCTTTTCCATTCCACTTCAGCCACCCACACCCAAAACACCACATCTTGAACTTTATTGTGGCCCAGAATTGCTCACCTCTACCATTTATTCCTCCAGTATTCCATTTTGACTGCAATTTCTTCTCCTACTGGATCCTTCAGGCCCTCACCCACTTGATACTTTTTTTTCTCTTTACTTCATACAGACCCTTTTAGTTCTCTGAGACCTCAATTTTCTCCTAGTCTGTCACCACCTCCTGGCCTCTTTTCACTTACCTTCCCGACTTTTCTTAACCCCATGCTTGATCACCTGAACTTCTCTCTCACCAGCATCCTTAATGCCCTTTTCATTTCTGTCTGCCAAATGAGCCACACGAACGTTTCACCTTGGGTCAGTACAACAAACTACCCTTCTCTCCTCCACCTTGGTGTTTGTACCTGTTAGAGAAAATCCACAAAACCATAAAAATTAGTGCCACTATAAATCCGTGGTCTTCAGTCTCAGCCGAATCTCTTTTTTTTTTAAAATATTTTTATTGAGGTATTATATGTGTACATATCTTACTATTACCCCCCCACCCCACACCCACATATGCCCTCCCCCCCCCCAGAGTTTTGCGTCCATTGTTTATGCTTATATGCATGCATACAAGTCCTTCGTTTGATTTCAAAACTCCCCCACCTTTCCCAAACTTTCCCCCTGTAATTTGAAAGTCTGTTTGATGCTTTACTGTTTCTGTATCTATCTTTTTGTTCACCACTTTATAATGTTCTTTACTATCCCTAAATGAGTGAGATCATGTGGTATTGTTCTTTCATTGACTGGCTTATTTCACTTAGCATAATGTTCTCCAATTCCATCCAGGTTGCTGCAAATGATGAGAATTCCTTCTTTTTTATGGCAGCATAGTATTCCATTGTGTAGATGTACCACAGTTTTCCGATCCAGTCATCTGCTGATGGGCACCTAGGCTGTTTCCAAATCTTAGCTATTGTAAATTGTGCTGCTATGAACATAGTGGTGCATATATCCTTTCTGATTGGTGTTTCTAGTTTCTTCGGATATATTCCCAGGAGTGGGATTACTGGGTCAAATGGGAGTTCCAGTTTCAGTTTTTTGAGGAAACTCCATACTGTTCTCCACAGTGGCTGCACCAGTCTGCATTCCCACCAGCAGTGCACGAGGGTTCCTTTTTCTCCGCATCCTCGCCAACACTTGTTGTTTGTTGATTTGTTGATGATAGCCATTCTGACAGGTGTGAGATGGTACCTCATTGTTGTTTTGATTTGCATCTCTCGGATAATAAGTGACTTTGAACATGTTTTCATGTGTCTCTTTGCCTTTCTTCTGTCTTCTTTTGAAAATATTCTGTTTAGGTCTGTTGCCCATTTTTTTATTGGATCATTTATCTTCCTCTTATTAAGTTGCATAAGCTGCCTGTAGATGTTGGAGATTAAACCTTTATCAGTGATAGCATTTGCAAATATGTTTTCCCATGCAGTGGGCTTTCTTGTTGTTTTGTTCATGGTTTCTTTTGCTGTAAAAAAGCTTTTTATTTTGATGTAGTCCCATTTGTTAATTTTCTCTTTAGCTTCCATTGCCCTAGGGGCAGTGTCAGTGAAGAAGTTCTTGTGGCATATGTCTGAGATTTTGTTGCCTGTGGATTCCTCTAGTATTTTTATGGTTTCCCGTCTTATGTTTAAGTCCTGTATCCATTTTGAGTTTATTTTTGTGTATGGTGTAAGTTGGTGATCTAGTTTCATTTTTTTGCATGTATCTGTCCAGTTTTCCCAACACCATTTATTGAAGAGACTGTCTTGATTCCATTGTATGTTCTTGCCTCCTTTGTCAAATATTAATTGAGCATAGTGGTTTGGGTCGATATCTGGGTTCTCTATTCTGTTCCATTGATCAATATGTCTGTTCTTGTGCCAGTACCAGGCTGTTTTGAGAACAGTGGCTTTGTAATACAGCTTGAAATCTGGTATTGAGATCCCACCTACTTTATTCTTCTTTCTGAGGATTGCTGAGGCTAGTCGGGGTCTTTTTTTATTCCAGATGAATTTTTGGAGAGTTCTTTCTAGGTCTGTGAAATATGCTGTTGGTATTTTGATGGGGAGTGCATTGAATCTGTAGATTGCTTTGGGTAGTATGGACATTTTAATGATGTTGATTCTACCAATCCAGGAACATGGTATGTTCTTCCATCTGTTTACGTCTTCCTCTATCTCTTTTTTCAGTGTCCTGTAGTTTTCTGCGTATAGGTCTTTTACCTCCTTAGTTAAGTTTATTCCTAGGTATCTTAATTTTTTTGGTGCGATGGTAAATGGGATTGCTTTTTTAGTCTCTCTTTCTGTAAGTTCATTATTGGTGTATAGAAAAGCCATAGATTTCTTGGCGTTAATTTTGTATCCCGCTACATTGCCGAATTCATTTATTAAGTCTATTAGTTTTTTGATGGAATCTTTTGGGTTTTTTATGTACAATATCATGTCATCTGCAAATAAGGACAGCTTCACTTCTTCTTTTCCAATTTGGATGCCTCTTATTTCTTCTTCTTGCCTAATTGCGATAGCTAATACTTCCAGTACTATGTCAAACAGGAGTGGTGAGAGTGGGCATCCCTGTCTTGTTCCTGTTCTTAGGGGAAATGGTTGTAGTTTTTGCCCATTGAGTATGATGTTTGCTGTGGGTTTATCATAAATAGCTTTTATTATGTTGAGGTATGATCCTTCTATTCCCACCTTGTTTAGAGTTTTTATCAAGAAAGGGTGTTGGATTTTGTCAAATGCTTTTCCTGCATCTATTGATATGACTATGTGATTTTTATCTCTCAATTTGTTTATGTGATGTATCACGTTTATTGATTTGCGGATATTGTACCATCCTTGCATTCCTGGGATAAATCCTACTTGGTCATGGTGTATGATCTTTCTGATGTACTGCTGGAGCCGATTTGCTAGAATTTTGTTGAGGATTTTGGCATCAATGTTCATGAGGGATATTGGCCTGTAATTCTCTTTCATTGAGTTGTCTTTATCTGGTTTTGGTATTAGGGTGATGCTGGCTTCATAGAAGGAGCCTGGAAGTGTTCCTTCCTCTTGAATTTTTTGGAATAGTCTGAGGAGGATAGGTTTTAGTTCTTCCTTGAAAGTTTGATAAAACTCTCCTGTGAAGCCATCTGGCCCCGGGCTTTTGTTTGCCGGAAGCTTTTTGATGACTGCTTCAATTTCTTCCATAGTTACTGGCATGTTGAGCTGTTTAGAATCTTCCTGATTGAGTTTTGGAAGGTTGTATTTTTCTAGGAATATGTCGATTTCCTCTAGGTTGTCCAGTTTGTTGGAGTAGAGTTGTTCGTAGTATTTTGTAACAATCCTTTGTATTTCGTCGGGATCTGTTGTTATTTCACCTCTTTCATTTCTGATTTTGTTTATTTGGGTCCTCTCTCTTTGCTTCTTGGTGAGCCTGGCTAGAGGTCCATCAATCTTGTTTATCCTTTCAAAGAACCAGCTCTTGGTTTTGTTGATCTTTTGTATTGTTTCTTTGGTCTTTATGTCGTTTATCTCCGCTCTGATCTTTATTATTTCTTTCCTTCTGCTTACACTGGGCTTATCTTGTTGCTCTCTCTCTAATTCTTTGAGTTGTTGGGTTAGGTAATTTATTACCATTGTTTCTTGTTTTTTGCAGTAGGCTTGTAGAGCTATGAACTTCCCTCTCAGGACTGCTTTCGCTGTGTCCCATAGATTTTGGATTGTTGTGTTTTCATTGTCGTTTGTTGCCATGATGTTTTTTATTTCTTCCTTGATGTCTTTGGTAACCCAGTCATGGTTTAATAGCATGCTGTTTAGTCTCCAAGTGTTTGATTTCTTTGGGTTGTTTTTATTGTAGTTGATTTCCAGTTTTATGCCACTGTGATCTGAGAAGATACTTGATATGATGTCTATCTTCTTGAATTTGGAGAGACTTTGCCTATGTCCTAACATATGGTCTATCTTTGAAAATGACCCATGTGCACTTGAGAAGAATGTATATTCTGTGGCTTTGGGGTGAAATGTTCTGAAGATGTCGATTAATTCCATCTGTTCTAGTGAGTCATTTAGGTTTGATGTTTCTTTGCTGATTTTTTGTTTAGAGGATTTGTCCAATGGTGATAGTGGGGTATTGAAGTCTCCTACTATGATTGTATTACTGTCAATCCCTCCTTTGATATCTTCCAGGAGTTTTTAATGTATCTTGGTGCTCCTGTATTGGGTGCATATATGTTTACCAGAGTTATTTCTTCTTGTTGGATTTCTCCCTTTAGTATTATGAAGTGGCCTTCATTATCTCTTGTTATGTCCTTCACTTTGAGATCTAATTTGTCAGATATAAGTATTGCAACCCCCGCTTTTTTTTCATTTCCATTTGCCTGGAAAACCTTTTTCCATCCCTTTACTCTCAGTCTGTATGCATCCTTTTTTTTGAGGTGGGTTTCCTGTAGACAGCAGATATCTGGGTTTTGTTTTCTTATCCAGTCTGTTACCCTGTGTCTTTTGATTGGGGCATTCAATCCATTTACATTTAAAGTTATTATTGATAGGTACTTATTTGACGCCATTTTTATTCTATACCCCTGTGTACCTTCTTTGCTTCCTATTTCTTTCTTTTTTTTTTTACAGCAGACCCTTTAGCATTTCTTTCATTGCTGGTTTGGTGGTGATAAACTCCCTTAGTCCTTTTTTGTCTGTGAAGCTCCTGATTTCACCTTCAATTTTGATTGATAGCCTTGCTGGGTACAGTATTCTTGGATTTAGACCCTTCCTTTGCATGACTTGGTATATTTCATTCCATTCCCTTCTGGCCTGATGAGTTTCTGTTGAGAAATCAGTTGCTAGTCTGATGGGGGTTCCTTTGTATGTAACTGTCTGTCTCCCTCTGGCCGCTTGTAAGATTCTTACTTTGTCGTTGGTGTTTGCCAACTTAACTATAATGTGCCTTGGCGTCGGTCTTTTGGGGTTCATTTTGCTTGGAACTCTGTGAGCTTCTTGGATTTGTGTGGGTTTTTTCTTCCCTATATCAGGGAAGTTTTCTGTTATTATTTCTTCAAACAGGTTTTCTATTCCTTGCTCAGTTTCCTTTCCTTCTGGCACCCCTATTATCCTGATGTTGTTTTGTTTTGTATTGTCCCGAAGTTCCCTTACGCTCTCCTCAATCTTTCTAATTTTTGTTTCTAGAAGCTGTTGTAATTGGGTATTTTTTTCCATCTTGTCTTCTAGCTCACTTATGCGGTCCTCTGCTTCATCTAGTCTACTCTTGATGCTTTCTATTGAGTTCTTTACAGCAGCGATGTCATTTTTCATTTCTTCTTGGTTCTTCTTCATTTCTTCTTGGTTCTTACTCATATTGTCGAATTTGTCTTCCATCCTTTTCAGCCACTTTATGACCATTTCTCTGAATTCTTTCTCTGATAGGTTGTTTGCCTCTAAATCATTTACTTCCTTTTCTGGTGATGCCTGTTTCTCTTTCCTGTGGGGGCTGTTTCTTTGTCTCCTCATGGTCTCTCTTCTCTGGATGTCTGGTTATATAGATTTCTCTCTCTTTCCGTGGTCCAGTGAAGAGTTTCTTTGAATCCGAATGTTTGCGCTGATAGGGGACCGGTGGTCTGGTGCTCCCAGCAGTTCAGTGTTTGCAGTTGTCGCGGAAAGTCAGGTTTCCACTAAAATCCTCCTTTCCTTGCAAGATGGCGAGGCGCCCGGCGAGCCCGCAGCTCCAGGAGGGGACCCAGCCCCTGTGGGTGCTGCGCGGTCAGAGGAACACTGCCCAGCACTCCCCCGCCTTCTCCTGGAGTTTAGCTGTCCCTTGGCTTGCCCACATACACTCCCTCTGCGAGCCTCTGCTGCTCCGACTCTCCGCCCCAGGAACAGACTCCAAACCCGACTCTATTCCGTCGCCATTTTTTCCTCTCCTCCTAGATCGCGACTTTGCAGCTGGCCGTGGGCTTTTGAGTGCGGTGAATTTCCCTCACATTTTTCCAGTGAATTTCCACACCTTTTCACGTTGTATTTTTCCTCCTTCCCTCTAGGCAAAAAATATCATCTCCAGAAGCTCCGCGTGGGCGCCAGATGTGGAATCCTTTATCACGTCCTGTGTGTTTCAGGGTTCCCGTTCAGGTCCGGTTTCTGGACCGAATCTCTTCACATTACATTCACACACATCCTTATGTCCATCCCACCTGCCTGTTCAACGTCTATCATCCACATGTACTGTAAGTGCCATTTTTTTCTATCTCTTTCAGAACCCTGCTCTCCATCAATTATCCCTTTGCTCTCTGAATTCAATCAGTGGTGCTTTTTCCTCAGCTTTACACATGCCTGGGTGTCTCCCATTAAAACACACACACACACACACACAAAAACAAAAAAAAACACACACACACACACACAAAAAACACACAGAACTCTCTCTTGATCCTAAGTCTCCATCAGATGCCAATTTCTCTCCTTACTTCTCAGCTTAAGCTTCTCCAAATCGTAGTAGTTTGCTGTCTCTACTTCCTCAAATTCATTCATGCCTCAACCTACTGAAAAAAAGTTTCCATTGAAATTTCTTTTGGCAAAAGTCACCATTGACCTCCAAACCGCCAAAGCCAATACCAGTAGCCACATTTCAGTTTTGATGCTATTGACTTCTCTATGGATTTGACACTGCTGATAATTACCTCTCCCTTAAAATGTTCTTGTGCCTAGGTTTCCATCACGTTGAATTAATTCAGTTTCCTGGTTATTCTGTACTTCTCTGGCCATTCCTGTTTGTTCTCACTCTTTTTTAAAAAAAATGTTTTTATTGATTTTTTAAAAGAAAGGGAGAAGGAGAGAGATAGAAAAATCAGTGATGAGAATCATCTATTTTAAATATGTTTTTATTGATTTCATAGAGAAAGGAAAAGAGAGATAGAAACATCGATGAGAGAGAACCATTGATGGCTGCCTCCTGCACATCCCTGACTGGGGATCAAGCCTGCAACCTGGGCATGTGCCCTGACTGGGAATCGAACTGGGGACCTCTTGGTGCATGAGTCGTTGCTCAACAACTTAGCCACACCAGCTGGGCTGTTCTCTCTTTTTTAATCTCTTCCCCTTTTCAGCACTTAAATTTTAATGTTCCCCAATGTTTTGTCAAGAACCGTGAAAGTTCTGAGACGTAACCTCACTTACACAGTTATGTACTTTATATGTATGAATACGAAAGAAACACAAGGCACTTGGGTGAGAGACAGGAGGTTTTTCTTTATTAATACTTACGACCAGATCAACAATTAGAGTAACACTGCTGCATCGGCCCCCCAGACCCAGACCCACAGGTGACAGGATGAAAACTGATGGAAACTTTCTATGTAAGTGGCATGTTCCAACCCATAGAAGAGGGTAGAGAGCAATGGATTTTCTCTATTTATATATGGGAGAGAGACAGCCAACCTGCTCCCTTCCGAAAGGAGAAATCCCTTTGCTCTTTGGAGACAGAATGAAAAGGATCTTGGTTCCTATACTACTAGCCTTTGCAATGTTAACATGTCTTTCTAATGGCCAGATAAGCTGTGTCTCCAGCTTTTACAGCCCAGAGAGATGTTTCCAAGGTCTGAGCTTCATCCCTTTTTTAAGCGTTAACACCTAGAGGTATAATGCTGCAGTTTTCCTGGCTCCATTTGGATCTCTTGGGAAGATGTTTTATTATCCCTTTGGATCAGAGCAGTTAACCAGACAAATGGCTAAAGACAGCATCCTCACTGGTATGTAAAAAGTGAAATGCATCTAGGGGAAGTGAAAGCAAACATTCTCTGTTTTTATATTGCACACATTCTTGTGTCTCAGTTGGCTAGGGCTTTTTACAGGCCACTGAGAAATCCAGTGAAGTTTTATTTCCCACGCCAGGCTTCTCTCCTTTGTCTTCTTCTCATCTTACTCTACATGCTCTCCCTGGACCATTCCACCCACTCTTGTTGTTTTAAATGCTACTTGTCTGCTAAAAATTTCAAACATCCCACTACCTGAATATTCTACAAATGCCTCAAACTCCATGTGTTCAAAATGGAACTCTTTATCACTGCCTCCAAACTGTTGTATTGTCTACATTAGTTGATAGCAGCACCGTCTGTGTCATACTTGTGGCTGTCATTATTTGAACAGCCTTTCTCTATATGGAAGAATTTCCACATTATGAGCTCTACCTTCCTTGTGTAAGAGTCAGAACTATTTCCCAGCCTCCCTTGTAGTCAGAACACAGTCAAGGTACTTAGGTTCTTTCAATCAGAAACACTTACATGAGACTCAGACTCAGAACTGAGCAACAATGAGGAAACCAGCTCTATGTGAAGCTTCCATTTTTTTGCTATCAGGGAATTAATTTCCAATATTTTCAAGGTTCACTTCTTGCAGTAGCAGCAGCACTAATAGTTTTTTCTTGTATTCTGGATGGGAGTTTTTGTGTCACCTGGCTACTTCTTCAATGGTTTGGGGCATTGTTCCTGGAAGCTTTGTCTCCAACCTAGTTCTCCAGCCCTCCTAAACAGTTGTAGAAGCTCCTCAATATCCTTTGAAAAAAATGCCTTTTCATCTCAGTCAGCTAGAGTCAGCCTCTATTGCTATCAATTAATATATTTCACAAATACACACCCCCATCACACAAGACAAGAACCTGGAGTCATCCTTGACTCTCCCTAACCATAAACATCTAATCAATTCTCCAGTCCTGTTAATTTTATCTCTTACGCATTTCTTTTTAAAAAATATTTTGGTTTTCAAAAAATATTTATTTATTTATTTATTTATTTATTTATTTAAGAGGGAGAGAGAGAGAGAGAAACATTGATGCAAGAGTAAAACATCAATCCCCTTCATCCTGCAGGGAATCAAACCGGCAAACTTTCAGTGCACAGGATGATGCCAAATCAACTGAGCCACACAGGCCAAGGCTCCTAAGCATTTATTTATTTTTTAAAAATATTTTTTATTGATTTTTTTTACAGAGAGGAAGGGAGAGAGATAGAGAGTTAGAAACTTCGATGAGAGAGAAACATCGATCAGCCGCCTCCTGCACACACCCCAACTGGGGATGTGCCCGCAACCATGGTACATGCCCTTGACCGGAATCGAACTTGGGACCTTTCAGTCCGCAGGCTGATGCTCTATCCACTGAGCCAAACCAGTTTCGGCAGCATTTATTTTTTTAAAATATACTTTTATTGATTTCAGAGAGTATGGGAGAAGGAGAGATAGAAACATTAATGGTGAGAGAGAATCATTGATCGGCTGCCTCCCGCACACCCCCCATTGGGGATCAAGCTAGCAACCCAGACATGTACCCTGATGGGGAATCAAATCATGACCTCCTGGTTCAAGGGCTGATGCTCAACCACTGAGCAACACCGGCAGGGCCTAAGCATTTTTTTATTCTCGCCCTTCCACTTTATCCCAAATTACTACTTTCCTGGTTCAGGCACTGATAATTTTTTCATTTCGACTACTGCAACAGCCTCCTACTCTCCCTGCCTCCAGTCTTGTCCCCTTCCAATCCTAGCCTCCACATTGTTATAAGAGGGACTTATCTATAACGTAAGCCTGACTGTGTCATTCATTTGCTTTAAACCTCATTACTTGCCACTTCCTATTTGAAATGACCATCCTTCCCCCTCTTCACTTGGCAACTTCCTGCATACTTTTTTCAAACACCCACAGGCTGTGATGGGTGACTCGTCTATGTAGCTCCTTATTTCCATAATACCTTGTACATACATCTATCACTGCACTAACCACAAGCATTGTGAGCTCTCTGAGAGGGCAAATGAAATCTGAATATATATTCTCCTCAATGCCTACCTTAGTGCATGACACTTAGTATGCACACAATAAATGTTTGATAATCCTATATAATAAAGAGGTACTATGCAAATTGACCATCACTCCAACACACAAGATGGCCGCCCCCATGTAGCCACAAGATGGCCACCACAAGATGGCCGGCAGGGGAGGGCAGTTGGGGGCTATCAGGCCAGCAGGGGAGGGCAGTTGGGGGCAATCAGGCCTGCAGCAGAGGGCAGTTAGGGGGAATCGAGCCAGCAGGCAAGGACAGTTAAGGGGACCCAGGCCTGCAGGGGAGGGCAGTTGGGGGCAATCAGGCCTGCAGCAGAGGGCAGTTAGGGGGAATCGAGCCAGCAGGCAAGGACAGTTAAGGGGACCCAGGCCTGCAGGGGAGGGCAGTTGGGAGGACCCAGGCCTGCAGGGGAGGGCAGTTGGGGGGACTCAGGCCTACAGAGGGGGCAGTTGGGGGGAAACAGGCCTGCAAGGGAAGACAGTTGAGGGGATTCAGGCCTGCAGGGGAGGGCAGTTGGGGGGGGGTACCAGGCCTGCAGGGGAGGGCAGTTGGGGGGAGACCAGGCCGGCAGGGGAGGGGAGTTGGGGGTGACCAGGCTGTCAGGGGAGGGCAATCAGGGGCGACCAGGCTGGCAGGGGAGGACAGTTGGAGGGAACCAGGCCAGCAGGGAAGGGCAGTTGGGGGGGACCAGGCCTTAAGGGAGGGCAGTTAGGGGTGACCAAGCTGGCAGGGGAGGGCAGTTAGGGGCGACCAGGCTGGCAAGGGAGGAAAGTTAGGGGTGACCGGGCCAGCAGGAGATGGCAGTTGGGGTTGACCACGCCTACAGGGGAGAACAGTTAAGGGCAACCAGGCCTGCAAGGGAGGGCAGTTGGGGGTGACCAGGCTAGCAAGGGAGGGCAGTTCGGGGTGACCGGGCCAGCAGGGGAGGGCAGTTGGGGGCGACCAGGCCAGCAGGGGAGGGCAGTTAGGGGCAACTGGGCCGACAGGAGAGAAGTTAGGCGTCAATCAGGTTGGCAGGGGAGTGGTTAGGGAGTGATCAGACTGGTAGGCAGAAGCAGTTAGAAGCAATCAGGCAGGCAGGCAGGGAGGCAAGTGGTTGGGAGCCAGCAGTCCTGGATTGTGAGAGGGATGTCCAACTGCCCGGGATCGGGCCTAAATGGGCAGTCGGACACCCCTCGAGGGGTCCCAGATTGGAGAGGATGCAGGCTGGGATGAGGGACACACACACCCCCATGCACAAATTTTATGCACTGGTCCTCTAGTTGATTCATAAATGAGTTGGCTCAACTCATTTCAAACACGATTTCTATTAAAATTTCTTTAAGCCTTCCCATCCTGCCATCTTCTGGACCTCTCCTGAAGCAGTTAGTGGTTCCTTCCTTTACATACTTTGTAAATTACTCTTTTTAAAACTGAGGTAGTGCTCACTTTGGCAGCACATATACTAAAATTGGAACAATACAGAGAAGATTAGCATGGCCCCTGCGCAAGGATGACACACAAATTCGTGAAGTGTTCTATATTAAAAATAAATAAATAAACAAACAAATAAATAAAACTGAGGTAAAAGTCACATAACAGAAAATTATCATTTTAAAATATACAATTCAGTAGCATGTAGTATATTCACAATATTGTGTAACCATCACCTCTATCTGGTTCCAAAACCTTTTCATCATCCCAATGGGAAGCCACATATACATTAAGAACTCAATTCCCATTCCTCCCCTCCCACAGTCCCTGGCAACCACTAATCTGCTTTCTGTATCGATTAATTTTATTTTGGAAATTTAATAAAAAAGAAATAATACAATATGTGACCTTTAGTCTTTTCTTCACATAACATGTTTTCAAGGTTCATCCATGTTATACCATGTATCAGTACTTAATCCCTTTTCATGTTTGAGTAAAATTTCATTGCATACATATAACACAATTTATTTATCCATTCATCCATTGATGAATATTTGGGTTGTTTCCACTTTTTGGCTGTTGTGAACAGTGCTGCTGTGAACATTTGTGTACAAGTTTTGGTTTGAATATCTGTTTTCATTTCTTTTTGGGTATATACCTAGAAGTGGAATGACTGGATCTTATAGTAATTCAATTTTTAAAAAATATATGTGGAACTGTCAAATTGTCTTCTATATGGCTGCTCCATTTTACCTTCCCACCAGTAATGCACAAGGGTTCCAATTTCCCCATATCCTCACCAACATGTATTTTCCTTCTTAAAAAATAATATAGCCATACTAATGGGTGCAAAGTTGTATCTAATTGTGGATTTGATTTGCATTTCCCTAATGACTAGTGATGTTGAGCATCTTTTCAGGTGTTTGTTGGCCGTTTATATATCATCTTTGGAGAAATGTCTATTCAAGTCCTTTGCTCGTTGATTTTAGTAGATTTATTTTTTTAAGTACCATTTGAGATTTACAGAATAATCGAGTATTACATAAAGTTCTATATACCCAAGCCACCCTCTCCACCCCCACTCACATTTACCTCCACATGCAGTTTTCTCAATTATGGACATCTTACAATAGTGTGGTACATTTGTTACAATTAATGAACCAATATTAAAACACTGTTACAATCTAATAGTTTATAGTTTACATCAGGTTTCAATCTTTGTGCTGCACATTCTATGGGCCTTGACAATGACATGTATCCACCATTACAGTATCATACAGTATAGCTTCATTGCCCTAAAAAAAAAAAAACTGTGACTCACCTGTTCAACCTCCCCTGGCATCCCCTGAACCTCTGTCAACCACTGATCTTTTTATTGTGTCAATAAATAAGCTTTCTTTTTAGAGCGGTTTGATATTTACAGAAAAACTAAGCAGATAGTACAAAGAGTTCCCATATACCCAATACCCAGTTTCCCTATTATTAACATCTTACATTGTATGGTACACATTTGTTATAATTAGTGAACCAATATTGATGCATCATTATTAACCAAAGTCCATACTTTACTCAGACTTCTTTAGTTTTTACCTAATGTCTTTTTTTCTGGTCCAGAATCCCATCCAGAACACCACATTACAATTAGGCATCATCTCTCCTTAGGCTCTTCTTGGTTTTGATGGTTTCTCAGATTTCCCTTGTTTTTAATTACATTTACTAGTATAGTTCTGAGGAGTGCTGGTCAGGCATTCTGTATGTCCCTCAATTGGGATTTTTCTGTGTTTTTCTCATGATTAGACTGTAGTTATAGGTTTTAGGGTAGAAGACCACAAAAATACAATGGCATTTTCACTGCATCCTAGCTATGATATATATTATCAACATGACTTTTCACTGTTCATGTTGCTCTTGATCACCTGACTGAGGTAGTGTTAGTCAGATTTCTTCACTATAAAGTTATTCTCTGCCTCCCACCCCCACCCCGCCATCCAAACTGTAGTCTTTGGAAGGAAGTTACTGTGCACACCCAACTCGGGGATGGCTGAAGGGGCATGGACTCACTCTTTTACATTCCTAAGTTGACTCAACCTGCTGTCCAGTAACAAATCATTCCAGGCTCAGCCACTTTTCTGAGCCCTGGGGCTGTTCTAGGGCAGGCCAGGCCTCCTCTAGAACTTACCTAACCATGGGTTAACTTTTGCCCCTGGGGTCCATTCCTGGACTCCTAAAATCGTTAAATAAGCTCCTTTCTTTCTTTCTTTTTTAATGTTCTTATTGATTGTTAGAGAGAGAGGAAGGGAGAGGGATAGAGAGATAGAAACATCGATGAGAGAGGAACATCATAGATCGGCTGCCTCCTGCATGCACCCCTACTGGGGATTGAACCTGCAATCCGGGCATATGCCCTGACCGGGAATCAAACCAGCAACCTCTTGGATCCTGGGTTGATGGTCAACCATTGAACCACACTAGCAGGGTGAGCTCCCTTCTTTCTTACTTAAAAAAAGAGAAGCCCTAGCTGTTTTGACTCAGTGGTTGGAGCGTCGGCCTGTGGACTGAAGGTTCGATTCTAGTCAAGGGCACACGCCTGGGTTGTGGGCTCAATCCCCAGTAGGGGGCGTGCAAGAGGCAGCCAATCAATGATTCTCTCTCATTGATGTTTTTATCTCTCTCTCCCTCTCCCTTCCTCTCTGAAATCAATATAAATATGTTAAAAAATAAAATAATAAAAATAACATTAAAAGAGAAATAGAATAATTCTCTACCTCCTTGAGGACAGAGTACTAAATAAATTATTTGGACTGCATGAGAGATTTGCCTCTTCCATTTATTTATCTATTTATTCTGTAGATCACTATTATATCAGTATGGATTCATATACATTTATTTTGTACTTTACCCACTCTCATTTTTATGCTCATTTATACTTTCTTTTTTAATGCATTTAACAACAGTCTGGCATCACCCAACCAACCAATAATAGTGTGGTTCACTTGACAATTAGCACATTGTTCCTGACACTAAGGGATCTTTCCTGGGACCTGAAGAATGTTTTTCTTCCAATCAGAGGCAAGTGAAATTGATCTTCCCCCTTCAGGTACAGAAAAAGGGTTTTGGAGTACCTCCATACATTTGTCAATGAAACAAGAATTTCCCATACTACATGAAGAAAATACTTTGAGTTCAACCAAAGAAACAGAACTAGTAGAAGATATATTAAGAGATTTATTGTAGGGACATTCTTACACCATATACAATAATAAAATAAAAATGTATTAAAGATATAAATGTAAGACTCAAAACCATAAAACTCCTAGAAGAAAACACAGGCAGTAAAATCTCTGACATTTCTCTTAGTAATATTTTTTCTGATATATCTATCTCTTCAGGCAAGGGAAACAAAAGAAAAAATAAACAAATGATACTACATCCAACTAAAATGTTTTTGTACAGCAAAGAAAATCATCAACAAAATGAAAAGGCAATGTACTGAATGGGAAAACATAATCGCCAATAATACATCTAATAAGGGGTTAATATCCAAAATTTATAATGAATTCATACTACTCAAGACCAAAAAAAAACCCCCAAACAATCCAATGAAAACAAGGGCAGAGGGCCTGAATTGACACTTTTCCAAAGAGGACATACATATGGCCAACAGATCTATGAAAAGATGCTCAATGTCACTAATCTTTAGAGAAATACGAATTAAAACAGCAATGAGATCTCACCTCAGAAAGACTGGAAGATGGCGGAGGAGTATGGGGCAGTTACACTCATCTCCATCCTGGACTACTAGTAAACTGGAAGTACAACTAAAATATGGATCAATCAACCTGAATAACCAACTGAAGACTAGCTAAATAGAAGTCTTATAACCAAGGATTTACAGAAATTACATTGAGACTGGTAGGAAGTATGGGAACACAAAATGGGCTGGCCTGCTCCCATGGGTGGCAGCTGAGATTCTGGAGGTATATCTTAACTTCAAAGGTTCCCCCTAAGAAGCGCAGGGTCTCAAACCCAAGCAGGGCTCCCCAGTCCAAAGTACCAGAGCTGAGAAGAGGCATCCACATAACATCTGGCTGTGAAAATCAATCAGTGAACAAAAAGATAGGTACAGAGACAGTAAAGCATCAAACAGTCTGTCAAATTACAGCAGGAAGGTTAGGGAGAGGTGGGAAAGATAAGAGATCAATCAAAGGACTTGTATGCATGCATATAAGCATAACCAATGGACACAAAACTCTGGGGGATGAGGGCATATATGGGAGTGGGGTGGGGGGGCAATGGTAAGATATGTACACATATAATACCTTAATAAAAAAATTTGAAAGAAAATCAGTGGGGTTTCTGTATGCTAGGGAGAGATGATTCTGCTAGAGACACAAGCACCCTCTCTTTTTTTAAAAAACCTCTATTTTGATTTGCATAGTAGCTGTACCAATTTATTTTCCCACCAATAGTGGGCAAGCATTCCCTTTTCTCCACATCGTCACCAACACGTATTATTTCTTGTCTTTTTTATAATAGCTATTCTAACAGGTGTGAGGTGATATCACATTATGGTTTTGATTTGCATTTCCTGATGATTAGTGATGTTGAGCATGTTTTATGTACTTGTTGGCCATCTGTATATCTTTATTAGAAAAACAACTATTCAGATCCTCTGCCCATTTTTAAATGTATTTTTTTGGGTGTTGCTATTGAAGTGTGTGAATTGTTTATAAATTTTCTTTCTTTGGGTGATTTGTTTTTCTACTTTGAATTTCATATATTATCCAGTTTCACATTCTCATATGATCTGCAATTGCAATAGCCACCTAGTCTCCCAAGTTTGAAAATGGCAAGAGAGCCACAGTTGTGGCCAAAGGCAAAGCACTGATATGCTCACAAAACAAAAAATGGCACAACTTTTCCTTCATTTTTCTCAAACTTATGTCTGACACAAAAGCTCATGGCTAGAGAATGGGAGTCCTTTTCTTCTTCATGCCTCAAACTAAATATTAAACTTCTCTGACAGGGAGAACAAAGTCTCTTTAATAATTAATTGCCTACACACACCTATACATAAGTATTTTGTTACGCAGGCTATAAAAACACTTTCACTTTTTGGTTGTTTTCGAAATATGGAAAGACTGAGGAGCAATGGCAGGGGCGGGGTGCTCTGTGGAGAGGTTAGCAAAATGAGCAGAGAAAGGATGTTCTTAACAGTTGTTGTCCCATCTAAGAGGAGGAAGTGGAAGACCCTGATTTGAAATGAAAAAGAAAATACTCTAACTTTGTTGTGTGGTTGTTGCTGTTCAACCTGGAGGTGTGTGAAGTGAGAGTGGGGGGAGCACAGGGTATAACTGACTTCAGGGATGAGCCTCACTGAAACAGGATGGGTGTAGGGGTGCAGTGAAACACAAGCACCCTCTCTTAAAGGGCCAACACACAAAATCTCCTATGCAGCCACTCACCCTGGACTCCGGTGGAGGGCGAGTGGAGCAGGTTAGAGTCATGTGAGTTTATGGCTTTAGAAAGAGAGCCGAGGGGACAATTGCAAGGACGCCCTGGGCTGAGTCACACTACTATACCGCAGACACCATATTTCTTGGATGGAACATGCCCCTGCATACAGCATCAGCCTGAGAATGCAATAACCCTACCCTCTGGTCTCCCTGTTGACCCATTCTGTGGAACTTGCGCCCTGCTGAGGAGTAAAGCTGCCTGGGCCAGGGTGTACAGGTCTGGGCAGATTAGGGGGTATCAGTTACTGAGTTGTATGGTTTTGAAGTGGGGGCCATGCCTCAGCACTTTCCCATGAACCTGACTGGTGCCTTCTCCTCACCAAAGATTCCCTAACCCCTCTCTCCAGGCTCCTGAGGCCCCACCCTTCATCTTGGTGGCTCCACCCTGCTGAGATCTGGGCAGAATCTAGGACAAACTGAATTGTGTGGCACTGGGGTGGGGGCCATTCCCCCAAGTTCCCCAAGCCTGAAGGGCCCCACCCTGCTGAGATGGGGCTCCTGGCAGTATCTAAGACAGACCGAGTTGTGTGGCTCTAGGACAGGGGGAATTTTTCTCTCGCAAGCCCAAACAGTGCAGAGCTTTCCCTAAACAAGGCCAAATATTGGTGTGTTTGGGCCTGATAAACTCTGCTGGCCTCACCCTGACAACTCCCCGAGACTCCTCCCCACCACAAAGGTGTGCGAGCACCAAGAGGGTGGCAGCTAGACTTTGAATACCCTGGGAACATTGCTGAGTGGCCTCAGATTCAGCACTGGCACCAAGTTTGAACCTATATAGATCTGGTGAACAGCACTCGCTCCTAATTGATGGTTCACTGAGAACCTACCTCATGCAACTCAAGTACAGCCAGAGGCTCTTTTAGTGACTGAGCCTAACAAGCAGCCAGCAGGCAGAAGCAGGCAGAGGTGAACCTCAGACTTCCTAGGGAATTTTGCTGATCTATCCCCAGGCCTGGTGCTGGAAAAAATCAACCTTGGCTTGCAGCTTGATGCTTTCCATGCACAACCAGATCCAGCAGAGGCAGCCAAAAATATGGGTCACTGTAGTTCTAAACAGGTTACCTAGGGGCAGTCATGGGCAGTATCTGACATTGTCATGCACCTGAGTCCTTTCCAAGCAGTTCAAGAACCAACACACCCAGTGACCAGCTTCAAACAACACCAGAGCAGGATCCAATTACCTTCCCAAATAGCATATCCAAAGGGAGATCTCAGCAGGTACCAGACTCTGCTGCGGTGAATTCTACTCTGTGTAATTAGCACCTGCACAGAAGCTAGTACACTGTGGTGAGAGTTGACCCTCACAGTTAGACAGCTGAGGGTCGACCATACACACAAACGGGCCAATAGTAATCAAGATTCAATTATAACCAGGAGGGCTCACATAATCCACACAAGGGCCATTTCAGGAGTACCCAGGGCAGGTGATCAAGGAAACTGTTCCACTGGGTCCCACAGGACACCTACTACATACAGTAGGCCATCCTACCAAGACTGGGTAGCAGATCTACCTAATACATAGAAAGAAACACAAAGAGACAGCCAAAATGGGGAGACAAAGAAACATGCCCCAAATGAAAGAACCCATAAATAGAGCTAAATGAAATGGAGGAAAGCAATTTAGCAGATATAGAGCTCAAAACAATGGTTATAAGAATGCTCAAGGAACTTTGGGGGAAGAATGGGTGAACTCAGAGGTTGAACAAAGAGATAGTAAGCTTAAAAAAAAATAGAAGGCATAAAAAAGAACAAGTCAGAAATGAAGAATACAATATGTGAAATGAAGAATACACCAGAAGGCCCTAGCTGGTTTGGCTCAGTGGATAGAGCGTCAGCCTGCGGACTAAAGGGTCCCAGGTTCAATTCCAGTCAAGGGCACATGCCCGATTTGCAGGCTCTGTCCCCAGTGGAGGGCATGCAGGAGGCAGCCGATCAGTGATTCTCTCTCATCATTGATGTTTCTATCTCTCTCCCTTCCACTCTGAAATCAATAATTAAAAGAATACACCAAAAGGAAAAAACAGTAGACTGGATGAAGCAGAGGTTCAATTCAGCAATTTGGAAGACAAGGTATAAGAAAACACCCAATCAGAGCAGCAGCAGCAAAAAAAAAAAAAAAAAAAAAAAAAGAATTGGGGATACTTTAAGGAACCCTGTGACACCATAAAGTGTAACAATATCTGCATCACAAGGGTAACAAAAGGAGAATAGAAAGAACAAGGGATTGAGAACTTATTTGAGAAGAAATAATGACTGAAAACTTCCCTAACCTGGTGAAGGAAAAAGATACACAAGTCCAGGAAGCACAGAGAGTCCCAAACAAAATGATCCCAACAAGGCCCACACAAAGACACATCATAATTAAAATGGCAAAGGTTAAAGACAAAGAAAGAAGTTTAAAAGCAGTAAGAGAAAGACAGGTGTGATGAAAAGCAAAGATCTACAACCAAGACTACTTTACCCAGCAAGGCTATTCTTTTTTTAAAAAAATATTTATTATTGAGAGTATTAAAGATGTTCCCCTTTTTCCCCGGCATTGGCCCCTCCACACTGTTTCTGCACCACCCCAGGCCTTCACCACCTTATTGTCCATAGGTAATGCATATAAGTTCTTTTTTTTATTGAGGTATTATATGTGTACATATCTTACCATTGCCCTCCCACCCCACACCCATACATGCCCTCACCCCCCAAAGTTTTGCATCCATTGGTTATGCTTATATGCATGCATACAAGTCCTTCGTTTGATTTCTTATCTCCCCCACCTCTCCCTAACCTTCCCCCTGTAATTTGACAGTCTGTTTGATGCTTTACTGTCTCTGTATCTATCTTTTTGTTCATCAGTTTATAATGTTCTTTATTATCCATAAATGAGTGAGATCATGTGGTATTTTTCTTTCATGGACTGGCTTATTTCACTTAGCATAATGTTCTCCAATTCCATCCAGGTTGCTGCAAATGAAGAGAATTCCTTCTTTTTATGGAAGCATAGTATTCCATTGTGTAGATGTACCACAGTTTTCTGATCCAGTCATCTGCTGACGGGCACCTAGGCTGTTTCCAAATCTTAGCTATTGTAAATTGTGCTGCTATGAACATAGGGGTGCATATATCCTTTCTGATTGGTGTTTCTAGTTTCTTCGGATATATTCCCAGGAGTGGGATTACTGGGTCAAATGGGAGTTCCAGTTTCAGTTTTTTGAGGAAACTCCATACTGTTCTCCACAGTGGCTGCACCAGTCTGCATTTCCACCAGCAGTGCACGTGGGTTCCTTTTTCTCCCCATCCTCGCCAACACTTGTCGTTTGTTGATTTCTTGATGATAGCCATTCTGACAGGTGTGAGATGGTACCGCATTGTCGTTTTGATTTGCATCTCTTGGATAACAAGTGACTTTGAGCATGTTTTCATGTGTCTCTTGGCCTTCCTTCTGTCTTCTTTTGAAAATATTCTGTTTAGGTCCGTTGCCCATTTTTTATTGGATCATTTATCTTCCTTTTATTAAGTTGCATAAGCTGCCTGTAGATGTTGGAGATTAAACCTTTATCAGTGATAGCATTTGCAAATATGTTCTCCCATAGAGTGGACTTTCTTGTTGTTTTGTTGATTGTTTCTTTTGCTGTATAAAAGCTTTTTATTTTGATGTAGTCCCATTTGTTTATTTTCTCTTTAGCTTCCCTAGGGGCAGTGTCAGTGAAGAAGTTCTTTTGGCATATGTCTGAGATTTTGCTGCCTGTGGATTCCTCTAGTGTTTTTATGGTATCCCGTCTTATGTTTAAGTCCTGTATCCATTTTGAGTTTATTTTTGTGTGTGGTGTAAGTTGGTGGTCTAGTTTCATTTTTTTGCATGTATCTGTCCAATTTTCCCAACACCATTTATTGAAGAGACTGTCTTGACTCCATTGTATGTTCATGCCTCTTTTGTCAAATATTAATTGAGCATAGTGGTTTGGTTCAATATCTGGATTCTCTATTCTGTTCCATTGATCTATATGTCTGTTCTTGTGCCAGTACCAGGCTGTTTTGAGAACAGTGGCTTTGTAATACAGCTTGAAATCTGGTATTGAGATCCCTCCTACTTTATTCTTCTTTCTCGGGATTGCTGTGGCTATTCGGGGTCTTTTTTTATTATTCCAGATGAATTTTTGGAGAATTCTTTCTAGGTCTGTGAAATAGGTAATGCATGTAAGTTCTTTGGTTAATCTCTTCCTGCCCTGTCCTCCCCCTTCCCTCTGAGATTCAACAGTCTCTTCCATGTTTTCATGCCTCTGGTTCTGTTTTATTCATCAGTTTATTTTGTTGATTAGATTCCTTGTTTATTTTGATTTTTAGATTCAATTGTTAATAGATATGTGTTTATTGCCATCTTATTGTTCATATTCCTCCTCCTCCTCCTCCTCCTCCTCCTCTTCCTCCTCTTCCTAAAGAATACCCTTCAACATTTCATTGTAATACTGGCTTGGTGGTGATGAATTCCTTTAGCTTTTCTTGTCTGGGGAGCTCTTTATCTGACCTTCAATTCTAAACGATAGCTTTTCTGCATAGAGTAATCTTGGTTGTATGTCCTTGCTATTCATCACCTTGAATACATCTTGCCACTCACTTCTGACCTGCAAAGTTTCTATTGAGAAATCAGCTGACAGTTGTATGGTAACTGTTTTTAGGTAACTGTTTTTCTCTTGCTGCTTTTAAGATTCTCTCTTTGTCTTTAATCCCTTAGCATTTTAATTATGATATGTCTTGGTGTGGGCCTCTTTGGGTTCCTCTTGCTTGGGACTCTCTGTGCTTCCTGGACTTGTAAGTGTATTTCTTTCACCAGGTAGGGAAAGTTTTCTGTCATTATTTCTTCAAGTAGGTTTTCAATATCCTGCTCTCTCCTCATTCTGGCACCCCCATAATGCGAATGTTGGTACATTGGAAGTTGTCCCAGAGGCTCCTTACCCTATCTTCATATTTTTGGATTCTTTTTTCTTTTTGCTCTTCTGATTGGGTGTATTGATTGGGTGATATTTTGCTTCCTCACATTCCAAATCATTGATTTGGTTCTTGGAATCCTCTACTATACTGTTGAATCCCTGTAAATTATTCTTTATTTCAGTTAGTGTATGCTTAATTTCTGACTGGTTCTTTTTCATGTGTTTGAAATTCTTGCTAATATCCTGGAAATTCTCACTAAGTCTCTTGAAGCTCTCATTAAGGTTCTTGAACATCATTATAACCATTGTTTTGAACTCTGTATCTAGTGGTTGATTTGCTTCCATTTCATCTAGTTCTGTTTCTGGAGATTTCTTCAATTCTTTCATTTGTGACATGTTTCTTTCTGCATTTTGGCTGCTTCCCTGTGTTTGTTTCTATGTATTAGGTAGAGCTGCTAAGTCTCCTGGGATTGGTAGAATGGCCTTGTGTAGTAGGTGTCCTGTAGGGTCCAGTGGTTCAGCCTCCCCAGTCACCTTAGCTGGGCACTCTAGGTATGACCCTGTGTGGGATGTGTGCACTATCTTGTTGTAGTTAAGCCTTGATTGCAGTTGGCATCACTGGAAGGAATTGACTTCTAAGCCAATTGGCCGAGGACCAGTTGCAACTACAGTGGGAGAGCTGCTATGCAAGAGATACCCTTATGGAGCAGAACTGGCTTCAGTGGGGTATGGTGCTCACTGAGTCTGCCCCTTGAATGTGTCCCTCATGGATGTGTAGAGTTGTAACCTGGTATGGTCTGAAGCTGTCACTGGTTGCACTGGCTGTAGGACCTCCCAGGAGGTGCAATATTAGCCACTGCCTGGGGCCACCCAGCAGGAACTATAGAACCATTTTCAGATGGCTGCTGCTTGTGTTGGGCTTGGAAGTGCCCAGGCAAGGTCAAACTGTGAAGCAAGGCAGGCTGCTGCTTATGCCGGGTCTTGAGCCTCTTATTGATAGGCATGGGGAATGCTGACTCTAGCTGCTGCTGCTGCTTTTTCGAGAGATTTTAGGAAAGTCTTAAGCCTGAGCCAGGATGGAAAAGCCACTGCAAACAGCTTGGGTAAGGCTGCAGATTGGATGGGGTAGGGTCTCAGGGCGAACAGTATGACCAGGGTGATGGAAACTCAGATATGGCTGCCAGTCAGCTCTGCAATGGGGAAGGACTTGGCATAGGAACAATGACTCCTGTGAGCACCCCTGTCTTGGAGAAAGCTGCCCCTAAGTTTTTGCTCTAATGCCGGACAATCCAGTTCCTCCCTGTAGGTGCCTGGATCTTCCCAAGCCACAGCCCCAGCACTAGAGTTCAGAGAGAGCAAGTCCATGTAAGTTCATGCAAGTTCCTGCACCAGCCCTTTAAGAGGAACTGCCTGGGCCTACAGCAACCTCTGTGTCACTCAGCCACAATACCTTCTGGTTTTTACAGTCCAAAGGTATGGGGACTTCTCTCCCCAGCTCTAGAACCCTGGGCTGGGGATCTATTGTGGGGCTGGGACCCCTTGCTCCTCACAGGAGGTCTCCGCAACTGAGATATCCCTCCTGATTTAAAAAACTGCCACATGTAGGTATCAGACCAGCCCATTCTGCACCTCCACCCCTTCTACCAGTCTGGATGTGCTTTCTTCTTTGCTTCCCTAGTTGTAGGATTTCCATTCAGCCATATTTCAGACAATTGTGAATGATGGCTGTTCTGTATTTTAGTTGTAATTTTGATGTGGTTGCAGGAGGCAGTGAGTACCAGCATTTATCTATGCCTCCATCTTGGTTCTCCACAAGGTTAGTGTTTAAAATTGAAAGAGCAATAAAAAGCTGCCCAGACAATAAAAAGCTAAAGGGTTTTATTACCACAAAACCAGAATTATAAAAAATGGTTAAGGGCTTGCAGGAAGTAAGGGAAAAGGGAGAAGGGAGAAGGAGGTGAAGAAGAAGAAGAGGAGGAGGAGAAGGGGGAGGAGGAGGAGAAAGAAGGAGGAGGAGGAGAAAGAAGGAGGAGGAGAAAGGAGGAGAAACAGAGTGGGACATAGTTAAAAGAATAAAATGGAAATAAATATGTACCTATCAATAATCACTTTAAATGTAAATGGTATAAATGCTCCAATCAGAAGATAGGGTAGCTGAATGGATAAGAAAACAAAATCCATATATGCTGTCTACAAGAGATCCACCTCAGAACAAAAGATATACACAGACTAAAAGTAAAGGGATGAAAAACAAAATAAAACATTTCTTGCAAATGGAAATGAAAAGAAGGTGGAGTAGCAATACTTATGTCAAACAAAATAGACTTTAAAACAAAGGTTATATAGTAAGAGACAAAGAGGACACTACATAATGATGGAGCAATACAACAAGAGATAAATATGACCCTTGTAAACATTTATGCATCCAACATAGGAGCATCAAAATATATAAAGTAAATCTTGATGGATATAAAAGAAGAGGTTGACAATGAAAGAGTCATAGTAGGGGATGTCCACAACCCATTGATATCAATGGACAGACCCTGCAGACAGAAAATCAACAAGGAAACAGTGGCCTTAAATGATACACTAGATCAGATTAATTTAATAGATATCTTCAGAGCATTTTACCCCAAATCAGCAAAATATACATTCTTTAAAAGTGCACCACCTGAAAACCTACGAACATTGGGTCTCAAACAGCGTGAATACGCGGACGCAGATGAGCCCTGCACCTTCTCATGGAAAGGTCCAACATTGCCTAGAGAAAGGTGAGGTCTGTGATCCAAGCTGAAGGGAGAAACGCGCACAGCAGGATCTGGAGGTTAAAAGGAAGTCTGCGCCCAACAAAATCCGCAGCTGTTGGGGTCAGCGTAGCCTGTGAATGTGGAAGAGAGTCCACAGGACTGCTGGCAGAAGGGAACTCTAGAAATCAACCCATAGCTGGGCTGGGCACAGAAAGGCAGCCTGAAGTTCTACCAGTAAACCAGCTGCACAGTGCCAAGGGAAAAAGACATGCGCAGAGATGAGCGCAGTGCTGGGGGGAAAAGTAGCAAGTCCGTGTGCTTACTCTGGCTTTTTTTTCCTCTTTAAATCCTTGCTTTTGATTATTAAGCCCAGTACATAGGATTTCCTAATTAAAAACACTCTCAGAGACTGCAGGGGAAGTTGTTTTTGTGGAACCTGGGGATCAGAGCGGGAGAAACGATCAGAAAACCATTCCCCAGGAAAAACCATTGCCGCAGGAAAAACAAAAACTTAATACCGGGTAGAGAGGGCTTATAGCACTGGATGTCAATACAGAAACACTGCCACCCAGAGGGTGAATCACAAATTGACTCTTGTGTAAATACAACTAAAGGCAGGCTGAGAAACAAATAAATACCGCGTGCTTGAAAATAGGATTGTGGCTTATGACACAGAGGAGCAGTGGAATGCAGGGAACTTCAATACTGTCCTGACTACCTGACAGAAAACAGGCGTGCCAAACAGAACAGTAGAGGAAGTGAATGACCTTCACAGATAGACATTTTTTATTTTTTATCTTTTACTTAAGAAACTAAATTTTGACAGCGACCAAGATGGCAGCAAAGGTAAACAACTAAACTGCCGCCTTGCACAACAATTTCAAAACTACAACTAAAAGACAAAACGTCTACCACCCAGAACCACGGGAAAGCTGGCTGAGTGGAAGATTTACAACTAAGAAGGAAAGAGAAAGGAGCACAAATGCTGAAAAGCTGAGGTACGGAGATGCTCGAATCGGGCTGGTGGCAGGCGACTGGGCGCGCGGCTTTTCTTCAACCTGAAGGGAGACAAGCTGCCAATCACTATGAAATCCAGTTTCTGGGGACACGCGGGGGACCCAGACGCCTACTAGGAGAAGCTGGACTCTCGGCCATCAGGTCGGAAAGTGAGAGTGACTTTTCTGCAGAGGTGCGCCCAGCAATCAGTGTTTACTGCACTGGAGCACGGACACGGGGACTTGGAAACGCGGAAAGGCAGAGACTGCTGACAGCAGCCATCGCCGTTTGCCACGCCCTAGCCTAGTGACGCCCTGAGACCCTGCCCTGCACATTCTACAAACCCGCCCAGGCTCCACACAGTGGCTTTTGCATATAAATGGCCTGTTCTGTGGAAGCTTAACCAAATAAACTGCAACTCCAGTCAGACTGCTACAAAACAACCAAATCCCAAGCAAAGAGGAGAAAACTGTAGTTCTTGCTGTAGCTCCTGCCTCAGACAGTAGCTGACCTGCACTCCATTGGAGATCCAGAAACGAGGGCATCTAGTGGTTGGTGTGAGACGACACCAGATTTCAACCACTCTCATAAGGGACACATTGAAGAGGCAGACTCAGTGAGCACCAAAGCCCTACTGGAACAAGTCCTGCCCCATAAACGTGTCTCCAGCACAGCAATTCTTATGTTATAGACACAGCGGGCCCTCACAGCCAATTGGCCTGGAGGTCAATTCCTCCCAGTGACACCAACAACAATCAAGACTTAACTACAACAAGGCTGTACACACAGTCCACAAAGGGGTGCACCACGAGTGTCCACCTCAGGTAACTGAGAGGCTGACCCATTGAACCAATAGGACACCTAATACACAAAGCTACCCTATCAACTCAGGGAAGCAGCAAAAATGAGGAGGCAAGGAAACAGATCACAAACCAAAGAAATGGAGAACAAATGAATGGACATAGAGTTCAAAACTACGGTTATAAGGTTTTTCAAGAATTTCATGGAAAAGGCCGATAAATTTAATGAGACCCTCGAGGATATGAAAAAAGACCAACTAGAAATTAAACATACACTGACTGAAATAAAAAATATTATACAGAGACCCAACAGCAGACAGGAGGAACACAAGAATCAAGTCAAAGACTTGGAATACAAAGTGGCAAAGGACACTCCTCCATAGAAGCAAAAAGAGAAGAGAATTCAGAAAGTTGAAGATAGTGTAAGAAGCCACTGGGACAACTTCAAGCGTACCAACATCAGAATTATGGGGGTGCCAGAAGAAGAGAGAGAGCAAGACGCTGAAAACCTATTTGAAGAAATAATGACCAAAAACTTCCCCCACCTGGTGAAAGAAATAGACTTACGAGTCCAGGAAGCACACAGAACCCCAAACAAAAGGAATCCAAAGAGGACCACACCAAGACTCATCATAATTAAAATGCCAAGGGCAAAGACAAAGAGAGAATCTTACAAGCAGCAAGAGAAAAACAGTTAGTTACCTACAAGAGAGCACCCATACGATTATCAGCTGATTTCACAACAGAAACTATGCAGGCCAGACGGGAATGGCAAGAAATATTCAAAGTGATGAATAGCAAGAAACTAGTCTTACTCTACCCAGCAAAGTTATCATTCATAATTGAAGGGCAGATAAAGAGCTTCACAGATAAGAAAAAGCTAAAGGAGTTCATCACCACCAAACTAGTGATATATGAAATGCTGAAAGGTATTCTTTAAAAAGAGGAAAAAGGAGAAAACAGTAAAGATAAAAATTATGAACAACAAATATATATCTATCAACAAGTGAATCTAAAAGTCAAGTGAATTAAAAATCTGAGGAACAGAATAAACTGGTGAATATAATAGAATCAGGGGTATAGAATCGGAGTGGATTGATAATTCTCAGGGGGAAAAGGGTGTCTGTGGTGGGGGGGTACAGGAAGAGACTGGACAAAAATCTTACACCTAGGGATAAGGACAGTGGGGGGGAGGTAAGGGCAGAAAGGGGGGTGGGAACTGGGTGGAGGGGAGGTATGGGGGCAAAAAGGAGAAACAATTGAAATAATCTGAATAAAGATTTATTAAATTTTATATGTGTTACATATAATACCTCAATAAAAAATAAAAATAAAAAAAGAGATAGGAAAAAATGGCGACGGAATAGAGTCGGGTTTGGAGTCTGTTCCTGGGGCGGAGAGTCGGAGCAGCAGAGGCTCGCAGAGGGAGTGTATGTGGGCAAGCCAAGGGACAGCTAAACTCCAGGAGAAGGCGGGGGAGTGCTGGGCAGTGTTCCTCTGACCGCGCAGCACCCACAGGGGCTGAGTCCCCTCCTGGAGCTGCGGGCTCGCCGGGCGCCTCGCCATCTTGCAAGGAAAGGAGGATTTTAGTGGAAACCTGACTTTCTGCGACAACTGCAAACACTGAACTGCTGGGAGCACCAGACCACCGGTCCCCTATCAGCGCAAACATTTGGATTCAAAGAAACTCTTCACTGCACCATGGAAAGGTCAGATTTTGTCTGAAATAAGCTGCGGTTTCTGATCCCCGCGGTGGGTGAGGGAGGCGCTGGGTGAGGGAAGCGCGGCAGCCGCAGGACCGGCAGGAGCCGGGAGGTCTGTGCCTAGAAAAATCAGCGGCAGTTGGAACTGCCGTGATCCGTGAATGAGGAGGGGGGTCTTCTGAGCTGCTAACAGAAGTGACCTCTTGAAAGCAACTCATTTTAATCTGACGAGGAGGGTCAGACTAAGAATTTTCAAAGGAGTGCAGGCTCCTTAGTCTGGGACACAGACCCACGGTCCGCACACCTGGGCTCTTTCCGACTCTGATTGCTAAGCCCAATACAGAGGTAAACCCAGGTGGAAACCCTGAAAGACTGCAGGGGGAAGGTGTTTTTTCGGAACCTGGGGCCAGAGCTGCTTGTGACCATCAGAGAGGCAGCTCTGAGGCGCACATCTCCACAAACCGGTAGTGAGTGCCATAGAGGGGAAAAAAAAAAAAGAAAAAAGAGCTAGAGAGGCCCGGAAGTCAATTCAGAAACACTGCCACCCAGGGGCTGAAACGCTAATTGTCTCTGGTGTAATCAAAAATAAATACGAGAAATTAAGATAGGGCTGGCTTAAAAAGCAGGACTGGCTTCCAACACTGAGGAGCCCTGGAATGAAGCTGAACTGAAATACCGCCCAGACTGGGAAAAAGGCGTAACAAACAGAATAATAGAGGAAGTGAATGACAGCCGCTACTGCACATTTTAGTCTTCCTATTTTTTAATTTTCAATTCTTTTTTCAATTTTTTAAATTTTTTATTCTCATATTTTTTATTTTCATTTTTTGCATCTTTTACTTAAGAAACTAATATTTTTTTCTTTTTCCTCACTTGATTTCCACCTTTTTAATTATTACATTTTTATTTTCAATCAGCACTATTATTACTATTATTTTACTTTTTTTTTTTTTTTTAAATGTCATTTGATTTTCTCTTTCTTTTATTTTTGGATTAGTGTCCTACATTCGATTTGCATCTTTCCCTTACAATCGCTTTACCCTATCTCAAAGCTAACATTATGCCATCACTCTCCTAACCTTTCCCCATTTGGTCCCAGTTTATCTTAACCCTTTCTGGCTTTAGATTTTCCCTACTTTTTCAGTTTACTCCCTGCTAAAACTTCACCCTACTTATATATCTAATTCCCAACCCCCTGCTCCAAATCCATACAAACCTCTCTCTACGCTACCTTTAAAAAATTATTTTTCTCTCGGGCCTTTTGTTGTTGTTTGCTTGAATGTTGATTAGATTGAATTTTTATGCTTTTTTATGAGATTGTTTAGATTATTCTTTTTGTTGGTTTGGTTGGTTCTTTTGTTTGCTTTGTTTTTGTTTGTTTTTTACTTTTGTTTTCCCTTGCCTCACTTGATATTAGCTGCTGTTGTAGTTTGTATTAATCTCCAGGCTCGTGTTGCTGGAATTTGCTGGGAATAGTGGTTGTTCTAGTGGAGTTTACTCCCCATATATATAGTTTGTTCCCCTTTTCTCTCTTAGTATCATTCTTGTCTCTCTTACTTTTTTTTTCTTTTCTTTTTCTTTTCTGTTATTTCTTTTCTTTCTTTCTGCTCTTTTCCCAAGTTCAGATTCACACTCTTTGTTGTTGTTTTTTTCTTCATTGTTGTTCTTTCTTTTTACTCTCCCTCTTCCACTCCTATTCCCTAATTTGTCTTTCTCTGGTGGTTACCTTTATTGGAGGTTATTAATATCGTGAATACAATTCTGTTCAGTGCCTTGTCTGTTGTGCCTGGTTGTGTAGTATTTTATACCTTTAAATCAACGCCAGAGAGAGAAATCTATATAACCAGACATCCGGAGAAGAGAGACCATGGGGAGACAAAGAAACAGCCCCCACAGGAAAGAGAAACAGGCATCACCAGAAAAGGAAGTAAACGATTTAGAGGCAAACAACCTATCAGAGAAAGAATTCAGAGAAATGGTCATAAAGTGGCTGAAAAGGATGGAAGACAAATTCGACAATATGAGTAAGAACCAAGAAGAAATGAAGAAGAACCAAGAAGAAATGAAAAGTGACATCGCTGCTGTAAAGAACTCAATAGAAAGCATCAAGAGTAGACTAGATGAAGCAGAGGACCGCATAAGTGAGCTAGAAGACAAGATGGAAAAAAATACCCAAGTACAACAGCTTCTAGAAACAAAAATTAGAAAGATTGAGGAGAGCGTAAGGGAACTTCGGGACAATACAAAACAAAACAACATCAGGATAATAGGGGTGCCAGAAGGAAAGGAAACTGAGCAAGGAATAGAAAACCTGTTTGAAGAAATAATAACAGAAAACTTCCCTGATATAGGGAAGAAAAAACCCACACAAATCCAAGAAGCTCACAGAGTTCCAAGCAAAATGAACCCCAAAAGACCGACGCCAAGGCACATTATAGTTAAGTTGGCAAACACCAACGACAAAGTAAGAATCTTACAAGCGGCCAGAGGGAGACAGACAGTTACATACAAAGGAACCCCCATCAGACTAGCAACTGATTTCTCAACAGAAACTCATCAGGCCAGAAGGGAATGGAATGAAATATACCAAGTCATGCAAAGGAAGGGTCTAAATCCAAGAATACTGTACCCAGCAAGGCTATCAATCAAAATTGAAGGTGAAATCAGGAGCTTCACAGACAAAAAAGGACTAAGGGAGTTTATCACCACCAAACCAGCACTGAAAGAAATGCTAAAGGGTCTGCTGTAAAAAAAAGAAAGAAATAGGAAGCAAAGAAGGTACACAGGGGTATAGAATAAAAATGGCGTCAAATAAGTACCTATCAATAATAACTTTAAATATAAATGGATTGAATGCCCCAATCAAAAGACACAGGGTAACAGACTGGATAAGAAAACAAAACCCAGATATCTGCTGTCTACAGGAAACCCACCTCAAAAAAAAGGATGCATACAGACTGAGAGTAAAGGGATGGAAAAAGGTTTTCCAGGCAAATGGAAATGAAAAAAAAGCTGGGGTTGCAATACTTATATCTGACAAATTAGATCTCAAAGTGAAGGACATAACAAGAGATAATGAAGGCCACTTCATAATACTAAAGGGAGAAATCCAACAAGAAGAAATAACTCTGGTAAACATATATGCACCCAATACAGGAGCACCAAGATACATTAAAAAACTCCTGGAAGATATCAAAGGAGAGATTGACAGTAATACAATCATAGTAGGAGACTTCAATACCCCACTATCACCATTGGACAAATCCTCTAAACAAAAAATCAGCAAAGAAACATCAATCCTAAATGACTCACTAGAACAGATGGAATTAATCGACATCTTCAGAACATTTCACCCCAAAGCCACAGAATATACATTCTTCTCAAGTGCACATGGGTCATTTTCAAAGATAGACCATATGTTAGGACATAGGCAAAGTCTCTCCAAATTCAAGAAGATAGAAATCATATCAAGTATCTTCTCAGATCACAGTGGCATAAAACTGGAAATCAACTACAATAAAAACAACCCAAAGAAATCAAACACTTGGAGACTAAACAGCATGTTATTAAACCATGACTGGGTTACCAAAGACATCAAGGAAGAAATAAAAAACATCATGGCAACAAACGACAATGAAAACACAACAATCCAAAATCTATGGGACACAATGAAAGCAGTCCTGAGAGGGAAGTTCATAGCTCTACAAGCCTACTTCAAAAAACAAGAAACAATGGTAATAAATTACCTAACCCAACAACTCAAAGAGTTAGAGAGAGAGCAACAAGATAAGCCCAGTGTAAGCAGAAGGAAAGAAATAATAAAGATCAGAGCGGAGATAAACGACATAGAGACCAAAGAAACAATACAAAAGATCAACAAAACCAAGAGCTGGTTCTTTGAAAGGATAAACAAGATTGATGGACCTCTAGCCAGGCTCACCAAGAAGCAAAGAGAGAGGACCCAAATAAACAAAATCAGAAATGAAAGAGGTGAAATAACAACAGACCCCGACGAAATACAAAGGATTGTTACAAAATACTACGAACAACTCTATTCCAACAAACTGGACAACCTAGAGGAAATCGACATATTCCTAGAAAAATACAACCTTCCAAAACTCAATCAGGAAGATTCTAAACAGCTCAACATGCCAGTAACTATGGAAGAAATTGAAGCAGTCATCAAAAAGCTTCCGGCAAACAAAAGCCCGGGGCCAGATGGCTTCACAGGAGAGTTTTATCAAACTTTCAAGGAAGAACTAAAACCTATCCTCCTCAGACTATTCCAAAAAATTCAAGAGGAAGGAACACTTCCAAGCTCCTTCTATGAAGCCAGCATCACCCTAATACCAAAACCAGATAAAGACAACTCAATGAAAGAGAATTACAGGCCAATATCCCTCATGAACATTGATGCCAAAATCCTCAACAAAATTCTAGCAAATCGGCTCCAGCAGTACATCAGAAAGATCATACACCATGACCAAGTAGGATTTATTCCAGGAATGCAAGGATGGTACAATATCCGCAAATCAATAAACGTGATACATCACATAAACAAATTGAGAGATAAAAATCACATAGTCATATCAATAGATGCAGAAAAAGCATTTGACAAAATCCAACACCCTTTCTTGATAAAAACTCTCAACAAGGTGGGAATAGAAGGCTCATACCTCAACATAATAAAAGCTATTTATGATAAACCCACAGCAAACATCATACTCAATGGGCAAAAACTAAAACCATTTCCCCTAAGAACAGGAACAAGACAGGGATGCCCACTCTCACCACTCCTGTTTGACATAGTACTGGAAGTATTAGCTATCGCAATTAGGCAAGAAGAAGAAATAAGAGGCATCCAAATTGGAAAAGAAGAAGTGAAGCTGTCCTTATTTGCAGATGACATGATATTGTACATAAAAAACCCAAAAGATTCCATCAAAAAACTAATAGACTTAATAAATGAATTCGGCAATGTAGCGGGATACAAAATTAACGCCAAGAAATCTATGGCTTTTCTATACACCAATAATGAACTTACAGAAAGAGAGACTAAAAAAGCAATCCCATTTACCATCGCACCAAAAAAATTAAGATACCTAGGAATAAACTTAACTAAGGAGGTAAAAGACCTATACGCAGAAAACTACAGGACACTGAAAAAAGAGATAGAGGAAGACGTAAACAGATGGAAGAACATACCATGTTCCTGGATTGGTAGAATCAACATCATTAAAATGTCCATACTACCCAAAGCAATCTACAGATTCAATGCACTCCCCATCAAAATACCAACAGCATATTTCACAGACCTAGAAAGAACTCTCCAAAAATTCATCTGGAATAAAAAAAGACCCCGACTAGCCTCAGCAATTCTCAGAAAGAAGAATAAAGTAGGTGGGATCTCAATACCCGATTTCAAGCTGTATTACAAAGCCACTGTTCTCAAAACAGCCTGGTACTGGCACAAGAACAGACATATTGATCAATGGAACAGAATAGAGAACCCAGATATCGACCCAAACCACTATGCTCAATTAATATTTGACAAAGGAGGCATGAACATACAATGGAGTCAAGACAGTCTCTTCAATAAATGGTGTTGGGAAAACTGGACAGATACATGCAAAAAAATGAAACTAGATCACCAACTTACACCATACACAAAAATAAACTCAAAATGGATACAGGACTTAAACTTAAGACGGGAAACCATAAAAATACTAGAGGAATCCACAGGCAACAAAATCTCAGACATATGCCACAAGAACTTCTTCACTGACACTGCCCCTAGGGCAATGGAAGCTAAAGAGAAAATTAACAAATGGGACTACATCAAAATAAAAAGCTTTTTTACAGCAAAAGAAACCATCAACAAAACAACAAGAAAGCCCACTGCATGGGAAAACATATTTGCAAATGCTATCACTGATAAAGGTTTAATCTCCAACATCTACAGGCAGCTTATGCAACTCAATAAGAGGAAGATAAATGATCCAATAAAAAAATGGGCAACAGACCTAAACAGAATATTTTCAAAAGAAGACAGAAGGAAGGCCAAGAGACACATGAAAACATGTTCAAAGTCACTTATTATCCGAGAGATGCAAATCAAAACAACAATGAGGTACCATCTCACACCTGTCAGAATGGCTAGCATCAACAAATCAACAAACAACAAGTGTTGGCGAGGATGCGGAGAAAAAGGAACCCTCGTGCACTGCTGGTGGGAATGCAGACTGGTGCAGCCACTGTGGAGAACAGTATGGAGTTTCCTCAAAAAACTGAAAATGGAACTCCCATTTGACCCAGTAATCCCACTCCTGGGAATATATCCGAAGAAACTAGAAAAACCAATCAGAAAGGATATATGCACCCCTATGTTCATAGCAGCACAATTTACAATAGCTAAGATTTGGAAACAGCCTAGGTGCCCGTCAGCAGATGAGTGGATCGGAAAACTGTGGTACATCTACACAATGGAATACTATGCTGCCATAAAAAAGAAGGAATTCTCATCATTTGCAGCAACCTGGATGGAATTGGAGAACATTATGCTAAGTGAAATAAGCCAGTCAATGAAAGAAAAATACCACATGATCTCACTCATTTAGGGATAGTAAAGAACATTATAAAGTGGTGAACAAAAAGATAGATACAGAGACAGTAAAGCATCAAACAGACTTTCAAAGTACAGGGGGAAAGTTTGGGAAAGGTGGGGGAGTTATGAAATCAAACGAAGGACTTGTATGCATGCATATAAGCATAAACAATGGACGCAAAACTCTGGGGGGGGAGGGCATGTGTGGGTGTGGGGTGGGGGTGGTAATAGTAAGATATGTACACATATAATACCTCAATAAAAATATTTAAAAAAATAAATAAATAAAATAAAATAAAATCTCCACAAAAAAAAATAAATAAAAATAAAAAAATAAAAAAAGATTTATTAAATTTAAAAAATATATTAATTAAAAAAGAAACTAAATTTTTTTTCTAACTTGATTTTACCTTTTTAATTATTATATTTTTATTTTAATTACTATTATTACTACTATTATTTTACCTTTTTTTAAAGTTTCATTTTATTTTCTCTTTATTTTGGGATTAATGTCCTACATTCTATTTTCATTTATCCTTTAGCATCATTTAACTCTATCTCAACTTTACCTTTATGCCAACACTCTCTTCCTCACTTTTCCCCTTTTGTTGTCCTGTTTCTCTTACCCTATTCCTGCTTTAGATTTTTCCTATTCTTTCTTTTTACGCCGTTAAAAATTCATCCTACTTATATATCTAATTTCCGCTCCCCTGCTGAAGTCCATACACACTTCTCTCTTCTCTTTCTTCACTATCCAATTTATTTCTCTTCCCTTTTTTTATTTTTGTTTTATGTTGTTTTATTTTGCCCTTCTTTCTCTCTGTCCTATTGTGTTTTTTTTTAATTTCTTTATTGATTAAGGTATCACAAATTTGTCCTCATCCTCCCATTCCCAGCCCACACCCCTCCCCACACATGCCCCCACCACTCTGTTGTCCTTAACTGCTGGTTAGGCTTATATGCTTGCACACAAGTCCTTTGGTTGATCTCTCCCCTTATCCCCACCCTCCCCTGCCCTCCCTCTGAGGCCCGACAGTCTGACCTATGCCTCCTTGTTTCTGGGTCTGTTCTTGTTTATCAGTCTATGTTGTTCATTATTTTCCCTAGATGAGTGAGATCATGTGCTATTAGAAATACACTTATAAGAACCGAAAATGAGACAAGCAATAATGGTTATGCTGATAGGCAAATGAATCAGTCTGTAGTGAGTTTCTTTCTGGGCCAACAGTTCTTTTGAGACCCAATTTCAATGTCACACAGTTCCTTATGTGTACATGTCAGCCATGACATTTCAGTTCTGGATGGTGGACAAATGGTGGTAATGTTGGTCTGACCCTCTCTGGTTTGGTCCTGGGCAACCTGTAGTGACGCACAGCTGTTAACTGCTAGTAATGGCAAGGCGACATCATCGTCTTCCATCTCTGGACTGCTTCTCTTCTGTCTTGATGGCTGGAGTAGTCCTGTCGATTCCTCTCTGTTGCTGGAATCCACATGGTCTTGGAGTTGTTTTCTGAAAATATACAAACATATTCTCGACCAAAAGTTAATAATGGAATATTTTCTATAAATTTGACTTGGGATCCTATTTCATTTTTTGCCCAAATGATTTTCCTCTAGCTTGTTTTGACACCTTGTGTGTTTTTCATGGGTGTCTTGCTTTTAGCCTTACAATTAATTTTCTAAAGTATTAATTTTCTAGATGTAATTACTTACAGGATATTTTTCCTTACATGATATTCTTCTACTACCCCCCCCTTTTTGATTTAAATATTAGGATGCTTTTGAAAATTTTATAATGTAGTCTTGATGGCTTTTAAATTTTAATTTTTAGCACTATAATATTACTGTTTTAGGTTCATTACATGGTACGCATTTTTATCATGAGATGAAGTACCAATAAAAATTTTAGTTAACACTTTAGGAACACCTTTTTGTCCAGTACAATTAATTTTTCTAGGATATTCGCTTGTTTCAACTAGCCAATTTAAATTTGCCTGAAAACTTGACTACTATTTTACTGTCAAATTTATTACTCTGACAACAATCTTATTTTACCCTGTAAATATTAATGGAAAGGATTATTTGCCTTCTTGAGTAGGTCCTGAGCATTCCTGGTGGTAGGCTGGATTTAGATATCATGAACCCACTTCCCCACACCATGGGTAAAAGACAACTCAAACAATTCTTGTTGGAAAGAGAGAGCATCTGCTGTTGACCAAGTCTCTGTCGGTCACCTGAGTCCTCATCTGGACTGGGTATGGAAAGCACGAAGCAGCATAGGGGCAGGAGACCTCCCTCAGAAGGGGCTAGGGTTCAGGCCCCTGCAATGTTGGGGGGGTGAGGGTCTGTGTCTCTGTCCTATTGTTGTTGTTTGATTGTTGGTTTGTTTTTTTTTTTGTTTGTGTGATTCTTTTTTTTTTCTTTTGTTTGTCCTCTCCTCACTTGTTATTAGCTATTGTTTGTAGTTTGCATTCATCTCTGGGTGTTTGTTGTTTGCATTTTTTTGGGATTAGTTGCTGTTCTACTGGAGCTTTCTACCCATATAAACAAAACAACAAGAAAGCCCACCGCATGGGAAAACATATTTGCAAATGCTATCACTGATAAAGGTTTAATCTCCAACATCTACAGGCAGCTTATGCAACTTAATAAGAGGAAGATAAATGATCCAATAAAAAAATGGGCAACAGACCTAAACAGAATATTTTCAAAAGAAGACAGAAGGAAGGCCAAGAGACACATGAAAACATGTTCAAAGTCACTTATTATCCGAGAGATGCAAATCAAAACAACAATGAGGTACCATCTCACACCTGTCAGAATGGCTATCATCAACAAATCAACAAACAACAAGTGTTGGCGAGGATGCGGAGAAAAAGGAACCCTCGTGCACTGCTGGTGGGAATGCAGACTGGTGCAGCCACTGTGGAGAACAGTATGGAGTTTCCTCAAAAAAATGAAAATGGAACTCCCATTTGACCCAGTAATCCCACTCCTGGGAATATATCCGAAGAAACTAGAAACACCAATCAGAAAGGATATATGCACCACTATGTTCATAGCAGCACAATTTACAATAGCTAAGATTTGGAAACAGCCTAGGTGCCCATCAGCAGATGACTGGATCGGAAAACTGTGGTACATCTACACAATGGAATACTATGCTGCCATAAAAAAGAAGGAATTCTCATCATTTGCAGCAACCTGGATGGAATTGGAGAACATTATGCTAAGTGAAATAAGCCAGTCAATGAAAGAAAAATACCACATGATCTCACTCATTTAGGGATAGTAAAGAACATTATAAAGTGGTGAACCAAAAGATAGATACAGAGACAGTAAAGCATCAAACAGACTTTCAAAGTACAGGGGGAAAGTTTGGGAAAGGTGGGGGAGTTATGAAATCAAACGAAGGACTTGTATGCATACATATAAGCATAAACAATGGACGCAAAACTCTGGGGGGGGAGGGCATGTGTGGGTGTGGGGTGGGGGGGGTAATAGTAAGATATGTACACATATAAAACCTCAATAAAAATATTTAAAAAAAAAAATAGTTTTGTCCCCCCCTTCTTTTTTAATTCTCTTTCTTTTCTCTTAATTTTTTTTTTTTTTTTTTTTTTGCTTTTCTCAATATCATTTTTTGACTCTTTTTAAAATAAAATCCCCTAATTTTCTTTTCTCTGGTGGTCACCTTTATTTGGGGTTATTAATATTGTGAATACATTTGTGTTCAGTGCCTTGTGCCTTGTTGTTTTGTATTTTGTGCCTTTAAGTCAACACAGAAGAGAGAGAGCTAAATAACCAGACATCTGGAGAGGAACAATCATGGGGAGACAAAGAAACAGCCCACATACAAATGAAAAGGAGGCATCACCAGAAAAGAAAGTAAATGAAATGGAGGCAAGCAATATGTCAGAGAAAGAATTCAGTGCAATGGTCATAAGGCCGCTGAAAAGGATGGAAGACAAATTCAACAATATGTGTAAGAACCAAGAGGAGATGAAGAACCAGGAAGAAATGAAAAATGACATTGCTGCAAAAAAGAACTAAATAGAAAGCATCAACAGTAGACTACAAGAAGCAGAGGACCACATCAGTGAACTAGAAGACAAGGTAGGAAAAAATACCCAAGCAGAGAAGCATCTAGAAAAAAAAACTTTAAAAACAGGACGACAGCCTAAGGGAACTTTGGGACAACACGAAAGGAAAGAACATCCGCATAATAGGGGTACCAGAAGGAGAGGAAACTGAGCAAGGAATAGAACACCTGTTTGAAGAAATAATGACAGAAAACTTCCCTGATATCAGGAAGAAAAAAAACTCATACAAGTCCAAGAAGCTCAGAGTCCCAAACAAAATGAACCCCAAAAGGTCGACACCAAGACACAGTATAATTAAATTGGAAAACACCAATGACAAAGTAAGAATCTTTTTTTTTAATAATTGGAAGAAATATTTTATTTTTATTTATTTATTTTTAATATATTTTATTGATTTTTTTACAGAGAGGGAGAGGGATAGAGAGTTAGAAACATTGATGAGAGAGAAACATCGATCAGCTGCCTCTTGCACACCCCCTACTGGGGATGTACCCGCAACCAAGGTACATGCCCTTGACCGGAATTGAACCTGGGACCCTTGAGTCCGCAGGCCGATGCTCTACCCACTGAGCCAAACCGGTTTGGGCCAAAGTAAGAATCTTAAAGGATGCCAGAGAGAGACAGAAAGTTACCTACAAAGGATTCCCCCATCAGATTATTGACTGATTTTTCAACAGAAACACATCAGGCCAGAAGGGAATGGAATGCAATGAAATATACAAAGTCATGGAAAGCAAGGGTCTGAATCCAAGAATAGTGTACCCAGCAAGGCTATCAATCAAAATTAAGGGTGATATCAGGAGCTTCACAGACAAAAAAGGACTCAAGGGTCCCAGGTTTGATTCCAGTAAAGGGCATGTACTTTGGTTGCGGACACATACCCAGAAGGGAGTGTGCAGGAGGCAGCTGATGGATGTTTCTCTCTCTCATTGATGGTTTCTAACTCTCTATCCCTCTCCCTTCCTCCCTGTAAAAAAATCAATAAAATATATTTTTTAAAAACCATGACCCATATATCTGCTGTCTACAAGAAACCCACCTTAGAACAAAGGACTCACACAGACTGATGGTGAAGGGATGTAAAAAGGTTTTTCAGACGAATGGAAATGAAAAAAAAGCTGGGGTAGCAATACTTATATCTGGCAAATTAGACCTCAAAGTGAAGGACATAACAAGAGATAAGGAAGGCCACTTCATAATAATAAAGGGAGCAATTCAACAAGAAGATATAACTCCGGTAAACATATATGCACCCAATACAGGAGCACACAAACACATAAAAAAGCTTCTGGAGGATATCAAGGAAGCGATTGACAGCAATACAGTCAGAGTAGGGGACTTTAATACCCCACTAACACCACGGGACAAATCCTCTAAACAAAAAATCAGCAAAGAAACATCAATCCTAAATGACTCACTATATCAGATGGAATTAATTGACATCTTCAGAACATTTCACCCCAAAGCCACAGAATATACCTTCTTCTCAAGTGCACATGGGTCATTTTCAAAGATAGACCACATATTGGGGCACAGGCAAAGTCTCTTCAAACTCAAGAAGACAGAAATCATATCAAGCATCTTCTCAGATCACAGTGGCATAAAACTGGAAATCAACTACAATAAAAACAATAAAAATATCAAACACCTATAGGCTAAATAGCATGCTATTAAACAATGATTGGGTTACCAAAGAGATCAAAGAAGTAAAAAGCATCAGGGCAACAAATGACAATGAAAACACAACAATCCAAAATCTATGGGACATAGTGAAAGCGGTCTTGAGAGGGAAGTTCATAGCTCTGCAGGCCTATCTCAAAAAAAACAATAAAAGATGGTAATAAATTATCTAACCCTACAACTCAAAGAATTAGAAAGAGAGCTACAAGAAAAGCCCATAAAATTTTCAAAAGCCCAGAAGGAAATAATAAAGATCCGAGCAGAGATAAATGACATATAGACAAAAAAAAAAAACAAACAAAACAAAACAATACAAAAGATCAACAAAACCAAGAGCTGGTTCTTTGAAAGGATAAACAAGATTGATGAACCTCTAGTCAGTCTCACCAAGAAGCAAAGAGAAAGGACACAAATAAACAAAATCAGAAATGAAAGAGGCAAAGTAACAACTGATCCCACAGAAATACTAACGATTATGAAAAAATACTATGAACAACTCTATTCCAACAAAATGGACGTATTCTTAAGAAAAATACAAGCTCCCAAAACTCAATCAAGAAGAATCAGAAAACCTGAATAGGCCGAAAACTACCGAAAAAATTGAAGCAGCGATAAAAAATCTTCCAGCAAACACAGAGACCACGCCATCTTGAAGAACAGAACTGCTTGAGACTAGGATCCTACCTTGCCACCACCCAGTCTGGTCTCGGTAGCAAACCAGGACCTTACAGCTGCTCTGGTAGAATACCTGCGACCACAGCTGCAGACCCAGGGACACCAAGACTCCAGGCACCTGGCTGCAGATTTCTGTGAGTCACAAAGCCAACCCCCCTCCCCCACTGCCCCCGCAGCAGTGGCATAGGAATCGCCAGACCCCGGCCGCACAATAGGGCTTTCTGCACACATACAGCAGCGGCAGCTCTACCTGACTTTGAGCCTTGGTGTCAGACACGGGAAGTTTGTTTCCTCTGACCAGCCTCCGCGCCCAGGCAGGGAGACTGTGCTGAATTTGAGCCTAAGTGTGCATCATTGGTGAGATTGTTTTCTGCAACCAGATCCCGTGCCCACGCAGGACAAGGAGACAGCACTGAATTTGAGCCTGGACATGCAAACTCGGGGAATTTGTTTCCTGTGACTAGGCTCTGTGCACAGGCAGGGAGACTGTGCTGAATTTGACCCTAGGTGTGCATCCTTGGGGAGACTGTTTTCTGCAACCAGATCCCATGCCCACACAAGGCAGGGAGACAGCACTGAATTTGAGCCTGGGGAGTTTGTTTCCCAAGACCAGACCCTGCACCCAAGCAGGAAGACTGCGCTGAATTTGAACCTGAACGTGCGAACCCGGGGAGTTTGTTCTCCACAACCAGAGCCTGTGCCCACACAGGGGGGCAGTGCTGAATTTGAGCCTGGGTGCATGGACACAGAGAGTTGTTTCCCGCAGTGCACACCCACATGCCAGACCCCACACCCACACTGAGCGGCAGTGCCACCTGACTATGATTCAGGGCAAGCAGAAGGCTGTTTTCCGCAGGGCAGGAGTGGAACTCCTGCCAACACAGTGTGACTGTGCAACCCGGTCTCCCAAGCAGATCGGGGATTCTGAATCTCCATGCAAGAGGCAGCAATGAGCACCAGTGACTAGACTGTTTCTCATTGTGTGCGCCTGGGATCCCTGATTCCTAGTACATTCACACTAAGAGCCAGCGACTCCAATTCTTGCACATGTGCACACAGAGACCCTGATTCTCGGTGCGAGGTAGCACCAAGCAACAGAGACTCTGATATTCGATTCTCAGGCAGACACAGGGAGCCTCTGTCTCCTGACACGCACTAGAGAACTTTGATTTTTGCCAGACCCCAGCAGGTTCTCTGTTTCAACATGACGCAGCCAGGGCCCCTGATTCTAGGTGCACACACGAGGCCACACTGAGTGCCTATGACTCTGACCCAGGGCGAGTGTGGCTCCCATAAACCCACAGCAGCTCTTCAGTGACACTTGGGGGAGGTGCAAAATTCCCACTGCACACGGCCCAGGGCCCTACAACTCGATATTTGAACTTTCTGGTGATAGTCAGAATGGAGAAAACAACGAAACAATCCCCAGAGGAAAGAAAAGGAGGAATCACCAAGAAAGGAAATAAGTGAAACAGAAGCATGCAACATGACAGAAAAAGAATTCAGAGTAATGGTCATACAGTTCATACACCAGATGGACAAGAAAATCAGCAACCTATACAAAAATCAGGAAGAAATGAAAAATTATATAGCTACAATCAAAACACCATGGAAGGCTTCAACAGTAGACTAGAAGAAGCAGAGAACCAATTTAGTGAATTAGAAGATAAAGTACAGAAACAAGCCTAATCTGAACAGCAACTAGAGAAAAAAATAAAAAGCTGGAGGAGAGCCTAAGGCAGCTTTGGGACAATGCAAAACGAAATAACATACATATAATAGCGTTGCCAGAAGGCCATGAAGAGCAGCAAGGGTTATAAAATTTATTTGAAGAAATAATGACAGAAAACTTCCCTGATATGGGGAAGAAAAAAGTTACACAAGTTACACAGAGTCCTAAGCAAGATGAATCCCAAAAGACCCACACCAAGACACACCATAATTACAATGGCAAATGTTAACGACAAAGAGAGAATCTTAAAGGATGCAAGAGAGAGACAGAGAGTTACCTACAAAGGATCCCACATCAGATTATCAAATGATTTCCCAAGAGAAACACATCAAGCTAGAAGGGAATGGAAGGAGATATACAAAGTAATGCAAAGTAAGGGACTGAATCCAAGCACACTCTATCCAGCAAGACTATCAATAAAAATTGAAGGGGAAATCAGGGACTTTGAAGACAAAAAAGGCTACGGGAGTTTATCACTACCAAGCCAGCAATGCAAGAAATGCTAGAGGGAATGCTGTAAAAAGAATAAATAAAAAGGTAAGAAAGAACACAGGCTCAAAAAAATAAAAATGACTACAAACAAGTATCTTTCAATAATAACTTTAAATGCAAACGGACTAAATGCTCCAACCAAAAGACATTGAGTGGCTGAATGGATTAAAAAAATATGACCCATATATATGCTGTCTACAAAAGACCCACCTCAGAACAAGGGACTCACACAGACTGAAAGTGAAGGAATGGAAACATATCTTTCAGGCAAATGGAGATAAAAAAAAGAGCTGGGGTAGCAATACTTATATCAGACAAAATAGACCTCAAAGTGAAGGCCATAACAGGAGATATGGAAGGCCACTACATAATACTAAAGGGATAGAAACAACAAGAGGATATAACCCTGACAAACATATATGCACCCAATGCAGGAGCACCCAAATACATAAAAATAACTCCTGGAAGATATTAAGGGAGAGATCGACAACAATACAATCATAATAGGGGACTTTAATACATCACTGACTTCACTGGATAAATCCTCCAGACAAAAAATCAGCAAAGAAACAGCAATCCTAAATGACTCACTAGATCAGATGGACTTAATTGACATCTTCAGAACATTTCACGCCAAAGCCATGGAATATACATTCTTCTCAAGTGCACATGGGCATTTTAAAAAATAGACCACATATTGGGTCACAAGCAAAGTCTCCCAAAATTCAAGAAGAGTGAAATCATACCAAGCATCTTCTCAGACAACAATGGCATAATATTAGAAATAAACTACAATAAAAACAATCCAAAACACTCAAACACTTGGAAGGTGAATAGCATGTTATTGAATATTGATTGGGTTACCAGTAAGATCAAAGAAGAAATTGAAAACATCCTGGAAACTAATGACAATAAAAACAAAACAATCCAAACCTATGGGACACACTGAAAGCAGTCCTGAGAGAGAAGTTTATAGCTCTACAGGCCTACCTCAAAAGACAAGAAAAAAATGGTAGTGAATCATCTAACTCTACAACTCAAAGAATTAGAAAGAGAGCAACAAGGAAAGACCAGAGTGACCAGAAGGAAGGAGATAATAAAGATTAGAGCAGAAATAAATGACATAGAGACAAAAAAAAATACAAAATATCAATGAAACCAAGAGCTGGTTCTTTGAAAGGATAAACAAGATTGATGAACCTCTATCCAGGCTCACCAAGAAGCAAAGAGAGAGGACCCAAATACACAAAATCAGAAATGATAGAGGCGAAATACAAAGGATTGTTAAAAAATACTATGAACAACTCTATTCCAACAAACTAGACAACCTGGAGGAAATGGACATATTCCTAGAAAAATACAACCTTCCAAAACTCAATCAGGAAGATTCTAAAAATCTCAATAGGCCGATAACTATGGAAGAAATTGAAGCAGTCATCAAAAAGCTTCCAGCAAACAACAGCCCAGGGCCAGACGGCTTCACAGGAGAGTTATACCAAACATTCAAGGAAGAAATAAAACCTATCGTCCTCAGACTATTCCAAATAATTCAAGAGGAAAGAACACTTCCAAGCTCCTTCTATGAAGCCAGCATCACCCTAATACCAAAACCAGATAAAGACAACACAAAGAAAGAGAATTATAGGCCAATATCCCTCATGAAAATAGATGCCAAAATCCTCAACAAAATTCTAGCAAATCGGATCCAACAGTACATCAGAAAGATCATACACCATGACCAAGTAGGATTTATCTCAGGGATGCAAGGATGGTACAATATGCGCAAATCAATAAACGTGATACATCACATAAACAAATTGAAGGATAAAAATCACATAGTCATATCAATTGATGCAGAAAAAGCATTTTACAAAATCCAACACCCTTTCTTGATAAAAATTCTCAGCAAGGTGGGAATATAAAGGATCATACCTCACCATAATAAAAGCCATATATGGTAAACCCACAGCCAACATCACACTCAATGGACAAAAACTAAAACCATTTTCCCTAAGAACAGGAACAAGACAGGGATGCCCACTCTCACCACTCCTGTTCAACATAGTACTGGAAGTACTGGCCATTGCGATCAGACAAGAAGAAGAAATAAAAGGCATCCAAATTGGAAAAGAAGAAGTAAAACTGTCCTTATTTGCAGATGACATAATATTGTACATAGAAAACCCTAAGGCAGTGATGGCGAACCTATCACACGCGTGTCAGCACTGACACGCGTAGCCATTTCTGATGACACACGGCCGCATGCCGAGGATGAAACATTTGCTGCTCCTGAGGATGAAACATATGCAACTAGAGTCTTGGAGTTAGTTTTTTCCTCAAAGTGACACACTACCCGAGTTATGCTCAGTTTTTTGGCGAAGTTTGACACACCAAGCTCAAAAGGTTGCCCATCACTACCCTAAGGACTCCATCAAAAAATTATTAGACTTAATAAATAAATTCGGCAATGTAGCAGGATACAAAATTAATGCCAAGAAATCTATGGCATTCTTATACACCAATAGTGAACTTACAGAAAGAGAGACTACAAAAGCAATCCCATTTACCATCGCACCAAAAAAATTAAGATATCTAGGAATAAACTTAACTAAGGAGGTAAAAGACCTATATGCAAAAAATTACAGGACACTGAAAAAAGAGATAGAGGAAGACATAAACAGATGGAAGAACATACCACATTCATGGATTGGTATAATCAACATCATCACAATGTCCATACTACCCAAAGCAATCTATAGATTCAATGCACTCCCATTAAAATACCAATGGCATATTTCACAGACTTAGAAAAAAAACTCTCCAAAAATTCATCTGGATTAAAAAAAGACCCCGAATAGCTGTAGCAATCCTGAGAAAGAACAAAGTAGGTGGGATCTCAGTACCAGATTTCAAGCTGTATTACAAAGCCACTGTTCTCAAAACAGCCTGGTACTGGCACAAGAACAGACATATAGATCAATGGAATAGAGTAGAGAACCCAGATATCGACCCAAACCACGATGCCCAATTAATATTTGACAAAGGAGGCATGAACATACAATGGAGTCAAGACAGTCTCTTCAACAAATGGTGTTGGGAAAATTGGACAGATACATGCAAAAAAAATGAAACTAGACCACCAACTTACACCATACACAAAAATAAACTCAAAATGGATAAAGGACTTAAACATAAGATGGAAAAACATTAAAGTACTAGAGGAATCCACAGGCAGCAAAATCTCAGACATAGGCCGAAGGAACTTCTTCACTGATACTGCTCCTAGGGAAATGGAAAATAAACAAATGGGACTACATCAAAATAAAAAGCTTTTTCAGAGCAAAAGAAACTATCAACAAAACAACAAGAAAGCCTACTATATGGGAGAACATATTTGCCAATGTTATCACCGAAAAGGGTTTAATCTTCAACATCTACAGGGAACTCATACAACTTAACCCTTTGCACTCACTTGCTTTTTTCTTGATTCCTTTATTCTACTCGGGATTTAATTTTTTAAATACCCCAGATTTTACAAACACGGCAGTAGAATAAAAAACTGGAGTTTCTTTTCATACAAACTTATTTATTTGGATTTTTTTATATTTCAAATTATTGATACATTCCAAGAGTATAAAAAGAGCTGCTACCGATGCTAACCGTGTCGAGTCACACTCAACATCCGAGTGCAAAAGGTTAAAAAAAGGAAGATAATCCAATCAAAAAATTGGCAATGGACCTAAATAGAAACTTTTCGAAAGAAGACAGAAGGAAGGCCAAGAAATATATGAAAACATGCTCAAAGTCACCAATTATCCGAGAGATGCAAATCAAAACGACAATGCTGTACCATCTCATACCTGTCAGAATGGCTATCATCAACAAATCAATAAACAACAAGTGTTGGTGAGGATGCAGAGAAAAAAGAACCCCCATGCACTGCTGGTGGGAATGCAGATTGGTGCAGCCACTGTGGAGAACAGTATGGAGTTTCCTCAAAAAACTAAAAATGGAACTCCCATTTAACCCAGTGATCCCACTTCTAGGAATATATCCCAAGAATCTAGAAACATCAATCAGAAAGGATATATGCGCTCCTATGTTCATAACAGCACAATTTACCATAGCTAAGATTTGGAAACAGCCTAAGTGCCCATCAGCAGATGAGTGGATTAAAAAACTGTGGTACATCTACACAATCGAATACTATGCTTTGCTAAAAAAAAAAAGGAATTCCTACCATTTGCAACAACATGGATGGAACTGGAGAGCATTATGCTAAGTGAAATAAGTCAGTCAGAGAAAGATAAATATCACATGATCTCACTCATTTGTGGAATATAATGAACAACATAAACTGATGAACAAAAACAGATCCAGAGACAGGGATGCATCGATCAGACTGTCAAACCTCAGAAGGAAGGTAGGGGAGGGTGGGGGTAAGGGGAAGAGATCAACCAAAGGACTTGTATGCATGCATATAAGCCTAACCATTGGACACAGACAACAGGGGGGTGAAGGCATGAGTGGGGGGAGTTTGGGAAGGTAATGGGGGGATGAGGACAAATATGTAACACCTTAATCAATAAAGAAATTTTAAAAAAATCTTCCAGCAAACAAAAGCCTTTGTCCGGACAGCTTTACAGAGGAGTTATACCAAGCATTCAAAGAAGAACTAAAACCTATCCTCCTCAACTATTCCCAAAAATTCAAGAGGAAGGCACACTTCCAAGCTCTTTCTATGAAGCCAGCATTACCCTAATTCCAAAACCAGATAAAGACACCACAAAAAAAGAGAACTACAGGCCAATATCTTTGATGAACATAGATGCTAAAATCGTCATCAAAATTCGAGCAAATTGGATTTAGCATTACATTAGAAAGATGGTACACTATGACCAAGTGGGATTTATTCCGGGAATACAAGGATGGTACAATATCCGCAAATCAATAACTGTGATACATCACATAAACAAACTGAGAGATAAAAATCACATAATCATATCAATCGATGCTGAAAAAGCATTTGACAAAATCTAACACCCTTTCTTAATAAAAACTCTCAGCAAAGTGGGAATACAGGGATCATAACACAACATAAACTAAACTCATTTCCCCTAAGAACGGGAACAAGACAGGGATGCCCACTTTCACCACTCCTGTTCAATATAGTACTGGAAGTGCTAGCCATAGGGATCAGACAAGAAGAAGAAATAAAAGGCATCCAAATTGGAAAAGAAGAAGTAAAACTGTCCTTGTTCGCAGATGACATGATAGTATACATAGAAAACCCCAAAGACTCCATCAAAAAACTACTGGACCTAATAAATGTATTTGGCAATGTACCAGGATACAAAATTAACACCCAGAAATCTATGGCCTTTTTATACACTAATAATGAACTCACAGAAAGAGAAGCGAAAAAAACAATCTTATTTACCATTACACCAAAAAAGTTAAGGTACCTAGCAATAAACCTAACTAAGGACGTAAAAGACCTGTACTCAGAAAACTATAAGACATAGAAAAAAGAGATAGAGGAAGACATAAACAAATGGAAGAACATACCATGTTCATGGATTGGCAGAATCAACATCATTAAAATGTCCATACTACTCAAAGCAATCTACATATTCAATGCAATACCCATTAAAATACCAACGGCATATTTCAAAGATCTAGAACAAACTCTCCAAAAATTCATCTGGAATAAAAAAAGACCCCAAACAGCCACAGCAATCCTAAGAAAGAAGGACAAAGTTGGAGGGATCACAATATCAGATATTAAGCTATATTACCAAGCCATGGTTCTCAAAACTGCCTGGTACTGGCACAAGAACAGACATATAGACCAATGGAACAGAACAGAGAACCCAGAAATTGACACAAGTCATTATGCTCAATTAATATTTGACAAGGAGGCAAGAGCATACAATGGAGTCAAGACAGTCTCTTCAATAAATGATGCTGGGAAATTTGGTCAGATACATGCAAAAAAATGAAACTAAATCACCAACTTATACCATACACAAAAACAAACTCAAAATGGCTAAAGGACTTAAATGTAAGATGGGAAGCCATAAAAATACTACAAGACTCCATAGACAGCAAAATAGCAGACATATGTCGTAGCAGTATCTTTACAGACACAGCTCCTACGGCAATGGAGACTAAGGAGAAAATAAACAAATGGGACTACATCAAAATAAAAAGCTTCTGCACAGCAAAAGAAACCATCAACAAAACAATAAGAAATTCCACTGTATGGGAGAACATATTTGCCAATGATATTTCTGATAAGGGTTAATCTCCAACATTTACAGAGAACTCATACAACTTAATAAAAGGAAGAGAAACGATCCAATCAAAAAATGGGCAAAGGATCTAAATAGACACTTTTCAAAAGAGGACATACAGAAAGCCCAGAGACATACGAAAACATGCTCATAGTCACTAATCATCCAAGAGATGCAAATCAAAACGAGATATCATCTCACACCTGCCAGAATGGCTATCATCAACAAATCAACAAATGACAAGTGCTGGTGAGGATGTGGAGAAAAAGGATCCCTTGTGCACTGCTGGTGGGAATGCAGACTGGTGCAGCCACTGTGGAGAACAGTATGGAGTTTCCTGAAAAAGTTAAAAATGGTACTCCCATTTGACCCAGTGATCCCACTTCTAGGAATATATCCCAAGAAACTAGAAACACCAATCAGAAAGGATATATGCACCCCTATGTTCATAGCAGCACAATTTACAATAGCTAAGATTTGGAAACAGCCTAAATGCCCTGATGACTGGATCAGAAAACTGTGGTACATCTACACAATGGAATACTATGCTGCCATAAAAAAGAAGGAATTCTTACTATTTGCAGCAACCTGGATGGAACTGGAGAACATCATGCTAAGTGAAATAAGCCAGTCAATGAAAGAAAAATTCCACATGATCTCACTCATTTGTGGATAATAAAGAACATTATAAACGGATGAACAAAAAGATAGATACAGAGGCAGTAAAGCATCATACAGACTGTCAAATTACAACGGGAAGGTTAGGGAGAGGTGGGGGAGATAAGAGATCAACTGAAGGACTTGTATGCATGCATATAAGTATAACCAATGGACACAAAACACTGAGGGGTGAGGGCATGTATGGGAGTGGGGTGGGGTGGGGGCAATGTTAAGATATGTACACATATAATACCTTAATAAAAAAAATGGAAAAAAATATAAAGAGGGAATATGCTAATTGAGCCTCACACCATTGCAAAGATGGCGGCGCCCACAGCCAGTAAGGAGGGTATATGCTAATTGACTGCCCTGCCCTCAAAGATGGTGGCGCCCACAGCCAATAAGGAGGGAATATGCTAATTAACTGCCACGCCCTCAAAGATGGTGGCGCCCACAGCCACAAGATGGTGGTGCCCAATCCCCTCAGCCCCGACGGGGCAATAGGCACGTGGCAAGGCTGGGTCCACCCCCAGGCAGGCCCGGCCGCTCTGCGCGCCTGCCTCCGGAGTCCTTTCAGCCCCCCAGCCACCCAGGGCAAGCCTGAGTTGCAGGCAATCCTCAGATGGTTGCTGCCCAGCTGCCCAGGGCTGCCCAAGGCTCAGGTAACCAGCGCCGGCTGAGGCTTGTGCTGCTGGCAGTGGCAGCAGCAGAGGTGTGATGGGGTGTCGCCTTCCCCTGATCGCCGGGTCGCCTCCCGCCCCTGAGGGTTCCCGGACTGTGAGAGGGGGCAGGACGGGCTGAGGGACCCCCCCTTCCAGTGCATGAATTTTCATGCACTGGGCCTCTAGTGCGGGGGCCTGATGCGGCGGGGGCCAGACATGGCAGGGATCTCCCTTTTCCGAGTCCCGTGCAGAAAGAGAGATGAACGAACCGGTTCTAAATGGAGGTGGCCAGGGATTGAGAAATATTAGAAATAAAGAAAACAAGATGCAGAAATAGATTCATGAAGCTGGGAGCTGGGTGGATCTTTCTGTGCCTGGCTGAGGCCACAGAACAGATCCAGACTGAAAAGCTGACGCTTTATTTATAATCAGGGACAAACAAGGCAATTAACAATGTTCTTGTAAGTTTCACTTGTTTTGGCAGCACTTGCTGCCCCTCCCACAGCCCACTAGCTACCCAGGAAGGATCTAGGGATCAGTTACAGGATTAGGCTTAATTATGCTGGGAGGGGTCTGCCCTCCAAACGAACTTGTTTGTGACCCTGCCACAGGTCAGTCAGAGGTTTAACCCTATAACCGCTTCCTACACTCTAGTAAATAAATAAAATACCTAGGAATAAATTTAACCAAGAATATAAAAGACCTGTACTCAAAAATTATAAGACACTGAAGAAAGATATTGAAGAAGATACAAAAAAGCATATATTGTGTTCATGAACAGGAAGAATTAATATAATTAAAATGTCCATACTACTCAAACCAATCTAGATTCAACACAATTCCTATCAAGGTACCAGTAGCATATTCACAGAACAGGAACAAATATTTCAAAAAATCTATATGGAACCACAAAAGACCTCGTAGAGCCATAGCAATCTTAAAAATCAAACAATCCAACTAAAAATGGGCAAGGATCCTGAATAGATACTTCTTCAAAGAGGACATACAGATGGCCAAAAAACATGTGAAAAGATGTTCAATGTCAGTAATCATCAGAAAAATGTAAATTAAAACCACAATGAGGTATCACCCCACACCTGTCAGAATGGCTATCATCAATTAATCAACAAATAAATGTTGGTGAGGATGTGGAGAAAAGGGAACCCATTGTGCACTGTTGGTGGGAATGCAGATTGGTGTAGCCACTGTGGAAAGCAATATGGAGTTATCTAGAAAAGTTTAAAAGTTGAACTGCCATGTGAATATATACGAAGAAATGTGAAACACCAATTCAAAGGAATATATGAACCCCTATGCTCATTGCAGCATTATTTACAATAGCCACGATTAAGAGGCAGCCCAAATGTCCATCAGTAGATGAGTGGATAAAAAAGCTGTGGTACAGCCCTGGCCAGGTAGTCAGTTAGTTAGAGCATTATCCCAATGTGCTAAGGTTTCAGGTTTGATCACCAGTCAGGGCACATACAAGAATTAACTAATAAATGCATAAATGAGTGGAACCACAAATTGATGTTTCTCTCTCTGGCTCAATTGGTTGGAGCATCATCCTATACACCGAAAGGTTACCAGCTTGATTCCCAGTCGGGGCATATATCTAGGTCCTCGATTGGGGCAAATATTCCAAAAATCTATATGGAACCACAAAAGACCCCAAAGAGCCATAGCAATCTTGGGGTATGTCTGAGAGGCAACCAATCAATGTTTCTCTCTATCTCTCTCTCTACCTATCAAATCACTAAACATATTTATCCTTGGGTAAGGATTGAAAAAAAAAAAAAAGAAGTAAATCATATCCTTTGCAACAGTATGGATGGACCTGGAGAGTTTTATGCTAAGTGAAATAAGCCAGTCAAAGAAGGACAAGTACTAAATGTTTTTACTTATATGTGGAATCTAATGAACAAAATAAACCAGCAAACAAAGTGGAGATAGACTCATGGATACAGAGAACAGACTGACAGCTGTTGGCGGGGGGGGGGGGGGGGGGCAGGGGGAGAGTGGGCACTGGATGAAAAAGGTGAAGTGATTAAGCAAAAAACACACAAAACAAACAGCTCATAGCCCTGGTCAGTGTGGCTCAGTTGGTTGGAGTATCATCCTGTGCACGGAAGGGTTGTGGGTTCAGTTCCCCGTCAAGGCCCATACCCAGGTTGTGGGTTCAATCCCTGTTTGGGGTACGTACAGGAGGCAACCAATTAATATTTCTCGCATTAGTGTTTCTCTCTCTCCCTCTCGTCTCCTTTCCTATCTAAAATAAATAAAAAACATACCCTTGGGTGAGGATTAAAAAACAACACCTCATAGACAGAGGGGGATGGGAAAGGTAGGAGAGGGTAAAAGTCGGATAAATGGTGATGGAAGGAGACTTGACTTGGGGTGGTGAAACACAATACAATATACAGATGATGTATTATAGAATTGTACACCTGAAACCTATATAATTTTATTAACCCTTGTCACTCCAATAAATTCAATTTAAAAAAAGAGATTTCACCTCACACCTGTCAGAATGGCTATCATCAATAAATCCACACACAGTAAGTGTTGGTGAGGATGTGGAGAACAGGGAACCCTCGTGCACTGTTGGTGGGAATACACACTAGTGCAGCCACTGTGGAACACAGTATGGAGGGTCCTCAAAAAATTAAGCATGGAACTGTCTTATACCCCAATGATGATTCCATTTCTGGGCATATATCCAAAGAAACCCGAAACACTAATTTGAAAGAATAGATATACCCCTATGTTCATTACACCATTATTTATAATATATAAGATATGGAAGCAGCCCAGGTGTTCATCAATAGATGAGTGCATAAAAATGTGGTAATACATACATACAATGGAATATTATGCAGCCATAACAAGAATGAAATCTTACCATTTGCAATAGCACTGATGGATTTAGAGGGTGTTAATTAGGCTAAATGAAATCTAAAAGATGAAAATAACAAACAAAATTGAAACAGACTCACAGACAGAAAACAGATTGATTGTTGCCAAAGGGGAGATGGTTGGGGGACTAGGTGAAAAAAGTGAAAGGATTAAGAAGTATAAGCTGGTAGTTACAAAATAGTTATGGGGATCTAAAGTAAAGCATAGGGTAGAGAGTCAATAATATTGCAATAACTATGTATGGTGCCAAGTGGGTACTAGAAATATAGGGGGGAACACTTGGTAAAGTATGATTGTCTAACCTGAAACTAATACAAAATAATATTGAATGTAAACTGTAATTGAAAAATAAAGTTCTTTTAGAAAAAGAGAGATTTTATTGTAAGAAATAGGCTTATATAGTTGTGGGGACTGGCTAACCAAGTCCAAAATTCATAGCGCAGTCTCTCAAAAAGGGCAGGCCGGAACTCTTTAAACACAGACCAAAGCTACTTACTATTCACAGGAGGAATTTCTTCTTCATCAGGGAAGCCTCAGCTCTGCTCTTAAGGCCTTTCAACTGATTGGATCAGGCCCACCCAGATTATCTAGAATCATCTCCCTTACTTAAAGTCAACTGGTTATGGATTTTAATCACATTGACAAAATATCTACCTGCACATGAAAATTAGTTTGATTCAATAACTGAGGACTAAGTGAAGTTTCAAAAGAGTTTTATTGTAAATAAATATCTAACAATAAAAAAATAACTATAGCCTAGCCAAACTGACATATCAAAATAACATCACAAAGTAGGAGGAGGAAGAGGGGATAGGGAAAGGAAAATAAGAAGGGGGAGAGGGAGAAAGAGGTGTAGTAAAAAGGGGTTTAGGAAAAAGGAGAGGGAAGATGCTAGAAAGTTAGCAGAGGGTTTCCATAACCAAGGTTATGATGATAAGTAAAAGAATGTGAAAAGAATAACAAGTTGAACCAGACACATTACACCACAGATATGAAGCATAAGCATTCTCCATAAAGATATTATACAGAACCACTAGACAAAATGTTTTATCACATACTCTGCAGAAGAGGAAGGATTCTGTAAGTAAAACAAAAAGAAGTGGAAACAGTTGCCCTTGGCAGCAGTAGCAGAAGTGGATGTGGAAGTGGATGACTTGCTGCCACGGTGTTCAATAATCACTGGACAGAGCCTCCTCATGGCCAATCAAAAGTCATAGTGCCACTATGCTGTACACCTGAAACTAATACAAAATAATATTGAATGTAAACTGTAATTGAAAATTTTTTTTAATTTTAAAAAGTCATCGTGCTATAGTCTTTGATCTAGAATTCCACTTCAAGGGATGTATTCTATATTTAATTTCTTTATAATCTATATATTATTCTATATATAGCCTATAAATACATGTTTGAAATGACACACGTACAAAAAGTATTCACTAAAACAACTGTTTGCAAGAGCTAAAAGTTGGAAGTAACCTAAAAGTCTACCAGTAAGAAATTGATTAAATAAACCATGGTACAGCTAGCAGTGTAATACTATGCAGTCACAAAAATGATGAGCAACTCTATATGGACTTACTTGGGAAGAGCTCCAGCGCATGCTGTTAAGTGAAAAAAAGCAAGGTGCTGCCCTGGCCAGTGTGGCTCAGTTGGTTGAGTGTCAACCCATGCACCAAAAGGTCACCGGTAAAATTCCATGTCCAGGTTGATACCTGGTGGGGGGCATGTGGGAGGCAACTGATAGATGTTTCTCTCTCTTGCTCCATCTCCCTTCCTCTCTAAAAATCAATGAAAAAAAAAGCAAGGTGCAAAACAGTGGGCATATAATGCTACAATTTGTGGGTTTTTTTTAAGGAATATATAAATATATGTTGATAAATGAATATTTCTGGAAGAATATTACAAACTGATAACTGTGGTTGCCTACAGGGAGAGGAAGTGAATTGAGGGATAGAAAGGGGAGGAAAACTTACTCTTTACCACATACCTTTCTGTAGATTTTATTTTTTTGTACTATACATTATGTATATAAAAATTAAATACTCTATGTAATGTTAAAAGGGGATGAGGTTGCTGTAAATACTGTGAATCTGCAGGATGTTATAGAATCAACCAAACTTTCTGACCTCTATCTGCTCCAAGTGCCTCATACACGATTGAATAGCACTTCTACAAGTAAGTTGCAAAGCACTTCTATGGAATGATGCCTGGACAAAAGTTGAAAACTAGGGAGCATATGAGGGCATTTCCATTTTCTCCTCCAACTGAAATCAGGGGTTCTGGGAGAGCAGGGAGGATATGAGCAGTAGTGAACGCAGAGCTATTTGATAGTGTCAGAGAGAACAATTTAGCCTCCTAAGATATTAGAATGAGAGGGTTTTTCTGTTACAGAGAGAGCACAATTCATAAGGGCTAGAGAGATTATTTACTTAGAGACATTCTAATCTGATTATATGGATTTTAGACAGAAAACAAAGAGTTAGAAATATGTTCAAGTGAAACTAAAATTGATTGTTATAGAGCACATTAAGAATGGCATTAAAGCCGAAACCAGTTTGGCTCGGTGGATAGAGCGTCGGCCTGCGGACTCAAGGGTCCCAGGTTCGATTCCGGTCAAGGGCATGTACCTTGGTTGTGGGCACATCCCCAGTAGGGCGTGTGTAAGAGGCAGCTGATCAATGTTTCTCTCTCATCGATGTTTCTAACTCTCTATCCCTCTCTCTTCCTCTCTGTAAAAAAATCAATAAAATATATTATATAAAAAAAAAAAGAATGGCATTAAAGCCCTAGCTGGTTTGGCTCAATGGATAGAGCATCAGTCTGAGGACTGAAAGGTCCCAGGTTCGATTCCGGCCAAGGGCACATGACTGGGTTGCAGGCTTGATCCCCAGTGTGGGACGTGGAAGAGGCAGCCGATCGGTGATTCTCTCTCATCATTGATGTTTCTATCTCTCTCTCCCTCTCCCTTCCTCTCTAAAATCAATAAAATATATTTTTTTAAAAAGAAAACATCACTATAGTAAAACATCATTAAAACACACACACACACAAAAAAAAAAACAAAAATGGCATTAAAGCCCGGGTCAGTAGCTCAGTTGATTAGAGCATCATCCTGGTACGCCATGGTTGTGGGTTTGGGTCAAGGTATATACAAGAAGCAACCAATAAAATGCATAAATAAGTGGAACAACAAATTATGTTTCTCTCTCTTAAAAAAAAACAAAACACAACACAACAAAAACCATCAATTAAGCCCTGGCCTGTGTGACTCAGTAGTTGGAGTGTTGGCCAGCACACCAGTCAAGGGCATGTACCTGGGTTGTGGGTTTGATCCCCGGCCCTGGGTAGAGCGCATGCGGGAGGCAACCAATCTATGTGTCTCTTTCACATCAAAGTTTCTTCCCTCCCTCTCTCTGCTTCTCTCATACCCTTCCACTCTGAAAAATCAATGGAAAAAATATCCTCAGGTGAGGATTAACAAAAAAATTTTTAGTCAATTAAAATAAATAAATAAATAAATAAATAAATAAATAAATAGAATGGCATTAAAGAAAGAGTGACAATACAGTAGTCCCCCATTATCTGAGGGGGTATGTTCCAAGACCCGCAGAGGATACCTGAAACCGCAGATAGTACTGAACTTTATATTCAGGGTGAGGCAAAAGTAGGTTGGTAATTGTGAGTAAAACACAATTTATTCTTGTATTATTATTTATTAATTATTGTATTATTTTCCATACAAACAACTGTAAACCTACTTTTGCCCCACCCTGTATACTATGTTTTTTCCTATACATACATGCCTATGATAAAGTTAAATTTATAAATTAGGCACAGCAAAAGATTAACAATAACTAATAAGAAAATAGAATAGTTATAACAATATACTGTAATAAAAGTTATGTAAATGTGGCCTCTCTCTCCCTTTGATCATCGATCTTATAATGGAGAGGGCTACTACATGTTAATAGGCTGAGAGCGTATACAGCGTATTTATGCTGGACAAAGGGATAATTCATGTCCTGGGTGGGACAGAGTGAGATGGCTTGAGATTTCATCACCCTACTCAGAACAGCAAACAATTTAAAAATTATGAATTGCTTATTTCTGGAATTTTCCATTTAATATTTTCAAACCATGGTTGGTCGCAGGTAACTGAAACCTCAAAAAGTGAAGCTACGGATAAGGGAAGACTGCTATAGAGAAGGTGTTGCCACCTTCACAAGACTGGAAAAGAAGTGAAAACTAATATTAGAGTCCAAGATGCTCTTTTTCCTCCACAAACACCCTCAACTTGTTTTTCTTACTGTTTGCTTTTCTCAGAGCCCTTTACACTACACTCTCTGGAGCTCCTGTTCCATGGGAAACAAACTATCCTACACCCTGATTTTCTCCATTGAACTTTACCTTCCATCCCTTGCTTTAACTGAACTGGGGTCCTCTCCTGAAGCTCCTGCTTTCCTGCATCTCCTCCAGGAGATTGCTTCTTCTCTCACACTGACTACTACAAAGACGGCAGTGGGGGTGGACAGATGAGGAAAGCTTTCTCCTCGCTCCTTGTTGCCAAGTCCATCACTCATGGGTAAATAATTTTTGTTCCTTTGAGGCTCATGGTACCTGGCTTCGTAACTGCCTACACAACTTTAAAACTATCATCCCAACCTCCTTGAATTTTTAAATCTAGCTTTCAGTTTTCCTTTCTGCCCTGTGTCCTGTCATCAGCTAAGACTCCAGAATTAATCTAGGTGACCATCTGACTCCTAGCTTCCCAATTTCTTTTCTTTTTTTTTTATTATTTTATTATTTTATTTTTTAATAAATCTTTATTGTTCGGATTATTACAATTGTTTCTCCTTTTTCCCCCCCATATCTCCCCATCACCCGGTTCCCTCCCCCCCGTTGTCCTTATCCATAGGTGTATGATTTTTGTCCAGTCTCTTCCCATACCCCCCACACAGACACCCCTTTCCCCCTGAGAATTATCAATCCACTCCCATTCTATGCCTCTAATTCTATTATGTTCACCAGTTTATTCTGTTCCTCAGATTTTTAATTCACTTGATTTTTAGAATCACTTGTTGATAGATGTTTGTTGTTCATAATTTTTATCTTTACTTTTTTCTTCTTTTTCCTCTTTTTAAAGAATACCTTTCAGCATTTCATATAATACTGGTTTGGTGGTGATGAACTCCTTTAGCTTTTTCTTATCTGTGAAGCTCTTTATCTGCCTTTCAATTCTGAATGATAACTTTGCTGGGTAGAGTAGTCTTGGTTGTAGGTTCTTGCTATTCATCACTTTGAATATTTCTTGCCATTCCCGTCTGGCCTGCATAGTTTCTGTTGAGAAATCAGCTGACAGTCGTATGGGTGCTCCCTTGTAGGTAATTAACTGTTTTTCTCTTGCTGCTTGTAAGATTCTCTCTTTGTCTTTTGCCCTTGGCATTTTAATTATGATGTGTCTTGGTGTGGTCCTCTTTGGATTCCTCTTGTTTGGAGTTCTGCGCGCTTCCTGAACTTGTAAGTCCATTTCTTTCACCAGGTGGGGGAAGTTTTCTGTCATTATTTCTTCAAATAGGTTTTCAGTATCTTGCTCTCTCTCGTCTGGCACCCCAAAAATTTGGATATTGGTACGCTTAAAGCCATCCTGGAGGCTCCTTATGCTATCCTCACACTTTTGGATTCTTCTTTCTTTCCGCCTCTCTGGTTGGGTGTTTTTTTCTTCCTCATATTCCAGCTCTTTGGTTTGACTCTTCGGGTGCGGTGGTCTACTCTGTATATTCTTTATTTCAGACAGTGTATGCATAATTTCCTACTGGTCCTTTTCCATTTTTTTAGTATTCTCATTTAGGTCCTTGAAGGTCTCTTCAAGTTCCTCAGCGGTTTTTAGAAGATTCTTGAGTAACCTTATAACTATGGTTCTGAACACTGTGTCATCCATTAGTTTGCTTTCATCTATCTCTCCTACTTGTGACATACTCCTATGTCTCCACATTTTGGCTGCCTCCCTGTGTTGATGGAGTGGCTTTGTGTGGTCGGTGACCTCTAGGGCCCGGTAGCTCAGCTTCCCCAATCACCCTAGGTGGTCGCTCTTGGTACTCCCCTTTGTGGGCTGAGTGGAAAGTCTTGGTGAAGTTAAAAGCCCTGATTGCTGTTGGTACACTGGGAGGAATTGACCTCCGGTCCAATTGGCTGTGAGGGCCTGCTGTCTATATAACGGAAGAATTGCTGTGCTGGAGACACAGTAGGGCTTTGGTGCTCACGACAGAAAAGTCACTCTCACTCTCCGACCGGCCGAGAGTCCCTCCCATAGTCGTCTGATTCCCCCGCGTGTCCCCAGAAACTGGAGTTCAGAGTGGTTGGGATTGTTGGTATCACTGGCGGGAGTTGATCTCCAAGCCAGTTGGCTGTGAGGATCAGCAGTGTCTCCACTGGGAGAGCTTCTGTGCTCAGCTTGGATGGGGCGGAGTCCCCCAATTTCTTAACTTTTTCAATTGCCATCAAGAAAATATCCAAATTCCTTAGTATGACAGACAGCATTTATTTCCTGACATGGCTTCTTAGGTACTGTATATTCCAGCTTTAGAAAATACTTCACAGTTCTCCAAAACCACTGTTAATTTATTCCTCGAAGCCTTTTATCATTCTCATGCCCCTGTAATGACAGTTTCCACCCCCACTTAATTTGTGTGTTGAGTAGAAATATGAATGATGCATTTAACAATCTAGCTTTCCATTTCCTACTCTGCCTTTACTCCAGGAACTTTGTTCTCCATTCCATTTCAGCCTCCACTCTCGGAGCCACATCCTGGACTTCATTGCCCAGAAAAATATGACATCTAAAATTTTAAACCCCCATCTCACAAAAAGCCAGAGAAGACTTTCAATTATGGCCAAGATTGACTAATTTATCCTCCTACCTAAAACAACAACAAATGGGCAAAGTATATGAAACAATAGTTTTCAGACATTCCACATCAGGCAGCACATAATAATGGTCACAGAAAGAGGAGAAACAAACAAGATAAGTCATATGATTGTCCTAGCATACTATCTGGAGATAGAGTTTAAGCCACAGGACAGATAAGTGAAACCCAAGTGGAGCCCAGCAGTCTCTCTGAGTTGAGAAGACATAGTTGGGAGTCCAGGGAGGGAAAGGTAGCTCAAGTTCACAGGACAGACTAATAGAGAGCAGAGAGATGTACAAAGAGAAAGCTCTGGAGATTTGCAGAGGATTCCCCTTGAGTATTGAGTAGCGAATGAAAGTAAAGAAACTACCTAAAGTTGGAGAAAGAACCACCTGAAAGTATTAGAGAGAAAAATACTCAAAGCTCACACAGGAACTAGATGGCTTGTGTTCCCACCAGTCCAAGTGAAAAAACTTACATAATTCACAAGACACTGGGTGGAATACTGAGAAGGGCTTTGCCTCAGTAGTGGAACAAAGTTAGCCTGAGACTAAAAGGCTGCTTTGATTCTGGATTTTTAGTCTCCATGTGTTTGATTTCTTTGGATTGTATTTATTGTAGTTGATTTCCAGTTTTATTCCACTGTGATCTGAGAAGATGCTTGATATAATTTCTATCTTCTTGAATTTGAAGAGACTTTGCCTGTGACCCAGCATATGGTCTATCTTTTAAAATGACCCATGTGCACTTGAGAAGAATGTATATTCTGTGGCTTTGGCGTGAAATGATCTGAAGATGTCAATTAATTCCATCTGGTCTAGTGATTCATTTAGGATTGCTGTTTCTTTGCTGATTTTTTGTTTAGAGGATTTGTCCAGTGGTGATAGTGGGGTATTAAAATCTCCTACTATGATTGTATTGCTATTAATCTCCCTTGAAATCCTCCAGGAGTTTTTTTAAGTATTTGGGTGCTCCTATATTGGGAGCGTATATGTTTACCAGAATTATTTCTTCTTGTTGGATTTCTCCCTTTAATATTATGAAGTGGCCTTCCTTATCTCTTGTTATGGCATTTACTTTGAGGTCTATTTTGTCAGATATAAGTATTGCTACCCCAGCTTTTTTTTCATTTCCATTTGCCTGAAAGATATTTTTCCATCCCTTCACTTTCAATCTGTGTGAGTCTCTTGTTCTGAGGTGGGTCTCTTGTAGACAGCATATATATTTTTTATCCATTCAGCTACTCGATATCTTTTGATTGGAGCATTTAGTCCGTTTACATTTAAAGTTATTACTGAAAGGTATTTGTTTGTAGTCATATCTATTTTTGTGTCTGTATTCCTTCTTACCTGTTTATTTCTTCTTTTTACAGTATTCCCTTTAGCAATTCTTGCATTGCTGGTTTGGTGGTGATAAACTCAAGGTGATAAACTCCTTGAGCCTTTTTTTGTCTGCAAAGCTCCTGATTTCCCCTTCAATTTTGATTGATAGTCTTGCTGGATATAGTATTCTTGGATTCAGTCCTTTGCTTTGCAACACTTTGTATACCTCCTTCCATTCACTTCTAGCTTGTGTTTCTGTTGAGTAATCATTTGACAATCTGATGGGTGTTCCTTTGTAGGTAACTCTCTGTCTCTCTCTTGCCGCCTTTAAGATTCTCTCTTTATCATTTATATTTGCCATTGAAATTATGACATGTCTTGGTGTGGGTCTTTTGGGGTTGATCCTGCTTGGGACTCTCTGTACTTGCGTAACTTTTATCTTTCTCATATCCGGGAAGTTTTCTGTCATTATTTCTTCGAATAGATTTTCTAATCCCTGCTGCTCTTCTTGTCCTTCTGGCAGCCCTATTACACATATGTTACTTCATTTCATGTTGTCCCGAAGCTCCCTTAGGCTTTCCTCCTGCTTTTTAATTCTTTTCTCCAATTGCTGTTCAGATTGAGCTTGTTTCTGTACCTGATCTTTTAACTCACTAATTCGGTCCTCTGCTTCTTGTAGTCTACTGTTGAAACTTTCCATGGTGTTTTTTATTGTAGCTATATCACTTTTCATTTCTTCCTGATTCTTGCATAAGTTGTTGATTTTCTCATCCATCCGATGTATAAATTCCACGACCATTACTCTAAACTCCTTTTCGGTCATGTTGCAAGCTTCAGTTTCACTGATTTCCTTTCTTGGCGACTCCACATTTTCTTTCCTCTGTGAGTTATTTCGTTTCCCCATTCTGGCTATCACCAGAAAGCTCAAGCTTCCGTTTGTGTGGACCTGGGGCGTGTGCTGTGGGGACTTCACTCCACCCGAGTTTCACTGAAGTGCTCTGACACTAGGATGTGTGGCTGCCTTTGGTTGGTGGGAACCAGACTTGCCCAGGGTCAGTGTCCCCAGTGTTCCGTGTGGTCTCATGTGCACACTTAGAATCAGGGGCCCTGTCTGCACCACACTGTTGGTATGTGCCGAAAATGAGATCCTTAGCATGTGCCAGGAGTCAGAGTTTCCCTGTGTCTGCACCAAGACTCGAGTGTCAGAGTCTCTGTTGCCTTGTGCGGTTTCTCGTTGAGAATCAGGGTCCCTGTGTGTGCATGCACCAACAATTGGGGTCGCTGGCTCTTAGTGTGAATGCGCTGTGAGTCAGGGATCACAGGCAGCTGTGTCCGGCATGCCAAATTCCCTGAAGTGGAGCTGCGTCCTGTGTGTGCTCTCTCTAATGAGCCAAACTGGCTAGGGCGCACACTCTTAATTTCCTGAAGGTGAGCTGGCTCCGTGCACTCTACCAGAGTCCCGGAAGGGGGGCGGAGTCTGTCCTGCGCGCCAAATTCCCCAAAGGGGAAGCCCCTCTGTGCAAGCTCTAAGATTCCCCGAAGGGGGAGCTGTGACCCGCAAGCCAAATTCCCCCAAATTCTCCGAAGGGGAGCCCTCTGTGCACACTGACAGATTTCCCCAACAGGGAGCTGCTTCTGTCCCGCGCGCGCCAAATTCCCTGAGGGGGAACGAGTCCCTGCGCAAAGTTCTGAGGCTTGGGCGAGGGGCAGGTCTATCAGTTAAAATGGCGCTGTCTGCGCGCCTGCGGGGAGGGGGATAGGCTCTTTGACTCACGGAATTCTGCCGGGACGTCTGGATTCTTGTTGTTTGTTGGTCTGAAGCTGTGATAGCAGTTCTCTGTCCCCAGTGGCTGCAGGGTCCTGGTTTGTGTCAGAAGCCAGGATCTGAGTCTCAGGCAGCTCTGTTTCTCAAGATGGCGTGGTCTCCGCCTCCGCACCAGCCACCGAGAAGTGTCCGCTTTGTGCGCGGGGCTCCGCCGTCTAGGACTGCCCGGTTAGGCAGCCCCTTGGAAGCCCTGCAGAATCTAACTGACCCTAGCTCATACACACACACACCACACACGTCTACACTCTCCTCTATGGGTTCCTCACTCACACTCTCTCTCTCCCTACCTTCCTGCCGGTCGCCATCTTCTTTCCTCCCTGTTCAGTCTTAAATAAGGTGGTTAGGGAAGGCCCTAAAAGGAGACATTTGACATTTGCACAAAGACATGAATGAGGTGAAGAGTGAGCCAAGTGTATGTCAGAGGAAAGAGGATCCTTCAAGGCAGAAGGAACAGCAAATGCAGAGGGGCATGGCGACGGTGGGCCTGGTGGGTTTAAGGAATATCACTGTGACGGGAGGGAAATGATAGGGGGAGGAGGGTGGGAGGGGATAAGGTTTGAGTAGTAGAGGGTGTGTGTGTGGGGGGGGGGGCCCTAAGGGTGATTCTGGATTTTTAAAAAAGCTTAAAAGCTAGCCTCAGATAAAATTGGCCTGACTGGCATGGCTCAGTGGTTGAGTGTCAACCTATGAGCCCGGTCAGGGCATATGCCCAGGTTGTGCGCTCGATCTCCAGTGTAGGGTGTGATGAGGTAGCCGATCAATGATTCTCTCTCATCATTGATGTTTCTATCTTTTTATCCCTCTCCCTTCCTCTCTAAAATTAATAAAAATATATTTCAAACAAACAAAAACTAGGTATGCCTGTAACCATGTTCAGACTTACTACATGTCAAAATGTATCCAAAGTGATGGTACACTTCTGTAGCAAGATTTCTATTGCACAACCTCAACAACACTGGTGTTACCAGACTTTGTAATATTTGTCAGTCTGATAAGTATAAATGATCTCATTGTGGTTGGACTTTGCATTTCCCTGATTACTGATGAGATCGCTCATTTTTTCAATATATATATATATATATATATATATATATATATATATATATATATACATATATATATATATATATATATATATATATATATATCTTTTGGTCAACTTTCTATTGGGTGGCTTGTCTTTTTCTTATTGATGTACAATAGTTTATATATATCCTGAATATATATATATACTCAGGATAGTTATCCTTTATCAGTTATATGAATTGCAAATACCTTTTGCCAGACCATGCAGCCTGTTTGTCTTTTTAAAAAATATATATTTATTGATCAATGATGTCTTCTAACAGAAGTTGGTTTTTTAACACCGTCACAAATATATCAAACTTTCTTTTATGGTTTGTGCTTTTAAGGTTTTGTCTAAGAAATCCTTCCCTAAACTGGGGTTACAGAAATATGCTCTCATATTTTTGTCTAAAAAGTAAAAAAAAAAAAATTTGCCCTAGCAAGTTTGGCTCAGTGAATAGAGCGTCGGGCTACAGACCAAAGGGTCCCGGGTTCCATTCCGGTCAAGGGCACATACCTTGGTTGCAGGCTCCTCCCTGGTCAGAGCTCGTGCAGGAGACAACCAATTGATGTGTGTTTCTCTCACATTGATGTTTCTCTCTGTCTTTCCCTCTCTCTTCCACTCTCCCTAAAAATCAATGGAAAAATATCCTCAGGTGAGGATTAACAAAAAAACAAAGTAAAAAAATTTTGCTTAGCATATCGAAGTCCTTAATCTATTCAGAATTGATCTATTTCCTATTCCTACCACTCCATTGATCTCCCAATTGCCAAATTCAATGGATACTTTTCAGTTCTTACTTGACTTCTCTGTTGCATTTTAAATACTGATTATTCCTTCATTTCTCACATTCTCTTCCACCTCTGGCTTCTGGTCAGTACACTCTGAGGTACTCTAGCTCCAGTTTTTCCAACACACCAACCTCTTTTCTGCCCGAGTCTTTGATTTTGCTGTTTCTCTTTGCCTAGAACAGTGATGGGCAACCTTTTGAGCTTGGTGTGTCAAACTTCGCCAAAAAACTGAGCATAACTCGGGTAGTGTGTCACTTTGAGGAAAAAACATTATTTCGCAAATGTTTCATCCTCAGGAGCAGCAAATGTTTCATCCTCGGCATGCGGCTGCTTCAACGGCCGCATGTCATCAGAAATGGCTACGCGTGTCAGTGCTGACACACGTGTCATAGGTTCGCCATCACTGGCCTAGAACGACCTTCCTTTGGCTCGATAAAAAGCTGGCTCTTTCTCATTTTCAAGTCTTAGCTAAGATGCTACCACCTCATTAGAGACCTTCCTGTATATCCTATCTAAAACAGGACCATCCCCAAAACAACAATGTGGTACCATCTCACACCTGTCAGAATGGCTATCATCAACAAACCAACAAATGACAAGTGCTGGCGAGGATGCGGAGAAAAAGGAACCCTCGAGCACTGCTGGTGGGAATGCAGACTGGTGCAGCCACTGTGGAGAACAGTATGGAGTTTCCTCAAAAAACTAAAAATGGAACTCCCATTTGACCCAGTGATCCCACTTCTAGGAATATATCCCAAGAAACTAGAAACATGAATCAGAAAGGATATATGCACCCCTATGTTCATGGCAGCACAATTCACCATAGCTAAGATTTGGAAACAGCCTAAGTGCCCATCAGCAGATGAGTGGATTAAAAAACGGTGGTAAATACTACGCTTTGGTAAAAAAGAAGTTCTTACCATTTGCAACAACATGGATGGAGCTGGAGAGCATTATGCTAAGTGAAATAAGCCAGGCAGAGAAAGAAAAATAACACATGATCTCACTCATTTATGGAATATAATGAACAACATAAACTGATGAACAAAAACAGATAAGAGACAGAGAAACATCGATCAGAACGTCAAACCTAAGGCAAGGTAGGGGAGGATGGGGGTAAGGGGGAGAGGTCAACCAAACGACTTGTATGCATGCATATAAGCCTAACCAATGGACACAGACAACAGGGGGGTAAGGGCATGAATGGGGGGGGTGGGGGAGGGTAAAGGGTGAATAAGGACACATGTAATACCTTAATTAATAAATAAATTAAAAATAAATAAATAAAACAGGACCATCCCCACCCTAAACCAGCTACAACTACTAATATATCACCTTCTTTTATTTTTAATATATATATATTTTTTATTTCAGAGAGGGAGAGGGAGAGAGATAGAAACATCAGTCTTGAGGGAGAATCATTGATTGGCTATCTCTTGCACGCCTCCTACTGGGGATCAAGCCCGAAACCCAGGCATGTGCCCTTGATCAGAATCAAACCTGGGACCCTTCATTCCGCAGTCCGACGCTCTATCCACTGAGCCAAACCGGCTAGGGCTCACCTTCTTTTATTTCTAATCTAGTATGTGTTGTTTGTTGTGTGTTTTTATAAAATATGTTTTTATTTATTTCAGAGAGGAAGGGAGAGGGAGAGATAGAAACATCAATGATTAGAGAGAATCATTGGTTGGTTGCCTCCTGCACGCCCCTCACTGGGGATGGAGCCCACAACCAGGGCATGTGCCCTGACCAGGAATCGAACCATGACCTCCTGGTTCAAAGGTCAACGCTCAACCACTGAGCCACGCCAGTGGGGCAGTTTGCTGTTGTTTTTTTAATCCTTACTGGAGGATATGTCTTATTGTTTGTTTTAGAGAGAGGAAGGGGGGCGAGGGAGAGATACCATTAATGTGAGGAACTTCAAATGGTTGCCTCACATACACTCCCTGACGGGGAATCAAACCTGCAACCTAGGTATGTGCCTTAACCAGAAATCAAACCCACAACCTTGTGATGCACGGTACAACGCTCTGACCAATTGAGCCACCCAGCCAGGGCTATGTTTATTTGTTTACTGTATGTCTCTTTTCCACTAGGGTAGAAACTCCATGAGAAGAAAAATTTTTAGCCATGTTTGTCACTGCTATGTCCCAGTGCCTGGCACTTGGTAGGCACACTATAAATATTTATTGACTGCATGACTGAATCCTATATGCCTCCTTATTTCTTGCCTCCTATAACAATTAAGTCACCAAGCATGGTTGAGTGTACTTCCTACATATCTCCCAAATATATCCCATCTTCTTCAACCCAAGTATCATTGCTTTACTTAAAGTCCTCATCACTTCTCACCTGAGCTAATGCCATAGCCTTGTAACAAGGTAACAATGATTTTCTCTGGTGGTGGGATTACAGGTTTATACCACCTTTTTGCTTATTTATAATTTTCTACAATGAGCAATAACACTTGAACAATACTAATTTTTAAATAAAAAAACATATACTTTGTACAACATCACTACTATCAGGAGAAATTATGCAATTGTGAGAAAGAAAAAGACTTGGAGGTAATATGAAAAAATAAAAATGGTTGTTGTATGTGAGAGGAGGCAGGGGGAAGGCAGTGCCGCTGAAGTGCAGGGACCCATTTGCCCTCCCTGCATCCTCTAGTCCCTGCTCCAGCCCTCCGGCACCACCTATCCAGGATGCAGGATGTGAGCACCGTGGCCTCACCACTGACCCACCCGCTGGAGGAGAATGAGAGTCTGAAGGGGTGTGAGCTGTACGTCCAGAAGCACGGTGTTCAGCAGGTACTCAAGAACTGCATTGTGCATCTCCAAGCCTGAGCACCCCATGAAGTTTCTCTGTGAGCACTTCTAAAAGCTGGAGAAGAGGCCTCCTGTGGACACAGAACCTTGACCCATAGGAATGAGTTTATTTCTTCCCTTTAAAGCAAGTTCTTAAAAAACATTTTTGAGCAATGCATACCTTTTAAAGAAAAAAGTTTCAGAAGTAGAAAGGAGAAACAAAATTAATTTGACGCCCTCTTAAAAAAGAAACAGTTATTGTGTTAGAGTAGTGGGATTATAACTGACTTTTTCTTTTACCAAAATTTATTTTCAGTATTTTTATGATAAAAGTATGTTTTTTATAGAAAATTCTCCACAGAAAAATTTATAAAATGAAAACCACCTTCATCCCATTGTGAAGATATAACTATTATAAGTTTCCTGTATTTCCTCCTAGACTTTTTCTATATTTATTTAATTTTTTAAATCCTCACCAGAGGATATATTTCCACTTTTTTTTTTTTTGAGAGAGAGAGAGAGAAAGAGAGAGAGAGAGAGAGAGAGAGAGAAAAGGAGGGGGTGAGACAGAGAGAAACAGTTATGTGAGAGAGACACATCAATTGGTTGCCTCCCATATGCACCCTGACCAGGGCCAGGGATTGACCTTGCAACCTAGGTACATGCCCTTGACTGGAATCGAACCTGGGACCCTTCAGTCCACAGGCCAATGCTCCAACCACTGAGCAAAACCAGCTAGGGCTATATTTTTTTAAACAAAAAACATGGTCATCCTTAATTCTGTATACTGCTTGTTTCACTTGACATTGTATCATTTGAGCATTTTTCCATGTCCATCTTGTGGCTGTACCGTAATTCTTTATTGTAATTTAATCTTTTATTGTTGAAGACTCATTGTTTCCAATTTTTAATACTAAAAATAGAGTACTTTGATGAGCATATATTATTTCTTAGAATGTTTTTATAGAAATGAAGTTACTTAAGATGAAAATTTTTTTAAAATATTTTTTTATTGATTTCAGAGAGGAAGGGAGAGGGAGAAAGAGATAGAAACATCAATGATGAGAATCACTGACTGGCTGCTTCCTGCACAACCCCCACTGGGGATCAAACCCGAAACCCAGGCATGTGCCCTTTGTTGGGATCGAACCTGGGACTCTTCATCCACTGAGCCAAACCAGCTGGGGCAAGATGAAAATTCTTTTTTAAAAAAAATATATTTCATTGATTTTTTTACAGAGAGGAAGGGAGAGGGATAGAGAGTTAGAAACATCGATCAGCTGCCTCCTGCACACTCCCCACTGGGTATGTGCCCGCAACCAAGGTATATGCCCTTGACCAGAATCAAACCTGGGACCCTTGAGTGCAGGCCAACGCTCCTGAGCCAAACCGGTTAGGGCAAGATGAAAATTCTTAATGCTCTTGATGCACAGGGTCAAATACCTTTCATCAAAGTCATACTAAGTTACACTCCCACACACCGTGTGTCAGTCAGTGCCTGCTTTATCACATCCTCATCACGACATTTTTTAAAATCAGTATTGTGTTGGAGACTTCCATTCAAGATGTTGGCATAGGTAAATGCAATATTCACCTCTTCCCACAACCACATCAAAACCACACTATAGAATAATCACCATGCAGAACCACCTGAAATCTAGATGAATGAAAGTCCTACAACTAGGGAATTAAAGAAGAAGCCAGTCCTAGCCGGTCTGGCTCCCTGGATAGAGCGTAGGCCTGTGGACTGAAGGGTCCCGGGTTAAATTCCTAGTCAAGGGCACATGCCCAGGTTGCGGGCTTGATTCCCAGTGGGGGGCGTGCAGAAGGCAGCTGATCAATGATTCTCTTTCATCATTGATGTTTCTATCTCTTTCTCCCTCTTCCTTCCTCTCTGAAATCAATAAAAATATATTTAAAGAAAAAAAAAGAAGCCATATGGAGACTGGTAGGAGGGGCGGACACACAGAGCGGGCTGGCCCCACACCCACATGTGGCAGATAAAAATCAGACGGACATCTCAGCTACAGAGGTCCCCCCTGAGGAATGAGGAGTCCCAGCCCCATACCAGGCTTCCCAGCATAGGGTTCCAGTGCCAGGAAGAAAAGTCCCCATAGCTTCTGGCTGTATTGAAGCTGAGGGAGATGGAGGGCTTCTGGAGTCCCAGGCAGTTTCTCTTACATGGCCCATGCACAAGACATACTCGGGACTTACTCAGACTCACTCTCTCTGAATTCCAGTGATGGGGCAGCAGCCTCAAGGGCACCAGAGACATACAGGGAGGAACTGGATTGTTTGGCAGCAGGGCGAGAGCTGGAGGGGCAGCTTTCTCCTAGACAGAAGTGCTGGCAGAGAGACTCTCCTTTGATGAGACTCCTCCCAACAGAGCCAGCAGGTGGGTGCCATATATGACACTCCATCAACCTGGTTCACACTGTTTGCCCCACCCTGATGATCCCTGCGGCCCAGCCCCACCCAAATTTTGGGCCAACCCAAGCTGTTTCCAGTGGCTTTCCCATACAAATGGCCTGTCTTGGCTCAGGCTTCAGGTTTTCCTAAAATCTCTCAAACAAGCAGCATCTGGCCTCAGCATGCCTCATACCTCTCGATAAGTGGTCCCAGGCCCAGCACTAGCAGCAGCCAGCCAGCCTTGGTTCCCAGCGTGGCCTCATCTAGGCACCTCCAAGTCTAGTGCAAGTAGCAGCCATCTGCAAATCGTTTTGTAGTGCATGCTGGGTGGCCCTGGACAGAACGCAGGTGGTAGTTGACCTTGGCCTGCACCTCCCAGGAAGCCCCAGAGCCAGCATACTCAGTGGACAGCTTAAGACCATGTCGAAGCACCACCACCTAACTACCTCCACAAGCAACACGCCCAAAGGGCAGACTCAGTGGGCACCAGAGCCCCAATGAAGTAAGTCCTGTTCTGTGGGGTGGGTCCTTCACAGCTGATCCTCCACAGTGGTCAGAGGTTGGTGGTCCTTGCAGCTGATTGGCCTGGGGGTAAATCTCTCTCATTGACTTGCCAACAGTACTCAAGGCTCAACTACAAGAGGAAGGTGTACACAGCCCACACAAGGGGTTTGGGGGGCACAGGTGCACTTTAAGTGCCCAGCTTGGGTGATTGGGGAGACTGTGCCACTGAACCCTTACATAACATCTACTACATTAGGCCACTCTACCAAGGCTGGAAGATGTAGCAGCTGTACCTAATACATAGAACAAAATACAGAGAGGCTGACAAAATGTGGAGACAAAGAAATATGTTCCAAATGAAAGAGAAGAAAGCACCAGAAAAAAATTACAAAATGGAGACAAGCAATTTACTAGATGCAGAGTTCTAAACAATGATTATAAGGATGCTCAATGAACTCAGTGAGAACCTCAACAGCATGAAAAAGGACCAGTCAGAAATGAAGGCTACACTAACTAAAATGAAGGATAATTAACAGGGAATCAACAGTAGAGTAGATGAAGCCAAGAATCAAATCAGCGATTCGGAATATAAGGCAGTAAAAAGGACCCAATCAGAACAACAAAAAGAATTCAAAATGAGGGTAGTGTAAGGAGCCTCTGAGGGTGCCAGAAGGAGAAGAAAGAGAACAATAAATTGAAAATCTATTTGAAAAAATTACAGAAAACTTCCCTAACTTGGTAAAGGAAATAGACATGAAAGTCCAAAAGCGCAGAGTCCCAAACAAGATGAACCCAAGAGGACCACACCAAGACACATCATAATTACAATGCAAAATTTTAAAGACAGAGAATCTTAAAAGCAGCAAAAGACAAGCAGTTAGTTACCTAAAAAGGAGCACCCACACGACTGTCAGCTGATTTTTCTTTTTGTTTTTAATTTCTTTATTGATTAAGGTGTCACATATTTGTCCTCATCCCCCCATTCCCATCCCCCACCCCTCCCCATGGATGCCCTCACCCCTCTGTTGTTTAGGCTCGTATGCATGCACACAAGTCCCTTGGTTGATCTCTCCCCCCTACCCCCACCCTCTCCTACCCTCCCTCTGAGGCCCGACAGTCCGATTGATGCCTCCTTGTTTCTGGGTCTGTTCTTTTTTTTTTCTTCATTTGATGCTTTTATTTTATTTATTTATTTTTTAATTTCTTATTGATTAAGGTGTCACATATTTGTCCTCATCCCCCCATTCCCATGCCACACCCCTCCCCATGGATGCCCCAACCCCCTGCTGAACTTAACCATTGGTTAGGCTCATATGCATGCACACAAGTCCTTTGGTTGATCTCTCCCCCCTCCCCCCACCCTCCCCTATCCTCCCTCTGAGGCCCGATAGTCCGATCGATGCCTCCTTGTTGCTGGTTCTGTTCTTGTTCATCAGTCTATGTTGTTCATCATTTCCCCTAGATGAGCGAGATCATGTGTCACTAGAGATATACTTATAAGAACCGAATGTGAGACGAGCAATAATAGTTATGCTGACAGGCAAATGAATCAGTCTGTAGTGAGTTTCTTTCTGGACCAACAGTTCTTTTGAGACCCAATATCAATGTCCACCAGTTCCTTATGTGTACATGTCGGCACTGACCCCTCAGCTCTGGATGGTGGACAAATGGTGGTAATGCAGGTCCGACTCCCTCTGGTTTGGTCTCGGCCGGACCCAGGGGCACGGCTTCACCCGGACTCAGGGGCATGTGGCCTCACCTGGACCCAGGGGGCGCGTGGCCTCACCTGGACCCAGGTGCGCACGGCCTCACCTGGACCCGGGACGCAGCCTCACCCGAACCCAGGGGCGCGTGGCCTCTCCCAGACCCAGGGGCGCGTGGCCTCACCTGGACCCAGGGGCGAGTGGCCTCTCCCAGACCCAGGGTCACGTGGCCTCACCCTCTGGGTCTGTTCTTGTTCATCAGTCTATGTTGTTCATCATTTCCCCTACATGAGTGAGATCATGTGTTACTAGAAATATACTTATAAGAACCGAATGTGAGACGAGCAAGTAATTATGCTGACAGGCAAATGAATTAGTCTGTAGTGAGTTTCTTTCTGGACCAACAGTTCTTTTGAGACCTAATTTCAATGTCCTCCAGTTCTTTATGTGTACATGTCGGCACTGACTTTTCAGCTCTGGATGGTGGACAAAAGGTCCGACTCCTTCTGGTTTGGTCTTGCCCGGACGCAGGGGCGTGGCTTCACCCGGACTCAGGGGCACGTGGCCTCACCCGGACCTGGGACCCAGCATCACCCAGGCCCCGGGGCACGTGGCCTCACCAGGACCCAGGTGGGTGCGGCCTCACCCGGTCCCGGGATCCAGCCTCACCCGGACCCAGGGGAGCGTGGCCTCACCCAGACCCAGGGGCGCGTGGCCTCTCCCGGACTCAGGGGCGTGGCCTCTCCCGGACCTGGGACCCAGCCTCACCCGGATCCAGGGGCGCACCGCCTCACCCGGACCCGGGATCCAGCTTCACCCGGACCCAGGGGCGCGTGGCCTCACCCAGACCCGGGACCCAGCTTCACCCGGACCCAGGGGGCGCGCGGCCTCACCCGGACCCAGGGGCGCGCGGCCTCACCCGGACCCGGGATCCAGCTACACCCAGACCCAGGGTCGTGTCAGCTGATTTTTCAACAGAAACTTTGAGGCCACAAGGGAGTGGCAAGAAATACTCAAAGTGATGAAAAGCAAGGACCTACAACCAAGATTACTTAATCCAGCAAAGCTATCATTTAGAATCTAAAGACTATATATAGCGAGTTTACAGAGCGGAGAGAGTGAGGAGGCTGTGTCTGGCTCCTGCTCTCACAGCCATTGCAGTACAATGAGCTCCATAGAGACAGTGCCGGGGCAAGTGTGAGCCGGCCGGGCACTGGGTGAATGTGTGCTCACTGAGGGAAAGTAATTAAACATGGGCAAAGGAGATCCTAAGAAGCCAAGAGGCAAAATGTAATCATATGCTTTCTTTGTGCAAACTTGCCAGGAGGAACACAAGAAGCACCCAGATGCTTCATTCAACTTCTGAGTTTTCTTAGAAGTGCTCAGAGAGGTGGAAGACCATGTCTGCTAAGGAGAAAGGGAAATTTGAAGACATGGCAAAGGCAGACAAGGCTCATTATGAGAGAGAAATGAAAACTTATATTCCTCCTAAAGGGGAAACAAAAAAGAAATTCAAGGATCCCAATGCACCCAAGAGGCCTCCTTCGGCCTTTTTCTTGTTTTGTTCTGAGTATCGCCCAAAAATCAAAGGAGAGCATCCTGGCCTATCCATTGGTGATGTTGCAAAGAAGCTGGGACAGATGTGGAATAACACTGCTACAGATGACAAGCAGCCTTATGAAAAGAAGGCTGCTAAGCTGAAGGAGAAATATGAAAAGGATATTGCTGCCTACTGAGCTAAAGGAAAGCCTGATGCTGCCAAAAAGGGAGTTGTCAAGGCTGAAAAAAGCAAGAAAAAGAAGGAAGAGGAAGAAGATGAGGAAGATGAGGAGGAGGAGGAGGAAGATGAGGAAGAAGATGATGATGATGAATAAGTTGATTCTAGCGCAGTTTTTTTTCTTGTCTATAAAGCATTTAACACCCCCACCCTATACACAACTCACTCCTTTTAAAGAAAAAAATTGAAATGTAAGGCTGTGTAAGATTTGTTTTTAAACTGTACAGTGTCTTTTTTTGTATAGTTAACACACTACCGAATGTGTCTTTAGATAGCCCTGACCTGGTGGTATTTTCAATAGCCACTAACCTTGCCTGGTACAGTATGGGGGTTGTAAATTGGCATGGAAATTTAAAGCAGGTTCTTGTTGATGCACAGCACAAATTAGTTATATATGGGGATGGTAGTGTTTTCATCTTCAGTTGTCTCTGATGCAGCTTATACAAAATAATTGTTGTTCTGTTAACTGAATACCACTCTCTAATTGCAAAAAAAAAGTTGCAGCTGTTTTGTTGACATTCTGAATGCTTCTAAGTAAATACAATTTTTTTAAAAAGACTATATATATAGAGTTTCCCAGACAAAAAAGGCTAAAAGAGTTAATCACTACCAAACCACTATTACATGAAATGTTAACCCTTTGTATGCCATAAGCGTCTATAGACACAAGCAGCAGACCTTACCCACACACCACGTGTGTCTATAGCCGCAAACCTCGCATATCAACTCTGGTCGCCCAATTTTAAAATCAGACTTGTTAGTGACATCTCTGGGTTTGTAAAGAAAATTATGGTAACTTAAGTTCGTAAATATTCCAGCACATATGGAAGAAACAGGGATGGTTTCCATTTTGGACGCATGGCAGTTAACTGATTGAAGGGTCTTCTTTAAGAAAAGGGGAAAGAAAGATTAAAAATATTAAGAATTAAATGGCAATAAATACATATCTATCAAAAATTGAATCTAAAAAACAAAATAAATGGTGGGGCCGGTGGGGCTCAGTGGTTGAGTGTTGGCCCATGCAACAAGAAGTCACTGGTTCGATTCCTATTCAGGGCACTAGCCTGGATTGTGGGCTCAGTCCCCAGTAGTGAGCCTGCAGGAGGCAGCCAATCAATGTTTCTCTCTCACTGATGTTTCCATCTATCTCTCCCTTCTCCCTTTCCCTTCTTGTTTCTCTAAAAATCAATAAAAACATTTTAAAAATCTACAGACAAGCAGAACAGAAAGAGACAGATAGAGAGAACATTTTGACATTTGCCAGATGGGATGGGAGTTGGATGGATGGGTAAAAAAAGGTGAAGTGATTAAGAAGTACAAATTGGCCTGGCTGGTGTGGTTCCATGGTTGAGCTTTGACCTATGAACCAGGAGGTCATGGTTCAATTCCCTGTCAGGGCATATGGCCAGGTTGTGGACTAGGTCCCAAGTGTGGGGCCTGCAGGAGGCAGCCCATCAATGATTCTCTAATCATTAATGTTTCCCCCTCTCTCTTCCTCTCCCTTCTCCTCTGAAATCAATAAAAAAAAATATTTTTTTAAAAAGTACAAATTGGTTGTCACAGAACAGTCATAGGAATGTATAGTACAACAGAGGGAATATAGTCAGTAATCCTACATAATAATCCTATATAATAAAAGGGTAATATGCAAATCGATCAAATGGTGGAACAACAGGTCGCTATGATGCAGGAGCTGCCCCCTGGTGGTCAGTGCGCTCCCATAGGGGGAGCTCCGCTCAGCAAGAATCGGGCTCACAGCTGGTGAGCACAGCGGCAGTGGCGGTGGCGGGAGCCTCTCCCACCTCTGCAGCAGCGCTAAGGGCTCCTAAATGGAGAAGCAGGCCTAAGCCAGCAGGTGGACATCCCCTGAGGGGTCCCGGACTGCGAGAGGGCGCAGGCCAGGCTGAGAACCCACCCCCCCACCCCCCACCCCTCCCCCTACATAAATGTCATGCACAGGGTGGAATGACTGGTCGCTATGAACTGACCACCAGGGGGCAGATGCTCAACATAAGAGCTGCCCCTGGTGGTCAGTGCGCTCCCACAGGGGGAGAGCCACTCAGCCAGAAGCCAGGCTCACGGCTGGTGAGTGCAGCAGCAGCGGCAGGAGCCTCCGCAGCAACACTAAGGAGCAGCGAGCCAAGAGGTAGGAAGCAGCAAGCAGGTGGATAGTAAGGAGCAAGCTGTCCTGGACTGCAAGAAGGCACAGGCCGGGCTGAGGGACCTACCCCCACCCCCAGTGCACTATTTCATGCACCGGGCCTCTAGTATTCTAATAACTATGTATGGTGTCAGATATGTACGAGATTCATTGGGATGATCATTTAGTAAGTTAAGTAATGCCTAATCACTGGGGTGTATACCTGAAACTAATATAATAATTGTATCAACTGTAATGGAAAAAAATGATTTAAAATAAAAGCAGTATTGTGTTAAAACATATGGGTTTTAGAAACAGATAGACCTATATCCAAATCCTGGTTTTACCATTTATAAATGTGACTTTAGGAAAGTCAATTATTCTCATCTGTAAAAATGGGCATAAAGCCCTGGCTGGTTTGGCTCAGTGGACAGAGCGTTGGCCTGCGGACTGAAGGGTCCTGGTTTCGATTCTGGTCAGGGGCACATGCCTGAGCTGTGGGCTTGGTCCCTGGTGGGGGCTGTGCAGGAGGCAGCCTATCAATGATTCTCTCTCATCACTGATGTTTCTATCTCTCTCTCCCTCTCCTTTCCTCTCTGAAATCAATAAAAATATATTTAAAAAAAATATGGGCATACTACCACCTACCCTCAGGGTTATTGAGAGATTAAAGAAGATAATGTATTAAGCTGAACCATATGAAATTGCCTATATTCAATCTCATTTTTAAAAAATATATTTTTATTGAGTTCATAGAGGAAGGGAGAGGGAGAAAGAGAAACATCAGCAATGAGAGTCATTGATTGGCTGCCTCCTGCATTCACTCCCCACACTGGGGATTCAAGCCCACAACCCGGGGATGTGCCCTGACTGGGAATCAAACCATGACCTTCTGGTTCATGGGTCGATGCTCAACCACTGAGCAACACTGGCCGGGCTCATCTGATGTACAAAAATGTTTTCATATGGTTCAATCTAATACATAAAACATGATATCTGTCATATTACATGGTCAATAAATGGTAACTATTTAAATTATTATGAAAGCGGAATAATAGAAATGAATGGTATCCTTATGGAAATTCCCAACACTTAGAAGAAATGAGAAGAAATAAACTCTTGAAGAAAAACTTCAAGAGGCTTCAAATATACGATAAAGGTAGAGGAGTTATTTATATTTGGGTTTTATCCATAATAGTTACACACTGAAGAATTTACTGGTAAAATGCGATGTCTGGGATTTGTTTTGTTGTTTTTTAAAACAATTTTACTTTATTATTATTATTTTAAATTTTTTTTATTGATTTCAGAAAGGAAGGGAGAGCGAGAGCTAGAAACATCAATGATGAGAATCATTGATAGGCTGCTTCCTGCACGCCCCCTATGGGGATTGAGCCCGCAACCTGGGCATGTGTCTCTGACTGGAATTGGACCCGGGACCCTTCAGTCCAGAGGCTGACGCTCTATCCACTGAGCCAAACCAGCCAGGGCTGGGATTTGTTTAAATACTACAGCCCCTCTTACCTCCCCCACAAGAAAGGGGATAGGACAGGTGAAAGGACTGACAAAATGTTGATCATTGTTAAAACCAGCTGAGGGGTTCTTTACTTTTAAGCATGTTTTTTTAAAACATGATGAGAATCATTGATTGGCTGCTTCCTGCACGCCCCCTACTGTGGATCGAGCCCAAAACTTGAGCCTGTGCCCTTGACCAGAATCGAACCTGGGACCCTTCAGCCCACAGGCTGACGCTATCCACTGAGCCAAACCAGCGAGGGCTACTTTTAAGCATGTTTGAAATTTTCCATAGTAAAAAGTTAAAAGTAAAAATCTAGCTTACTGTCCTGGTTCTAATTTTCTCCTCCCTGACTGAGCAACATTCTTATTACAATGACTTCTCATGTAGATCTGTCAACTAGTAGAGAATGCACTAATGAGCAAATATAAGTACTTGCCTACTTGTTAAATTTCTCATTGTTGATCAATGAATTAGTAATTGTTCATTTCAGTTTGATTTAAGGTATGGACACAACTGATTGTTGAGACTGAGACCATGGTTGGGATGAAGGTCAACTAACTAGGTGGTCAACTGGTCTTCCTGGAGTGGACATACTTACTTCTAATAGTTTTGCATTCACTGATTTAGCAGCATGCTTACTTTTCTACTTGAAGTAGAACACTGACAGACTGTGATTTAGGAACTGGAGAACTGTGTAATTAGAACACCTTCCCTTTACTGAGTGCTTACTACGTGCCAGATATTATTCTAAACACTTCACAATATATTTCATTTAATTTTTATGATGATCCTACTATCCTATATTTACAAATGAGGAGACTAAGGCCCAGGCAACTTGCCTAAAGAGCCAGTTGAGCATAGGAGTTTGGCTTCAAATCCATAATTCTTAAGCACTATGACATATTATTTTAATTTGAAAACAATATCAGAAGTCTATTTTGTAAATCCTGCACATGAGCATTTCTGAACTGTATCTAGACTCCGAAGCACCGTATTACAGACTGGTGGTAAGCATGTCCCTGGAAAAATGCACAAAGATAGCAAATGTTGGAGAACAAAGGAGTTCATGGAAATTCAGTTATTATTTTGTAATGAGTACTGGAGGGATGAGAACTGAGCAGCATAGCCTTTTTGACCTATATGTTGAGAGACTATCTTCCAAGTCTTGGGACCCTGTCTATAGTAAGATTTGACACCTAGGGAAAGCTCCAGGCAGTCCTCTTTACACAGCTCCTACTGACATAAAAAGCAGCTTAAGTGCTTAAAATTTTATTAGAAGTTTGCATGAAAAAAAGACATCGAATTTATGTTATAAAATGAGGAGCCCTTGGAAACTAGAAGTCAATTAACTAAACTGAGATATAAAATGTGTATTAATTGAATGGATGTATTACTATGTAATAACTTCTAAATAATGATTTAAAAAGTCATCATGCTAGGATGGAGTCAAAGAGAAACTTCTGGTTTTATTGTAAGAAATTTCATCTTTCCTTTTTAAGAATTTACATTACATTTTCTGGTAAACAAATTCTGCCCAGTTTGATATTTATTGCTCAAAGTTAGGAGAAGCCATACTTATTTGGTGATCTAAGAGTTAAATCTGATAACTTTTAATTTTAAAAAAAGAAAAAAGAAATCTTACAATGAAAATATGAGAAGCAAACCTTTTAAAACCCAAAATTTGTATTCTAAACTTGAATTTTGGAAACACATCAAGAAACTTGGAACAAACGCTAAAATATTTAAATTACAAAACTTAGTGCTAAACAAATTCTTATGGCTTTTTCACATCTGCAATACAGTTTGTATTATAGTATTTGGAGCTGTAAATCATACACGGAGCTGTCTAGAGCCTTCAAGTATTTGTTTTACTTTTATTTGTGTCATAAAGTTTATTTTAAATAAAGGAGTGCCAAGTAAACTGAAAGGTTCTGTTTTCTAGCCATCCCAGGATGGGAGATGAAGTCAACGTGTGGTTCTGAAGCTTTCCCCCTCCCTTTCCATATTTTCACCTGTAGCAGTGCCACCCCCCCTCCCCCCAAAACCAGGGCACTGGCTTTCAGCCAAGGGGATAATATAACACTGGGTGGTAGTAGAAGCAAATCTGAATTCGGGGAAGAAGATTAATGAGGATAATGGGAGTTCAAAAAGTTTCTCAGGTAATTCTGACAAACCCTCCTATCTTGAGGATTTCTACTGAGTCAGGAATGCAAAAAGACTAACTGGTATTTGGAATTTAACATTAAGGTTTCACTTCCAGGAGTTAGAACAACTTAAATTGGTCTGAACTATGAACTACTGTTTATTCAAAATAGCTAACATTTACTGGGTGTTAGGTACTGTGCTAAGCAATTCATATGGTAAATTTCCTTTATTCTCATTACAACCCTGTCAGATAGCTGAGAAAACAGAACCTTAGTTAACTGCTCAAGGTCTCATACTAAGTTGTGGAAGCCACAGTATGACACTCATGCCTGTATTTGAAACCACCACACTACTTTCTTAAAACACTTGGATCTGAAATGTGAGCTTTTGTTTAAATGATTTTTTCCTCCACAAAGAGATTCTACTGTAATCTGGGAGTTACAACTGGCATTTAGAAGGTTGGAGTAAGTGCAATGAATTGTAAATTCACCACAAAAGAGTGAAAATGTGCTACCCCAACTTTTCTACTGGAAACAGACAATCCCACCTGTAACTTGCTTATGATTTTTTTCTTAAGATTTAGAAGTATTTAAATTGGGCTCTATTGTGCCCTGGTCGGGTACTCAGTTGGTTAGAGCATCATCCCCATACGCCAAACTTGTGAGTTCAATCCCTGGTCAGGGCACATACAAAAATCAACCAATGAATGCATAAATAAATAGAACAACAAATTGACGTCTCTCAAATCAATAAAATAAAATTATGCTGTATTATTTGAGACTTAGACACCTTTCAAGAGAGAGTTACTTTAAACCTCTCTTTTAAAATGTGTTTAACGAGTCCAAGAAACACTTGATATTATAAACAATACTTTTATGTATTTATATTTTTTTTTCTGGAGGGAGAATTCACAGCTTTTACCATGTTTTCAAAATTGTCCCTTCCATGTGCACCACGCTCTAACCATCCCTAACTATTTAGTCACATGCTCTTTTCTCTGCCTGGAATGATGCCCATTGCCTACCACTAATGCCTTCTTTGTCTGATTAACTCACACTAGTCATCTCTGAGTCGTTCTGTCTCTGGTAGTTCCAGACTTGGGGGTACATGCCCTCCTCTGTACCTTTACAGGAAATTGCATTTACCATTTCACTTATCGCACTCGTGTGGACTTGTCCATCTCCAACACTGTATTCACAGCACCCATCAGTGTGCTTGGTACAGAGTAGTCACGAAATGGTTATTGAGGAGAGATTAAAAAATGGCAGCAGAGCCCTAACTGCTTTGGCTCAGTGGATAGAGCGTCGGTCTGCGGACTCAAGGGTCCCAGGTTCGATTCTGGTCAAGGGCATGTACCTTGGTTGCGGGCACATCCCCAGTAGGGGGTGTGCAGGATGCAGCTGATCCATGTTTCTCTCTCATCAATGTTTCTAACTCTCTATCCCTCTCCCTTCCTCTCTGTAAAAAAAATCAATAAAATATCTATTTTAAAAAAAAGAAAAGAAAAAACACCCAACCAGAGAGGCGGAAAGAAAGAAGAATCCAAAAGTGTGAGGATAGCGTAAGAAGCCTCTGGGATGGCTTTAAGCGTACCAATATCCGAATTTTTGGGGTGCCAAAAGAAGAGAGAGAGCAAGATACTGAAAACCTATTTGAAGAAATAATGACCAAAACCTTCCCCCACCTGGTGAAAGAAATACACTTACAAGTTCAGGAAGCGCACAGAACCCCAAAAAGGGGAATCCAAAGAGGACCACACCAAGACACATCATAATTAAAATGCCAAGGGCAAAGACAAAGAGAGAATCTTACAAACAGCAAGAGAAAAACAGTTAGTTACCTACAAGGGAGCACCCATACGACTGTCAGCTGATTTCTCAACAGAAACTACGCAGGCCAGACGGGAATGGCAAGAAATATTCAAAGTGATGACTAGCAAGAACCTACAACCAAGACTACTCTACCCAGCAAAGTTATCATTCAGAATTGAAGGGCAGATAAAGAGCTTCACAGATAAGAAAAAGCTAAAGGAGTTCATCACCACCAAACCAGTATTATATGAAATGCTGAAAGGTATTCTTTAAAAAGAGGAAAAAGAAGAAAAAGGTAAAGATAAAAATTATGAACAACAAATACATATCTATCAACAAGTGATCCTAAAAATCAAGTGAATTAAAAATCTGAGGAACAGAATAAACTGGTGAACATAATAGAATCAGAGGCATAGAATGGGAGTGGATTGATAATTCTCAGGGGGAAAGGGATGTCTGTGTGGGGGGTATGGGAAGAGACTGGACAAAAATCATACACCTATGGATAAGGACAACGGGGGGGGGGGGAGGTAAGGGTAGGGGGAGGTGGGAACCGGGTGGTGGGGAGATATGGGGGGGGAGGAGAAACAATTGTAATAATCTGAACAATAAAGATTTATTAAAAAAATAACTCCCTCTTTTAGCTCATATAGATTTTCCTCACGATTTATAACAACTGCATTTTTTTTTTTTTTTTTACTGAATGGATGTACCATAATTCAACATCTCTGCTACTGAGGGACATTTAGCTGGTTTCCAGTTTTTCTTTATCTTCCTCAGTATTCAAGCTGCCATCCCACTTTCACTTTTCTCACAAGGATGATCTTATCTATTTCACACAGGAAACTGAAGCTATGAACTATGAACTTCTTTGACTTCCTATCTCCCTTAGCTACACACTGAATTATAACTACTTCCATCCTTTCCTCTATCTCAGGGAAAGATCTCTTCTCCTACAGGAAGGAACAGTAACTAACATGCCCTCCTGTTTTCACAAAGGTCTTTCCCACAATTGTCCTCTCTTGCTTTTTTCTAACCTTTTCTCTATTGTGTTAAATCCTAAGCCGATGTAAGCAGGCTTATTTATCTTCCATCTTAAAACTCTCCCTCTTTTATTCCTCACAGCCTAGCTTCTTGAAAGAGTAGAGTATGATCTCTGTTGTCATTTCATCTTCCACCTGTTCCTCACCCTGCTTCTGGTTGATTCCAGTCACTATGACTCTACAGCTGCTTTTGCTAACTAAGCTCACCAGGGACTTCCTAGTTACCAAAACCCAAAGGCTGTCTCTCAGGATTCATTGTATTTCACCTCTCTGCGGAATATGTTGTCTTTCTTATGCTTTAAAACTCCTTTCTTGGGTTGAGAGCACTCTTCAGGTTTTCCTTCCATTTCTCACCACCCATAAATATTGGTCTTCTACAGGATTCTGTCCTCCATGCTCTTCTGACTCTACACATGCATCCTGGGTGATCTCACCTACTCCCAAGGTTGCACAAACTCTAAATTTTATACCTATCACTAGAGACCGGGTGCACGAGATTCGTGTACTCAGGGGAGGGGAGGGGTACCTCAGCCCAGCAGTCCGGGAGCCCTCGGAGCCCTCGGGGAGATGTCCGGGGATGGGGCCTAAGCTGGCAGTTAAGACTTCGATCTCGCAGTCCCGGACCCCTCTTCTTACACCTGCCTGCAGCAGAGGTGGGAGAGGCTCCTGCCACTGCCCCTGTGCTCGCCAGCCATGAGCCAGCTCAGGGCTTCTCGCTGTGTGGTGCACCCCCTGTGGGAGCGCACTGACCACCAGGAGGCAGCTCCTGTGTTTAGGGTCTGCCCCCTGGTGGTCAGTGCGCATCATAGCAATAAGTCGTTCCGCTGTTCAGTCGACTTGCATATTGGCATTTTATTATATAGGATACTTTAAACCTACAAGCATTCAATCAGGCTTAACTATTTCTCCACCTTCCACCCTCACCCTGCTCAGAGAATGGCACCACCATTTACCTAGTCACCTAAGTCAGAAACTTAAGATTCTGTTTACTTTCCATTATCCAATCAGTCACCAAGATATACTTCTCATTCCCCCTACTGCCAATGCCTCAGCCAGTTTAAGTTTCTGTTATCTTTCCTCCAGCATCACTCCTCCCCAGTCCACCCATTTTCACACTGCTGCCAGAGTAATCTCTCTAAAATGAGGATTTGATCCTGAGCCTTGTAATCACCATGCTACATATGTTCTCTATATTCCACATCCAAAACTACTTGTCCCATGAACAGACCATGTAGTTTCTTGCCCCTAAGCACTGTTCCCTCTGTCTGGAATGCCCTCTTCCCTTCCCTCCTTCCTATTCTTCATAATCCATCTCAAAAGTCTCCTTTTGAAGACTTCCCATTCTTACTCCATAAGCAGTTGGTAATTACTTCCTCTCACCACAGAACCTTGTAAATATGTATCGCAATGATCACTTTTTATTACTTGTTTACATATCTACCTCTTATTCTAGACATAAGTTCTCTGCAATTAGAAACTATATTTTACTTCTGTATCAGCATCTAGCAGATTGCTTGATAAAAATAGGTGGGTTGATAAATGTTGAATGTATGAATACCCTGAACCTACTCACTCTCCCAAACCAAAATTCTAAAAGCCACCTTACACTCCTTGTCTTCTTCCACCCCCAGTGCTAATTGGTCATCAAGTTCTACTGATTTTACCCCCTAAAGATCTCTCGAATTCATCCTGATCCTCCCATCTTAATGCCAAAGCCTTAGTTTGGGCCCCATTACTCATTACTTGAACTAGATTTGCTCCCCTCCAAACCACTCTCCACACTACTGCTTCATTTTTTAAAAAACATTTTTATTACAAAAATAATACATACTTGTAAAAAATTCAAACAATACAGAAATAAAAGCACAGTACCCAACCCAGCATACATACAACCATATATACCCCCTCACCTCCAATCTCATTCCCCAGGTTATCACTGTGAACAGTTTTAGCAAATATCCTTTTAGACCCTTTCCTTTGCACACACAAATATATATAAACACATATAAATATACACACGATTTTGTCTTTTACAAAAATGGGACCACACTTGTTACATGATTCTTCAATTTCTTTCTTCATTCAATATACAGAAAATTTCTAAAACACAAACCTGATTATATCACTCCACTAGAGCTCCTCATTTCCTATAAAATTCATATTCATTAGCATCAAAATCAAAGCTCTCAATATGCTTACTGCCCATCTTTTAGTCTCCTCTCTAGCCAATCCAGCATTAAAGGACTGGAACTAAACCATCTTAAATCCTTTCTGGAACAAGGCAGGTACAAACAAACAAACAAACAAACTAGGAACACACTCTGCCATTTCTAGACTTCAGCCTTTTCACTTCATGTTACATTCTGCCTGGACTTTCCCATCTGGCAAGCTCCTACTAATTCTTCAACAATCAGCTTATAAATTACCTCTAGGAAGACTTCCCTGACTTTTTCAGACATGATCACTCCTCTATTTCCTCCTATACTTTATATCTAGCTCTTGCACTTCTCTCGAAGAACTGTAATGCTTTATTAACATGTTTTGAATTTCACTCCCCTTCCCCCAACTTGATGGTGAGCTCTTTGGGTAAAAGGAATGTGTCTTATTTAGCTTTGCATCCCAAGGATCTGATAGAGTGCTTATGATGGAGCAGATGTTTAATAACAAATCTGTTGAGAATTTTATGATTCTAAGAACATTTACGGAGTACCTACTATGCACAGAACCATATCCTAAGCATGAAAAGAAACAGAAGACACAGTCTTTGCCCCAAGGAACTTACCATTTTCCTATCATTTCATGTGGGGGTGGGGGACAGAACACATTTACATGGCAACATATCATTTCTGACATACAGGCTGTTTCAAAGATTTATAATCATTTGCCTCAAAACCCATTTAGGAATAAGGCATTGCATAATCAAATAAATAATAAAATAATGGGCAGTTTGTTCAATAGGTTTATGTTTTCAGTGTGGCATAGAGACCACCAGAAAGAACCCAATTCCCTGTCCCAGCAGGGGGGCTGTCACCTGTTCCAGCCTGCTAGAAAACTGAAATGATACCATGCTTGGAAAATTTCTAATATACCAAGAGGACATAAAGCTATTAGTCCTTTTATAATTTCTCCTCCTTCCCCAGGGAAAAATAATACAAAGAGAAATAAATGAAGTTAAAGGCAGGCACTGAAGGAGGAGGAGATTGCTCTATTTTTATCAGTGGAAGGGGGAAGGGAGTTGCTTGATTTTAATTCAAAGGGTGACATTGCCCCAGGAAGATCAGGAGAGGCGATTAGTTCATTATTATTTACTTACTATTTTTTAAAGGCTAAGGTGTTAATCTGGTGATTTCAGGATCAGACACTGTACAAATATAAACAAATTGAATCACCTAGGCTGGAGAACAGGGAAGGCTGACCAAGGAGGCCCAAAGGAAGCCTCATTCATCAGAGTCCAAGTCACTGTCCCCAGCAATGGAGTGGAAATCCTCACTGTCCTCCTCGTCCTCTGACAGCTGGACCTGGCTTAGCACGCTCGGCCCAGAGCGCTGCTCTTCCTCCTCATCTTCTTCCTCCTCTGATACCTCATACCCACCGATGCTGCTGAAGCTTGTGTCTTGGGTGTTCGACTTGGGATCAGGCTCCTCATAGCTCCCATAACTGAGAAGAGAAACATGTCATCTCTCAAGCTCGGGCATAATCCTCTAGCTGACCAGTCCCGTTCTTGGTGCTACCAAGGGATCAGCCCATCTCACCTCCCATGGACACTAAAATGACTAGTTCTGGACTGTTCTACTTGTCCCTAAGAGAAAAGTGATCCTGTTCAAAAACGTCAACTTGCCAACTGCATATACATAAGAACCTGAATGAAAGAAACTCCCCTATGCCTGAACAACACACTGCCAGCTTATGTGACCATAAATGCTCTGATAGCCTCATAGTTTCATCTACCACTTATTGCTTCACTCATATACATTTCCAATTAATCAACAGTCCTAAAGAGTCTACCTTTTCAATATATCTTGTCTTTATCCCCTTCTTCCCATCCCTACTCTGCATGCCTTGCCTTAATCCTTTGTTATCTCTGGCCACCACCACTGAAAACAGTCTTTATGCCTCTAGTCTTACTTTCCTCCATTTAATCACACTTCTGCCAGAGTGTGCTTTATTTTTTGTTTGTTTGTTTATTCTTAATTTTACTTTTTTAAAAAATCACATAAATAATTCACGTTCACTGGTTTAAAAAAAATTAGAATACACAACCAGAAAAAAAGAAGAAGAAATCACCAATAACTCCACTACCCAGAGGTAATCTTTTGGTATATGATCTTCCAATTTTTTTTCTATGCACTTCACTTAAATGTTTAAACATTTTTTATTTACAAAATTAAAATACTCTATATACTCTTTAGGAATCTGTTTTCACTAATGATTATAATGAACATTTTTATAAACATACATCTACAGAATCATTTTTATAGATGCAAGGTATTCCACTGTATGGCTGTGACAGGATTTATTTAACAGTCACTCACTAAGACATTTAAGCTGTCTCTAATTTTCCCACTATTAGAAACAATGCTGTGATAGACATCCTTGTACAAACATCCTGATGGTGTTTAATTATTCCAGTAGCATTTCCTAGACATTAAATTTTGGGGCCAAAATGGATGCATACTTTCAAAATTTTTTATTTCTGATTCAGCTCAGTTTCCTTCTCTAACCAGCTTCCCTATCCCACTTCTCCCCAAGTCCCAGAAAAATCCTGTGGTTGCCTATCACAGCACTTTCCATGTCAGTCATCTGTTGACCTGTTTTAGGTTCCCCATGAACTCCACAGAGGAAGGGATCACATCATAGTGACTTTTGTACTTGTGATAAATATTTGCTAACTGAATAAATTAAGACTCTACCGGCTTCCTGGCTACCTCTGACTAGATGTATAATATGTATGTATCTTAAATCCAACATGTCCAAACACTAATTTTTTCCTCCTTTCCCACCCCACCTTATATGCCTGTTCTTCCTCTTTCCCATCTCAGTGACATACCCATTCATTATATACCTGATGTCCTAAATCCAGTCCATCTACCCTCTAAATAGCTCTTGAATATGTCCCTTCCTCCCCTGTCTCTAACAGATCCCAGTTGAGATCCTTATCATTGTCATAGAGTTATTTAACACACAAAGTTGATGTTACTTCCTTTTCTATAAATGAATCCCATTACACCAAATCCAAATGTTTTAGCAAGCCATTTAAGGTCTCCTGCAATATAAAATGTTGCTACTTTTAGAGCCACATCTCCCAACAACCTCCCTTCACTCTGGAACATACTTTGTTACATTTCTGTGCCTTTGAACATATTACAATGCTAAGGATCTCCTCACCTGCTGCGACTTATCTACTTAGTAGACTATTATTCATCTTGTAAGGCCCAGTTCAAATGTTCCCTGTCTGTGAAACTTTCCCTGATTACTCCCAAGCAGGGTGAGACACCTCCTCCTCACGGGTGACTTGACACTTTGTACTTAAATTATGTTATAGCACTTATCACAATGTATTTGTAATGATTTTGTTTGTATCAGTCTCTTCCACTAGACTGTGAGCTCCTCAAGGGCAGGATAAATCTTGCTCCTCTGTGTATTTCCAAGGGCCTACCACAGTGCCTGGCCCTTGTAGGCGCTCAGGAAATGTTTGATAGATGAAAGTAATCTGACGCTGGGCCCTTTGACATCATAGCTGGGCACTGATGCCACAGCCCTGTAGCATGTTGCTGTCGATTACCTGATGTTGCTATCCTCCAAACCATGAGAAGCCTCCCCACCGTCTCCCTCATAGGACATCATGCTTTCTTCATTTTCCATGCCCATCCTTGTGTTCTCCTGAAGCATTCGGGGCTGTTTGGATATTATCCCACCAGATCCCACATCAGAGTCACTTCCACTTTCACTCAGTTGGATAGCTGTGAAAAGAGATTCTGAGATAAGCTTGACAGAATTAACATCTTTGGCTTGGTCTTCCAAAACTAGTTACCCCACACATCTATATAGGCATCTTGCCTGGACTTCTCACCTCACCTAGGGTCAACAATGGCAAGATCTGTAGTTTAGAAACTGAATCCAAATAACCTTTTCTCTTTTCCATCTCAGTCCAATCTATCTGTTTTACTCCTGTCTTGTTCTCCTATACTTTTCTCTTGCCATTGCCACTGACACACAAAACATCTCAAAATGGGATCTTTTTTCTTAATTTTCCTTCCCTATTGCTACATATAACACTTGTTTTCTGTTTTTATCAAGTATTCAAATAAAAGGTGCTACTTAGGCACTGTCATCTTTTGTATCTCCTGTGTTTTATTTCTTCACTTCCTCTAAGGATCAGCCTACAACTGAGTGCTCTGTACTCTGAGGTTTATTAGAACTTCATTAAAAGAGCATATGTGGCCAAGAGCTTCTTATCCAGTCCTGAGGGTGCTATGGTGAGCTACCCAGTTACAAAAGCAAAGGAGCAAGACTTACCAGAGAAAGGATTATCTCCTTCTTCATCACTCCCAGCATCTTCCTCATCATCTTCTCCTTCAGACATAAGCAAATCCTCATACAGGACACTGGCTTGAGGCTGTTGCACGGTTCCTTCCTCTTCATCTGCAAGATCACCATCTGCATCTTCACCTTCCTGAAAAGGACCAGTTGGGGGTTCAAAATCCAATTAATCACCCAAGTAAGAGACTAGATGCCATCAGCCCCCCTAGCTGCCTCACAAGAATTAAAGTCAGACCGAGACTCTGATATTGCCTTGGGATTTGGCCTGCCCTCTACTGGTTGGGCTCCTACCATATAAAGGTATAATATAACCATAAGCTTTCTGTAAGCATACTCACTGGGGCTGGAGTCTTAGGTTTCCCATCCTCCTCCTCATCATCATCATACCCTTCAATATCTACATCAGAGTCTTCCTCGCCCAGCCTACCTCGGCCCTGGCGCATCTGAGTAAGGAACACAAATAGCACATCATTGAGGGACGTGCCTGTAGGAGGAGTTAATGAGGGCTCTCACCCTGGATGGATGCTCCTCCCTGATATCCTAGCCAATCCCACAGCTAGTGGGGGCTGTTAACACAGCTCAAGACATATGCATTTCCCCCCATTCATTCTTTGGAAATCGCAGATAGGGTAAAAAAAACAATGAATAGGAAGGTCCTTGGTCTACTCTTACTATATCATCAAAAGGAGACTCTTCCATTCTAATCCAAACTTTCCTTAGCTTGAGTTGAACTCGTTGAGATAGAAAAAAATCCTTTTGGGTTTTGCACTCTCCAGTAGAACCCTGACTGAGATCAGCTGATAGGATTTCTGGCTTCAGATCAGAAGTATCTTCTGCCCTGGCCAATTTGCTCAGTGGATAGTGTCGGCCCATGGACCAAAGGGTCTCTGGTTTGATTCCTGGTCAAGGGCACGTACCTTAGTTGCAGGTTCTATGCCCGACCTCGGTCAAGCGGGAGGCAACCAATTAATGTGTCTCTCACGTTGATTTTTTTTTCTCTCCCCCTCCTCCCTCCCTTCTATTCTCTCTCTAAATCTCAATGAAAAAAATATCCTCATGGTTAAGATTTTTAAAAATTAATAAAAATAAAGGAGTATCTTCTGATACCATTAGAAACGGCCAATTTTAAAAATTTAATCTAATTTCATAAATAATTTTAATTTAGATTATAGCATACATACAGTAGAGTAGCAGAGCAATTATTTTGAACTCTGTCTCTGAATACAGCTGCTCTTTTTAGTCACCTGTCAGGTTGCTCTGATGTATCATATACTTTTGACACCTGTGCCTTCCCTGAAGTTCTGCTGTCTGTCCCCTGGGGACACAGTAGAGAGTAATTTTGGTGGATAGACTTACTTATCTAGTTTGAAGGATTAAAGTCAGATTGGGACTCACTATGGAAACTCTCTGATATTGCCTTGGGATTTGGCCTGCCCTGTACTGGTGAGGCTCCTATATCATATAAAGGTATAATGTAACCAATAGGGAATCTTAGGTTTCCCATCCTCCTCCTCATCAACATTATACCCTTCAATATCTATATCAGAGTCTTCCTCAACCAGCCTACCTCAGCCCTGGAGCATCATGCGACCTACTACCTTCCCACCTTGAAAGCACATTCTTAACCTGCATTCCCAGGGCCAAGGAGCTCAATTATCCTTGACACATGTCATATATCACCACCACCACTCCCCCACACTGAACTATACTACCAATCTCACAAAGAGAAAAAGAATATCCTACCTGTATCGCCTGCTTTTCTGGAGTGGTAGTGGGAATATCCAGGACAGACATACTGCTCTCATCTTGAAATACAGAGGCATCTCGAGACATACTGAGAGATGTGTTGGTATCATATAAATCAGGTGGCTGTGGCACAAATCATATAACTTAGCTTCTATTTAGGAAAGGGAGTAAGAACTACAGAGAACTGCCCTTTAGAGCACTCACTGAATAAAAAGGTCATGCAGACCAATCCATTTATTGAGAAAACACAGCTTGAAACAACTTTATCAACAGGTTTTGGGGAATCTTACAAATGTTACTCTTTCTAATAAAGAGGCATCTAATGTGTATGCTCATTAGATGCCTGAAGCAGAAAGTATCAAAGTTATGGGACAATTCTATGTCCTCACAGCCTTTCTGATCAACAACCTAGTTTCTTCTAAGCCTTGTCTTATTGCTTTTAGGGCCAGGGCTTCATACCAGTGCTATTTTGATTGGTTTAGAGATATCTAATAGGAAATGGGATTAAGAAATTTCAATACCAATAAGAGCTCATCAGAGGATGCTATGAGGCAAAATGGTATGAAAAATCATGAACTCTGAAGTAAACTGCCCTGGGTTTGAGTCCTGGCTCCATCACTTGCTGAGTAACTTTAACAAATTACTCAATCTCTCTAAATCTTGGTTTCCTCAATTGTAAAACATGGTTGTTGGAAGATTTAAGAGATATGTATAAGCTCCTTACCCAATGCCTGGTATTCAATAAATTATAGATACCTTCTTCCCTCTCCTGAAGAGAACAAGGATTTAGCAAATAGACTTATTCAGTGACGTTAGGGCAGGAAGGACCAATAATGAACAGGCTGGAGAAATAGGGAAGCGTTCTCTGAGGGTAAAAATATTATGCTATTAAAAAAATCATTTTTTCAAAGACTAGTTAATAAAATAATGTATTTGTAATATAATGTGAAGTGAAAACAACAAAAGCCAAAACCATCTTGACCAATTTTATTTTAAAAGTTTGTCTATAGGCCTGGTTCGTGTGCTCAGTGATTGAGTATCATCCATGAACCAAGAGGTCACTGGTTCAATTCATGGTCAGGGCACATGTCCAGCTTATGGGCTGGATCCCCAAATAGGGGGTGTATAGGAGGCAGCTGATCGATGTTTCTCTCTCAACGATGTTTCTATCTCTCTATCCCTCTCCCTTTCTCTCTAAAATCAATAAAAACATTTTTTTACAGTTGTCTATAGCCCTAGCCAGTTTGGCTCAGTGGATAGTGTCGGCCTGCAGACCGAAGGGTCCTGGGTTCCATTCCAGTCGAGGGCACGTACCTCGGTTGCGGGTTCCTTAGAGGCCCAGGCCCTGGTCAGGGCACGTGCAGGAGGCAACCAATCAATGTGTTTCTCTCACATCAATGTTCTCTCTGCCTTTCCCTCTCTTCCACTCTCCCTAAAAATCAATGGAAAAATATCCTCAGGTGAGGGTTTAAAAAAAATGTTTGTCTATAAACACACACAAGTGCATGTACACACACATATCACAGATTTGAAAGAAACACACCAAATGTGCACAGTGGTTAGCTCTGAGTAGTGAACTTTATTTTAGGGAACTTATTCTTTATATTTTCTAATTTTTTCCCAATGAACATGTTAATTTTATTTAACAAACCAATATGTTACTTTGTGGTGGTGTTTTTTTTTTAACAAGCAAGGCTGACTGAGAAGAGGGTTTTGGAGAAAGGTAGGCCAAACAGAATTTAAAGGATTACAGAGCAGATAAACTAATTATGGAACAGAAGAGAAAATCAAGAAATGAAAAGTAAGCAGTTTTAAATAAAGCATTAAGCTGAATGTATGATGCAATACAAGCTAGGCAGAAATGGCTGAGTGAAAATAAATTATTGACTATCACCATTTAGAGCTGGAAGTAAAGTATGATTACTACAGCCATAATTGTATTATGACAGGTTAAACTTATGCAACACTCTAATAACACTTGGGTTTAAGAATAGTAATGAGTAAGGACAATCACTCATGTGCATCTTCCTGAGGTAATGAACTGGGCTTATTATTTTAAAATTTGTATATATGAGTAAAGGCAATGATGAGAGGGTGAACTGGAATAATGAAGAGGAACTATCTATACCCTATTCTTCATAGAAGACCCTCTAATTGCACCAAACTACAACTACTGCTCAGGAGGGAGAATAGTTGCCAGGTTTTCTTTAGTCATTTGAGATAGGGTGGGAGGGGTAGAGAAGAAAGGAAGACTTTCATGTCTAAGGCTCTGACTCACCAAAGAACTAGGCCCATGCTGTCATACACTAGGCAAACCATGTGCCACTTTGTGGCTAGAATATCCTGGGGAAGGATGGCTAAAACCCAGGCTTTAACTTACCAGAAAGCACCTGTGGAAGCTGTAGGCCTATTAGCAAATAAGGCCTTCCTGGGCAACCTCACTCACCCAAGCCCCCTTGACCCAATCTGCCCAACACACTTCAAAAGCCTTTTCTTGTTCTGGGCCTGGAAGAAATATCTTAGAAGTCTTTATACATGACCCCTCAGTAACCTATGTTTTGGAATGAAAGAGAGTAAAAGATAGATAGGACAAGTGCATGAATGATATAGACAGCAATAATCCAACAGAAATCATTTAGGTTGCATTATCAGTAATTAGCAAAATCTGAGTAGAATGAAAAAAAGTTTTTCAATGGGAATTGAGAAAATTTTGCATTAAAATATTTGGTTAGCCCAGCCAGCGTGGCTCTGTGGTTGAACTTCGACCTATGAACCAGGAGGTCAACAGTTCGATTCCTGGTCAGGGCACATGCCTGGGTTACAGGCTTGGTCCCCAGTGGGGGGCGTGCAGGAGGTAGCCAATCAATGATTTTCTGTCATCATTGATGTTTCTATCTATTTCTCCCTTTCCCTTCCTCTCTGAAATCAATAAAATTATTAAAAAAATAAATTTGGTTAAATTTGAAAGGGCCTTTGAAAACTTTGTAGACAACTTTTGTAAAGATAAGAAAATAAACATTTACTGAATGTTTACTTAATGTGCCAGGCCAAAATTAATTCATTTCATATTTATAATAATCTGGAAAAGTACATTATAGAGAAAAGGAAACTGAGTTAGGAGATTAAGTTAACTTCCCAAGTTCACAAAGCTAAAAAGTAGCAGAGCTAAGATTCAAACCCAGGCCTACTTTATGTCAAACTGCATGTACTTTCCACTTTACCTTAGTGCATCCAATATAGTAAGCAAGTTATATTCTGGGTAAGTTCTATTCTTCAAATATGCCATCTCTCTAAGAGTATAGTATTGATGAAATATACTTATTATATTCAAGGGTAAGAACACAATCACTAAAATTTCTTATTAATCCTACTCTCTAGTCTTTGGGCTTATAATTTAAGATGATAAATATTACCTGTCTCATTTACGAAGAGTGGGAATCAATCCAGGAAAATGGGTGACATCTAAGCTACACTAAGATACTTTTGAAGGAATGAGTAATCAGGCATATATAAGGCATAGGAACAATGTGGCCCACATTTATAATTGAGAAGTTTATACTCTAGGGATGTGCCAAAGCCCCAATTCATAGGTAAGGGAGCTCCAGAGACTCAAGAGGAAGGCCTCTGGCCACAGTAGTCAGGAATCTGGTATTCCTTAATACTGCTTAAACAACTAAAGACCCACCCCACTCATTCATCTGACACCTGCCTCTTCTGAATTCAGTAAGGCCACCAAGACCCATGGCCCTCACTCACCTTAGCCTTTGAGAAGACAAGAAAGCACACGAAAGGCATATGAAGAGGAAGGACAGAGAAGAAGGGTATCTCAGTAAATACAGCTGTTAACATGCTCCCAATTTCCCAAACCAATAGAACTATAAGAGGAGGTTCCTACAAGTATCACATGATCTCACTTATATGTAGAATCTAATTAACAAAATAAACTGATAAACAAAACAGAACCAGAGACATTGAAGCATGCAATAGACTGACGTATTTCAGAGGGAAGGAGGTGCAGGTGGGAAGAGATTAAACAAAAAAATTTATATGCATAACCCATGGCCACAGACAATAGTGCAGTGAAGGCATGGGGAGGGGGCGGGAGCAGGGTGGAAGGGGCCAAGGGGAGAAAAAAAGGAGACATCTGTAATATTTTCAACAATAAAGATAAATTAAAAATAAAAAAAGAGGTTCCTAGTCCTCAGACTCACCTGAGGTGTATAAGGCCCTGGGGTCATTGGGTCCAAACTGTCTAGTTCTGCTTCTTCCAAAGCTGCTTCTTTAGCTGTACAAATATCCTTCTCAAGTTGAGTCAAATGCTCATCATACTGAGAAATAAAATGAATTCATTCAAAATATGTTTTAGGCACTAGGGATACAAAAGTAAACAAAAGGAGTCTTTATACATGGCCCCTCAGTAACCTATGTTTTGGAATGACAGAGGGAGTAAAAGATAGATAGGACAAGTGCATGAATGATATAGACAGCAATAATCTGTCTATATCAGACAAAAATAGCAGACAAAAATTTGTCTTCATGGAGCTTCTATTCTAGAGGTAGGACACATGACAATTAAATAGTTATAGGGTGTCCCAAAAAATGTATACCCACTTTAATAGCTGATAGCTCAATTTTTAAAATGAAATGTATTTTAATAAACACTGCCTTTATAATTATTTCAAGTGTGTGTACATGTTTTTTTGGGACACCCTATATATAGTTTATTAAAAAAGACATTTAGTTCTAGGTAGGAAAATAAAGCAGGGAAGGAAGTGACGGCTATGGGGTGAGGGTGGGGGGAGCATGATGTTACATTTTAAAATAGGATAGGCAGAGAGCCTGCTCACTCAAGGGAACAGTGGGATTCCATAAAGCTAAATCCCAAGGGGACCTCCTCTTTACCACCTACCTCAGTCAATGTCTGGTAACAGACATTCACAATCTCCTGAGCAGTCTTAGTATACTGACTTTCAGGCCCTATAAATGAAAAATGAAAATGCCATTACCTTTATAGACTTCAGTTCCAGAAATTTACATTCTTTCACCAACATTGGTATTCCATTATTATCTTAGACCAGTGGTCGGCAAACCGCGGCTCGCGAGCCACATGCGGCTCTTTGGCCCCTTGAGTGTGGCTCTTCCACAAAATATCACGTACCTTAATTAAGTTAATAACAATGTACCTACCTATATAGTTTAAGTTTAAAAAATTTGGCTCTCAAAAGATGTTGACTAATGAGTTTGCCGACCACTGTCTTAGACCCCAAATATCATGCTTCAGCCTTAACTTGGACTCTTGCTTTACTTTTGGAGGTAGAAAATTTCAAACGTGTTAAAAAACAAAGATTCTGCTTGCCAGCGTGGCTCTATGGTTATGTCAACCTATGAACCGGAGGTCACTGTTTGATTCCTGGTCAGGGCACATGCCCTGGTGACAGGCTCGAGCCCCAATGTGGGGCGTGCAGGAGGCAGCCAATCAATGATTCTCTCTCATCACTGATGTTTTCTCTCTCTCTCTCTCTCTCTCTCTCCCCCTTCCACTCTGAAATCAATAAATATATACATAGACATTAAAAAAAAGATTCTAATATAATGAACTACCATGTACCCACTACTCAGCTTCAATGATTATCAACACATGGTAAATCTTGTTTCATTTAAACCTGAACTTTCACACTCCTCCCAAATTATTTTAAAGCAAATTCCAGTATCATTTCATTACATCCATAAATTGTTAAGTATGCATCTTTAAGGACTCTTTTTAAAAATAGGTATGTATAGCCCTGGCTGGTGTTTCACAGTGGTTAGAGCATAGATTCCTGGTCCCAGTTGGGGCACTGGTGGGAGGCAACCAATCGATGTCTCTCTCTCACATCAATGTATGTCTCTCTTTCTCTCCCACTCCCTCCCTTCTTTCACTCTCTCTAAAAATTAATGGAAAAATATCCTTGGGTGAGGATTAACAACAAAGAAAGTATGAATGATACTATAATGCTGTCAAAACCCATAGAATGTACACCACCAAGATGTAAACTATAGGCTTTGGGTGGTACAGATGTATTAATATAGGTTCATCGATCATAACAAATGTACCACTCTAATGCAGGACGTTGATAATTGGGGAAGCTGTGCATGTGTTGGGACATATGATATATAGGAAGTGGCATATAGGAACTCTCTATACCTTTAACTCAATTTTGCTCTTAAACTGCTTGAAAAAAATAAAGTCAATTAAAAAATCCAACTATATTACATCTAAAATAATGAACAATTCTTTAACTTTTTTAAACAGCCAATCAATATTCAAATTTCCTATAATTTAATAAATGTTCACTTATATTTGATTTCTTTGAATCGTAATCCAAATAAGGCCCACACATTACATTTGTTTGATGTGTCTCTTTAAGACACTTACTTATTAGGTGATTTTTAAAAAATCTTTATTGTTGAAAGTATTACATATGTCCATTTTCCCCCCCATTAACCTCCCAGTCCGCCCCTGCCCTTATAAGGTGATTCTTTTTTAAAAATATATATATTTTTATTGATTTTTACAAAAAGGAAGGGAGGATAGAAAGTTAGAAACATCAATGAGAGAGAAGCATCAATTAGCTGCCTCCTGCACGATCCCCACTGAGGATCCAGCCCATAACCAAGGTACATGCCCTTAGCTAGAATCGAACTTGAGACCCTTCAGTCTGCAGGCCGATGCTCTACCACTGAGCCAAACCAGTTAGGGCAGGCGTCCTCAAACTACGGCCCGCAGGCCACATGCAGGTATTTTTGCCGTTTTGTTTTTTTTACTTCAAAATAAGATATGTGCAGTGTGCACAGGAATTTGTTCATAGTTTTTTTTCAACTATAGTCTGGCCCTCCAACGGTCTGAGGGACAGTTAACTAGCCCCCTGTTTAAAAAGTTTGAGGACCCCTGAGTTAGGGCTATTAAGGTGATTCTTAACTAAATTACAGTTTCCTATATGGCCTTTGTCATAAGTGCAAACTGGTGGCTTACAGGTCAATCCAGTTTTGTTTGGCCCATAAAAAAAACTGTCCAGTTTGTGAAAATGGGTTGATCTATACACCCATTATATATACACTTTTTGTATGTAAATTATACCTCAATAAAGTTTATCAACAATAAAGAATTATTTTAAAAAACAGTTTTTTTAAAATCTGAATTTGCAACATTTAACAATAGAAAGATTTCAAATAAAAACACAAATATCTAATTCCTCTTAAAAACTGAAAAGATCTGGCAACACAGGGTCAGCATGACCACAAGGCACCAATTGGCTGGAATTGAGTAACAGCTGCCCTACCAAGTCTGCTTAACTCATTTATGTCTGGATCCTGAAGGCATCTGAGTTTTTAATCCCTGCCTTGAGCACTTTATAATATATTTTTTTTAAATATATTTTATTGCTTTTTCACAGAGATGAAGGGAGAGGGTTAGAAAGCTAGAAACATCGATGAGAGAGAGACATCGACCAGCTGCCTCCTGCACACCCCCTACCTGGGGATGTGCCCACAACCAATGTATATGCCCTTGACCGGAATCGAACCTGGGACCTTCCAGTCCGCAGACCGACGCTCTATCCACTGAGCCAAACCGGTTTCGGCTACATAATATTCTTTAATAAACTGTTTACTTACCCATTCATAAAACATTCTGAGTACCTCCTATGTGCCAGGCATTATACACAAAAATGAGTAAGATATAGACCATATCTCTTCAATGGTATGGGACTTAACCTTTATATAAGAATATTTATATCTTGGCCCCAATCTCAGAAAAGACATTGACAGAAAAAAAGAATCTTATTATTAATGGACAGAGAGTAGTCGCATAGGATAGACTTAGAAACTAATATAGTCATGTGCTGCATAACATTTTGGTCAATGATGGACTGAATATATGATGGTGGTCCCATTAAGATTATAAAGGAAATGAAAATTCCTATCAACTAGTAACGTAGCATGACGCATTACTCATGCATCATAAACAGCTTGGCAATACTTATTGGTACAGACTATGCAGTTCATTTAAAATCCAATCAAACATTTAATTAGTAAGGTCTCTCTCTCTGCCTACTTAATCCTATGGCTTTGTCAAAACTGGCAAAAAGTTTGGGTTGTGTTTTTCAGAAGGAATTTATTTACCTGTATGACTCTCCTTTCACCCACATGGAGTACTGTGTGCCTTTTGCAACTATTACAAATAGCTTCAATCCCAAGTTTTGGGTTTCCCTGATTATTAATGTTCTTTTGAAACATTATCCTATCTAATAAAGAGGGGATGTGCAAATGGACCATCACACCATAACAAGATGGCTGCACCCACAGCCGAGGCAGGGATCCCGTAACACAAGATGGCTGTGCCCACAGCGGAGGCCGAGTTCCCCTAAAGAGCCTTAACGAACAATCAGCAGGGACCTGAGGCTGCGTGGTGCTGGGCTGGGGCTTGACGGGGGACCTTAAGGCACGGCCCCCCGCCCCAGAACTGGGCCGGGGGACCTGAGGCTGCACTCCCAACCTGGTGGGGCTTGACGGGGGACCTCAGGCCGCATCCCCTGGCCCAGGCCAGGGGATCTCAAGATGCGCCTCGGCCCAGGGACCACGGGCTGCACGCCGCCCCCCGGGCCCCAGTGCCAGGCCAGGCAAACTGAGGCTGCGCCCACCACCCAGCAGGGCTTGATGGAGGTGGGGCCGGCCGGGCCTGGATCTAGCCCAATGGGGGTGGGGCCAGCCAGGTCTGGGTCTCGCATGATTTCGAGGCACACGTGGGTGGGCGGGGACTTGACTCTGGTTCCCATGGCATGTCCCAGACTCCGAAAGGAAGATTTTCATATACATTTTACTAATTTTCTTTCATCTGTGACACTTCTATTATAGACAAAGGGCAAGTAGCAGTATTAAAATATTTCATCTAGTTAATTCCCTTTTAATGTGCACGAATTTCATGCACCAGGTCACTAGTTTGAACATAAACAGAAGCTCTGAGATTGATTCAGTACCTATGTGGTAGCTGGAAAGCATAAGGGCTTGAACTCTATTATAGTGTGCAGTCCCACCACCACCACTTAAGTACTAGACCAGTGATGGGCAACCTTTTGAGCTTGGTGTGTCAAACTTCGCCAAAAAACTGAGCATAACTCGGGTAGCTAATGTTTCATCCTCAGGAGCACCAAATGTTTCATCCTCGGCATGCGGCCGCCTCAGTGGCTGCGTGTCATCAGAAATGGCTACGCGTGTCACTGCTGACACGCGTGTCATAGGTTCGCCATCACTGTACTAGACTGAGTCCTCTAATATGTACTGCATACTTCCAGGTGAAGTTTTATATGCAGTGTTCCTTATCTTCCACTTGTTGCCTAAGGACCCTAATCTTAGTGCTAGGAATCTTGGCTATCCTATATAATAAAGAGGTAATATCCAAATTAACCCTCACACCATCACAAGATGGCTGTGCCCACAGCGGAGGCGGGGTTCCTGTAACAAGCAATCAGCAGGGACCCGAGGCTGCATGGCGCCTGGCCGGGGGACTGGAGGCTGCGCCCCCCGCCTGGCAGGGCTTGATGGGGGTGGGGCTGGCCAGGTCTGGATCTCGCCCAATGCGGGTGGGGCCAGCCGGTTCTGGGTCTCACGCAATTTCGAGGTGCGCACAGGTAGGCGGGGACCTGACTCTGGGTCCTGCAGCGCGCCCCAGACTCTGACAGGAGTAAGATTTTCATATACATTTTACTAATTTTCTTTCATCTCTGACACTTCTATTAAAAAGGGCAAATAGCAATATTAAAATATTTCCTCTAATTAATTCTTTTAAAAAATATATTTTATTGATTTTTTACAGAGAGGAAGGGAGAAGGATAGAGAGCCAGAAACACTGATGAGAGAGAAACATCGATCAGCTGTCTCCTGCACACCTCCTACTGGGGATGTGCCCACAGCCAAGGTACGTGCTCCTGACCAGAATCAAACCTGGGACCTTTCAGTCCACAGGCTGACGCTCCATCCACTGAGCCAAACCGGTTTTGGCAAATTAATTCCCTTTTAATGTTCACGAATTTCGTGCACCAGGCCACTAGTATATAATATACTTCATGGGCTACATATGTGATAATACAGGTAAGTCAATGAAGGTATGCTATGGAAATACTGTAATATTATACATGAAGTATCAGAGTCAAAATAATGTTAACTAGAGATACAATTCCACTAATTTTTGTCAGTAAAATTGGGAATAAACTCTACATGGACTTTGTTACTATTAATTAAAAACAGAGATAGGCTCATATCTGGCCAAATCAATAAAGTCTGAAGCAAAAGTATTATTTTGTGGCGCGGCCGGTATGGCTCATTGGTTGAGTGTTGATCCATGAACCAGGAGGTTATAGTTTCGATTCTGGTCAGGGCACATGCCCAGGTTGTGGCTCGATCCCCAGTAGGGGGCGTGCTGTAGATGCTTCTCTCTCACCATTGATGTTTCTATCTCCCAGTCCCTCTCCCTTCCTCTCTCTGAAGTCAATTTTTCAAAAGCTTATAAAAAATATATTTAAAAAATATTTTTATATATTATTTTGTATATAGTACTTAATATTAAGAAACATCTCATATGCACGTTCAATTCCACAATGGATGCCCCTTCAATACAAAAGATGTCACATTTCATATCATATGACACCACTAATACAGCCCTATTCAGTCAGAAGTTTCTTATACCCCTATCCACTGGTTAAGGAAGGGCAATTTCAGCCTTACAGGCTCTCCACTGCTGCAACCAAATCATTATTTACTTTCCCTTGGAGAAAAAGAATATCTCTACTTTGAGGATCATTTTCTACTATGCTAGAGGTTGATAACCAGCTTCCTTGGAGCCAGATTTGGCCTCTAGATAGATGTTTTTATTTGGCTCACAGAGTTTAAAATTTTTTTTAATGTTTTTTTTTTTTTATTTTAGAGAAAGAGGAAGGGAAAGGGATAGAGAGATAGAAACATCAATGAGAGAGAAACATCAATAGGCTGCCTCCTGCATGACCCTACTGGGAATGGAGCCGGCAATCCAGGTATGTACCCTGACCAGGAATCAAACCAGTGACCTCTTGATTCATGAGTTGACGCTCAACCACTGAGCCACAATGGCCTGGCTAAAAACTTTTAAAAACTATTAGCAAATGTGTAAACACTGGAATGAAAAAAAATGTCACAAAAAATTCAGATTTCCAGCTTCACTTGAAAAATTAAGAGCTATCAACACTGGATAGTCATTTCCTTAGGACAACAATCAGATTGAAGTACATGTCACTTTAAATGGAATATATACTGTTACAGGTTACTATGGCCCACTTCACTCATTTATAGTATTACCTGCCTGGCCCCTCCCTAAAGACCACTTAAGTTTGAGATCTCTGCTCTTCACCTTTACTCACTACCAATCCACTCACATTCACCAAGGACTTTTGCACCTAGTATAATCTTCCTTTTGGCTCCAAATCCCTCTAGTCATGGTGGGTTACTCTAAGGTTCATATGTACTACCTATCCAAAATCCTTACAAATCTTCATGATAATGGTTTGCACCTTTTACTCCCAGGCAAACATACCCCTGGCTATATCCAGAATGTTGTCTTTACTGCAAACTGCTTTGCCTCTGATGTTTCAATTCCGATATCCTTCTTTCCCATCAGTCTTGTATCTGTCCACGCTTTTTGCTCTCTCTCTGACCTCAAGGACACTTACAGGCCCATTAATTTGGGTTTCTCAGTCTATCAAGCCTCTCCTGGTTTTAGTTTCTTCCCTAAATAACCCCTATGCTTTGAAAAGTAAGGTAATGTGCAGTAGTATGCCAAAGTTAAGATATAAGATCATTGTAATATTTTTTCCTTCATCAGCGATTTTACTTGAAGATGGAGGTTGGGGGATATAAAATAGCGTAACAAATCTGAAACAGGACAAAATATAAACAGAGAAGCCTAATACTAATTTGCAAGATAAAACATGAATTACCAAAGAAATTACAAGCTTTTGTAGAGCTGCTTTGGATACTCTTCCAAACTAGAGACTATGCAAGTGGCAATCTTCTGCTACAAAGAGTTCTTTGGTGACAAAGTTTGAGAAGTTCAAACTTTTCCTTCTTGTTAACACCTTCAATTCTCGATCTTTCTCACATCCAGAAAGCAAAATCCCAATCCTGAATCAATGATGTAATCTGCTTTCTCAGTTCCCTAACTTGGTTTGATGAATACTGACAAAGAAAATTACACAACTGTGCCAACTGATGTTGCTATAAAAATTAAGTCTCCAATTTCAGCTGGACCCTCAAAGGCTGCTCAACATTTCTAAAATGTCCCCAAGTCAGCTCCATTTCAAATTTCCTACAACAGATAATTCAACCCCTAACCTACATCTCTCTTCAAATTCTCTCTCCCACCATCTCACCCACTCTTAGCGTAAGACCCTGTTTGCTACTCTAGAGAGAAAATGAGAAGCAGAAACTTTTCTCTTTGTCTATCTTGTCACTTCTACAGGAACCTTATCTCATCTAATTTTTCCTTCTCTTTCACCTATACAAAGTTCCCCTCTGTCCAACATATTGATTACAGTCTTCCTTCTTCCTGTCACAGGCAAATTTCAATTTCCACTTTCTTACTTCCTATTCATTCATATCCAAGTCTGGCTTCTGATTCCACCAGTTTACTGAAATAGTTCTTCTAATGACCATTCTCTTTGGTCTCCTCTATAGCACTTGACCTCTTCTTATAGCCATTTTCCTCTTCTGTTGGTTTCCAGGACATTGCTCTCTTCTTGTTTTCCTTCTTTCATTCTGGCCACTCCTTAGTAGTCTCCACCTGACCCCTTAGATGTTGGAATTTGTTATTCTCTTCTCATCCTACATTCTATCTTAACTAAACAGTGGCTCTTAACTTTTTTGGGTCACGTACAGCTTTGATAATCTGATCAAGTTTTGGTCTTTCTATCCAGAAAAACATACAGCCCTATTTTATTACAGCATCAGGGTGTTCAAGAAATGCACCCTTGGCCGACACCGGTTTGGCTCAGTGGATAGAGCATCGGTCTGCGGACTGGAAGGTCCCAGGTTCGATTCCGGTCGAGGGCATATACATTGGTTGCTGGCACATCCCCGGTAGGGGGCGTGCAGGAGGCAGCTGGTCGATGTTTCCCATCGATGTTTCTAGCTCTCTATCCCTCTCCCTTCCTCTCTGTGAAAAATCAATAAAATATATTTTAAAAAAAATGCACCCTATTCCCTATTTGAGCTCATCTACTTATATTTTCATATGCTGATAATTTGAAAAAATATCCATATTTACAGTACAAACTTCTCTTTTGAGCTCTAAACCTGTTATGTAGCTAGCTATCTCCTAAAAATATTCACTCAGATGTCCTACCCTCAATACAAAACAATTCTTCTCCAAAACCACTTCTCCTATACTTTCTATGTTAGTCTATGGCACCACCAGTTGCCCAGGTCAGAATTCTGGATGTCATCTGATTTATCCATCCTTCCAAAAGTGGAAACTTGTTTTTTAATTACAAAAGTATTGTGTGCTCAATTTGAATAATTCAAATACCTATATACAAAAAAAGTATAAAGAAAAAACTATCCTCATCTCTCCTTTTAGTAATCCTACTCTACGGCAACAATTGAGCTAAACAGTGACTGATCCCTTTAGGTGGGTTGTGTGTTCATCAGTCTCTATATTGAGCCCATTTCACTCATTTATGTCTGGCCTCTATAGTATCTGAACTTACAACCCCTTCTGTATATACTGTTGCGTAATCTAGTTTCCAATAATACATATACTATATCTATATATCTATGTATCTATATATCTATATAAAATATAGATATAAAATATATGTAAAGTAACTTTGATTTTTTTATTCTCACACGAGGATGTTTGATTTGAGAGGGAGAGAAAAAAACATGTGAGAAACATCAATCATTTGCCTCCTATTCACACCCCAACCAGGGATTGAACCCACAACCTAGGTATGTGCCCTGACCAGGAATCAAACCCGTAACCTTTTGGTGTAAGGGACGACACTCCAACCAACTGAGCAACCTAGCCAGGACTACACAGGATATATTTTGATATCAGCATATACAAATATACCTTATTTGTTAATCTACCATTTTGATAGCTAACCTGTATTCCATCATATAGATGCACCATAATTTATTCAACCAATTTCCTATTGTTGGATATTCAGAATGCTCCCACATTTTTGCAATTATGAACAATGTTGCAATTATAAACATATATGTATTTATACATGTGCCTCTGAAAACTTGTGTGGAGTATTCCCTGGAGGTAAAATTGCTTAGATAAAGGAATAAACACACTCCTCTAAAAAGTTAGTACCAATTTATGTTTTCACCATCAGAATTTGAGTACTTGGCATCATCTTGAATTTTCTGTCTTTTATCCATACCCCCAACTTTCAACCATTTATGAAGATATCAATTCTACTTCCTCAGTACCTCCTTTTCCCCCCCCAATTGATCTTAGAGAGGAAGGGAAGAGGGGAGGGGGAGGGAGACAGACAAAGAGAGAGAGACAATTGGCTGCCTCCCACCAACACCCCAACCAGGGATTGAACCACTAACCTGGATTACGTGCCTTGAATGGAAATCACACCCACCACCTTTAAGTGTATGTGACGATGCTCCAACCAACTGAACCACACTGACCAAGGCCTTCCTTAGTATCTCTACAATCTGTCCCCATATTTCCATTCTTATTGATACTTACCTTAGTTCAAGCCCTGTGTTTTTAACTTGGATTATTGTCAATAGTTTATTAGTCTCTATATCTCATTCCCTTTCAATCTATTCTTCAAATAGCTTCCAGTATGATCTTACTAAAATACCTAATATGGATGGCCCTCTTTCCTTTTACTTTTTAAATATGTATTTTTATTGATTTCAGAGAGGAAGGGAGAGGGAGAGAGAGATAGAAATATCAATGATAAGAGAATCACTGATCAGCTGCCTCCCACACACCCCACACTGGGGACAGAGCCTGCAACCCGGGCATGTGCCCTGACCGGGAATCGAACCATGACCTCCTGGTTCATAGGTTGACGCTCAACCAAAGCCACACTGGCCAAGCCTTCTTTAACTTTTAAAGACTTAGTATACATACTACGCCTTTCATAATTTGCCCACCTACCTTTAAAAACTCATTTCTTCCCACCAAAACTAGCTCCTACTCTGCAACCTAGACCAGCTCAACTACTTTTCACTTCCTTATCCAAGGCAATCATCTACTTTTGCATTTGTTCCGTCTGCCTGGAACGTCTTCCCTACCCTTCTCCACTTGATTATATGCTTAGGATAGTAGGTGATCAATAAAGATTACCTACTATAATCATCATCCTTTAAAATTTAGCACAAAGGTCACCTCTTCTAGCCCAGCTGGGTGGCTCAGTTGGTGGGAGCATCATCCATACACCAAAAAGGTTGTGGGTTCCATTCCCGGTCAGCACACATACCTAGGTTGAGGATTCCATCCCCAGTCAGGATGCATACAGGAGGCAACCGAATGATGTAGTTCTCTCTCTCAAATTAATGAACATATCCTCGGGTGAGGATTAAAAAAAGGTCACCTCCTCTAGGAATAGTTTCCAGTTTTCCTTACCAGTAGAAAACTTGAAAAACATGAAAGTGAAGATTATCCCAACCTTTTATCTCAGAAATAACCACTATTATTCATGTTTCCTTCCAAATTTTTATATATACATTTCTTTTTTAAAGCATAACTGAGATGAAATCAAGTTTTGTGTTCTGCTTTTCTCACTCAACATTGCGAGCATTTTTGTCTTGTGTTTTTTTTTAATTTATTTTTTATTTCAGAGAGAAAGGGAGAGAGAAACATCAATGCTGAGAGAGAATCATTGATCAGCAGCCTCCTGCACGCCCCCCTAATGGGGATCAAGCCCGCAACCTGGGTATGTGCCCTGACTAGGAATCAAACCATGACCTCCTGGTCCATAGGTTGATGCTCAACCACCAAGCCACAATGGCCAGGCCATTAGTTTGTTTGTTTTACAATGAGCTTTTAATCCTTATATAATAATCCATCACACAAATGGCACAAGAACTAAACATTCCCTTTACATTAACCATTCAGGTTATTTCTCATTAATATAAATAACATTATCGCCGAAACCAGTTTGGCTCAGTGGATAGAGCGTCAGCCTGCAGACTGAAGGGTCCCGGGTTCGATTCCGGTCAGGGGCATGTACCTTGGTTGCGGGCACATCCCCAGTAGGGGGTGTGCAGGAGGCAGCTGATCGATGTTTCTCTCTCATCGATGTTTCTAACTCTCTATCCCTCTCCCTTCCTCTCTGTAAAAAATCAATAAAAAATATATTAAAAAATATATATATATATATAAATAACATTATCATAAACATCATTGTCTACATCTCTGACTAGGATAGATTATCATCCTATCAGCATGTGCTAATAAGCACTCACATGCATCTTTTTATTTAATGGTCAAAATAACCCTCTAAGGAGGGCATTATTATTATTCCCATCATACATATGGGAAAGCAAAGGCTGAGTTACTTACCCTAAGTCACAATGCTATTAAGCAGTGGGGCCAATTTTCAAATTCAAGCCTACTGGACTATAAAGTCTGATCACTTAACAATTTTTAAGTCTCTCAATGCTGCCAAAGAGCTTTCCAGAAATGTCTTACAATTTAATACTGCCAACAGCAATATGCGAGAACACCTGCCTCACTAGCATTGAATATTCCATTTTCAAAAATTGAGCCTCAGCCCGGCCAGCATGGTTCAGTAGTTGAGCGTCAACTTATGAACAAGGAGGTCATAGTTCGATTCCTGGTCAGGGCATATGCCCAGGTTGCAGGCTTCATCTCCAGTGGGGGGCATGCAGAAAGTAGCCAATCAATGATTCTCTCTCATCATTGATGTTTTTCTCTCTCTCTCCCTCCCCTTTCCTCTCTGAAATCCATTAAAATATATATTTTTTTTAATTGAGCTCATCTAATAGGTGAAAAAAAGATATCTGTTTCAATTAGCATCTTCTGGGTTTTTCTTACTGCCTTACATAAGCTCCTCATATCTTAAGCCAGCCATCCCCTGGCCAAGTAGCCTTTCTGAAGACTCCTGCTTACTTATCATTTGTTATAGTCATTATTGAACATCTGTGAGCATACCAACACATCCATATTACCAGAATTCTGGCTGATTAGGTTTAGGTGTTTTTAGGAGACAATAATGGGTAACTGACAAAAGGGCATTTCCTCTAATTTCCAAAGCAGTAAGGAGATCTCAAGAGAGAAAGTACATTATTTTAAACCAACCGAGATGGAACAAAAATGGAAGGTTCATCTTCTACCACTTCCCTTGGTGAAATATACAGGTAGTAGTTAAATACAGTTCACCAAACTTGCCCTGTTCTTTCATTCCTCCCTGATATTGAACATTCTGTTCTCTCTGCCTAGAATGCCCATTTTTTCATCTGTCTTTCTGGTTGTCCCTCCTTTCACCTACCCCCTCCAATTCTCTTCCCTTCTATCTGGCAAACTTACAGCCAAACTACATGAGCTGCTAAGTATTGCTGGAGAAAAGCCCTACAATCATGTAAATTTTTAATTGAGATCTCAGTATGCTAGTCAATTCTCTCAAATGCCCTCAGCTCCCTCTTCTATTTTGCTTAATGAGTTATATGGGATCATCATTTTGCTACTTAATTCCTTCAATGTTCTCTCATTTAGGATAAAGTAAAAACTCTCCATTAAGTGTGTAATATGGCACACAGACGCTCTATGATTTAACTCCTATGTACCTCTCTACATCTAACCAGTCTTTTACCAACATGCACACTTAAAACACAGCCCAACAACTTGTTTTATAAGCTTATAATGTAATTTCAGGCCTCTGTGCCTTGACAAATTACATTTCTCTCTGTCTAGCAAATTCCATTGATCCTTTAGAATTTAAGCTGAAAACTTCCAGAAAGCTTCTTCTAATTCTACTGATTTAGATACCCTGTTTTTCTGTGTTTCTTTGGCACACTGCATGCATCTAGCATATTTAAGTTCCATAATTTTTCTTTTGTTTTGCCAACTAAACTATAACCAAATTGGGGACAGGGTCCATATCTAATGTGATTTTGTATTTGCAGCATCTACCAGTGCCAACACACATTAGATGCTCAACCAATATTTTCTTAACAAGTGAGTCATTCAAAACTGAAATTTATTGCCCAGCTGGCATGGCTCAGTGTCAACCTATGAACCAGGAGGTCACGATTCGATTCCTGGTCAGGGCACATGCCCAGCTCGAGGGCTCAATCCCCAGTAGGGGGCGTGCAGGAGGCACCAAATCAATGATTCTCTCTCATTATTGATGTTTCTATCTCTCTCCCTCTCCCTTCTTCTCTGAAATAAATTAAAAAAAAAGATATTAAAAAAAAAGCCTTCCCTAACCTTTAGGTGAAGGTGCTACTTCCTTTCCTCTAGTGCACTTGCTGCATTTTAACACCTTTCCCTTCAATTGGATTGTGAATTACATGAGGACAGTGACTACCAATAGATTAAGTAGCAGCACAGAACCTGGTATATATTATTCAATCAGTTCATATACTGAGCTCACCCTGATCTATGAGTCACATTTCCCTAAGCTCCATCTAAGGGCCTGGGGCATAGGTGAGTTTTCACATCCTCATGGAAAGCAGTGATGACTCAAAGTCCAAAGTAATATCCACTTGATTTTTATTCTCATCTCATTTTTCTGTACTTTTCAAAGTTTAAAAGAATAAATGTGCATTGCTTTTCCATCATTAAAAGCTATTAACAAACTTTACAGAACACATACACTAAAATATCAAAAAAAATTATTTAAAAATAAATAAACATGTGTGCCTGCTTTAAAAAAGCAGAGTAAACCCTGGCCGGTTGCTCAGTGGTTAGAGCATTGGCCCATGGACCAAAGAGTCTCAGGTTGGATTCCTGGTCAAGGGCATGTATCTCAGTTGTAGGTTTGATCCTCAGCCCAGGTCAGAGCCCAATGCAGGAAGCAACCCATCGATGTTTCTCTTTCATTCCTTCCCCTCCTCCTTCCCTTCCACTCTCTCTATAAATCAATGAAAAAAATATCCTCAAAGTGAGGATTAACAAACAAAAAACAGAGTAAGATACCTGACTGATTCTGCTGACTATCACTGCTCAAGACTTCTTCATGCACTTAAATTTTAATAATGCTAATTAATTAATGTTAGATGGGACAGACTGATGGAGAGAGAAAAACAAGGAGACATACCCACCATTGTACTTAACACTGTTAGCAAGGATAAGGTTGACATCATCTAGAAAGCTCTCTCGACTCTGATACTTGTGCTTGGAGATATTCTGTGATTAAAAGAATCAGGCACTTAGATACACATACAAAGTTAATTGATTCCAAAAAGACATATTAGAACAAATCACTCACCTTACGTATGGTCTCTAAATCCATTGGACTGACAATCACTTTATAATAATCTGGAACAAACTTCTTATTAACTGGGTGATGAAATGGCCAAGACTAGCAAAAAGAAAGCATGAGAAATTAAATAAAAACCATTCTTTATACTAGAGATTCTCAACCTTCATTGGGACACAGATATTCCTAAGACTGACCAAAGCTAATGATCCTTTTCCCAGAAAGACACATAACCACACAAAACTCTGTATGTAATTTAAGGTGTTCATGTATTCCTTTAAGGGTTCCTATGCTCTGAAAGAGTAAGAACCCCTGCTCCATACTCAAAATTTATTATTCCCTAGACCCGTGGTCAGCAAACTGAGGCTCATGAGCCACATGCGGCTCTTTGGCCCCTTGTGTGGCTCTTCCACAAAATAACATGGCCTGGGCGAGTCTATTTTGAAGAAGTGGCGTTAGAAGAAGTTTAAAAAATTTGGCTCTCAAAAGAAATTTCAATCGTTGTACTGTTGATATTTGGCTCTGTTGACTAATGAGTTTGCCGACCAATGCCCTAGACCCATCCAGAAGTTTTAATGCATTACACATATACAACACAAAAGGAAACTTAGATCAGAATACTTAGGCAGGATCCTTATAACAAAATGGTGCATTGAATTAACATAGTAGCTCTGTCATAAAGTTGCAAAAGACAAGAAATGAAACAAAAGACAACAAACACTGGATAATTATCAAACTGTCATTTTTCAAGAAGCAACTCTATTTTCAAAGCTTCTGTTGGCTGGCATATTAATTTCTCTCCAGGGCTATTCAAGAACATTCAAGTACTGAATGTAAATAATAGGAAGAAACAACCTCTTATGTCCACAGATTCCTGGCCTCTTTGATTTCAAAGACAATGCACACATAGAGCAAAAAAGTCAGTTTTGACATTTATATGCCAGTTTGAATTGACAAACACCACCCTCCAGCAAACTCCCCAACATACATACAACACATGTATACCCTATTATCCTTTCCTTTCCCCTGTACTAACTATCTTCACAATACTTAGTACCGAGACCACTTACATCAGGAACTGCCATCATTTTCTGGGTGACAATATTATCCAGAATAAAAGAAAATGCCACTTGGTCATCATCATCCAACAAGGGATTGATAGCTTTCTCTAAACGAGCCAATTTGTCTTCTTTCTGACATGAAACAAAGCAAAGGTTTCCCTGAGGTATGATCATCACAGAAAATTAAGGATAATTTAAAGTTCAGTTGTCTATTGCCGTTGCCGCAAAAAGTCTAAGAATTGTCGATTATTAGTTTCAGGCAAAAAGTCAAGATAAATGACATTCCAGTAAAAGGATCAAACAGGATGTACCAACCACTCCTTTAGGTATTCTGTACTCTCCTCTATATTCACCAAAAATATACATCCCTGGGCATCAATACCTTAGCTTCCATAATAGAAACACCTTTACCAAGTTAGATTTTACCATCACGCTGTTTTTGCTGTAAAACTATTGCTAAAAACACTGAACATATTACCATTGATTAATGACTTCTGTGTAAGGAAATCTAAATTAAATTAATTTCATACTTTACTGGGAAAAAGTTTATGTATCAATTATTCCACATCCTCACCAACACTTAGTATTATCAATCTTTTTTTTTAAAAGTCTTTTTAAAAATTTATCCTTTCTGGTGGATATGTAGTGGTATCTAACCATGGTTTAAATTTGCACTTCCCCAATAATCAATCAAGTTCAGAATCTTTTCATGTTTATTGGCCATTTGATTATCCTTTTATGAAGTATCTACTTCAGTATTAACATCATTATCATTATATCATCATTGTGTTTTTGGAAGCTTGTAAGGTGCCATATTTTTTTAGGTAAGAAGATGGAACATAGATTTCCTTTTAAAAATTAAAATTCCTCCCTGCCAAAACACAGCCTCTTAACTCAGATGACTTCCTGGAAAATCACTTTCCTTGGCCCTTTCCAAAGAGACATGTGAGTTATAGATTTTAATCCTAGCTCTACTATTTAAAAGTCATGATGCCCAGGACAAGTAATTTTCTTCTACGGACCTCAGTTTTTCTATCTACAAAAGGAATTGGACTATATAATTTCTAAGGTCCCTTCCAGACTCTTAACATACTAAAGATCTGCTACTTCTACATTTCTTTACTCTTTCTTCTGTTGCATTCCCTAATTCCTCAACCCTGCTACCCACCACCTTCTAATTCCACTGCCTTTCTCTCATTTTAAATGTCTTACCTCTTTGAGTTTTTCATCACAGAGATCCAGCATGGATTGAGAGATCTGGGTCAATGAGTGCTTTGGCCCTAAATTATAGAGCAACAAGAAGAAATTGAACTGTTAAAAATGGGAGGCAAGCCCAGCCAGTGTACCTCAGTGGTTGAGCCTCGACCTATGAACCAGAAGGTCACGGTTCGATTTCCAGGCAGGACACATGCCCAGGGTTGTAGGCTCGACCCCCAGTAGGGGTCGTGCAGCAGACAGCCGATCAATGATTCTCTCTCTTCACTGATGTTTCTATCTCTCTCTACCTATCCCTTCTCTGAAATCAATAAAAATATATTTTTTTTCAATGGGAGGCAAGAGCTGCCAACACTTCTCCACATTTACTTAAGCACCAAATATGTGCCAGGCACCAGACTAGCTGCTGGGTTAAACACATAAACCAGTCTTACCTTCATTTTTAGTGCCTAACAAATAGTAGATAAACAACAAATGAACAAACTAATTTTAACTCTCTTCCTTATTTGTGTATATCCACACATAGTAGTACAACTGTTGATACTGCTGTCTTTAATACCTTGAAAATGATACTATGGATGGAGAACAACAATATGTTTAAGGATGGCTGAGGAGATCAATACAGGATTTAAAATCTTTCCATACTTAGCATACAGAATTTGCCACTGTAATTTTTGTTTGCAGAACTGTTTGTGATGTCCTCCCAACATATGGCTAATCCAAAGCCTTCCTCATAAAAGAATCCTTATCTCACCTCAGAATACTATTTTAGTTTCCCTAATATCCATAACAAGAGCTTCAGAAACCATATCCTACACTCCCTGCTTATGGCTGCCCTAATTTAAGCTCACCAGGATAAAATATTTTCATCTAGACTAATAATTCTGACTACTTCCTTTCAGTACGTTTTTTCTTATCTATCCCTGTCTATTCTTTCGTGTGTTCCCCAGAGCCTAAACTTCAGCTCTTTTCTCAACCACTAAGTCATTCAGCATTCATTCATTTATTCATCAACAATGTTTAATGACATGTTCAATAAGAATAATGGGAAAATAAGACACCATGCCCCATGTTTACAAATGAAAAAACTGAGAAGGCTATAAGCAGTTAAAATAATTTATCTAAGGTGACTCAATTTGTAAGAGTCAAGAGCCATGACTCATATGCTACCTGTACGCTTTTTATTTTTTCTTTAGCTTCCATTGCCCTAGGAGCAGTATCAGTGAAGTAATTACTTCGGCATATGTCTGATATTTTGCTGCCTGTGGATTCCTCTAGTATTTTTATGGTTTCCCGTCTTATGTTTAAGTCCTTTATCCATTTTGAGTTTATTTTTGTGTATGGTGTAAGTTGGTGGTCTAGTTTCATTTTTTTGCATGTATCTGTCCAATTTTCCCAACTCCATTTATTAAAGAGATTGTTTTGACTCCATTGTATGTTCATGCCTCCGTTGTCGAATATTAATTGAGCATAGTGGCTTGGGTCGATTTCTGGGTCCTCTGTTGTTACATTGGTCTATATGTCTGTTCTTGTGCCAGTACCAGGCTGTTTTGATAACAGTGGCTTTGTAATACAGCTTGATATCTAGTATTGAGATCCCACCTACTTTGCTCTTCTTTCTCAGGATTGCTGTGGCTATTCGGGGTTTTTTATTCCAGATGAATTTTTGGAGAATTCGTTCTAGGTCTGCGAAATATGCCATTGGTATTTTAATGGGGAGTGCACTGAATCTATAGATTGTGTTGCATAGTATGGACATTTTAATGATGTTGATTCTACCAATCCATGAACACAGTATGTTCTTCCATCTGTTTATGTCTTCCTCTATCTCTTTTTTCAGTGTCCTGTAGTTTTCCAGGTATAGATCTTTTACCTCGTTAAATTTATTCCTAGTTATCTTAATTTTTTTGGTGCAATGGTAAATGGGATTGCTTTTTTATTTTTATTTTTTTATATTTTATTGATTTTTTACAGAGAGGAAGGGAGAGGGATAGAGAGCTAGAAACATCGATGAGAGAGAAACATCGATCTGCTACCTCCTGCACACCCCCCACTGGGGATGTGCCCGCAACCAAGGTACATGCCCTAGACCGGATTCGAACCCGGGACCCTTCAGTCCGCAGGCTGATGCTCTATCCACTGAGCCAAACCGGTTTCGGCTGGGATTGCTTTTTTAGTCTCTCTTTCTGTAAGTTCATTATTGATGTATAGAAATGCCATAGACTTCTTGGTGTTAATTTTGTACCCTGCTACATTGCCGAATACATTTATTAAGTCTAGTAATTTTTTTATGGAGTCTTTAGGGTTTTCCATGTACAGTATCATGTCATCTGCGAATAAGGACAGTTTTACTTCTTCTTTTCCAATTTGGATGCCTTTTATTTCTTCTTCTTGTCTGATCTCAGTGGCTAGTACTTCCAGTACTATGTTGAATAGGAGTGGTGAGAGTGGGCATCCCTGTCTTGTTCCTATTCTTAGGGAAAATGATTTTAGTTTTTGCACATTGAGTATGATGTTGGCTGTGGGTTTGTCATATATGGTTTTTATTATGTTGAGGTATGATCCTTCTATTCCCACCTTGCTGAGAGTTTTTATCAAGAAAGGGTGTTGGATTTTGTCAAATGCTTTTTCTGCATCAATTGATATGACTATGTGATTTTTATCTCTCAATTTGTTTATGTGATGTATCACATTTATTGATTTGCGAATATTGTACCATCCTTGCATCCCTGGGATAAATCCTACTTGGTCATGGTGTTTGCTCTTTCTGATGTATTGCTGGATCCGATTTGCTAGAATTTTGTTGAGGATTTTGGCATCTATGTTCATGAGGGATATTGGCCTGTAATTCTCTTTCATTGTGTTGTCTTTATATGGTTTGGGTATTAAGGTGATGCTGGCTTCATAGAATGAGGCTGGAAGTGTTCCTTCCTCTTGAATTTTTTGGAATAGTCTTAGGAGGATAGGTTTTAGTGCTACCTATACTCTTAACCCCTATACTAATCTGTGCTCAAGGACACAATGGAAACCAAAAAAGTTTATTCTTTACATGCAGAAGCTCTATTGTTTTCCCCCCTTTAAAGACTCAGAAAGAATTCTTCCTCCTTGCCTTTCCAACTTCTAAGCAAAGTGGACATATAACATCCCCTATAATAGATTTGTAGACCAAATCAAAGATTCACACAGAGCAAATATGTCACACACACATACTCTGCACAGGTTTCATCCACATTGAATGCTTCTCCCTTCTTTTTACCTAGGCCCACTTCTTAAATTCCTAGTACTCCCCATGTAATAGTTTCATTTCAACAGATACAGACTCCAAATTCTCCAGAGGATACATTAAAAAGTGGTAATAAAAAGAAGCAATATACAGTTGACCCTTGAACAATGCAGAGGTTAAGGGCACTGACCACTCACATAGAAGATCCATGTATAATTTAAGTTGGCTCTCTGTATATTCAGAATTCCACTACCAGTTGACCATTGAACAATGTGGGTTTGAACTGTGAAGGTCAATTCAAAAATCATATATAGCCCTGGCTGGTTTGGCTCAGTGGACTGAAGGGTCCCAGGTTAAATTCTGGTCAAGGGCACATGCCTGGGTTTCGGGCTCGGTGCAACATGCAGGAGGCAGCCAATGATTCCCTCTCATCATTGATGTTTCTATGTCTCTCTCCCTCTCCCTCCCTCACTGAAATAAAAAAAATGTATATTTTTAAAAATCATATATAAATGGACCCACACCCTTGAAACCCAGGTTGTTCAAGGGTAAACTATATATTAAATGACTAAAATGTGTAATATCGAATTTTCAAAACTACAAAATGCACTAATACATTTTTAGGACCTTTTCATCAGTCCTATATAGTCTGAACTTATGAGGACCTGAAAGGTGACTTCTTCAATCAAAGAATAGACGATTCTTACCATTGTAGGTTGCACTATTTTTCACAATGAGCTCCAAATGCTCTCTGAACTCTTCCCGAGATGGGTAGAGGCGTTTACGCACATTTTCACGGAGTGTCTGTAAGTCCATTGGCCGAGTAATAATTTTGTAGTAGTCCTTTACAACCTTTCCATTGACTGGAGTATGGAAAGGGTATGTCTGTGCAAACAAGAGCCAGCACCATCCATAAGCAAAGAACACTTGTCAGAGCCAATTCATGAAGATTCTTTCACCTTACCTCTCTACCTGTTCATCAACTCTCAAAGTATGTTTTCTAGATGGAGCAGGTCTGACTGTTTCCTCTACTCAATTGTTTTTATAATAAAACAAAAGAAGCAAAAAACTATAACCTAGCCCTGGCCAGAGTGGCTCAATTGGTTGGGCATAGTCCTATGCACCAAAAGCTTGCCAGTTTGATTCCTGGTCAGGGCATATGCGCAGGTTGCAGGCACGATCCCTGGTACAGGGCATTTAGGATGCAGCTGATTAATGTTTCTCTCTCTCTCTCTCTCTCTCCAAACATCAATAAAAATATTTTTAGCCCTGGCCAAGTAGCTCAGTTGATTAGAGCATTGTCCCGTACACCAAAAAGGTCGAGGGTTCAATTCCTGATCAAGAGTTTCAGGTTCAATCCCTGGCCCCAGTTGGTGGCATGTGCAGGAGGCAACCAAGCAATGTGCCTCTCTCACACTGATGTTTCACTTTCTCTCTCTCTCTCTCTCTCTCTCTCTCTCCAAAAAAAAAAAAAAAAAAGGAAAAAACGTCTTCAGGTGACGATTAACAACAACAAAAAGACAGAGAAAAAAATTTAATTTAAAAAATAACACTATACCCCAAATAATTAGGAGTTCCACATAATCTAGGACTATACTGTCCTCTATCTGAAATCACGGACAGAACAAAAAGCCTTTTTGTCTCTACTGTAGATATGAATGCAATGAACTCACATTTGGAAGATCTCTCATGTCGTTGATGATAGACTCCAAGATGGATGACAGAGTCACCATGGGGTCTGTCCGGCGCCGGTGGATGGACTTATGAGGTCTCTAAGGAAAAACAAGGAATCAGAATGCTTCTATAGATTAAAAAACAATACTTTCTAGCTAGACAAATGTTTAGGAAGTCTTACAATGAACAATACACATAATTTTCAGGGAAAGGACAAAGGGATTCAGAATCTATATCAGGACCATGGCTTAGAGGGCTATGGGAATTAATGAGAAGCTCATCTGGTCAGAAAGAAGCAATGCAAATACTCACATTCAAATAGTCACAGTGAACAGTGGTTCCAACTCGCCGTTTCTTCTTAGGAGGGAGTTGCTGTTTAGGGAACTTGAGAACCAGAGATTTTCTTCGAACCTCATCTGCACTGCAATCAATAACACTTTCATAGCATGCAGTCCCTATTTCTAGTCCCCAGGGATAAAAGCAACTATAGTGAAAAAGTCCAAAGTCCCTGAGAATAAGCCTGGGGAGGAAAAAGCCAAACTAAAGGCCAGACATCCACATTCTAAGGCTCAAATCAGGCAAGGCATCATAGGATCTCCAAGATAATAAAGAACTAGGCAAGCCACAATTTCTCCTCAGTTTCCTATTTAGAAAATAAGGGAACTAGCCCTAGCCGGTTGCTCAGTGGATAGAGCATCAGCCTGTGGACCAAAGAATCCCGGGTTCAATTCTGGTCAAGGGCATGTACCTCGTTTGTAGGCTCGATCCGGGCCCTTGTAGGGGCACATGCAGGAGGCAACCAATCAATGTGTCTCTCTCACGTTGATGTTTCTCTCTGTCTCTCCCCCTCCTTTCCACTCTCTCTAAAAATCAATAGAAAAAAATATCCTTGGGTGAGGAGGATTAACAAAAAAGATAAAAATAAACACAAAAAAGAATTCAAATATATTTTGAATACCCTGACTGTACAACTTCATTCTATAGGTTTGTTGTTTATAGTAATATTGGTATTGTAATTCTCAAACTATTTTGTATGTATCTTAGGATAAAGCAAATGTATATATTGATGTTGGAAGTCAGAGAAAAGATACAAATATGAAATGTAGGGAGATATGAGGAATAATCTATAGATACAATTTGAATCTCTATGAATTGTGCTTTACAATACATGTATACTACCTAGTTCTGTCCACTAAGAGCCTAGTAGCAATGGCATCTAGATGGATCCTGGTTTCTAAATAGCATTCCCCAATAAGTGGAACCAGGGCTCCTTTAGAAAAATGGCTGATTCTAGGTCTGGGACAGGGAAATTTCAAGGAGATCCTAGAACATCATGTATCAGAAAGCAAAGAAGTTATCAAAGATTCATAGGGTCATTTAAAAAAGACCCAGGATCTGGTATAAAGGGGAAAATTTGGGACAATAATGGAAATAAAAATTATTAATGAGGTTAAGTTTACAAAGGAAAGAAACTTCAGAATCCGTAATGGTACTCAAAAAAGGAGGGGAAGCTTTTCTTTATAGAATGCCATTTAATGTAGAAAGAATGCTAGAATTAGGGGAAAAAAACATTGTTTTGCGACTCCCCAATGTAATAATGGATCATCAATGGATGCCAAAACCATTGAGAGAATACCTGTTATGGATCAGGATATTCACCAACATATTCATTACAAAGGGAAAAACATTCCTTTATCATAGAGAAATCTGGGGATCACCACTTTAACAAGATGATTAAAATAGTATGGAAACCTGACAATATGAGCTTCCTGATGTGGTGTATTAAGTACATAATACCACCTATGTAGTAACCTTGCCAAAGACATTTAATCTGAATATAATCAATGAGAAAACAACCAGACAAATCCAGATTGTGGGATATTCTGAGACAATTGGCCTGGACTCTTCAAAAAAAAAGTCAATGTCATAAAAACTAAAAAGGTAGGGAAGGCATTTCTAGATCAGGAAAGACTCAAAATACTTAAATGTTTGAACTGGAACTGGATCCTGAATTTGAGGATAGGCAATAAAGTACTTTGAGATAACTAAGGACATTTGAATAAGAACTAGATGCAAGATACTACTGAATTAATGGTAATTATGTTCTTTGTTGTTATATATCATGTTGTTATGTCCTATGCTAAAGAATTTATAAGTGAAATATCATGATGCCTGCAAGTTATTTCTAAACAGTTCAGCAAAAGTTTAAATATATACAGATGAAACAAATGGGACAAATGCTTACAGCTGGTAAATTTAGAGGAATAGCATGCTGTAATAGTGTTTAAATTTTTCATAGGTTTGAAATTTTTAAACTAAAAAGGGGAAAATTTTTAATTTAAAAAATTCTCCGCTTCTCTATTAAATTCTCTGAGGGCATGAGACAGGTATGTATAAGCATAGTTTGTCTCCTTAAACTTTTTGGATGGTCCATAATTAGAACATTCCGAGATTAGGGACCTTACAAATATTGAGTGCCTGGAAAGTAAAATATGAAGAGCATCTACTATATGCCAGGCACTGTGCTTTATATAGTCTCTCTCATTTTTATCTCATAACTACCCTAGGAAGGGTGGTTTTATTTTGTAAACAAGAAAACTGAGACTCAGAAAAGTAGGTACATGCCCAAGAGCAAGTGGTGGAACTTAGTAAGTGCTTTGCAACAAAAGATTGTAATTTTCATACTGGAACAATTACAGAGGAAAATCCATCAAAGTTCCTATGCCCTTGGCACATCCACCTGCTGCCCATCAATATCACCAATCTCCAATAGATCTCTTCTGTGGCACTTCCTATCCCTTACCTCTCAATTAGCTGTTTCCCCAAGACAATCTTGGTCCCTTCAACCTTGATAAGTTCTTCATTATCATTATGAATGACTGTCTTTTCCAACTCCTCTTCCTGTTCCTCTGTCATGGCAACAGGATTGGAAGGTGGAGCATTTGTTTGATAATAGAGGGGGCAGAATTTGTTTGTCCTCATGTGCCCAATGGCTCCACAAGCCCCACATTTCAGCTGCAGGAGGAAAAGTACCAATGTCAGAGGTAAGAAGGCTGCATGATGTTAGCTTTAAGAAATATATACAATTTGGGTAGTTCAGCCTATGATCTTTCTGGAATAAAATTAACTTAATTTCTATGAAAATTATTTTGCATAGAAAAATAAAGTTCAACAAAAGTCTGCTGAAAAATACAAGGCAAGAGAGAAACAAAGGCAGGATCAGAACTTTGGTTTGAAAAGAACTGTTAAAACATCTTCAACCATAGGCATTGGACAAAAGTGCATATGTATGGAAAAGGCACATTAAAAAATACAGAGAAAGAACATTTCTATAAAACTCAAAGAAAGAAAACAGAGAGGATTTCCACTCCCAATTTAAGTTGTAAACTATGAAAATAGTAAATGTATAGAAGAAAGGCTGTTGGAAGCCCAAGGCTGCACTTGGCAACACAGGCAGCCAGCATGGGCATATTCCCATCTGTTTTGCAATTGACCACATGTTCATCTGTGAAATGGGGTCAATTTTTTTATCATATTTACATAAGATCACATACATTAAAATACTTTAATGACCTCATGTAAACAGCAGCTTAAATTTGTAGAAAATTTCATAGTTTATAAAGTGCTTCCCTTGTATTATATCACTTACTACAACAACACTGTGAGACAGGTATTGTATAGAAAACAGGTTTGAAAAGGTTAAGGTCACAGAACTATTAGATGACAACCAGACTTGAATCTACATCTTCTGTTTTAAGTCCACGGTTCTTTCCACTGTACCATAGTTGCCTCATTTTATGGTAAATATTACAATTAAACTGCACAGAAATATATGCAATCCTACCTAAGTTATGTAAAGCAACATGTATTTTATATTTATTTCTGTTGCTTCTTTAAATACATACAATTTAAAAACAAGATGTGTGTGTAAATGCTCACATGTACATAAATATACATGTTAAAAAATCTTGCCCTAGCCAGTTTGGCTTAGTGGATAGAGCATTGGCCTGCGGACTGAAGAGTGCCCGGTTCGATTCCCAGGCAAGGGCACATGGCCAGGTTGCAGGCTCGATCCCCGGTAGGGCTGGGCAGGAGGCAGCCAATTGATGGTTCTCTTTCATCACTGACATTTCTCTTTCTCTCCCCCTCTCTGAAATCAATAAAAATACATTTTTAAGAAATCCACCAAACCTATTTCAACTCCTAGAAAATATTTCCAATGGATGAGGTATGAAATGACACCCAATGGCACTAGATTAGGTCTGGTGGTATTGGTACCAGTCATACTATTACTGAAAACACCCAAGTAGCCATGTCAATTCAGACTAGCTTTTGACAATAGTGCCCTCGTCCCCAATAAGGGAGGATCCAAAAGCTGGGGGAAAAGTATGCTTTCTTTCTTTACTTTGTTAATTATGAACATACCACATTATACTTACTTTTAGGTCAGGACGCTCCTTCAACTTTTTTGGCTTTTTCTCAGGAGGACCCTTAAGCTTCTCCTTCTCCTGGTTCCGCTTAAGCCGCCTCAGCTGCTCTTGAATCCTCCGCCGTTCTTTTCGCATCTCTTCTCGATGCTGTTCATCAAAAAGGGCAAATTTTCGACTAAATAACAGGGAGAGGGGGGGTGTAAAAAAAAAAAATCACAGGACCATAAGCAAACCTAAACAAAGAAGACTGTTCTAATAGCTAAACATCTCCAAACTAAAGTAATCCATCCATTCTATATAATAGAAGGCTAATATGCAAATAGACCAAACGGCAGAACAACCGAACAACCGGTCGCTATGATGTGCGCTGATCACCAGGAGGTGTGTGCAGAACATGGTGGGCGTTGGCCGCAGAAGGATGGTGGAGCAGGTGAGTGAGGGTTCCAGACCAAGGTGGGTCACTGGTCACTGTCATCGGGGCGAGCCTCTGTGGTTACTGAAAATTCTTTGCTCCCACGCGCCATGATCCTGCCCAGCATTTACACCTGCTGCTGGCGCCAGCCCCATTCACACCCACTGCCGGTTCCAGAGCCACCACTCGCACCTGTTGCCGGTAACCGACACTGGTCCCGATCACTCAACACCATCAGCAGGTGCGAGGACCAGCTGCAGGCCCTGATCGCTCCTGAGGGCTTCTCCACCACCCCTGCTCCTGCTCCTGAAGGGCGATCGGGGCAGCAGCCACTGCTGCTCACACCTGCTGCTGGCGTCAGCCCCAATCGCTCCACGCCATCAGCAGGTGTGAGCGGGGCCAGCACCATTAGCGCCAGTGGCAGGAGCGGCACTGCCAGCAGGCAGGGGACCAGGGACTGCAGTGGGAGGGGCTGGGCAGGGGCACAGAGGATGGGCCAAGACCCGCCCCTGTCCCTACTGCAGCCTCATAGACCACAGTTCCTTTTAAGGTGCACAAATTCGTGCACTGGGCCCCTAGTACTAAAATAAAAGAGGTCACCTGGCATTCCCATCTCCCCCACTCATCAGCCTTTCAGTTGCAGAGTAGCACCTCTCTCAGAATGAGAGTAATCCCTAAGATTTCTGCCAGCCAACCAACTAACCAAAATGCAAAGGACTCAGGTAGAACTGAAAATATCTTTGTTTTGTGGCAAATATGGAATTCTCCCTGTGATTTGGCACTACTCGAACCCAAAGATCTAAAAGGAAAGATGGTTCCCTATTAGTGGACTTCTAGTGGACAACAGTGCAGAATCCTATCACTAAAACTCAAGCACTCACCCTCACTCCCATTCCCCACCATTTATCATTCTTAATCACAGTGGAAAGTGGTGAGATAAACTCACATGAACTCCTCATCTTTTGTGGTCCGTATGCGCACATAGGCATCTATGACAGCTGGCTTTCGGACTGTCTCACAGCGAACATATTCTTTCCCCTCTTCATCTCGAAATGTGCGATAAATCTTGAGACAACGGCCAGTGGCAGAAGAGTTAAGGCTAGTCACAGAGGCTGTATCATCATCTCTGTGATTGTTTCCTGCTGCTGCCGAACCTGCTGCTGCAAGGCAGAAAAAGATTTCCACACATTCCCCCTGCCACTCAAATGTCCATTTTCTTGGGGTTGAGAGAAAACCTCCAAGCTCAACATGCCACAAAACTATGGTTCTACAGAAAGTATAAAAGTTCCCACCAGCCCCCAAATTGTCCTTTTCTGGCTTCATTTTACCATTGCCAATGTTCCCATTTTTTTAGTACAAAGTTCTGAAAGGATTTAAATGAACTACATCTTCAGCCTTTATCCTCTCTCAGTATCTACATCCAAGTTTTCAACTGCCTACTTGAAACCCATACTGGGAAGTGTCATGGGGATCTCGAATTCCACACATTACACCTTCCCTTAATACTACTTCTTTCTTTGATATTTACTACTTTAATCAATGGTACCACCATCTTTCTACCAAGCCTAGAGTGAAATTTTAAGGTCACCTTGGTTTTTCTCCTCTTTTCATTCTAGTATCCATATCGCAAACCAGTTCAGGCCTTTATCATCCCCACCCTCAATTTCTGCAATTTTTGGTTGGTTATTTTAAACCCTTTTTAGGATCTATAACTCCTTTGAGAATCTTATGAAATTCATGGATCCTCTCCTCAGAAAAGGCACATTTGCACAGATTTTACATGTAATTTCTGAGGGTTCAAGAACAACACCCCAAATTCACCCATGGTTTCTGTATTAAAAACTCTTATCCTCTAGGACAGCGATGGGCAACCTTTTGAGCTTGGTGTTTCAAACTTCGCCAAAAAACTGAGCATAACTCGGGTAGTGTGTCCCTTTGAGGAAAAAACATTATTTCGCGATATTTATAGTTTAAATAACATAAATGTTTCATCCTCGGCATGAGGCCGCCTCAGCGGCCGCGTGTCATCAGAAATGGCACTGACACGCGTGTCAGAGGTTCGCCATCACTGCTCTAGGATGAATGCCCAGGAAGCTCACTTGATGGACATAGCCCTTGCTTGACCAGGCCTGGCACAGACAGAAGTAGTTAATAGATTGGCAGTATCTCTTCAATTTGTGCCCTATAGACAAACCTAAAGACCAATTTTCAGTGCTATCTACCTCATCTACAGGCTTTTCTACACTCATCCCCTGCTACTTCTGCCTCTGGTTTTGCCTCAGTTATTAGTCTAAAGTTATTTATACTTTTCCAATCCTTCTTTTTTGTCTGTTTGTAAAGCCACTACCCTCACCCAGTAGCATCCTCTGTAGTTCCTTCCGCTCCTGCTCCTCCCGTTCACGTGACAGCTGAGAGCTGGTTTTCTTATTCTGCAACATGTTCTCAATATTCTTTCCCATTTCTTCAAAGTCACTGTCTTCAGCTGAGCTGCTATCTGTATCAGTCGATAAGACTTCAGTTGATGACAAAACCCTAAAAAGAGAAAAAAATGTTAAAGACAAGGGAAAATATGAAAGTGTAGAAAGAGCTGAACATACACGGTTTAGGCAAGAGTAGGAAATTGTAAAATCAACTTTAAAAAGGAATACTCAATATCCACTAATTCATGGGACCCTACCAAAAAAGCTTTACAAAATTTTCCTAGCCTGGCCAGTATGGTTCAGTAGTTGAGCACTGACCCATGAACCAAGAGGTCGCTGGTTCAATTCCCTGTCAGGGCACATTGCCTGGGGTTGTGGGCTCAATCTCCAGTAGGGGGTGTGCAGGAGGCAGTCAATCGATGATGTTTCTCTCTCATTGATGTTGTGTCTCTCTATCCCTCTCCCTTCCTCTCTCTAAAAATCAATAAAAAAATTTAAAAATTTTTTCCTAGACTTGTCAATAAGGCAAGTTTGAAATATGTAGTAGTACAGCATTTCATATTCAGAATTCCTGGAGAAAGCCTGAGAAACTAATTAGCACATTGCCCATTTTTAATAGGGCATTACCATCCTCTCACAAGTAAGCCTTCAGACAGAAACACACCTGTCCCCTATTACCATTGTGGTGCCTGCCAGGTCCAAGTAGACCACAAAAGTTGCCATGGAACCAAAGCTCAAACCTAGCATGTCTTACTATTCAAAATATTTGCCAAGTTGTTTTGAAGGAGGTACTCTAGCAGTATTATGAACAGATACCACATTGAAATCTCAGACACCTGACTACCTAAGTCACATTATTAGGTGACCTCCTATTCATTATAAAATAGTGTCTAGGACCTCACCCCCTCTCCCAGCTTGGATTTTCTGCAGCACTAAAACAACATACTTGTTCTGTAGGTCAAAGATGCGTTGACATTCCTCTTTGTAGCGTTCTTGATGCTCAGCCACAGAAAACCTTGATCCACGGGCAAATTTACTCATTGGCCCTTCCCCAGAGCGGGCCTGTTCTGTTGACATTGTGCGTACCACATCAATCACTTCCCAGCGGGACAACTTTTTAATCTACAGGATATACACACACACACACACACACACATACACATACAAATCATTTGGAGATCTCAAAGAATAAATCAAGGCACAGTGGGAGAGGTAGACAAAATTTACCCAAAGTAGGTTAAACAGAAAGTTCTGGGAACATTAACTCCTGAAAAAAGTATACAAGATCCAGTCAGCTATAAGCTACCCCACAAAATTCTTCAGATTGTTCTCCTTACATCTGCCTCCTAGCTTCTCCCTCTTTATACAAAGCCCCTAGGAGCATTTAAGTTTCCTCTTCCACACCCACCTCTTCCTCAGGCACACCAAATTTACGTAGAAGTTGCTTGGCATTTTTCAAAGAGAGGCGACGGAGGTCTGCATCTGTTCCTGTCACTGTTTTCTTCACTGGCTGAGGCTCTTTATCATCCTACCTCAAAAACAAAATAAAACACGTAAGAATCCCAGTAAGTTGGATCTTTATAATAGGATCCAAGTTCATCCTGTCAACATAATTGCTTTCCAGATCCTCCATCCCATTCATCTCCACTATTTAACCTCCATTTCTTTCTCCCCCAATTTTCGCCTTCTAGAAATTCAAGTCTCACCTTCTGTTGTGTTGGTTTGTTTGGAATCTTCACATAGGAAAATCCTTCACCACACCCTGTGGGATCTGCCACACCAGTAACCTCCAAGAGACACTTGCCCTTCATGGCCGCAATGAAGGCCCTTGTGGTGTTCCAAGGAGCAGTGCGAACCTGAGGTATAGAAAAAGATCCTAAAGACTACAGGAACTTCTGCTCTATGTCTAACTATACTTAGATGGTTGAAATGATTACAATAATGTACAATTTGATGCTTTCTTAAACTGTCAACAAAGTACAATAGTTACATAAAGCTACCCAGTACTCAGCTTTTTCTTCTTTCCTATGGTACTTAAATTGTGTTATTAAATAGAGGTCAAGATCTCAAATAGTGTGAGGAGGAATATGTGGAATAGTGATACCCTTTAGCACCATATGTCTTGGGCTTAACTGAGAGTTTTCAGACACTGTTGACCACACCCCTTCGTGATGTACAAAGAGGTAAGTTAGATTGGTGATTTTATTTGATTGTCCAATTGCTCAAATGGCTTTAGAATGACCTATATAATCTCATAATCAAATGATAAGCATGCTTTACAAAGCACCAGCCCTAACCCCAGCAGCACTAAACCAAAGTCCATTCCACCTCTGCCAGTTTTGGTCAAAAAGGCCTGTCCTTGCCCTAGCTGGTTTGGCTCGGTGGATAGTGTCGGACTACGGACTGAAGGGTCCCGGATTCAATTCTGGTCAAGGGCACATGCCCTGGTTGCGAGCTCAATGCCTAGTAGGGAGCATGAAGGAGGCAGCCAATCAATGATTCTCTCATCATTGATGTTTCTCTCTCTCTCTCTCCCCCTCTCCCTTCCTCTCTGAAATCAATAAAAAAATATTTTTAAAAAGGAAGCCTGTCCTCTCCTAGGACTCTAAATATTGTTTACCAACCCAACAAAATAATCGAGGAATTAAGACAAGTAGAATGTGCTTATCTACAGAGGTCAGAGTACATGATTAGCTGGAAAGTGACCAATTCTCTATTCAAGACTCAATCTTGAAGGCCATGCGATAGAATCCTTAATTTCTGAAATTCTTAGACATCCAGTCATTTTTTCACTCCAACCTCAAAGGAATAGTACATCAATGCTTCTTTATTCATTCAATCACCTCATCTACAATCATTCCCTCAGTTATTGATTGATTGTATATCTACCACGTGCCAGCAGTATTTTTTCATGGACCTCATATTAGTGAGGAAGAGACAGTCAACCAACCAAATTCAACATTGCATTATCAGAGCTATGATAGGAAAGAAAAGTATTATCCTATATAATAAAAGCCTAATATGCCAAGAGTCCAGTTGACCCGTCGGCCATTCAACCAATCAAAGTGTAATATGCTAATGGTTATGCTAAGGCCACTCAACTGCTTGCTATGATGTGCACTGACCACCAGGGGGCAGACAGTCAATGGGTCGACCAGTCGCTATGACATGCACTGACCAACAGGGGGCAGACGCTCCAACTGGTAGGTTAGCTTGCTGCTGGGGTCTGGCCGATCCAGACTGAGTGAGACTGGCCAGACATGCCCATGGTCCCTCCCCGACTGGCCAAGCTCATGCGCCCCTCCCCGGCCCCAATTGTGCACCCGTGGGGTCCCTTGGCCTGGCCTGCGCCCTCTTGCAATCCGGAACCCCTCGGGGGATGTCGGAGAGCTGGTTTTGGCCCGATCCCGCAGGCCAGGCCGAGGGACCCCACTGGTGCACGAACTCATGCACCGGGTCTCTAGTATGTACATAAAGAAGGGAAGGTTGGTGAACTAATCTAAATGAAGGGTGAGAATCAGGGCAAGAGTTAGGCAAACCTTCCAAGAGAATGTAACTTGTATAAGAAAGACAAATGGTAGAAGAGTAGAGAGAAAAATATTCTAAGCAGAGGCAATAGCAGTTACAAAAACCTGGAATCCAACAGAAAGAAATTTAGGGAAATGATTGAGTTTTAGTATGTTTGCAGCTTAGAGTACAAGATGGGTAATATTACAGGAGATGAGAGGAGGTTAGAGTTATGTACACAGCACAAGTCATATAGATCTTTATAAATCATGTTAAGGACTTCTTCCTGAAAGAAAAAAGGCCCCAAAGAATGTCTTTGGGCAAGAAAGCAATATGATGAAATTTTTGTTTTAAAAGATTCAACTTTTTAACAAATGTGCTAGATTTATTGGACATGCATTTACATGCAAAAAAGAACCTTAATTTATCCCATGTGCCCTACCTACACAAAAATTAATTCAAACATTAAGATATAAAACTTTTAGAAGAAAACGTAAGAAAATCTGTATGATCTCAGATATAACACCAAACCAATGAGCAACAGAGGAAAAGACAGACAAATTGGACTTCTGCTCTTCGTAAGACACTGTTAAGACAATTAAAAGAGCTACAGGCCTTTTCCAGGTAGCTCAGTTGGTTATAGAGCATTGTCCCAATACACTAAGGTTGTGGGTTCGATCTCCGGTCAGGACATATACAAGAATCAACCAATGAATACATAAATAAGTAGACAAATAAATCCATGTTTCTCTCTCTCGCTCTCAAATCAATAATTTTTTTTTTAATTTAAAGAAAGAAGAACCAAAGCCAGGAGAAAATCTTTGTAATTCACATACCTGATAAAGGACTCAGAGCTAGAATACATAAAGAACTTTCAAAACTCAATAATGATAATAAAACAAGCAACTAATTAAAAATAAAAATGGGCCCTAGCCGTTTTAGCTCAGTGGTTAGAGCATCAGCCTGTGGAAGAAAGTGTTCCGGGTTCAATTCCAGTCAAGGGCATGTACCTTGGTTGCAGGCTCCTCCCCAGCCTGGGCCCTGGTCAGGGCGTGTGCAGGAGGCAACCAATGGATGTGTCTCTTTCACATCCATGTTTCTGTCTCTCCCCCCTTCCATTCTCTCTAAAAATCAATGGAAAAAATATCCTAGGGTGAGGATTAAAAAATGAAAAATAAATAAAAATGGGCTAAAGAGATGAAAAAACATTTGACCAAAGAAGATATCTAGATGATAAATAAGCACATGAAAAGAATCTCAACATCCATCCTTTGCCATTAGAGAAATACAAATTAAAACCACAATGGGAGACCATTTCACAATTTCTAGGAGGGACATAAAAAACACACCGAAAATAACAAGTGTTGACAAAGATGTGAAGAAATTGCAACTCTCATACAGAGGTGGCAGGAATGTAAAATGGTGCAGCCACTTTGGAAAATAGTTTGGCAGTTCTTCCAAAAGTTAAACATAGAATTACCATGATACAGCAATTCCACAAGCAAAAAGGAAACATATCCACACAAAGATTTATACATGAATATCAAAGCAGCTTATTCATAATAGTAAAAAACTAGGAACAACCAAAATGTCCTTCCATGGTCTATTAAACAAAGTATGGTACATCCACCCAGCCAGAGTGGCTCAGTGGTTGAACATCAACCTATGAACCAGGAGGTCACAGTTCGATTCCCAGTGGGGCACATGCCTGGGTTGCGGGCTCGATCCGCAGTGTGGGGAGTGCACGCAGGAGGCAGCCAATCAATGATTCTCTCTCATAATTGACGTTTCTCTCTCTCTCTCTCTCTCTCTCTCTCTCTCTCTCTCTCTCTCCTCTGCCCCTTCCTCTATGAAATCAATAAGAACATTTTTTAAAAATGAACCAGCCCTAGCCAGTTTAGCTCAGTGGCTTGTGGGCTGAAGGGTCCCGGGTACAATTCAGGTCAAGGGCACGTGCAGGAGGCAACCAATCCATGTGTTTCTCTCACATCGATATTTCTGTCTTTCCCTCTTTCTTTCACTCTCTAAAAATCAATGAAAAAATATCCTTGGGTGAGGATTAAAAACAAAAAGAATCAAAGACCTAAACATAAGAACTAAAAGCATGAAACTTAAAAAAGAAAACAGGGAGAATATTTCATGACACTGGATTTGGCAATGATTTCTTGGATGTTGAATAAAAATAAAATTAGATAAATTTGACTATCGAAATTAAAAACATCTCTGCATCAAAAAACACAACAGAGTGAAAAGGCAACCTACAGAATGAAAGAAATTATTTGTGTATCACAACTAATGCAAGGTTAATATCCAGGAACATATAAAGAACTCCTAGTCCTGGCTGGTGTGGCTCAGTTGGTGAGAGCGTCACCCCATACACCGAGGTCACGGTTCAATTACTGATCAGGGCACATACCCAGGTTGTGAGTTTGACTCCCAGTGTAGGCGGTATGGGAGACTACCAATCAATGTTTTTCTCTCTCTCTCCACCCTGGCACTCTGTCTAAAGATCAATTTAAAAAAAAAAAAAAAACTACACTCAACAACAAAAAACAAACAATCCAATTCAGAAATGGGCAAAGGACGTGAATAGACACTTTTCGAAAGACATACAAAAGGCCAACAAGCACATGAAAAGATGCTCAACATCACTATTTATTAGAAAAATGTAAATCAAAACCCCAATGAGGCAGCTATCATGGGTCAATGGTTGAGCATCGACCTATATACCAGGAAATCTAGGTTTGATCCCAGATCAGGACTTATGCCCGGGTTGTGTCCTCGATTCCCAATGTGGGGTGTACAGGAGGCAGCCAATCAATGATTCTCTCTCATCATTAATGTTTCTCTCTCTCCCTCTCCCTTCCTCTCTGAAATCAATAAAAATATATTTTTAAAAAACCAATGAGATACCATCACACACCCATTAGGATGGCTACTATAAAAAAAAAAAAAAAACACAGTAACAAGTGCTGGCAAAAGTGTGAAATAACTGAAAGTCTTACATATCATTGATAGGAATGTAAAATGGCGCAGCTGCTTTGAAAAACAGTATGGATGTTCCTCAAAAAAACTAAAAATAGAACTACCATATGATTCAGTAATACCACTTCTGGGTATATATGCAAAAGAATTGAAAGCAGGTTTTGAACAGATATTTGCACGCCCATATTCATAGCAGAACTATTCACAATAGCCACGAGATGGAAACACCTGTCCATCAATGGATGAAGAATCAAAATGTAGCATGTATGTCAATATATACAATGAAATATTTAGCCTTAAAAAGAAAATTCTGATACAGACAAATCTTGAGGATATTATGCTACAGAAAATACACAGTCACATAAAAACCAAAACTGTATGATTCCAATTAGGTGAAGTACCTAAAGTAGTAACATTCATAGAGACAGAAAGTACAATGGTGGTTGCCAGGGGCAAGAGAAGGGAGGATTGGGAAGTTATTGTTTAATGAATACTAGAGTTTCAGTTTTACAAGATGAAGAGTTCACCCTGGCCAGTTTGGCTCAGTTAGTTGGGCATTATCCCATGTACCAGGAAGTTGCCGGTTTCATTCCAGGTCAAGGGCACATGACCTGGTTGTGGCCTGGATCCCCGGTAGGGAGTGTGCAGGAGGCAGCTGATTGATGTGCTCTCACATCAATGTTTCTCTCCCCCTTCCTCTCTCTCTCAAAATCTAAATTATTCTTTTTTAAAAAATGAAGAGTTTGCCCTGACTGGTTTGGCTCAGTGGATAGAGCGTCAGCCTGCTGACTCAAGGGTCCCAGGTTCGATTCCTGTCAAGGGCATGTACCTTGGTTGCGGGCACATTACCAGTAGGGGGTGTGCAGGAGGCAGCTGATCGATGTTTCTCTCTCATCGATGTTTCTGACTCTCTATCCCTCTCCCTTCCTCTCTGTAAAATATCAATAAAATATTTTTTTTTTTAAAAATGAAGAGTTCTGGAGATTGGTTGTACAACTAAATGTACTAACACTACTGAACTGTATACACTTAGATTAAGATCGTAAATTTTATATAAGGTATATTTTAACACAATTAAGAAAAGGATGTATACTATATGATTTCATTTATCTAAAATTCTAGAAAATTAAAACTATAGTGACAGAAAGCAGATTAATAGTTTAACAGGGTATAAGGAGGGTGGAGAAAAGAGAGAAAAGGATCTCAAAGAGGCACTAAGATGAGGATTTCATAGGTATAAACATACGTTAAAACATACCCAATAATATACTTTAAATATGTGCTATTTATTCAGTGTCAATCATATCTCAATAAAGCTGTTTTTTAAAAGGATAAATGGGCGTCCTAGATGGTCTTGCTGAGTGGCTAGAGCGTCGGCCTGCGTACTGAAGAGTCCTGGGTTCGATTCCGATCAATGGCACATGCCCAGGTTGTGGGCTCGATCCCCAATAGGGGGCGCGCAGGAGCCAGCTGATCAATGATTCCCTCTCATCACTCATGTTTCTAACTCTCTCCCTCTCCCTTCCTCTCTGAAATCAATACAAATATATATTTTTTAAAAAAGGATAAATGGGATGTGCTAATAAAAATTAGAGTAAAGCCATACCTCATCATCAATCTTCATCTGGAAATCTTCCTCATTTTCTTCTTCTGGAGCAAAAAAGGACTTCTCACCATAGCCAGCATCCTGGAAGAGAGGACAAATCATAAATCAATCAATAAGTTAAAAAAACACAAGTTTCACTGAATACCAAGTACAGAATATCAAAGCCCAGTTTGCATACAGTTTGTATAGTTTTTGCTGTACCTACCACCATTTTACATTCTTAGGCTATCAGAACATAAAGGAAGCTAAATAGAAATACTCATTAACTCGGAATGACTGAGTTGTACTATCCCACCTGAGCTAGATCTTTTCTATTTTCGCCTGGTAAGGATACTGTGCTTCTTCCCTTTTTCCCCATTTTATTCATTTATTTCGATTTCAATACTGTGCTTCTTTAAACCACATGCATAGCACCATCATCTCAACCCACTTGGAAAGCTGTGGAAAACAACTGAGAAGTACTTTCCCTGTTTACATACCTGTCTTGTAAAGAACAAAGTTTAAAGTTACCACCCAATGGATGAACAACCACTTTCAAGGCAAAACAATCTGCCCTAAGTCCCTCATTAAGCCGTCCCACCAATATTAGCTACACTGTAGTTTTCTCCAGAACTGATGATACACCTCATACGCTAGAATTTTCAAATAACTGGTAATAATCTAGTAACCATCATTTCTAAACCAGTGAAAATAGTCTTCATCCTCCTCTCTCTGAAAAAACACCCACAAGCATAGGCAGTGCCCAAAAGGAAGATGTTCACCTTCAGTCGCTGCTCTGCAGCTATCATACTGTAATAAGCACAGCACTGTTCTGGAGACACCATAGCTCTGATCTCCTCTTCAGTTGGTAAACGAAAATCAGACTTCAGCACCCACCAATTTGAGTCCATCCCTAGAAAAGATACAGAGAGAATAAGACTGTTCTGACTTCCAAAGGCCCTTTTATTGACAGCAACAGGGACAGCAAACCAAGACTGAACCATGAACCAGGCAATGTCCTAGGAGGTACCAGGCCTAGCCACAGTTAGCCTGATTAGTCAAGAAAATCCCTACTGCTAGGTTTCCTACATCTCATGTAAGACATCCACCACCCTAGCTGGTTTGGCTCAGTGTTTGGAGTGTCGGCCCACAGACTGAAGGGTCCCGGGTTCAATTCTGGTCAAGGACACATATCTGGGCTGCCAGCTCGATCCCCGGCCCTGGTCGTCGGGGCTCGTGCAGGAGGCAACCAATCGATGTGTCTCTTTCACTTCAATGTTTCTCTCTGTCTCTCCCCCTCCCTTCTACTCTCTCTAAAAATCAATGGAGAAAACATCCTCGGACGAGGATTAACAACAACAAAAAAAAAGATATACACCAATCACTTTGAATTTCCTAACAGGAAAAATCAAAATGCAATCCCAGCTTCCATAAGTAAAAGATCTGCTACTTCCTCCTTTTGATGACTATCAATTTCTATTTTATTAACTGTATGCTTATCCTTTAACTGAAAGCCCTAATTCCTTTTTTGGAAAGAGGCAGAGAGGACAAATAATCAGTCACAATTGATGACCTGTGCGTTTGAAGTCAGCACAAAGCTTTAGCCTCTTCCGGATACTGCTTTCTGAATGAGAGGGAAAGGCTTTTTTTATATCTTCCATTCGGATTCGCCGTGGCCGATCTGCACTCTTCCAGAAGAGGCGGTAAATAAAAACCTGCCCAACAAACCAAATATATTTTATGTGGCAAAATAAAGAATAAAAGTTACCAGGGACCCTCCCTCTACTACACCCGTGTTTTGATTTTTCCTGATGTGCCCCCAATACACATATCCTTTTATGTGTATCCTGATCCCCTCCTTATTCTCTCCTTCTTACCTGGAGAAAATCTCGAATATGTGTATTGGCCCTTTTGGAGTTGGGCCCAGGAACTTCAAACAAGGGGCACTGCTGGCCAACCACAAAGATATCCACTAATTCCCGAATGTAGTAACCTTGCCTTGTCCGAATGATAAGGAAATCAGTTTCTGGCATCTTATGAAGATAAATTGGGGCACGAAAAAGGTTGTTCTCAAACGCCTAACAAAAGTAAAAACACAAAAGTTATATATATGTACATGTATATAACAAAAGTTATATATATATACACTGAGTGGCCAGATTATTATGATCTCTGAACGCATAATAATCTGGCCACTCAGTGTACTTATGTACAAGGGAAAGCTTGCAAATCTTGATATGCCAAGGGACCAGGAGATAGTGACCCCCAGCCTCTGGCTAGTAAGTCCTCTGCTTCTTTCTAACTACCCACAATGCAGTTCTTATACATGGAAAAACCTTATTTTAAAATCCCAACTCTGGTCAGTCTACACTGAGTGGCCAGATTATTATGCGTTCAGAGATCATAATAATCTGGCCACTCAGTGTATACACACACACACACATACACACTAGGAAATTTAGTCAACTAATGATAAAGGAAAACCACAGTAATATGCTCTCATCCCCATTATGCCATCCACCCAGCAATATAAACAAATTATAATATGGAACATTGAATGGAATTAGACAGATAATTTCCTCCCACTGGTTATTTTTAAGAATCAACAGTGGGGAAACTAAAGGATTTGGATTCAAATGACATGGACTGCTCTGCTACTATTCACTGTATGATGTCAGATTAAGTTAGTATCTCTGAGCTTAATTTTCCTCATATACAAAACTGAGATATTGAAAAAGCCCAACACCTCACAGGATTGCTATGAAGATTACATATGAAAATCACTTTAAAAACTAACAAGTACTATGCTAGCTACCCTAGACCCCCCCATAGACCCTGACATAATACAGGTGAGATCAAAACATTTATTAAATAAATTTTTTTAAAAACCAACAAAAACAACTAATGAAGTAGAAAGTATTCTAGAAAAGACATTAAACACATAAGACAAAAACATTTGAGCTTAAGTAGCAGCCAGATGGGGATCACCTGTTACAAAAAGCCTGTGATTCTAAGGAAAGACTTCTCAGAAAACCAGAAAAATGAACAGAAAGATCTTCAATATATGGGTGTGATAAGAAAATTCTAAATGTGAAATGTAGAGAGAAAAAAACTATAGAAGATAAAAAAGTATCTTTAAGAAACTACAAAAGCCACAAATGAAGAGGATGGATTGATTGAAAATCTCAAAAGGAAATTACAAGGCGAGAATGCCAGGAACAATATAAAAATGACTAGAGGCCCGGTACAGGAAAATTCCCAGGGGATCAGGCCTAAGCTGGCAGTCAGACATCCCTCTGGCAGCCTGGGAGCTGTTAGTCGGACATCCTTAGCGCTACTATGGAGGCGGGAGAGGCTCCCACCACCACCACTGCGCTGGGCAGCCATGAGCTGGCTTCTGACTGAGCCGTGCTCCCCCTGTGGAAGTGCACTGACCACCAGGAGGCAGCTCCTGCATTGAGCGTCTGCCCCCTGGTGGTCAGTGCGTGTCACAGCGACTGGTCATTTTTCATTAGGGTCAATTTGCATATTACCCTTTTATTATATAGGATACTCAAAATACGGTGGGAAATGGACTATACCTGTAAAGGATAAAGAAAAAAAAGGCTTTGAAGAGGCTTTAGAAAAATAAGCAATAATAATAATGAACTCAGTACAAGAGTAAGGCAAGTGTTAAGATTGCTAAGAAAAATGGAGTGGAGAAAAAAAGAAAAGTGCTAGAGATTTCCTCACATGACACTTCCCCTTAATAAAATATGTAAAAGCTAGGTTACCAGAGGGCCTCTCTACATCTATCAGGATAAAGAGGGGGTAAAAAAAAAAACGCTTCACTATGTGGCTGAGGACTATAAGGTTCAGGTGTGGTTCAATACTCAAAATGACAACTAATACAATTAAAACATACCAATTTGACACACAAAATTAACTACAGTAAATTATCAATCCAAGGTTGATTTGCCTATACCACCCAGATGCTTCTGGACTTCTTATCCAGTGTGTCTTTTCAAAAAACTATTTTAAATTTACCTTGTGAATATCATAATTAGGAGCCAGTTTTAATAAAAAGATCAAAACACTATTTGGATTATAATGATCTTCCCCATATTTGGTGTGAAAGTAGTTATCTGAGCTTACTAGCTACTCATTTTGTCAATTTCCTTAAGAAAGAATTATAACAGGAAAAAATTCCTCACCTGCAGCAACTGGCCAGGATGGAGAGAGCCCAGGAAAGGAGAGGTATGGCAGTAAACAGTTTCTCCATATTTACAATCTGGAGCCCCGGGATCTTTTCCAGGTTTCTATAAGGAACACAGCAGACCCAGTCAATACCAGAGAATATAATCAATAAACCTGCAAAAATAATTCATAAACATGGCATTTTACTAATATTACGAACTACAAAAAGATACCATTCTTTGCTCTCAAGAAATTTATAGTATAAAAAAGACAAAATACATGTTCACAGATTATCACTAGATATCTAACTACAGCTGTATTAATAAATATTTTCTGAGCAGAGACTCACCCGCTTATAATAGTTTTTTATCTTGGTTGCCATGCCAACCTGCATCATTAACGGTCCATTTTCCTCACTGTATTCTGCTAGAATAAGATCTCCATCTTTGCCTGTGAGGTCCTGAGGTGTGCGCATAAAAAACATCTCTCCACCACCTGAAGCTTGCCTCTCTTGTTCTCTCATCTGCCCAGAACAAAGAGATACAGTCCAGCTCCTCATAGAATACAAACTGACATAGTTCATTCCAAGACAATGACACCAAGAACAATTTACCTTGCCTTTTCAATTTCATTGAAAAAAAATTTCAAACACATGAACATTTATTATCCCACATCCTAGATACAAATGTTTATATTCTACCATGTTTTACCTGTAACTATCTCTCTACAGATTTTGCTGAACCATTTTTGAAAGTTGCAGTCATCATGACACTTCACGCTTAAGTATTTTCACATGCATCTCCTAAGAATAAGGATATTCTCCTAAATACCGACAGCATTCTAACACATTTGAGAAAAACAATAATTCCCTAATATCATCTAATAGCCAGTCCATTTTCCCAATTAATACTTTAATGTTAACTTTTATAACTTTTTTTCTAACTAGGATTCAATCATACCTTAGCCTTCTTTTTTATGTGCTTTAGCAAGGGTTGGACTGAGTGGGGACCTGGCTGAGACAGTGCCCCAAAGGAGTACTTCTTCAGAGCTGGGCGATGGAATTGCCGGAGTTTGATGGGCCCCATATGGGTGGGAAAGAAGGGCTGCCGTAATTCCACAGCAGGAATTGAGTGCTAAGACAGAAAATACAAAGATTCAAATTATAAATACTAACTCCAGCCTAGGCAAGATTGACTCATAAGACCCAACAAAACAAAGCAGTGGTTCCCATCATCCACAGAAAAAATGCTTTTACCTGGATAATATTTCCTCCAAAAGTGCCTCGAAGACCCTGTTGCTTGGGGTAGTAATATTCATCATTGGAGAGATTCCATGGATCTTTCACTTCTGGTTGAGACATGTTCTAATGACAGGACATCAAATAAACCTTAGTCACACTCCCCTTCTCCATTACCTTTCTTTGTTCTTCTAAACACTAACACCCTTTTCCCTTCACAGACCTGCTGTGGTTCCTCCTTGATGACTCCTGTTTTCCCTAAGAGAATTCGACTCTTCTTCAGAGATGATTCCTTTTTACTCTCCTTGGAGGGGGAATTAGATGTGGCCTCTTCCTTCTCATCAGGAATTTCTGAGGATGAAACAAAATCTCTGGAGTTGCTATCACTGAAGATTCACCTTTCCTACTGATGCCCTTGCAGTTCTGAACTAGATCTCTTACCCCACCCCAGACCATTTCTACTCCATGATTCACTCTAACCAAACTATACCCCGACATATCAAAAGTACTACTTTCCAACATTTCTACCTTATGTGTTTTCCCTAAACAATACATAAATATCAGAAAATGACCACAACTTTGATCTCTCAAACTGCTACCTAGAAGCTTCTAGATTTGACCTTCCCAAAACTTTTGATTTATTCCTGCTCCTTGACATTAGCTGCAAGCTGTCAATTATGAAAGAGAAACATTGGTCCCTGCCAATATCATACCCAAAATGAGATTCTCATCATTGGGATCAAGTGTCAAAACAGGAGGCTCCAACAGCCGGGGCATGGCCTGAGCATCCCAAATGATGTTGTCCTCCCAACGTCCATACACCAGCTCTTCATTGTCAATGGGAAAAATGGAGTACCATGGCTTATCATCATCCAGGGTGGCTGTAAAACCTAGTCAAAACAGAACACTCAATAGCAGACAAAACATTTATGTTCCTTTCAATCATGATTCTAGCAAAAGGAAAAGGAGCAAATGTTAGTAAAGTTAATCATGTGACTGAAAAGTTACTCGTGGTACTGAAAAGAAACATAATAGAGTGTATTTCTCATTTTAATAAAATATTGCAGACAAAGTGTTCACTGCATTATTTTTGTAATAGTCAAAATATGAATGACCAAATAAGGGACTGGTTAAATTATGGTAATAAATAATATGGTAAAATATGCTAACAATAATAGTAAATAAATTGGAAATATAATAATTTTTGGTAAATTATCAAAACATCCATATAAGAATACCATACAACCAATAAAGCATTTAGACAGAATGGAAAGAAGGAAAAAACTATTTCTTAGATTTAAAGATAAGACATTTATTTTCCTCCAAATTATAAAAGTAATCCAGGTTAACTAAGAAAAATTTGGAAAATAGAGAAAGGTATAAAAAAGAAAACTGAAGTTTGTGATATGACAAACCAGAAATAACCACTAAGTACCCCATAGTATATATTCTTTTAGTCAGCTTTCCACATTTATATAGTTTTTTTTTCATTTATACAAACAGGATATTCAATATATTACTTCATATTTTTCCATTTAAAATGAGCTTCCCATGTCATTAAACATTTTTGTGAACTTTGAATGACATAGAATATTTATGTTAAGAGAAAAGCACAGCATACAAAACTGTACCTACAGAGATAAGTTTACCTACATACACATACAGAAGATAGAAAATCGAAAACAAAATACACCAAAAAGTTAAAAGGTGATCATCTCTGGATAGGATTACCAGTGATTTTTGATACTGTATTACATTTTCAAAGTTTTCTACATGGCATACGATTTTTGTGCATATTTAAGGAGAGAAAAAGCAAATTCTAGAATGATAAAGACAAAGGGGCTTTGGAAACAAAAACAGACTATAAAGATAAAGAATTATTATAGTGCAGAAAGATCTTTAACTTCAAAGTGGTTTTCACATTTTTCTAATGGTGATTCCCATCCTAGCTTATTAATGTAAAAAAACTATTACAGACCAGAATCAGAGTTCAGATCCAAAACATTTCACTATACCTCAGCAGCAGCAAAGCTCACAGCTAAGCCCACTTAGGATTATTGAGATGCAGGGCAGTGTGCTGGACACAGCTGGCAAGGAAGCATACCTTGCTGAACATTGTAAGCCATGGCATTTCTAGTCATGCTGGAAGGAAGCCAGCCTGCCAGGCTTGCACGCTGAGGTTTTGTCCCTTTGTGTTTGACATCCTCCCCATCCCAGATGATATCATCCTCCCAATGCAGTTGTGTCACCATCAGAAAGTTTTCATCAGCCAGAAGATCAGTGCCACTGCTTTCCTCAAATTTCCTAAAGTCCTGTAGAAGCAGGGAAGGAACAACAAATTCCTGAATAGTCATGGATCAAAGTTCCCACTCCAAATCCCACATCAGATACATCAAATATGGACCTTGACTTGAAAGAAAAACCTGATAATGAAGGAGTATCTGCCTCTTCCTACTCCTAGTTAATATAGCACTCATTTCACAAACAGAATTCTTACAATGGTGCCTAGTTGCCAGGGTTATATACCATACCAAGCAAAAGGCTTAGACACATAAATTTCCCAAAGAAACCCCCAATATCTTCCCAATTGAAAAGTAAAACTAATAGGACCTTCGTCACACCGATTCTTTTCTTACACACCAGTGTTGCTTACCTCTATCATTCTACCTTTTATCACAGGTTCATGTTCCATCTTTCTCAGTTTGAAGCCATAGTCAAACCCACTGCCATCTTCAGGGACACCCAGCATATCATACCACAGTCGGGCAGGCCCATAACGCCACTCAGCTACTCTTGGTTTGGTATCTGTCACTTTATCTATATCTCCAGTAGACTGGGAAAACTTGGACTCCACAGGAGCCATCATTGTGATCTGCAACAGATGAAGTAGAAGGGGAAGAGACTTTCCTAACCACAGATGTCATAAGAGGAGTCATAAGGATACTTCTTGAACAGAACTGGAGTTAGAATACAAACAATGAAGGTATATCATGGCACACTGCCTATCATTTAAACTTTCTTATTCACCAATGTGTATATTACCATTTGCCTCCCCCCAATACTTTTCTATTACAATAGAGAAGGGGCAGCCACTGGGATTGAACCCATCATTACTCATTGATAATCAGCACAGGACTCAGCCTGCTAAGATGTTATATCCAATTTAGACATGAGCTAGGGAAAATTCTTTTGTCCCCTCATAAATCTTAATCCCAGGTCTATTTTGCCTACTTCATCATCAGAGAGACACTGCTCTGGAGGTGGTGGTGGTGCATAGTCGTAGATCCATAAAGACTTCTGGTTGACTTCTGATTCTACTGAGCACTCCACCTCCTGAATCTGCTCTTCCTGTATCAGCTCACGGTGCTTCTTTTTCCTCTTTCTCCGAGCACTCCGCCAAACAGATGGGACATTCTTTCCTGGTCCAAAAAGACGTAGGAAGCGTAACACCTAGAACACAGAACATTTTACTGTATCAGAGATTCATGTCAGATAGAAAACAGCAGCATCTGGGTCTGGAAATTCCCTTGAGGGGTCTATTCAACCGTCAGAGAGGGATTAAGGAGTGCTGAATTCAGATTTATAACATCTATCCAAAAAGTAAAGAAGTGTCCCTTAATAATTTGGACTAATTCTTTTAAGACAACAAAGACAATTTATAGTGAGAACTATATAAATCACACGTACTACAATATATACAACTTTTTAAAAAGACCTGATACAATGTCATTGAATAGGGAAACCTTTAATCTTATCCATTCTATCTTCAGCATTTTAACAACAGAATTCAGTATTTAGAAGAGGTCAGTGGTTTTCAATGTAGATATTCTCCAGAGAAAGTACCTTCCCAGGCCGAAATTCTGGGAAAAGTTCTGTGACACTCGGCAACAGCTTGGTGGCATCATGCTGCATAATCCCAGCCAATGGTAGGGTCAGCTTTCCATCCTCAGATTCTGCCTGTGTTGCTTCCTGAGGTCCCATCTCAGATTCTGAGTCAGAGGAACTACTGAAGTCCACTTTCTCTGAGGCCAAAGAGGAAGGGGCAATGATGGAGGGCAAGATGATGCCTTCTCCATCTTCAGACACTGCAACAAGGAAGAAAAACCCCCTTGGCATGTAACTGTGAGCATATTTCCTCAAATTCAGCCAACACCAACTCCAGGTACTATGCATGGCTCAGTGGCAGGGGATATAGTTCCAAGCACCCAAATTACTAGCAGTATGCAACCCAGAAAATTCATTCCAACTCAGTATCTCCCACCATCCCCAACTCACCTTGTACCTGGTACCCTAGGGTTGTGATGAGAGAAAACAAACACTATTACTACATTTACTACTTTCTGTAAGTATGTCAGGTTAAAGTATTATAACCAATAGCAAACTTATGTAACACTTTTATACCAGTCAAACCTTACCATGTCCAGTTCAGGGACCCATAGCTGGAAAAAACTTTAAGTCCACAAGATAATGAAATTATTTAGCATAAAATAAGATCTATGACATAAAGTTAACCAATGCTATTTAGCCTGCAGACTAAAAAGAAATGACTTAAAGCTCTAATAGAAATTTAGGTTAACATAAACCTCAAAATACAGGAAGATCAAACACACTGCTCTTCCCAATCTACTGTTGCAGATATAGAAATAGGTGAGAGGATCCCTGAAGATCCTGCCTTTGAAATCTATGAACCTGATAACTAGCTCTATATGATCCATACACACTATAGGGTGCCTTCTCTATTTAACTATTTCTTTTCAAGAGACTCATCTAAACAAGTAGTTCCCAAATACCATTATGCAGATAAGTTGCTTCAGAAATTACTCTGGAAATGTCTTTAAATTCCTAGGGTCTACCCCAGATCTTCTAAATCACACTTTCCAGGGGAGAGTCAGAAATTTGTATTTTTAAAAAGACCTGCGGTGATTCTGACAGGCAGGCAGATTTGAGAACCACTGACCCAAACATTTTCTTAAATGCATGCTAAAATACTGCTGTCAAACGTTTTAAAAGTAAAACTTCCCTTTAATATGGAAATTGAAAAACTGTATGAGTCACTTCTGGAAGTTATAGCCTTTCCCAGCAGCTTAATTTTAACAGCCCCCTATGTGTGCCAAAGCCTGGATTTAGGAATGGAACTTGTTACTTAGACAAAAGTAGACTGTCTCTGCTTACCACCAGTAATAGCATCCTGGTCCTTATCCTTCTTTAATGGTCCTGAGGGTGGAGGTGGAGGAGGCATCAACTTGCAATCAATGTCTTCACAATCAGCATCATAATCATCATCATCATATTCTACTAAAAACAAGGTGATCTCAATATCCAGAATGTCAGAAAATAACCCTGAACTCCCTTGTCACTCAAGATTTTAAAGTACCACATGAAGCACGATGCAAATTCCTTAAAAACACATAGAAGATGCAGCTTCTGCCTTCAGAAAGAGATGATGTGATATCACCAAATGCTGTAACACTACATATAACTCATATTGGTGAGGGAGCTCACAAGAATTGCTTGGAACCTTTGCTCCTGCTCCTGATCAAATCCTATTTTATTTTTTATTTTCACCCTGATCAATCTCATAATTGAATTTAACATTCTCTGTTGGTTTCCTTAAAGCCAGGACTTTCTTCTCACCTCCCAAATCTTTGAAACATTTTTTTTCTGTCTACCTTCTGCAGTTTATTATTCTCTTCAATGGCATCACTCAACACTTGGTCCCGAACACTCTACTTTTATTTCTCTATACACTCTCCATTCCCTTTTCTCAATAATCACCTTTTCCAGATTTAACCCAAATCTATGTCTTGCCCTGACATACCCCTTGTACAATTACAACACATGTTCTGCTGCCTAAAGAACCTTCCCACTCAGATATTCAAACTGCATCTCATATCACACTGAAATATCCTTCACCTCTTTTAAAATCCCTTTGGTTATTATTAATACCACCTCCATCCTCATTTCCCGAGCTTATAATTTTAGTCTCCTTCACCAATCTCTTACCAACACACCTTTTCTAATCAATCATTAATAGTCATTATAGCAATGTCCATTTATTGAGCTCCCATAATGTGCTAGGTATTTGTAGCCATTTGATCTATAATCCTCCCAATAATGCAACAATGTAGAATTATTCTGAGATATAGAAGTTAAGCAACTTAGGATCATATGGTTTTAAGTGACAAAGTCAGAATTCAAGTCTGGTTTAACAACAGAGCCTGTACTCTTTCAAACACATTTTCTCATTCACCAAGCCCACTGATTCTTTATCAGCAACTCTCAAGCTTGAACCTGCCTATCACTTTCCGATCTGTCACTACTCTAGTCCTTGATACATTAGCCTGCAAGAACAATCTCCAAGTAACTCTGCCCCTTTAGCCTTTTTCTAACCAAATCCCCAAAGTATCAACTATCACTTTTCATTTTCACTTAGGAAGGCGACTAACATTAACAGAGATCTATCACGACACTGTATTATGCAGGTGCTTTCACACCACTGATAATGATCTTAAATTTCCCCACCAAGAGCCCTATTAATGAGGTAGGTATTATCACCATTATTGCAGACAGAAAAACTGAGGGATTATTACAAATGAGAAGTCCAAACCTCAGAGAATAAGCAACTTTCCCAGGGGCAAACTAAATATGGAGTTGGGATTTGAACCTATGATATGCTGACTCCAAAGTCCATTTTCTTTTCATTATACCACCCTACCTCTTACCTAACAATCTATGTTGGTTCACAATCCTTTAGGGCCGTGGTTGGCAAACTGCGGCTCGAGAGCCACATGCGGCTCTTTGGCCCCTTGAGTGTGGCTCTTCCACAAAATACCACGGCCTGGGCGAGTCTATTTTGAAGAAGTGGCGTTAGAAGAAGTTTAAGTTTAAAAAATTTGGCTCTCAAAAGAAATTTCAATCGTTGTACTGTTGATATTTGGCTCTGTTGACTAATGAGTTTGCCGACCACTGCTTTAGGGCATCAATTCCCAAGTAATACATACAAAAAGGTGCCATCGAATTGCTCTATCCTTGATTCTTGCTATTTGGCAGTTTTCCATCCCTTTCAAGAAAACCTGCTGGTCAAATTCCCACACACACGATTTCTATTTTCAAACCTTTAGACAAGCCATGTTTCCAAACCAATATGCCCCGCTGCTTCCCCTCCATCAAACCTTGTCCTTCAAAATTGTACTTAAAATTCACCTCCGTGAGGCCTTTTCTAATGACCTCCACCCACTTCTAATTATTCCAAAGTAACACCCTTGGAAATCAAGCTGTGTGAAGAGGCCAATGCCAGGGAAGGAGGAAGCTAAGAGCATAGATAAAGGCATCCTCAGAGGACAAATGAACTTAGAAAAGAACATGTCAGAGTACTAAGACTCTACCTAACGCAGCATCATCCTTTCCAGGTCAGCTCATAAAATCCAACTAGGAAACCCCTACCTACCCTCTTCCTTACCATCCGTAGCCAAGACAATAAATCCACCTGAAAAGTACAACATCCTCTAAAAATCAGAGCTGCTACCACCTTTTCCTTAGCCTAAATCAGGATGCTCAAAAATAATAGTTATGGCCCAGCCAGTGTGGCTCAGTGGTTGAGCATCAACCTATGAACTAGGTGGTTACGGGTTTAATTCCCAATCAGGGCATATGGGTTGTGGGCTGGATCCCCAGTGTGGGGCATACAGGAGGCAGTTGGCCAATGATTCTCTCTCATCATTGATGTTTCTCTCTCTCTCTCCCCCTCTCCCTTCCTCTCTGAAATCAATAAAGACATATGTATTTTAAATAACAATTATGCTATTTGACTTAGCTATTTTGGCAGCTCCTCAAAACTAAATATATAACACTCTATACAGAAACATGAGCTTGTAGCTGGTTTATGTCTTCTTATGATAACTTTGCTTTGCACTCATTTATTCCACCTTCCCCAAATGATAACAATATCCCTGAAGGTAAGTCTATATTTTCTATTTTTCTGGGTTACTCCTTCTGTCTGTGGTGCAGTTACTTCTCTTTATACAAGCAGCATTCAAATCCATTAACTGGCCCTGAAGAAACTAAATTCAAGTACTTACCAAGGTTTTATCTACATTTCTCAGCAGCCTGAAATCTAATTCAAAGAGGTGGACAATGAGCAACTTCATATAAAATTTCCAAGGAGGAAGAGGTAGTGTGGGGCTGAGGAAAGCATGAACTATGACCTAGGTTCTAGACCACAGAACTGAGCTCAAGGTCAGAATATGGATTTTATTATCTTTGTAGCACACTGTCCATCACAGTTTATAGCACATGGCAGGTGCTCAATCAAAGTTTAATAAACTGAGTTGCTGAATTAGTCCAGGTCTGCCACTAGCTAACTGTATAACTTTTGATAAAGTTCCACATTTTACTAAAGTTCTCTAATATTCAAGTTTTACTAATCTATGATGAGGTTAAGAATAATCACTAAGACCCCTTCCAACTCTGACATGATTCTATAATGCAGCACATTACATATGTGGTAAGCATTAAGTGCATTGGGTAAGCATACAGGTAGTAAATGATTAACAGAAGTTGAGTCAATAAATACATGCGCTCATTTATATGACATTGTAGCCTTAATCCTTCCTTAAGGACAAAGACTGAGTTTAAATAGCATCTAAAACAGTGCCATGAACGCTTTAGTGACTAAAATACCAGATGATAAAAAGCAAAGTATTATCATCCTTACTTGGCATTCATCAAGAATGTGGGATTAATGAGTATGAGAAATAAAAGCCTGAGTATGGTGACATACTCTGCCCCAGAACTGAGCTCAAAAAGGGAGAGAAGCAGAACAAAAGCACAGAGGGCAAGAACAATGACAGAAACCACGTATAGAAACAAATTGGACTACACAGCAAGAAAATGCGCTGGAATGCTCTGATGATGACACCGAAGAATCACCTGAGTGGCAAAGGGGCTGCAAGCTCCCCATTGTCTGCTGGTATCTTCGACTTTCATCTTCTGCTACCTCACTGATGTCTGAATAGTCCACAGCATCTTCTGTGCTCCTGATCCATCCTATAAATAAAAGCGGGAGGATACAGCTCAACAAAGAGCAAGTAACTCTCTCGCCCTTAGGTAATTCCCACTGGAAAGTACATGTATAGTAAGTGGCTAGCCTCCTCCCCCGCCTTGCGCCCCATGACCCACTTCACCTTCATCATTTACCAGAGCACCGTCATTCCCAGTCAATTCTTCATTGGCCGTGAGTTCAGTGATCAGGCTGCCCAGACCCAAAGCCCCCAAGCCTGCCAAGTGCTTCTTACACTCCTGAAAAAGGACAGCACCAGAGTGGAAGACAACAACTAAACTCGAGCTTCCCACACCACGAGGCTTATTTCCCTGGTCTGCATAGCTATAAATACACAAGAAAAATGACTATGCTGCACGCTAAAAGGAGCATCCGTCACATTTAAGACTGTAAGGTAAATCTTCCTTCCACTAAACTCCACGCTGATCAGACCTTTATTAACATACGCCCAATTTCATCACCATGCTTTAAAGTAACCTAAGAAAAGATAACTTAAAGAACCACCACCAAAACTAAATTAATGGAACAGTAGTTCTATGCATAAAAGCTAAGGCAACTGAGGTCATGTTGGATTATAGAAAACAAGGCAAGAACTTTTTTTGCTAACGTGTGTGTGTGTGTTGCAGGGGAGGAGGAATATTCAATATTTCCTCCAAGATAAAATGAACCTAAATACAAGTAACTGAGTTTCAGTTGGGCACGTGAAACAATTTTATGGATGTCAGGGAACACTGGGAAAACTACCCAAGGGGTGCACTGGGGCCACAAAAGGTCTGCCCCAGATGGCTGGAACATTCCCTGTCCTAAGAAATGGGGCCTGAACCACACGATCTGTTGCGGGTTCTGTTCAGTCCTCTAGCTCTGAGCCACTTCAGTGCAGCCATGTCAGAAAGCAGGCAATTTCAAGAATCCCCAAGAAGGTTCTCATAGCAACGGTTTGAAAGCAACTTCACTAGAAGCTGAGCTGCTATTTTTCCTACTGCCTGGTCAGGAAAGTTATTTCCAAAGCCACCCACATCAGTACCCCTGAACTTACAAGGGCTTACCTACCATTCTCGCTGCTCCCCACCCTCGCCCAGAACTGAGCCCCGCACTCTAGGTTACTGCACGCTCTACTAGGCTGGTATCTGCTTGTCGTTCCCTCTCCTCTAACATTACATTGCCCTCCGTTCTCCGGCCCTAAGCACCCTCTGCTCTTCTCCACTTCCTCTCCCAGACCTAAGCCCACGCCAATCCCCTCACATCGTCCAAGACGCTTTCCCCCTCCAGCTGCCCGGCTCCATTGATGTTGCCGAAAAGGAATCCAGTTAAAGAAAATGGGCCGCCCCCAGTAGACTCTTCATCGCTGTCCGTGTCTGACATGATGGCGGCCGTGGTACCCGCAGAGGCTGCGGGAACCAGCAAATCCCTGCTTGGACCCATGTACCGGATATACGAACATTAGTCGCCCAGAAGTGACTCAAGGTGCTCCCTGACCTTACCCGCCCCTACCGGAAACGGAATAAGGGGGGGAAGGGGAGGAAACCCGGAAAGACCGGTTTTCCTACAAGAAAGTAGAATTGGTGTTACTACTTTACTAACGGCTTTTGATTCGACCATACACGATCAGGAGGCTGGATATGTAGAGAGCGATTGGCCAAGGAAAATGTTTGGTCCTGCCCCTTATATTTACCTGCGCAGGAGCATTCTCATTGCACCGGATCTTCCACCAATCGGAAGGAGTGGCCTGGATCACGTGGCTACGTCAGGTCACACGTTAGACAGTACTCGGAAGTAATGATGAGAACCGGTGGTATTCGCGTGCTGTCCGCCACTTCACCGCTCAGTCCCAAAAAGAAATCGGCTGTAAATTGCACTGTGCCAGAGGTACCTTTGTAAGTTGGTTTTTGACATTTCCCCCACAAATGGATTTTCCCTCCGTTTTATTTAGGGAAATGTGAAAGTAAAGCATGAGTAAAATGAGCAGCCGACCCTTCACCTAGATTCACAATTGTTAATATTTTGCCGGGTTTTTTTCTGAACCATTTGAAAGTGGGCTACAGATACCGTGATTCTTCACGCCTAAAAATACGACATTTTCTTACATAACCACATAAGCACTATCACATTTAAAAAAATTATCATTGCCCTAGTTGGTTTGGCTCAGTGGATAGAGCATGGGCCCGCAGACCAAAGGGTCGGAGGTTCCATTCTGGTCAGGGGCAGGTACCTCGATTGCAGGCTCATACCCAGCGGCCCCCGCCCGCCTTTCTCCACCCGCCCTCCTCCCCCGTTGCCGGAGGGAGGCAACCAACCCATAGATGTTTCTGTCTCTTCTCTGCCCACTCTAAAAATCAATGAAAAGATGTCCTCGGGTGAGGATTAACGAAACAAAAATTGCACCATTAATCCAGTATAATTTAACATCCGGTCCATATTTAAATTTCCCCAGTTGCCCTCTAATTGGAACATTTTACATTTCGATCCATTCAATCAAGGTTTCTGCATTGCACTTGGTTATCTCCCTTTAGTCTTAATCCAGCCGTTTTGTGTTGCATGACATTACATTTTTTTAAAAGAATCCAGGCAAGTTGTCTTGAGAATATTCCATATTCTGAATTCCTCTGATTGTTTCTTCAAATTGATTCAGGTTAAATATTTTACCAGCTACCGGAAGACACCAATATGAGTGATGCTAAATTTGATCACATAAAAAAAAAAAGGTTACCACCAAGGTCTTTCCATCGCAAAGGCACATTTTTTCTTTTGTAATCAGTAAGTAATCTGTGGGATGATACTTTGAGGTTGTGTGAATATTGTTTCCCATAGCCCTTGGCACTCAGTTTTAGCATCTATTGATGATCTTTGCCTGAATCGATTATATTAGGAGAGTGCAAAAGGGTGATTTTTCTAATTCTTACATTTATTAACTGGACTTTATGAGTAAAGAACTAACCCCTTTTATAACCTTTCTCACATCTTTAATGTGTTATAATATAGCACCATCCTTTTCCTTTTTGATGCTCAAACTCTCCCTAATGTGTCCAATGGGAACTTCACTCTGGCTCCTATGCCCTTTCAACACAACCCACTAGTTTTTGAGCACTTCTTTATTTTTTGGCACAAGATGTTCAAAGCTTACTTTGTACATTCTCTGCCCAGGACCTGAAATAAACTATTTCTCCAAGTGTTATATTGTAAATCAGAAGATGCCTTAATCAATAAGCCAAATTAATTTGGAGTCTTTTATTATTACGATAGCACTAGCGGGCTCAGAGTATGTTGTCTCTGTCAAATTCTGGGCCCCAACATAGTGAAAGTCTTCCCTATTTATACTTTTTTCAGCTCTTTGTCTTCCAAATTTGGAACAAGACTTCCGGACCTTCTGAGAAAAAGTCCTGTGTGCTGGGACAGGACCATGAGACCATGTCTCAAGGCCTGGCCTGGGGCCAGCACTGACAACTCTGTCTGGGGCATAGTTTATGGCCTCACTGGAATGGGAGTAGTCTTATTTTTCCCTATTATTTAAGCAAGCAAACGTTTACAGAAGCCAGAATAGCAGGGTTAAAATTTCAAACAGCAGTTTTTACACAAGATGGAGGTCACTATGCTTCATTGAGCCCTGCTTCCTTTTAGTGGGAAATGGTGTTTAGAAACTGGGGTATCATTGTTTGTATGCCCTCTCTGGAGACAGAGCTAAAAAATAATGAGTTTATACTAAGGTGATCAGACGTCCCGCTTTTGGCGGGACAGTCCTGATTTTTAACAATTTGTCCCACGTCCCGCGGCGTTTTAAAAAAGTCCCGATTTTTGGAAAGAATGCACGACAAGCTAGGGAACGGCGGGAGAACAGGAAGGGAATATACGGTTTTCGGCGGCCTTGTGGCTATTTGGCCAGGATATGAGTTTTATATTATTTTTGTTAATTTTATAATGTTAAACTTTAATAATAACAAATAATTGTTGAGAACTGATTATCGAGAACTGCTTATCAAAGTTCGCATTGTTGATCAGTTGTTAGAATTTGACCACCATTGTTTGGACTTAATGAACAATGGCATTTTTGGGGATTGGCAACGACGAAAACATTTTGTAACTGTCTCTCAGACGATACACATCGTACTGCGTGCTAGTAAGCTAGTTAAAAAAGTGATGTCATTGCAAATCAGCTATTCAGATAATTTAGGTAAGTTATTTATTTATTTCATAAATACATACATTTTCTTGAATTTAGCAGACAGTATTCGTATTATTTATATTTTATAGTGGCAGCAAAAAGTCTAGCGCCGGCCTTGAAAGTGACACGACTTACGTTACGGCAAATTCATGACCTTTTAAACAACGACAGCAATCTACTAAAAAAAAATTCACTCAAATGAGAAATATGCCAAAGAATAAAATAATACTATACATAATTTTTTATTTATTATATTTGTAAATTGTACTTACGTTGAAATTTAAAATAATATATTACAATACTATTTTTGCGTTCTATGAAAATTTTTGTTGCTCCATATAGACCAAATTTTTAATCAAGACCCCCACCTCCGGTCAATGGTGTCCCGCTTTACCAATGTTAAAATCTGGTCACCTTAGTTTATACTAATATCTCCAAATCTAATACCACAAGGTTCTCCCTCACTTTTCCCTATTTCATATTCATATCTTGCTTTTCTTACAATGAAAATTCTGGTTCCCAACACCACTATATTTACTTATTTCAAAATTACAAGGCCCATACCACTCCAATAAACTTTAGTAGATTCTTTTCCATTTTCTATCCTCCGAATACATCCTGCTGAAAATATACTAAAAGTTACTTGAATCATTTTCCCCCCTGTGGAGTTGTTGCTGTTTATATTCAACTTTAGGATATTTTTATTACCCTTTTTATATAATTTTGTTTTTAAAGTATGTAAACCTTTGCATGGTTCAAAGTCAAAACTATAGAGTGGATAGAGCGTCAGCTTGCGGACCGAGGGTCCCGAGTTTGATTCCAGTCAAGGGCACATGCCCGGGTTGCGGGCTCGATCCCCAGTAGTGGGTGTGCAGGAGGCAGCCCACCAGTGATTCTCTCTCATCGTGGATGTCTCTATCCCTTTCTCCCTCTTCCTTCCTTCCTCTCTAAAATCAATAAAGATATATTGAAAAAAAAAGTCAAAACTATAAAAAGCTATTCCCAGAGAAGTTTTGCTCCCATGCCTATGCTCTGTAACACATTCCTACCCACTCCCTATAAGTAACCATATACATTGATTTCTGGTTTATCCTTCTTGTGTTTATTATTTTCTATTGCGGTATAATTGACATAACATATTAGTTTCAGGTGTACAACATGTAGCCAAAAAGTAGAAACAATCCTATGTCCCTCAACTATGAGTAGATAAAATAGGGAAATCATATAAATGTAATATTATTCAGCAATAAAAGTAAATGAAGTATCAATATATGCTACAAAATGGATGAACCTTGAAATCATTATGCCAAATGAAGGAAGCAAGTTCCAAAAGACCACATATTGTTTGATTCCATTTATATGAAATCTTCAGAAAAGACAAAGTAGATAAATGGACTGATGGGTAAGAACAGGGATTAACTGCATGAGGGGTCTCTTTGAGGTGATTGAAATGTTCTAAAACTGGACTTTAGTGATAGTTGCAGGACTCAATAAATTTACTAAAAATCATTAAATTATACTCTTGAAATGGGTGAATTTTATGATATGTAAGTTATCTCAATAAAGCTATTTCCAAAACAAAACAAGTTTTTACTCTTCCTTACTAGTACATTTAATAGTGCACCAGCACTATGTACAATTACCAGCCAGGATTAGTTAATTTTTATAGTAAACAGGAAGAATCTTTTCCTGAGATAACTGGGAGAGGCAAAGGACATTAAACAATATGTCTTATTTTATGATCCCAGACCCTAGTACAGTACCTGTAACACAGTAGGAGCTTGATAATTGTTGATTGAATATAGTGTAATGAGAAAAATCCCCTACAGTGAACTAACTGCTCCATCGTCAGTGAAAACCAGAAAATGAAGTTAAATCCTAGAAATGAGTGGGGGTGAGGGGCAGGAACTAGAGAATCAATGTTAGCAGGGCAGCCAGTTCCATACACTGTCTGATGTAGAAAAAGAAGTACAGTTATACACAGGTACAGTGTTCAATACAGCAATTATAATTATACTATCCTTTGCAAGTTGACAACCACCACCTGGGGGTTGTCAGATTACCCGGTAAAGCACTCCTCAAAACTCAAAATGGGGCAATAGACCCAGTAAAGTCAGAAAAGTGTATTACCATCCATTATGAATAACTTAAAAGTGATACTAGCATGTTTAGTCTTCATACAAATTCTTTTTAAGTATAAAAATCAAGATGTCAGTGTATGCTTAGGATCATCAAATCTCTCTCAGTCTTGTCGCTCACACCTCCATTTATTAAAGGACACAAGTTTGCCCAAACCAAACCTAGGCTTACATTTTGGAAATTGCCAGGCAAGAAGAGGAGGCACTATTAAATTAAAAGCTACTTAGCCAGCCGAAACCGGTTTGGCTCAGTGGATAGAGCGTCCGCCTGCGGACTGAAAGGTCCCAGGTTCAATTCCGGTCAAGGGCATGTGCCTTGGTTGTGGGCACCTCCCCAGTGGGAGGTGTGCAGGAGGCGGCTGATCAATGTTTCTCTCTCATCGATGTTTCTGGCTTTCTATCCCTCTCCCTTCCTCTCTGTGAAAAATCAATAAAATATATTAAAAAAAAAAAAAGCTACTTAGCCAACCGGTGAGTGTAACTCAGTGGTTGAGTGTCGACCTATGAACCAGGAGGTCATGATTTAATTCCCGGTCAGGGCATATGCCTGAGCTGCAGGCTTGATCCCCAGTAGGGGGTGTGCAGGAGGCAGCCAAGAATGTTTTTCATAATTGATGTTTCTATCACCCTCCCTTCATCTCTGAAATCAATAAAAATAGATATATTTTTAAAAGCCACTTAGCCCATCTGGTGTGGTAATGATGGAGGAAAAACAAAACAACATTTGAGTACCTGGTGAGTGAAAAGGAAAACCAGAAGAAAAGCAGGAAGACTAGAGAGTTGACATAATATTTTATCTTCTATCAATACTTGATTTCTCCTTAGTTGTGGCCTGGCCAGGACAGGAAAGAACAGTGGTTGGTGGTGTTTCTTACAACTTTGATGGGACACACACATACTTAAACCCTCCAAACGGTTAAGACCAAACTGCAGAGCAGCCAAGTACGGACTCATTCCTCCAAAAGCTGAGTAACCTGGAGCCTAGGGTTTCCAGGAAAAGAGACAAGTGGCTCTGCTGGCATTATTAAATGATGTCAAAAGAATCCCCCTTATTCTCCTTGGATTCAGTCCCTAAGTACCACTCCAAAAACTATAAGAGGACACACTTCTTGGTGTTCTTCTTTGTGGCAGGGTAAAGCACAGCCCAGTTTCTGAAAATACCTCATGTACCCCATCCTGCATCAGGGCAGAACATTCCAGATACTTCACCTACTTAGCCAGGTACATGCCTTGCTGAGGAATTATGGGCCCTAGGCTCTGTTCCTTCAGCTTCTTCACTATCTCAAGGTCACTCCACAAGTCCCTCTTGGTGCCTACTAGCAGAACAGGTACATTGGGTCAATGATGGGAGACCTCTATGTGCCATTTACGCCTCACATTGGCATAAGAGGATGGGTTGCCAATGGAAAAACAAAAGACAAAGATACTGGTCTGGGGATAGGAGAGCGTTCTCAGTCGGTAATATTCTTCTTGACTAGCTGTGTCCCACAGGTACAGGCAGATGATTTGGACATCCACAGATATCTGGGCACTATAATTGTCAAACACAGTAGGGATATATTGTTCAGGAAAGGCATTTGTTGTATAACTGATGAGGAGGCAGGTCTTAACCTACAGCCCCATCTCCCACAACCACACATTTGATCATCTGCATTCTTCCCTTTGGAGTCCTATGTATAAGAGAGAAATGAAGAATGTTCCCAGATGCTTGGTTAATTAAGGGAGCCTAAGGTTCATAAATATTTGTCTCTAAGGAGAAAAAGAGGAGGTGAGACCTTCCCCCACACACACACTGCCCATCCCCTTTACACCATAGAAAAATCAACTGGGAAAGGTGGTATACAGCAAGTTCTTACCTTGGACTCCTAGAGGACAGGCTTCAGTAGGTCCTAAAAGCCTCCTCTGAAGTTGTGTGCAATCGTATATGTATGTACCTAAGTGAAATTTTTTGGAAAGAAGATGCATATACATATACATAGGTATTTATGCTACATTGTTGTCATAAGATCTGAAGATATTGTATCAAACATGCTAAAATATAGTAGGTGCTCAATAAATGGTAACTAATTTTTTAAAAAGTAGCCCTAACTGTTTTGGCTCAGTGGATAGAGCATCAGCCTGCAGACTGAAGGGTCCCCGGTTCGATTCTGGTCAAGGGCATGTACCTTGGTTGTGGGCCAAGTAACCAGTAGGGGGTGTGCAGGAGGCAGCTGATAGATGTTTCTCTCTCATCGATGTTTCAAACTCTCTATCCTTCTCCCTTCCTCTCTGCAAAAAATCAATAAAATATATACATTTTTTAAAAGTATAGAAAGAAGATTCCCAAAGTTTAAACAAAAGAAACAAGGCTCTCACTTTGGGTCTGTGGCTATAAATTCAGCAAAGAAACCTTGGTTCCTGAAAAACAGCAAAACTTACTACTGGAATGAAAGGTGAGCCAGTCAGAATCAGACATACAGAGAAGTGGTTAAGAGTGCAAGCTCTGCCCTAGTCGGTTTTTCTCAGTGGATAGAGTGTCGGACTGGGGACCAAAGGGTCCCAGGTTCGATTCCAGTCAAGGGCACATACCTTGGTTGCAGGCTCCTCCCCAGCCCTGGCCCCAGTGGATGTGTTTCTCTCACATCGATATTTCTCTGTCTCTTCCACTCTCTCTAAAAATCAATGGAAAAATATCCTCGGGTAAGGATTAAAAAATAAATAATAAAGTAAAACTTATTTAAAGGGTTGGGAACTCTGAGAGAAGACTAGTAGTTAGAAGAGAAAAGCAGAAAAGCAAATACTCTGTTCATCACCTATATGAGAAAAGCTTGTTTACTTCAGTTCCAGGATCCAGCACAATGCTGTCCCCTCCCCATCACGACCACTATCCATACTCCCAATACTACTGTGGGCAATGAACTGCTAGGAGGGACTCAAAAAAGGGAACACAAAAAGAAAAAGAATGCTAGAAGCTTACCGTCCTGTAGATAAAGGCAGGACTTATAAAAAGGCAAATAACAATACACAGTAATGCACAGCTTGGGAGCGGGGGAGTTGCAATGGGGAAGCAAAGAGAAACTAAAATTTGAGAGCTTGCTAGAGGCATTGTGTACCAGTATAGTACTTGAACCTATCTTCCCTTATTTTAACCTTGTAGTAGCACTGTCAAGTAGACATCAGAATACCTCAAAGATCTTTAGGATGCCTCTAGGATTGGAAATTGGGTGAGGCCTGGAGAGGCAGACACCAGCACCCCAGAAGGCTTCCTTCCATGTTAGTAATTCACTACTAACCTTGGAATTATAGTTTCTTCTAAATCTTCCCGTCTCATCTGACAGTATCCTTCTTCACATGCACAGTCTGCACAGCAGTCAATTTTCTCCTAGGTTGGACACATAATTTAGAAGACCAGAATGCAGCTGAAAGTACTACTGTTTGTAGCTCATTCTCCTCCAAGTCTCACCCTTTCAGCAAGTCTCAGTTTAATACACTGGAAATCACTCTCTGAGACAAAAACAATTCAGCAGAAGACCCCCATTTTTATTAACTACTTTCTGCAACTTAGTTATTTTATAAATTGGGGGAGTTTTTTCACATTGAAGACTGATTTCTTTGGTTCAGGTGCAAAGAAGACTTCAGACAGCTGGGACCTAAGGAAGCCCTGTGAACACTCCCCAACAGGGAGCCAGGAGTGACTAACCAACGCCTGGCAACTTCACAAGAGACAATCCCAGGAACCCATCAGTAGCCACCACAAGCCCGCTGGGCACATCCCTCACATCCCTCTCTCCAAGGGTGGTGAGTTCTGGGACTTCATCTGGACTCGAGCCTGGGACAGAGGGGTGCCCTACATTGGATTCACAAATAGAGCTGGCTCACCCTCCTCTGTTACACATACAGCCCATGCCACATCCCTTTCTTCCAATGAGTGGCTCATATACTAAGGACCCAGGGACAGGGAAAGTCGAGAAAAGACCGGAGGTGGGCACCGCCTGGCGGTTGTCAGATTACCCGGCAAAGCGCTCCTTGTCCTGCGCGGGTGAACCGCCACTGCCAGCAGAGCCTCCCAGCGTCTCTCGCCCGACCCGGCAGCAGACTTAGCACCACATCCGGATAGCCTAGCGACCAAGTCCCATCCCGTCATCGGAGGCCTCCTGGGAAGTGGAGTCCTGGGGCCATCCTCACCACCTGCAAGTCACAAGATCCTAAACTATACCTCCTGGTAATCAAGGATTACTTAGATCCTGACCTCAGGACCAGTTTCTTGGTTTCAGGGTCCCTTGGCCTCACCTTCCCCTTGGCAAAGTGAATTCACCCCTTCCGCTCCAAGCCCCTGTTTTTCCTCAGCATCAATATTAACATAAAGAGGCAATCAGGGAACTGAGAAAAGTGTTAGGAAAAATGGAGGCGATAAAAGAAAATGAGGTAAGTGAACTAATTAGGGTTACTCTCTGCACCATATATTAGTTTGCATTTTCTAGAGTTTTCTATAAATGAAATCATACAGTACGCACTTTTAAAAGAATAAATTTTTATTGATCTTTTAGAGAGAATGGGAGACTGAAAGAGAAATGTGGATCAGCTGCCTCCTGCACGCCCCCTACTGGGGATCGAGCCCACAACCTGGGCATGTGCCCTGACCAGAATTGAACCTATAACCTCTGTGCAAGGGAAGACGCTTAACCAATTCAGCCAGGGCCAGTATGCACTTTTAGTAACAGCTTTATTGAGATATAAATTCACATACCATACAACTCCGCCATTTAAATTGTACAATTTAACCCAGCCGCATGACTCAGTGGTTGAATATCGACCTATGAACCAGGAGGTCACGGTTAGTTTCCCGGTCAGGGCACATCCCCGGGTTTGCAGGTTCGATTCCTGTGGGGCATGCAGGAGGAAGCCAATCAATGATTCTCTCTCATCATTGATGTTTCTATCTCTCTCTCCCGCTCTGAAATAAAAAAATACATATTTTTTAATTAAAAAATAAATTGTACAACTCAATGGGTTTTGGTATGTTATATTATTTTTTTAAACTGTGGTAAATATATGGTATATAACAAAATTTGCTGTTTTTACCATTTTAAGTGTAAAATTCAGTGGCATTAAGTACACTCACAATATTGTGGAACCATCACCACTGTCTATTTCTAAAACTTTTTCATCACCCCAAAAGAAATTCTGTACCCATTAAGCAATAACTCATTCACTCCTTCCCATAGCTCCTGGAAACCAATCTTTAATCTACTTTCTGCCTTGATGAATTTGACTTTTCTGGCTACCATTCATTTATTGATGGATATTTGGATTGTTTCTAACTTTTGACTATTGTGAATAATGCTGCAATGAACCTTAGTGTACAAGAATCAGGTTTTGTTCATCTTCTCTATTTTTTTTCCTATTTCACTGACTTCCACTTTGTTCTTCATTATTTTTTCTTCTTATACTTCAAGTTTTACTTGTTCTTCTTCATTGTTTTGAGACCTTTCTGCTGATTTAATAATATAGCTGTTTAGTGCTTAAAAATTACCTGCTAACTACTGCTTTAGCAGAATGCCATAAATTTGTGCTTTCATTTTCATTAAGTTCAAAATATTTGCTAATTACCCTTTTCACTTATTTTTTGACCCATGTGTTATCTAAAAGTGGATTATTCAGTTTTCAAGTAATTGAGGATTTCCCAGAGAACTTTGTTTTTGTTTTTCTGATAACCCACTACCATTGGTCCAGCCTACTTTCTGTTATTGATATATGATTTCATTCCATATTTTCAGAGAATATACATATATTGTTTGACTTGAATCCTTTTGAATTCATTGAGACTTGTTTTATAGCCTAGAATATTTATCCTGGTAAATACCCCATATGCACTTGAAAAGAATGTGTATTTTGCTATTACTAGGTGGAATGTTCTATAAATGTAAACCAGGTCAATTTGGTTGATAGTGTTGTTCACTTCTACTATATCCTTGCTGATTTTATGCCTACTTGTTCTATCAATTATTGAAATCTCTGACAAGCATTGTGGATTTGTCTATTTCTCTGTGTAGTTTATCAGTTTTTGAGTCATGTATTTTGGAGCTCTTATATTAGGTGTACAAACAATTAGAATTATTATATTCTCATTAATTCACCTCTTTATCATTATATCACCTTCTTTATTTATTAGTGTTACCTTTACTCTGAAATCTACTTTGACCAATATTTTTTTCAGTTTTTTTATTTCAAGAAAAATGATTTTAAATATAATAATGTTACATGCAATAAACATTAATAGCTCAAGAAAAAAGATTTTAAATATGAAAATGTTACATGCAATAAATACCAATTATTCAAGAAAAATGATCTTACATATAATAATCAAATGCAATAAACATTAATATTTTAAGAATAAAAGGATTTTAAGTATAATAATATTACCAAAACTCTACTAACATAGTATGATATCACAAAAGTTGTAGGAAATATTAAAAATCTGCAAATAACAGGATTACTTCTATTATATTCTAGTATATATTTTCCCCCCTCTGGCTCTATTTTTGTTCATTAGTTTATATTGTTCATTTTATTCCACAAATGAGTGAGATCATACGATATTTATCTTTCTCCAACTGGCTTATTTCGCTTAGCATTATGCTTTTATTTTATTTTTTAATATATTTTTATTAATTTCAGAGAGGAAGGGAGATGGAGAAAGAGATAGAAACATCAATGATGAGAGAGAATCATTGATTGGTTGTCTTCTGCACCCCCCTACTGGGGATTGAGCCCACAACCCAGGCATGTGCCCTTGACTGGAATCGAACCTGGGACCCTCCAGGCCATAGGCCGATGCTCTGTCCACGGAGTCAAACCAGCCAGGGCTTATTTTTTTTTTATTGTTTAAAGTATTACAAATAGTAGTACATATGTCTCCTTTTTTTTCCCCCAATTGACCTTCCCCCAGCCTCCACTATCCCCCAGCACATGCCCTCACCCCCCTCCCAGTGTCTTGCATCCATTGGTTATGCTTATATGCATGCATACAAGTCCTTCGGTTGATCTCTTACCCCCCTCCCCCCGCAATCATCCCCATCCTTTCCACTATAGTTTGACAGTCTGTTCAATGCTTCTCTGCCTCTGTATCTATTTTTGTTCATCAGTTTATAATGTTTTTTATTATCCATAAATGAGTGAGGTCATGTGGTATTTTTCTTTCACTGACTGGCTTATTTCACTTAGAATAATGCTCTCCAGTTCCATCCATGCTGTTGCAAATGGTAAGAATTCCTTCTTTTTTATAGCAGTATAGTATTCCATTGTAGATGTACCACAGTTTTCTAATCCACTCATCTGATGATGGGCATTTAGGCTGTTTCCAAATCTTAGCTATTGTAAATTGTGCTGCTATGAACATAGAGTTGCATATATCCTTTCTGATTGGTGTTTCTGTTTTCTTGGGATATATTCCTAGAAGTGGTATTACTGGGGCAAATGGGAGTTCCATTTTTAAATTTTTGAGGAAACGCCATACTGTTCTACACAGTGGCTGCACCAGTCTGCATTCCCACCAGCAGTGCACGAGGGTTCCTTTTTCTCCGCATCCTCGCCAGCACTTGTCATTTGTTGATTTGTTGATGATAGCCATTCTGACAGGTGTGAGTGGTACCTCACTGTTATTTTGATTTGCATCTCTCAGATGATTAGTGACTTTGAGCATGTTTTCATATGTCTCTTGGTTTTCTAAATGTCCTCTTTCGAAAAGTGTCTATTTCGGTCATTTGCCCATTTTTTGATTGGGTTGTTTATCTTACTTTTGTTAAGTTGTATGAGTTCCCTGTAAATGTTGGAGATTAAACCCTTATCGGAGATAACATTGGCAAATATGTTCTCCCATGCAGTGGGCTTTCTTGTTGTTTTGTTGGTGGTTTCTTTTGCTGTGCAGAAGCTTTGTATTTTGATGTAGTCCCATTTGTTTATTTTCTCCTTAGTTTCCATTGCCCTAGGAGCTGTATTGTTAAATATATTGCTACAACAAATGTCTGCTATTTTGCTGCCTGTGGCTTCTTCTAAGATTTTTATGGTTTCCCATCTCATGTTTAAGTCCTTTATCCATTTTGAGTTTATTTTTGTGTATGGTGTAAGTTAGTGGTCTAGTATCATTTTTTTGCAAGTATCTGTCCAGTTTTCCCAACACCATTTATTGAAGAGACTGTCTTGACTCCATTGTATGGTCTTGCCTCCTTTGTCAAATATTATTGAGCATAATGGCTTGTGTCAATTTCTGGGTTCTCTGTTCTGTTCCACTGGTCTATATGTCTGTTCTTGTGCCAGTACCAGGCCGTTTTGAGAACAATGGCTTTGTAGTATAGCTTGATATCTGGTATTGTGATCCCTCCAACATTGTTCTTCTTTCTCAAGATTGCTGCAGTTATTCGGGGTCTTTTTTTATTCCAGATAAATTTTTAGAGAATTTGTTCTAGGTCTTTGAAGTATGCCGTTGGTATTTTAATGGGGATTGCACTAAATGTATAGATTGCTTTGGGTAGTATGGACATTTTAATGATGTTGATTCTACCAATCCATGAACATGGTATATTCTTCCATTTGTTCATGTCTTCCTCTATCTCTTTTTTCAGTGTTCTGAAATTTTCTGACTATAGGTCCTTTATCTCCTTGGTTAAGTTTATTCCTAGGTATGATAATTTTTTTGTTGTAATGGTAAATGGGATTGCTTTTTAAATTTCTCTTTTTGTGAGTTCATTATTGGTGTATAGAAAAGCCATAGACTTCTGGGTGTTAGTTTTGTATCCTGCTACATTGCTGAATTCATTTATTAAGTCTTGTAGTTTTTTGATGGAATCTTTGGGGTTTTCTATGTACAATATCATGTAATCTGCAAATAAGGACAGTTTTACTTCTTTTCCCATTTGGATGCCTTTTATTTCTTCTTCTTTTCTGATTGCTATGACTAGCACTTCCAGTACTATATTGAACAGCAGTAGTGAAATTGGGCATCCCTGTCTTGTTCCTGTTCTTAGGGAAAATTAGTTTAGTTTTTGCCCATTGAGTATGATATCAGCTGTAGGTTTGTCAGATAAGGCTGTTATTATGTTGAGGTATAATCTTTCTATTCCCACTTTGCTCTGAGTTTTTATCAACAAAGAGTGTTGGGTTTTCTCAAATGCTTTTTTGCATTTCTGATTTTGTTTATTTGGGTCCTTTCTCTTTGCTTCCTGGTGAGCCTGGCTAGTGGCCTTTCTTGTCTCTTGTTATGGTCTTCACTTTGAGGTTTATTTTGTCAGATATAAGTATTGCTACCCCAGCTTTTTTTTTTTTTTCATTTCCATTTGCCTGATAGATATTTTTCCATCTCTTCACTTTCAGTCTGTGTGAGTCCCTTGTTCTTAGGTGGGTCTCCTGTAGACAGCATATATATATGGGTCATGTTTTCTTATCCATTCATTCACTCGATGTCTTTTGATTGGAGCATTTAATCCATTTATGTTTAATGTTATTATTGATAGGTACTTGTTTGTAGCCATTTCTGTATTTTATGCCTGTGTTCCTTCCTCCCTTTCTATTTCTTCTTTTTACAGCATTCCCTTTAGCATTTCTTGCATTGCTGGCTTGGTAGTGATAAACTCCGTTAGCCTTTTTTGTCTGTGAAGCTCCTGATTTCCCCTTTATTTTGATTGATAGTCTTGCTGGATAGAGTATTCTTGGATTCAGTCCTTTACTTTGCATCACTTAGTATACCTCCTTCCATTCCCTTCTAGCTTGATGTGTTTCTGTTGAGAAATCATTTGATAATCTGATGGGGGCTCCTGTGTAGTTAACTCTCTGTCTCTCTCTTGCAGCCTTTAAGATTCTCTCTGTCGTTAACATTTGCCATTGTAATTATGACATGATCTGGTGTGGGTCTTTTGGGATTGATCCTGCTTGGGACTCTGTACTTGTGTAACTTTTTTCTTCCCCATATCAGGAAAGTTTTCTGTCATTATTTCTTCAAATAGATTTTCTAATCCTTGCTGCCCTTCTTGTCCTTCTGGCACCCCTATTATATGTATGTTACTTCACTTTGTGTTGTTCCAGAGCTCCCTTAGTCTCTTCTCCTGCTTTTTAATTTTTTTCTCCAGTTGCTGTTCAGATTGGGCTTGTTTCTGTATCTTATCTTCTAACTCACTAATTCAGTCATCTGCTTCTTCTAGTCTACTGTTGAAACTTTCCATGGTGTTTTTTATTGTAGCTGTATCACTTTTGACTTCTTCCTGATTTTCTCATAGGTTGTTGATTTTCTTGTCCATCTGGTATATGAACTATATGACCATTACTCTGAATTCTTTTTCCGTCATGTTGCATGCTTCCATTTCACTTATTTCTTTTCTTGGCGATTCCTCATTTTCTTTCCCCTGGGGATTGTTTCATTGTCTCCCCATTCTGACTATCACCAGAAGGTTCAAATGTCGAGTTGCGGGGGCCTGGGCCATGTGCAGTGGGAGCTTCGCACCCCCAAGTGTCACTGAGGAGCTCTGACACCAAGACGTGTGGCTGCCGTGGGTTGGTGGGAGCCACGCTCACCCAGGATCAGAGTCACAGACACTTAGTATGGCCTCCTGTGCGCACCTAGAATCAGGGACCCTGCCTGCGCCACGCTGAAACAGAGACCCCGCTGGCGTGTGCCGAAAATCAGAGTCCCCTAGTGCGTGTCAGGAGTCAAAAACCCCCTGTGTCCACGCCGAGGATCGAGTATCAGAGTCTCTGTTGCTTGTTGTGGCCTCGCACTGAGAATCAGGGTCCCTATGTGCACATGCGCCAAGAATTGGAGTCACTGGTTCTTAGTGTGAATGCACTGGGAATCAGGGTCCCTGATCTGCTTGGGGGACCGAGTTGCACAGTTGCACTGTGTTGGCAGGAGGTCCACTCCTGCCCTGTGGAAAACAGCCTTCCGTGTGCACTTGCCCTGAATCAAAGTCAGGGGGCACTGTCACCCTGTGTGGGCACGGGGTCTGGTCATGCGAGTGTGCACTGCGGGAAACAAACTCCCTGTGTCTGTGCACCCAGGCTCAAATTCAGCGCAGCCTCCCTGCATGGGCATGTGATCTGGTCGCAGGAAACAAACTTCCCGTGTCCGCACACCCAGGCTCAAATTCAGGTAGAGCCACTGCTTCTGTGTGTGGGCAGGAGGCCTGTTTGTGCAGAGAGGGTCTGGCAGTTCCTATGCCACTGCTGCGGGGCTGGCGGGGAGAGGGATTGGCTTTGTGACTCACAGAAATATGCAGCCGGGGTGCCTGGTGTTTTGGTGTCTGTGGGTCTGCAGCTGTGGTCGCAGGTCTTTTACCCGTGTGGCTATAGGGTCCCGCTATTGAGACCAGACTGGGTGTTGGCGAGGCTAGGATCCTAGTCTCAAGCAGTTCTGTTCTTCAAGATGGCATGGTCTCTGTGCCAGTGGTGTCCTCCCCGGAGTGTTTGCGGTGGCAGCAGGGTTTCGCCATCTAAGACTGCCCGGTTTGGCATCCCCTTGGAAGACCTGCAGGATCTAACTGTCCCTAGCTCTCACTCACACACACCACACACATCCACATACTCCTCTATCACTCCTTCTCTCTCACACACACTCTCCCTCCCTACCTTCTTGCGGGTCACCATATTGAATCTCAGCATGATGTTTTAAAGTCTATTTTGTTGGATATGAGTATTGCTACTCCAGCTTTTTTTTTTCTTTTCCACTTGCATGGAAACATTTTTTCCATCCCTTCACTTTCATCCTGTGTGTGTCTTTTGTTTTGAAGTGCGCCTCTTGTAGAGAGCATATGGTTGGGTGGTGTTTTTGTATCCATTCAGCTACCCTACACCTTTTGATTGGAACATTTAATCCATTTACATTTAAGGTTATTATTGAGATATACTTATTTATAGACATTTTAATTCTGTATGTCTAGGTTTCTCTCTCTGTTTCTTCTTCTCACCAATCCCTTACAGCAAACCCTTTAGCATTTCTTGTAATGCTCGCTTGGTGGTGATGAACTCCTTTAGCCTTTTTTTTTTTTTTTTTTTTTTTTTGGTCTAGGAAGCTCTTTATTTGACTGTCTATTTTGAATGATAGCCTTGCTGGATATAGTAATCTTGGTCTCAGGTCCTTGCTTTCCATTACCTTGAGTACTTCATGCCATTCCCTTCTGGCCTATAGAGTTTCTGATGAGAAATCAGTTGTCAGCCTTATGAGAGGTGCGTTGTAGATAACAGTTTTCTTTTCTCTTGCTGCCTTTAAAATTCTCTCTTTGTCTTTAATTTTTGACATTTTAATTACGATGTGTCTGGGCAAGGGTTTATTTGGGTTCTTCTTGCTTAAGGTTCTCTGTGCCTTCTGAACTTGTGTGACTTTTTTCTTTACCAGGTTAGGGAAGTTTTCTACCATTATTTCTTCAAACATCTTCTCTATTCCTTTCTCCCTTTCTGACTCTTCTGTAACACCTACTATTCTAATGTTGTTGCATTTCACATTGTCCCACAGCTCCCTTAAGCTGTACTCCTGTTTTTCAATTGTTTTTTTTTTTCTTTTTGGTTCTCTAATTGAGTGGTATTTTCAACTCTGTCTTCTATTTCACTGATTCAATCCTCAGCTTTCCCTAATCTGCTGTGTATTCCTTCCAATGTTGTAGGGAGCGGCTATAGGGTTAAGCCTCGGACTGACTTGTTAGCAAAGCCACAAACAAGTCCCAGCTTAGAAGGCACAGCCCTCTTAGCATAATTAAGCTTGACCTTATGATACTCCCTAGATCCTTCCTGGGTAGCTAATGGGCTGTGGGAGGTGCAGGAAGTGGTGCCAAAATAAGTGAAATTCCATAGCAGCACAATTTACAATAGCAAAGATTTGGAAACAGCCTAGGTGCCCGTCAGCAGATGACTGGATCAGAAAACTATGGTACATCTATACAATGGAATACTATGCTGCCATAAAAAAGAAGGAATTCCTACCATTTGCAGCAACCTGGATGAAATTGGAGAACATCATGCTAAGTGAAATAAGCCAGTCCATGAAAGAAAAATACCACATGACCTCACTCATCTATGGATAATAAAGAAAATTATAAGCTGTTGAACAAAAAGATAGATACAGAGACAGTAAAGCATCAAACAGAAGGTCAGATTACAGCGGGAAGGTTAGGGAGAGGTGGGGGAGATAAGAGATCAACCGAAGGACTTGTATGCAAGCATATAAGCATAACCAATGGACACAAAACTCTGGGGGGGTGAGGGCATGTATGGGAGTGGGGTGGGGGGGACAATGGTAAGATATGTACACATATAATTCCTTAATAAAAAAATGAAAAAAAAATAAGTGAAATTCACAAGAACATTGTAAATTACCTTGTTTACCTCTGACTATAAAATAAAGGCTCAGCTTGCAGTCTGGATCTTTTCTATGGTCTCAGCCAGGCACAGAAGATCCACCTAGACCCAGCTTATTCTCTTTGTCTGTCTTTTCTACATCCTTCACCGCCCCCTCTCAGGCTCGCTGAACCCTTGGCTATGCTGGTACGGCATATGTGGCACCCAACGCGAGCCTGAGTTTGGGGGAACTGCAATTGTCAGGTGAAAGGCGCTACAGTAAAGCACATGCAGAAAGCAAAAAGGAAGGTAAGGAGCAAAGTTTAGTGATATAACTAGGTGTAAAACATGGGAAATTCAGGATCGCATGGAAAGAATTATACATATCCATGCTTAAGGCTATGCTCCAAGCACAGGGCTGTTCTGTGAGGTATGAACAGCTTTTTGATTTGTTGGATTTTGTGAGTAAAACCTGCCCATGGTTTTCTGAGGAAGGAAAGATAAATATAGAGGCATGGGAGAAGGTAGGAAAACAACTTAGAGATCATTATATAGATGAAGGTCCAGAAGAAATGCCTGCCTCTACTTTCAGTCTGTGATCCCTGATTCGGGACTGCCTAGAGCCTGCTCCAGAAAGGGAGTGGATGAATATGGCAGGAGAATCAAGACAGATGGGGGAAGGCTGCCAGAGGCTTCCGACTCCACCTGTACCATTGGCGCCTCTGCTGCCTCTTCCAGTCCCTGGGGCTACAGCTCCTGTGGTCTCTGATCCTTGCTTTCCATTACCTTGAGTACTTCATGCCATTCCCTTCTGGCCTGTAGAGTTTCTGATGAGAAATCAGTTGTCAGCCTTAAGAGCCCTCTGGACAATGTGCTTCCTCCCAAATATGAGCGAGGATTGGAGGAAGAAAGGGAACAGCGCTGGCGGGTTTGGGATGATGGAGGTCTGATGCAAACATTTGGAGAGCTTACTGTTGCTCATAAACCTCTCCTTTTACCCCCTAAACAAGCAGAAAAAAAGAATGGTGCCTTTGTCTCTACTCCAGTGGACTCTGCATGAGGCCAGGCAGGCTGGGGAAGATACTTCAGGGGAAAAAATGGGGGAGAAGGATGTTATGTGTTACATTTTTTGAATTACAATGCAGAGAGTTGTACAGTGGCATCAGGCCTCCTGTACAATAGCCTCTGCCAGGTTAGCCCGGTGGAAAGATGCACAAACTGGACAATGGTTTGGACCAGATCCAGTAATGATGTGGGGAAGAGGTTGTGTGTTGTATCTTTCCAGAAGGAGCAAAGCAGCCAATTTGGGTACCAGAGCATTATGTGCGTCACCACAATGGACCCAGAGAAGCTCCTTGCCCTTCATTGAAAAGACTGAGAGTTGCCCTGATGACAGCAAAGTGGAAAAGGAAGATGACGAAGACCGAGGTGCCAACATGGGATCAGCTGAAGAAGTTAACAACTGAGGCCCAGCAGATGGTAGAAAAGCAGGAAGTGGAAGCTACTCCCTCAATCATGTTTCTGGCTATGCTACCATTGGTTAGCTGCCAGTCTTCTGCAAAGTCTTGCACAGCCAAGTCTGAGGACTCTGAGTAAATCAGCAAAAGAAACTTTCATTTAGTAGAAAAATGTTACGGTAGTTTGATTTCTCTATTGTTGTGTTGCATTGGCATTGTTTTGTTATTAATAGTCAGAGCTTTGTCCTTAATGTTTAAGTTTTACTTTCATTATGGTAGTTTAAAAATTTAAAAAGGGTGAGATGTAGGGAGCAGCTATAGGGTTAAGCCTCGGACTGACCTGTTGGCAAAGCCACAAACAAGTCCCAGCTTAGAGGGCACAGCCCTCTTAGCATAATTAAGCTTGACCTTATGACACTCCCTAGATCCTTCCTGGGTAACTAATGGGCTGTGGGAGGTGCAGCAAGTGCTGCCAAAACAAGTGAAACTTACAAGAACATTATAAATTACCTTGTTTACCTCTGACTATAAAATAAAGGCTCAGCTTGCAGTCTGGATCTTTTCTATGGTCTCAGCCAGGCACAGAAGATCCACCTAGACCCAGCTTATTCTCTTTGTCTGTCTTTTCTACATCCTTCGCCGCCCCCTCTCAGGCTCGCCGAACCCTTGGCTGTGCTGGCACGGCACACAATGTGTTCTTTATTTGTGTTATGTCTTTCTTTATCTCGGACTGTTTATTTTTCATAGTTACTATATCTTTTTTTCATACTGTTGAACATTTTTAACATCATTACTCTGAACTCTGTTTCAGATAATTTTCATATCTCTGCTTCATTTATCTCTTATACTGGAGAATTTGCTAGTTCTTTCATTTGGGGGTTGTTTCTTTGTTTCCTCATTTTGGTTGTCTGTTTGGGTTTGTGACTATGTTTTAGGTAGATCCTCTATACCTCTCAATCTCTAGTGCAGGACAGTGTTAAAGGCTGTTTCTGGCTGATTGGATCAGGCAAAGACTCAAAGCCTCCAGAGACCACCTCTGTCTACAGACTAATAGGATTCCGACTTGAATTGCCCCCAGGCAATCGTCCTCAGGTGTGGTGAGAGGTTTTTCAACAGGGTGGGGCAGTTGCTTCTGCCTGGAGGCTAATTGTTACTTTTTAAAAATATATATTTTATTGATTTTTTACAGAGAGGAAGGGAGAGGGATAGAGAGTTAGAAACATCAATGAGAGAGAAACATTGATCAGCTGCCTCCTGCACACCTCCTACTGGGGATGTGCCCGAAACCAAGGTACATGCCCTTGACCAGAATCGAACCTGGACCTTTCAGTCCACAGGCAGATGCTCTAACCACTGAGCAAACCGGTTAGGGCTAATTGTTACTTTTAATCCCTTAAGTGGCCTCAGGACAAGGTGTTTTCCAATAGGGTGTATCGACTGTCTTCCCCCAGACAAGGCAGATGTCTATGTGGGAAAGATGTCCTCTACTGTGTGAGGGAATGACTCAGCCCAGGAAACTTGGGGTGTCTGCCTTCTGAGCTCTATCCTCCAAGTCCCCAGTCCTGGGTTCTCTCACAACTCCAGTCCATTTCACCCTCCCTCTGCCAGAGCACAAGGTGGGTGGCTCCACAGGGACTGTTTGTGTGTTAGCCCTTTAAAAGGGTGCCTAAACTTTCAGCTGCCACTCCCTGGCAGACAGCATCCTACTGCTTTTCACAGCTAGATATTATGTGGGTACCCTCATCAGTTTGGTGCTCTCTGCTGGGGAGCCCAGCTTTGGGATTAGATCCCAGAGTTCTCAGTGGCACTCCCTCTCTGCCCCCGCACAGCTGAGATATCTCTCCAGGAATTCAGTTGCCCTCTGTGGGTGCCCGGCCAGCCCTTTTGCGGCTCTGCCACTGCTACCAGTCTCTATGCGGTCTCCACCTTTGGTCCTTGGGTATCAGGGTTCTCTCCTGTGAATTTTCATTGATTATTCAGGAAGCCTTTCGGTATTTCAGTTGTAATTCCAGCTTGTTCCTGGGAACATGTCCGTGCAGCATCCTGCTACTCTGCCACCATTTTATTTCATTTTATTTTTAAAAATATATATTTTATTGGTTTTTTTACAGAGAGGAAGGGAGAGGGATAGAGAATTAGAAACATCAATGAGAGAGAAACATCGATCAGCTGCCTCCTTCACATACTGGGGATGTGCCAGCAACCAAGGTACATGCCCTTGACCGGAATCAAACCTGGGACCCTTCTGTCCCTAGGCCGATGCTCTATCCACTGAGCAAAACCGGTTAGGACTCTGCCACCATTTTAAACCTCCTTGACCAATATTAATATAGCCCCTCTAACTTTCTGTTGACTAGTGTTTTCATGATATATTCTTTTTTTTCCATACTTTTATTTTTAACCTATTTGTGTCTTTGTAATTAAAGAGCCTTTCTTGTAGGCAGCATATGTTAGGATCCTGCTTTTTTTATTCAATCTGACATCTCTACCCTGTAATTGAGGTATTTTGACCATCTACATTTAGCATGATTGCTGATATGATTACATCAGAGTGTCACTATATTATTTGTTTTCTATTTTTCCCATCTCTTCTTTGTTCTCTTTTTCTACCTTCTTTTGGATTAATCTATATTATTTTTATTCCAGTTTATCTCCTTTGTTGGCCTATTAGCTATACCTATTTGTTTTGTTGTTTTAGTGGTTGCTTAAAGGTTTATTTTATACCCATAACTTTTCACAGTCTGCCTTCAAGTGTAATGGTACCACTTCATGAAGAGTATAAGAACCTTATGTTAATATACTTCCATTTCTCTCTTTCTGGACTTTATGCTATTGTCATGCATTTTACTTTTACTGTACAATATATTATTATTTTTTGTTTAAATTTCTTTATTGATTAAGGTATCACATATTTCCCTCACCCCTGCTGAAGGAGATCTCCTGCCTCCATGGCTGCTCAGCTTCACATGCCCAGCTCAAATCGGGACCCAGGTAACAGAGACTTGGCGACAGCAGATGCCCTCACACTGCAACAAGACTTGATGGAGATGTCTTGCACCCATGATCCGGGGAACTGGGGTCTAGGATATCTAAATCCAGCCTAGCACCAGGAATGCTCAGGGCCTACTCAAGAAGGCAAATAATCCTCTCCACTAATAATTACAGGGTATGCTTATCCCCGGAGGATGGCTGGTTAGCCAGAGACGGGTAAGATTCCTCAGGGAAGGAACAACCTAAGACAGGCACAGTCGCATAGGGGCCATCAGGAGAGAACTTGGGGGTCAACAGAGGTGGGGCACAGACCTTCACCCCCCCAAGTTTGCAGGGGCCTGAACCCTCACCCCTGCTGAAGGAGATCTCCTGCCCCCATGGCTGCTCAGCTTCACATGCCCAGCCCAAATCGGGACCCAGGTAACAGAGACTTGGCCGACAGCAGATGCCCTCTCACCGCAACAAGACTTGATGGAGATGTCTTGCACCCATGATCCGGGGAACTGGGGTCTAGGATATCTAAATCCAGCCTAGCACCAGGAATGCTCAGGGCCTACTCAAGAAGGCAAATAATCCTCTCCACTAATAATTACAGGGTAAAACAAGATGGTTGTTAGAGTATTAAATTTGACAGTAAAATAGTAGTCAAGTTTTCAGACTAATTTAAATTGGCCAACCAAAATAAGCAAATACTCTAGAAAAATCAATTGTACTGGACAAAAAAGCTGTTACTAAAGTGTTCACTAAAAATTTTTTTTAAATATATTTTACTGATTTTTTACAGAGAGGAAGAGAGAGGGATAGAGAATTAGAAACATTGATGAGAGAGAAACATCGATCAGCTGCCTCTTGCACACCCCCTACTGGGGATGTACCCGCAACCAAGGTACATGCCCTTGACCAGAATCGAACCTGGGACTCTTGAGTCCGCAGGCCGATGCTCTATCCACTGAGCCAAACTGGTTTCGGCAAATTTTTATTGGTAGTTCATCTCATGGTAAAATTGCGTAACATATAATGAACCTAAAGCAGTCACATTTTAGTGCAAAAAAGTAAAATTTAAAAGCTATCAAGATTACAGCATAAAATTTCCAAAAGCCTCCCAATATTTAAACCAAAAAAGGGGGGATAGTAGAAGAATATCATGTAAGGAAAAATATCCTGCACATAAATTACATTTAGAAAATTTTTACTTTAGAAAATTAACTTTCATTTGTAATGCTAACAGCAAGTCACCCAGGTAAAACATACATGGTGTCAAAACAAGCCAAAGGAAAATCATTTGGGCAAAAAATGAAAAAGGATCGCAAGTCAAATTTATAGAAAATATTCCTTTATTAACTTTTGGTCGAGAATATGTTTGTATATTTTCAGAAAACAACTCCGAGACATGTGGATTCCTGCAACAGAGAGGAATCGACAGGAGTGCTCCAGCCATGAAGTCAGAAGAGAAACAGTCCAGAGATGGAAGACGCTGACGATGCCTTGCCATACTAGCAGTCAGCAGATATGCGTCACTGCAGATTGCCCAGGACCAAACCAGAGAGGGTCGGACCTGCAATACCACCATTTGTCCATCATCCAGAACTGAAATATCATTGCTGTTATGAACACATAAACAACTGTTGGACATAGAAACTGGGACTCAAAAGAACTGTTGGCCCAGAAAGAAACTCACTATAGACTGATTCATTTGCCTCTCAGCATAACTATTATTGCTTGTCTCATTTTCGGTTCCTATAAGTGTATTCCTAGTATCACATGAGCTCACTCATCTAGGGGAAAAGATGAACAACATAGACTGAAGAACAAGAACAGCATTGAGCAGACTGTCAGACCTCAGAGGGAAGGTAGGGGAGGGTGGGGACAAGGGAGATAGATCAACCAAAGGACTTGTGTGCTTGCATATGAGCCTAACCAGTGATCACGGACAACAGGGGGAGGGGGGCATGCGTGTGGGGGGGTTTGGGAAGGGAACGGGGGGAGGGGGTTGATGACAAATATGTGATACCTTAATCAATAAAGTAATTTAAAAAAAAGGTATCACATATTTGTCCTCATCCCCCCATTCCCATCCCACACCCCACCCCACGCATGCCCCCACCCCCCTGTTGTCCTTAACCACTGGTTAGGCTCATATGCATGCATACAAGTCCTTTGGTTGATCTCTCTCCTTTACCCCCATCCTCCCCAACCCTCCCTCTGAGGCCCAACAGTCTGATCCATGCCTCCTTGTTTCTGGGTCTGTTCTTGTTCATCAGTCTATGTTGTTCATCATTTCCCCTAGATGAGTGAGATCATGTGCTATTAGAAATACACTTATAAGAACCGAAAATGAGACAAGCAATAATGGTTATGCTGAAAGGCAAATGAATCAGTCTGTAGTGAGTTTATTTCTGGGCCAACAGTTCTTTTGAGACCCAATTTCAATATCAAACAGTTCCTTATGTGTACATGTCAGCAATGACATTTCAGTTCTGGATGGTGGACAAATGGTGGTAATGCAGGTCCGACACTCTCTGGTTTGGTCCTGGGCAACCTGCAGTGACGCACAGCTGCTGACTGCTAGCATGGCAAGGCGACGTCAGCATCTTCCATCTCTGGACTGCTTCTCTTCTGTCTTTATGGTACATTATTATTTTTGTTTAAACAGTTAATTTTTAATAGACTATTTTTCAGAGCAATTTTAGGTTCACAGCAAAATTGAGCAGAAAATACAGAGAATTCCCATATCTTCCCTGCTCCCTCATTCACAGCTTCCCCCCCTTTTTTTAAATAAATCTTTATTGTTCAGATTATTACAATTGTTTCTCCTTCCCACCCCCATATCTCCCCTCCTCCCGGTTCCCACCCTTCCCTCTGCCCTTACCTCCCCCCCTCGCTATCCTTATCCATAGGTGTATGATATTGCCCAGTCTCTTCCCGTACCCCCCACACAGACACCCCCTTCCCCTGAGAATTATCAATCCACTCCCATTCTATGCCCCTGATTCTATTATGTTCATCAGTCTATTCTGTGCTTCAGATTTTTAATTCATTTGACTTTTAGATTCATTTGTTGATAGGTATGTATTTGTTGTTCATAATTTTTATCTTTACTTTTTTCTTCTTTTTCCTCCTTTTAAATGATACCTTTCAGCATTTCATGTAATACTGGTTTGGTGGTGATGAATTCCTTTAGCTTTTTCTTATCTGTGAAGCTCTTTATCTCCCCTTCAATTCTGAATGATAACTTTGCTGGGTAGAGTAGTCTTGGTTGTAGGTTCTTGCTATTCATCACTTGGAATATTGCTTGCCATTCCCATCTAGCCTGCATAGTTTCTGTTGAGAAATCAGCTGATAATCGTATGGGTGCTCCCTTGTAAGTAACTAACTGTTTTTCTCTTGCTGCTTGTAAGATTCTCTGTCTTTTGCCCTTGGCATTTTAATTATGATGTGTCTTGGTGTGGTCCTCTTTGGATTCCTTTTGTTTGGGGTTCTGTGTGCTTCCTGGATTTGTAAGTCTATTTCTTTTACCAGGTGGGGAAACTTTTCGGTCATTATTTCTTCAAATAGGTTTTCAACGTCTTGCTCTCTCTCTTCTTCTGGCACCCCAAAAATTCGGATGCTGGTACGCTTGAAGTTGTCCCAGAGGCTTCTTACACTATCTTCTACTTTCTGAATTCTCTTCTCTTCTTGCTTTTCTGGAGGCGTGTCCTTTGCCTCTTTGTATTCCAAATCTTTGACTTGATTCTTGCGTTCCTCTAGTCTGCTGTTGGGTCTATGTATAATATTTTTTATTTCAGTCAGTGTATGTTTCATTTCTAGTTGGACCTTTTTCATATCCTCGAGGGTCTCATTAAATTTATCGGCTTTTTCCATGAAATTCTTGAAAAACCTTATAACCGTGATTTTGAACTCTATGTCCAGTCGTTTGTTCTCCTCCATTTCTTTCGTTTGGGATCTGTTTCCTTGCCTCCTCATTTTTGCTGCTTCCCTGAGTTGGTAGGGTAACTTTGTGTCCTATTGGTTCAACGGCTCAGCCTCCCAGTTACCTGAGGTGGACGCTCTTGGTGCACCCCTTTGTGGACTGTGTGTACAGCCTTGTTGTAGTTAAGTCTTGATTGTTGTTGGTGTCACTGGGAGGATTTGACCTCCAGGCCAATTGGCTGTGAGGACCCGCTGTATCTGTAAAGGAAGAATTGCTGTGCTGGAGACACGTTTATGGGCCGGGACTTGTTCCAGTAGGGCTTTGGCGCTCACTGAGTCTGCCTCTTGAATGTGTCCCTTATGCGAGTGGTTGAATCTGGTGTCATCTCACACTGACCACTAGATGCCCTCGTTTCTGGGTCTCGAATGGGGTGCAGGTCAGCTACTGTCTGAGGCCACTCAGCAGGAGTTACAGCAAAAACTGCAGTTTTCTCCTCTTTGCTTGAGTGGTTTTGGAGCAGTCTGACTGGAGCTGCAGTTTATTTGGTTAAGCTGCCACAGGGCAGGCCATTTATACACAAAAGCTGCTGTTTGAAGCCTGGGCGGGTTTGTAGAATGTGTGGGGCAGGTCTCAGGGCGGGGCAGGGTCTCAGGGCGTCACTAGGCTAGGGAGTGGCAAACAGCAATGGCTGCTAGTCTGCCTTTTATGCCTTTCCACATTTCCAGCCCTGCATCCCGTGCTCCAGTGCAGTAAACACTGATTGCTGGGCGCACCTCTGCAAAAAAATCACTCTCACTTTCCGACACGATGGCTGAGAGTCCAGCTTCTCCCCGTAGGTGTCTGGGTCCCCCGCACGTCCCCAGAAACTGAATTTCAGAGTGATCGGGAGCTTATCTCCCTTTGGGTTGGAAAAAAAGCCGCGCGTCCCGTCACCCGCCACCAGCCCGATTCACGCGCCTCCGTACCTCAGCCCTTCCGCGTTTGTTCTTTCCTTTTCCTTCTTAGTTGTAAATCTACCATTCAGCCAGCTTTCCCGTGGTTCTGGGTGGTAGACGCTTTGTCTTTTAGTTGTATTTTTGAAATTGTTGTGCGCAGCGCAGTTTAGTTGTTTAACTTTGCCGCCATCTTGGTTCTCCCCCAGCCCACAGCTTCCCCTTCTATCTTTTTTTTTTAATTTCTTTATTGATTAAGGTGTCACATATTTGTCCTCATCCCCCCATTCCCATCCCACCCCTCTCCCCACGCATGCCCCAATCCCCTGTTGAACTTAACCGTTGGATAGGCTTATATGCATGCATACAGGTCCTTTGGTTGAACTCTCCCCCTCCCCCCTCCCTTTCCCTACCCTCCCCTATCCTCCCTCTGAGGCCCGATAGTCCGATCGATGCCTCCTTGCTTCTGGTTCTGTTCTTGTTCCTCAGTCTATGTTGTTCATCATTTCCCCTAGATGAGCGAGATCATATGTCACTAGATATATACTAATAAGAACTGAATGTGAGACGAGCAATAATAGTTATGCTGACAGGCAAATGAATCAATCTGTAGCGAGCTTCCCCCGGGACCAACAGTTCTTTTGAGACGCAATTTCAATGTCCAGTAGTTCCTTATGTGTACATGTCAGCACTGACCCCTCAGCTCTGGATCGTGGACAAATGGTGGTAATGGAGGTCCGACTCCCTCTGGTTTGGTCTTGGCCGAACCCAGGGGCACGGCGTCACCCGGATTAAGGGGCACGTGGCCTCACCCATACCCAAGGGGCGCGTGGTCTCACCCGGGCCTGGGACCCAGCCTCACCCGGATGGATCCAGGGGCGCATGGCCTCACCCGGACCCAGGATCTGGCTTCACCCGTACCCAGGGACGCTTGGCCTCTCCCAGACCCAGGGGCACGTGGCCTCACCCGGGCTTAGTTGCACAAGGCCTCACCTGGATCCAGGGACACATGGTCTCTCCCGGACCCAGAGACGCTTGGCCTCTCCCAGACCCAGGGCCACTTGGGCTCACCCGGGCCTAGGTGCACGAGGCCTCATCCGGATCCAGGGACGCATGGTCTCACCCGGACCCAGGGGACGCTTGGCCTCTCCCAGACCCAGGGGCACGTGGCCTCACCCGGGCCTAGGTGCACGAGGCCTCACCCGGATCCAGGGACACATGGTCTCACCCAGACCCAGGAACGTTTGGCCTCTCCCAGACCCAGGGCCACTTGGGCTCACCCGGGCCTAGGTGCACGAGGCCTCACCCGGATCCTGGGACACATGGTCTCACCCGGACCCAGGGACGCTTAGCCTCTTCCAGACCCAGGGTCACGTGGCCTCACCCGGGCCTAGGTGCACGAGGCCTCATCCGGATCCAGGGACACATGGTAGCACCCGGACCCAGGGACGCTTGGCCTCTCCCAGACCCAGGGCCACTTGGGCTCACCCGGGCCTAGGTGTACGAGGCCTCACCCGGATCCAGGGACACATGGTCTCACCCGGACCCAGGGACGCTTGGCCTCTCCCAGACCCAGGGCCACTTGGGCTCACCCGGGCCTAGGTGCACGAGGCCTCATCCGGATCCAGGGACGCATGGTCTCACCCGGACCCAGGGACGCTTGGCCTCTCCCAGACCCAGGGGCACGTGGCCTCACCCGGGCCTAGGTGCACGAGGCCTCACCCGGATCCTGGGACACATGGTCTCACCCGGACCCAGGGACGCTTAGCCTCTCCCAGACCCAGGGCCACGTGGCCTCACCCGGGCCTAGGTGCACGAGGCCTCATCCGGGTCCAGGGGCACTTGGCCTCACCCGGACCCGGAGTCCGGCCTCACCTGGACCCAGGGGCATGTGGCCTCACCTAGACCCAGGGACTTGAGGCCTCACTTATACCCAGAGGCGTGTGACCACACCCGAGCCCAGAGGCGCGCAACCCCGCCCGCACCCGGGTCTCAGCGGGGCCCCGTCTTCCCGATCCCAATTCCTGCTGGTCAATCCCCCCTCAGCAATTCCCCTGGCCATCCTTCCAGAGCTCCAGTATGGCTGCTGCAGAACTCGTCGGGCGGCGGCTCGGCGAAGCTCCGGTGCGCCCGGTGCATGGCGGTGGGCCAGTCTGGCGTCGCTGCGTCGGCCCTTGGGTCTGCATCGGTGGCCGGTCGCCGAGCATGCGCACCTGGCCGCTTCCGGGGCGTTGAGATTCTTGACGGACTCGGAGGTCAGCAAGCGCGGAGTCTCCCAACCCATGTCTCATAGGGGCTCGTCTGTCCATGCTTGGCTGCAGTGGAGCCGTCCCCTCAGCCGGAGACCGCCGGGGGAACTGCGCCGAGCACGTTCCAGGCCGCTGTTGTATCGCCTGAGCCATAGTTCTTTTGTGTCACCTGAGCCGTAGTTCTTAAAGTGTGGTCTTTGGGTCACCGGCATCAGCACCATCCCACATACCCCTCTTTTATTCTAGTTGTAGAGCATCTACTCAGCCAGCCCTATGGTGGTCTTGGATGGTGTCTGCTCTGCTCTCTTGTCGTAGTCTCAAAGTTGTTGTGGTAGGCAACAATCAGGCTTCCGCCCTATGCCTCCATCTTGGTCCTCCTTTGTATAGTTAAGTCTTGATTGTTGTTGGTGTCACTGGGGGGGCTCTCTTTGTCTATAAAGGAAGAGTTGCTGTGCAGGAGACACGTTTATGGGCCGGGTCTTGGTGCGGCAAAGCTTTGGCGCTCACTGAATATTCCTGTTGAATGTGTCCCTTATGCACGTGGTTGAAATCTGGTGTCATCTCCCACAGACCACTATATGCCCTCGTTTCTGGGTCTCCAATGGGGTGTAGATCAGCTACTGCCTTAGGCACTCAGCAAGGATTACAGCAAAAACTGTAGTTTCTTCCTCCTGTCTGAGTGGCCCTGGAGCAGTCCGACTAGAACAGCAGTTCATCTGGTCCGCTGCCAGAGAGCAGGCCACCCACATGCATAAGCCGTTGCTTGGGGCGCAGGTGTGCCTGCAAGACTTGCGGGGCAGGTCTTCAAAACGTGCGGGGCGGGTCCCAGGGCGGGGCGGGGTCTCAGGGCGCCAACAGGCCATGGTGCGGCGAGCCGCGATGGCTGTGAGTCTGTTCCTTCTGCCTTCCACGTATCTAAGTCCCCTCGTTCCGCACTCCAGCGCAGCAAACACTGATTGCTGGGCGCACCTCCGCAAGAGTCCCGCCTCTCCCCGCAGGCATCTGGGTCTCCCTCGGTTCGCCAGAAGATGGATTTCAGGGTGATGGAGAGCTAATCTCCCCTAGGTTTGGAACAAAAGCCCCTTTCCCCCGCCACCAGCCAGACCCACGCGCCTCCACACCTCATCCCCTCCGATTTCGCTGGGTGCGAGGCAACAGAACAGCCTTTAACCTCCGCCGCCATCTTTTTCAAACTTCCCAATTCGTACTTCTTAATCCCTTCATTTCAGTCAACTCTACTGAAGTCTAGCGCCGCCGGGAGGTGCACGGAGAGGGCGCCCGGGCCTCCGTCCGGTGTGCGGGGCGCGCGGCCCGCGGCACCAGGCGCGCGGGGGCTGCGCAGCGGGGATGGGTGCTGGGAGGCCGCTGGGCTCTGGGCGTCCCCAGCGTCCCGGGCCGGGCGGCCTGCGGGGGCGGCGGAGTTGCGAAAGTGAGTGAGTTTCCCAGGGTTTCGCCCGGAATGGGGTTCAGTGCAATCGGAGCCGGCGCTCAGCGCACTCCGGAGCCTTTATCTCCTTCCTGCCAGTGAACGCCGGCCAGGTCATCAGCCGCCCCTTCCTCTCCGGTTCCATCCTCCCCGCAGGCGCGTGTGCTCGTGTCTCTGCCCGTTTCTCCATACCTTAGGCTTTTACAGCTTCCCCGACTGTCCCCGTGGCCTTCTCCTTCCCCCCAGCTGTGGGCATTTCAGTCCACCAACTTTCCTGTGGTTCTGGACAATGTCCGTTCTGACCTCTAGTTGTAGTTTTGAAATTGTTGTGCCCGGCTGCAGGTTAGGTGTTTAACCTATGGCGCCATCTTGGTTCCTCCCCCCCTTCTATCTTAATAGCCCACATCACCATAGTGGCATATTCATTATAATTGATTAACCTAAATTGACAAATAATTATCATCCAAAGTCTGTAGTTTACATTAGGATTCACTCTTGGTGTTGTACAGTCTGAGTTTGGGGTTTTTTTGGCTAAAAAACTGCAGTTGGTTCGTTTCATCTTTTCGAGTTCTCAAAGAAAAACTTCATCAGCTTAAAAATAGATGTCAAATTCACTTGAAAAACTAAGTTGGGTTATTTTATTATTAAATCTTGGGAATACTGCAACATCAAGTATTTACTGATTTTGCAAGAGAAACAAAATTGGCAGCTCCATCTTTACATTATTACTTAACATAGGAACATTTTTAAGAGTAAAAAACTGTGACATAACATTCCATATGGACAACCTAAAAAAAAATGAAGCAAGGGATACTGTCCTTCAGCACATTTCCCAGAGAATTTACTATTAGGATATTAGCTGTGTGTGGTAAGAGAGGAAAAATAAATATAGTGTCCCAGTCTGCTGACCAGGACAAAAAGGCTCTGAAGAGGACACCATCTTCATTCTAGATAAATCTCAAGTTTAAGAATTCTCAAATGCTTAAAATGGTGGTCTTTTCAGCTACCCATCTTAAGAAGTCAAGTACAAGCATGCAAGTAAATTCACAGGCACAGAGGATCCATGTTAAAAACAGTTAAAGTAGCTGTGATGCAACACCAACAATTTGAATGGTCCTGACACACTCAAAATATTACCTTAATTATTCAACAAAACCCTGAAGCAAACTCTTGCTATTCTGGTACACTGCTAAATACTAAAGTAGCATGTTTTTTCCATGGTTTCGCTTAGCTCAAAGAATTTTTATACTATTAAGAAAAAAAATTAAAGTATTTCCACTTTTTATTTTTTATTTTTTTAAATATATTTTATTGATTTTTCACAGAGAGGAAAGGAGAGGGACAGAGAGCTAGAAACATCGATGAGAGAGAAACATCGACCAGCTGCCTCCTGCACACCCCCCACCGGGGACGTGCCCGCAACCAATGCACATGCCCTTGACCGGAATCGAACCTGGGACCCTTCAGTCCGCAGACCGACGCTCTATCCACTGAGCCAAACCGGTTTCGGCTATTTCCCCTTTTTAAATTTACACAGACGTTTAATTAGCTTTATTTACAGAGCAGGGATTTTTTTTTTTCAGTCTCCAATGGTGCCTAGATAACATCATTAGGCAAGAATGCCAGTTTAAAAGAAATCTATGGAGAATCCTAAAAATAACAGATGTTCAGGCTCCTCAAGAAGGGGCAAGGAGAAACCAAGATGGCGGCATAGGTTAAACACCTAACCTGCAGCCGGGCACAACAATTTCAAAAATACAACTAGAGGTCAGAACGGACATCGTCCAGAACCACAGGAAAGTTGGTGGACTGAAATGCCCACAGCTGGGGGGAAGGAGAAGGCCACGGGGACAGTCGGGGAAGCCGTAAAAGCCTGAGGTATGGAGAAACGGGCGGAGACACGAGCACACGCGCCTGCGGGGAGGATGGAACCGGAGAGGAGGGGGCGGCTGACGGCCTGGCCGGAGTTCACTGGCAGGAAGGAGATAAAGGCTCCGGAGTGCGCTGAGCGCCGGCTCCGATTGCACTGAACCCCATTCCGGGCGAAACCCTGGGAAACTCACTCACTTTCGCAACTCCGCCGCCCCCCGCAGGCCGCCCGGCCCGGGACGCTGGGGACGCTGCCGCAGCGGCGGCACCCGGAGCCCGGCGGCCTCCCAGCACCCGTCCCCGCCGCGCAGCCCCCGCGCGCCTGGTACCGCGGGCCGCGCGCCCCGCACACCGGACGGAGGCCCGGGCGCCCTCTCCATGCACCTCCCGGCGGTGCTAGACTTCAGTAGAGTTGACTGAATTCAAGGGATTAAGAAGTATAAATTGGGGGGACGCCGCGGCGGCGACGTCCGGAACGCGGCGATGGCGGTGCCTGGAGCTCGGCGGCCGCCCAGCGCCTGTCCCAAACGTGCGGCCCTCGCGCGCCTGGTTCCGCAGGACGCGCGCACTGCGCACCGGACGGAGGCCCGGGCGCCCTTTCCGTGCACCTCCCGGCGGCGCTAGACTTCAGTAGAGTTGACCGAAATGAAGGGATTAAGAAGTACAAATTGAGAAGTTTGAAAAAGATGGCGGTGGAGGTTAAAGGCTGTTCTGTTGCCTCGCACCCAGCGAAATCGGAGGGGATGAGGTGTGGAGGCGCGTGGGTCTGGCTGGTGGCGGGGGAAAGGGGCTTTTGTTCCAAACCTAAGGGAGATTAGCTCTCCATCACCCTGAAACCCATCTTCTGGCGAACCGAGGGAGACCCAGATGCCTGCGGGGAGAGGCGGGACTCTTGCGGAGGTGCGCCCAGCAATCAGTGTTTGCTGCGCTGGAGTGCGGAACGAGGGGACTTAGATACGTGGAAGGCAGAAGGACCAGACTCACAGCCATCGAGGCTCGCCGCACCATGGCCTGTTGGCGCCCTGAGACCCCGCCCCGCCCTGGGACCCGCCCCGCACGTTTTGAAGACCTGCCCCGCAAGTCTTGCAGGCACACCTGCGCCCCAAGCAACGGCTTATGCATGTGGGTGGCCTGCCCTCTGGCAGCGGACCAGATGATCTGCTGTTCTAGTCGGACTGCTCCAGGGCCACTCAGACAGGAGGAAGAAACTACAGTTTTTGCTGTAATCCTTGCTGAGTGCCTAAGGCAGTAGCTGATCTACACCCCATTGGAGACCCAGAAACGAGGGCATCTAGTGGTCTGTGGGAGATGACACCAGATTTCAACCACGTGCATAAGGGACACATTCAACGGGAATATTCAGTGAGCGCCAAAGCTTTGCTGCACCAAGACCCGACCCATAAACGTGTCTCCTGCACAGCAACTCTTCCTTTATAGACAAAGAGAGCCCCCCCAGTGACACCAACAACAATCAAGACCTAACTATACAAAGGAGGACCAAGATGGAGGCATAGGGCGGAAGCCTGATTGTTGCCTACCACAACAACTTTGAGACTACGACAAGAGAGCAGAGCAGACACCATCCAAGACCACCATAGGGCTGGCTGAGTAGATGCTCTACAACTAGAATAAAAGAGGGGTATGTGGGATGGTGCTGATGCCGGTGACCCAAAGACCACACTTTAAGAACTACGGCTCAGGCGACACAAAAGGACTATGGCTCAGGCGATACAACAGCGGCCTGGAACGTGCTCGGCGCAGTTCCCCCGGCGGTCTCTGGCTGAGGGGACGGCTCCACTGCAGCCAAGCATGGACAGACGAGCCCCTATGAGACATGGGGTGGGAGACTCCGCGCTTGCTGACCTCTGAGTCCATCAAGAATCTCAACGCCCCGGAAGCGGCCAGGTGCGCATGCTCGGCGACCGGCCACCGATGCAGACCCAAGGGCCGACGCAGCGACGCCAGACTGGCCCACCGCCATGCACCGGGTGCACCGGAGCTTCGCCGAGCCGCCGCCCGACGAGTTCTGCAGCAGCCATACTGGAGCTCTGGAAGGATGGCCAGGGGAATTGCTGAGGGGGGATTGACCGGCAGGAATTGGGATCGGGAAGACGGGGCCCCGCTGAGACCCGGGTGCGGGCGGGGTTGCGCGCCTCTGGGCTCGGGTGTGGTCACACGCCTCTGGGTATAAGTGAGGCCTCAAGTCCCTGGGTCTAGGTGAGGCCACATGCCCCTGGGTCCAGGTGAGGCCGGACTCCGGGTCCGGGTGAGGCCAAGTGCCCCTGGACCCGGATGACGCTGGATCCCGTGCCCGGGCGAGGCCAAGCGCCCCTGGGTCTGGGAGAGCCCACACACCCCTGGGTCCAGGCGAGACCATGTGTCCCTGGATCCGGGTGAGGCCGCGTGCACCTAGGCCCGGGTGAGCCCAAGTGGCCCTGGGTCTGGGAGAGGCCAAGCATCCCTGGGTCCGGGTGAGACCATGTATCCCTGGATCTGGGTGAGGCCTCGTGCACCTAGGCCCGGGTGAGGCCACGTACCCCTGGGTCTGGGAGAGGCCAAGCGTCCCTGGGTCCGGGCGAGACCATGCGTCCCTGGATCCGGGTGAGGCCTCGTGCACCTAGGCCCGGGTGAGCCCAAGTGGCCCTGGGTCTGGGAGAGGCCAAGCGTCCCTGGGTCCGGGTGAGACCATGTGTCCCTGGATCCGGGTGAGGCCTCGTGCACCTAGGCCCGGGTGAGCCCAAGTGGCCCTGGGTCTGGGAGAGCCCACACACCCCTGGGTCCGGGTGAGACCATGTGTCCCAGGATCCGGGTGAGGCCTCGTGCACCTAGGCCCGGGTGAGCCCAAGTGGCCCTGGGTCTGGGAGAGGCCAAGCATCCCTGGGTCCGGGTGAGACCATGTGTCCCTGGATCCGGGTGAGGCCTCGTGCACCTAGGCCCGGGTGAGCCCAAGTGGCCCTGGGTCGGGGAGAGGCCAAGCGTCCCTGGGTCCAGGTGAGACCATGTGTCCCTGGATCTGGGTGAGGCCTCGTGCACCTAGGCCCGGGTGAGCCCAAGTGGCCCTGGGTCTGGGAGTGGCCAAAAGTTCCTGGGTCTGGGTGAGACCATGTGTCCCTGGATCCGGGTGAGGCCTCGTGCACCTAGGCCCGGGTGAGCCCAAGTGGCCCTGGGTCTGGGAGAGGCCAAGCGTCCCTGGGTCCGGGTGAGACCATGTGTCCCTGGATCCGGGTGAGGCATCGTGCACCTAGGCCCGGGTGAGCCCAAGTGGCCCTGGGTCTGGGAGAGGCCAAGCGTCCCTGGGTCCGGGTGAGACCATGTGTCCCTGGATCCGGATGAGGCCTCGTGCACCTAGGCCCGGGTGAGGCCACGTGCCCCTGGGTCTGGGAGAGGCTAAGCGTCCCTGGGTCCGGGTGAGACCATGTGTCCTTGGATCTGGGTGAGTCCTCGTGCACCTAGGCCCGGGTGAGCCCAAGTGGCCCTGGGTCTGGGAATGGCCAAACGTTCCTGGGTCTGGGTGAGACCATGTGTCCCTGGATCCGGGTGAGGCCTCGTGAACCTAGGCCCGGGTGAGGCCACGTGCCCCTGGGTCTGGGAGAGGCCAAGCGTCCCTGGGTCCGGGTGAGACCATGCGTCCCTGGATCCGGATGAGGCCTCGTGCACCTAGGCCCGGGTGAGCCCAAGTGGCCCTGGGTCTGGGAGAGGCCAAGCGTCCCTGGGTCCGGGAGAGACCATGTGTCCCTGGATCCAGGTGAGGCCTTGTGCAACTAAGCCCGGGTGAGGCCACGTGCCCCTGGGTCTGGGAGAGGCCAAGCGTCCCTGGGTACGGGTGAAGCCAGATCCTGGATCCGGGTGAGGCCGTGCGCCCCTGGATCCATCCGGGTGAGGCTGGGTCCCAGGCCCGGGTGAGACCACGCACCCCTTGGGTATGGGTGAGGCCACGTGCCCCTTAGTCCGGGTGACGCCGTGCCCCTGGGTTCGGCTGAGACCAAACCAGAGGGAGTCAGACCTCCGTTACCACCATTTGTCCACCATCCAGAGCTGAGGGGTCAGTGCTGACATGTACACATAAGGAACTACTGGACATCGAAATTGTGTCTCAAAAGAACTGTTGGTCCAGGGGGAAGCTCGCTACAGATTGATTCATTTGCCTGTCAGCATAACTATTATTGCTCGTCTCACACTCAGTTCTTATTAGTATATATCTAGTGACATATGATCTCGTTCATCTAGAGGAAATGATGAACAACATAGACTGAGGAACAAGAACAGAACCAGAAGCAAGGAGGCATCGATCGGACTATCGGGCCTCAGAGGGAGGATAGGGGAGGGTAGGGGGAGGGTGGGGGGAGGGGGAGAGTTCAACCAAAGGACCTGTATGCATGCATATAAGCCTATCCAACGGTTAAGTTCAACAGGGGATTGGGGCATGCGTGGGGAGAGGGGTGGGATGGGAATGGGGGGATGAGGACAAATATGTGACACCTTAATCAATAAAGAAATTAAAAAAAAAAAAAAAAAAGAAGGGGCAAGCTTGACTATATCAGCAGCTCTCTCATTATGCCTCAGTTACTCAGAAGCAATTCTGTTGCAGTCTCTACATCCCATGATTTTGAAGACAAGGCCACTATTACAGCATTCCTATCAAAGCCCATAGCACATAGGTTTTCTATTTTTATTATTTTTTTTTTTTTTGGTGTATTCTGGACTAGAAACTGGTGCTCCAGCATACACATGTGCCCAGAGTCCAGCTGTCTGTTTGAACATTTCAGGATTTTGCTTGTACTGATTTGCTACTACTGCATCCTGTGGATCATCTGGTTCTGCAGCTGCCAATAGTGCTTGCAATGACAATAATACCGTATGGAGAGTCATTGCTGCTGCCCATTGATCTTTCAGGATATCCAAACAAATAGCCCCTGTGACAGAACTAATATTAGGATGCCATATTTTAGTGATAAACCGGACCTTAGGGGGATTAAATGGATATGTTTCTGGTATTTTTATCTCTAGTTGATATCTTCCTCCTTCATATGGTGTGTCTGAAGGTCCTGCTATTTCTCCTCTTAATTCTGTAAAATTCTCATCTACAAGATCTACTTTAATTTGATTTTTGCTCGTCTCCTCACTCTTCAGCACCTCCTTGAACTCCCGCTTGATTCGCTGCACCGAGATGTTGGCCATGTCTCCGCCTGCAGCTGATTCGTACCTGCCTCCTCCGCCACCGCTACAACCACCGCCACCTCTGCCACCTCTTCCTCCACTGCCTCCTCCCTCGGTGATTCACACCGGAGCACACGAACACTGCCACTGCCACCCCGGCCGGCCGCCGCGCTCTCTTCAGTAGGGAATCACCTCCGCCCGCTCCAGGCCACCAAAATGGCCCAGTCTATGAGTTTTAACAAATGTATTCCCCATTAGTATCATACAGAATAGTTTCCCTGCTCTAAAAATCCTGTGTTGCCTGGCCAGTGTGGCTCAGAGGTTGAGCCTTGACCTATGAACCATGAAGTCATGGTTGATTCCTGGTCAGGGCACATGCCTGGGTTGCGGGCTCCATCCCCAGTGTGGGGCGTGCAGGAGACAGCCAATCAATGATTCTCTCTCATCAATGATGTTTCTATCTCTCCCTCTCCCTTCTTCTCTGAAATCAATAAAAATATATTTAAAAAAATAAAAATCTCTGTGGTCTGCCTATTCATCCCTCCCTCCATACCCTGAGCAGCCATTTATCTTTTTACTGTCTCCATAGTTGTGCCATTTTAGAATTTTATATAATTGAAATCATACAATATGTAGTCTTTTCAGATTGACTTCTTTCATTTAGTAATATACATTTGAGGTTCTTCCATGTATTTCCTTTTTTTTATTGTTGACAGTATTACAGATGTCTTCCATTTCCCCCGCTTTACCCTCCTCTTCCCAGCCCCTACCCACCCACCCCCAGGTCTTCTTCACCATGAGCTATGCATATAAATATATAAGTTCTTTGGTTTATCTCTCCTCGACCCTCTGCCCCCCCCCATGTCTTTTCATGGTTTGATAATTCATTTCTTCTTTTTTTTTAACCCTCACCAATGATATGTTTTCATTGATTTTTAAAGAGGAAAGGAGGGAGAGAGAGAGAGAGAGAGAGAGAGAGAGAGAGAGAGAGAGAGAGGGAGAGAGAAAGAGAAGAGAAGAGAAGAGAAGAGAAGAGAAGAGAAGAGAAGAGAAGAGAAGAAGAAGAGAAGAGAAGAGAAACAAACATAGATCGGTTGCCTCCAGCATGTACCCCAAATGGGGATCAAATCCACTACCTGGATAAGTGCCCTAACCAGGAATCAAACCTGCAAACTTTTGGTATATGGATGACACTCCAACCAATCGAGCCACCCAGCCAGGGCTCTTCTTCTTTTTTTTTTTTAATGGAGCTTATTTTTTAGAGCAGTTTTAGGTTTATGGCAAATTTTAATTAAAAGTACAGAGAATTCCCATCTATTCCCTAACCCCTCACATGCACACCGCCCCCATAATCAACATTCACCAGAGTGGCAGCTGATGAACCTACAATGATACATCACAGTTTACATTAGGGTTCACTCTTGGTGTTGTACATTCTATGAATTTTGAGAAATATATAATGACATATATCCACTACTAGTGGCCCGGTGCATGAAATTCGTGCACATTAAAAGGGAATTCATTAGAGGAAATATTTTAATATTGCTATTTGCCCTTTCTCTATAATAGAAGTCTCAGAGATGAAAGAAAATTAGTAAAATGTGTATGAAAATCTTTCTCCTGTCAGAGTCTGGGTCATGCCATGGGAACCAGAGTCAAGTCCCTGCCCACCCACATGTGCCTTGAAATCGCACAAGACCCAGTCCTGGCCGGCCCCACCCCCATTGGGCTAGATCCAGACCGGACTGGCCCCACCCCCGTCAAGCCCCACTGGGTGGGTGGTGCGGCCTCAGGTCCCCTGGCCTGGCGCTGGGGTGGTGGATACAGCCTGAGGCCCCCAGCCTGGGGCAGGGGGCACACCTTGAGGTCCCCCATCAAGCCCCACTGGGTAGGGGGCGTGGCCTCAGATCCCCCGGCCCAGAGCCGGGTCAGGGTGTGCGGCCTGAGGTCTCCTTTCCCAGGTCAGGGCAGGGAGCACGCCTTGAGGTCCCCTGTCAAGCCCCGTGGGCGGGGGCACAGCCTGAGGTCCCCCGTCAAACCCCGTGGGTGGGGGGCACGGCCTGAGGTCCCCCATCAAGCCCCACATGGCGGGGTGTGTGGCCTCAGGTCCCTGGGCCTGGCACCCGGGCGAGGGGCATGGCCTCAGGTCCCCCGTCAAGCCCCGCTGGGAAGGGGGCATGGCCTGATGTCCCTCAGCCTGGTGCTGGTGTTAGGGGATGTGGCCTGAGGTTCCCTGTCAAGCCCCACCAGGTGGGGGGCGCAGCCTCAGGTCCCCTGCCCCTGCCCAGCACCACGCATCCTCAGGTACCTGCTGATTGCTCATTAAGGCTAAGGCTCGTTATGGGAACTCGGCCTCCGCTGTGGACACAGCCATCTTGTGTTACTGAATCCCTGCCTCCTCTGTTGCCACAGCCAATTTGCATATTCCCTCTTTATTAGATAGGATTATAATAGCATACAGAATCGTTTCACTGTCCTAAAAACCTTTTGTGGTCTGCCTATTCATCTCCCTCTTCTCTCTAATCCCTGGAAACCACTGATCTTTTACTGTCTCTGAAACAAGCCAGTAAGCCAGGACAAGTGAAACAGGGAAACTAAGATAGATAGGAAAACAAAATGACAGAGCAATTTACAGCATACAGAAGGTCACCTCCCTAGAAATAACATCTATGTATCAGTTGTATTTCAGCTCCAGGCCCAGAAAAGCAGCAAAACCAGGTGGGCAACACCAGGACCAGCTGCAATGACTAATGAAACCCTGCCCTGACACTAACCAATCAATGGAGATCACGACCCTGAAGGAGCACACCTAGAAAACTGATGAATATTCTGTTGAAACCCTCCCCTGAGACCTCCTCTAAGATTTCCACCTGCAAGAAAGAGATAAAGCCTCAAGAAAAAATAATCCAGTGGGTGCTCTCCCTCTGGGGAGCAGCCCCTGCCATTCCCTTTCTCCTCTTCTTCCCCCACAGGAATGCATCTTCTAAGCCCTAAAGGACCCCATGAGGTTTGCAACCAGAGGAGCAATGGGCAACAGCCCCTTGTCTCAGGCTAATCCCTTAACCTGAAGCCACAGCCCCCTTTTCTCTGACTTCCCAGAGAGCTAGGGCAGCCTAGCCTATCTAGGCTCTCCTGTTGCTTCTTCTATGCTAAGCCCTTTCTTGTTTTACTGTCCCCAGCTTTAATAAATGTTCCCTCATAGTCACCTGGGCTCATGTTGTGAAATTACCAGATAGAACTCAGGCGCCAGGACCCCATTCCAGTAACATTTCCACAGTTTTGCCTTTTCAAGAATATTATCTGATATGTAGCCTTTTCAGATTGATTTCTTTCACTTGGTAATATGAATTTGAGGTTTCTCCGTGTCTTTTCATGACTTAATAGCTAATTTCTTTTTAGCACTGACTAATATATCATTGTGTGGGTGTACCACAGTTTATCTGTTCACCTACTGAAGGATAGCTTGGTTGCTTCCAAGTTGGGGCAGTTATGAATAAAGCACTATAAACATTCAAGCACAGACTTTTATGTGTACATAAAGTTCTCAACTCTTTGGGTAAATACCAAGGAGTGTGATTGTTGGACCATATGGTCAATCACCAGCTGGGCTTAATTATCTTTTTAAAACAAGCTTTATTGCCCTGGCCGGTGTGGCTCGGTTGGGTGTCATCCCATGCACCAAGAAGTCACCAGTCAGGGTACATGCCCAGGTTGTGGGCTCGATCCCTGGTTGGGGGAGTGGTGTGGGGTATGAGAGAGGCAGCCAATCAATGTTTCTCTCTCCCTTTCTCTCTCTCTCTCTAAAATAAATAAAAACATATTTTGAAAAAACAAGCTTTGCCCGGTTGACCTGTGAACCAGGAGGTCATGGTTCGATTCCTGGTCAGGGCACATGCACAGGTTGCCGGCTCCATCCCCAGTGCGGGGTATGCAGGAGGCAGCCTATCAATGATTCTCTCATCATTGATGTTTCTCTCCTTCTCCCTTCCTCTCTGAAATCAATATATATATATATACATATATATATATATATATACACATATATATATATATATATATATATGTATATATATATACACACACATATATATATATATATTAAAACAAGCTTTACTGAGATATAATTTATATACCATGAATTCACTCATTTTAAATGTACAATGAAATGATTTTTAGTAACTTTACAATGTTGTGCTACTATCATCACAATCCAATTTTAGAACATTTATATCACCCAAAAAAGATCCCTCAAGCCCAGCTGTAGTCACTCCCTGTTCCCAACCCCCAGACAATCACTAATCTACTTATTGTCTCTATAAAGTTCTCTTTCCTGACTGTTTCACATAAATGGGATCACACATTGTATCTGTCATTTTTTTGTATCTGGCTTCTTTAACTTAGCATAATGTTTTTTAGTTTTCTCCATGTAGTAGCATGTATCAGTACTTCATCCTTTTTCATTGCAGAATTGTATTTTTTCTTTTGAAATCAAATTTATAGATGCATGACATTTAAAAAGCTCATTTTAAGTTTATAATTTGATGACTTTTGACAAAATGTATGCACCCATGTAATTGCTTTTGACAAAATGTATGCATCCATGTAATTACTACCATCACCCCTAAAAGTTCCCTTGTATCCCTTTGCAGTCAATCCCTACCACCTCTATCCCCAGAGGATACTGTTCTGCTTTCTATCACTAAAGATTAATTATGCCTTTCTAGAATTTCATATAGATTCATATAGCATGCACTCTTTTCTATTTCTTTTGCTCATCATAATGTTACTGAGATTTATTCTTGTTGTTGTGCATAACAGTTCATTCCTTTTTATTGCTTAGTAGTATTAAATTGCAAGGATATATAGCAATTTGTTTTCAGTTTGGGGCCATAATGGATAAAACTGCTATGAATGTTTGTATATAAGAATTTTTATGAACATATGTTTTCATTTCTCTTGAGGAATACCTAGGAGTGGAATTGTTGGATCTTTGGAAATTGAACCACTGAGCCATGCCAGTTGAGCTGGAATTTCTTTTTATAACATTTTCTACTTAGTTATTGCTTATATTTAGGAAAGTTATTGAGTTTGTTATTATCTATATTAATAAAAGGCCCATGGCCCTAACACCATAACGACCAAACAAGCAGCAGCTCTCGCAGCGGATGGGCAGAGAGGGGCGAGAGCTACTAGGGGTGGAGAGCTAAGAGCAGCAAAGGGCGGGGCATGAACTACCTGTGGCGATGGGCAGGGCGGCCAGCTGAGGCAAGCGGAAGCGACCAAACGACTGGTCACCAGGAGGTGCATGGAGCACCTCTCAGTCCCTCACCCCCCAGCCCACGAGCCGCTCCAGCTCACGGCAGCGGGGCGGGGCTCGCGCAACATGGTAGGGCTCGCACAGCGCGGTGGCTCTCAGTGGTGAGCTACTCATGCAGGAGTTCTTGTACGCTGGGCCTCTAGTATTTAATAAGTGGCCATTTTGCAATATAGATATGTGTGTGTGTGTTTTTGTTTAATCAACTTGTAAGTTGATTTCTTGGATTTTCATATTAACTAGAAACAATGACAGTTTTACCTTTACCTTGCAAATATTTATACCTCTTATTTTGTTTTGTTTTGGTTTTTTAATATATTTTTTCTTGATTTCAGAGAGGAAGGGAGACGGAGAGAGAGATAGAAACATCAATGATGAGAGAGAATCATTGATCGGATGCCTCCTGCACACCCCCTACTGGGGATCAAGCCCACAACCCAGACATGTGCTCTTGACTAGAATCGAACCTGGGATTCTTCAGTCTGCAGTCCGACACTCTATCCACTGAGCCAAGCCAGCTAGGGCTATACCTCTTATTTTGATTTCTCATTTCACTGTATTGGTTAAGACTTCCAGCATAATGCTAAATGTTAGCTATGTTACCTATGAAGATCAGGTAGACATTACATATTACTAAAAGGTTTGATCCAGCAAGAATATAGAATATATATTAACCTAACAACAGAGCCCTAAAATATATGAAGCAAAAATTAACAGTATTGAAGGGAGAATTAGACAGTTTTACAAGTTGGAACCTTTAACAATCCACTTCAAGAATGGATAATTAAGTCAGACAGATCAATGCAGAAAGAGAAGACTTGAACAAGAAATAAACCAGATGACTGGTGGGTAGGGGCTTCTGAATAGCTTCAGGAATTGGGAGGGGGGTGAGCCAGGGGAACCAACCCTGTGATTAGAGGATTGGAACTTTCAGCTCGATCCCTTGACCTCTGGGGAAGAGAGGGGCTGGAGATTGACTTAATCACCAATGGCATATGATTTAATCAATCATGTAGATGTAATGAAACTTCCATAAAAATTCTCATAGAAGGGGTTTGGAGAACTTACAGATTGGTGAATATGTGGAGGTGCTGAGAGGGTGGCTGCACACTCCTTCCCCCATGCCTTTGTGTACTTCTTCCATATCGTTATTCCCTTTTTTTTTTTTTTTTGGCATTTGTCATTTTTGACAAAAAGTTGCTCTTGCTGTACAGACTTTAAAGAAACAAAATGCCTTGAAGAAAAGTTGTAGTGAGGGGACCACAATCTCACTGGGGGTCAGTAAGGGCTAACTAACTTCAACCCCTGCCCCTTCTTTCCACAACACTTCACACAAGTTCCCAGGTCCCAAACAATCATTCTGCTCCCCCAATCCCAAAACTCAGGGATAAAAGGGGGAACTGTGCCTTCCAGACCCATATTGCTGTTTCTGAGCTTTATCCTTTTATAATAAACCAGTAATATAGTAAGTAAGGTAGATAGTGTCAGAATTGAGATAAATTGTAGACCACCCAGTTGGTATCTGCTGAGATCTGGAGAATTGCTTGGTGTGGGAAAAACATCCACACACTTGGAATACAAAAGTATTCTATGGATAAGCATGTCCCTTTCACACACAGTCTACCAAAACCAACCCAGGAAGAAATAGAAAATCTGAAAAGACCTATAACTAGCAAGGAGATTGGATCAGTAAACAAAGACTTCCCAATAAAGAATAGCTTAGGACCAGATGGCTTCATTGGTGAATTCAACCAAACATTTGAAGAATTAAAACCAATCCTTCTCAGACTCTTCCAAAAAAATTGAAGAGAAGGAAACACTTCCTAACTCATTATATGAAGCCAGCATCATCCTAATACCAAAGCCAGACAAAGACAGCACAAGAAAACTACAGGCCAAGATCTCTGATGAACATGGATGCAAAAATGCTAGAAAACTTATTTCAACAGAACATTAAAAGGATCATATACCACAAGCAAATAGTATTTGTCTCTTGGATGGTTCAACACATGCAAATCAATAAATGTAACATGCCATATCCTATCCTATATCATAAAAGTATAGTATGCAAATTGTCCCCTCCACCGGAGTTCTTCTGGGAGTTCAAACAGGGAGCCGGGTGGGGCCAGCGGGGGGAAGGGAGGGAGGCCCCGGCTGGCCGGCAGCGATTGCAGACAGCCAGGCAAGGGAGGTCCCGGCCAGCGGCAGGCAGCCAGGGGAAAGGAGGGAGTACCCGGTCGGCAGCCAGCAACCACTAGGGACACTACCAGTGCATGAATTTCGTGCACTGGGCCTCTAGTTAATATAATAAAGAATAAAAATCACATGATCATCTCAATAGACACAGAAAAAGCTTTTAATGAAATCCAAAACTCTTGCCCTAGCTGGTTTGGCTCAGTGAATAGAGTGTCAGCCTGTGGACTGAAGGGTCCCAGGTTCGATTCCAGACAAGGGCACATGCCCGGGGTTGCCAGCTCGATCCCCAGTAGGGGGCGTGCAGAAGGCAGCCAATCAATGATTCTCTTTCATCATTGATGTTTCTATCTCTCTTTCCCCTCTCCCTTCTTCTCTGAAATCAATAAAAATATAATTTTAAAAAAAAGAAAAAAAGAAATCCAAAACTCTTTCATGGTAAAAATACTCAATAAACTAGGAATAGAAGGACACTTCCTCAACATAATAAAGGACATATATGAAAAACCCACAACTAACATTACACACAATGGTGAAAGACTGAAACCTTTTTCTACAAGATCAGGAATATCTTCCTTTGCCATGTCTATCCTATATAATAAAGAGCTAATATGTTAATTAGTCTGGATGGCAGAACAACCTTCTGGAATGACCAGTGGGCAGGGAGTGGAGTTGCAGGGCCATGAGGCAGCTGGGGCAGCTGTGGGGGCCAAGGCAGCAGCCGGGGCTGAGAGGGCCTACCTTTGCATGAATTTCATGCATCAGGCCTCTAGTTTAATATAGTAGTGGAAGTTCTAACTAGCAATCAGGCAAGAAACAAGAAATAAAAGGCAACCAGGTTGGAAAGGAAGAAGTAAAAGTATTTCTGTTCACAGATGATGTGATCTTATATGCAGAAACCCTAAAGATTCCACAAAACTGCTTTGCTAATAAATTCAGCAAAGTTGTAGGATACTAAATCAACACACACACACAAATCAGTATATTTTCTATACACTAGCAATGAAAACCACAAAATATTGCTGAACTAAAAAAGACATTTTTTAAAAAATGAAAAGATTGCCTGGCTGGTGTGGCTCAATAGTTGAGTGTTGACCCATGAACCAAGAGGCAATGGTTGGATTCCTGGGCCAGGGCACATGCCTGGGTTTCGGGCTCAATCCCCAGTAGGGAGCATGCAGGATGCAGCCAATCAATTATTCTCTCTCATCATTTTTTTTTCATTTTAATTTCTTTATTGATTGAGGTATTGCATATGTGTCCTCATCCCCCCATTACCTTCCCAACCCCCCCCCCCACTCATGCCCTCACCCCCCTGGTGTCTGTGTCCACTGGTTAGGCTTATATGCATATATACAAGTCCTTTGGTTTATTTCTCCCCTTTACCCCCACCTTCCCCTACCTTCCCTCTGAGGTTTGACAGTTTGATCGAAGCTTCCCTGTCTCTGGATCTGCTTTTGTTCATCAGTTTATGTTGTTCATTATTTCCCATAGATGAGTGAGATAATGTGATATTTATCTTTCTCTGACTGGCTTATTTCACTTAGCATAATGCGCTCCAGTTCCATCCATGCTGCTGCAAATGGTAGGAATTCCTTCTTTTTTAGTGCAGCATAGTACTCCATTGTGTAGATATATCACAGTTGTTGTTGTTTTTGTGTGTTTTTTTTTGTTTTTTTTTAATTACTTTATTGATTAAGGTATCACATATTTGTCATCAAACCCCCCATTCTCTTCCCAAACCCCCCACACGCATGCCCCCCTCCCCGTGTTGTCCATGATCACTGGTTAGGCTCATATGCAAGCACACAAGTCCTTTGGTTGATCTATCTCCCTTGTCCCCACCCTCCCCTACCTTCCCTCTGAGGTCTGACAGTCTGATCAATGCTGTTCTTGTTCTTCAGTCTATGTTGTTCATCTTTTCCCCTAGATGAGTGAGCTCATGTGATACTAGGAATACACTTATAAGAACCGAAAATGAGACAAGCAATAATAGTTATGCTGAGAGGCAAATGAATCAGTCTATAGTGAGTTTCTTTCTGGGCCAACAGTTCTTTTGAGTCCCGGTTTCTATGTCCAACAGTTATTTATGTGTTCATAACAGCAATGATATTTCAGTTCTGGATGGTGGACAAATGGTGGTAATGCAGGTCCGACCCTCTCTGGTTTGGTCCTGGGCAATCTGCAGTGACGCACATCTGCTGACTGCTAGTATGGCAAGGCATGGTCAGCGTCTTCCATCTCTGGACTGTTTCTCTTTTGTCTTCATGGCTGGAGCACTCCTGTCAATTCCTCTCTGTTGCAAGAATCCACATGGTCTCGGAGTTGTTTTCTGAAAATATACAAACATATTCTCGACCAAAAGTTAATAAAGGAATATTTTCTATAAATTTGACTTGCGATCCTTTTTCATTTTTTTGCCCAAACGATTTTCCTTTGGCTTGTTTTGACACCATGTGTTTTGTTTTGTTTTTGTATCACAGTTTTTTAATCCACTCATCTGCTGATGGACACTTAGGCTGTTTCCAAATCTTAGCTATGGTAAATTGTGCTGCTGTGAACATAGGGGTGCGTATATCCTTTCTGATTGATGTTTCTAGCTTCTTGGGATATATTCCTAGAAGTGAGATCACTGGGTCAAATGGGAGTTCCATTTTTAGTTTTTTGAGGAAACTCCATACTGTTCTCCAAAGTGGCTGCACCAATCTGCATTCCCACCAGCAGTGCATGAGGGTTCCTTTTTCTCCGCATCCTTGCCAACATTTGTCGTTTATTGATTTGTTGATGATAGCCATTCTGACAGGTGTGAGATGGTACCGCATTGTCATTTTGATTTGCATCTCTCGGATAATTAGTGACTTTGAGCATGTTTTCATATGTTTCTTGTATGAGTTCCCTGTAAATGTTGGTGATTAAACCCTTATCGGTGATAACATGGGCGAATATGTTCTCCCATGTAGTGGTCTTTCTTGTTTTGTTGATGGTTTCTTTTGCTGTGCAAAAGCTTTTTATTTTGATGTAGTCCCATTTGTTTATTTTCTCTTTAGTTTCCATTGCCCTAGGAGCAGTATCAGTGAAGAAGTTCCTTCGGCATATGTCTGAGATTTTGCTGCCTGTGGATTCTTCTAGTGTTTTTATGGTTTCCCATCTTATGTTTAAGTCCTTTATCCATTTTGAGTTTATTTTTGTGTATGGTGTAAGTTGGTGATCTAGCTTCATTTTTCTGCATGTATCTGTCCAATTTTCCCAACACCATTTATTGAAGAGACTGTCTTGACTCCATTGCATGTTCATGCCTCCTTTGTCAAATATTAATTGAGCATAGTGGTTTGAGTCGATATCTGGATTCTCTATTCTATTCCATTGGTCTGTATGCCTGTTCTTGTGCCAGTACCAGGCTGTTTTGAGAACAGTGGCTTTGTAATACAGCTTGATATCTGGTATTGAGATCCCACCTACTTTGTTCTTTCTCAGGATTGCTGCAGCTATTCGGGGTCTTTTTTTTATTCCAGATGAATTTTTGGAGAGTTTGTTCTAGGTCTGTGAAATATGCTGTTGGTATTTTAATGGGGATTGCATTGAATCTATAGATTGCTTTGGGTAGTATGGACAATTTCATGATATTGATTCTACCAATCTATGAACACGGTATGTTCTTCCATCTGTTTATATCTTCCTCTATCTCTTTTTTCAGTGTTCTGTAGTTTTTTGCATATAGGTCTTTTACCTCTTTAGTTAAGTTTATTCCTAGGTATCTTAATTTTTTTTGGTACGATGGTAAATGGGATTGCTTTTTAAATCTCTCTTTCTGTAAGTTCACTCTTGGTGTATAGAAATGCCATAGATTTCTTGGCATTAATTTTGTATCCTGCTACCTTGCCTCTCTCTCATCGTTGATGTTTCTATCTCTCTCTCCCTCTCTGAAATCAATAAAAACATATTTTAATGGAAATTTATCTTGTGTTCATGGATTGAAAGACTTGATAGTATTATGATGAAAATACTCCTCAAAGTGATCCACAGTACAGATTCAATGCAACCCCAATCAAAATTCCAATAGATTTTTTTTCAGAAATTGAAAAATACATCCTAAAATTCATATGGTATCTTAAGGGACTCTGAATAGCCAAAACAATCTTGAAAAAGAACAAAGTTGGAGGACTAGCACTTTCTGATTTTAAAACATAACACAAAACACCCTAGCCAGTTTGGCTCAGTGGATGGAGTATCGGCCTGTGGACTGAAAGGTCCCAGATTCGATTCCGGTCAAAAGCACATACCTGATTCTGGGCTTGATCCCCAGTAGGGGGCATGCAGGAAGCATCCGATCAATGATTCTCTCTCATCATTGATGTTTCTATCTCTCTCTCCCTCTCCCTTCCTCTCTGAAATCAATAAAAAATGTATATATACTAGAGGTGCAGTGCATGGATTCGTGTACCAGTGGGGTCCCTTGGCCTGGCCTGCACCCTCTTGCAATCTGGGACCCCTCAGGGGATGTCGGAGAGCCAGTTTCAGCCTGATCCCCGCAGGCCCGGCCGTGGGACCTCTCTGGGTCCGGGGTGTGGGTGAAGCAGATTCTGGGTCAACAGTGCCCCAGCAGCAACCTAACCCACAGCCAATTCCGAAAGGAATTGGGCTCCCTCCTCTCTGGGTCTGGGGTGTGGGTGAAGCATATTCAGGGTCGACAGTGCCCCAGCAGCAACCTAACCCATGGCCAATTCTGCGAGGAATCAGACTCCTCTACTGGTCGAAGCATGTGCTCCCTGGTAGTCATTGCATGTCATAGCTACCAGGTGAACAGTTGAACAGTCGGACGGTCACTTAGGCTTTTAAATATTTACTAGAGGCCCGGTGCACGTGCACCAGTGGGGTCCCTCGGCGTAGCCTGTGCCCTCTCGCAATCCAGGACCCTTTGGGGGATATCAGAGAGCCAGTTTCATCCCGATGCCTGCAGGCCAGTCTGAGAGACCCCACCTGTGCATGATCAGGGCTGGGGAGGTACTGTGGGAAGGCTCTAGGGCACATCCAGCCCGTCTTGCCCAGTCCCTATCAGGGGCATCTTGCCCAGTCCTGATCAGGGCCAATCGAGGCCAGCCAGCCAGGGAGGGACCTCCAGAGGTTTGCCAGCTGGGGAAGGACCATAGGAGGTCTCCAGGGCATGTCCTGCCCAACTCGCCCAGTCCCGATCAGCTGGATCCCAGCAGCAAGCTACCCTACTGGTCGTAGTGTCTGCCCCTGGTGGTCAGTGTGCATCATAGCGACTGGTTGAATGGTCAAACGAAAGGTCGAACACTTAGCATATTAGTCTTTTATTATATAGGATATATTTTTAAAAAAAACTTAACACAAAGCAATTATAATCCATACAGTGTGTTACTGGCCTAAGGACAGACATATAGACGAACAGAATAGAATACAGAGCCCAGAAATAAACTCTTACATAGATAGTCAATTGATTTTCAGCAAGGGTGCCAGAAGATTCAATGGGGAATTAACAGTCTTTTCAATAAAACTGCAGGTAACAAAAGAAGAAATAAAGTACAGCAAGGGGAATATAGTCAATAATCTTATATAATAAAACCTTAATATGCAAATCAACTGAACGACTGGTCGCTATGACGCTCAATGCAGGAGCTGCTCCCTGGTGGCCAGTGTGCTCCCACAGCGGGGGCGCTGCCCAGCCAGAAGCCAGGCTCATGGCTCATGGCTGGTGAGTGCAGCGGTGGTGGCAGGAGCCTCTCCCACCTCTGCACAGTGCTAACTACTGCTCGGGGGATGTCCACCTGCCAGGTTAAGTCCGCTCCCCATGGAGGGATGTCCCGGACTGCGAGAGGATGCAGGCCAGGCTGAGGGACCCTCCCCCCAGCCCCTGCAGTGCACAAATGTTGTGCACCAGGTCTCTAGTATTGTAATAACTATGTATGGTGTCAGGTAGCTACTCGACTTATTGGGGATCACTTCATAAATTAAATAAATAACCACTATGCTGTACACCTGAAACTAATATAATATTAAATATCAACTGTAATTGATAAATCAAAAAAGAAAAAAATAGATAAATTGGAATTTATCAAAATTAAAATCTCTTGTACCTCAAAAGATACTATCAAGAAAATGAAAAGAGAAGGGGGGTAGGAACTGGGTGGAGGGGAGATATGGGGGGAAAAAAGGAGAAACAATTGTAATAATCTGAACAATAAAGATTTATTAAATAAAAAAAATTTAAAAAAGAAAATGAAAAGAGGATTAAATAGCTATAGTACATCTATACAATGGAATACTATGCAGCTGTAAAAAAGAAAGAACTCTTACCATTTGCAACAGCATGGATGGACCTAGAGGGTATTATGCTAAGTGAAATAAGCCAGTCAGAGAAAGATAAATATCACATGATCTCACTCATTATGAACAACATAAACTGATAAATAAAAATAGAACCAGAGACATAGAAGCATCGAACAGACTGTACAACCTATGAGGGAAGGTGGGGAGTGAGGGGGTAAGAGATCAACCAAAGGACTTGTATGCATGCATATGAGCAAAACCAATGGACACAGACAGTAGAGGGGTTGAGAGCTTGTGTTTGGGGGAGAGGGTGGCGGGGGGAGAGGTCAATGGGGGGAAAAAAAGACTCATGTAATACTTTAAACAATAAATATTTTTTAAATAAATAAAAGCCCCTTGAAAATTTAAAAAAGAAGAAGAAGAAGAAAGTGAAAAGAGCCCGGCCATGGTGGCTCAGTGGTTAAGTGTCGACATGTGAACCAGGAGATCATGGTTTGATTCCCCGTCAGGGCACATGCCCAGGTTGTGGGCTCGATCCCCAGTGGAAAGAATGCAGCCAATCAATGAGTCTCTCTCATCATTGATGTTTCTATCTCTCTCTCCCTCTCCCTTCTTCTCTGAAATAAATTAAAAAATACATTTTTTTAAAAAGTGAAAACAGCCCTGGCCGGTTTGGCTCAGTGGATAGAGCGTCGGTCTGAGGACCGAAGGGTCCAGGGTTCGATTCCTGGTCAAGATCACATGCCGGGGTTGCAGGCTCGATTCCCACTGGGGGGTGTGCAGGAGGCGGCTGATCCATGATTCTCTCTCATTGATGATGTTTCTGATGATGTTTCTATCTCTCTCCCTTCCTCTCTGAAATCAATAAAAATATATTTTTTAAAAATAAAAAAAGTGAAAAGACACCCAGGTCAGGTGGCTCAGCTAGTTGGAGCATCATCCCCATGGGCCAAGGTTTTAGGTTCAATCCCTGGTCAGGCATGTGTGGGAGTCAACTGATGAATGCATGAATGGGTTGAGCAGCAGGTTGGAGTTTCTCTTTCACTCCCTCAAATCAATAAAAAAAAAAAGTCTCTTTAAGAAAGTGAAAAGACAGCAAAATCTCAGACATATGCCAAAAGAACTTCTTCACCGATACTGCCCCTAGGGCAATGGAAGCTAAAGAGAAAATAAATAAATGGGACTACATGAAAATAAAAAGCTTTTTTACAGCAAAAGAAAATAACAACAAAACAAGAAAGCCCACTCTATGGGAGAACATATTTGCAAATGGTATCACTGATAAAGGTTTAATCTCCAACATCTACAGGCAGCTTATACAACTTAACGAAAGGAAGATAAACGATCCAATAAAAAAATGGGCAACGGACCTAAATAGAAGAAAGTGAAAAGACAACATACAGAATGAGAAAATATTTTCCAATCATCTTACCTAATAGACAAATATGTAAATTGACCGTACCTTCGCTATGCCCACAACCAATCAGAGTGAGTGAGTATGCAAATTAACTCACCAAAGATGGCGGTTAATTTGCATAAGAAGGCAGGGCAGGCAGCACCATGGCCTGCTTCTGGGGGTATGGGTCCATGGGGCGGAGGAGGCCCTGCGGGCAGCGCCAGACACTGACCACAGATCCATGGCTGGGAGGCGGTGGGGTGGGCAGCGCCAGACAGCACAGGAGGGGTCTGGTCCATTACAGGCCCCAAGAGGGGCAGCGCCTTCCTAGCCACTCCCGGGGGTCCCTGGGAAGATCACCGCCCAGAGAGGCAAGGCTGACCCGCCTAGCCGCGCAGGTCCCTGGGAAGATCGCTGCCCCAGGGAGGCGAAGCCAGACCTGCCAAGCCACTCCCCAGGGGTCCCTGGGAAGATCGCTGCCCAGGGGAGGTGAAGCCGGACCCACCTAGCCGCTCCCAGGGGTCCCTGGGAAGATCGCCGCCCTGGGAGGCAAAGCCAGACCCACCAAGCCACTCCCCGGGGGTCCCTAGGAAGATCGCCGCCCTGGGAGGCGAAGCCAGACCCACCAAGCCAGTCCCCGGGGGTCCCTGGGAAGATCACTGCCCAGGGGAGGTGAAGCCGGACCGCCTAGCCGCTCCCAGGGGTCCCTGGGAAGATCGCCGCCTGGGGAGGCGAAGCCAGACCCGCCAAGCCACTCCCCGGGGGTCCCTGGGAAGATCGCCACCCAGGGGAGGCGAGGCCGGACCGGCCAAGCCACTCCCTGGGGGTCCCTGGGAAGATCGCTGCCCAGGGGAGGTGAAGCTGGACCCACCTAGCCGCTCCCAGGGGTCCCTGGGAAGATTGCCGCCTGGGGAGCCATGGCCGGACCCGCCAAGCCACTCCCCGGGGGTCCCTGGGAAGATCGCCGCCCAGGGGAGGCGAAGCCAGATGCTAGCCGCTCCGGAGGTCCCTGGGCACATTGCAGGCATGGGGTTGCTGACATTCATAGCTTCATGGAGTCCGAGGGTAGGGATCTGCCTCATCTGCAGAGAGACAGAGGTTCTGCAGTGGCCCCAAGATGTGGGTGGGCCCAGCCAGGGATCAAGGGGCATGGAAGGACTCCCAAGCAGAGGGGCAAGGACCCTCACCCCTGAGGCGGGGGTTGAGGGGTGGTGCCAACTCATTGAAGGGATGCTGCACTGCAGGGTACAGGACTGACTGATGTGATTCAGAGAAGCTCCCAGTGCTAACGGGCCTCACTCAGGCGGCCTTCACACTTCAGAGGCAGTGACTCCTGCTCCTGCCTTCACCCAAAAGCAAGCCCACGGTGCCCTGCCCCATGGCAGAGCATGCCTAGGCAGTGAGTGTGAAGCCTTCCACCTGCTCCGGAGAAGCGGGGACAGTAAAGAATGGGGGACAGGGGACGGGGAGAGGAAAGAATGTGGAGCATCCACAATGAAGAGGTGCTCAAGAAAGAGGTTCAGAAGCCTGAGTGGAAGGTTTGTTCTGTTTGCCGGGCGGCTGCCCCTTAGGAAGCGCAAAGAGCATGGCTCTGAGGGCTTCCTGTGTGCTGAGTCAAGTGCCACAGCCAACTGGAATTGGCCTGTTTCCTGGTCTGTAAAATGGATGAAGCGTGTCCCAGTGCCTTCACTGAGCTTTGATGGCCAATTGAGATACTATATAAAGAAAATGAGGGAAGAAGTGAGAAAGAAAAGGAAGGACGAGCAACACAAAAGAAAGACGGAAAGGAACCTGTAAACCCATTGTCACTTAAATAGGGAATATAGTCACTATTGTTGTAATGATGGTATGATGCCAGGTGGGTACTAGAAATATTGGGGAACACTTTGTAAAGTATATGATTGTCTAACCACTATTCTGTAACTAATGTAAAACCTGAAACCAATACAAAATAATATTAAATGTAAAGAAATGAAAATTGGAGTGAAATTTTTATAAATTTCAAAGTTTAAATAAAAGCTGTAAAGGAAGGAAGGGGAGAATAAAAATAGTGTTTTTCATTTTACCACTTCATTAAAAAGACAGTTGTCTTTATATGGTGCTTTTATTCTTTTATACTTTTCTAAGTCATTATCTCATTTTAATTTCCGGGCAACTTAAAGACAAGATAATTATTCCCTCCACTATTCAAAGAAAGAAAATCTTGGTGTCTGGTCCTAATGATTCAATTATCAAGCCCTTATTGTAAAGCAGGGTTAGTAAAATTTTCTGTGCAGGGTCATATCTATACTAATAAAAGCCTTGGGGGTGATCAGGCCAGCAGGGGAGGGTATTTGGGGACAATCAGGCCTGCAGAGGAGCAGTTAGGTGTCAATCAGGCCGGCAAGGGAGCAGTTAGGGGACAATCAGGCAGGCAGGTGAGCGGTTAGGAGCCAGGGGTCCCGGATTGTGAGAGGGATGTCCAACTGCAGGTTTAGGCTCGATTTCGGGCTTAAACCTGCAGTTGGACATCCCCCAAGGGGTCCCATATTGGAGAGGGTGCAGGCTGGGCTGAGGGACACCCTCCCCAGTGCACAAATTTCGTGCACTGGGCCTCTAGTATATCTAATAAGAGATTATTATCCAAAACACATAAATAACTTATACAACTCAACAACAAAAAATCTCCAAAAACAACCCAATTAAAAAATTGGCAAAGGACTCGAACAGCTATTTCTTCAAAGAAGCACATGAAAAGGTGCTCAACATCATTAGTCATTAGAGAAATACAAATCAAAATTACAATGAGCCCTGGCTGGTGTGTCTAAGTGGTTAGAGTATCAGCTTGCTGTTTCTCCAGCTCTTCATGCCCCCAATCTCTCCGTCCCTACTTTTCCTCCTCCCTTCCACTATCTTTGAAAAATCAATGGAATAAATATCCTCAAGTGAGGATTAACAAAAATATCACAAGATACTTTATATTAATTAGGATGGCTATGAATAAAAAATGGAAAATAGCCCTAGCCAGTTTGGCTCAGCGGATAGAGCATCAGCCTAAAGACCAAAGGATTCTGGGTTCGATTCTGGTCAAGGGCACATACCTTGGTTGCAGGCTCCTCCCTGGCCCAGGCCCTGGTTGATGTGTTTCTCTCTTTCTGACTATCCCTCTCTCTTCCTCTCTCCCTAAAAATCAATGGAAAAATATCCTCAGGTGAGGATTAACAACAACAAAAAACATCAAAAAATAACAAGTATTGGTGAGGATGTGAAGAATTAGAACCTTTGTGCATTGATGACGGAAATGTAAAATGTTTGCAGTTACTGTGGAAAACAGTTTGGTGGTTTCTCAGAAAGCTAAATATAGAATTACCATAAGACTCAACAATTACACTCCAAAGATACTGAAAGCAGGGACTCAGACAGACAGTTAGATAGCAATGTTCACAGCATTATTCACAATAGGCAAAAGGTAGAAATGACTCAGGTTCATCAACTGATGAATGAGTAAATAAAATATGGTATATAAATGCAATGGGATATTATTCAGCCATAAAAAAAGGAATCAAATTCTGATATATGCTACATAAATATGAATCTTGAAAATAATATGCTAAGTGAAATAAGATAGACATAAAAGTCCAAATATTGTATAATCCCACTCATATGCAGTATGTGGAAAAGGAAAATCAGAGACAGAAAGAATGGAGGTTACCAGAGCCTGTTGGGAAGGGACAATGAAGAATTATTGTTTAATGGGTACAGAGTTTCTCTAGGATGATAAAAAAAAGTTCTAGAAATAAATTGTGGTGATAGTTATACAAACACTGTTAATGTACTTAATGCCACTGAATTGTACACTTTAAAGGGGTAAATTTTATGTTATATATTTTTTTCCATTAAAAAAACTCGACCTGCAAGGCTCAGTGGTTGAACATCAACCTATGAACCAGGAGGTCACAGTTTTGTTTTTGTTTTTTGTTTGTTTGTTTATTTTGTAGGAACAATCTATTTTTTTATATTTTATTGATTTTTTACAGAGAGGAAGGGAGAGGAATAGAGAGTTAGAAACATCGATCAGCAGCCTCCTGCACACACCCTACTGGGGATGTGCCCGCAACCAAGGTACATGCCCTTGACCGGAATTGAACCTGGGACCTTTAAGTCCACAGGCCAACGCTCTATCCACTGAACCAAACCGGTTTTGGCCAATCTATTTTTTTAAATAAATCTTTATTGTTCAGATTATTACAATTGTTTCTCCTTTTTTCCCCCCATATCTCCCCACCACCCAGTTCCCACCCCCCTCTACCCTTACCTCCCCCCCGTTGTCCTTATCCATAGGTGTATGATTTTTGTCCAGTCTCTTCCCGTACCCCCCACACAGACATCCCTTTCCCCCTGAGAATTATCAATCCACTCCCATTCTATGCCACTGATTCTATTATGTTCACCAGTTTATTCTGTTCCTCAGATTTTTAATTCACTTGATTTTTTGGATCACTTGTTGATAGATATGTATTTGTTGTTCATAATTTTTATCTTTACTTTTTTCTTCTTTTTCCTCTTTTTAAAGAATACCTTTCAGCATTTCATATAATATTGGTTTGGTGGTGATGAACTCCTTTAGCTTTTTCTTATCTGTGAAGCTCTTTATCTGCCCTTCAATTCTGAATGATAACTTTGCTGGGTAGAGTAGTCTTGGTTGTAGGTTCTTGCTATTCATCACTTTGAATATCTCTTGCCATTCCCGTCTGGCCTGCATAGTTTCTGTTGAGAAATCAGCTGACAGCTGAAACTGGTTTGGCTCAATGGATAGAGCGTCGGCCTGCGGACTCAAGGGTCCCAGGTTCGATTCCGGTCAAGGGCATGTGCCTGGTTGCGGGCACATCCCCAGTGGGGGGTGTGCAGGAGGCAGTTGGTGGATGTTTCTCTCTCATCGATGTTTCTGGCTCTCTATCCCTCTCTCTTCCTCTCTGTAAAAAATCAATAAAATATATCAAAGAGAGAAATCAGCTGACAGTCGTATGGGTGCTCCCTTGTAGGTAACTAACTGTTTTTCTCTTGCTGCTTGTAAGATTCTCTCTTTGTCTTTTGCCCTTGGCATTTTAATTATGATGTGTCTTGGTGTGGTCCTCTTTGGATTCCTCTTGTTTGGGGTTCTGTGCGCTTCCTGAACTTGTAAGTCTATTTCTTTCACCAGGTGGGGGAAGTTTTCTGTCATTATTTCTTCAAATAGGTTTTCAGTATCTTGCTCTCTCTCTTCTTCTGGCACCCCAAAAATTCGGATATTGGCACGCTTAGAGGCTCCTTACGCTATCCTCACACTTTTGGACTCTTCTTTCTTTCCGCCTCTCTTGGTTGGGTGTTTTTTTCTTCCTCATATTCCAGATCTTTGGTTTGAATCTTTGGGTATGGTGGTCTACAGTTGAGTGTCTGTATATTCTTTATTTCAGACAGTGTATGCATAATTTCTGACTGGTCCTTTTCCATTTTTTTGGTATTCTCATTAAGGTCCTTGAAGGTCTCTCCAAGTTTCTCAGCAGTTTTTAGAAGATTCTTGAGTAACCTTATAAATGTGGTTCTGAACACTGTGTCGTCCATTAGTTTGCTTTCCTCCATCTCTCCCACTCATGACATACTTCGGTGTCTCTGCATTTTGGCTGCCTCCCTGTGTTGATGGAGTGGCTTTGTGTGGTCAGTGACCTATAGGGGCCGGTAGCTCAGCTTCCCCAATCACTCTAGGTGATCACTCTTGGTACACCCCTTTGTGGGCTGAGTGGAAAGACTTGGTGTAGTTAAAAGCCTTGATTGTTGTTTGTACACTGGGAGGAATTGACCTCCAGGCCAATTGGCTGTGAGGACCTGCTGTGTCTATAATGGAAGAATTGCTTTGCTGGAAACACAGTAGGGCTTTGGTGCTCACTGAGTCTGCCTCTTGAATGTGTCCCTTATGAGAGTGGTTGAAATCTGGTGTCGTCCACACCAACTACTAGATACCCTAGTGTCTGTATCTCCAATGGGGTGTAGGTCTGAGGCCTCTCAGCAGGAGCTACAGCAAGAGCTACAGTTTTCTCCTCTTTGCTTGGGTGGTTTTGGGCCAGTCTGACTGGAGCTGCAGTTAATTTGATTGAGCTGCCACAGAACAGGCCATTTATATGTAAAAGCCGCTGTGTGGAGCCTGGGCGGGTTTGTAGAATGTGCGGGGTCTCAGGGTGATACTAGGCTGGGGCATGGCCAACGGCCATGGCTGCCTTCAGCCGTCTCTGCCTTTCCGCGTTTCCAAGTCCCCGTGTCCCGCGCTCCAGCACAGCAAACTCTGGTTGCTGGGTGCACCTCTGCAGAAAAGTCACTCTCACTCTCCCACCGATGGCCGAGAGTCCAGCTTCTCCCCATAGGCATCTGGGTCCCCCGCGTGTCCCCAGAAACTGGAGTTCAGAGTGATAGGGAGTTTGTCTCCCTTCGGTTTGAAGAAAAGCCGCGTGCCCCGTCGCCCGCCGCCAGCCTGATTCACGCGCGCCTCCGTACCTCAGCTCTCCAGCGTTTGCACTCCCTTCTCTTCTTAGTTGTAAATCTACCACTCAGCCAGCTTTCTCGTGGTTCTGGGTGGTAGACGTTTTGTTTTTTAGTTGTATTTTTGAAATTGTTGTGCGAGGCGGCAGTTTAGTTGTTTAACTTTGCTGCCATCTTGGTTCCTCCTCTGGCCAATCTATTTTATTGAGAGCCTTCAGGGAAGGGTCGAAGAGCTGGGAGGACAATGGATCTGATGTCCTTGGCCGGCTGGGTCTCGGGTCTCCCAAGCTTTACAGCTGCTGAAAAAAAAAGGTGGGAGGTCACAGTTTGATTCCCGGTCAGGGCATATGCCTGGGTTGTGGACTCAATCCCCAGAGTTGGGCATGCAGGAGGCAGCTAATCAATGATTTGCTCTCATCATTTATGTTTCTTTCTCTCTCTCCTTCTTCCATCCTCCCTGAAATCAATAAAAATTTTTCTAAAAAAAGTCAAAAGTTAAAGAAGAAACTCAGAAAATATATTTCAACCGATATGATAAAAGCCTGGGTTTTGTAGTGTAAAAAGCTTTTACAAAGCAATAAGAAAAAGATAAATTGAAAACTAGGCAAAGAACAAGAGCAGGATACACACACACACACAGGAAATATATATGAATTAAGCATATTAGAAAGCTTAACCTAAAAAAAAAAAAAGAAAGCTTAACCTTATTCATGAGAAAAATTGTGCTAAAAATATGGTACCACTCTTTTCCTATAAAAATGACAATATCAGAAAGTCTGATAATGTATTGTTTTTTAAAGTGTCTGGAGAAACAGACACTCATTTTATTGAATTGTAGATTAGTATAACTTTTAGAAGGCAGCTTGTCAAAACATTTTAAAAGTAAATATGCCTTTTTTATTGGTAAGTAAGAGAAAACCCAACTCCAATAGGCTTAAGCAATAAAGAGGATTTATTGGTATGTACAACTGGAAATTCCAGGGTATGAGCAGGCTTTGCAATTGGTTTAATTCCTTGGATCAACAATAAAACCAAAGACCTAATTTTCTTCCATCTGTCAGTTCACCCTTCCACAGTGAAAGCTTCAAGATAAATTTGACTCCCTTCTCAGTAGCAAAAAGGCTGCAGCATTTGAAGACTTCACATCAGCCAAAAGATGAGACAAAGCTAGCCTTCTGTTATGTCTCTCAAAGGAGCAAAGAACTAAAACAAACAAAAATTCTTCCTCCAAATACTTCAACAAATACCCTCTAACATTTCAAGAATTTTAATTGGGTCAGTGGCCCATTCCTGAACAATCTTCTTCACAGGACAATGGTATGCATTTATTGGCTAAGGCCTGGGTTGCCTAAACCAATCACTGAGGCATATAGGGATAGACTTACACTGATTGGGTTACATGGTGGTACCACTTGCCAAAAGCTGGGGGTGAGATCACTATGATGGGAGAACTTCTGTGCTGGAGACACTCTTATGGGGCAAGACTTGCTTCAGTGGGGCTTTGGTGCTCACTGAGTCTGCCCCCTGAGTGTGTCCCTTATGGATCTGAGGAGTTGTAATCTGGATGGTCCCACTCTGACCCCTAGGTACACTGGCTCTTGGATCTCCAAGGAGGTGCAAATTTAGCTCTGCCTGAGGACACCCAGCAGGAGCTGCGGAGAGATCTACAGATTCCTCTTCTTTGTTTGGGATTTGTAGGTGCCCAGATGAGGCCCAGCTGTGAAGCAATGCAAGCTGCTGTGGAGCCTTGGGCCTTCTTTTGGAAATTCTGGGCCTCTCTGACCCAGTAGCAGTTTGTTAGGTAATTTTAGATTGCAAAGGGCCAGGCCACTCATATGCAAAGGCCTCTGAGTACATCTGGGGTGAGGTTGTAAATTGGGTGGGGCGGGGTCTCAGGGAATCAACAGGGCGGAGCAAACAGCAATGGCTGACCCTCAGCCCTGCCCCAAGAGGCCCCGGGGTCTCAGTGTCCTGCGGTAATCGCTGCAAGCACCTCTGAGAGAAAGCTGCCCTCGTGTTCCAGCCTGATGCCAGATAGTCCAATTTCCACGCCCAGCCCCGCCCCCCCGCCCCCGCACAGCCCCATATGAGTCTGGGTCCCTAGAGTCTCACCTGGGACTGGAGTTCAGAGCAGTCGGGAGCTTGTGTCTCCCTCCCGATCTGAAAAAGACAACTTCAGAGAAACCAAGATGGAGGCATAAGTAAACACCTAAACTGCTGCCTTGCACAACAATTTCAAAACTACAAAAAAGACAAAACGGACATCATCCAGTACCACAGGAAGCCTGGCTGAGTGGAAATTCTACAACTAGAAGGAAAGAGAAAAGCACACTGAGACTCAGAGGAGCTGCAGGAGGCAGAGGTACTAAGACGTGTGCGCGGAGAGGACTGGCAACTGAGTGCATGGCTGCCTTTCTCAAGCAGGAGGGAGACAAAGGCTCCCGACTGCACTAATCTCCAGTTCCGGGCGTGACTCTGGGGACCCAGACTCATATGGGGTGAAACTGGACTGTCAGGAAAGGAAAACCACAAAGACCAGAGGAACTGTGGAAGGCAGAGGTATCGAGGCACGTGTGTTAAGAGAGCGAGCAAATGAGTACGCGGCTGGCTTTCTCAAACAGAAGGAGACAAAAGCTTCTGACTGCACTGAACTCCAGTTCCGGACGAGACTCTGGGGACCCAGACTCATTCAGGGAGAAACTGGACAATCTGGCAGCGGGCGGAACTCGAGGGCGGCTTTCTCTCAGAGGTGCTTGCAGTGATTACCACGGGACACTGAGACACAGGGGCCTATTAGAGTAGGGCTGATGGGAAACCAATGCTGTCTGCTCCACCCTGAGACTCCGCTCATCCAAGCTGAGCACAGAGGCTTTTGCAAGTCTTGTCTCATAAGGGTGTCTCCAGCACAGAAGTTCTCCCAGCGTAGACACAGCTGATCCTCACAGCCAATTGGTCTGGAGGTAAATTCCTCCCAGTGATACCAACAACAATCAAGGCTTAACTACAACAAGACTGTGCACACAGCCCACAAAGGGGTGCACCAAGAGTGTCCACCTCAGGTAACTGGGGAGGCTGAGCCACTGGGCCCTATAGGACATCTAGCACACAAAGCCACTCTATCAACTCAGGGAAGCAGCCAAAATGCATAGACAAAGAAACAGATCACAAATGAAAGAAATGGAGGAAAGCAAACTACTGGATATAGAGTTCAAAACCACGGTTATAAGGTTTTTCAAGAATTTTCTAGAAAAGGCTGATAAATTTAGTGAGATCCTCGAGGATATGAAAAGGGACCAACTAGAAATTAAGCATCACTGACTGAAATAAAAAAATAATAATATATAGAGATCTAACAGCAGACTAGAGGATCATAAGAATCAAGTCACAGATTTGAAATACAAAGAAGAAGAAAAAAAAAAACCCACTCAACCAGAAAATCAAAAAGAAAAAAGAATCCAAAAATACGAAGATAGTGTAAGGAGCCTCTGAGACAACTTCAACCGTACCAACATCAGAATTATGGGGGTGCCAGAAGAAGAGAGAGAGCAAGATACTGAAAACCTATTTGAAGAAATAATGACAGAAAACTTCCCCTACCTGGTGAAAGAAATAGACTTACAAGTCCAGGAAGTGCAAAGAACCCCAAACAAAAGGAATCCAAAGAGGACCACACCAAGACACATCATAATTAAAATGCCAAGAGCAAAAGACAAAGAGAGAATATTAAAAGCAGCAAGAGAAAAACAGTTAGTTACCTACAAGGGAGCCCCCATACGACTGTCAGCTGATTTCTCAACAGAAACTATGTAGGCCAGAAGGGAATGGCAAGAAATATTCAAAGTGATGAATAGCAAGAACCTACAACGAAGATTACTCTACCCAGCAAAGCTATCATTCAAAATTGAAGGTCAGATAAAGAGCTTCACAGATAAGAAAAAGCTAAAGGAATTCATCACCACTAAACCAGTATTATATGAAACCCTGAAAGGTATTCTTTAAGAAGAGGAAGAAGAAGAAAAAGGTAAAGATAAAAATTATGAACAACAAATACATATCTATCAACAAGTGAATCTGAAAATCAAGTGAATAAAAAAATTTGATGAACAGAATAAACTGGTGAATATAATAGAATCAGGCGCATAGAAAGGGAGTGGACTGATAATTCTCGGGGAAAGGGGGTGTGGGGTATGGGAAGAGACTGGACAAAAATTGTACACGTATGGGGGGGGGAGAGGAACACCTGTAATAATCATCTGAAAAATAAAGATTTATAAAAATAAAAATTAAAAAAAATCGTACACGTATAGATGAGGACTTTGTTGGGGGTTCTGTGCACTATTGGGTGTGGGTAAGGGCAGAGGGTGGGGTGGGAACCGGGTAGAGGGGAGCTATGGGGGAAAAAAGAGGAACAATTGTAATAATCTGAACAATAAAGATTTATTAAATTAAAAAAAAATTTTTAAAGAAAAAGACAACCGCATCCTCTGTTGCCAGCCCCTTTCCACACATGCGCGCCTCCGTACCTCCGCACTTTACTTCCGCACCTCCTCTGAGTCTCAGTGTGCTTTTCGCTTTCCTTCTAGTTGTAGAATTTCCACTCAGCCAGCCTTCCTGTGGTTCTGAATGATGTCTGTTTTGTCTTTTAGTTGTAGTTTTGAAGTGGTTGTGCGAGGCAGCAAGTTCCGGTGTTTACCTTTGCCGCCATCTGGTTTCTCTGAGGAATGAAGATTTGAACCTGGGCAGCCTGATGTTATAGTTTGTTCTCTTAATTGTTAATGCTATATTGCTTCTTATGTAGGGAAAACACGGTTGATATGGGCTATAGTAAAAGTCAAACAGGGTAATATGATAGTAACTTGGATAGTAGGTGCCAATTTAGATATCAAGGTCAAGAAATGCCTCTCTGAGTCCTGACCAGGTGGCTCAGTTGGTTAGAGCATTGTTATGTGCACCAAAAGGTTGTGGGTTTGATTCCTGGTCAGGACACATACCTCATTTGGGGGTTCAATCCCTGGTCAGGGTGTATACAGGAAGCAACCGATCAATGTTTCTCTCTCACATCCATGTTTTCTCTCTCTCTCTCTCTCTCTCTCTCTCCCTCTAAAAATTAAAAATAAAAAAACATATCTTCAGTTGAGGATTTAAAAAAAAAAAAGGCCTCTCTCAGAGGTAATTTTTTGTGGAAGAACTCAGTTTCTCACTGTGGATTTTGCTAATTGCACAGTTATTATGCAGTTCCTCTACATTTCCTACAGATTGGCAACTGGATCCAAAGACTACATCCCTTTGGTATGCTTATATGATAGATATAATGTTTGATGTCTCTCTTTCTGTAATCTTAGAAGCTGTTGATGCTTACTATCTATATCTATTTATCAAGGGTTGCAGAATGGTGATATTCTAATTTTACCATTATTTTTTATTCACTGGAATAGTTCCGTAAAAAAACATGTCCCCTCATCCTAGTATTTTGTAACTTAGTTCATCTAGGAAAGGCAAGATAAATGCTTGATTCTTTCCCTTTATTGATACATTTTCAAGATAATGAATTGGTTTCCTATCATGAGAGGTGATATTTGAGTTGAGATGTGATGACAAGAAGGAAACTGAGTATTCAAAAACCTGGAGGAAGACTATCCCCAGGCAGAAGTATCAGATAGTACAGAGTCACTGAGGAAGGAGTGAGCTGCATTAAGTTCAAAGAACACAGGAGACCAGCATGATGATCCTAGTCGGGTAGCTCAATTGGTTAGAGCTGTGGTCGGCAAACTGCGGCTCGCGAGCCACATGCGGCTCTTTGGCCCCTTGAGTGTGGCTCTTCCACAAAATACCATGGCCTGGGCGAGTCTATTTTGAAGAAGTGGCATTAGAAGAAGTTTAAGTTTAAAAAATTTGGCTCTCAAAAGAAATTTCAATTGTTGTACTGTTGATATTTGGCTCTGTTGACTAATGAGTTTGCCGACCACTGGTTAGAGCATTGTCCTGGTACAGCAATGCTGGGGGTTCAATCCCTGGTCAGGGCACATACAAGAAAACCAATGAATACATAAATAAGTGGAACAACAAATTGATCTCTATCTATCTATCTATCTAGTCAATTTGTCAATTTAAAAAAGTTTTTTAAAAGACCAGCATGGCCACATTTTTAAAAAGGTCAGCATGGCCACATTACTTTCACTCCTACCTATGGAACTATCTTGTTATAGACTGAAGTTGTCTCCCAAAAATTCATATGTTGAAATCCTATCCATTATGATGGTATTAGGAAAAAAGGCCTTTGGTAGGTAATTAGGACTAGGACTAGATGAGGTCATGAGTGGGATTTGTGCCCTTATAAGAGACATGACAGCTCTAGCTGGTTTGGTTCAGTAGATAGAGCATCGGCCTATGGACCCGAAAGGTCCCGAGTTCGATTCCTGGTCAAGGGCACATGCCTGGGTTGCGGGCTAGATGCCCAGTAGGGGGCATGTAGGAGGCAGCCGATCAATGATCCTCTCTCATCATTGATGTTTCTATCTCCCTCTCCCTTCTTCTTTGAGATCAATAAAAACATATTTTATTTAAAAAGAGTCACGACAGCCCTAACTGGTTTGGCTCAGTGGATAGAGCGTCGGCCTGCGGACTGAAGGGTCCCAGGTTCGATTCTCATCCAGGGCATGTACCTTAGTTGCGGGCACATCCCCAGTGGGGAGTGTGCAGGATGCAGCTGATTGATGTTTCTCTCTCATCGATGTTTCTAACTCTCTATTCCTCTCCCTTCCTCTCTGTAAAAGGTCAATAAAATACACTAAAAACAAAAACAAAAAAGAGTCATGACAGAGCTTGCTTTCTCTGCAGAGGGCCTTCACCAGAACTCAACCATGCTGGTGCCCTGATCTTTTACTTTTAGCCTCCAGAACTGTAATAAATAAATGTCTGTTTAAAAAAAACACCCAGTCCATGGAACTTTATTATAGCAGCCTGAACTAAGAAATATATATTTACATATACATTTTTTAAAAAATATACACGGAGTGGCCAGATTATTATGATCTCTGAACACATAATAATCTGGCCACTCAGATTATATATATATATATATATATATATATATATATATATATATATATGAGGCTCAGTGCATGAATTCGTGCATGGGTGGGGTCTGGCAAGCCTGGCCAGGGGAAGGGGACATGGGCAGTTGGCCGGCCTGCCTGCTGGTTGAACTCCTGGTCAAGGGGACAATTTGCATATTAGCCTTTTATTATATAGGATATACACTGAGTGGCCAGAGTATTATGTGTTCAGAGATCATAATAATCTGGCCACTCAGTGTATATTTACATATATATTTTTAAAGAAATATATCTTAGCCCTGGCCGGTTTGGCTCAGTGGATAGAGCGTCGGCCTGCGGACTCAAGGGTCCCAGGTTCGATTCCGGTCAAGGGCATGTACCTTGGTTGCGGGCACATCCCCAGTGGGGGGCGTGCAGGAGGCAGCTGATCGATGTTTCTCTCTCATCGATGTTTCTAACTCTCTATCCCTCTCCCTTCCTCTCTGTGAAAAATCAATAAAATATATTAAAAAAAAAAAGAAATATATCTTAAATCAATTACTCTCTCCTCCACTCTTTCTACCACACCAACTTAGTCTGGTGTCTCATCTTTCTCCCCTGGACCACAGCAATTATCCAATTATCCAACTGGTTTCACTGCCTGCAAGCAGTTCTTCCAACCTACTCAATTAACTTCATACTTGACAAAGGTTTGCAATTCTATATATATATATATATATATATATATATATATATATATATATATATATATTGGGAATGCATTTGTAAATTTATAACAGATGTCATTGGTAAAATAAGATTCATTTATTAGAGGGAAGTGTTTGCTTGAAAGTATTGCTGGACACCAAAGATCATAGGCTTTGTGGTCCGATTTGTATTTGAGTCCCAGCTCTGACACTTGATAGGTATATGACCTAGGAAAAATTACATAACTTCCCTTAGCTTCAGTTTCCTCATCTATTAAAAAAATGATAATAAAAGCCCTAGCTGGTTTGGCTCAGTGGATAGAGCATTGGCCTGAGGACTAAAGGTTCAATTTTGGTCAAGGGCACATGTCTCGGTTGCAGGCTGGATACTGCCCCTGGTCCGGACACATGTGGGTGGCAACCAACCCATGTATCTCTCTCACATCAGTGTTTCTCTCTCTCTGTCTCTCCCCCTCCCTTCCACTCTGAAAAATCAATGGAAAAATATCCTCGGGTGAGGATTAACCAAAAAAAAAAAAAAAAAAAGAGAGAGAGAGAGAGAGATAATAATGCTTTTAATACATGGTTGTGAGAATTAAATGAGAATATATATTCTCTCTCTCTCTCTCTCTCTCTCTCTCTATATATATATATATATATATATATATATATATATATGTATATATATATATATATATCAGAGAGAAGAGAGAAAAAATATGTCTTTATTAAAGTTCTTGGATCATAGTAAAGGCTCAATAAAGAATAGTTTCTTTAATTTTTAAATGACTCCTTACACCAAGCATATCAAACTCGTGGCCCACAACGAATATTTTTGCAGCCCAGTCAATATAATGGTATGTAAGAAACATTTTAATAAAAATCTTGTAACTTAATTTTTACAATATCCTGTTATACATAATTATTAATAACAAAATACAACGTTCGCTAATGACTAATTACTATAATCGTGTTGCATTCATTTCCCTTATGCGCTTTACACACTGGTGCGCCATTTCTCTCCACTAATACTAGCAGCAAATATTTTAGCAGCCGATTGCCACATCATTAGTCTTGTACTGACTTGTTTGGTGTGAGCAACAGGAAATATTTCGTTTTCAGAGAACAAGAAAAATAGGCTTATTTGTGTTACGCTTATTAACTTGTGCAGTTATTCAGTGTCTGGTAAGTTAATGTTCAAGAAAAATATTAATTTTTATTAAAATGTTTCATTATCTAATATTAACAATTACTCATTTATTTTTTAATATATTTTATTTATTTTAGAGAGGAAGGGAGAGAGGGATAGAAATATCAATGATGAGAGAGAATCACTGATTGGCTGCCTCCTGCACACCCCCTACTGGGGATCGAGCCCACAACCCAGGCATGTGCCCTTGACCGGAATCGAACCTGGACCCTTCAGTCCGCAGGCCGACGCTCTATCCATTGAGCCAAACCAGCTAGGACACAATTACTCATTTATTTCAGCTCTTTGTAGTCAGCATGTCTCTATCAAAATAAACCTATGTTTCTATGAAAATTGAAGCTTTTGTTTTTTTGCAGCCCACATAAACTTAAACCTTGTTTATTTGGCCCATGTTAGCATTTGAGTTTGACATGCTTGCGTTACACTGCGCTGGTTGGGTTGCAGGTTTGATCCCTGGTCAGGGCACGTGCAGGAGTCATGTGGTGAATTCATGGATGGAACAACAGATCGATGTTTCTCTCTCTCTATCCCTCCCTTCCTGTCTCTCACTAACATTTGTAAATTAAAAAAATTTAAATGACCCCGCAAACTACAAATTTCAATCTCCATGCTTCTACTTGCACAGACTTCATATTAGATACTTTCATTAGATGAACTGTCCCTTCTGTAACAAATAAGTAATATCTTTCTCCCTTCTATCCCTGTCCTCTGGTCATCCAGTCCCCTTCATGGGGAAGCAACCAATGATCTCTTATTTATCCTTTCAAAGAGCTTTTATGACTCTACAAGCAAAAATATAGAAAAGAGGGAACTAGCACTGGTCATTAGAGATAAGTAGGATTTGGATAGGTAGAGAAAAAGGAGATGACATTCCAAGCAGAGGAAACATCCTGGGCAAGAGTACACAAGTGGGAATGAATAAGATATATTTAGAAAACAGGGTACAGCAAACAGAGTAATTCCCCTGAGAAATAATCCCAGCTGCTGCCTCAAATGCTACCTCTCCTTTTCCAGTTCTGACTTCAGCCTGATCATTCCTTCCCTGCTTGTCCTGCTCTACATACCAGCAGAGTGGAAATCTGACACGACATGGTCCCTCACCCATCCTATCTTGCCTGGACTTATGTTACTATTTATTGAGCTTTGACCCCAACCATCTGTTTCAGTCCTGATAAAGAGGTCCTAGTTCCTTCCTGAGTCACTCTCCAAGCCAGAGAACTTCCATTTCTTTGGTCACATGGACAAAAGAAACAGGACAATAAATATAGAGGATGCAAAAATGTATATATATAGAAAATGCATTGTACAGATATTATTGATTTCACCAATATATACAACAGAGGTCAAGAAAACATGTAAACTATACAACAGAGATGTAATCAGCAAAACCCAGACTTTGTGAAACTCTACTGAAAAACAATCCAATTTCCTCAACCAAAAAGTATAAGGAAAAGAAAAAAAATGAAGAACATTTAGTTTAAAAGTGGCATATAATATGTATCCACCCATCACAATATGTGGATTTTATCTGGATACTGACTCAAACAAAAAAGTTGTAAAAACTTATTTGGACATTTATGAAACTATTGGAAATTTAAATACTGACTTGGTATTTGATGACATTAAGGAATTATTGCTTGTTTATGTGCTAATTGTATTACTTTTGTGCTTTTTTAAAAAAAATATGCTTATCTTTTAAAGACACATACTGAAATATTTAGGTATGGAATGATATGTCTGGGAATTGCTCCAAAATAATATGGAAGGGAGGAAAGAGATGAAACAAGAGTGGCTAAGAGCTGATACTATTTGAAGCTGAGTGGTAAATGGGGATTCATTATATTATTGTTTACTTTTGTACATGTTTTAGATTCTCCATAAAAGGTTTTAAAACAATGTTGTTTGTCAAGCAACTGATGAAAGTGTGCGTGTTATTCTGAGGGAGTAGAACAGGAGGGGCTGGAATTTGAGAAGAGGAAGGTCTGAAACAGCCTCAGTGGGAAGTGCCAGGGAATGTATGAGACAAATAAAAGGGTTGCTGAGCAGCTGCAAAGTTCATACTGGACAGCATGAGTTCATACTGGTCTGCTTGGTTCTCCTTCTAGCAGTGTTTTGGGACTTTGGAAGCAGAAAGGAAGAAAAAGTACAGTGGGGGCCCAGAGACAGGAACACCAAATCTGGTATAACTGGGAGATAGTTATTGACCTGGATGAAGTAAATGGTAAAGTAGCTAGGAGTCCCACCAAAGTTAGAGATGAGGTGATCAGAGACATAAAAGTTGTTTGGTAAAGTGTTATGGGCCTCGCTGGTTTCCAGTTAGGCTTATCAAAGGGACTCTGCTTGACTAGATGATGTGGTGTCAAGTTCCTCTTCTAAGAGCCCAGTCCTCAAAGGGCTCTAGGACCTGGGACAGCTCTTTGCAAACACTGAGGTTTTAATCAGTAGCTTTGTGTCCACAAGCAAGCTATTTCCTTTTTTGAGCCTTGGTTTCCTCATCTGTAAAAAATTGGGAAAATACCTACTTCACAGAGCAGGTGTGAGGATTAAGTGAAATAATGTGGGTAGAAGTGCTTAGCCCAGTGGTATTCTATTCATGCGACTCCACTCACTCATCAGGTGATTACAATATCCATTAATCCTGAAGCTGATGCAATGTTATGGTGAATATGTTATCCCTACATAGGATAGCAAGACCTGACTGTCAAGAAAATGCTTTTTCCTTTCCAAAACATTATAAAATTGGATATTGGAGGTGTGCCCTGCCAAAGAAAAAAGCACCCCAACTTTCCTAATAGTCTGAGGTGAAAGTTTTTGGGTTTTCTTTCTTTCTTTTCTTTTTTTTTTTTTTTTTTTTGAGGTGCAAGTTTTTGATGAAGAGACAGAGGAAGAGTAAAGTAGTACTAATAATAGAAAACACATATATAGTACTTACTATATGCTAGACACTGTTCCAAATATGTGCTACCTATTAGTATGATAATACACAGATCTGGACCTAGAGATAAAATTGTGTGAGACATCTGCATATGGTTGGTATTTGAAATCATGTGCATAAATGAGTGTCTAGAAGAGTTATATATAAGAGAGAAAGCCTAGGACTGAGTCTTCAAGAACTTCATAATTGAATGACCAAGTAGAAAAGGAGGAGCCTGAAAAGGAGACTGAAAGGAATGGCCAGTGATGTAGAACAACCAAGAGGAGCAATGGGTCACAGAAGCCAATGTATTTCAAGGAAGAAACCATTATTGGTGTCAAATTTTACTTGAGAGATCAAGCAAGATGAGGACTAAAAGTATCCATTGGGTTTAGTAGCTTCATAGCCAATGGTAACCTTATCAACACAGATTGAGGGCTTTGGAAGACAGAATGAAGTGTGCTGTGAAGGGATCAGGAAGAAGGAATCAGAAAAAGTAGTTATTTCAAGAAGTTTAGTTATAAAGGAGAGAAAAGAGTTAAGTAGTAGCTAGGGAAGGATGTGAACTCAAGGGAAATTGTTTTTGTAAGATTGGAGAGACTTGGACATGTTTAAATGCCAATGAAAATATCCAACAAAAGGGAAAGGTTGAATAAACAAGAAAGAGAAAGGATAATTAATAGTGTAAGGTTTCTGGGAAGGTGTGAGGGGATAGGATACAAAGCACATTAGGAAGAAATGAGAAGTGTAAAAGGAGATATGGAGAGGATTTGTGCTAATGTGAATATATATATATATATATATATATATATATATATATATATATTTCATGGTGGGAAGTGGAGGATTAAATTAGATAATGCATTTAAATTAGATAATGCATGCAAAGCACTTAGCACACTGCCTGGCAGGTTACTTTGTATCAGAAATAGTGGCTATGGTTATTGTTGTTATTATTAATGTTATACACCTGCCTGAAAATTTGTTACATTTTAGGCTTTGGGCTATGTAAAATGAGCTAGTACACTACTTTATTTTTTTAATTTTTATTATTTTTAGTACACTACTTTTTAATGCTGTAAATTTGAAGTTTTATATATCAAGTTTATATACAACAAGGATTACTTGAACTTTCTGATTCCTCACCTCCATCCTCTCCAGGATTTCTGGGTAATTGCTGGTCCCCTGATTTTGATAAGATAGAAAAAAAGTTGTACATTTAAGGTTAGTGCCCTTTATGTATTTTTCTATATGGATTTTTACTTCTATATATTTTTAATGTTTACCAAAGCCTCTATGGATGACAACTCTCTCACAGAAAAATGACATTAAAAGTTAACTGCTGCCCGACTAGCGTGGCTCAGTGGTTGAGCATCAACCTATGAACCAGGAGGTCACATTTTGATTCCTGGTTAGGGCACATGCCCAGGTTGTGAGCTTGATCCCCATTGGGGAGCGTGCAGGAAGCAACCAATCAATGATTCTCTCTCATCATTGATGTTTCTATCTCTCTCTCTCTTTCCCTTCCTCTCTGAAATCAATAAAAATATTTTTAAAAATAGTTAACTGCTGCTAGGGTTAGAAAGAATCTGAAGGGTTCAGTTCGAGGGGGACATTTTATTTGCATTTCAAATCCATAGAATGAGAGAATACTGAGTATTGTCGAATATCCTGGAGGTCCAGGAAGCCCCTTTACCTCTGATATGTGAGGTATCCCTGAACTCATTCCCTAATATCCCCTAATCTTGCTTCAATCTCCAAATTCTCAGCCAAACTATGCTGTGATCCCTCACCTTTGCTGCCCATATCCATTCTCCCATCCCCATCTTACTCCTAGCTCCCAATGAGACCCTATGTTTCTTGAATCTGAACTGAGAGGGAAGGTTGCTATGAAAAGAACTTGAGGTCATCTGAGGTTTGGTGAGCTTCCTAGTTTGATGTTTCTTAGAGTTTAAATCTTCCAGATTCTTGGCCATGCTGTTGAGAAAGTAAATTTGACTCAAGGCAGACTTAAGAGAGTCCTCTGATTAAGAATATACATTTTAAAAGGAAAAGCTTATAATGCCTTTTTAACTCTCTTTTAAATCATGTTCAAAATCCTTGATCTAGTATTTTAGGCTCCTCCCAATCTAGTCAGATGCCATTTAACTTTTTTATGCCCTCCCTTAAACATGCCTTTTTATATGTTAGCAGTGGTTACAAACAGCAAAGGAACTAAGATTGGAGAACATCTGAAGAGGAATATTTACGTTTTACTCTACATACTTCTATACTGAGTTTTTCTACAGTGGCAATGTATTACTTTTGGAATTAAAATTAAAACACAGCCCTAACTGGTTTGGCTCAGTGGATAGAGCATCGGCCTGCAGACTGAAGGGTCCCAGGTTCGATTCTGGTCAAGGGCATGTACCCTGGTTGTGGGCACATCCCCAGTAGGGGGTGTGTGCAAGAGGCAGCTGATTGATGTTTCTCTCTCATCGATATTTCTAACTCTCTATCCCTCTCCCTTCCTCTCTTTAAAAAATCAATAAAATATATTTAAAAAATAAAATTAAAACACAAAAAGTAAAATAAAACACCTTCTAGCCCCATCCTGGCTCTCCCTCTCTTCCATACCCACCCAAATTTCTCATTCTTCAAATTTCCATTCAGAATGTATTTCTTAATCCTCACATTTATGGTCAATTGATTTTCAGCTAGGGTACCAAGGCAATTGGGACAGAAGAGTCTTTCAAAAAATGGTGCTGGGACAACTGGATATCCATAAGCATAAATGTAAAGTTGAACCCCCTACCTCATACCACATAAAAAAATTAATTCAAGATGGATTGAAGACCTCAATCTAAGCTAAAACTATAAAACTCTTAGGAGAAAACATAGAAGCAAATCTTCATGACCTTGAATTAGGCAATGGTTTCTTGGATTTGACATCAAAAACTTAAGAAAACAAAGGAAAAATAGAAAAACTGGACTTCATAAACATTAAAAACTTTTGTGTACCAAAGAACACCACTAAGGAAGTGGAATGACAACACACACAATGGGAGAAAGTATTTGCAAATCTTATATCTGACAGGAGACTTATCTCCAAAATATACAAGGTGTCCCAAAAAATGTATACCCACTTTAACACCTGAAGCTCAATCTTGAAAATGAAATTTATTTTAATAAACACTGCCTTTAATAATTATTCAAAGTGTGTGTATACACTTTTGGAGATACCCTATATTTTAAAACTTTTACAACTCAATAAAAAGAAAACCCAATTAGCCTATGGTCAAAGGATATGAACAGACGTTTTTCCAAATAAGAGACACAAATTACCAATAAGCACAAGTAAAGATGGTCAACATCATTAGCCATCAGTGAACTGCAAATTAAAACCATAGTTAGATTGCACTTCACACCCTCTAAGATGGTTATAATAAAATAAGACAAATAAGTGTTATTGAGGATATAGAGAAACTGGAACCCTCTTACATAGCTGGTGGGAATGTAAAATGATGCAGCCTCTTTGAAAATAGTCTGGCAGTTGCTCAAAAGATTAAAGTTACCATTTGACCCATAAATTACACTCCTAGGTATATATCCAAGAGAAATGAAATCTTATGTCTGTATAAAAACTTTTACATGAATGCTCATAACATCATTACTCATAATAGGCAAAAAGTGGAAAAGGACCCAAATGTCCCTCAACTGATGAATGGATATACAAAATGTGGTATATCACACAGTGGAATATTATTTGTTCATGAAAAGAAGTTAAGAGCTAATACATGTTACAACATGAATGAACTTTGAAAATATTATGCTAAGTGAAAGAAGTCTGTCACAAAAGACCACATACTTTTTTTATTCTAGTCATATGAAATATCCACAATAGGTAATCCACAGAGGCAGAAAGTAGATTAGTGGTTGCCTAGGGCTATGTGTTTGAAGGAAAATTGGGAGTGACTACTAATGGGTACAGACAAGGTTTCTTTTGGAGTGATGAAAATGTTTTAAGTTGATTGTGGTTGTACAACTCAGAAAAACATTGAATTTTATACTTTAAATGGGTGTTGTATGGTCTGCAAATTGTATCTCAATAAAGCTTTAAAAAAATTACCTCTGCCATGGAGACTTCCCTTTCTTTTTTTTAGGAAAAGGTTAGATTTTATTCTGAGCCTTCCTTTTCTACTGCAGTCCACATTAATCTCGCCATTCTCTCAACTCCAATAGCTCTTAAAAACTGTACTGCACAAAAAAAAAAAAACTGTACTGCACAATTTAGTACTCAGTTTAACTACCTAAAAATATTTATTATTATTTCATGTCAATTATCCATGACTTGTAAGCCAGACTGTAATTGTCCTGAGATGAATGAATAAGTAGTCTGTTTCTCAAATATCTCTAAACTACCTAAACACATAACTGGGCACATAGTAAGTACTCAGTAAATAACTGATGGTTGTGAAGAATAGATTGAATGTGCATGTGCTTATTTTCACACATGTGTCAAACACACAGAAGTTGGGGGAAATGAATACAATCTTAGATAGTGAGGTGAGAGAACAACACTATGTGAAACTGTAGAATACCAGATTTATTTAAGAGAAAAAACAGCATGGTTTGGATGTTTTTGTTCTCCCCTCCTTCAGCCTCCTGCTGCTCAATATCACATGGCCAACCATATCCTGGTCTCTGAGATCCTATGAAATTTATTGAGGTCCTGTCTAGATCCTTGATTGTTTGGTGTCACTATTCCCCCATTGCTTCCTCCTCGTCCTCCTCCTCTGTCCAGCTCAGATCATCTGAGTCCTCAGATTCTTCCTCATCCATCTCTAACCCAACCCCTGCCTTAGCCTTCTCAGCTAGTGCATCAGGGTGCTCCAGCTGGGCCCAGGATCCTGGGTCAGCCTTCACCAGGGAGATTTCAACCCGAGATGGCATCAAGGAGACAGAGCTCAGCTCCACGTTTATGACCTGAGGAAGAGGGAAAGATAAAGGAACACGGGAAAAAGAGAAAATGAAGAAATCAACGTTGTTGGGGTCAGGGTCAGGTGGTGATAAATGACAGGGAGAAAATAAAAATGTAAGGCGGAGAAAAGATGGAGGAATAAGACAACATAGTAAGGGAGAGGGGAAAAAAGAGAAAGGGGATAGGGAAGGGGGGAAAAAAGGAGGTGAAGGGAGAGAATATAAAAGCAAATGAAGAGAAAACCTCCACTTCTTCCCATTACAACTCCTTCCCCCTCAAGACACCCTCTATTCATTGCAGTCTGGCCCTTCTTTTCACCCCATCTGCCCTCCTTCCTGTGCTCCCTTATCTTCACTTACCCCCCAGAGCTTCATCTGTGCTTGGAACACACGGTTACCATCAAAAACAATGTGGACATGAAGCTGAGAGAAAAGAATTATGGGGGTAGTAACAATCCAGAAGGTCAGAACAGATCATTATGACACAGAACCAGGCCAGAGGTGTGATCCATACATGCACAGGTCAGTCAGATAACCCTGACCTAATATCACTACCTTCCTCTCAGGGGACTATGGAGTCTACATTTTAACTACATAAAGCAACACTGCCTGTAATATTGTAATAACACCCAATTCACTAGCCTCCCATCCAGCATCAGACATTCCTTACCTCAGTTTGACTGGCCTTCACCCAGTTGAATGCAGGAAGTGGAATCTGGCCATACACAGTCACCACTACTAAGGAATCTGTCTGGTGCCAATCGTGACGGCAAGATGCTGGTAGCTAAAGATATGAAATGTGGGTGATAAAAATGAACGCTTAACCCAAGAGGAGTTCTCATGGTTTGTATGGAGAAGATACAGTTCAAAAAGATTAACACTAACTTATATTGACTGCAAAGATTCTGGGTTGTTGAGGGATAAGGAGTAGAACCTTATTTGGTCCATACAAAGGGAGATAGAGAGCTTGCTATGAATTATGGGGAGGAGAAATTATTTCTGGAATTGGCTTCTAATCGAGTTCAGGGAAGTTGGAGCTTACCTGCTTCCCCCAGTCATGTCTACCAACTCTGCATCCTGGCTGTGCCAGGAAGGCCCCAAAATCCAGGGTCTGGATGCCACAACAGCTCCACGACTTCATCCTGAAATAGGAAGATAATTCATCTGAATCCCTTTCCATTCCCACAAGCCCCTACTCCCATCTATGTTCAACATTGGGAGAAACCTCTCCCACAGCCCACCTAGTACCCTCCCTCACCCCTCATGGAATCGAGGTGCTCCTGGGTGGTAGGTACATGGAGTAGCATCACTCTCAGGGTCTTGGTAAACCTAAGACAGATCAAGGAGAAAGGAAAGGAATCGGGTCATTCTAAAGTGTATTTCATGGAACTTCATATCTACACCTAATCATCTCTTGGGTATAGTATCCCTCAGCCACATGCTTGAGCCCTCATAAACTCTCACTCACAGCGTCACATCCTGGGTTCTGGCAGCTGGAACCAGTCTGGATCAGACTACTGTCAAGTCCTGGTCAAGGGAGGAAAATAGAGTCAGAAACCTATCTTTTATTTTTAAATACATTTTTATTGATTTGAGAGAGAGAGGAAGAGATAGGAACACCAGCGATGAAAGAGAATCACTGATTGGCTGCCTCCTGCATGCCACTACTGGGGATGGAGTCCCAAACCGTGCTTGTGCCCTGACCAGGAATTGAACCAGTAACCTCTTGGCTTATGGGTCAATGCTCAACTGCTAAGCCACACCGGCTGGGCATTCAGGAACCTATCCATTACATCCACCTAACTGCCACTTTCACTACATTCCAGTCTGTGAGGTCTGTCCAACTAAGGACCCACTTACCTGCTCCAGATTCCTGGTCTAATTCCTTTTTTTCCAATGCCATTTCCAGGGCTTGGGATATATTTAGTGGAAGCAGCTTTGGAGGCAACTCTGACCTAGGGGGTAAGGGTGGGGTGATTTAATTCTGACTCATTAACCATGACCGACAGCTCCAACACTCCCACCAGTTCTAATGGAATCCAAGATGTCTGGTGAAATTGAGGTCAGGTTTGGAGAAGTTGCATAGAAACCCCGTTGCCAATTTTCTTCTCTATGGACATCCCAAATCCCTGACCCTGGGGAAATCACCAGGACTTACCTTGCTCATCTACTCAGTTGCCTTAAATCTCACATTTCTCTGTAGAAACATACCATTTCTCCTTCCTCTAATTGTGGGCCTAATATGACTTTCTTCTATTTCCATAAAATTAACTTACTCTTCTCTACAGCCTCCTGACTGCCAATTCTACTACATCCTTTTCTTGATGTAAAACTATTTTAAAGATGTTTTCCAAAAAGAAAAAAAAAATCAAGATCTTCCCAATTACCCCTTGTATTATAAATACGTATTCATGAGGGGCTATCTGCTCTGTTAACTCAAAATACCCATCTATCACCCATATCACCTTACAATAAGGGACATTATTTCTGGATAGATTTCCCTTACGGCACAAAATATACACTAAGCCCTGACATCTGGCCCTCCTCGCATCTCTATGCCCTAGCTTCCAAACCCCAATGACCCTAAGCTCCATGAATATAGAAAAAACCCTGGGATCTCCTCCTTTTTAAATATTTTTATTGATTTCAGAGAGGAAGGGAGAGATAGAAACATCAATGATGAGAATCATTGATCAGCTGCCTCCTGCATGCCCTCTATTGGGGATCCAGCCTGCAATCTGGGCATGTGCCCTTGACCGAAATCAAACCCAGGACCCTTCAGTCTGCAGACTGATGCTCTATCCACTGAGCCAAACCAGCTAGGACTGGGACCTCCTCTTTACTTGGGCCTCTCCCGGCGCAAAGTCTCTGCTGACTTTGGAATCGTAGTCAGTTTTTGCTCCTGAAATGAACTGCTTGTGCCAGGGCCCTCAGGTTGAGGGGCTTCAGGGAGCTTCTCAGCACAGTGTGGTCCCACAGTACAGCCCTAGTACAGATAAGGAGAGGAGGATTAGAGATAGAATCTTTCTATTAGGGGCAGAATCTAAGTAAAAGAATTTACCTTGATGTTTAAGAACTCAGAGAAATCTACAGTTCGCTTCCGGCAACAGGACCAACCCTGATAATGAGACCCAGCTCAGCTTAGACTCCTGAGTTTATTTCCTTTGGGAAATGTTCTTGCTATCCCCCCTCACTTATACCTCACCTTAAGTGCATCATGGAAGATTGGGATCCCAGTGTGATGGCAACAGGAATCTGTGGATATGGGTAGAAAGATCAAGAAAGGAAACTATACCAGATGTCACTTCTTACCTCTTCCATAGGCCTATATGCTTTGGTTTTTACATATAATTTTGGTTTTTACATATAATTTTTTTAAAAAATTTTTATTTTTTACATAGAGGGAGAGGGATAGAGAGTTGGAAACATCCAAGGTACATGACCTCGACTGGGATCGAACCTGGGACCCTTCAGTCCGCAGGCCAACGCTCTATCCACTGAGCCAAACCAGTTAGGGCTTTCCATATAATTTTTTAAAAGTCCAGTAAAGAGTGAAGATTGCCCAGACGTTAAACTAGGGCAGGTACACTAAATTTCTTTTTCTACTCCTTTAGCAGACTATCCACAGATGACCATTCCCCAGGATCCGGATCCCCCTGGCAAGACCAGGCTTACTCACCAGGAAGATTTGTATTGGGGTCAAAGTGCTGCCCACAGCCTTTGTTATGGCAGAGTAGAGACATGGAAGCGTTGGTAGAATTACTGAAAGGGTATTTCAAGGAGTCTGGCTGCCGAGTGGGGAACACCTCTTAGTCTGGAAGCTTTTAGCTGCCTGGAAGGGCCAGCTGTGTCTATCTTTAGTTCAGGAGGCGTACACCTCCTAACATGGGCAAGGGAACTTCAATTGGTCTTCCCAGCCAATAGGAAAGAGCTCAGGAGTATTTTAGCTCTGAGGCTCAAGAAAAGGATCACGCAGAGTAGGGTTTGGAACTTGGGCGAGGTCAGCTAATCACAGCTGAGACTGTTTTAGATTTACCATGCCAATTCTAAGCCTCAGACATATTAGCAGCTGCTCAGAAACATATACCAATTTGAGAACCCTCCCAATGAGAATACCCCTATCCCCCAGCCCATTTTCTTTCAAAGAAGCTTTCCTCCCATCCTTATTACTTCTGTGTACCAATAGCACAAATCTTTTGTCAACCACTTCAGCCATAGTATGCACCCAATCCCTGACGTTTGCCACATGGATACTTGATAAAACCTACTGCTCATCTCCTGAGACAGAACACCCCTCCCTCCCTTCCCCTTCAAAAATAGCACAGAAAATGAAAAGGATTAAAATGTATTTTAATAAGTTGATGCTGCGTTACTGCTTCATTTTCAGAAAAAAACTCCGAAGGTATCAGGAACAAATCAAACATGGTACACCAATAAAAAATAAAGCATAGCATAACTACTTAAGATAGGCAATGCTAAGAGCTACTGTTGGACATTCATCATACAGCAACCCTGTTCCAAGGTTGTTATTAGGCCTATCAAGAAAAGCTGTTAACAGCAACATCAGACACAAAAGGGCCATTCCTGGGTTGTCCTTACCCAAGAAAAAGATGGAGGCAAGTTAACACAAGATTTTTTTTTAAAAGATACACTAAAATGAAAATCTCTAAGAGAAAAATGTCTTCCTTAGGGTATGAAGGGATAATATATGGGGTATAACAGAACCGTATGTATGTTATCTGTGACCTCTGCAGACATTTGCCTGAATTCCCACCTGGGAGTGAATAAAGTAATGGAGGATGTTTGTGGTTTTTGTGGTACATGTGGCAGTGTCTCCGGGGTCGGGAAATTTAAGAATGAGAATGCAAATAGAACAGGATAAACAGAATGGAATGATCAAGATTCATGGGGGCATTAACTGGATCCACTTTGCCATTGCTCCCCACCCCTGGCCTTCAATAATCGAGAGACTTCAGGAATGCACCACACAGACACGATTCAACAATATACCACACAGAAATTATTTAAATATCACCCCTCCCTTGACCTCTGGCCCTAGAGTAGTACAGGCAGGGAAGATCTAACTATTGGGAGGAATCCTAACACTTTTCCAGGGTAGAATTCTGGCTAGTCCAAAAAGGGTCCTTCTCTTAAGGGTTTTGGGAAACTAGACACTGCAATTTTATTAGTATCGGCGACGTTTGTTTGGAGCAAAATCAGCTCCAGGAGCTGCACGGTTGAATGCAGGAGGGGTGCCACCAATTGCCCCTATTCCTTCCATTGCAGCAGCTTGGCCAAAGCGTTCGGTAGTTGGTGGGGTCTTAAAGAGAAAAAGAGAGCAACATTACAAAAATAACCTATGTCCTAAGCTTCCCACCCATCTGTAGTCCCTCCCTTGGAGGCCATTTCCACCCAATTTTTCAAGGCTCCTGATGCTGGGGGTGCCTAATCGTATTTAAAACTCTAGTGGAGCCTAGCTGGCATGGCTCATGCTTGAACAGTGACCTATGAACCAGGAAGTCAGTTAGATTCCTGGTCAAGGCACATGCCTGGGTTGTGGGGCTCCATCCCCATTGTGGGCATGCAGGAGGCAGCCCATCAATGATTCTCTCTCATCTTTCTCTCTCTCTCCCTTCCTGTCTGAAATCAATGAAAAGAAAAAAAAAACAAAACTCTAGTGGATAGTCCGGCCGGAGTACACAGTGGTTAAGTGTTGACCTATGAACCAGGAGGTCACCGTTCAATTCCTAGTCAGGGCACATGCCCAGGTTGTGGGCTCAACCCCGTGTGGGGTGTGCAGGAGGCAGCCAATCGATGAGTCTCTCTCATCATTGATGTATCTCTCTCTCTCTCCTTCTCCCTTCCTGTCTGAAATCAACAAAAAAAATACATTAAAAAAAAAAAACTAGCAGAGATGTCCCTGAAAGGAAGGGTACCTGAATTACGGACCCACCCAACCATCTCACCTTTAACTTTTTATCCCTATTCTTTCTTCTTTTTAATCCCTATTCTTATTAGCTAAGCAATATTACATACTAAATTCCTAAGATGGTTAAGTTCTGATGAACTAGGTACATGGACAAGGGCAGGCCATCACTTTCAAGCAACCTGAAGCCTATCCAGTTTTAACATGTTGATATAAGAACTAAAATCACCTCAGGATTATATGGACCATAAAGTATATTTTGACACTCAAGTTTACTCAGGAGTCCAAAAGAAAGATCTTGAGGTTTCATTGGATAACAGTGGTTCTAATACTGTCATCTGTAGCAAAATCATGGCAGGTCAAGGGAATATGGAAGCAAAGTCCTTTCTCCTCCCATCACCATTCAGGGTTACTATTAAGGCCCTTCAGTTATTACCAATCCCAAGGTTCCATCTGGCATCATAGTGGCAGGTCCTGGAGGAGCTGGGGTACCAGCAGGCACAGGAGCAGGGGGCATGGCACCTCTGTTGTTTATGCCCATAGCACCTAAAGCAGAGTAGTGTGATCAGTACAGGAGAAAGATGCTCCCAGAAATGTGAATACCTTAAATCTGGACTATGTAAAATAAGCTACATAGTTCACAAGAGACAAGACAGGAAAGAAAATCTGATCCATTAATCTCCTGAGTCCTTACCTCCCATAGCCATCTGGCCCATCCGTATCTCCTGCTCTCTCTGAAAAACAAAAAAACACTAAAGACAGTCTAAGACAGAACTGCATTCTCCCACAATCCATTGAAGACCACACACTAAGGAAAGTATAGAGTGATAACACATCCCAAGTACACTGAGACCAAGCTGACGAACACCAACAACAGTTCCTCACAGTGAGTTCAAGATCAGAGCTACTAGGACACAAGTCAGTCGTACAAGAGAGTTATGAAAGGAAAGGGGAAAGACAGTCAATTTTTTTCTATAGCTCCAACCTGTACAACTTTAAGGACAGCAATGGACTAGTCAAGGCTGCTATGGAACTGGATATATCTCATCCTACAGTCACTGAGTATAAACAGCATATACTGGTCCCAGCTTTTCACTTTAAATAGCCCGTGGAGCAAAAAGAGCTCTCCTTCAAACCTTACCTTTCCTTCCTATGAATTATTTCTAAAAGGAGTTTCACAGAATGGAAAAATTGATCATAACCTGGTATGTTGTATAGTCCTAGTGGGCAGACAATTCATGGTGGGTTTGTCATATCACGACTGGACTGGTACATCATGGGCACAAAGGAGATATACCGCATCAGGGAAGGTTCCCTTGAATCCTTCCTGCTGTCTCCGCATCATTTCTTCCTGCTGTCGCCTCATCTCTTCCTCACGGCGCCTGCGCTCTTCCTCCTGCCTACAGAGAGTCACCAAGGTATTTAAGCAGAGGTATTTCAGAACTTAAACCAATTATCTTTTTTTAAAAATATATTTTATTGATTTTTCACAGAGAGGAAGGGAGAAGGATAGAAAGCTAGAAACATCGATGAGAGAGAGACATCGACCAGCTGCCTCCTGCACACCCCCTACCGGGGGATGTGCCCGCAACCAATGTACATGCCCTTGACCGGAATCGAACCTGGGACCTTCCAGTCCGAAGACCGACGCTCTATCCACTGAGCCAAACCGGTTTCGGCTAAGCCAATTATCTTAATAGGGGACTCAGCCAAGAGGATTAAGAGCCTACTGAAGCCCTAGCCAGTTTGGCTCAGTGGATAGAATGTTGGCCTGCGGACTGAAGGGTCCCGCAGGTTTGATTCTGGTCAAGGGCATATGCCTGGATTGTGGGCTCAATTCCCAGTAGGGGGCATGCAAGAGGCAGCTGATCAATGATTCTGTCTCATCATTGATGTTTCTATCTCTCACTCCCTCTCCCTTCCTCTCTGAAATCAATAATATATATATATGTATGTATATGTATATGTATATATATTTTTTAAAAGAGCCAACTGAAAACTATCATAGCTCTCCAGGAAGCTCAATGTTAAATGTGCCCAGTCCTAAAGCAACCCAGATGTGTCCCTTATGGGAAAACGTTCTTTCTCACAGGAGCCTCATGAGATCAGCACTCAGCTATTTTCTCTTTAGTGTAGCCCTGGGTAATTCCCAGAACCACTGGCAGCTGAAACATCTCCCATCCAAAGGGAGAACTTCAGAAACAGCCAGGAAATGTTTGCCAATATATTTACAAATGCATGAGGTAGCTCAGTGGTAGGAAGCAGGAGTGAGACATTGTGAGAGAAAAAAGGGTTGAGAACAGTTACCTGAGCTCCAGTTGCTTTCGTTTTTGCACTTCTTGGTTGTGCAGCTCTTCCATCCTCCGAAGTTCTTCTTGACGCCTCATCAAATCTAGAAAAACAACAGACTTGATTGAGAGTATTCTTCATTCTCCTCAATGGGCCCAATAATTTTCTATAATTAAAGATCCAGAAAGCAAAGGGGATATATAATCCCTCAGTGGCCATCCGAGGTATCCAGATTCCAAAAATACAGCCAAACCTATTATTTGCCACGTCTCCAAGCTCATTTGCCTACCCAAGATCAACAAAATATTTTAGAGGATAAAAGTAGAGGTTTAGGCCTTTCTCTACTGATTAATACTAAGAAACTCTGGAAAAACTTATTTTGTTCTTTTAGTTTTAAGACTTAGAGGCCTATACTCACCCTGCCTCATTAGCATGACCTGGTGCTCATGGCGAGCAGCCTCCATCTCCATCTCCAGTTTCTCACGAGCTTCCTTGATGTTGCGGTCCACTTGGTCCTGCTGCTGTTTCTCCATCTCAATGAGTGCCTTCCAGCGCATGGCATATTCATACTCAAAGGAGCCAGGCTGTGCAAATCTAGGTGGCTGCTCCCTCTCCCTAAAGAGAAGGTTCCTGGGTTACTAAAATTCTAAGATGCCAACTAAGCAATGTATTCCCCCTGAGTGCCAAAATAATGGCTGCTAGTAAATACATATAACAAAGACCTGTCTCTTTTACACATCCCTTTACAAGCTTCCTTAAGAATAGGCAAACAGCTAACAGGGAATCTGTCAGGACAACATACTTGTGAAATTGCTGGTTCTTTATAACCAGCTTCTCTGGAAGTCCTTCTTCATCATCTAACTGGTCCATGGGCTCCACAGTCACAGGTCGAGGAAATCTGGGAAAAAGAAAGATCAAATTATACCCTACACTAGGCTTGCTCTCTACACCTGCCACTGACACATGAACTAGTTTTAGGGGTCAGGACAAGACAAACTTATGAAGAAGTTTTATACCCAGTCCCAAGTAACCAATTCCTTTTAATGGCATTATGTGGAAATGTGTAATCTGGGGTTGATAGGATCAAGTCAGGCTTCAGATCTCTGAATACAGCCTTTAAAAAGATGTTCAGCCTGGCCAGTGTAGCTCCATGGTTGAACATCAACCCATGAACCAAGAGGTCACCAGTTCGATTCCTGGTCAGGGCACATGCCTGGTTTGCAGGCTTGATTCCCCAGTGGGGGTCGTGCGGGAGGCAGCCGATTGATGTTTCTCTTTCTCCATCCCTCTCCCTTCCTCTCTACAATCAATAAAAACATAATTACTTAAGTGCAGCCTAAATATGTATTATCTATAGAACTCCAGACCACAACTTGGGATAAATTCTAAGATGTTGCATGCACAAAACAACTTTTCAGAGTTATAAAACCTCAAAGGGGAGACTTAACACTGATTAAATGACCCACTGAAGGACTGAAAATTTTTAACATAAAAAAATACATATTCTGCCCTAGCTGGTTTGGCTCAGTGGATAGAGCATTGGCCTGTGGACTCAAGGGTCCCGGTTTCAATTACAGTCAAGGGCACATGGGGTACATGCCCGGGTTGCAGGCTCGATCCCCAGTAGGAAGCGTGCAGGAGGCAGCCAATCAATGATTCTCTCTCATCATTGATGTTTCTCTTTCTCCCTATCCCTTCCTCTCTGAAATCAATAAAAATATATTTAAAAAATCCTCACCCAGAGGGTGGGGGTAAAGGGGAGAGATCAACCAAAGGACTTGTGTGCATGCATATGAGCCTAACCAATGATTAAGGACAACAGGGGGGTGGGGGCATGCGTGGAGAGGGGTGTGGGATGGGAATGGGGGGATGAGGACAAATATGTGATACCTTAATCAATAAAGAAATTTAAAACAAAACAAAACAAAACAAAAATCCTCACCCAAGGATATTTTATTTATTTTAGAGAGAGAGGGAGACAGAGAGACAGAAACATTGACGTGAGAACCATTCGACTGCCACCCGCATATGCCCCAACCAGGGAAACCTGCAACATTCTGGTGTACAGGATGATACTCCTATCAACTGAGCCAGGGCTATTAAAGTTTATTTTTTAATCCTCAAACTATACTTGTGTTAATTTAAGATTATGTTAACAACTCTACTAGCCCAGCCAGCGTGTCTCAGTGGTTGAGCATCAACCAGGAGGTCACAGTTCGATCCCCGGCCAGGGCACACGCCCTGGTTGTGGGCTCAATCCCCAGTGTGGGGTGTGCAGGAGGCAGCCGATCAATTATTCTCTCTAATCATTGATGTTTCTATCTCTCTCTCGCCCTTCCTCTCTGAAATCAATAAAAATGAATTAAAAAAACTTACTAGAAAGCTGAACTAGTATGAACAGTATTTAAATGAGCACAGAACAGGGTTTCTAAAGGCTAACTTCCCAGACAACAACGGGCCCTCACTCACGTGGTTAGCAGGAAGGAACCTTCACTGCATCTGTCCAGAGCTTTCCGAGCAGCTGGCTTTCCTGAGAATTCAACAATGCCTTTTCCTGAGGGCCTTCCTCGGTCATCCACAATGACTACGGCCCTCTCCACCTGGCCGAACACAGAAAAAGCTTCCTCCAGCAGTTCGTTGGACACATACTGAGGAAGGTTTCGGACTGTAAGGGATGCACTATGGCAGGCAAAGCGCACACGCAGCTGCTTTCCACGGAGTGGCATGTTGTCCAGCTCTACTTTAGCAATCTCCGCTAGGGTTCGTGTTTCCTAGGAAGCAGAGGAAAGTTAGAATAACTCAGTTTAACAGACCAACTACACAGCTATCAATAGTTTAAAGTAGCACCTGGCTGGCATGGCTCAATGGTTGAGCCTTGACCTATGAACCAGGAAGTCATGGTTCAATTCCTGGTCAGGGCACATGCCCAGGTTGTGGGCTCGATTCCCAGTATGGGGCATGCAGGAGGCAGCCGATCAATGATTCTCTCTCATCATTGATGTTTCTCTCTCTCAAATCAATTAAATATATTTTTAAAAGATTCTAAAGTAGCATAGCTCAATACAAAATACCTAAAAAAAAAAAAAAAAAAAAGAGCTTGGCCCTAGGTGGTTTGGCTCAGTGGATTGAACATCAACCCATGATTCTGGTCAAGGACATGTACCTTGGTTGCAGGCTCGATTCCTGGCCCTGGTCAGGGCATATATGGGAGGCAACCAATTGATGTCTCACATCAATGTTTCTCTCTCTGTCTCTCCCCATCCCTTTCACTCTCTCTAAAAATCAATGGAAAAACATTCTCGGGTGAGGATCAACACACACACAAATAAAAAACCAACAACAGCCCTAACCAGTTTGGCTCAGTGGATAGAGCGTCGGCCTGCGGACTGAAAGGTCCCAGGTTCGATTCCGATCAAGGGCATGTACCAGGGTTGTGGGCACATCCCCAGTGGGAGGTGTGCAGGAGGCAGCTGATCGATGTTTCTCTCTCATCCATGTTTCTAACTCTCTATTCCTCTTCCTTCCTCTCTGTAAAAAATCAATAAAATATATTTAAAAAAACAAACAAAGAAAAAACAACAGCCCTGACCAGTTTGGCTCAGTGGATGGAACGCTGGCCTGTGGACTGAAGGGTCCCGGGTTCGGTTCCGGTCAAGGGCATGTACCTTGGTTGCGGGCACATCCCCAGTGGGGGGTGTGCAGGAGGCAGCTGATCGATCTTTCTCTCTCATAGATGTTTCTAACTCTTTATACCTCTCCCTTCCTCTCTGAAAAAGAATCAATAAAATATACACTGAGTGGCCAGATTATTATGATCTCTGAACGCATAATATCCTATATAATAAAAGTGTGTATCCTATATAATAAAAGGCTAATATGCAAATTGTCCCCTTGACCAGGAGTTCGACCAGCAGGCAGGCCAGCCAACCGCCCATGTCCCCTTCCCCTGGCCAGGCTGGCCGGACCCCACCCATGCATGAATTCATGCACCGGGCCTCTAACATACACACACACACACACACACATATGAAATTTGTGCAAGGGGCTTGGCCCTTGCAGCCCCAGCTTCATCCGGAAGGTCGTTCTGCTGTTCAATCTAATTAGCATATTGGCTCTTTATTATATAGGATACACACACACTGAGTGGCTAGATTATTATGCATTCAGAGATCATAATAATCTGGCCACTCGGTGTATACTTTAAAAAAAAAACCAACAACAAAAAAACAAGGAGCTTGACAACAGCATATAAAGAAGCATGGATAGAACTGAAATAATGGAATTGTGTTTCAGATCACTCTTTGGTTAGCCTAACTGTTTTTTTTTTTAATCTGGTTTATTCTCCTAACTGTTCTTATGGCCCTGAAAAACCAATTGGAAATCCTAAAAGGTAGTAACACTTACATGGTTATCAGTATCACAGGTTATTCTCCCAAGGGTAACATATCATATAGACAACAATGATCAGCATAAAACCTACCCTTACAATACAGTAGTGCTAGAATATTTAAATTTCAGCTAACTACAAACAACTTAACCAGAATCTCTTATGTCCTCCAAGAGACCTCTTTAGAACCACAAACCTTGATTGGACTCCCTTCATATTACTAAAGAGGAATCTGAGCCCCAGAGAAAATGACTTGCCTATATAGTCTTGAGTGAGTGGTACACCTGGAAGGAATACTAGTTCTGATCACATCAAGTTCCTCATTTATGGAGATAAATAAAAATATATATATTAAAAATAAAATTTAAAAAATAATTAAGATAATAAATTTTATCTTATGTGTATTTTAGCACAATTAAATTTTTAAAAATATATACAGCCCTGACCGATGTGGCTCAGTTGGTTTAGCATCATCCAGTGCACTGAAAGGTTGCCAGTTTGATTCCCGGTCAGGACACATGCCCAGGTTGCTGGTTGGATCCGCGGTCAGGGTGTGTGTGGGAGGCAACTGACCGATGTTTCTCTCTCCCTCCCTTCCACTCTCTTTCAAACCCAATAAAAGCAATATTTTTAAGAAATCTATGAGGAAAAATTTTTAAATCTGCATTTTTTGTCCTATTCCATTAACTACAACTACAAGCTTTTAGCAGACCATCTGAGAATTATTTATTGCCTTATTTTCCATATCCATCACTCCCCAGCTTCCGCACCTTTGTTCTATAAACCTACAGTTGCTTACCAAGCGGATAAAGCCAAAGCCCTTATCCTTATGAATGAAGACTTCGCCTGCCTTCCCATATTTCTCAAATAGTTTCCTCATTTCCTCCTCAGTGATGTCAGGAGGAAGATTGCCCACAAAGAGCCGGCTACGTTGGGTGAAGGTCTTCTCTCCTGGTTTCCTAAAATTCTTCAGGTCAATAGTCAAGCCTTCATCTGAGAGAAGACAAGAGATTTACAGTCATTCTCAAACAGCTACAACTACTGCTATATTAGGAAACCTAATTGCTATAGAAAAGCCAAACACCATTTCCCAATGCAATCTATCCATTAACCACTTATCACTAAATTGCACCTCAGAATATGAAAGCAGTATGCAGAGAGTGGGGCGGGTACTGTGGGCCAGGAGCCAACTAGGACTAAATCAAAGGCAGAAAGACAATACAGGAGCTATTGGCCAAAGAGAAAATTAAGCAAGTCAAGGAACTCTATGTAAGAAGGGACAGATTTTTGAAGTATAAAGCACAGTTGTTCCATTTCCCAATCTCACTCATCTTCATAACCTTACAGTTCCCATTTTCTCAGGCTTGGGGGGGGGTAACATAATAAAAAGAAATGAGTTGGGCCCTAGCCAGTTTGGCTCAGTGGATAGAGGGTCAGCCTGTGGCCTGAAGGGTCCTGGGTTTTATTCTGGTCAAAGGCACATGCCTGGGTTGTGGGCTTGATCCCCAGTAGGGGGCATGCAGGAGGCAGCCAATCAATGATTCTCCTTCATCATTGATGTTTCTATCTCTCCCTTTCCCTTCCTCTCTGAAATCAATAAAAATATATCTTAAAAAAATGAGTTAGGAAAAAGTATTCTTGCCCTGACCGGTTTGGCTCAGTGGATAGAGCGTCGGCCTGTGGACTAAAAGGTCCCAGGTTCGATTCCAGTCAAGGGCATGTACCTGGGTTGCGGGCACATCCCCAGTGGGAGGTGTGCAGGAGGCAGCTGATCGATGTTTCTCTCTCATCGATGTTTCTAACTCTCTATCCCTCTCCCTTCCTCTCTGTAAAAAATCAATAAAATATATTTTTTTAAAAAAAGAAAAAGTATTCTTTGTAGAAATCTCAGGAAATTAAAAAGGTTTGAAGTAGGTTCTAGTCTCCCCCGCAACCGCCCCCGCCCCCCGTCGCCCAAAACCATTTAGTCCCTCTATGCCCTTTCCCACCTCCACCCTCTGCCACAATCATCATATCGTTGTCCATGTTTGTGAGCCCCTCCCCCCTTTTAGGTTCTAGTCTTAGAGGCACACAAATAGGCGTTCAAAGTTTGCTGAACAAATGGAAACATACCTTTAAAGACTTTTCACTGATTATAAGTGGGCTGGCACAGGCCCCAGGCTAAAAGTGTAATAATACTCAGTACCAGACTACTTCTCCATTAAGTCTTAAAGACTTGTTCTATATGTTCCCTAAGTATCAGTCATCTGATTACCTCTAGGAAACCAAGCTTTGAGGCAAAACATGCAGACATCTGTTTAGCCAACACAGCAAAGCAACCTAGACTCAACTGCTATCCCTACATGCCTGCTTTTTGGTTTCAGAGAATCAGCCTTTTTCTATCTTAAATATTAAGAGGTAAATAGAACAAAGACCTATTCCTTTATAATCCCAAAAGACTAATCTAAAAATCAAGAACCCAGCCCTAGCCGGTTTGGCTCAGTGGATAGAGAGTCAGCCTGTGTGGACTGAAGGGTCTTGGTTCAATTCCGGTCAAGAGCACATGCCTGGGTTGCAGGCTCGATCCCTAGTAAGGGGCATGCAGGAGGCAGCTGATCAATGATTCTCTCTCATCCTTGATGCTTCTATCTCTCACTCTCTCCTTCCCTCTCTGAAATCAATAAAAATATATTTTAAAAAAATCAAGACCCCATTCCTAAGAGGGAACCTATCTCGACCCCATTACTTAGCATGCACTCACTTTGGCTGCTGGCTTGTTGTCCATTTGCAGGTACTGCTGGCGGCGGTGGCTGCTGCTGTTGCTGCTGGTGGTGCTGCTGGTGGTGATGCTGATGATGCTTTCTTGGAGCATGGTTTTGCTTCTCCAAGTTAAAGGTTTTATTGCTCTGCATTTTTTTGTACCCTAAGAAGAAAATGTGGACAGTCAAATACATTCACAGTGCTAAGAATGCAGTCACCTTCCTGATGACTCATACTGTATGTCATCAATCATCGTTGGTATCCTGACTTTTGCCAGATCTTAACAACTGGTTATTTTGAACAAGTATGGCAAAGGAATACAATTCAGAAATATAAAACAACCAGGCATTAGCAGTTACGTTGCACACAGAAACTGGACAAGAATCAGACAAGAACAGCTTGCACTAGAATGACCTGAGGAATCTTCTAGTTCAATAATTTTACACATAATAGGAAACTACTTTTCCAAACAGATCTACCCCTTAACTGTTAGCCCTATCATAAAATTATTAAAGCACATTTTAAAAACACGACGACTGCCCTAGCCAGTTTGGGCTACAGGGGCTGCAGTGGGAAGGGCCGGGTGGGGGCATGAAGGATGGGCCAAGACCCACCTCTATGCCCACTGCAGCGTCAAGGCCCACAGTTCCTTTCAAGGTGCACGAAGTCATGCACTGGGCCCCTAGTATAAACATAAAATGTTAAATTCTGTCATCTAAAAATTAAAATAAGATTAAAAGAAAACAAAATGAAAATTTCCGGCATAATCCAGAAATTGGCAATTGGTGGTTTTAAACTGACATCCAAGGACAGTTCTTTAATGAAATAAAAGGGCAAAGTCAATTCTAAACACAAGACCCTCTAGTCAGAATTTAGCTGAAGATACAAAGAAAGACCTTATGGTGAATACATTATATGATTCCTTTAAAACAGTGCAAGCTATATTTTAGATGAAGAAAATAACTGTTAATTTTTGGATAATGGACATTTAAGAATACTTTTATGTGTATAAAAATCCTTAATATATTTTGTATCATATCCCACCAAAACTGGGAACATCATTGCAATTATGAAATACTATATCCAAAAGTTGTTTCATAAGACAATAGGTAACAAGAACTATCAAGATGTTCATATTCTTTAACTCAGGAATTCTGTTCCTAGAAATTCATCCTAAGAATATAATATTTTAAAATTTAAAAATCACACCCATGAAATATTCACTGCAATGGCCTTTATGGACAATAAAAATGGTAAATAATAAAAATGACTTACATATCCAAAATCAGAGGCCTAGTTTTTATTTTTTATTTTATTATTTATTTTTTTGAGGCCTAGTTTTTAATTATGATACATCTATACAATGGAACATTACACAGTATTAAAAATTATGAAGACCATGTAAGCATGAAAAATGTTGATACTTTAAGAGGGAAAGGGTTTTTTAAATTCATAAATGTAGACAAGGAACAGAAGGTAGGCAAAAATAAAAATTGTCCTGCTTGTTATAGGTTATTGATGATTTTTTTACTATTATTTCTTTTTTACTAAATCAATCATTCAACAAATAAATATTCACTGAATGCCAACTATTTGCTAGGCACTATTCTAGGTGATTGGGATGTATTAATGAACAAAGCAAATATTCTTGCCTTCTGGGTCCTTTCCTTCTAGTGAGAAGACAAAACAATATACATAATAATTTTATCACATAGTAGTTAAGAAGAGGTGTTACTGGAAAATAAAAAAGGGGGGGGGGAGAAAGAGTTATGGGAGTGGAAGGTAGTAATTTTAAATAGAGCTGTGAGGAAAAATGTCACTGAAAAGTTGACATTTAAGCCCAGACTTGAATTTTCTCATTTATGTCAGTTCATCAGTTTTGTTTCTCATTAATAAGGCACCTACCACAAAATACATCTTTGTTATAAAAAACTCAGAAATAAAAATCCAAAGACCCAGCACTAAAAAATAGTCACTGTTAACATTTTGGTATACCCTCCTAGTCACTGATTTATATATTTGTAGGTACTCTAAATAGGATATGATAAAAATTATTTTATAATGCCTTTTCTACTTTACAACACATATCTAACAGTTTTCATGTTACTAAATCTTCTACATTGTTAATGCACAGTATTCAGCTGTCAACCAAGCCACTGTAGTGTTGGACACGGGTTGTTTCTAATTTTTCACCATTATAAACAATGCTCAAGCTAAATCTTGGGGCATAGCCCTGAGTAAATATTCCTCTCACAATTTCCATTTTTGATTCTTTAGCTTTCAGAAAATAATTATCAGTTCAATGACTATAATCATAATGCACCATTGTATGTTCAGGTTTTCCTCATCTCTATAGTGAACATAATTATAATTTTTAACAGCTACATAAAGCCCATATGGATTTACTAAACTACTCTCTACTATGAGACATTTAGGTTGTTTTCAATATTTTCCTATTATAACACTTCAGTAAATATCTTTGTGCTTGTAGCTTTCTGCTTAATTATTTCCTTAGGATAAAAATAGTATAACCGAATCTGTGACTCTTGCCACATAGTGCAGCACTGTTTTCTCAAAAAATTGTAATAACTTTAAATGCTATGAATAGGTGTAACAGTTTCACAGCAAATAGGTTCAGATTGCAGTCACCTCGGTTGCAGGCTAGCCTCCAACCCATCAGGGGGCGTGCGGGAGGCACCAGTAGATGTGTCTCTCTCATATCAATGTTTCTCTCCCCCAACCCCTTCCACTCTCTCTAAGAATCAATGGGAAAAAAAATATCCTGGGGGAGGGGGGATTAGCAAAAAAAAATAAAAATTTAAAAAATTAAGAAAAAAGAAATCATTATTTTAAAATAAGATATATATAAAAGAAATAAAAGCATATAAAATTTAAAATCTACCCCAGCAACAGTTGGGAGCAGGTTTAAGTTGGGCATTAGAATCAAATATTTTCCTATTTGATACTTTTTTACACAGATACTTTTTTTTAAGAGTCCCAGCTATTAAACATCTCCCTTCCCTGACCTCAAAAGTGGCCTACAACAGAAACTTGAATGATTTTCACAGCCATTTCTTCAACTAGGTCTTATCTCTTGCTAGAGCCCAAGGACCCTCTTTTCCTCCAGCCTTTAACTAAGGCCCTAGCCTCAGTACCTTGCATCCCATTAAGGAATCTACAATTTATAATTTACATGTTAATAGAAATCCTTAGAGATCCATTCAAAACTGAAATATTAAAAACTCTTATCTTTACGTCTTACCCACACCTCATCATTCCATTTCAAAAGGCCACTTTACAACTTTTTAATAGAAATGGCCTACCTTTTTGAGGATAAAGTGCTAAGATGTTCTAGACCATTTAAGATTACTTCAAGGGAGGTTATTTTATTTATTTAAAAAATTCTTTATTGTCGAAAGCATAACACGTCTCTTTCCCCCTCATTGACCTCTCTCAGCCCACTCCCATCCCCCAACACAGGCCCTCACTCCGCTACTGTCAGTATCTATTGGTTATGCTTATATGCATGCATACAAGTCCTTTGGTTGAACTCTTACCCCCCTCTCTCTCCCCTGCCTTCCCTCTGAGGTTTGACAGTCTGTTCCATGCTTCTATGTCTCTGGATCTATTTTTGTTCATCAGTTTATGTAGTTCAAGGGGAGGTTATTTTTTATTTTAGAAAGTATAGCGTGGCAGTTAAGGTGGTAATACAAAATATTGATCAACCATTATGTCAGGTACTGTGCTAAGTCTGCATTATCTCCTTTAGTAATCACAATTATTATTATTCTGGATAAGAAAAATGATGCCCATCCAAGGTCACACAGTGTGATGGAGCATGGAGTGGAGAATCCCATACTCATCTCTATACTACAGGCTTTGTAATTACTCATTTCAATTTCAGAGTTCCAAACTAGCCATGTTACCTAACTTGAGCCTTAATTTCCTCACCTGTAAGATGGGGATAACAATACCTACTTTATAGGGCTGGTTATTTTAAGGACTAAGTGAGGTAATGTACATAGCAGACACTTGTTCCTGCTGGAAGCCACTACCCTTATTTCTACATATGGTAGGTGCTTCAATTAGACAAATGTCACTAATTACATTCTACCTCCACTCTTCTGGATTCTAGCAAAAATCACTTGTATAACCTAATTCCCTACCTTTGTGTTTTTAAATAAATGTCTCCATAATGCTCATCTTTATAATCTTCCCTTTCTGTTTGTTCTTTCCCAAGCAGGCATTCAATGAAGACTACGTAATATTGTATAAATCCCTTAAAACAGTGCCCACAGAGTAGCTAAGTACTCAGTAAGTATTGTTCCTATCACCTACTTCTGATGATGACTACCAATATAATTTGGAAATATGTGCAGAAATCACTGTCCCCTAACCATGGGGCCTCTGAGAAGAAAACAAAGTACAAAGATCAGCAGCAAGGATTTCTATCTGCAAGACTAACCTTGATGAAGGACTTGCTTGAGAAAATATGTATTGCTGATTTAGAAAGACTGGGGCTACTGAGCATGAGGTACAATTGCACAAGTGTTTAGATACAGGACCAAGTACATTACTGTATCACATATCTGAAAACTAAGTAAATGTCCCCTTAATTTTCAGGATAAGGATCAACTTTTTAAGTGGAAACATTCGGAAAATCTGGTTAAAATCTACCAGACCAAATGGCCGCCTGGATCTGGACCAGCCTGAAAGCTGTACAAAGCACTAACATGGTAAGGTCCTTTTTTATTTTCTAAGAGTTTGTTAGGACCTTTCATTTGATAACAAAGAAAGTATAAATCAAACCAGTGTACTCCGAATAGAACTGACAGATTTATCAAATAAAAATACACAACAGAGTAAAATTTGAATTTACGATTAGAAAGGAATGATTTCTTTGTGTGTAAGTCCCATGAAACGTATACTAAAAAAATAATTCGTTGTATGTGTCAAATTCAAATTTAACAGGGCGTCCTATATTTTATCTGGCTACCCTACACCTACCTCAACCTAGATTTAAGATAGCAAAGTGCCTCCCAGTCTTCTCTAACCTTGACTTCTCTGTTAAGAACACAAAGAAAGGTGTCACCTTACGACAATCGTTTCTCCGAGTGGAAAATAGCCGATAAAAAAATCCATAAAATTAAGTTTCATTTTTTAAAAGTGATGCTACACGTGGGTTGAGCAGCTAGGCAACAAGACTAAAAGTAAGGGCATACAGGAACCTGAGGACGAAAGCGGAGGGGTCTGGACGAACAGATGAACTTCCCAGCTAAGAGTTCTGACAAAGAAACATCGCTCGGGGTGCCCCAGTTGCTCATTCAGAATTCATGGCCTCGCGAAGCCGAAGGGAGGAGCGCCCTACAAAGCGCCTCCTCCTCCTGCCGCGACTCCAAGGCTCTGGGATGATAGACCCCACACCCTCAGGCCCAGGAACTTATTGACAGCGCTAAGATTCCAGGCCACGTCGCACAAAGAAAGGCAGCGGGAGAGGAAGCGGGAGTCAGGTTTGAATGCGATGCCCGCCCCCCCCCCCGCGCGGGTGGGCTGGGAAGCCAGTGGGATGGCGGGCACAAGGCCTCAAGGGGCCTTGGAAAGGGCCAACCTCCCTCCAAACCGAGCCTTGCCCTAGCCTCTTCCTTCACCGATTGTCGCGAGAAATCATATTCCCCTCTCACAGGAGAACTAAGTCGTCCCCAAACTCACCCTCTACCGACTGTTCGCTCCTCAAAGTAACGGCGACGCTACACGGCCTCTACCGTCCCAAGAAAAGAGCGCGCGACCGCCGGAAACGCAACGACGGAGCTCGGTGCCTCCCCAGGGGTACAAAGTGGCATTCTTGATTGGTTATCTGAACTGCCAATCAAGATTCTTCTTCAGAGGCGGAATCAGTTTTCCGCCATTTCTACGATCCTATTGGCTGACGAATGCGAAAGACTTGGGTTCGTGTGAACGACGGATGGGGACAAAGAGCGAGGCTTTGTACCTAATGCGCATGCGCTAGTTTCGTCCGCTAGAGACCCAAAAGGAAGGGGGAGAGGGCGGATGGAGGCTCGGAAGGCGAAACGTAAACCAGCTAACGGAAAGACTGGAAGACCAAATGATTGCGAGGGGGGAGAGGGAGAAAAGGAGGAGAGAGGAAAATGGAAAGAGAGAGAGAAGGGAAGGAAATGTGCGCGTAGGCGTGCTCTGAGGATTCCTGCACTGCGCCTGTGCAAGAAGCAAGAGCAACAATGTCGTTGTATTCAGTAGTAGATCTAGTCTTTTCCTACTGAAAAAAGGCCCCGCCATGTTTCTTTTTCACACTTCCTCATTAGGGCTTGCACTCTGATACTCCATACTTAATCAGATGTTTATTTGCGTCTCCTGCCAGGTCTGCTCATGAAGCCCACCTGAAATAATCACTATGGTTATGGTTATAAAAAGGGCTGGGGGAGGGGAGGGAGGGTTGATACCTTATTCTCTGTGATTACACAGAATTGTAGCCAGGTACTCGTTTCCATGGTAACCAGGAAAACCAGCAGTCCAAACATCACTATTGTTCCTAAGGTTTACAGAGATTCAACAGGTGTCATCATTACCATGGATACGTTGTAGACCTCTAGATTCTAGATTCTGTAGGACAACAATCAGGTAATCCCCTTTATTTTTCAGTAACGCCTAACTAGCTCTAGCCCTGTGGTGAATCAAGGCTACAAGGCTCAACTGATAGCTCTTTGTAGTTATTCCCACTAATTAACAAATTCATGCTCAGGTTTTCAGGGTGTCCCAACTGGCTCCACCTTCTGTGGGGACACAGCGAACAAGACCTGCACTGTCCAATAGAGGCTTCTGCAATGATAGAAATGTTCTGTATCTATTCTGTTCAGTACAGTAGCTACTGGCTATATGTGACTGACCATTGAGGGCTTGAAATATGACTAGTGCAACTGAGGAACTGAATTGTTAATTCTATTTTGTTGTTGTTAATCCTCACCAGAGGATTTTTTTTTCATTGATTTTCAGAGTGGAAGGGAGGGAGGGAGGAAGAGAAAGAGAGAGAATGAGAGAGAGAGAAACATCAATGTGAAAGAGACACATCCAATGGTTTGCCTCCTGAATGCACCCTGACCAGGGCCAGGGATCGAACCTGCAACCCAGGCATGTGACCTAGACCGGGAAATTGAACCCGAGACCCTTAGGTTCAAGGACCGATGCTCTAACCACTGCTCAGTGGCAATTCTATTTTATTTTAATTAGCTAAAATTTAGTCACTTATAGCTAGTGACTACCATATTGGGTGTATCTGGACCAGTGTTTCCCAAACTCTTTAAGAATTAGCAGCTCTATTATGAAAAAAGATATTTTATGTCTACTTTTCTAAAAAAGACATTTTTTCCTGCTTGTGGAAAAAAAGTCAAACAATACTCAAGAGTATAAAGAGAAAAGTCTCTTTCTCTACGCATTCCAATGGTTACAATTATCACCACTTTCTTGCATTACTATTTTCTGTGTTTGTACTGTCCTGGTCAAACAGAAATATTTATACTTTTTTATATATGTAGGATTAAGCTATATATACTTTTCTGAGTCATGATCTCACTAAAAAAAATACCTTAGCTATCTTACTATATAAATATAGAAAGATGTATGAGGACATTTTAATATTAAGTACCTCATGATGGTTTTCAGTATCTGTTGTGGAGGAAAATTATTTTAAAGGTACTATAGTACATTCGTGTATCTCCTCAAGGCAATCACAACATAAGCAGAGAAATCCTATCTAATGAAAGAGTAATATGAAAATTAACCACCACTCAGCTATACCCACAAGCCACGCCCACCAGCCAATCAGGAGCGAATATGCAAATTAACCCAACCAAGATAGCTTCGGCCACTGAGCGAGCAGGAGGCTTGGGTTTCCCCGGCAATGGAGGAAGCCAAGCTTTCCACCCACCCTGGCCAGCCCGGGCTTCCACTCAAGGCTACAAAGTTTCAATTATAGAAGATAAATAAATCCCAACAAAAATGGCGGCAGCCGCGGAGCTGGAGAGAGCAGGAGGCTTGAGTTGCCCCCGGCGAAGGAGAAAGCCAAGCTTTCCGCAGTCCTGGCCTGCCTTGGTCTCCGCTCAAGGCTACAAAGTTTCAATTATAGGAGATAAATAAATCCCAACAAAAATGGCTGCAGCCACGGAGCAAGCAAGAGGCTTGGCTCCTCTCAAGGCTGAAAAGTTTCAATTATAGAAGATAAATAAATCCCAGATACCAGGGTCTCTGCTTGGGTCACCAGGGGGTGTGGCCAGCCTGCAAACCACCACAGGCCCCTCTCCCAGGCCGTCCCATACCCCAAGGGAACCCCCACCCTGATCTGGGACACCCTTCAGGGCAAACCACCTGGCCCCCACCCGTGCACCAGGCCTCTATCCTATCTAATAAAAGAGTAATATGCAAATTGACCATCACTCCAACACACAAGATGGCTGCCTCCATGTGATCAAAGATCCTGTCCCCATGTGGACACAAGATGGCCGCCACAAGATGGCCAGCAGGGGAGGGCAGTTGGGAGGGACCAGGCCTGCAAGGGAGGGCAGTTGGGGGCGATCAAGCCTGCAGGGGAGGGCAGTTAGGGGTAACCAAGCCAGCAGAGGAGGGAAGTTGGGGGTGACCATGCCTGCAGGGAAGGGCAGTTGTGGGGACCCAAGCCTGCAGGGGAGAGCAGTTGGGGGGACCAGGCCTGCAGGGGAGGGCAGTTAGGGGCAAACAGGCTGGCAGGGGAGCAGTTAGGCATCAATCAGTCTGGCATGGGAATGGTTAGGGGGTGATCAGGCTGGTAGGCAGAAGCGGTTAGGGGCAATCAGGAAGGCAGGCAGGGGAGCAGTTGGGAGCCAGCAGTCCTGGATTGTGAGAGGGATGTCTGACTTACCATTTAGGCCCGATCCCAGTAGGGCAGTCAGACATCCCTTGAGGGGTCCCAGATTGGAGAGGGTGCAGGCTGGGCTGAGGGACACACACCCCTGTGCATGAATTTCATGCACCGGGCCTCTAGTGTTAATGAAAACAATTAATTTCAGTACTGTCAGCAAATAAAATAACAATAGCATATTAGAGGTAAACTGGTAACTTAAAGGAAGCCTGGCTGTGCTTGAGTGGATCAGGAAAGAGCACCTTTGAATTTGGTCTTAACCAAGAGGCAGAATGGCCTGTTTTAGGTAATTTGTCATAGCTGAAGAGAAGTGGAAGGCTAAGTAATTGGAAATTAGATAGAGAGACAGGCATGGGCCAAATAATCAAGGACCTGTGCCATGCTTAGAAGTTTGTACTTTAATCTCTAGATGATGGGGAGACATTGAAGGTTTTCTTTTTAAAAAAAATAACTTATGCCCTAACCAGTTTGGCTCAGTGGATAGAGCATCGGCCTGTGGACTGAAGGGTCCCAGGTTCGATTCCGGTCAAGGGCATGTACCTTGGTTGTGGGCACATCCCCAGTAGGGGTTGTGCAGGAGGCAGCTGATCGATGTTTCTCTCTCATCGATGTTTCTAACTCTCTATCTCTCTCCCTTCCTCTCTGTAAAAAATCAATAAAATATATTAAAAAATAACTTATGTTGACTTTTCTTGTTATAAAAGTAATATATGCTTATTGAGGAAAGAACTTGAAATACACATAAGTATAAAAATCATCATAATCCCACCTTGTAGAAATAACTGTTAACATTTTGGTATATTTTCTTCCTGACTATATACCTCATATATACATTTGTGTGTGTGTGTGGGGGGGGGGGAATTGGGTTCATATATATAGATAGATACCGATAGACACACAGACTGAAAGAGATAAAGAGATTAAAATTTTCCCATATATGATAGGTTTGAACTTCAGGAAGATCACTGTATTCATGCCCTAAGGTTGCTGTAAAAAATTACCACAGCCCTAGCCCATTTAGCTCAGTGAGTAGAGCGTCAGCCTGTAGACTGAAGGGTCCCGGGTTTGATTCTGGCCAAGGGCACATGTCCGGGTTGTGGGCTCGACCCCCAGTGGGGGGCGTGCAGGAGGAAGCTGATCGATGATTCTCTCTCATCATTGATGTTTCTCTCTCTCTCCTCTCCCTTCCTCTCTGAAATCATATATATATATATTTTAAAGTGTGTGTTTAAAAAAAATTACCACAAACTCAGTGGCTTAAAACAACAGAAATGTATTCTCTCATAGCTCTGGAAACCAGAAGTCTGAAATCAATATCACTGGGCTGAAATCTAGGTGTTGGCAGGGCCATAATCCCTCAGGAGGCTCTAAGGAAGACTGTTTCTTGTTTCTTCAAACTTCTGCAGTGGTCGGCAAACTCATTAGTCAACAGAGCCAAATATCAACAGTACAACGATTGAAATTTCTTTTGAGAGCCACATTTTTTAAACTTAAACTTCTTCTAAGGCCACTTCTTCAAAATAGTCTCGCCCAGGCCGTGGTATTTTGTGGAAGAGCCTCACTCAAGGGGCCAAAGAGCCGCATGTGGCTCATGAGCCGCAGTTGCCAACCACGGTTCCAGGGGATTCTGGCATTCCCTGGCATGTGGCTGCCAGGAAGATCTTCCTGAAGTGATTTTCCAGGGATCTTCTCTGCTTTCATGGTCACATGGCCTTTTCCTCTTTGTGTGTCAAATCTCCCTCTGCCTCTCTTTTTTCTTTAAATATATTTTTAAAAGAGATACAGAAACATCAATGAGAGAGAAACATCTATCACCTGCCTCCTGCATGCCCCCCACTGGGGATTGAGCCTGTAACGCTGTCATGTGTCCTGAACGGGAACCTAATGGTGACCTCCCTGTTCATGGGGCAGCACTCAACCACTGAGCTACACCGGCTCAGCTCCCTCTGCCTCTCCTATAAGAACACTTGTCATGCACTAGCCAGTGTTCTCAATGCTTAGAGCGTCAGCCCTCACACTGAAGGGTAGTAGGTTCAATTCCCAGTCAAGGGCAGGCACTGTAGGTTTGATCCCTAGCCCCAGTTGGGACATGTGCCAGAGACAACCAATCTCTCTCTCTCTCTCTCTCTCTCTCTCTCTCTCTCTCTCTCTCTCTCTCCCTCTCTCTCCCTCCCTCCCTCCCTCCCTTCCACTCTCTCTAAAAATCAATGGAAAAATATCTTCAGCTGAGGATTAAAAAAAAAAAAAAGAGCCCAGCCAATGTGGCTCAATGGTTGAGTGTTGACCTATGAACCAGGAGGTCACAGTTTGATTCCCGGTCAAGGCACATGCCGCCATTGCTGGCTCGATCTCCAGTAGGGGGCATCCAGGAAGCAGCCAATCAATGATTCTCTCTCATCATTGATGTTTCTCTCTTTCTCTCCTCCCTTCCTCTCTGAAAATATATATATATATATATATATATATATATATATATATATATATTAAGAATACTTCAGCTCAGCAAGCATAGCTTTGTCGTTGAGTGTGGACCTATGAACCAGGAGGTCATGGTTTGATTCCTGGCCAGGGCACATGCTGGGTTGTGGGCTTGATCCTCAGAGTGGGGTGTGCAGGAGGCAGCCCATCAATGATTCTCTCTTATCATTGATGTTTCTATCTCTCTTCCTCTCCATAATCAATAAAAAGATATATTTTTAAAAAGAATACTTCAATTTAATAAATAAAATAAAACATATTAATATAAAAAATACTTGGTCATTACATTTAGGGCCAACCTTGATAATCTCCCCATCTTATGATATTTAACTTAATCACAACTGTAAAGTCCTACTTTTTTGCCATTTAAGGTAACATTCACAGGCTCCAGGAATTAGAACAGGGATATCTTTGGGGGTGCATTATTCAGCTTACCACCGTCACCCTGGCAATAGTGTGTAGAAAAGATTGGGGGAGATAAACTAGGAGACAGGGACATGAGTTATAACACAAAAAAAATAATTTCAGGTGAAAGATGAGAAAGGCCTGAACTAAGACAGTGGTTGTAGGGATAGAGAAGAGGAAACCAAATCCAAATATTTAGAAGGTAGGATCAAGGGGACATAATAACCAAATAAATGTAGGGGGCAAGAAGTAGAAGAAGACTAGAACAATTCCCAGGTTTCTGTTTTGGGTGCCTGGGTGTCTGATTGTGCCACCAACCAGGATAGGAAATAGAGCACCATTGGGAGAAAATCAATGCAATTTTGGTCGAGTTCAAGGTGAGAGGAGTCAGCCACGCAACAGAACAGGGTCCAGCCCGGCTGGTGCTGCTCAGTGGTTGAGCATCCACCTAGGAACCAGGAGGTCATGGTTTAGTTTCTGGTCAGGGCACAAGCCTGGGTTGTGGGCTCGATCCCCAGTGAGGTGCAGGAGGCAGCCGATCTAATAAGCAGTTTCTATATACTTGCAATGAACAATTTAAAAGCTAAATTATGGAACAATTCCATTTACAACAACATGAAAGAGAATAAAATACTTAAGAACAAATTTAACAAAATAAGTGAAAAACTTATACTCTGAAAGCTACAAAATATTGCTGAAAGAAATTCAAAAAGATCTAAATAAATGGACTTTGATTAATCAGATAACAAGTGTTAGCAGGAATGTAGAGAAACTAGAACCCTGTTGACTGGAATATAAAATAGTGCAGCTACTGCCCTAGCTGGTTTGGCTCTGTGGGTAGAGTGTCAGCCTGTGGAGTGAAGGGTCCCAGGTTCAATTTCAGTCAAGAGCACATGCCCAGGTTGCAGGCTCCATCCCCAGTAGGAGGCGTGCTTCATCATTGATGTTTCTATCTCTCTCTCTGAAATCAATAAAAATATATTTATAAAATAAAATAGCGCAGCTACTTTCAAAGACAGTCTGACATTACTCAAACAATTAAACATGAAGTTACCATATGATCCAGAAATTCCACTTTTCATTATCTATCCAAGAGAACTGAAAACCTATGTTCACATTAAAACTTCATACATATGAATGTTTATAGCAGCATTATTCATAAAGCCAAAAGGTACATAAACTGATGAATGGTTAAACAAACTGTGGTATATCCATACAATGGCATATTATTCAGCTGTAAGATGGAATGAAGTTCTGATACATGATACAATATGGATAGGCCTTGAAAACATTATGCTAAATAGAAAAATAAACAGTCACAAAAGACCACATATTATAAGGTTCCATTTATATGAAATGTCCAGAATAGGTGAATCTATTGAGATAGAAACTGGAATAGTGCTTGCATAGGCTGGGGGGGGGGGAGTGGGGGGAAGGATGGGAAAGATAACTAAAGGGTACAGGGTTTCTTTTTAAAATGATAAAAATGTAAAAATTGTGGTAATGGTTGCACATATCTGTGCATATACTAAAATCCAATGAATTATATACTTTAAATGGACAAATTGTATAATATATGAATTATATCTCAATAAAGTTCTAATTTAAAAATATAAGTAGCCCTAGCTGGTTTGGCTCAGTGGATAGAACATCGGCCTGTGGACTGAAGGGTCCCAGGTTCGATTCCAGTCAAGGACACATGCCTGGGTTCTGGGCTCGGTCCCCAGTGTGGGGCATGCAGGAGGCTGCCGATCAATGATTCTCTCTCATCATTGATGTTTCTATCTCTCTTTCCCTCTCCCTTCCTCTCTGAAATCAATAAAAAATATATATTTAAAAAAATAAGTATAAGGGGGACCCAAAGAAATAATACTAACCTAAGCTTATTTCCCAAGGGACAGTGGCACAGCATACAGTCCTGTAGAGACCTTGGGACCCATATAAAACCTAGGGAGTATGTCTCATAAAGTCTGTTGACCTTCTGTGGAGTAAATTGAGTATGTTGCCTCCAAACTTGGGAGAGATGTTTGGACAGGACAGAGTGAATGTTAAAGACTGGAGTATAGTCAGAATCACACTACTAAATCACACTGCCATCATTGGACTTGCTGATAGGTGCCTTTTCACTACATTTCACTTATCCTTCTTTTTAAAGATAAAGATGAAGATTCCCTCTTTGCCTGCCTGTGTTTGCTTCCCTCTTGTTTCTCTCTCATTTCATTCCTTATTAAGCCTTCCATTATAGAAATACTAGAGGCCTGATGCACGAAATTCATGCAAGAGTAGGCCTTCCTTCCCCCCACTGCCGGCACCGGGCTTCCCTTGCAGCCCTGGCTTTGTCAGGTCAACGGGAAGGACATCTGTTCTAATTAGCATATTACACTTTTATTATTATAGATAGTTACAATTTGACTTCATTGGTTTTTTTTTTTTCTGCCTCCTTTATTTATCCTTCCATCAATTCATCCAATAAACATTTACTAAGGCTTAGCTGGTTTGGCTCAGTGAATAGAGTGTCGGCCCTTGGACTGAAGAGGGTTTGGTTCTGGTCAAGGGCACATACCTTGGTTACTGGATCCCCAGCCCCAGTCCGGGAGTGTAGGGGAGGCAACCAATCAATCTGTCTCTCACATTGATGTTTCGCTCTCTCTGTCTTCCCCTCTGCCTTCCACTTTCTCTATGGAAAAATATCCTCAGGTGAGGATTAAAAAAAAAAGAAAGAAAGAAAAGAAAAATAGCCTCAGGTAAGGAATAACTAACTAAATAAAAACACTTAAAAAAACTTTTTTTGAGTATCAATCAGGGACTATGCTGGAGATAAAGATGAGTAAGAAGTGGTCCCTATTGTTGAGGAGCTCCCAGGCTAGCATTTTCCCAGTGTCCCCCTGAATACATATTTCCCTTTTCTTCATTTCAGGGTACTTTAGAATGGTCTAAAACATTAAATAAGAATCCATGTGTTTTTTAACTGCCAATTTGTACTTCTTAATCCCTTCACCTTTTGTACTTAGCGCCCCCCAACCCCCTCCCATCTGGCAACCATTAGCTTGTTCACTGTATCTATGAGCTTGTTTCTGTTTTGTTTTTGTGTTTTGGATTTCACATATAAGTGAAATCATATGGTATCTGTCTTTCTCTGATTTATTACACTTAATGCCCTCTAGTCATGGGGATGTGAAGTACAGCATAGGAAATATCGTCAATAATCTATAATAATAAAAGTGTAATATGCTAATTAGACTGGACATCCTTCTGGACGTCCTTCCGTACAACCTTCCAGATGAAGCCGGGGTTGCGAGGGAAGCCCAGGTCCCAGGTGCCAGAGAGAAGACGGTGCCGGCAGCGGGGGGAAGGAAGGCCCACTCTTGCATGAATTTCATGCATTGGGCCTCTAGTACTGTAATAACTATGTATGGTGTCAGGGAGTACTAGACTTATCAGGGGGATCACTTCGTAAGTTATATAAATGTCTAGCCACTATAGTATGCACTTGAAATTAATATAATATTGAATGTCAACTATAATTAGGGGAAAAAATAAAAAAGTATCCATGTTTTTCCAGACTGAGTTTTAAAGAGTGAACCTCATCCTAATCAATGACTGCTGAATAGTGCCTCCATTTGTTGTTTTTTTGTTTGCTAATCTTCATTAGAGGATTTTAGAGAGAATGGACAGGAGGGAGGGAAGTGGGGAGGGAGAGAGAAACATTGATGTGAGAGAGACACATGGGTTGGTTACCTCCAGCACCCACCCTGACCCGGGCCGGGGAATAAAACCTGCAACCCAGGTACATGCCCTTGACCGGAAATTGAACCTGTGACCCTTTGGTGTGAGGGCCGACGCTCTAATCATTTAGCAACACTGGACAGCGCCAGTGCCTCCATTTGTTTGACTAAGTTATATGTATATTTTCCTGTCATGAGAAAATAAAAGTTTGACACCCAGCAGTAATTAAATAAAAAAACTATAGTGCATCTCAATGCTGAAACAATATACAACCATTGCAATTATGTTATAGAACATATTGTACAAGATAATTCCAATTTTGTAAAAATAATGTATACAAAAAAAAAAAGAACTGAAAGGATATACATCAAAAGAGCAGTGAGCCCAGCCAGCATGGTTCAGTGGTTGAGCATTGGCCTATGAACCAGAAGGTCACGGTTCAATTCCAGGTCAGGGAACATGCCCAGGTTGTGGGCTCGATCCCATGTGGGGCGTGCAGGAGGCAACCAATCAATGATTCTCTCCCATCATTGATGTTTCTATCTCTTGCTCCCTCTCCCTTCCTCTCTGAAATCAATAAAAAAAAATTTTTTTAAGTGCAGTGGGCCCTGGCCAGTGTGGTTCAGTTGGTTGTGCATTGCCCTGTGCACCGAAAGGTTGCCAGTTTGATTCCCAGTCAGGGCACATGCACATATTGCAGACTCCATCCCTGGTAGGAGGCAGCTGATCTGATCAATGTTTTGCTCTCACATAGATGTTTCTCTCCTTCTCCTTTCTTCTCTCTCTAAAAAAAATCAATTAAAATGTGTATATTTTTAAATATATTTTTATTGATTTCAGAGAGGAAGGGAGAAGGCTAGATAGAAGCACAATGATGACAGAGAATCATTGATCGGCTGCCTCCTGCACAACCCACACTGGGGATCGAGCCTGCAACTTGGGGATGTGCCCTGACAGGGAATCGAACCATGACCTCCTGGTTCATAGGTTGATGCTCAACCACTGAACCACTTCAACCGGGCAAAAAAAATTTTTTTTTTAAAGGGCAGTGGTTATTTTCAAGTATAATAGGTAGGATATAAGTGATTATTGCTTTCTTCTTCAGACTTGCTATGCTTTCCAAAGGTTTTACAATGAACATTTATTTATACTTTTATAATCAGAAAAATATATATATATAATTAAAGTGAAAGTGCTTTCTGGAGGACAGGGACTGAGTTTTTACATCATATACAGGGTAGGGCAAAAGTAGGTTTTCAGTTGTGATTATGTGACAATTTATTCTTGTATTTTTTATTATTTTCCACACTAAGAACTGTAAACCTACTTTTGCCTACCTTGTAGTGCTTATGGACAGCATTTAAGGAGTGCTTTATTTATAAATGTTGAATAATAAGTAACAAAACGAGCACTACTAGTATTTCTCTTACAATGCTAATAGTAATCAATATATATGAAACACCTGCTATATGTCAGACAAGTATACATCTCAATCTTTTTTTTTTTTTTTTGGAGGAGGCAGTGCGCGAGGTCCTAGACATTGCTGACTGTGCCTGGTGGAGGTGGTCCCTGGCACCTCACGGAAAGGGGCCTGGGGCCTGCCCAGTGTCTGTTCCTCACCCCACATAATTTTAATAGCATCAATATGAGGTATATCTCCATTATTTCCTTCTAGTCTTTTGCTATGTGTACATATATATAGAATTTCCCTACAAAGTATCATTTTAACTACTTTCTAAAAATGTGTCAGGAGCATTTGCATGTGAGAGTTTTTTAATAGACTTTATATTTTAGGGCAGTCTTATGTTTACATCAAAAATGAGCTGAGAGGAGATTAAAAAATGGCAGTGGAGTAAGTGGATGCTGCATGAACACACTCCCAGGACCAAACTGGAATTACAACTAAAATACAGAGAACTTGCCAAAACTGGTTTGGCTCAGTGGATAGAGCGTCGGCCTGCGGACTCAAGGGTCCCAGGTTCAATTCTGGTCAAGGGCATGTACATTGATTGTGGGCACATCCCCGGTAGGGGGTGTGCAGGAGGCAGCTGGTCGATGTTTCTCTCTCATCGATGTTTCTAGGTCTCTATCCCTCTCTCTTCCTCTCTGTAAAAAATCAATAAAATATAGAAAAAAAATACAGAGAACTTCCTGAATAATCAATGGAAGACATGCAGAAGAGAAACCTGATAATGGAGGACCTAAAGTGGAGACCTTGCCGAAACCGGTTTGGCTCAGTGGATAGAGTGTCGGCCTGCGGACTGAGGGGTCCCAGGTTCAATTCCGGTCAAGGGCATGTGCCTTGGTTGCGGGCACATCCCCAGTAGGGGGTGTGCAGGAGGCAGCTGATCGAGGTTTCTCTCTCATCGATGTTTCTGACTCTCTATTCCTCTCCCTTCCTCTCTGTAAAAAAATCAATAAAATATATTTAAAGTGGAGACCTTATAGAGACTGATAGGAGGGGCGGAGGTGTGAAAGGGCTGGCCTGATTCCCAAAGACAGCACCTGAAGTTCCTGAGACATATCTCAGCTATGGGGGGTTGCCACTGAGAACTATGGGGTCTAATCTCCAAGCTGGGACTGCCAGAAGAGAGCACCACAATTGAGAAGGGTACCCACATAACATCTGGTTATGAAAAGCAGCCAGGTTGCTATCTGCCAGGGAGAGATGGCTGGAAATTCAGGCACCCTCTTAAAGAGCCAACCCACAAAATTCCCTTTGAAGCCACCCACCTTGTGTTCTGGCAGAGGTACAGAAGAGTGCACTGGAGCTGTATGAGCAGAAGCCAGGATTGGGGGCTCTGAGGTTACAGCTCAGAAAGCAGACACCCTGGTTTCTGTGCTGAGCCATTCCCGCACACTGCTGAGGTCATCTTTCTCATGCAGCCAATTGTTATACAGACAGTTTTGCTGGGGGCGGGGGGGAGACAGCTGACCCACCCTATTTGAAAACACCTTGCCCTATGGTGCAGAGCTTCTGAGGCCCATTAAGAGACTGAGAATAACAATTAACTTCCAGGCAGAAGCAATTGCCCCACCCTGTTGAAAAAAACTCTTACCACACCTGTGGATGATTGCCAGAGGGCAATTCCAGGTGGAATCCTATCAGTCAGTAGGCAGAGGAGGTCTCTGAGGATTTGAGTATCTGCCTGATCTAATTAGGCAGAAACAGCATTTGACACTGTCCTGCACTAGAGATTGAGAGGCATACCAGGTCTACCTAATATGGAGTCACAAGTCCAAACAGGCAGCAAAATAAGGAGACAAAGAAACAACCCTCAAATGAAAGAACAAGAGAATTCTACAGAAGAGATAAGTGAAATGGAGATAAGAAATTTATCTGATATAGAGTTCAGAATAATGATGGTAAAGATGCTCAACAGCATGAGAAAAGATATAGTAACTATGAACACAGAGATAAAGAATGACAGCACAAATAAAGAACACATTGGAAGGAATACACAGTAGATTAGAGGAAGCTGAGGATCGAATCACTGAATTAGAAGACAGGGTTGAAAAAAATCACTCAATCAGAGAACCAAAAAGAAAAAATAAGTTGAAAAACAGGATGACAGCTTAAGGGAGCTGTGGGACAATGTGAAATGTAACAACACTAGAATAGCAGGTGTGCCACAAGAGGCAGAAAGGGAGAAAGGGATAGAAAACATGTTTGAAGAAATATGCCCTAACTGGTTTGGGTCAGTGGATAGAGCGTCAGCCTGCGGACTCAAGGGTCCCGGGTTCGATTCCAGTCAAGGGCATGTACCTTGGTTGCGGGCACATCCCCAGTAGAGAAACATCGATGTTTCTCTCTCATCGATGTTTCTAACTCCCTATCCCTCTCCCTTCCTCTCTGTCAAAAATCAATAAAATATATATTAAAAAAAAAAAAAGAAAACATGTTTGAAGAAATAGTGGCAGAAAACTTCCCTAAACTGGTAAAGGAAAAAGTCACACAAGTCCAGGAGGCACAGAGAAACCCAAGCAAGAAGAATACAAACAGGCCCACGCCCAGACACATCATAATTAAAATGCCAAGAATTAAAGACAAAGAGAATCTTTTAAAATTTATTTACTAGTGGCCCAGTGCATGAATTCCTGCACCTTGAAAGGAACTGTGGGACGCGAGGCTGTGGTGGGCACAGGGGTGAGTCTTGGCCCATCCTCTGTGCCCCCGCCCGGCCCCTCCTGCCACAGCCCTGCTCCCAACAAGCAGGACTGGCACCGGCAGCAGGTGCAAGTGCCAGGCGGGACTGTGGCACATGGGAGCAAAGAATTTTCAGTAACCACCAGAGGCTTACCCTGATGACAGTGACCAGCGCCCTGCCTTGGTCTGGCACCCCCATTCATCTGCTCCACTATCCCTCCACGGCTGACACCCGCCATGTTCTGTGCGTGCCCCCTGGTGGTCAGCTCACGTCATAGTGACCGGTTGTTCGGTTGTTCTGCCGTTTGGTCTATTTGCATATTAGGGTTTTATATATATAGATTTTTTTTGACAAAGAGAATCCTAAAGGCAGCAAGAAAAAAGCAAACTGTTACCTACAAAGGAATTCCCATAATGCTGACACCTGATTTCTCAGAAATTTTACAGGTCAGAAGGAAATGACATGAAGTACTCAAGGTAATGGAAAGCAAGGATCTGGAACCAAGATTACTATAACCAGCAAGGCTATAATTCAAAATAGACGGTCAAATAAACAGCTTTCTGGACAAAAAAAAAAAAAAAAAAGGCTAGAATACATCACCACCAAGCCAGCATTACAAGAAATGCTAGAGGGACTACTGTACCAAGAAATAGAGAGAGAAACCTAGGCATGCAGAATTAAAATGGCAATAAATAAGTACCTGTCTTATATAATAAAAGGCTACTATGCAAATTGACTGAATGGCAGATCAACTGGTCACTATGACGCTCGATGCAGGAGCTGCCCCCTGGTGGCCAGTGCACTCCCACAGGGGGAGCGCTGCTCAGCCAGAAGCCAGGCTCACGACTGGTGAGCACAGTGGCGGTGGCAGAAGCCTCTCCTGCCTCTGCGGCAGGTGGACATCACCCTAAGGGTACTTGACTGTGAGAGGGTGCAGACTGGGCTGAAAGACTTCCCCCCAGTGCATGAATGTCGTGCACCAGGCCTAGAGTCAATAATAACCTTATGCCCAGCCAGCATGGCTCAGTGATTGAGCATTGGCCTATGAACCAAGAGGTCATGGTTCGATTCCTGGTCAGGGCACATGCCCAGGTTGTGAGCTCCATCCACTGTGTGGGGCGTGCAGGAGGCAACCAATCAATGATTCTCTCTCACCATTGATGTTTCTATCTCTCTCTCCCTCTCCCTTCCTCTCTGAAATCAATAAAAATACATTGAAATAATAATGACCTTAAATATAAATTGATTAAATGCTCCCATCAAAAGACATAGGGTAGCCCTGACTGGTTTGGCTCAGTGGATAGAGCATCGGCCTACGGACTGAAGGATCCCGGGTTCGATTCCGGTCAAGGGCATGTACCTTGGTTGTGGGCACATCCCCAGTAGGAGGTGTGCAGGAGGCAGCTGATCGATGTTTCTCTCTCATCGATGTTTCTAACTCTCTATCCCTCTCCCTTCCTCTCTGTAAAAAAAATCAATAAAAATATATTTAAAAAAAAAAAGACATAGGGTAGCTGAATGGATACAAAAACATGACACAACTATATGTTGACTACAAGAGACCCACCTCAGAACAAATGACACAGGATGAGAGTGAAGAGATAGGAAAAAATTTTCCATGAAAATGGAAAAGAAAAAAAATATCCGGCAAAATAGACTTCAAAATGAATGTCATCACAATAGACAACAAAGGTCACTACATAATACTAAAGGGATAAATCCTACAAGAGGATATAAACCCTGGTAAACATATATGCATCCAATATAGGAGCACCAAAATATATTTAAAAAAAACTTCTAGAGGATTTTAAGGGATAAATAGACAACAATATAGTCATAGCATAGTACTTTAACACCCCGCTGACTTCACTGGATAGATCTTCCAGATTAAAAATTTAGTAAGGAAACATTGACTCTGAAGGACACACTGGATCAGATGGATTTAATAGGCATTCATAGAACATTATACCCCAAAGCTGCAGAATATACATTTTTCTCAAGTGCACATGGATCATTCTCAAAGATAGACATGTTATGACACAAAACAAGTCTTTTCCAGTTCAAGAAGATTGAAATCATATCAAGCATCTTCTCAAATCACAGTGGAATGAAATTAGAAACAAATACAATAAAAACACCCCAAGACAATCAAACACATGGAGGCAAAATAGCATGTTGCTAAATAATGAATGGGTTACCAACAAGATCAGAAAAGGAATAAAAAACTTCCTGGAAACAAATGAAAATGAACACACAACAACCCAAAATATCTGGGATACAGCAAAAGCAGTCCTGAGAGGGAAGTTCATAGCACTACAGGCCTACCTCAAAAAACAAAGAAAACTAACAATAAACTATTTAACCCTACAACTTAAAGAACTAGAAAGAGAACAACAAGAAAAGCCCAGAGTAAGTAGAAGGAAGGAAATAATAAAGATTAGAGCAGAAATAAATGACATAGAGACTTAAAAAATACAAAAAAATAAATGAAACCAAGAACTGGTCCTTTGAAAGGATAAACAAGATTGATGAACCATTAGCCAGACTCATCAAGAAACAAAGATGACCCAAATAAATAAAATAAGAAACTAAAGTGGAGAAGTAACCACTGACACCACTGAAATACAAAGGATTGTAAGAAAATACTATGAACAGCCGAAACCGGTTTGGCTTAGTGGATAGAGCATCGGCCTGCGGACTGAAGGGTCCCAGGTTCGATTCCGGTCAAGGACATGTACCTTGGTTGCGGGCACATCCCCAGTAGGGGGCGTGCAAGAGGCAGCTGATCGATGTTTCTCTCTCATCGATGTTTCTAACTCTCTATCCCTCTCTCTTCCTCTCTGTAAAAAAATCAATAAAATATATTTTTTAAAAAAAGAAAATTAAAAAAAGAAAATACTATGAACAACTATATATGCCAACAAACTGGACAAAATGGATGAAATGGACAAATTCCTAGAAAAATACAATCTCCAAAAACTGAATCAGGAAGAATATGAAAACCTGAATAGGCCAATAACAACTGATGAAATAGAAGCAGTAATAATAATAATAATAATAATAATAACTCCCAGCAAACAAAAGCCCTGGTCCAGATGGCTTCATAGGGAAGTTTTACCAAACGTTCAAAGAACTATCATCTATGCTATTCAAACTATTCCAAAAAAATCCAAGATGAAGAAACACTTTCAAGTTCTTTTTATGAGGCCAGCATTATCCTAATTCCAAAACCAGACAAAGATATTACAAAGAGAGAGAGAGAGAGAGATTTACAGGCCAATATCCTTGATGAACATAGATGCTAAAATCCTCAACAAAATATTAGCAAATCGGATCCAGCAATATATTCAAAAGATCAGACACCATGACCAAGTGGGAATTATTCCAGGGATGCAAGGCTGATACAATATCCGCAAATCAAATCAATAAACGTGATACATCACATAAACAAAGTGAAAGACAAAAATCACATGAACATAGCAATACAGGCAGAAAAAGCATTCAACAAAATCCAACACCCATTTTTTAAAAAAATTTTTTACTAGAGGCCTGGTGCACGAAATTCGTACACGGGGGTGTGTGTCCTTCAGCCCAGCCTGCACTCTCTCCAATCTGGGACCCCCGAGGGATGTCCGACTTCCCGTTTAATGGGCAGTCAGACATCCCTCTCATAATCCAGGACTGCTGGCTCCCAACTGCTTGCCTGCCTGCCTTCCTGATTGCCCCTAACCGCTTCTGCCTGCCAGCCTGATCACCCCCTAACCACTCCCCTGCCAGCCTGATTGATGTCTAACTCCCCTGCCAGCCTGTTTTCCCCCAACTTCCCTCCTCTGCTGGTCTGGTCACCCCTAACTGCCCTCCCCTGCAGGCTTGATTGCCCCCAACTGCCCTCCCTTGCAGGCCTGGTCCCTCCCAACTGCCCTCCCCTGCTGGCCATCTTGTGATGGCCATCTTGTGTCCACATTGGGGCAGGATCTTTGACCACATGGGGGCAGCCATCTTGTGTGTTGGAGTGATGGTCAATTTGCATATTACTCTTTTATTAGATAGGATAGAGGCCTGGTGCATGGGTGGAGGCCAGCTGGTTTGCCCTGAAGGGTGTCCTGGATCAGGGTGGGGGTTCCTTTGGGGTGTGGGGTGGCCTGGGCAAGGAGCCTGTGGTGGTTTGCAGGTTGGCCACGCCCCCCGGCGACCCAAGTGGAGGCCCTGGTATCTGGGATTTATTTATCTTCTATAATTGAAACTTTGTAGCCTTGAGTGGAGGCCTGGGCCAGCCAGGGTGTGCGGAAAGCTTGGCTTCCTCCATTGCCGGGGAAACCCAAGCCTCCCTCCTGCACTCTGTGGCTGTAGCTATCTTGGTTGGGTTAATTTGCATACTTGCTCTTGATTGGCTGATGGGCATGGCTTGTGGGTGTATCAGAGTGATGGTTAATTTGCATGTTATTCTTTTATTAGATAGGATTGGTTTCAGAGAGAAAGGGAGAGGGAAAGAGAGATAGAAGCATCAATGATGAGAGAGAATCATTGATCGGCTGCGGGGATCGAGCTTGAATCCCAGGCATGTGTACTTGACCAGAATCAAACCTGGAACCCTTCAATCCACAGGCCAAACCGGCTAGGGCCACCCATTTTTGATAAAAACTGTCAGCAAAGTGGGAATAGAGGGAGTATATCTCAACATGATAAAGGCCATATATGACAAACGTGCAGCAAACATCATATGCAATGGCAAAAACTAAAACCATTTGCTCTAAGAACAGTCATAAAACAGGAATGTCCACTTTCACTACTCTTATTCAACATAGTACTGGAAGTCCTAGCCAGAGCGATCAGACAAGAAGAAATAAAAGGCATCCAAATTGGAACGGAGGATGTAAAACTCTCATTATTTGCAGATGACATGATATTGTACATAGAAAAACCTAAAGACCGCCAAAAAAACTATTAGATTTAATAAATGAATTTGGCAATGTAGCAGGATACAAAATCAACACCCAAAATTCGATGACTTTTTTATACACCAATAATGAATTATCAGAAAGAGAAACTAAACAAACAATCCCATTTACCATTGCAACAAAAAAATTTAAGATATTTAGGAATAAATTTAACCAAGGAGGCAAAAGACCTGTCCTCAGAAAACTTCCAACGTTGAAAAAAGATAAAAATAAACAAGTGGAAGAATATACCGTGTTCATGGATTGGTAGAATCAACATCATTAAAATGTCCATACTACCCAAAATGTCCATACTACAGATTCGATGCAATCCCTATTAAAATATTAACAAGCCCTAGCTGGTTTGGTTCAGTGGATAGAGTGTTGGCCTGCGGACTGAAGGGTCCCAGATTGGATTCGTTTCAAGTGCACATGCTTAGGTTGTGGGCTTGATCCCCAGTAGGGGGCATGCAGGAGGCAACCAATCAATGAGTCTCTGTCATTGATGTTTCTATTTCTCTCTCCCTCTCTTTTCCTCTCTGAAGTCAATAAAAATATATTAAAAATATTAACAGATCTAGAACAAATACTACAAAAATTTATATGGAATTAAAAAAGACACTGAATAGCTGCAGCAATCTTGAGAAAGAAGAACAAAGTTGGAGGAATCACAATACCAGATTTCAAGTTATATTACAAAGCCATTGTAATCAAAACAGCCTGGTTCTTGGCAAGAACAGGCATATACTAGTAGATCAATGGAACAGAACAGAGAACCCAGAAATCTACCCAAGCCATTACACTCAATATTTGACAAAGGAGGCAAGAGCATACAATGGAGTCAAGACAGTCTTGTCAAAAAATGGTGTCGGGAAAATTGGACAGATACATGCCAAAAAATGGAACTAGACCACCAACTTACACAGATACATGCCAAAAAATGAAACTAGACCACCAACTTACACCATACACAAAAATAAACTCAAAATGGATAAAGGACTTAAACATGAGATGGGAAACCATAAAAATTTTAGAAGACACCATAGGCAGCAAAATATCAGACATCCCTCATAGAAATATGTTTATGGATACATTTCCTAGGGCAAAGGAAACAAAGGAGGAAATAAACAAATGGGACTATATCAAAATAAAAAGCTTCTGCACAGCAAAAGAAACGATCAACAAAACGAAAAGGGAGACCACTGTATGGGAGAACATATTTGGTAATGATACATCTGATAAAGGGTTAATATCCAAAATATATAAGGAACTCATACAACTTAACAAAAGGAAGACAAACAATCCAATTAAAAAATGGGCAAAGGACCCAAAAAGATCCTTCTCAAAAGTGGACATACAGCCGAAACCGGTTTGGCTCAGTGGATAGAGCATCGGCCTGCGGACTCAAGGGTCCCAGGTTTGATTCCGCTCAAGGGCATGTACCTTGGTTGCGGGCACATCCCCAGTGGGGGGGCGTGCAGGAGGCAGCTGATCGATGTTTCTCTCTCATCGATGTTTCTAACTCTCTATCCCTCTCCCTTCCTCTCTGTAAAAAAAAAAAAAATCAATAAAATACATTAAAAAAAAAAGTGGACATACAGATGGCCAAAAAACATATGAAAAAATGCTCAAAGTCACTGATCAGCCCTAGCTGGTTTGGCTCAATGGATAGAGCATCGGCCTACGGACTGAAGGGTCTCGGGTTCGATTCTGGTCAAGGGCACATGCCTGGGTTGTGGGCTCGATCCCCAGTAGGGGGTGTGCAAGAGGCAGCCAATCAATGATTTTTATTATTGATATTTCTGTCTCTCTTTCCCTCTCCCTTCCTCTCTGAAATCAATACTATATATATATATATATATATATATATATATATATATAATAAAAGTTTTATAAAAATAAAAGCCACTGATCATCAGAGAGATGCAAATTAAAATGACAATGAGGTATCACCTCACACCTTTTCAGAATGACTACCATCAACAAATCAACAAATGATAAGTGCTGGTGAGGATGTGGAGAAAGGGAACCCTAATACACTGCTAGTGGGAATGCAGACTTGTGCAGCCATTATGGAAAACAGTATGGAGGTTCTTCAAAAAATTAATTATGGAACTGCCATTTGACCCAGTGATCCCACTTCTAGGAATATATCCTAAGAAACCTGAAGCACCAATCAGAAAGAATGTATGCACCCCTATGTTCATAGCAGCACAATTTACAATAGCTAAGATCTGGAAACAGCCCAAGTGCCCATTAGTAGATGAGTGGATAAAAATGCTGTGGTACATTTATACCATGGAATACTATGCAGCAGTAAAAAAGAACCTCTTACCCTTTGAGACAGCATGGAGGGACCTGGAGAGTATCATGCTAAGTGAATTAAGTCAAGTATCACATGATCTCACTCACATGTGGAATCTTAGTACAAGTCAAGTATCACATGATCTCACTCACATGTGGAATCTTAGTACAAGTCAAGTATCACATGATCTCACTCACATGTGGAATCTTAGTACCAAAATAAACTGATGAAAGGGTTGAATCCAGAGATATGGAAGTATGTAATAGAGTGCATAATCTCAGAGGGAAGGTGGGGGTGGGAGTGTGGGTGGGAGGTATTCAACCAAAGATTTTGTAAGCATATATGCATAACTCATGGACACAGACAATAAGGTGGTGAAGGCCTGGGGCAGCGGGCAGGGGGTCACAGGGTGGGGAGGTTACAGGAGGGGGGCTGGAAGGGGTCAATGGGGGGGAAAGGGGGACATATGTAATACTTTCAACAATAAAGGATTATATTTAAGTAAAAGAGTTGCAAGTACAGAGTTCCCATTTGATTGAACATTTATATTGTTTTCTTTTATCTTTTTAAAGGTGAGAAAACTAAGACTCAGTGACTCAAGAAGTGACTTGTCCAAAGTCAACTGGCTAAAAAGTGAGCAAAACTGAGTTTAGAATCCTGGTTTATCTCTCCAGAACCCACTCATTTTTATGCAACCGAGCTGTCTCTGGATTAATAATACACCATTAACCAACCCCTAGATTGTTTCTCCTCAACTTGAAACCAGGTATTCTCCACAATCAGAGTGGCCAAGGGTCCAAGCAGGTGTTGAGAAGGGCAGGCAATATACAAAAAGGTATCCTAACTGAGATTGAACAAATTGAAAATGCAAAGAGAGAAACAGGGGCATATAAATAAGCAGAAGGTGGAAGAAGGGTGCACAAAATACTGGTTAAGAGAAAGAGAAAGCTGGGTTTGAGAAACTGGGAAAACTCTTGGTTTTATCTCCGTGTATAAGGAGAGAGCAAAGATAACCTCAAGGCCATATGGGGAGTCAGGAAGGATAAGGTTTCTGGCAAAGTAAATGAAACAAGGGAGGATAAAACTCCCTGTAGGGCTAGGAAAGGCTTAGTGTGGGAAAGAAGAAAGGCCCAAAGCAAAGAGGCAGACTGGAGTAGGCACTGAACACCAAACCTTGTTTCTAAATCTGTGGCAGGACTCCTTCTAGCCTGAGCCTCCACTAGTACCTCAGATACTAAACACTCTTCAGCCCCAGGGGTAGGAGGAGCAAAGTGGGGAGCGGGGATTGTAAAGTGCTCAAACTATAATGGAGACTGAAAATGGATCCTGGCACACATTTTTTAAAGCCAGTAGGCCCAATGCTAGTGCCCCTTCCCCCTACCCCACTTATCCAGCCCCAACCTCAGCCACACCCACATTCTAAGGACCATCCAAGAGGGGAGCGTACGTGCGCGTGCACGTGGGTGCTCGCGCGTGTGAGAGGCAGAGGGACAGAGACTTAAGACAAAAAGAGACTGGGAGAGAGAGAGTACGCGCCTGGGAGAGGGAGAGGGAGAGGGGAGTGAGGGGGAGGAGAGGGAGAAGGGAGTGGGGGGAGGAAACAGGTCGACCGGGATGGAACGAAAGAAGGAGGGAGACTGAGACAGACGAGAGAGAGAGAGAGAGAGAGAGAGAGAGAGAGAGAGAGAGAGAGAGAGAGAGAGAGAGAGAGCGAGAGCGAGCTACGGGCCTTGATGAGGAAATCTACTGAAGAGATAACGCAGGGAGCCCCTGCGGGAAGACTCTGGGAGATCCCAGAACTTACTCTAAGACCCTTGAGGGAGTGGGGGCGGGGGGAGAGTGGCTTTGCAGGACCTGGTTTTGGAGTCTTCGGGAAGTAACAGTTACTGCATTGGCGTTGTTACTGAGCCAGAGCCATTTAACCCGCCCTGGGTAGCTGGAGAGCAAGCTCAAAACAACCCACAACTCTGACTCTCAGAATGGTTGCGGGGGGAGGGGGGCCGGGGCTGCAGACGAGGGGAGGAGGAGCACGTGAGGGCTGGGTCCCTACCTCCCCTCACCCTCTGCTGTCACTCATTACCCCCAACAGTCGCCCAGGGGGCGGGCCCCGGAGAGGTGGGGTTGGGGGAAGGGTAATCTTGGCAGGCGCTTGCTGCATGGCGTAGGTAGGGACTGCTGAGGGGGACGGACGCCGAGGGATTGAACACGAGTGGGAAGCGAAGAGACATGGGGAGGGGGAGGGGACCGGGAACCATTTGAATGAGAGGAGGGGATCGCGGGTAGAGTGGGCTCCAGGAGGTATAGGGCGGGCGCGGGTGTGAGGGGGCAGACTCTTGAGCCAGGTAAGGGAAACAGGTGAGTTGATCTGTTTTTTTGTGGTTTAGTGTACTTGGCCCTTCGGCGGAAAGGGGGTGCCGCCTTTCCCGGGGGCGGGCTTCAAGGCTCCAGAGCCTATCTTTTCCTCTTCAACTAACGGGGCCCCGGGCGGGGGCTCAAGCTCCATCTCCAACAACTAGGCTCCACTCCACAATTTCCAGGCGGCCACTGGGCTGGGAGTCTCGCGCCGGGGGCCGGCGCTGTCTCGCGAGCCCCCTCCTGGAGCCAGCCAATGGGGTTGGTTGCTGGCGCCGCCCGCCCGCCTGGTGCAGAGCGCTAGGCGCTGCGAGCTGCGCTGCCATTTAAAGGGGCCGCGACCCCTGTCCCGGCTGCTGGGGAGGGAGGTGGAGAAGGAACGCGGGGCCGTCTCTGTCTGCAGTTCTAGGCTTATAGCCGTTACACTAACCCTGCCGCAGGTAGGGGTCGGGCCTGATCTAGCCGAACGGAACCTGCAGGCGGGATCTTGAAGAAACGGGGAGGGGGGTCTGAGAGAGATCGTAGCTCCAAAATGTCTTCCTGTAAATGCCTGAGGTGGGGGGTGGGCAACAGGAGAAGGAGGACTGAGAGAGCTATAGGGAAGGTTGACGAGGCTGAGGAAGTGGGCGAACTGAAATGAAAGGTAACTGGGGGGAGGGGTTAGGAAGGGCAATTTGTGGGGGCGAGGGAAGGGCTGAGGGAGGGCCTTGCAGCGCGGTGAGGGGGGTGGGGCCAGACAGGGTAGGTAGAGACTGGAGAGCTGGGGGGCTCTAGGAGCGAGTGGAGGGGGTAGAAACTGATATCGTGGGGGCGGGAAGGCTCCTGGTGGGTACGGCCCTAGGCGACTCTATTAGGGCGTTCAGCCTGAGTTGGTGGGGGCGGGGGGTGAAAGGTAAAGAGGGAGGGAAACTGGGAGTTGCATTGGGGTGGTGGGGGCAGGCGGGCTGAAACGGCCAACGACTAACTGCCTGGCGAGTGTGGGCGCAGGGCCAGGGCGGGGAACGCCTCTCCCTACAGGGGGCGCTGTTTGTGGAGGTGGTGGGGGGAGTGGTCATTTGGACTAAGCCTGTAGAAATGCTCGCCGTTTGTGGTGGGGGCTGTTCATGAGAAATCCGAGTGGATGATGGGGTGTGTCCCAGAGCCTATATAAGAAGGAATTCTGGCGAAGACCACCTCTTCTGCCCCCTCTTCTACCCCTAATCTACAGCCCATATCCAGCCGTCCTCATGGACCCCAGTGATTTCCCCAGTCCGTTTGACCCATTGACCCTGCCAGAGAAGCCCCTGGCTGGAGACCTTCCAGTAGACATGGAATTTGGAGAGGATCTACTGGAATCTCAGACTGCCCCAACTCGAGGATGGGCCCCCCCTGGCCCTTCTCCATCCTCAGGAGCCCTGGACCTGCTTGATACCCCTGCTGGCCTGGAAAAAGACCCTGGAGTTCTGGATGGAACCACTGAGCTGCTGGGGCTGGGGGGGCTGCTCTATAAAGCCCCCTCCCCCCCAGAGGTGGACCATGGTCCTGAGGAGACCCTTGCATGGGATGCAGGAGATCAGACCCTAGAGCCTGGACCAGGGGGCCAGACCCCTGAGGTGGTGCCACCTGACCCAGGGTCTGGGGCGAATCTCTCTTCACCCGAGGGGCTACTAGAATCTTTGGCTCCAGATTCTCCAATAAATCTTCAGTCCCCACATATTGAAGAGGAGGAGACCACCTCCAAAGCTACAGGGAGAAGGGGCTCCCCTGGGCAGGAGGAGGATCTTCCCCAAGGGCAGCCACAGAGCCCAAATGGCCCCCCCAGCCCTTCAGTGGGAGAGACCCTGGGGGATGGAATCAACAGTTCTCAGGCCAAACCTGGGGGCCCTAGCCCCCCTGCACACCCTTCATTACCAGGTAGGTTGTCTACTCGGCTGGAGAATCAAGGTTGGAGAGAGGGTGTGAGTAAGGAGGGGCTGCTGTGTATGTTTGGGGAAGAAGGGGAGGAGGAGGAGAAGGTTTGAGAGATGAGAGGATGTGTATGAAGGAGTTGGGGGTTTGGGAGGGAGAAATAGGGGTGGTGAAGATTAAGGAAGGTAGGGGTGGGGGGAAGCTCAGCTGCTGTGGAGGAGTAATAGAGGTGAGGTTTCAGGTGTGTTAGAAAGTGAATTTGGTGGGAGAGATTCCCTTTTTCATAAGCGAGTGGTTTTTTGTTGCCAGGTCCTTCAGGATTTGGGGAGGACTCCGGGCTTCTTGGTTCTAAGATCTTTCCAGATGGTTTGTTCTAAATGAGAGTGGAGATTCTGGGTTTTATGAATGATGACTAGGTTCTGGAGCCTCTGGCAGCATCATGAATTCAGGGGAATGGTAGAAATGCAGGGCCTAGGGTTGAGTCTCTGATAGGGGAGGGACAGCCTAGACTTGGAGAGGCTCTAATTTCTCCCCTGTTCTGCCTAGTGGTATCTCTCCCAGGCTGTGACCAGGGTCTTAACGCTTATATAACCATCTGAGTCCAGAGGACCTACCTTCTCCCCTTGCTACCTACCTTTGGGGGATTGCATTGGTTTTTGTTGGCAATCTATAAATTTTGGATGAAAGGTATGTTACCTCTGCTTCCTTGACTCCCAGTGATTGGGACAGAAAGCTGGTAGGAAGAGTAGGATTTTTTTTCCTATGGAGAGTAGCTGCACCACCACCCTCCCCTTAGTGCAGAGCTTGAGGTAACCCTGAGAGGGGCCCCAAGAAGGCACTTGAGTTTTTCCTTTCAGTTTTGAGTAAGTTCTTCCCCAGGAATGAAGTTGGTCCAGGAAGGGGGTGTGAGGGCAGGTTGAAGATTGAGGCTGCTTTCTGCTTCCTTTGCAGGAGATGGCCTGACTGGGAAGGCGAGTGAGAAGCCGCCTGAGAGGGTGAGGGGGAGGGGATTGGAAGGAGTCTGGTTCCCCCTATATCTCTAGGAAGGACAGACCCTTCATTTTCCCTCCCAGATCTTCAGAGGGTGTGTGTGAGGAGAGTTAGGAGGAGGGAGGGAGCCCTTATGTCTACTGCTTCTTAAGGTGAAGTTCAGCCTCCTTTTCTCCCCTCCTTCTATGGGCTGGGCCAAGGGTCCTTACTCTCCCTTCTCCCTCCTATTTCTGCACACCCCTAAACCCTGTGCTAGTGCAGCTGGCCCTTTAGCCTGTCCCTGGTATCAGCTTTCCTTCCCTCCCCATGTTTCCAAGGTACAGAAGAGAAGTGAGCGCGTTAGAAGAGTAGAACCTCCAAAACCTGAGGTTGTGGATTCCACTGAGAGCAGTGAGTAGGACTTGAGGAAATGTGACCCAGTGGGATGAGTGGGAAGTGGCTGCCATGGATCTCCTGGCTCCATGCAGAGTGTGACGTGCCTATCTGTGCTCTGGGTTGGCATGGGAACCAGGGGCAGTGGAGGTGATTGAAAACAAGAGCAGTGAGAATGGAGTTTCCTGTTTCAGCTCTGCAATCCCTGTCCCGAAGAATCTTCCCACTTAGAGCCCCTCCCTAAGGGAGAGTGACACTAGTGACTTAAGTTATCAATGTGATGGGGTGGGGGAGGAAATAAAGGCAAGAACTGAGGGGATCCCAGGAGAAGTAGAACTACCTGTTGGTCAGGGGATGGTTGGAGACATGGTCTGGTAGCCTTTTCTCATGCCCCGCCCCCCTTCCTCAGTTCCAGTATCAGATGAGGATTCTGATGCCATGGTAGATGACCCCAATGATGAGGATTTTGTGCCATTCCGGCCCCGGCGCTCTCCTCGCATGTCCCTACGCTCCAGTGTGGCACAAAGGGCCGGGCGCTCTGCGGTGGGCACCAAGATGACTTGTGCACATTGCCGGACACCGCTGCAGAAGGGGCAGACGGCCTATCAACGCAAGGGGCTGCCTCAGCTCTTTTGTTCCTCATCCTGTCTCACCACTTTCTCCAGAAAACCCTCGGGCAAAAAGACCTGTACCTTCTGCAAGAAGTACGTGAGGGTACTGGGGTGTGGAAAGGGCAGGCATCAGGCCAGGAATAATGGGTGAAACAGAGACTATGTTGGCAAGAACCTAGTGGAACTCAGAGAGAGAGGCAATTTGGGTAGGGGCTCAGAGAGCATTTGCTCTGTGGTCCTTGATCCCAGGGGAAGGCTGGAAGCTGATGAAACAAATGAATGTTCAAGCCTGTTCCCATCTGCAGGGAGATCTGGAACACCAAGGACTTGGTTGTGGCGCAGACTGGTTCAGGAGGCTCCTTCCACGAGTTCTGCACATCCGTCTGCCTCTCCCTGTATGAGGCCCAGCAGCAGCGCCCAATCCCCCAGTCCGGGGATCCTGCTGATGCTACTCGCTGCAGCATATGCCAGAAGACTGGAGAGGTGAGGAAGCTTGATGGGGGCTGGTGTACAGAGCCTGGCCAGTCCTGACCTGCCCCTGCAATCCTGGGGCTGCAGGGGCCAGGCCCTGTGGAGGAGGGGTGTGGGGAGGAAAGGCAGCCATTGTGAGGGAGTGTATTCAAGATTAGAGCTTCTCTAGGATGTGTGCAGCTGGCCTTCCTTGCCTCCCAGGACCTCACCATCAAGTCGGCAGCCTGATGTGCAGGTTGGGGGGGTCCCTGGGTACAATGTATGCTGTGAAGGTGTAGGGTGAGGTTGGGTGGGCTATCCTTGCATCGGGGTGGGTGGTGGTGGTCAGGCCCCAGCTCAGGATATGTGTGTGTGTGGCAGGTCCAGCATGAGGTCAGCAATGGCAGCGTGGTGCACCGGCTCTGCAGTGATTCTTGCTTCTCCAAATTCCGGGCCAACAAGGGACTGAAAACCAACTGTTGTGACCAGTGCGGGGCTTACATCTATACCAAGACCGGGACCCCTGGCCCCGAGCTCCTCTTCCATGAGGGCCAACAAAAGCGGTTCTGCAACACAACCTGCTTGGGGGCGTACAAGAAGGTGGGGCCGAGGGAGTAGTGCATTAGAGGGCTGTGGAAGGGGGTGCGGTTCTTGGGTGATAAATAAAGGTGCCTGATGGGTCGAGGCTGGGAGGAATAAAACAAATAAAGGGGGTTTCAATTGTATCTGTTATGTTTTATTTTTTGAAGCTGGCTGGTAGATACACAGGTCTTTGTTATATCATCATCTATACTTTTTTGTATGCTTGAAATATTTCATGTTTTAAAAATTTTAAAAATAAAGTGAAGGGACAAATCCAGCCTCAGCCTCTCCTTCCCCATCCTCACAGAAAAACACACGTGTGTACCCCTGTGTCTGGTGCAAGACCCTGTGTAAGAACTTTGAGATGCTATCACATGTGGATCGTAATGGCAAGACGAGCTTGTTCTGTTCCCTCTGCTGTACCACCTCTTACAAAGTGAAGCAGGCAGGGCTCACTGGTAGGTGCAAAGCCCTCTTCTCTGAGACCCCTGCTGGCCTTCCTTCTACCCCCCCCCCCATCTCATACTCCCCTCTTCTTCTAAAGTAATCCCTGCTACCTGACCTCAGCCCCAACCACGTCTTCCCGTGGATTTCCTGTTCCATCTGTCCATCTCTGCACTGCCTTACACCTTCTGTGCTCTCTCTCTCTCTCTCCTCTCTCTTTCGCTCTTCCTTTCTCTCTATGCCCCAGGCCCTCCCCGACCCTGCAGCTTCTGCCGCCGCAGCCTCTCTGACCCCTGTTACTACAACAAGGTCGATCGCACAGTCTACCAATTCTGCAGCCCCAGCTGCTGGACCAAGTTCCAGGTACTTCAGACCCTGGACCAGGGATAAAGGGTGTGGTGCCATAGAGAGGGTATGAAAATCGGGGTAGGTAGGCCTGGGCAGAGCAAAGAACAAGCCTGACCTCCCCTCCCCGCCACCACCACACACTTCTTGCCCCTCCCTTACTTGTCTTCCTTCCCTCCAGCGCACAAGCCCCGAAGGGGGCATTCACCTGAGCTGTCACTACTGCCACAGCCTCTTCAGTGGCAAGCCTGAGGTCTTGGACTGGCAGGTAAGACCCCCACCCTGCCCATATCTTGCCACATGACTAGACATCTGTCTGAAGGGGTCCTTCCACTTGGCTTTTGCCAGGTCCCAATGTCACAGCACTCTCCTCCCTGCCCTGTGACCCAATCTTAGGACCAGGTGTTCCAGTTCTGCTGTCGTGATTGCTGTGAGGATTTCAAGCGGCTTCGGGGTGTGGTGTCGCAGTGTGAGCATTGCCGGCAGGAGAAACTCCTGCATGAGAAACTCCGGTTCAGTGGGGTGGAAAAGAGCTTCTGCAGCGAAGGTAAGGAAATGGAGAAGGGGTCAGAGGCCTTGGATCACACAGCAGGGAGACTGGCAGAGAAAGGATGAGGGCTTGGGATGCGGTCTTGGGGCAAGGGCCTTCTACTCAGGATGTGCGGGCCCTTGTCCATCCTAAGGCTTTGGGCTCAAGAGACTGTTGGGGAGAGCTTTCAGTTGTACCACCTTGAAAAAAGGTAGGTCTCACAGCCATGGAGATTTCTGTGTCTCTGGATTCTTTCCAGGCTGTGTGCTGCTGTACAAACAGGACTTCACTAAGAAGTTGGGACTGTGCTGTATCACTTGTACTTACTGCTCCCAGACCTGCCAGCGTGGAGTCACCGAGCAGCTGGATGGCAGCACCTGGGACTTCTGCAGTGAGGACTGTAAGAGCAAGTACCTGCTGTGGTACTGCAAGGTAAGCGGGGGACAGAAAGGGTGGAGACGGCAACAGGGCTGTTGTGCTGTGATCAGGTGTGGGCCAATCTCCAGGGAGGGGGCTCCAGCTGACCAGCCTCCAAAGGAAGAGCTTATCCCAGGGCAAAGGGCTCAGCATGTTTTAGGGATGCAGGTCTGATCATCCTGTCAATACCCACAGGCTGCCCGGTGCCATGCCTGTAAGCGACAGGGGAAGCTGCTAGAGACCATCCACTGGCGCGGGCAGATCCGTCATTTCTGCAACCAACAGTGTCTGCTGCGCTTCTATAGCCAGCAGAACCAACCCAACTTGGACACCCAGAGTGGGCCCGAGAGCCTCCTGAACAGTGAGTCCCGGGCAGGAGGCACTCTGTTAGAACTAGCCTGGACTCTAATCCTGGGCCCAGCCCCTCTCTTCTTCTTCTTTCATCTCATCCCTGGCCAGAGTGCCTGGTACTGTGCTCTCTTTTAGCTTCTGGACTGTGCAGATACTAGGGGGAGTCTTGTTTAAAGGTTTCCAGAGCTACCTTCCACTGATTTTCTATAATGGATGTATTTTTAGGGAATGGGTACCAGGTAGGATGGGGCATGTGGGGACTGTGGTTAGTTTTCAGAGAGAAGGAAGCATCAGCATAAGCTCTGCCTTTAGTGAAACTGAAGGCCATTATTGTTTCAAGTCTATTATCCTGGCCGCTCTGGGATACTCCAGGGGTACCAAACTCCTGAAGGCCATGAAATGAAAGAGCTCAAATTATGGGTCATTGGGGAAGCTTAATCTTTTTCATTCTCTGTGTCAGCCAGGGCAAAGAATCTTGTTGGCCACTGTTTCTGGGGCCTAGAGAAGACTAGGCCTGGGATGGTAAGGAGGAGAAATTCTAGACTTCCTGTTCACATTTGATGTATCTCTTAATGAAGCTCTCCTGGAACAGGATGATGAAAATGGAGAGCTAGTTCCACAGAGGAAAACATTCATTTGTTTTGATCTACAGGTCAGTCTTCTGAGGCAAAGCCCCAGACACCCTCTCAAACCAAAGTGGAGAACAGCAATACAGTGAAGACCCCAGAGGAAAATGGGAATCTGGGCAAGGTCAGGGCAAAAGCCAGTGGGAAGGATGGTCTCAGAGGAGGGTCTAGCATTTGGTGGCACTAACGTTCCTTTGTCTGCAGATCCCTGTGAAGATCCGGTTGGCTCCCACTGCTTCTACTCCTCCTCCCTCTGCACCACCCCCAGCCACGCCCCGCAAAAACAAAGCTGCCATGTGTAAGCCTCTGATGCAGAATCGGGGGGTCTCCTGCAAAGTGGAGATGAAGTCCAAAGGGAGTCAGACAGGTGAGCCAGGGTACCTAGATACCACAGGTTTTATTTTATAGTTCTAGGCCTGCAGCCCTGTGCCTAGGAGCTAGACAAGGGGGTTTCTTAGGTGGATGAAGTATCATGGATATGGTTATCCTAGAATCACAGAGTTGACTCTCTACCTTTGATGCAAGGGCCGTTTTGTGACAATGAGCTTTGGGGATGACAGGCAAGTATCAGGTAGTGGGTCAGATGTGACCCACCTAACATGGGCTCTGAAAAGACCCCTTTCTTGTCAGCAGAAGAGTGGAAGCCACAGGTGATTGTGCTGCCTATCCCAGTGCCCATCTTTGTGCCAGTGCCTATGCATCTGTACTGCCAGAAAGTCCCAGTGCCTTTCTCAATGCCCATCCCGGTAAGTTTCCTGTCCAGAATTGACCCACCACTGTCCCTTACTCTCACCACCTGTCCCTCTCATCCACTGGTTTGGTTCTTGGCGTTTAGTTGGGATTTATGTCTCCAGGTACCTGTGCCCATGTTCCTGCCCACTACCTTGGAGAGCACAGACAAGATTGTAGAGACTATTGAGGAGCTGAAGGTGAAGATCCCTTCCAACCCCTTGGAGGCCGACATCCTGGCTATGGCAGAAATGATTGCAGAGGCTGAAGAGTTAGACAAGGCCTCATCTGACCTTTGTGGTATGCCATGGACAGCAGCAATGAGGGAGTCAGGGTTTTACTAGTCTGTCTCTGCCTAAGTGGGGGGAGTGGTTGGAAGCCTGTGAGGGAGCTAGGTAAGAGCTGCAGTGAATAAGCCAACTTCTCTTCCTCCCAGATCTTGTGAGCAACCAGAGCGCAGAGGGACTTCTGGAAGATTGTGACCTGTTTGGGCCAGCTCGAGATGATGTCCTGGCAATGGCTGTCAAGATGGCCAATGTCTTGGATGAACCTGGGCAAGACTTGGAGGCGGACTTCCCCAAGAGTGAGTGGAATTCAAGGCATGCCCACTGGGTATGGTAGCATTTGTGCCGTAAGGAAAGGAGTGTTTTTGTGTGTGACCTGGAGCATGACCCTAACGGTGCTCCTTGTGACCAGTGACAAAAGGCTGTCAAGGGAGTAGTGGCAGAGATACTGGAATAGATGCATGATTTTATACTTGAGTCTTGTTTTGTTTTTTTATTTATTTATTTATTTTTAATATATTTTTATTAATTTCAGGGAGGAAAAGAGAGGGAGAGAGAGATAGAAACATAAATGATGAGAGAGAATCACCGATCAGCTGCCTCCTGTACGCCCCACACTGGGGATCGAGCCCACAACCTGGGCATGTGCCCTGACTGGGAATCGAACTGAGCCACACCGGTCAGGCTTGTTTTGTTTTAATTGTGGTAAAACACATAATATGAAATTTACCACGTTTGAGTGTGCAGTTTGGTAGTGTTATGAGCTTTACCATTGTTGTGAATTTTTGCATCTCTGTGCCTCTGAGCCTGTTCTTCATCTGGCTTTGCTGGTTCCTACTGAGTGCAATTGGAGCTGTCTGAGAAGCTTTTCTCAAGTCAGGTGTGCAAGTAGCAGGGATGGGGTGGGAGGGCTACAGCATTGAGATCTTAAAAATCAGTTTACTTCCTTTCACTTCTAACAGATCCTTTGGACATTAACCCCAGTGTAGACTTCCTCTTTGATTGTGGCCTGGTAGGGCCTGAGGACGTGTCTACTGAACAAGACCTTCCCCGAACCATGAGGAAGGTGAGGGCTGGGGCTGCCGTATCCACAGAAGAGGGATGGAGGCTCAAGCGGCCAGGGATGGGGTGCTTGCATAGCCAAGTCAGCAGCTTTACCTTCCCTGGCTGACCTCCTTTCTCCATCATTCAGAGCACAAACTTTGCTCTCTCTCCAGTTCCCGAAGTAATCAGAGCTATTCCTGGGGCTCTGTGCTTCCATAGCTGTGTTCTGACATCAGTCCCCCATTCCCCTGCTGATAAACACTGTCCTGACTAGTTTCCATGGTGTTCCTGACCTTATCTCCTTGAACCCACCTCCTTTCTTTTCCCCTCCAGGGTCAAAAGCGGCTGGTGCTTTCAGAGAGCTGTTCCCGGGACTCCATGAGCAGCCAGCCAAGCTGTACTGGACTTAACTATTCATATGGTGTCAATGCTTGGAAGTGCTGGGTACAATCAAAATATGCCAATGGAGAAACCAGCAAGGGTGATGAGTTGCGCTTTGGCCGTAAGTACCCAGGGGAGGGAGGTGGGGATGGGAGGAGGAGGGGAAGGGGAAAGGAGCAGGGCTGTGATTCAGCTGAAGATGTCTATGAATGATAAGGCTGTCATTATGTAAAGGGTATCCTGTGAACATTGGGAGGAGTTGCAAAATAAGGGGAGATGCTGTCTAGATTTCAAGGCTTAGGGCTCTTTTGGCAATTGGTGGTTTGTTCTGGAGCTGGACATGACTAAGTGATGAAGGAATTAATGGTGGAGCTAAATGAAATTCTCAATGTGAAGTTTTCTTACTCCTATCCACTTTCACTACATATCACTGCAGCAAAACCTATGCGTATCAAAGAAGATATTCTGGCCTGCTCAGCTGCTGAGCTCAACTACGGTCTGGCCCAGTTTGTGAGAGAAATCACTCGACCCAACGGTGAAAGATATGAACCTGACAGCATCTACTACCTGTGTCTTGGCATCCAACAGGTACCCCTTACACACCACCTCAGTTGTAGTCACTTTCAACACAGCAACACAGCAGGCAAGGTCCCAGCAGAAATTATTCTGTCCACTCCCTGGTCCTCACTTTGTCTGCTATCCTAAGCAGGCAGTCTTTTGTCTCCTACTCCAAGCAGGACAACACATGTCAATACTCCTCTAAAATCGAAGCTGTGTCCCAGGACTGTTGGCCAAGGAGCCGTCTTCATTGCTCTCTGGGTCCCCTTTGTAATCCTCAAACCCATTCCAGGAGGGGAGGGATGGGTAGAGCTGGGCTCCTTGGGTGGTGGGGTAATGTTTAGTACCCACTAGGAGAGGTCAGCCATGCATCATTACCTGACAAGGGGTCTGTGCTTGTGAAGAAGCTGCTGTGATACATCTCTTCCATGCCTCCTCCTCTTCCAGCAAGGCCTTGGTGCCTCAGAGTTGTAGGTATATCTGGGGAAAAGCACTCTGGGTCATGCAATTGAGCAGCTATTTACCACCATCTCCTAATTATCAAGGTTGCTGTGCCTGGGGCCTTTGGTATCACTGTCTTTTCTCTAGGACCTAGAGTCTAGCTTTATGTGTATCTCTTTTTCCTTCTCTAGTACTTGCTGGAAAATAACCGAATGGTGAACATTTTCACGGACCTTTACTACCTGACTTTCGTTCAAGAACTCAACAAATCTCTGAGTACCTGGCAGCCCACACTCCTTCCAAACAGTAAGGGACAGGGACTTAGCAACCCCTATACCCTTCTCTCCATTCTTCAGAGACACCATCCCAAAAGTCCCAGGCTGTTTGGTCTGCCACTCTTCACAGAGAGTCTGAGGGCAGGAGCATGTAGCTGGGTGCCTCGGAGTTGAGAGCTTGAGAACGCAGAGCCCCTGTCCTTGAACATGAGGAGGGGATCAAGACTTAAGTCTGAACAACTATTTCTGGAACCACAAAAGGTGGCCTGAGTTTGGGTGGTAATTGAAAAAAAAGGAAGAAGTTGTGGGTCTCCTCAAAGTTGACATCTACCTGCCTATAACTTGTGGGTGGTGAGAGAAGCTCCAAATGCAGGTAGAAGCTATATAAAAAAACATCTAGTCCTATTGTGTAATACAGCAGGGTGTCAGGGTTTTGTGCACAGTGGCAACTTACTGAACAGAAATGCTTATGAGCAGAATGTCTGGGATCAGGGCTTGGGTAGTTGCTCACTCCTGACTAGCCTCTCCTTGACCATTGCAGACACAGTGTTCTCCCGAGTGGAGGAAGAACACCTCTGGGAGTGTAAGCAGCTGGGGGTCTACTCACCCTTTGTCCTTCTCAACACCCTCATGTTCTTCAACACTAAGTTTTTTGGGCTGCAGACGGCTGAGGAACACATGCAGCTCTCCTTCACCAATGTGGTGCGGCAGTCCCGCAAGTGCACCACCCCCCGAGGCACCACCAAGGTGGTGAGCATCCGCTACTACGCCCCTGTCCGCCAGCGGAAAGGGCGAGGTATGAGGCTGCCCCTCTTTTGCTTTCCTCCCTCTCTGCTCTCCTCTTCCGTGCTCCATTTTAATTACTAGGTTGGCCCTCTCCTTGATCATTGTCTTCCCTGACCTTCCATTCGTACATTTGCAGAACAGGTAAAAACAGCCAGTCCTTCAACCTGATGATTAGTGGCTGTTGCATAAATAGGAGGTCACCCAGCTGCCTGCTTCCACCTTTCCCCATTTCAAGGCAGTTGACCTTTTCTACTTTTGGCGGGGTAGTGGACAGGTGGGAAGCTGTTGGGTGTATTGTCTGTTGGGAGAGAGTTGACAATGAGACAGTCTTTCCATGGTTCTTTGCTGTTGGGCATTATAAGGACAGCACCTTGATTTCTGTTCTGGCCCTGAAATCCTGACCCGTCTGAGTGCAGTTCCCACGGTTCCTTCTTGGAACCTGAGCCTCTAACCTGGACTAGTTTAATGGGGGTTAGGGCCATCATGCTTTTTTTTTATCCCAGAAGGTAAGCCCATCCTTGCAACAGGGCAAGATTGTAAAGACTTGAACAATGTGAATAGGATAGGGGGAGTGGGTTACAGAGCATCACCCTGCAGTTTGGCTGGTGTGGGAAGACCTACTGACTCTTCTGCCTTTATTTCTTTATGAGCCTGTATTGTGTGTCCTGAGGCCTTCCCACTGTGCACCTAGAGTGGCTTGTTGAGACTGTGCTTTTAACAAGTCTGAGTCATTTGCCTCCTCTACAGACATGGGTTCTGGGAAGCGGAAGAGAGAAGATGAAGCCCCTATCTTAGAGCAGCGTGAGAACCGCATGAATCCCCTCCGCTGCCCTGTCAAGTTCTATGAATTCTATCTCTCAAAATGGTGAGTTGGCAGGTTTGCAGAAATGGCATTAGCATGGGGACCCATGGGATCCACTTTGCCTCAGTACTAATCTGTCCCACCCCACCATTGCAGTCCTGAAAGCCTCCGGACTCGCAACGATGTGTTCTACCTACAACCTGAGCGGTCCTGCATCGCTGAGTCACCTCTCTGGTACTCTGTGATCCCCATGGACCGAAGCATGTTGGAGAGCATGCTCAATCGCATTCTAGCCGTGCGTGAGATTTATGAGGAGCTGGGTCGTACTGGGGATGAAGACCTGGACTGAACCCATCTGTATCCATCTTTCACACCAGTGTCTGGCTTGTCACCACGTCCCACAGGGCGACTGGCCCAGGAACCAATGCTACTCATTCTGAAGGGCCATGAGTGCCCTTTTCTACTCATCCATTCCCTGCCTTCCCTAGGAACTCCTGGCTTTTACCTTCTTCCAAACCATTTGACAACCGCGGGGCCCCAGTCCTCTGTACTCGAGGGCTGATCAACTAGTGATAGGCAAAAACCAGCTAGGCCATTTTCTTTATGCTTCAGAGTAAACTCCTTCTCCTGGGGCCAGACTCTGGATGGAGTGTTAATAGCTCTGGTGATCCTGTTGGCTTTAGGTTTCCTGACCCATCCCATATAGGTTACTAAAGCCCCTTGTTCCTAGATTTGGCCAAGGGAAGAATCCAGCTGCCGTCACTGCCCTGTGCCCACTCCTTTCTCCACTCTTCCCCAGTACCATGCTAAAGGGGCTTGTATGAAAGATATGAAAGAAACTCTGAAAGTAACGAGGGGGACCATTTACCTAAAACACAGAACTTAGATACTCTTCCCCTCCCCTGAGATAACTGGTTGTTGGAACCCCCTGGCCACCTTGTTCCCCTCCCTACTCCTGCAAGCACCAATCCTTGGTGCTGCAATTGAAAAAAAAAACTTCCACATGCTTTCTTTTCTTTAAAGGCAGAGAATGACTAAGTATGGGGAGCAAACTGCTGTCCACTTGGTTTATGTGTTTGTCTTTCTCTGCCATCTTAGGTTGATATGAGCCATGTGTCAACATGCTTAGCCCCCTTCTGTAACTGCCTCCCTTTAGTTCAATGGACACAGTTCCCAAGGCAAAAACCTTCTGATTTGGGTTGGGGCTGGGTTCCCCACTCTTGTTCTTACCCCATTATAAGAGCCAGGCCAAGCCTGTGGGGACCTTGGGTAATACAGGATGGGATCTGCAGTTAAAGAATAGGGAGGAGCTGTGGACCTGTGTCCTGCCTCCACTGCCTACATCTACTCTCTTCCCCATCTTGCTTTTGTAGTTCCAGAAAACTATTAGTGTCCAGCAAAGGGGGTACCCAGTTCTGTTCCTGTTGGCTTTGCTGTTTCCTAGCCTCCTTTTTGTGTTTTTAAAACTGCTACCAGTTTAGCCACTGTTTAAATTGTATATATTGTTCTGCGGTACCTGGCCTATCCCTTCAGTGAGCCATGCCCGCCCTTGTGTTGTAGTGAGAAGCTGTTGTCACGACTAACCTTCTGTCTCTGGAATTGTTTGTTTCAAATAAAGAGTTAAAATTGTCTCTTGCCTTTTCCTGGGGAGGAAGAACAGTGTTTGGAGAGGTGAGGGATATGTGGAAGCCATGCCAGACAATGTCAAATCTTTTAGGGCGTGAAGAGAAGTGTCCTACCTCAGTTTGAGAATCATTTTTACCTACCTCACTGAATGAATCCACTTGGAATATGGTCCTTTTCATAACAAGTTTCCAGACACAAGGGAAAAATGTATTCCACAGCTAGCTATTAAGTACCTACAATATTTAAGGACCTAGATTCAGAGAAGACAAAGATTAATTAGACCAGGATCCTATCTCTAGCAGGTTCCCAGGCTAAAGGGGATAGGAAGAGATAGTTGTAAGATGCAGAAAGAAATATATAGTGCTGTGGGAGAGTAGAAGAATAAGGAACTCACTTTAAGGTTATAGGGAGGTTAGACCTGGCCCGGTAGCTCAGTTAGTTAGAGTGTCATCCTGATATACCAAGTTTGTGGGTTTGATCCCCTGTCTGGGCACATACAAGATTAAACCAATGAATGCATAAATAAATGGAACAATAAATCAATGTTTCTTAAATAAAATTAATAACTTAAGGAAGAGATTATAGGGAGTTTGTATGAGTTTTCTGAACAAGGTGGCATTTGACCTGGGCCTCAGTAAGTGGGAGGAGTTGGGGACCAGCACAAGCAAAGGCTGAGGTTTTTCCAGTCGGAATTACAGGATCAGTCTGTTGTTTTAGGGAGGAGATCCCTAGAACAATATGGAGGACGGGGGTGGTAGCAGGTCTGAAGGCCAGGAGATCAGTGAAAAGGGTATGACAGGTTATGTGGGTATACCAGTAAGCATAACCAATGGACACAGACAGGGGTGAGGGCATGTGCTGAGGGTGGGAGTGGCCGGGAGAGGTCAATGGGGAAAAAGGGCATATGTAATACTTTAAACAATAAAGAATTTAAATGAAAAAAAAAGCCATCCTGAAAAAAAAAAAAGTTATGTGGGCCTCAATGGGAGCTGTGGGGATACAGAAGGAAAAGAGAAAATGGATTCATGAAGGTCAAGTCTGCAGGATCTGGGGGAGAGGAAAGAATTGTACATGAAGCCCAGGCTAATGAAGCTCAGTTGGCTGGTCATTGTCCTGTGCACCAGAAGGTCACCGGTTTGTTTCCTGGTCAGGGCACGTGCTTGGGTTTTGGGCTCTATCCCCTGTAAGGGGTGTGCAGGAGGAAGAAGATTGATGTTTTGCTCTCACATTGATATTTCTCTCTCAAATAAAAAAATTAAAAAGAAAGAATTGTACATGAAGCAAGAATCCCATGTTTATATTGGGAGATGCCTTTACCCAAGTTGGAAAATGGACAGGGTTTTGTATTTATTTTTATTTTTTTGGCTGAGTGGGGGGTAGGAAGAGGTTGGTAACAAGTTGAGGTTTTGATCATGTTGGGTTCAAGACTAGATAAATATCCACATGGTGGGCAGTGTAACATGGTATAGCAGAAAGAACACTCAAACTTGAATTTTTTATTTTTTATTATTTTTTTCATTTTTAATAAATCTTTATTGTTCAGATTATTACAATTGTTCCTCTTTTTTCCCCCCATAGCTCCCCTCCACCTGGTTCCCACCCCACCCTCTGCCCTTACCACCCCCCACTGTCCTCATCCATAGGTGTACGATTTTTGTCCAGCCTCTTCCCGCAACCCCCAAACCCCTTTCCCCCCGAGAATTGTCAGTCCACTCCCTTTCTATGTCCCTGATTCTATTATATTCACCAGTTTGTTCTGTTCATCAGATTTTTTATTCACTTGATTTTTAGATTCACTTGTTGATATGTATTTGTTGTTCATAATTTTTATCTTTACCTTTTTTTTCTTCCTCTTCTTAAAGAATACCTTTCAGCATTTCATATAATACTGGTTTGAAATGATGAACTCCTTTAGCTTTTTCTTATCTGTGAAGCTCTTTATCTGACCTTCAATTCTGAATGATAGCTTTGCTGGGTAAAGTAATCTTGGTTGTAGGTTCTTGCTATTCATCACTTTGAATATTTCTTGCCACTCCCTTCTGACCTGCGTGGTTTCTGTTGAGAAATCAGCTGACAATTGTATGGGTGCTCCCTTGTAGGTAACTAACTGTTTTTCTCTTGCTGCTTTTAAGATTCTCTCTTTGTCTTTTGCTCTTGGCATTTTAATTATGATGTGTCTTGGTGTAGTCCTCTTTGAATTCCTTTTGTTTGGGGTTCTCTGTGCTTCCTGGACTTGTAAGTCTATTTCTTTCACCAGGTGGGGGAAGTTTTCTGTCATTATTTCTTCAAATAGGTTTTCAGTATCTTGCTCTCTCTCTTCTTCTGGCACCCCCATAATTCTGATGTTGGTACGCTTGAAGTTGTCCCAGAGGCTCCTTACACTATCTTCATATTTTTGGATTATTTTTTCTTTGTGCTTTTCCGGTTGGGTGTTTTTTGCTTCTTTGTATTTCAAATCTTTGACTTGATTCTTGCGATCCTCTAGTCTGCTGTTGGATCTTTGTATATTATTTTTTATTTCATTCAGTGTATGCTTAATTTCTAGTTGGTCCTTTTTCATATCCTCGAGGGTCTTGCTAAATTTATCGACCTTTTCTAGAAAATTCTTGAAAAACCTTATAACCGTGGTTTTGAACTCTATATCCAGTCGTTTGCTTTCCTCCATTTCTTTCATTTGTGACCTGTTTCTTTGTCTCCACATTTTGGCGGCTTCTCTGAGTTGATAGAGTGGCTTTGTGTGCTAGGTGTCCTATAGGGCCCAGTGGCTCAGCCTCCCCAGTTACCTGAGGTGGACACTCTTGGTGCACCCCTTTGTGGGCTGTGTGCACAGTCTTGTTGTAGTCAAGCCTTGATTGTTGTTGGTATCACTGGGAGGAATTGACCTCCAGGCCAATTGGCTGTGAGGATCAGCTGTGTCTAAGCTTGGAGAACTTCTGTGCTGGAGATACCCTTATGAGACAAGACTTGCTTCAGTGGGGCTTTGGTGCTCACTGTGTCTGCCCCCTGAGTGTGTCCCTTATGGATCTGAGGAGTTGTAATCTGGATGGTCCCACTCTAACCCCTGGGTACACTGGCTCTTGGATCTCCAAGGAGGTGCTAATTTAGCCTCTGCCTGAGGCCAACCAGCAGGAGCTAAGGAGAGATCTGCGGATTTCTCTCCTTTGTTTGGGTTTTGGAGGTGCCCAGATGAGGCCCAGCTGTGAAGCAATGCAAGCTGCTGTGGGGCTTTGGGCCTTCTTTTGGATGTTCTGTTTCTCACTGACTCAGCTGCAGTTTGTTAGGTAAGTTTAGAATTCAAAGGACCAGGTCATTCATATGCAAAAGCCTCTGTGCTCAGCTTGGATGGGGCGGAGTCTCAGGGTGGAGCAAACAGCTATGGCTTCCCGTCAGCTCTGTGCTAAGAGGCCCCTGGGTCTCAGTGTCCCTATGTAATCGCTGCAAGCACCTCTGAGAGAAAGCTGCCCTCGAGTTTCGCCCGCTGCACCAGACAGTCCAGTTTCTTCCCGTATGAGTCTGGGTCCCAGAGTCTCGCCCAGAACTGGAGTTCAGAGCAGTCAGGAGCTTTTGTCTCCCTCCCGATTGAGAAAGCCAGCCGTGTATTCAGTTGCCAGGCCTCTCCACACGCGTGCCTTCATACCTCTGCCTTCTGTAGCTCCTGTTGTTTTGGAGCGGATGCGAGTGAACGACCACTGGAGCCCAGTCCAAATTAAAATTTAGGGAGCCTTTATTAGCTGGGTGGCCGGATGACCCAGCGACTGCTCTGCCATTCTCCACGCAGGGAGACCAGAGAGCAGCAGCGACCCTTTGTGTAGGACCACTTTTAAGCCCATTAACCACATCCGGTTTTTGAAGAACAAGTAACCCAAGACAAAACAGTTTTTCCCAAGCAACGTCAGGATCATGCCAATGACGACCATGTTATTCACAGGGTCATCCTGTTCTTCAGAAAGCCGACAGTGTTCTGTTGAAAGAAGGCTACGTGCTGGGAAGGGGCCATGAGACCGTATCTCAAGGCCTGGCCTAGTGTCAGCACTGACAACTCTATCTGGGGCATAGTCCACGGCCTCTCTGGAATGCTCAAAAATTCCCACTCTCCAACACTGTGAGTCTCAGTGTGCTTTTCTCTTTCCTTCTAGTTGTAGAATTTCCACTCAGCCAGCCTTCCTGTGGTTCTGGATGATGTCCGTTTTGTCCTTTAGTTGTAGTTTTGAAATTGTGTGAGGCAGCAGTTTAGGTGTTTACCTATGCCACCATCTTTGTTTCTCTCAAACTTTAATTTTTAATCATATCTCTGCCACTGAAACTTGGGTAAGCCTACCTATTTGAGCCTTACTTAAAAATGCATTTTTAGTCTGCCCTGACTTACTCAGGGAACTGTTGTGAAGGTCAGATGAGAAAATGCATGTGAAAAGTAATATTGATGCTTGATGTTACCATTTATACTAGGCAGTTGGAAATGTGGGTCTGAGGCATAGAAGAGAGACAAAGTGTCTATTTTTTCCAGCTTTATTGAGATATAATTGACATATAACACTGCCTAAGTTTAAAGTGTACACCATGTTGATTTGATACACAAATGTTGCAAAATGATGGCCACCATACCCCCACCCTATCATATACTAATAATTACCATTTCTTCTTTTGTGTTGAGAACATTTAAGATCTATTCTCTTAGCAACTTTCAAGTATATCACACAGTATTGTTAACTATAGTCACCATGCTGTATATTAGAGCTCCAGAACTTATTAATCTTATAAGTGAAAGTTTGTACCCTTTGACCAACATCTCCCGATTTAATCTATATCCCTCCAGACCCTGGAAACCATGATTTTACTCTCTGTTTCTCTGAGTTCAGCTTTTTTTTTTTTTAAAGATACATTTTTATTTATTTCAAAGAGGAAGGGAGAGGGAGAGGAGAGATAGAAACATCAACGATGAGAGAATCATTGATCGTCTGCCTCCTGCACGCTGCTTACTGGGGATCGAGCCCACAACCCCAGCATGTGCCCTAACTGGAAATTGAATAGTGACCTCCTAGTTCATAGGTCAATGCTCAACCACTGGGCTACACTGGCCAGGCAAGTTCAGCTTCTTTAGACTCCACATATAAGTAAGATCACACAATATTTGTCTTTTTCTGTCTGACATTCACTTAGCATAATGCATGAGGTGTCAATTAAGAAGTCATCTACAAACAGCTCCTAGCTGAAGCTGTGTGAGTGGACAAGATCACTGAGGGGAGTAATAGAATGAAGAGAGAAGAGGACAAAAATGGTACCTTGGAAAAATATCTCCAGTTAAGCAGAGAAAGGAACTGACAGGGAGAGACCAGAGAAGTGGGAGAAACCCCAAATCTGCCAGATGCCAAAGGCAGAATTACCTGATGAAAAACTGTCTCATACCCCAGGCCAAGATGAAGTCTATTAAATTTGCCTTCTCCCTCTCCCATCCTCAACAGGACCCAAAGTCACCTGGCTCTCCTACCTCCTTCCCCTGCTAGAACAGAGAAATGTGTGATGTCATTTGTTCAACTAGATTTGGACTCTGTGCCCAGCCTTGTGCTGGCCACTAGGGATATATAGATGAGTAAGAACCTGTAGTCTGCTCTTGAAAAGTCCCTAGTCCAGTGATGGGCAACCTTTTGAGCTTGGTGTGTCAAACTTCGCCAAAAAACTGAGCATAACTCGGGTAGTGTGTCACTTTGAGGAAAAAACATTATTTCGCAAATGTTTCATCCTCAGGAGCAGCAAATGTTTCATCCTCAGGAGCAGCAAATATTTCATCCTTGGCATGCGGCCGCCTCAGCGGCCACGTGTCATCAGAAATGGCTACGCATGTCAGTGCTGACACGCGTGTCATAGGTTCGCCATCACTGCCCTAGTCTGATAGGGAGGACCAGGTCTGGGACTAGGGCAGGGTAGTCAAAGTACCTAGGGTGCAAAATATAAGGAGGCACTCACAGCCGGGATCATGCGAGTACAGGGTTGGCATTTGTGTAACCCTGAGAGTGAATGCCTCCTGAAATGTTGCACCCTAGGTGCCTCAATTGCCTCACCCTAGTCCTGACCCTGGGGAAGACTCACATGTCAACACAATGATCAGGGCAGAATGTAATTGTTACTTATTCTCTACTAGAAAAGCAAGACCATAGAGGTGATATGGGTGCTGGGTTTTCATGAAGAGTGGGCATAGCTTGTAAGGCAGCATAAAGGTGCAGGGATCAGTGTGTGCAAAGGCATGGAGGTATATGAGAATATGGAGTGTCTTTAGGCAAGGGTGGTTGGGTTGCAGAGGAGGTGGAGAGGGTGCAGTAAAAAAGGTGAGCAGTGGTGAGAGGTGTTGCTGGGAAACTAGGGATCAGGCTATGAAAGGCATTGAAGGCCATGCCAATTCCTGCTAGGGTGACTGACCATCTCAGTTTGCCCATGACTTTCCCGGTTTTAGTGATGAAAGTCCAGCATCCTGGGAAAGCCCTTGGTCCTGGCAAACCAGAGCAGTCATGCTTTATTCTCAAAGCGATGGAAAGCCAGTAAAGGATTTTCACAAAGAATTGGCAGGCTGTGCTTCATGTTTAAAGTGACTCTAGCATGTCTGGGTGAGGTGGGGGAGAACTGGGTGCTGAAGAAATACAGAGAGGCAGTGGAACAGAAATGTTCCGTGCTTTGCTTTTGGTGTCTGACAGACACGAGTTCTAGTTCCCTGGCTCGGTCCATTCTTTCCTAGCCATGTGGCCTGGGCAAGTTACTTAATCGATGTGGACCTCAGTGTCCTAATCTTTATTTTTATTGATTTCAGAGAGGAAGGGAGGGGGAGAGAGAAATAGAAACATCAATGATGAGAGAGAATCATTGATCGGCTGCCTCCTATACGCCCCCTACTGGGGATCAATCCTGAAACCTGGGCATGCGCCCTAACAGGGAATCAAACCCTGACCTCCTAGTTCAATGTTCAACCACTGAGCCACACTGGCTGGGCTCCTCATCTTTAAATGGGGACAATCATGGTACTTACCTCAACCAGTGGTGAGAGAGAATTAAGGGAGCTGACTTGTTAGCACAGTGCCCAGCACACAGCAAGTGCTTAATAAACAATAGCTTTTATTGTCCACATTATCAGCATGGCCTGAAGGAAGGCACACAATATGTTGAAGAAAAGCAGCTGAGAAGGAAAGGGATTTGATAAATATTTGGGAAACAACATTACCAGCCTTGTTTTTAGGCTTACTGATTATATTTTAGTGTAAATGAGTTTAGTTGGCATAAATTCTCTAAGGCATCTGCATTTCAAGACTTTTATCTCTAATTGTGGAATGAAAGGCTTTGTCCCTTGAAGGAAAGGTGAGGGGGAGGGGCAAGACAAAACCAAGCCTGCCTTTGAAAGTTGGTGAAAGTTGTGAGGAAGGAGCTGCCCTGTGTTCAGACAGGGAAGGCAGTCTGGAGCAAAAGGGCTTCTCCAGAGATCTCTGCCTGGAGCAGGATCCAGAAGTCCATCTCCATGAAGCAAGACAATTTGGGGAGTGCAGGCAAGATGGAGAGAGACAGTTATTCAGAACTCCCGCCCTCCAAACCCTTAAATCAATATAAACTTTTGAAATATCCACCATTTCTCACCCTTGACCTTAGGGATCCCCAAGTGCACATGTTGTTTTTCAGCAAGTTAATATTTAGGGATATTATTTCACAATGAGCTTCTTCCATCCCACCCCATGCCACCCTGTGTCCTGAAGCACTCCCTCAGGTAGCACAGACTGCTTATCTATATATACTAGAGGCCTGGTGCATGAATTTGTGCCCGGGGTGGGGTTCCTCGGACTGGCTGGTGATTGAGGCCTATGGGGGGACTGGCCAGCCAGAGGGGCCATGGGAGGTTGGCCGGCTGGGGGGAGGGGCCGCGGGAGGTTGGCTGTGGGAGCGCACTGACCACCAGGGGCAGTTTCTGCATTGAGCATCTGCCCCCTGGTGGTCAGTGCACGTCATAGCAACTGGTCGACCAGTTCCGTCCTAATGATCACTTAGGTTTTTATATATATAGATAAAAGCCAAGCGACCGGAATGGCGGAATGACTGGAATGACCAGTTGCTATGATGCGCATTGCAGTGGTCAACCAACCTGATGGGGGACCCGATTGGTCCCCCACAACTTCCCGCAGCCCCTCTCCTGGCTGGCCCAGCCCCCGATCAACCCTTCCTCCCCCCCCTCCCCCCTGCACCCTGATCAGGGGTGGGGCTGGCCAGCCAACCTCCCGCAGCCCCTCCTCTCCGCCAGCCCAGCCCTGATTGGCCCCCATCAGGGAAGGCTGGCCAGACCCCACCCGTGCACGAATTCGTTCAGCAGGCCTCTAGTTTTGTCATAAAGGAAACAGCACAGATTTTGGATTAGCATAAGTCTATGCTTTAATTCTAGCTCTGCAGCTTTAAGCTGTGCTACCTTTGGACATATTACTTACCTTTTCTGAACCTTCATTTCCTCATCTGCATGTGTGGGTATAGTAATAGCTACCTCACCATTACTTAGATTATGTATGTAAGTACTTAATTTAGCACCAAATCTGGTCCATACTGTATGCTCCATAAGTAGTCTCCTTTCCTTTCATCCACCTAAATGATTTCTAAGCTTGATAATAAAGTTTCAGACTATATTACAACTGAGACATACCTTTTCATTAAAACTACATTAAGAATTAAGATGCCCTTCACAGCCATCCTGCCACATATATACACAAATGTGGTCATATATATTGTGACATATGTATGCAAACATGCAGACTTGCTTACTTAAGCACACATATGTGGCAACTGACAACCAAACAGTAAGAAAGCATGTTAATTAGGTGCAACAAAGAGTTTAGCTCAGTGTTTGAATGAGTTGGTGAATAGCTGGAGGATGGAAAAGATGGGGAGATGAAATCATAACAGCACACACTTGTATAGAATTTACTATCAACTAGGCACTCTCCCAAGTGCTTTATATATAATCAGCACATTTATTCCTTACTATAGCCCTATGACATAGGGACTATAATTATCTTTGTATGACAGATGAGGAAACAGAGGCACAGAGTGGCAGAGTAACTTAACTGAAGTCACACAGGTAGGAAGTGGACCATGCTCTTAATCACTATTCTATACTGACTTTTCAGAGAGACTTCCTTCAGTTGGAATGGAGAACAGTGGTCACCATCCTGTGTAAATTACCCTTTCTCCTTGAAGTCCACTGTTGAATCATTGCTCTTTCTTCCATAGTTCACCATCAACCTTAATGTATATATTTGTACAAAGGTCTTCTTCCCTGACCTGGATCTCCTCAAGATCTCCACAGTCAATCTATAATTATGAGTTCAGAATTGCCTGTAAGTATAGCAGGGGCCTAACTTGGAAGTCACAAGGGTTCCTACATGTGATAGCTGAGAGTTCAAATTCCTGTGCAAACTTCCATGCACATTATATGAGTTCCTTTGTTAGGGGCAAAAATAGGATATTGGAGACTAGCTATAGTTATAAGAAATATTAATCATGCTTGGTTAATCGTAATTGCCTTGTTCTGATTAAAGAAAGGGCATTCTAACCTGGCTGGGAGTTGTACAGCCCTGGAACCTGACAGTCAACCTTGGACCTGGGAGTCAACCTTGGAATGCAGTCCATTCCCATTCAAGAACTGCCTATTTTCATGGAAAGATTAACAACCTTGTTGCCCAAATAATGGAGTCCCACCCCAGCCCCCATTGCCTACTTCCCGATGCCTATAATTCCTACTTCCCAGTGTAATCATCATTCTACCAAATATAAGCAGCTGACTTATGGCGGGGTGCAGAGCAGATTTTCTTGGGTGACCTGCTGCTCTCCCATACTGCCGGCATTATTGGAATAAATGCTCATATATGATTCAATCCTGTCTCTGTTGAATTGGCTCAAGTAGTGACAGGCAGCCTGGACCCATAGGTTGTCCGGTTTCACCTTCATGAACTGCCTCCAATCTACTTTGCCAGTCTCACCTCCTATTACAACCTCCACCAAATCCCATGCATTCTCTGTTCTAATCACACTGAGCACACACTACTCTTTCAAGATGCTGAACCTAAGCACATGCCTATATTCTGTCCCTACTGCCCTTAAATCAGTGGTTCTCAACCTTTCTAATGCTGCGACCCTTTAATACAGTTCCTCATGTTGTGGTGACCCCCAACCATAAAATTATTTTCGTTGCTACTTCATAACTGTAATTTTGTTACTGTTATGAATCGTAACGTAAATATCTGTGTTTTCCGATGGTCTTAGGTGACCCTGCTAGCTGTTCTCAACCTGTGGGTTGAGAACTGCTGCTGTAGAGCCTAAGACCATCGGAAGACAAAGATATTTACATTACAATTCATTAACAGTAGCAAAATTACAGTTATGAAGTAGCAACGAAAATAATTTTATGGTTGGGGGTCACCACAACATGAGGAACTGTATTAAAGGGTCGCGGCATTAGAAAGGTTGAGAACCACTGCCTTATATGAACAGGCTAAGCACCTCCTGTATGTTAAGGTTATACAAGTGATTGCCACACAATTTGATAAGCACTCTAATCAACATACACTACAATGTATGGCAGAAATTCAGAAGGGAAGGGGGACCCATTCTTGCTAAGGGACTGGGGAGGGATGGCAAGGAGAGAGTTGAAAACTTCACATCGTAAATGACTTTTGAGCTGTCTTGAACGATTAGATATCTGCCCTCAAGGAAGGGGATGGAAATGTCCAAATTATCTTTGGCTCCTCCATCTCCCCACACTCAGACATCAAGTCCTGTTGTAGATTCTACAAAATGTCTCTCACATCTGTCTTCTCTTATTCTGAAACTGTCCTAGTTTTATGGGCCCTAGTTGGACTATACATAGCTGGCCATTCTGCCTCTTCTCTTCCCAATCCCTAATCTACTTTCTGTGTGGCTACCCGAGTGAGCTCCCAAATCATATAACTGAAATTGGCACTCCCCCACTCATAACCTTCAATGGTTTCCACTACCTATAGGACAGTCTCAACCCGTTATAGTGACATATAAGGCCCACCATAAGCTGATCATAGTTTATCTTTCCCACCTCCCCTCTAGCTATTCCACTCCTTAAACCTTCCACAGCACACCCTTTCAGATATGGTGTGATTTTTGACCACTTTTATTCTTCTTCCCTACAATGGCCCAGTCCTATTCCCACTTGACAGATTCTGCCTGGCCTAGTCCAGGAATCAAAGGAATCCAGCTTGGTGGGTATTTACAGCCCCCTCTCTACCATAGGTTAGGCTCGGCATTGAAGTATTATGGAATCAGTAAATGAAACAGGCAGGCATTTCCATCTACTTGCCACTGTGTGTACCCAGATTGGGTCTCTGAATCAATTCATGGTTGCCATGCCAGTTCTCTATGGATACCTCAGCCTGCTTTGAAATCCCATTTCAGCTGGCTGGAACCTTTATTACTCTCCTAGTTCAGCCTGTCCCTTCATCCAGGAGCTGACTCTGTCCCTTTGCCCCCAGCTCCTGGCAGTTCTGCACACAGATGCCTCTAAAAGATCATAAATGTCCCTAAAAGCCTCAGTACCATACTCGAGAGTATCAGAGACTCTTGTTATTAGGCCTTTTCTGCCCTCTTTCAGACCCCTTGAATATTGACCCTTAGATGAATCATGCTCAAGGGAAGCTTGCAACACATCTTGGACTTTGCTATTTGGACTGCTGGCCGTTCCCTGGGGGAGCCAATCCTATTATTGCCAAGTTCTTTCCACTAACTCCAGTTTAGCTGAACCAGCCTCGCTTCTTTCTGGTTCGTTGCAAGTTTTAGCATGCCTTAAGGCTGTGGTCTTAGGGTTCTGATACTATCTTACCTTACTTTATATTGTATAACCAACTTTTGAACACATCTTGTTTGATTCTCACAGAAGCTCCTAGAAAGAAGTAGAAAGGTTATTATCAACCCTATATTGCAGATGACGAAACTGAGACTGAAAGAGGGTAAGTATTGTGTGTCCAAGGGGACAAAGCTATTAAAAGGAAACCAAGGTCTCCTGATTCCAAAGTCCTCTTCACTCCCCTAATCACTCAATACATTGTCTCCTGTATGGCGGGTATTAAGCCCCACTTGCCTCCTGTTTCTTCCTCACACTATTGTGACCAGAGCCTCAAATAAAAAAGTCAGGCTCGGGCCCTGGCCAGTTTGGCTCAGTGGATAGAGGGTCGGCCTGCAGACTGAAGGGTCCAGGGCTCAATTCTGGTCAAGGGCACATGCCCAGGTTGCAGGCTCAATTCCCAGGTAGCCCATCAATAATTCTCTCTCATCATTGGTGTTTCTATCTCTCCCTCTCCCTTCCTCTCTGAAATCAATAAAAATATATTAAAAGAAAAAGTCAGTCCCGGGGTTACCCCTACTCTTCCTCCTCCCTCCCTGCAACAGTGTGTACACCAGCTCTGCTCAAGCTTCCTTTGGCCTACTCCCACCTGGTTCAGGACACAAGAGTTAAGTGTCCTCTTTTTGGTTGTAACACCAGCCGGATAGCTTTTCTGTCCCACCACTGCCCCCTGGAGAGGAAAGCCTGGATCTGGAGTTGGTGCCTCTTTCCAAAGGGGATTTGTAGAATTTTTTTAAAAAGAAAGGAGATTTCTGAGGTGGTGATGTATTTAGCATTTCTCAGTGTGGGGAGGGCATGAGGTTTATTTGTGGAAAAAAGAAAATCTTCCTTTTGATGGCCTTTTGGGCAGAGAGGAGATGCTCCACGTGTGTTGTGTTATGGGTGAGGGGTAGATCGATTTCAAGAAGAAAAATAATCTCTTTCACCGTGAGGGGGTGTAGACCTCTCCTCTGACAGGGTATGATGTCGGTTTTTAAGGAGAAAGGAAATTTCTTGCAGGAAAGGGATGTATCTCTTTTAAGAGAGGAGGAAGCTCTCTCTCTGATTGCTGACTGTGGGGGAAAGGACCACTTACTCTTTTTATTTCCTTTCTAAAGGAGAAACAGCCTCAAATGAGGAAACCTTCCATGCTTTCTGTAGGAAGGAGAGACTGTTTCTAGAGGAGAGCAATTCTGATAAGATTATGCCTGATTTTTTCTTTCCTTCTGTTCTTCCCACGGGGAGCCAGCACACTCTAAGAGGGAGTGGCAAATCCTTTTTTTCTGTTAGGAGATAGGAAAGCTGAGGAGAGAAATTTGCTGTAGGGGGAAATTTTACTGTGAGGGGCCATTGGTGAGGGCGGAGATTCGGAGATTCTGACAGGGGACTCCCCGCCCACCCCCCACCCCGACCTTGAGGCTGGAGAAGACTTTTAAGAATCCCAGAGGCACAGAGTGTTAAAGGGAGCTTAGAGATGCTTGAGGCTAGCCCTATTTCTTCAAGGAAACTGAGACTTGGAGAAGGGAACACCTTTCTAATAAGTGACAGAAGCTGGACTGGAACACTGCTAGGTCAAGTCCCTGCCTGAGCCTTTTCCCACCACAGCTGACAGGGGAAGGGGAGGCTACTTGCTGCTTTGGAGAGTGATGCTATGCTGGTGAGGAAACTGTTACTATGCAATGTTTGACCTGGGTTGGAGACATCTCTGGGGTGGGTGGCATTGATCCCTGGGGGAAGGAAACTGGAGAGGAGGGGAGAATTAAGGGCTAGGTCCAGAGGAAAGGGGCCAAAGTCACTGCATAATTGGGGCACTAGTTTGCCGAGAATGCTGAATTTCAAGGGAGGAAGGGCACTATTTCTCCCAGGAGTGCAGAGGAGGGGCCTTCACCAAGGTAGTGAGGGAACGTGTGCTCCTCTCTAAGAGCTGTGAAATTTCTTTATCATTTCCTGTGTTCCCAGAGGGTGTTGTCATTTTAATATTTTCAAAATCAGAAGATGGGGCCCAAGGAAACTTTTGGAGATGTTTTTGTTTTCTAATATATTGTGGTCACATTTATAAAACTGCACACAATTACCAGAACTCAATAAACCTTATACTTAAAATGGATAAAAAATTAAATAGAACCAGAGGAGGGTAGTAAGTGAATTAGATCCCAATAAAGATGTTATTTAAAAATGGGGGAAAAACCCCCAAAAGACAAAACAACGGAACTCCGGGGAGAACAGCTCAGGGGCTGGTTTTGAGGGCCAGTAGGGCTGCGGTTTATCATTTGCAGCTTCAGCTCCTCAAGTCACTGTTTTCCGCCACCCATTCCTTTCTTTCCCCCCCCCCCCATTCCTTTCTTGATCAGCAAAAGCCAAAGCCAGCTCAACCGAGAGAGGTTAGAGTTTGCAGGAGAAAGAACTTGACAAACACACAAGCCACCCCTTCATTTACTGTAAAATCCTGTTTAATGTGTAACATTTCAGGCAGAGAGAGGCCTTGGGGACTAGAGGCAAAGGCAGCCCTGACCAACCCCTATTCCAATTTATTTGCCTGCTTCTTTCTCCCTCCCTAACTCCTCCACCCCAGATATGTCCTCTTTTTCCTTGAGGACACAAGTGCTGCTCCTCCTTTTCTTGCTACCCTCCCTTCTCCACCCACAGGTCCACAGCACCCTCCCTTGCTCACTTTCCTCCCTACTGATGTGACTCCAGAAATAGGGTATCTGACAGCACAGGGTTAAGATTAGTTTCATAATTGGAGATGTCAGAGCATCCTATCTCTTTTCCCCAGTGGCCCCGGGGAAGGAGAGGGAAGAAGAAGGGGTACAGGCAACAAGAGCTGCCCCACACCCTCAATAACTTTGAGCACTCAGGCTCCCCACCTCTGCAGCCTCTCAGGCAGCAGGCCGGGGGAGGAAAGGGAGTAGGGGCAGGGGGAAGGAAAGTTTTGATGGAGCTCTCTCTCCCTGGCAGGTAGAGGGCTGTGCACCGGCATGGGAGAAGGAGGCTCAGGCCTGGGCAGGGAGGGGGCGGGATGGGAGGTTGCCTGGTATGTGGCATCAGCAGGCGGAGCAGCGGTCACTCTTCTCAGCCAGCCCGGCCCCAGTGCCGGGGCTGCGTCGCAGTATGTCTTTCAGGGAGCCATCCTGCTCGCTCAGCAGCTTGTTGATCTCATTCTGTTTGTATTCAGGTGAGAGGCGGTGGCCAAAGCCTGAGCCCTTGCGGGAGGGCGGATTGGAGTGGCGTTGGGCCCTGCGGGCACAGGCCCGGATGATGAGGTACACCACTTCGGCCACATTGAGGATGATGCAGATGCCGGAGGCGACCAGCATGAAGACCGTGAAGACTGTTTTCTCCGTGGGGCGGGACACAAAGCAGTCCACTGTGTTGGGGCAGGGGTAGGCCTCACACTTGACAAGCCGCACCATGGCGTAGCCAGGGTAGAGCAAATAAAAGACGTACATGAAGGCAGCCTCAAACAGCAGCCGGAAGACCACGCTGATGACATAGGTCCACCACAATGTCCCTGAGATGTGGACCTTGTGCCTCTTCACCTCCTCCAGATGTAAGGGGTCCCCATGGCCTTCAAGTCGCAGCATTTTCTTTTCTATGTGCTGCTGATGAGCCACATGCATGGCCACGAGGAGAGCTGGGGTGGAAACCAAGATGAGTTGCAGAGACCACAGACGCACATGGGAAATGGGGAAAAAATGGTCATAGCAGACACTGTTGCAGCCAGGCTGGAGGGTGTTGCAGATGAAGGAAGACTTCTCGTCACCCCACACACTCTCTGCAGCCACCACCAGCACCATGATTCTGAAGATGAAGATGACTGAGAGCCATACTCGGCCAATGGCAGTAGAATGCCGGTTCACGCCACTGAGCACGGTGTACAAGCCTGTCCAGTTCATCCTGCCTCATTCACACCTGTAAGACATGAGCCACAAAGCAAGCTGTCAGAGAGCTGGGGCAGAAGGCCGGCCACCATAACACCCCACCCCTCCACCAGGCCTTCTAAGAGCCAGTGACAGGAAAGGAAGAAGGATACTCATAGCTTTCCTCATCACCCCATCTCCCTTGCCAGCCTCTCCTCCTCCTCACTCACTCACTTGACTTGGCTTCCCTGAGCCCCATCTCTCATTTTTGCTTTCATCCAACATTTATTCCTCTCTAGCCCCTTTCTTTGCCAGGCACATCTTGTTTTGCCTTTAGCCATCCTCTTTAGCTCCCCATCCCCCAGCTCCTTAAGTTTGAAGCTGGGGCAAACCCCAAAAGCCCTGTTACCTTGGGGAGCGCCTATCCCTGAGGCCACCCAGACAGGTCCCCTATGGTCTCATGTCTGCGCCGGGGGAGTGGTCCCTGGGTCCGCGCCTGCGTCCCAATTCATCACCACCCGGTGCTGGGGAGTCATATGCTGCTTTATACCCAGTGTCTGCACAATGGGACCTTTGTGGGTCTCTGAACAACGCCCTTTAGAATTCAGATCAAACGCCCTGACTTCCGCCCACCCTACACACAGAGCACTTGTGTCCCAGCGCCAGACACACAGCCTGCACCCACCTGTTCTGTGCCCGCCCGGTCCATCGCCACCCCACCCCATAGCCCCACCAGAAGAATGGTCCCAAAGGAGGGGGAGGAGAGGTAACAAAGACAGGTACATATAAGAAGGCACCAGAGAGAACCATGACACTCTTAGCCCAGGCCCTTCCCCATGACCCTACTAGAAACTTATGGTCTGCTGGATTGTTCCTAGAGTTAGATCCCCTCCAGGGTATGGGTAAGCTAGATAGAGGAGAGGAAAGCCAGGAACTGTGTGTATTATAGGCGTTTTCTCATACATCCTTTCTTTTGATCCACTTAGCCAACCTGTAAGGACTGTTTTTCCAGATGAGGAAGCTACAGCTCAGATAAGTTAAGTCACACAGCTTGGAAGTGTTGGAGTAGGATGAAACACAAAAGGATCTGAAGCAGAAGTCTAGGCTCTTTCCACAGCATAGCTGTGCTTTTGCAGATAGTGTCAGCAAAAGCCAAGGCTAATGTTACTCATAAAAGTGTGAGCAATAAAGAAGCTGTTGACCTGTGAGTAAATTCCAAATTCAGTGTCATGGAGCATACCCTGACCACTTCTCCTTGAGCTTCTGGAAAGGGAATCCATACAGAGGGTGGACAGGTGGGCACATGGTGAGAGCAAGCCAGAACGAGAAAGAGAGAATCAAACAATCAAATGGAAAGAAGATGGAACAGGTAAGAGTTACACAGCTTTGGGTTTGAATCCTGGTTCTGCACCAAATATGACCCTGGGCTAGTGACTGAACTTCTCTGAGCCTGCTTGCTCATCTATAAACAGCCTTAATATCCAGGGTTATTAAGCAACCTGCGAAAGTTCTTAGCTCAGCTCCACTTTCATAGTGCTGATCAAGGGAAGTAAGAACCTTACCAGGAAGAGAAAACAATGTCAATTTGGGGGACTAAGCGGGCTGCCAAACCCAATCTCTCTCTTTTTTCTTCCCAATGCTATTGTTGACTTATAGTGTCCATCTGAGATAGAACAGACTGTTCCATTGCTGCCCTGCCCCCTATGTCAAGTGTACACTGTAACCTCCTGGTTTCCCAAGCTTGCCAGTTTCTCTAGGAAAGAAATTCACCTCTATCCCTTAGGTAGGCAAGAAGGCCTCCCCCTACTTCCCACCACTTCTGCCATTAAGTTGTAAGGAGATCATACTGGAAGCAGGGAACTGGATGTGAGGACACAGGCCTGAATTTGCAGGAAATGCAGGGCATTCACTGCCCCCACTGTGAATGCAGGGCAGTGGTTGTGGCAGAAACCCCATATCCACTTCTGGGTGGTCCTCTGTTCCAGGGGGGAGGGGTGGAGTATTAGTAACTGGAAAAGTTGCAGAATGGGATGAAAGAAACTAGGGGATAAAGGGATGGTCCACAGGACATAGATTACTTATTTGAACAAGGTTTCTTCATTTAATGTAAAATCATTAGTGAGTTCATGCTATGGGCCTAAGCCAGCATGGGGGAGCAGGAACATAGGTGCCCTTTCTCCCAAGCCTAGGGTTCTGAATGCAGAGCTGCTACAGGAGGCACCACAATTAGCTGTAAAGAAATTTTTTGTACAGTGAGAGACATTACATTCAGAAACATGTGGTCAAGAAACACTAAGAATAATCGGTTACTGAGCACCTGTTATGTGCCAGGCCCTTTCACACGCACCATCTCATGTAAAACTCAGAACAACCCCACCAGGTAGGTGTTACTTTGAGTCCTCTGTCACAGATGGGGAAACTGAGGTAAAGAAAGGTGAAGGGATTTGTACAAGGGTCACAAGGGTTGCGCAGTTAGCACATGACCGAACTGGGATTTGAGCCAGGCTAAGTTGACTCTAGAGCCCATATTCTGTCCCATAAACTCTACTGCCTTGGCTAGAATTAAAAATTTTCTTTTTGTGTTTTTAGAAACAGGGAGATTCAAAACTGGTCTGGCTTTATTCTCTTGTAGCCCCTTCTCCTCTTTCCTATCAACTGACAACTCTTTTCCGTCCTTCCCAGGGTTTTCTGCTGCATCCTGGTTTGTTCTATTTTCCTTTCCTTAGCTTTCTTCTCTGCTTACTCAAACTCCAAAGCAAGTTTCAGCTGTCTCTTCTTTCTACCCCTTGGGGTGCCCCACAGACAGCCTAGCCCCTTCTGAGTTTCTAGGTTCTTATAGCTTTCAGCCTCTCATCTTCTTCGGTGTTCTGGGACATGGCCAGTAGCTCCCTTTGGGCCCCTAAGGACTCTTGCGTGGGCACTTGGGTCTCAATTTTTGCTCTCCTATTTGGAAGCAGAGCTGATCCCTATGCCAACATTAGTACCTCAAGGGTTTCATTTTAAAAAAACATCCAGGGGCGTGACCTGATTTTGAAATCCAAACCTTTTTTTTTTTTTTTTTTACTTTGGGTTAAAGTCCAGATATTTATATGCTCTGTGTTGCTCCCGGTGTGTTTTGCCCTCATGTTTAATTATACAAGGCAACGGAGGCTTAAAGAAGCTGAGCAAGTGCTGGCGCTCCAGTTAGGATTCATGTTGGTTCCTCACCAAAGCCTGGGTCCCTTCCCCAGTGCTTTGCTGCATCCTCTATCTATTCAAACCTCTCTTTCTTATCTCATTTTCTAAGTCCATGCATTCTACCATGCCATTCCTAACAGCTGGAACAACTTTCAAACAGCAGGAAGGCAGTCTCTGTAGATCTCCAAATTATCAATTACTCCAAGCTCTGTTTAAGTCTGTCTGCCTCCCTCAAGAACATGAAACTGCATACTCCAAAATTTTAGCTCTGTTAGCTGGCCCTCTGCACCTACTGAGTGCACTGTGTTCATCTACCCGCAGTCCCCATATTGGTTGAATGCCTGGTTTGCCTTCTAATCAGGGAAGGAAAACAGCAGTGCCCGATGGTCCCACTGAACCCTAACCCTGTGTGGTAGGAAATGTTCTAAAGAGATGAACTTGACCACCCTGTGCCAGGGGGGCGCTCACAAATCTTCTTGGGAATTTGGCCCTATGGGGATGAAGGGAATCGTTAGCTAAGGAAAATGATTGAGAAGATAAACGACTTGGAGCCTGGAAAGAGGATAAGAGTTGAGGGCTACAAAGAGAGGCTAAGCAAGCTTGCCACATGGCAGAAGGGCCTCCTCACCCCAACTCAGAGGGAAGCATAGAAGGGATCAAAGTGGCTGAATGCCAAGGCCAAGAGAAGATAAGACCCAGGCCTTTCCCAGCCCCCATTTCTGCCCCCCTGTGCCACACCTGGGCCCCCTGGTCCACCTCTCTCAGCCCCCAGCTTCCTCACCTGGTTGCTGCTGTTCTTTCCCGGGAATGTCTGCAGACGTGTCTGCACTATGTCACTAGGTATTGTCAGCCCAGCCCAGGGGAGGGGCTAAAAACCCAGGGCTGGAGCCAGATATGGCCCAAAGCCCAAGAGGAACCAGACAAACATTAACCAGCTCCACCTCCTCACACACACAATTATTAAATAAGATTGATCCCTGAGTTTCCAATGGGTTTGGATAGACAGATCACGTAGTCTGGAGTTACTGCTCTGTCCCAGAGGGAGAGAGACATCATTGCTGCCCATGTGCCCATGTTTAGCCTATCTCATCTGTGAGACTGAACTGCATGGACCTGAGCTCATCAACAACTCCCAACCTTCCCCCACCCCCTGGCCAACTGTAGTGTGGGTGAGCTGCAGAGAGGGTTCCTGTGTTCCCTTTCATCCTTTATAGCTCCCAGCTTCTAAAAGGATATGATGCTGGGGAGGATGCTTATTGGCACCTTGAGGTCAAAGTGGGGATGACACTACTTCACCCACCTGGCAGCACCAGGGCTCTCTGCTTATTGTCCATATCTTGAGTGCATAGGGATGGACTAAAGTATTACCAATCCCATCCCAGAACCCTAAAACCTCTTCAAAAATGGTCTTCTACCCTTGGGGCCAAGGCACTTGGACCGCAATGTGTATCATGTGCAGCAACAGATCTTGGCAATCATCAAGGTAAACAAAGAATGTTAACCATTAACTGTAGGATCAGTCCAGTTTGAAGGAAGATGTACCTGAAGACCCTGTTAATTCTGTGGCCTGAATGGCAGCAAAGAAAAAAGTGAAGTCAGCAGAAACTGGTTCCCTGCCTTCTGCACTCCACCTCAGCCCAAGCTCACTGCCTCAAAGAGAGCCAAAGCCTCTTCCCTTGGCCAAATCTGGGCATATGAATACATAAATTGATAAGTCTTTACTGGACATCTACTGGATACTCATGCTGGGGACACGTGTCAGAAGAGTGGAAAACATCCCAACGGTTCTTAAGGCAACATACAAAGTACTTTGGCCCTGGCCAGTGTGGCTCAGTTGGTTGGAGCATCATCTGGTACACCAAAAGGTGATGGGTTTGATCCCCTGGCTGGGGTGCATACAGAAGGCAACCAATTGCCCTAACTCAGCGGTTGCCAACCTTTTGGACCTCATGGACGACCACTGGTTGGCGACCGCTGCCCTAGCTGGTTTGGCTCAGTGGATAGAGCAACAGCCTGCAGACAGAAAGGTCTTGGGTTTGATTCTGGTCAAGTACACATACCCAAGTTGCGGCTTGATCCCCAGTAGGGGGCGTGCAGGAGGCAGCCAATCAATGATTCTCATCATTGATGTTACTTTTTTAAATGTTTCTATCTTTCTCCCTCTCCCTTCTTTACTCTGAAATCAATAAAAATATTTTTAAAAAGAAGACAACTGATGAATGTTTCTTCTCTCTCTTCTCTTCTCTTCTTCTCTTCTCTTCTCTTCTCTTCTCTTCTCTTCTCTTCTCTCTTCTCTCTCCTCTCTCTCTCTCTCTCTCTCTCTCTCTCTCTCTTCCCCCCCCCTCTCTCTTTCCCTTCCTCTCTTTTTCAAATTGATAAAAACATATCCTCGGGTGAGGATTAAAAAAGAACCCCAAAGTACTTTGCAAGTATTGCTTTGTTTAAACCTCAAAATAACCATATACAGCAGGTATTATTAATATTCTCATGTTACAGAGGAATTAAGGCACACAGAGGTTAAGTTACATAACTGAGGTCACCCGGCTAGTAAGTAACAAAGCTAGATTTGAACCCAGGCAGTCTGGCTCCAGAACTTGTTCCACTACATCACAACTGCTGAGCTCTACAGGCCCCATTGAGACTCTGAGTAAAAACCGGTCCCTAATTCTAGAAGATTCTAATCCAGCAAGAGAAATGAGACATGTACCTTAGTTAAAAATAAATAAAAAATAAATAAATAAATAAATAAATAAATAAATAGCAAAACAAAACATCCAAACATTCAAAAGCAGTGGACATTTATTCATCAATTTTTGTGCAAGAATATAAAGATGCATTAGAAAGAACCTGATGGCTAATGAACATAAGCCATGGCCTCCAAGCTGACCCAGATTACAATTAAATTAGGAGAAGGAGGGGGGGAAAGGTAACTTGCCTGGTTCACATGAATGATGTTTCTGGCAAACACAGATGTTTACAAGTTTCAAACTACATTTTACTAGAGTCAAGGGAAGACTTCAAAAAGCCATGTACAGTGCAACTTAAAATTGGATGAATAGCCCAGCTCAGTGGTTAAGCGTTGACCTATGAACCAGGAGGTCACGGTTTAATTCCCGGTCAGGGTACATGCCAGGGTTTCGGGCTCCCTCTCCAGTGGGGTGTGTGTGTGTGTGTGTGTGTGTGTGTGTGTGTGTGCAGGAGGCAGCCTCACGTGATTCTCTCTCATCAATGATGTTTCTTTTTTTAATGTTTCTATCTCTTTCTCCCTCTCCCTTCTTTACTCTGAAATCAATAAAAATATATTTTAAAAAATTGGATGAACATCCTACAGTGTTAGAGACATGTACCTTTGCACCTGTAACAAGGGAGTATGTCCTAAATGCCATCTGTAGGTATGAGGTGCCAGAAAGCATTCAGATGTAGGAAAAGAGGGTGGGTTTTAATGAAGAGGCAGAGTTGGGCTCAGGTCATAAAGGAGATGGAAGGCCAAGCATTCCAGGTGACAGGAAGCTGTGAGATATATTTAAGGAATGGTGGGCAGACCTGTTTGACCAGATGAGAGAGTTCCTATAGCAGAGCTCCTTGGAAGGAAAACTGCAGGTCAATATCAGTGTGTACTCATTGTTCCTTGGAGTTCTGGCAGGGTTTCTTCAGGGTGCTTGCAGTTCTAGGCTACAGGAAGTTCATTTGAATAGCTTGTAGCTGTAAAAAAAAATACTGTTGCTAGAATTGACTTGTTCTCTGCCTGTTTACTGCTATTCAAACTTGTCTTTATTATTAAAAAATATTTTTATTGATTTCAGAGAGGAAGAGAGAGGGAGAGAGAGATAGAAACATCAATGATGAGAGAGAATCATTGATTAGCTGCCTTCTGCATGTGCCCCAGCCCACAAACCGGGCATGTGGCTGGGCTGAACACATCTTCTTTTTTTTAATAAATATATATTTTATTGATTTTTTACAGAGAGGAATAGAGCGTTAGAAACATCGATGAGAGAGAAACATCCATCAGCTGCCTCCTGCACACCTCCTACTGGGGATGTGCCCACAACCAAGGTACATGCCCTTGACCGGAATCGAACCTGGGACCCTTCAGTCTGCAGTCCGATGCTCTATCCACTGAGCCAAACCGGTCAGGGATGAACACATCTTCTTCTTCTTTTTTTTAATATATATTTTATTAATTTTTTTACAGAGAGGAAAGGAGAGGAATAGAGAGTTAGAAACATCGATGAGAGAGAAACATCGATTCAGCTGCCTCCTGCACACTCCACACTAGGGTTGCGCCCACAACCAAGGTACATGCCCTTGACCGGAATCGAACCTGGGACCCTTCAGTCTGCAGTCCGACACTCTATCCACTGAGCCAAACCGGTCAGGGATGAACACATCTTCTTGATGAGGTATTGATGCTGCAAGAGAGAGAGGAAGGCAGGAGAGAGAAGGAAGGGCATGGGAGGGAAAAGATGGGAGGAAAATGGAGTGGAGAGGAGGAAAACTACTACACTGAGCAATGTAAATCCATTTGCTCCTGGTAAGCAGCTAAAATAGGCTTCTGCCTTGAATCCTAAGCAGACTTTCTTCTTACAATGGATGTTTTTGGGGAATATTAAAGATTTTTTAAAAATGTTTTTTTTTAATTTTTTAAAAATATATTTTTATTGATTTCAGAGAGGAAGGGAGAGGGAGAGAGAGATAGAAGCATCAACGATGAGAGAATCATTGATCGGCTGCCTCCTGCACACCGCGACTAGGGACTGAGCCCACAACCTGGGCATGTGCCCTTGACTGGAATCAAACCCAGGACCCTTCAGTCCACAGGCTGACGCTCTAGCCACTGAGCCAGACCTGCTAGGGCTATTTGAAGATTTTACATCAGCCTGCTTATTTCCCTGAATTCACTCAGGGAGACCATCATTAGATCTTTCTTTAAAAAATTCTTTTTTTATTTATTGATTTTTTTTTTTTTAGGGAGAGAGAGAGAGAGAGAGAGAGAGAGAGAGAGAGAGAGAGAGAGAGAGAGAGAGAGAATGAGAATCATTGGTTGATTCCTGTATGTATCCCTCCCAATGGGAGGTTGAACCCACAACCTTGGCATATCAGGACGATGCTCTAACCAACTAAGGTATCTGGTCAGAGCCCTTTCATTAGATCTTGAGACATACAAGGAAAGAGGCCCTAAACATAAGCCTGCTGTCTCTGGCATGGTTCAAGCATTAGCCCCATCAAGGGCTTTCCCCATTTCTGTTCCACCCAGGACCAGGACAATTGATGGAAGAAATTGATCACATTATTTAAGAACACATCTCACCAGTGACATCATTACAGTATAGTTCAGCGATTCAGACTCTATCAACAGAATCAATGAGCAGACTGGTGGGAGTTCTGCTTATTACATCACAGCAATTTTGAGGCTTCCTCAGATGGCATGCAGCAGCATTGCCTCACATATGGAGTCCATCATCCAGCTGGTCCCTGGGCCTCATTACTGAACAAAATGTGGCATTGTGTATGGCTTTGATCAATGAGACAGCATTGATGTATGGCTTAGAAATCAAAGGGGACAGCTTCCAATATAAATGGTTCTTAAGACACACAGGCAAAAACTCTTTCCAAATGGGTCCATGAGATTAAGGAAATGCAAAACCCTGAAAATCTGCAGAACATTTCCAATGTCCCCAACCCAGCTCAGGCTGTGGAAGGTTATTCAAACTGTTTATAAGGGCTGCTAGGGAAAGATGGAAGTGGTCCTATACTAATAATTGGTACTGTTTTTCACAAATCCTTTTCTAAAGGACATACTAGACCAGGTAGCCAAGTGAAAAAAGTGAAATGGAAAATTAGAACTTTTGGGCTCCTGTCTTAATGTTGATTTTATTCAGCCAATACAGCTTGATGTCCATTTCCTGATCATTCTGCTCTTGAGGGTATAGTGCACTGTAGGACCTCAGAGGTAGCACAGAAATAGAAAGTTCCTAGGTTGAATCCAATCCTGGATTTTTACCCAAGGGTACTAGAGGTAGTGTGGCAGGGGTGAAGAATCAGAAAGGAGTCCAGGTCATAGCCAGAAAAATGGGGCTAAGTGTCAAACTTGAAGGGTGTAGTGAAAAGGACACACTCTCTTTCTTTATACACACATGCATCATTGACATCATATTGTACATACAGAAGATTTAGTTCACAGGATCATTTTCCAGGTCTTCCAAATAGAAATCCAATGGTCTATCACCCACCCACTCAAGCTGAGAATCCAATGAAACATGTAAACCAGGTCCTAAATAGAAGCCATTGTGCTTACCCTTTCTGTCTAAACTTTGGACTCCTCTGCTCTACCCTGTTAGCCAAATTTGCCAACAATAACACCATGAATGCCTCATCCAGAATCCCCGTGCCTCAGTAATCACAACCACTACCCCTGCTCCTCCCTGGAACCAGCCAGCACTATCAGGTCAATATGTTGGGGAGTGCCAGGTTGCTGACAACACCGTGAAGGCCAAGGCTTCTGCTGACATGCACTGCTTATAGCAGGAGGGATGGTGGGCCATTTAGGTAGGAAACGCAGGCAGTTTTTCTCCTACTCCACCTGCCCAGCCAACCCTGCTGCAAAATAGAGGACTGACTTCTAGGCCCATTCAGACCTCTGAGATCACAAACTCCATTGCCTTCTGCCTAAAGTTCCCCACCTCTCTGTTCATGCACATCCATCCATCCTATCAGAGACAGGGAGCCAGAGTACTAGTATGTGTTTCATGGATTCCTGGACAGACCCATCCATGTGGATTCCGACACCTGAGCACCTGGTTCAAGGAGAGAACATTGAGCCAAAAAGGGGCACCCATAAGAGTTTGAGTTCAACCTTAACTTTCACTATCCTGCCTTGTGCCTTTCATAAAGCCAACTCACCTCCAGCCCCAGACAATAGAGCAGTGTGTGTGTGTGTGTGTGTGTGTGTGTGTGTGTGTGTGTGTGTGAAGGAGAAGATAGGATCTACTCTTGTATACTTTTTTGGTTGTTGTTAATCCTCACCGAAGGATATTTTTCCTACTGATTTTTAGAAAGAGTGGGAAGGAGGGCAAGGAGAAAGAGAGAGAGAGATAGAGAGAGAGACAGAGAGAGAGAGAGAGAGAGAGAGAGAGAGAGAGAGAGAGAGATTTGTGTGAGAGAGAGACATCCATGTGAGAGAGAGACATGGATTGGTTGCATCCTGCACATGCCCTAACCAGGGCCAGGGATTGAACCTGCAACCCAGGTATGTGCTCTTGACCAGGAATCAAACCCTCGATCCTTTGGGATGTGGGTCGACTCTCTAACTTCTGAGCCACACTGGACTACGGCCTGTATACCATCTTTACCAGTAAACTGCCAAATCAGTCCCTGCAACAGGCTCTGAGTACCATATTAAAAGAGATGCTCCAATACATCTTCATCTTTCACAGCCTTCATTCTAAATAATCTGCTTTCCTTCATATGTCCCTCGTATCCGAAGAGGAAAATCCTGCTCCCATGCCTCCCAAAGATATTTGTATCCCTTCTTTAAAAATTTTTTTTAATTTTAATTTTTTAAATTGATTTCAGAGGGGAAAAGAGAGGGAGAGTTAGAGACATCAATGGTAAGAGAATCATTGATCTGCTGCCTCTTGAACATAGTCGAGCCTACAACTGGGGCATGTGCCCTGACTGAGAATTGAACAGTGACCTCCTGGTTCACAGGTCAATGCTCAATAACTGAGCCACTCTGGCTGGGCTCCCTTCTTCTACTTCCATCTTTATCTTGCCTTTTGTTTGTTTATTTATTTTTTAAATAAATCTTTAATGTTCAGATTATTACAGTTGTTCCTCTTCCCCCCCCCCCATAATTCCCCTCCACCCGGTTCCCACCCACCCCATACCCTTACCCCCCCCACTGTCCTCATCCATAGGTGTATGGTTTTTGTCCAGTCTCTTCCCGCACCCCCCACACCCCTTTCCCCCCGAGGATTGTCAGTCCACTCCTTTCTCTGCCCCTGATTCTATTATATTCACCAGTTTATTCTGTTCATCAGATTTTTTATTCACTTGATTTTTAGATTCACTTGTTGATAGATATGTATTTGTTGTTCATAATTTTTATCTTTACCTTTTTTTTATTCTTTCTCTTCTTAAAGAATACCTTTCAGCATTTCATATAATACTGGTTTGGCGGTGATGAACTCCTTTAGCTTTTTCTTATCTGTGAAGCTCTTTATCTGACCTTCAATTCTGAATGATAACTTTGCTGGGTAGAGTAATCTTCGTTGTAGGTTCTTGCTATTCATCACTTTGAATATTTCTTGCCATTCCCTTCTGGCCTGCATAGTTTCTGTTGAGAAATCAGCTGACAATCGTATGGATGCTCCCTTGTAGGTAACTGTTTTTCTCTTGCTGCTTTTAATATTCTCTCTTTGTCTTTTGCTCTGGCATTTTAATTATGATGTGTCTTGGTATAGTCCTCTTTGGATTCCTTTTGTTTGGGGTTCTCTGTGCTTCCTGGACTTGTAAGTGTATTTCTTTCACCAGGTGGGGGAAGTTTTCTGTCATTATTTCTTCAAATAGGTTTTTAATATCTTGCTCTCTCTCTCTCTCTCTCTCTCTCTCTCTCTCTCTCTTTTGTTTACAGAGAGGAAGGGAGTGGGATAGAGAGTTAAAAACATCGATGACAGAGAAACATCGATCAGCTGCCTCTTGCACACCCTCTACTGGGGATGTGCCCACAACCAAGGTACATGCCCTTGACTGGAATCGAACCTGGGACCCTTCAGTCCGCAGGCCGACGCTCTATCCACTGAGCCAAACCGGTCAAGGCTCTCTCTCTTCTTCTGGCACCCCCCTAATTCGAATGTTTGTACACTTGAAGTTGTCCCAGAGGCTCCTTACACTGCCTTCGTATTTTTGGATTCTTTTTGCTTTCCCGGTTGGGTGTTTTTTGCTTCTTCGTATTTCAAATCTTGGACTTGATTCTTGTGATCCTCTAGTCTGCTGTTGGATCTCTGTATATTATTCTTTATTACAGTCAGTGTATGCTTAACTTCTAGTTGATCCCTTTTCATATCCTTGAGGGTCTCACAATTTATCGGTGGTTTCTTGAAAATTCTTGAAAAACCTTATAACCGTGGTTTTGAACTCTATATCCGGTCATTTGCTTTTCTCCATTTCTTTCATTTGTGACCTGTTTCTTTTTCTCTGCATTTTGGCTGCTTCCCTGTGTTGATAGAGTGGCTTTGTGTGCTAGGTGTCCTATAGGGTCCAGTGGCTCAGCCTCCCCAGTTACCTGAGGTGGACACTCTTGGTACACCCCTTTGTGGGCTGTGTGCACAGCCTTCTTGTAGTTAAGCCTTGATTGTTGTTGGTATCACTGGGAGGAATTGACCTCCAGGCCAATTGGCTGTGAGGATCAGCTGTGTCTACGATGGGAGAACTTCTGTTCTGGAGACACCTTTATGGGGCAAGACTTGCTTCAGTGGGGCTTTGGTGCTCACTGAGTCTGCCCCCTGAGTGTGTCCCTTATGGATCTGAGGAGTTGTAATCTGGATGGTCGCACTCTGACAACTGAGTATACTGGCTCTTGGATCTCCAAGGAGGTGCTAATTTAGCCTCTGCCTGAGGCCACCCAGCAGGAGCTACAGAGAGATCTGCAGATTCCTCTTCTTTGTTTGGGTTTTGGAGGTGCCCAGATGAGGCCCAGCTGTGAAGCAATGCAAGCTGCTGTGGGGCCTTGGGCCTTCTTTTGGATGTTCTGGGTCTCTCTGACTCAGCTGCAGTTGTTAGGTAATTTTAGATTTCAAAGGACCAGGCCATTCATATGCAAAAGCCTCTGTGCACATCTTCAGTGGGGCGGGGTCTCAGGGAATTAACAGGACCAAGCAAACAGGTATGGCTGATCCGCAGCCCTGCCTTAAGAGGCCCGGGTCTCAGTGTCCCTAGGTAATCGCTGCAAGCACCTCTTAGAGAAAGCTAACCTTGAGTTCAGCCCAATGCCAGACCATCCAGTTTCTCCCCGTATGAGTCTGGGTCCCCAGAGTTCACCTGGAACTGAAGTTCAGAGCAGTTGGGAGCTTGTGTCTCCCTCCTGATTGAAAAAGTCAGCCACGTACTCAGTTGCCAGCCCTTTCCGAGTGCACGTGTCTCCGTACCTCTGCACTATACTTCTGCACCTCCTCTGAGTCTCAGTGTGCTTTTCTCTTTCCTTCTAGTTATAGAATTTCCACTCAGCCAGCCTTCCTGTGGTTCTGGATGATGTCCGTTTTGTCTTTTAGTTGTAGTTTTGAAGTCATTGTGCGAGGCAGCAATTTCAGGTGTTTACCTATGCCACCATCTTGGTTTCTCCTATCTTGCCTTTTGTTTAAAGATTATGGTTCTTCTCTGTGGCTTTGCTGCCCTGCACCTCCTCAAGTGAAACCCTCTTCTAGTTGGATGCCCCTAGGATCCTCCTCTCTCTGCTTATCCCAGAAGCAGATGCCTGCAGAGTAAGGATTCCACAATCTATGGGGCCTTTGTTTTGGGTATAAAGGAAGAACTTCAGATCCTCTGAAGAGGCCTCCATTTTGGTTACTTTTTCCTCCTACAAAAGACAAGGATGATGGAGTTACTTCATTATATCCTAGAAAATGGCTTTTCCAGCATGAGGGCACTTTTCAGAATGTCAAGCAGTTATTTATTTTTGAATCTGAATTAGAGCTTTAAAATAAACATAAACTGCTCTTTCTCACTGCTGACATTTAATCTCATAACTGAGTTAAGCCATAGAATCCACTGAGGTTGGCATTATTCCTATAGAACAATATTGTTTAAGGAACTGAGCTATACACCTTGATAAAGAAGCCCTTTGCCATGGCTGGTGTTGTTAGTGGTTAGGGCATTGGCCCTGGCACTGAAGGGTCTCAGGTTCGATTCCTGTTCAAAGGCACATACTGTACTTGGGTTATACCAGTTTGATCCCCTACCCTGGTTGGGGCATATGCTGGAGGCAATCAATCTATGTGTCTCTTTCATTTGGATGTTTCTCTCTCTCTCTCTCTCTCTCTCTCTCTCTCTCTCTCTCTCTCTCTCTCTCTCATCTCTCTCTCTTCCTTCTTCCCTCACTTTCACTTTATCTAAAAACAATGGGAAAATATTCTTAGGTGAGAATAACAATAATAATAATAAAAGCCCAGACTGTTATCACATGAGCCCTGAGAATTTCCACAACTATTTCATCCTCATCACAAGGATTTTTTTTTTTTGGAGGGGGCTCTTTTTAAGGATTATCCCACACTTTAAATTATGTAGCCATATATGTAGCATTGGAGTGTTTTGCTCAGTTCTAATGATGATAAATTTGTCACTGAGCCCAGAAGAGCAATTTCTTTTTTAAAAATTTATCTTTATTGTTGAAAGTATTACAGGTGTCCCTTTTTTAAATCCATGGACCACTTCCACCCTGCACCAGAAGAGTAATGTCTGACATTGATTTTCTGAGTTGGCCGCTGCTTCAAATTGCACGCTATGCTATAACTCCTTACACTGAAAATCAGAATATCAGAAGGCCTTCATAACCTTTCATCAGTATAGTCAAAACCACCATGCATAGTATGGGATTCTCAAACTGGATGGTATCTTAAACTGGACCTCCGCCCTATATCTTTTCCTTCTTAACCAAGTTATTGAAAGACACTTCTACATTTGCTGTCTACACTTCTTCATCACCCATTCACTCTTCAGTTCCACTCCAATCTGGCTTCTGCCGCTACTCCCTACTACACTGAAACAGTTTTCACCAAGGCCACTTTGTTGTTAAATCCAATAGACAGCTCTCAGAATGAATCTTACTGACTCTGAGGTGTTTGATTCAGTTGACCACTTCCACCTTCTCAAAACTTTCTTCTCCTTTGATTTCCCCCTTTTAATGTTAATTTTTATGTTTGCTGATTATATAAGTAATGTATGTTCTTTATGGAAAAACAAGAATACAAAAAACTGATGAGGATAAAAAGAAAAAGAGTCTATAACACCACCACTCAGAGATGGTTATTATTAATAGGTTTAAAAGTTTATAGTTATTTTTCAGGCAAGGGAGGAACCAAGATGGCGGCATAGTTAAACAACTAATCTGCTGCCTCACACAACAATTTCAAAAACACAACTAAAAGACAAAAACGTCTACCACCCAGAACCACGGGAAAGCTGGCTCAGTGGAAGATTTACAGCTGAGAACAGAAAGGAGTACAATCGCTGAAAAGCTGAGGTACGGAGGCACGCGAATCGGGCCGGTGGCGGGCGGCTGGGTGCGCGGCTTTTCTTCAACCCGCAGGGAGACAAGCTCCCGATCACTGTGAAATCCAGTTTCTGGGGACACTCGGGGGACCCAGACGCCTACGGGGAGAAGCTGGACTCTCGGCCATCGGGTCGGAAAGTGAGAGTGACTTTTTTGCAGAGGTGCGCCCAGCAATCATTGTTTACTGCGCTGGAGTGCGGGGCGCAGGGACTTGGAAACGTGGAAAGGCAGAGACGGCTGACGCCAGCCATTGCCGTTGGCCACGCCCCAGCCTAGTGACGCCCTGAGACCCCGCCCCGCCCTGAGGCCCCGCCCCGCACATTCTACAAACCCGCCCAGGCTCCACACAGCGGCTTTTGCATATAAATGGCCTGTTCTGTGGCAGCTTAACCAACTACAGCTCCAGACTGCTCCAAAACCGCCCAAGCAAAGGAGGAGAAAACTAGCCCTTGTTGTAGCTCCTGCTGGGGAACACACAGTACACAAGGGTACACCAAGAGTGTCCACCTCAAGTAACTGGGAGGCTGACCCGTTGAACCAACAGGACACCTAGTAGACACCTACCCTACCAACTCAGGGAAGCAGAGAATATGAGAAGGCAAGGAAACAGATCACAAACCAAAGAAATGGAGGAGAATAAGCGACTGGACATAGAGTTCAAAACCACGGTTATAAGGTTTTTCAAGAATTTCATGGAAAAGGCCGATAAATTCAATGAGACCCTTGAGGATATGAAAAAGGACCAACTAGAAATTAAACATACACTGACTGAGATAAAAAATATTATACAGAGACCCAAAAGCAGACTAGAGGATTGCAAGAATCAACTCAAAGATTTGGAATACAAAGAGGCCAAGGACACTCCTCCAGAGAAGCATGAAGAGAAGAGAATTCAGAAAGTTGAAGATAGTGTAAGAAGTCTCTGGGACAACTTCAAGCGAACCAACATCAGAATTATGGGGGTACCAGAAGAAGAGAGAGAGCAAGATGCTGAAAACCTATTTGAAGAAATAATGAACGAAAACTTCCCCCACCTGATGAAAGAAATAGACTTACGAGTCCAGGAAGCGCACAGAACCCCAAACAAAAGGGATCCAAAGAGGACCACACCAAGACACATCATAATTAAAATGCCAAGAGCAAAAGACAAAGAGAGAATCTTACGAGCAGCAAGAGAAAAACAGTTAGTTACCTACAAGGGAGCTCCCATACGATTATCAGCTAATTTCTCAACAGAAACCATGCAGGCCAGACGGGAGTGGCAAGAAATATTCAAAGTGATGAATAGCAGGAACCTACAACCAAGACTACTCTACCCAGCAAAGTTATCATTCAGAATTGAAGGGCAGATAAAGAGCTTCACAGATAAGAAAAAGCTAAAGGAGTTCATCACCACCAAACCAGTATTATATGAAATGCTGAAAGGTATTCTTTAAAAAGAGGAAAAAGAAGAAGAAAGATAAAAATTATGAACAACAAATACATATCTATCAACAAGTGAATCTAAAAGTCAAGTGAATTAAAAATCTGAGGAACAGAATAAACTGGTGAACTTAATAGAATCAGAGGCATAGAATGGGAGTGGATTGATAATTCTCAGGGGGAAAGGGGTGTCTGTGTGGGGAGTATGGGAAGAGACTGGACAAAAATCATACACCTATGGAGAAGGACAGCGCGGGGGGAGGTAAGGGAGGAGGGGGGGTAGGAACTGGGTGGTGGGGAGATATGTGGGGAAAAAGGAGAAACAATTGTAATCTGAACAATAAAGATTCATTTAAAAAAAAAAAGACAAGCAAAATAAAATGTATAAGGAGATAAAAAAAAAAGTTTATAGTTATTTTTCAATGAAAAGATAGAAACATACTTTTTTAGAAATATACTTTTAAAATAAAATATTCATCATATGATACATGTTATTATTTTTATTGAGGCATAATGACATATAACATATTATTTTTAGGTGTACAACATTATGACTCAATATTTGTGTATATTGTGAAATGATCACCACAATAAGTCTAGTTATCATCCATCACCATACATAGCAACAATTTTTTTTCTTATGAGGAGAATATTTAACATCTACTCTCTTAGCAACTTTCAAATTTGCAGTATAATATTATTAACTGCATTTACCATGCTGTATGTTATATCTCCATGACTTATTTATTTGACAACTAGAAGTGTTTGTATCTTTTGACTCCCTTAACCCAGTTTGTCTACATTTCACCCACCACCTCTGGCAACCACCAATCTTCCCTGCAATACATATTATTTTATACCTGGTATCCTCTCTCACTTGCCATTATAGCATGACCATTTTAAAATGTCCAGCTGGTGTAGCTCAGTGGTTGAGTTTCCACCCATGAACCAAGAGGTCCCCAGTTCGACTCCCGGTCAGGGCAGATGCCCGGGTTTTAGGCTCGATCCCTAGTAGGGGGCGTCTGTCTTTCTATCCCTCTCCCTTCCTCTCTCTCTAAAAATCAATAAAAACATACTGAAAAATAAATAGCCTTAGCTGGTTTGGCTTGGTGTATAGAACATCGGCCCGAGGACTGAAGGGTCCCGGGTTGATTCCAGTCAAGGGCACATATCCTGGTTGGGGCGCATGTGGGAGGCAACCAATTGATGTGTCTCTCACACATCAATGTTTCTTTCTCTGTCTCTCCCACCCACTTCTACTCTCTCTAAAATTCAATGGAGAGGAGCGAGCTGAGCGAGGTGAGAAGTGTGGATGTCGAGTTTCCCATTTTCATCGTATAGACAGCTCTACTGCCAAGATGGTCAATGTGCCTAAAACCCAAAGGACTTTCTGTAAGAAGTGTGGAAAGCATCAATCTCACAAAGTGACCCAGTATAAGAAGGGGAAGGATTCCCTGTATGCCCAGGGAAAGAGGTGCTATGGTTGGAAGCAGAGTGGCTACAGTGGGTAGACAAAGTCAATTTTCCAAAAAAAGGCTGAAACCACAAAGAAGATTGTGCTAAGGCTTGAATGTGTTGAGCCTACCTGCAGATCCAAGAGGATGCTGGCCATTAAGAGATGCAAGCATTTTGAATGCGGAAGAGATAAGAAGACAAAGGGCCCAGTGATCCAGTTCTAAGCTTTGGGATTCTTTTATTTTTGAGAGGAAAACGTTGAAGCTGTAGAAAATAAATGCAGTGATATTCTTGATGGAAAAATCAATGGAAAAATATCCTTGGGTGAGGGTTAACCCTCCCCTTCCCCCCCCCCCCCGATAAAATATCACTAAGTATTACTCTAAAACAGGATTTTAAAATGTTATATTGGCCCAGCCAGCATGGCTCAGTGGTTGAGCGTCGACCTATGAACCAGGAGGTCACAGTTTGATTCCTGGTCAGGGTGGGGCATGCAGGAGCCAATCAATGATTCTCTCTCATCATTGATGTTTCTATCTCTCTCTCCCTCTTCCTTTCTCTCTGAAATCAATAAAAAAATTTTTTAAATGGCTACATCATTTCCTTTAATTTTTTTTCCTTTTTGTTAATCATCACCTGAGGATATTTTTTTTTTAATATTTTTATTGAGGTATTATATGTGTACATATCTTACTATTACCCCCCCCACCCCACACCCACACATGCCCTCCCCCCCCAGAGTTTTGCGTCCATTGTTTATGCTTATATGCATGCATACAAGTCCTTCGTTTGATTTCATAACTCCCCCACCTTTCCCAAACTTTCCCCCTGTACTTTGAAAGTCTGTTCGATGCTTTACTGTCTCTGTATCTATCTTTTTGTTCACCATTTTATAATGTTCTTTACTATCCCTAAATGAGTGAGATCATGTGGTATTTTTCTTTCATTGACTGGCTTATTTCACTTAGCATAATGTTCTCCAATTCCATCCAGGTTGCTGCAAATGATGAGAATTCCTTCTTTTTTATGGCAGCATAGTATTCCATTGTGTAGATGTACCACAGTTTTCCGATCCAGTCATCTGCTGATGGGCACCTAGGCTGTTTCCAAATCTTAGCTATTGTAAATTGTGCTGCTATGAACATAGTGGTGCATATATCCTTTCTGATTGGTGTTTCTAGTTTCTTCGGATATATTCCCAGGAGTGGGATTACTGGGTCAAATGGGAGATCCATTTTCAGTTTTTTGAGGAAACTCCATACTGTTCTCCACAGTGGCTGCACCAGTCTGCATTCCCACCAGCAGTGCACGAGGGTTCCTTTTTCTCCGCATCCTCGCCAACACTTGTTGTTTGTTGATTTGTTGATGATAGCCATTCTGACAGGTGTGAGATGGTACCTCATTGTTGTTTTGATTTGCATCTCTCGGATAATAAGTGACTTTGAACATGTTTTCATGTGTCTCTTGGCCTTCCTTCTGTCTTCTTTTGAAAATATTCTGTTTAGGTCTGTTGCCCATTTTTTTATTGGATCATTTATCTTCCTCTTATTGAGTTGCATAAGCTGCCTGTAGATGTTGGAGATTAAACCTTTATCAGTGATAGCATTTGCAAATATGTTTTCCCATGCAGTGGGCTTTCTTGTTGTTTTGTTGATGGTTTCTTTTGCTGTAAAAAAGCTTTTTATTTTGATGTAGTCCCATTTGTTAATTTTCTCTTTAGCTTCCATTGCCCTAGGGGCAGTGTCAGTGAAGAAGTTCTTGTGGCATATGTCTGAGATTTTGTTGCCTGTGGATTCCTCTAGTATTTTTATGGTTTCCCGTCTTATGTTTAAGTCCTGTATCCATTTTGAATTTATTTTTGTGTATGGTGTAAGTTGGTGATCTAGTTTCATTTTTTTGCATGTATCTGTCCAGTTTTCCCAACACCATTTATTGAAGAGACTGTCTTGACTCCATTGTATGTTCATGCCTCCTTTGTCAAATATTAATTGAGCATAGTGGTTTGGATCGATATCTGGGTTCTCTATTCTGTTCCATTGATCAATATGTCTGTTCTTGTGCCAGTACCAGGCTGTTTTGAGAACAGTGGCTTTGTAATACAGCTTGAAATCAGGTATTGAGATCCCACCTACTTTATTCTTCTTTCTGAGGATTGCTGAGGCTATTCGGGGTCTTTTTTTATTCCAGATGAATTTTTGGAGAGTTCTTTCTAGGTCTGTGAAATATGCTGTTGGTATTTTGATGGGGAGTGCATTGAATCTGTAGATTGCTTTGGGTAGTATGGACATTTTAATGATGTTGATTCTACCAATCCAGGAACATGGTATGTTCTTCCATCTGTTTACTTCTTCCTCTATCTCTTTTTTCAGTGTCCTGTAGTTTTCTGCGTATAGGTCTTTTACCTCCTTAGTTAAGTTTATTCCTAGGTATCTTAATTTTTTTGGTGCGATGGTAAATGGGATTGCTTTTTTAGTCTCTCTTTCTGTAAGTTCATTATTGGTGTATAGAAAAGCCATAGATTTCTTGGCGTTAATTTTGTATCCCGCTACATTGCCGAATTCATTTATTAAGTCTATTAGTTTTTTGATGGAATCTTTTGGGTTTTTTATGTACAATATCATGTCATCTGCAAATAAGGACAGCTTCACTTCTTCTTTTCCAATTTGGATGCCTCTTATTTCTTCTTCTTGCCTAATTGCGATAGCTAATACTTCCAGTACTATGTCAAACAGGAGTGGTGAGAGTGGGCATCCCTGTCTTGTTCCTGTTCTTAGGGGAAATGGTTTTAGTTTTTGCCCATTGAGTATGATGTTTGCTGTGGGTTTATCATAAATAGCTTTTATTATGTTGAGGTATGAGCCTTCTATTCCCACCTTGTTGAGAGTTTTTATCAAGAAAGGGTGTTGGATTTTGTCAAATGCTTTTTCTGCATCTATTGATATGACTATGTGATTTTTATCTCTCAATTTGTTTATGTGATGTATCACGTTTATTGATTTGCGGATATTGTACCATCCTTGCATTCCTGGAATAAATCCTACTTGGTCATGGTGTATGATCTTTCTGATGTACTGCTGGAGCCGATTTGCTAGAATTTTGTTGAGGATTTTGGCATCAATGTTCATGAGGGATATTGGCCTGTAATTCTCTTTCATTGAGTTGTCTTTATCTGGTTTTGGTATTAGGGTGATGCTGGCTTCATAGAAGGAGCCTGGAAGTGTTCCTTCCTCTTGAATTTTTTGGAATAGTCTGAGGAGGATAGGTTTTAGTTCTTCCTTGAAAGTTTGATAAAACTCTCCTGTGAAGCCATCTGGCCCCGGGCTTTTGTTTGCCGGAAGCTTTTTGATGACTGCTTCAATTTCTTCCATAGTTACTGGCATGTTGAGCTGTTTACAATCTTCCTGATTGAGTTTTGGAAGGTTGTATTTTTCTAGGAATATGTCGATTTCCTCTAGGTTGTCCAGTTTGTTGGAATAGAGTTGTTCGTAGTATTTTGTAACAATCCTTTGTATTTCGTCGGGGTCTGTTGTTATTTCACCTCTTTCATTTCTGATTTTGTTTATTTGGGTCCTCTCTCTTTGCTTCTTGGTGAGCCTGGCTAGAGGTCCATCAATCTTGTTTATCCTTTCAAAGAACCAGCTCTTGGTTTTGTTGATCTTTTGTATTGTTTCTTTGGTCTCTATGTCGTTTATCTCCGCTCTGATCTTTATTATTTCTTTCCTTCTGCTTACACTGGGCTTATCTTGTTGCTCTCTCTCTAGCTCTTTGAGTTGTTGGGTTAGGTAATTTATTACCATTGTTTCTTGTTTTTTGAAGTAGGCTTGTAGAGCTATGAACTTCCCTCTCAGGACTGCTTTCATTGTGTCCCATAGATTTTGGATTGTTGTGTTTTCATTGTCGTTTGTTGCCATGATGTTTTTTATTTCTTCCTTGATGTCTTTGGTAACCCAGTCATGGTTTAATAACATGCTGTTTAGTCTCCAAGTGTTTGATTTCTTTGGGTTGTTTTTATTGTAGTTGATTTCCAGTTTTATGCCACTGTGATCTGAGAAGATACTTGATATGATTTCTATCTTCTTGAATTTGGAGAGACTTTGCCTATGTCCTAACATATGGTCTATCTTTGAAAATGACCCATGTGCACTTGAGAAGAATGTATATTCTGTGGCTTTGGGGTGAAATGTTCTGAAGATGTCGATTAATTCCATCTGTTCTAGTGAGTCATTTAGGATTGATGTTTCTTTGCTGATTTTTTGTTTAGAGGATTTGTCCAATGGTGATAGTGGGGTATTGAAGTCTCCTACTATGATTGTATTACTGTCAATCTCTCCTTTGATATCTTCCAGGAGTTTTTTAATGTATCTTGGTGCTCCTGTATTGGGTGCATATATGTTTACCAGAGTTATTTCTTCTTGTTGGATTTCTCCCTTAAGTATTATGAAGTGGCCTTCATTATCTCTTGTTATGTCCTTCACTTTGAGATCTAATTTGTCAGATATAAGTATTGCAACCCCAGCTTTTTTTTCATTTCCATTTGCCTGGAAAACCTTTTTCCATCCCTTTACTCTCAGTCTGTATGCATCCTTTTTTTTGAGGTGGGTTTCCTGTAGACAGCAGATATCTGGGTTTTGTTTTCTTATCCAGTCTGTTACCCTGTGTCTTTTGATTGGGGCATTCAATCCATTTACATTTAAAGTTATTATTGATAGGTACTTATTTGACGCCATTTTTATTCTATACCCCTGTGTACCTTCTTTGCTTCCTATTTCTTTCTTTCTTTTTTTTTTTTTTTTACAGCAGACCCTTTAGCATTTCTTTCATTGCTGGTTTGGTGGTGATAAACTCCCTTAGTCCTTTTTTGTCTCTGAAGCTCCTGATTTCACCTTCAATTTTGATTGATAGCCTTGCTGGGTACAGTATTCTTGGATTTAGACCCTTCCTTTGCATGACTTGGTATATTTCATTCCATTCCCTTCTGGCCTGATGAGTTTCTGTTGAGAAATCAGTTGCTAGTCTGATGGGGGTTCCTTTGTATGTAACTATCTGTCTCTCTCTGGCCGCTTGTAAGATTCTTACTTTGTCGTTGGTGTTTGCCAACTTAACTATAATGTGCCTTGGCGTCGGTCTTTTGGGGTTCATTTTGCTTGGAACTCTGTGAGCTTCTTGGATTTGTGTGGGTTTTTTCTTCCCTATATCAGGGAAGTTTTCTGTTATTATTTCTTCAAACAGGTTTTCTATTCCTTGCTCAGTTTCCTTTCCTTCTGGCACCCCTATTATCCTGATGTTGTTTTGTTTTGTATTGTCCCGAAGTTCCCTTACGCTCTCCTCAATCTTTCTAATTTTTGTTTCTAGAAGCTGTTGTAATTGGGTATTTTTTTCCATCTTGTCTTCTAGCTCACTTATGCGGTCCTCTGCTTCATCTAGTCTACTCTTGATGCTTTCTATTGAGTTCTTTACAGCAGCGATGTCATTTTTCATTTCTTCTTGGTTCTTCTTCATTTCTTCTTGGTTCTTACTCATATTGTCGAATTTGTCTTCCATCCTTTTCAGCCACTTTATGACCATTTCTCTGAATTCTTTCTCTGATAGGTTGTTTGCCTCTAAATCGTTTACTTCCTTTTCTGGTGATGCCTGCTTCTCTTTCCTGTTTGGGCTGTTTCTTTGTCTCCCCATGGTCTCTCTTCTCCGGATGTCTGGTTATATAGATTTCTCTCTCTGGCGTTGATTTAAAGGTATAAAATACAACACAACCAGGCACAACAGACAAGGCACTGAACAGAATTGTATTCACGATATTAATAACCTCCAATAAAGGTAACCACCAGAGAAAGACAAATTAGGGAATAGGAGTGGGAGAGGGAGAGTAAAAAGAAAGAACAACAACGAAGAAAAAAAAAAAACAACAAAGAGTGTGAATCTGAACTTGGGAAAAGAGCAGAAAGAAAGAAAAGAAAAAACAGAAAAGAAAAAGAAAAGAAAAAAAAAGTAAGAGAGACAAGAATGATACTAAGAGAGAAAAGGGGAACAAACTATATATATGGGGAGTAAACTCCACTAGAACAACCACTATTCCCAGCAAATTCCAGCAACACGAGCCTGGAGATTAATACAAACTGCAACAGCAGCTAATATCAAGTGAGGCAAGGGAAAACAAAAGTAAAAAACAAACAAAAACAAAGCAAACAAAAGAACCAACCAAACCAACAAAAAGAATAATCAAAACAATCTCATAAAAAAGCATAAAAATTCAATCTAATCAACATTCAAGCAAATAACAACAAAAGGCCCGAGAGAAAAATAATTTTTTAAAGGTAGCGTAGAGAGAGGTTTGTATGGATTTGGAGCAGGGGGTTGGGAATTAGATATATAAGTAGGGTGAAGTTTTAGCAGGGAGTAAACTGAAAAAGTAGGGAAAATCTAAAGCCAGAAAGGGTTAAGATAACCTGGGGACCAAAAGGGGAAAGGTTAGGAGGAGAGTGATGGCATAATTTTAGCTTTGAGATAGGGTAAAGCGATTGTAAGGGAAAGATGCAAATCGAATGTAGGACACTAATCCAAAAATAAAAGAAAGGGAAAATCTAATGACAGTAAAAAGAAAAAAAAGTAAAATAATAGTAATAATAGTGCTGATTGAAAATAAAAATGTAATAATTAAAAAGGTGAAAATCAAGTGAGGAAAAAGAAAAAAATATTAGTTTCTTAAGTAAAAGATGCAAAAAATGAAAATAAAAAAATATGAGAATAAAAAAATTAAAAAATTGAAAAAAGAATTGAAAATTAAAAAATAGGAAGACTAAAATGTGCAGTAGCGGCTGTCATTCACTTCCTCTATTATTCTGTTTGGTACGCCTTTTTCCCAGTCTGGGCGGTATTTCAGTTCAGCTTCATTCCAGGGCTCCTCAGTGTTGGAAGCCAGTCCTGCTTTTTAAGCCAGCCCTGTCTTAATTTCTCGTATTTATTTTTGATTACACCAGAGACAATTAGCGTTTCAGCCCCTGGGTGGCAGTGTTTCTGAATTGACTTCCGGGCCTCTCTAGCTCTTTTTTCTTTTTTTTTTTTTTCCCCCTTCTATGGCACTCACTACCGGTTTGTAGAGGTGTGCGCCTCAGAGCTGCCTCTCTGATGGTCACACGCAGCTCTGGCCCCAGGTTCCGAAAAAACACCTTCCCCTGCAGTCTTTCAGGGTTTCCACCTGGGTTTGCCTCTGTATTGGGCTTAGCAATCAGAGTTGGAAAGAGCCCAGGTGTGCGGACCGTGGGTCTGTGCCCCAGACTAAGGAGCCTGCACTCCTTTGAAAATTCTTAGTCTGACCCTCCTCGTCAGATTAAAATGAGTTGCTTTCAAGAGGTCACTTCTGTTAGCAGCTCAGAAGACCCCCCTCCTCATTCACGGATCACGGCAGTTCCAACTGCCGCTGATTTTTCTAGGCACAGACCTCCCGGCTCCTGCCGGTCCTGCGGCTGCCGCACTTCCCTCACCCAGCGCTTCCCTCACCCACCGCGGGGATTAGAAACCGCAGCTTATTTCAGACAAAATCTGACCTTTCCGTGGTGCAGTGAAGAGTTTCTTTGAATCCGAGTGTTTGCGCTGATAGGGGACCGGTGGTCTGGTGCTCCCAGCAGTTCAGTGTTTGCAGTTGTCGCGGAAAGTCAGGTTTCCACTAAAATCCTCCTTTCCTTGCAAGATGGCGAGGCGCCCAGCGAGCCCGCAGCTCCAGGAGGGGACCCAGCCCCTGTGGGTGCTGCGCGGTCAGAGGAACACTGCCCAGCACTCCCCCGCCTTCTCCTGGAGTTTAGCTGTCCCTTGGCTTGCCCACATACACTCCCTCTGCGAGCCTCTGCTGCTCCGACTCTCCGCCCCAGGAACAGACTCCAAACCCGACTCTATTCCGTCGCCATTTTTTCCTGATTCCGAGGATATTTTTTCATTGATTTTGAGAGAGAGTGGAAGGGAGGGGGAGAGATAGAGAGAGAGAAAAACATCTCTCACATCGATTGGTTATCTCCCACAGGCTCCCTGACCAAGGCGGGGATCAAGCCTGCAACTGAGGTACATGCCCTTGACCAGAATCGAACCCGGGGCCCTTCAGTCCTCGGGTCGATGCTCTATTCACTGAGCCAAACTAGCTAGGGCATCTCCTTTAATTTTTGTTATATTTTTCTCTACTGGGTTTTTAATCTCTGACTGCTCCATGCTTTCCTCTTACTCTGCCCCTTAAATGTTTCTCAGAGTTCCATTTCATCTGTTCTTATCACTTCTCAAACTCTCCCAGAGCAGTCTCATCTGTTCCCATAGCTTCATCTGTATCTTCAAGCCAGATCTCACTCCTCGTCTCCAAATATATAATCTCTTCTGCTCCCAAACAGGCTATTACTCCAGTGTCCCCTTATCCCAGTGAATGAATGCTATTATATCTACCCAATTGCCCAAGCCAAGAATCTGGGGAGTAAGTATTAGCTTCTCCGTCTTGCTCACCCTCCTACCACTTTGTATTCAATAAATAACTAAACTCTGTAAGTTTTATCTTCTCATACCTTCTGACTCCTCCTCTTCCTTTCTATTCCACTTCCACTGCCATGGTATAGACTCTGATAATTTTACAATTGAAATAGTAAGCCAGTTTCCTAACTATCTCCTTACCTCCATTCATGGCCTTTTCCCATGAATTTTCCAAACTTTCTTCAGAGTGGTCTTTCTAAAATGTACTAATATATCTAATCATATCATTTCCCTGCTTAAAATCATCCATTGGCTTCTCACTGCCTTTGGGATAAAACCTGCCTATAATACCTTTTCCCCACTTCTTTACTAACTGTTTTTCATTCTTTGAAACTCAGCTCAGGTAGTTTGCCCTTTGCATACAAAGGCTAAGGAGTGATGAGAGGTAGCCAGTGACCTTTTGTGCTAAATTCAAGAATTTAGTTTTTTTAAAATATATTTTTATTGACTTCAGAGAGGAAGGGAGAGTGAGAGAGAGGTAGAAACCTCAATAATGATTCAATTATGAGAGATAATAATTAATTGGCTGCTTCCTGCAACCTGGGCATGTGCCCTGACTTGGAATCAAACCTTGACCTCCTGGTTCTTAGGTCGACACGCAACCACGGAACCACGCCAGTCAGGCAAATTTAGATTTTATTCATTCCGTTTTTTCTATCCTTCTTTTTCTCCTCTGCACTGTATATCTCTGAGATAGCACTCATCATAGCCCACCATTTTGTCTGTTTACTTGTTGTCTCTTCAATTACAATAGTTTTAAAGGGCAGGGACCATTCATCTCTGTATGAGCACCTATGTGCCTAGCACACAGTAGTTGTTTAGAAAAAGTTAGATGAATGACAATTGAATGAATAAATGGATCTTGGCCATATGCCAGGTATCACTTCCAAAATTGGAATGATCTGCATAGCAGCCTTAGCTAAAAGAATGTCCACAATTGCCTGGAATAGAACCTGCTACTGAGAGACCATAGAGGTGTATTATACATCTCAACTTCCTTGGCCTGCATCACCCATCACAGTTAGCACCCTTCCAAGGGAAATGATGCAGGGAGTTCAGTCAAATAATTACTTTTCATGGAAAGATTAATTCCTGGGTCATGGTAACCTCCCTTTACAAATGGCTCCAAAGAGTTTTTGGTTTCTACCTCCCTGCCTCTTCTGCACCAGTCACTATTCTCTCCAGCTACTTGTAACCCATTGGCTGGAGACAATGGAGCTACATTGACCCCAGCTTATTTTTTAAAATGTGTAGATAAGAATTTTGTCTGACTTGTGTCACCTTTCCTACCTTATCACCCTGAAGCAAACTGGTTGAAAATTACCAAGGCTGCTCAAAGCCTGTTGTTGGAGATTTGCCAACAGGGTTTACCAGATTTCTCTTCTCTCAATATGTCACTTCATGTTCAATAACAGGAGTTGGTCTTGCTGAATTACTAATGAGGTGATGTCTCAAGACTTGGCTCCACAGTTTTTGTTTCATTTAGATAAATATTTGTTAAGTACCTATCACTTGCCAGGAACTCTGTTAGGGGCCATAGAGTAAGTGAAGATGAACAAGGCAAGTTTCACTAGTTGTTTAAATAACCAGCTCTAATATAAAGTAAGTGGAATAAGTGTTAAACATAGGTATAAGCAACATGTTGTGGGAACACAGGTGAAAAAAGGAAGGGAGGTGGGAACTCATGTTTACTAAGTACCCATTTATGATGGCAACTCTGTCACATGTATTATCATAGAGGTTAATTCTGACTAGGGGAATCTGCAAAGTCTTCATGCATCGAGACATTTGAGTTGGGCCTTGAAATATGAGTAAGAATTTGGCAGGAGGAAAATCAAAGTAAGGGCACTCAAAGTTGAGAGAACAATATGTGAAAAATCAACAGGGCATGAAAGTGCATGAACTGTTCGAGGAACATGGAGTATTGGGCATGGCTAGGTCATGGGGTAAAAAAGGGTAGTGTGGATACTGAAGCATGGAAAGATGGGCTGACACCAGATTTGGAATAAGCTTTTTGTTTTTAATCCTCACCATTGGATATTTTCCCATTGATTTTTAGAAAGAGTGGAAGAGGGAGGGAAATACAGAGATAAATATTGATATTAGAGAGACACATCAATTGGTTGCCTCCTGCACAAGCCCCGACAAGGGCCCCGGGCTGGGGAGGAGCCTGCAACCAAGGTACGTGCCCTGGATCGGAATTGAACCTGGGACCCTTTGGTCCGTAGACTGATGCTCTATCCACTGAGCCAAACCAGGTAGGGCAGGAGAAGTTTTTTTGAAACTTTTAAAAATTATTATTTTTTTCTTTTTGAGAGAGAGAGAGAGAGAGAGAGAGAGAGAGAGACATTGAAGTGAGAGAGAAACATTGATCAGTTGCCTCCTGCTTGTGCCCCCACAGGGGATCTAACACATAACCCTGGTATGTGTCCTAACCAGGAATCACACTGCCACCTCTTGGTGTGTAGAACGATGCTCCAACCAAATGAGCCACCCGGCCAGTGCTTGGAGGAGTTTTGATGCCTAAGTTGGACATTTGAATTTTATTTAGTAGGGAATGAGGAATCACTAAAAGCTTATCAACGAGGTGAATGACAAGTTGGAAATGACGCTTTAAGGAGATTAACTTGGTGGGATGAACTAGGGAGGGGGTAAACCAGAGATTGCAAGATAGGTAGCAGGCTTTGTCAATAATCCAGGTATGAAGTTATAAACATTTGATATAGGGAAGTGTTAGTAGTGACAGATCCAATAAGACTTCAAGATGCAATGTGGTATAGTACAAAGTGCATTGGGTCCTAGCTGGTTTGGCTCAATGGATAGAACGTTGGCCTGTGGACTGAAAGGTCCCAGGTTTGATTCCGGTCAAAGGCATATGCCAGATTGTGGGCTCGATCCCCAGTAGGGGATGTGCAGGAGGCAGCCAATCAATTATTCTCTCTCATCATTGATGTTTCTATCTCTCCCTCTCCCTTCATCTATGAAATCAATAAAAATATATTTAAAAAACAACAAACAAACAAACAACAACAAAAACAAAGTGCATTGGACTAGGGCTCCAATAGCCCTGGGTTCCAGTCCTAACTCCCATTTAGAGGCTATGTCAATTTACCTTTCAGGAATTCAATTTTATTTTCTGGGGAAAAAAAGGGTGAAGCTTGAAGAAATAAGTATCTTTAAGGTCTCTTCTAGCTCTAATGCCCTCTGGTTTAGACTAAAGTCACTTGCCCAAAATCACAGAGCCAGGACTTGGTCCCAGGCAGTCTTGTCCATAGAGGCAGTGTGCTTGACCACTAAACCATGTAGACAGTTATATAGGACTAATTGACAACATTTTATAAGGGATTAGCTGACTAAGAGAATGGAGGTGCCATTAATAAGACAGTGGAGTCAAAGAGGGAAGCTAGCCTTATGGAGGAAAATGACACTGAGTGTGAAGTGTTACTGAAACATATAGTTAACTGTCGGAAGGGCAGGGTAGCAGCTCTGGAGAGAGGCATGGATGGGAGATTTCAATTTGGCAATCATAAACCTAAAGGCAATCCTAGCAGCTATGTAAACAGATGAGTTTATAGAAAGAGGAGGTGAATATTGGAGAGCAAAGAGCAAAGAACCATGGGAAGTGAGAAAAGGGGGAGGGAGACAAGGAAGAAACAACTGACTGTGAACCCTGAATAAGCTACTTCCATTTTCTGGCACTTCAGTCTCATCATTTGTAAAATGAGGGGGTTGGAACAAGAAAGCTATAAGGCTTTTAGCTGATACATCTTATACATAATCAGAGAAGATAGAAGAGAACAAAATATCATGAAAACTGAAGAGCATTTCTAAAAGGAGGCTTTCTGAGGTCGCTTGCATCCAATACTGCACAGGGTCAGGAACTGAGGTTTAGATGAAGCCACTGCATTTAGCAATTTAAAGATCTTCTGCAAGGTAAGAACCTCTCTTTCCCTCACAGGCCACTAATTTACTGTACCCCTTCTCCTACCACTTCTAAGTGTGAACATTCTGAAAAATTCTGTTCTCTATAAGGTGAATTAGAAATCTCTGGTTTATACCTTCCCTTTGCACTTCAATTTACATTTCCAACTGACTATTAGACATTTCTATCAGTCACTGAAATTTAGCTTGCAGTAAAAAAATATTATTAAAAATAATAGCTAACATTTATTAAGTATTTATTCTGTTTTGTCCTATAAATAAGGTAGGTATTTAATTATCCCCATTTTGCAGATGAGGAAGCTGAGGCTCAGAGATATTAAATAATGTGTATAAGGTCACACAACTGGGATGTTGCAAAGTCACAAATCTTACTGATTCCAGAGCTCAAGAACTTAGTAATTTCATTATGATTAATTTAAAATCAATTCATCATCTTTATTTCCTAAACCAGTTCAACTACTTTACTTCTCTATTTGCTTCCTTATCATCCAACATCTTGCCACTCTCTTAGAACAGGTTCAGATCTCCTCATGCTCAGACAATTATGGAATTCTCTCAACTGGTCTCACTACTTGCAATTTTGCCCTTCTAATTTTGGACATGTGACCATTGTGGCAGCTGCACAGCACCTGGCCCAGGAATACATGTGAGAGCTGCCAGTTTGGGCACTGCCTGAAGAAACAGGGAAATCCCAAGAAAGCAGTGCTTGGGCATACTGCAGACACTTAGAAAAATGCATCACATGAAATCTGAGATGTTATGGCTATTATTGCCCAATACAACACTAAAGTGAAGAAACTAAGGCTCAGAGAAGTGTAGTGATCATTTGTCCAAGACTTCACAGCTATAATGGAGATCAAGTGCAGTCCGTGTGACTGACCTCTCCTATTTGAGACTCAAGTAGCACCCGGGATCCTCATCATGGCTCTCTCACCTGGAGGACTCTTTTCTACCCCAGGCCTTGACTCCCAACACACCTCATTTAAATCCTCAGCACCACTCTGGTTGGGAGGAAAAATAAGGCTCAGAGAGGTAAAGTGACCTGCCTAGGTCATACAGCCTGCTGGGGAAGAGCTGGGATTCTCACCCAGCTGTGTGGAACCCCAAAGTGCCCTCCCCTTTCTCTATATGAGGTATCCAAGCCCTCACAGAACACAGATCCAAGTTGACAGTCTCTGTATCCACATTTTAAAGAGGTGGAAGGAACAGCAAGTGCAAAGCCTCCTTGGCTGGAAAGCAGGGTCCACATATAGTGTACTTTGAGCTAGAGTTTTGCTCTCAAGGTGCTGCCCCACCCAGTTCTGCATGGTCCTGAACGGGCTGTCAGTCACAGAGCCTTGGCCACAGGTGAACATAGACCAGACTTAGCCAATCAAAGGTCCCCATGCCTAGGTTTAGGTCCAAGCTGGACCAATCAGAGACCCTCCTGGGACTTTCCTCTAAAGCAAAAAGGAACTATTTCCTCTAAACTGGGGCCTGCTGGCAACCCACTGTGCTCAGTTTGTCAAAAATATTGAACAGAAGGATCACAAGACAGAGCCCTGATGCACTGCATGAATGCTTACATCCAGTTGTGCCTGAAATCTACCTCTGGACTTGTCTATTACACACACCACAAGTTTCCTTTTTCGCTTATGCTTGTCTGAGTTATGTTTCTCCCAGTTGCAACCCCAAGTCCTGAGTAGTCAGAGTTTGAAGAGCAGTAAGGCTCAGAGGTCAGGTCTGGCTGGAATGAAGGATGAGTGAGCAAAATGGAGCAGTGCATTCTAGGAAGAGACAAAACAACTCTCTGGTCTGGAAGAGACAAGACCAGTTTTGCCAGGATCTGGGGTCCACAATGATCTCCCCTCCCATATATGCCTGCCTTTGAGAAAAGCTAGAATGTAGACACTTTCACACTTCCTGATTCATGATTGTTCTTAATAGCTTTCTTTTTCACTTAGGAAAATAATCTACGTTAGAGGAACCAAGATGGCGGCAAAGTTAAACAACTAAACTGCCGCCGAGCACAACAATTTCAAAAATACAACTAAGACAAAACGTCTACCACCCAGAACCACGGGAAAGCTGGCTGAATGGTATATTTACAACTAAGAAGGAAAAAGAAAGGAGAACAAACGCTGAAAAGCTGAGGTACGGAGGCGCGCATAGCGGGCTGGTGGCGGGTGACGGGGCGCATGGCTTTTTTTCAACCCGAAGGGAGACAAGCTCCCGATTACTCTGAAATCCAGTTTCTGGGGACACGCAGGGGACCCAGACACCTACGGGGAGAAGCTGGACTCTTGGCCATCAGGTCGGAAAGTGAGAGTGACTTTCTTGCAGAGGTGCACCCAGCAATCAGTATTTACTGCGCTGGAGTGTGGGGTGCAGGGACTGGGAAACGTGGAAAGGCAGAGACGGCTGACTGCAGCCATCGCTGTTTGCCACGCCCTAGCCTAGTGATGCCCTGAGACCCCGCCCCGCACATTCTATAAACCTGCCCAGGCTCCACACAGCAGCTTTTGCCTATAAATGGCCTGTTCTGTGGAAGCTTAACCAAATAAACTGCAGCTCCAGTCAGACTGCTCCAAAACTGCCAAACCCCAAGCAAAGAGGAGAAAGCTAGTTCTTGCTGTAGATCCTGCTGGGGGGCCTCAGACAGTAGCTGACCTGCACCCCATTGGAGATCCAGAAACTAGGGCATCTAGTGGTCGGTGTGAAATGACACCAGATTTCAACCACGCTCGTAAGGGACACATTCAAGAGGAAGACTCAGTGAGCGCCAAAGCCCTACTGGAACAAGTCCCGCCCCATAAACGTGTCTCCAGCACAGCAATTCTGTTATAGACACAGAGGGTCCTCACAGCCAATTGGCCTGGAGGTCAACTCCTCCCAGTGACACCAACAACAATCAAGACTTAACTACAACAAGGCTGTACACACAGTCCACAAAGGGGTGCACCAAGAGCGTCCACCTCAGGTAACTGGGAGGCTGAGCCGTTAAACCAATAGGACACCTAGTACACAAAGCTACCATAACCAACTCAGGGAAGCAGCAAAAATGAGGAGGCAAGGAAACAGATCCCAAACGAAAGAAATGGAGGAGAACAAACGAATGGACATAGAGTTCAAAACCACGATTATAAGGTTTTCAAGAATTTCATGGAAAAGTCCGATAAATTTAATGAGACCCTCGAGGATATGAAAAAGGACCAACTAGAAATGAAACATACACTGACTGAAATAAAAAATATTATACAGAGACCCAACAGCAGACTAGAGGAATGCAAGAATCAAGTCAAAGATTTGGAATACAAAGAGGCAAAGGACATGCCTCCAGAAAAGCAAGAAGAGAAGAGAATTCAGAAAGTTGAAGATAGTGTAAGAAGCCTCTGGGACAACTTCAAGTGTACAAACATCAGAATTATGGGGATGCCAGAAGAAGAGAGCAAGACACTGAAAACCTATTTGAAGAAATAATGACCAAAAACTTCCCCCACCTGGTGAAAGAAATACACATACAAGTCCAGGAAGCACACAGAACCCCAAACAAAAGGAATCCAAAGAGGACCACACCAAGACACATCATAATTAAAATGCCAGAGCAAAAGACAAAGAGAGAATCTTACAAGCAGCAAGAGAAAAACAGTTAGTTACTTACAAGGGAGTACCCATACGATTATCAGCTGATTTCTCAACAGAAACTATGCAGGCCAGATGGGAGTGGCAAGAAATATTCCAAGTGATGAATAGCAAGAACCTACAACCAAGACTACTCTACCCAGCAAAGTTATCATTCAGAATTGAAGGGCAGATAAAGAGCTTCGCAGATAAGAAAAAGCTAAAGGAGTTCATCACCACCAAATAGCATGCTATTCAGCTTCCAAGTGTTTGAATTTTTAGGAATGTTTTTATTATAGTTTATTTCTAATATTATTCCATTGTGGTCTGAGAAAATGCTTGATATGATTTCAATCTTTTTGAATTTGGGGACACTTTGCTTGTGAACCAATATGTGCTCTATTTTTGAAAATGTCCCATGTGCACTTGAGAAGAACGTATATTCTGTGGCTTTGGGGTGAAATGCTCTGAAGATGTCAATTAGGTCCATTTGATCTGGTGCGTCATTTAGAATTGCTGTTTCTTTGCTGATTTTTTGTCTAGAGGATTTATCCAGTGATGTCAGTGGTGTATTAAAGTCTCCTACTATGATTGTATTGTTGTCTATCTCTCCCTTGATATCTTCCAGCAGTTTTTTTATGTATTTGGGTGCTCCTGCATTGAGTGCATATATGTTTACCAGAGTTATATCTTCTTGTTGAATTGCTCCCTTTAGTATTATGTAGTGGACTTCCTTATCTCTTGTTATGGCCTTACTTTGAGGTCTAATTTATCAGATATAAGTATCGCAACCCCAGCTTTTTTCTCATTTCCATTTGCCTGGAAAATGTTTTTCCATCCCTTCACTCTCAGTCTGTGTGAATCCTTTGCTCTGAGGTGGGTCTCTTGTAGACAGCAAATATATGGGTCATGTTTTCTTATCCATTCAGCTACCCTATGTTATTTGATTGGTGCATTTAATCCATTTACGTTTAATGTTATTATTGACAAGTACATGTTTGTTGTCATATGTAGTGGTATTTCTCTCTGTTCTGCGTCATCACGGAAAAGGTACTGGTCCGGTTGCTGAGTGGAGGAGCTGGGGATTAAGAAATTAAAGAAACCTCGCGCACCTAGGTCCGGGTGAGGCCACGCGTCCCTGGGTCTGGGAGAGGCCACGCGCCCCCGGGTCCGGGTGAGGCCATGTGTCCCCGGGTCCGGGTGAGGCCTCGCGCACCTAGGTCCGGGTGAGGCCACGCGCCCCTGGGTCTGGGAGAGGCCACGCACCCCCGGGTCCGGGTGAGGCCATGTGTCCCTGGATCCGGGTGAGGCCTCGCGCACCTAGGTCCGGGTGAGGCCACGCGCCCCTGGGTCCAGGTGAGGCCATGTGTCCCTGGATCCGGGTGAGGCTGGGTCCTGGGTCCGGGTGAGGCCATGCGCCCCTGGGTCTGGGAGAGGCCACGCGCCCCCGGGTCCAGGTGAGGCCATGTGTCCCTGGATCCGGGTGAGGCTGGGTCCCGGGTCCGGGTGAGGCCTCGCGCACCTTGCTCCGGGTGAGGCCATGCGCCCCTGGGTCTGGGAGAGGCCACACGCCCCTAGGTCTGGGTGAGGCCACGTTCACCTGAGTCCGGGTGAAGCCGTGCCCCTGGGTCCGGCTGAGACCAAACCAGAGGGAGTCGGAGCTCCGTTGCCACCGTTTGTCCACCAACCAGAGCTGGGGGGTCAGTGCTGACATGTACACATAAGGAACTGGTGGACATTGAAATTGGGTCTCTAAAGAACTGTTGATCCAGAAAGAAACTCACTACAGACTGATTCATCTGCCTGTCAGCATAACTATTATTGCTCGTCTCACATTCAGTTCTTATATCTCTAGTGACACATGATCTCGCTCATCTAGGGGAAATGATGAACAACATAGACTGATGAACAAGAACAGAACCAGAAACAAGGAGGCATCGATCGGACTATCGGGCCTCAGAGGGAGGATAGGGGAGGTTGGGGGGAGGGGGGAGAGATCAACCAAAGGACTTGTGTGCATGCATATGAGGCTATCCAACGGTTAAGTTCAACAGGGCGTTGGGGCATCCGTGGGGAGGGGTGTGGGATGGGAATGGGGGGATGAGGACAAATATGTGACACCTTAATCAATAAAGAAATTTAAAAAAAAAGAAATTAAAGAAAGAAATAGACCAAGAGGCAGAAATAGATTCATGAAGCTGGGAGCTGGGTGGGCCGCCATCTTCTCTGATGGAGGCAGCATGATGACGACGACCAAGCCACACAGTGTGTTTATTTTAAAGGCCTAGATTTACATATCTAGTCCCGCCCCTGCCAACACCTGGGCTGCTATGATTGGGGAAGCATGTTCTCAGGGTGTGACTCGGCCTACGCCCTGAGTTCAGCTGATGATAATTAAGGAAATGCCCATGTGTCTTCCCAGGCGGCCCTCTACAGTCATATTTTTCCTTAGTGTTTGTGTTTCTTTTTGCCTTTCTCTTTCTTCTTTTTACAGCAGTCCCTTTAGCATTTCTTGCATTGCTGGCTTGGTAGTGATAAACTCTCTTAGCCCTTTTTTGTCTGTGAAGCTCCTGATTCCACCTTCAATTTTGAATGATAGCCTTGCTGGGTATAGTATTCTTGGATTCAGTCCCTTGTTTTGCATCATTTTGTATATTTCATTCCATTCCCTTTTGGCCTGGTGTGTTTCTGTTGAGAAATCAGTTGATATTCTAATAGGAGATTCCTTGTAAGTAACAGTCTCTCTCTGGCAGCTTTTAAGATTCTTACTTTGTCGTTAGTGTTTGCCAATTTAATTATGATGTGTCTTGGTGTCGGTCTTTTGGGGTTCAACTTGTTTGGGACTCTATGTACTTCTTGGACTTGCATAGTTTTTTTTCTTGCCAATATCAGGGAAGTTTTCTGTCATTATTTCTTCAAACAGGTTTTCTATTCCTTGCTTCTCTTCCTCTCCTTCTGGTATCCCTATTATTCGAATATTGTTTCATTTTCTGTTGTCCCAAAGCTCCCTTAGGCTCTCCTCTTGCTTTTTAAGTCTTCTTTCCAGTTGCTGCTGTGTGTGTGTTTTTTTCCTACCTTGTCTTCTAATTCGCTGATGCGGTCCTCAGCCTCTTCTAGTCTACTGTTTAAGCCTTCCAATGTATTCTTTATTGCAGCTATGTTGTTCTTCATCTCCTCTTGGTTTCTTTTCATGTTGGTGACATTTTCATTCAGCTCCTTATTGTTCTCATTGAGTTGTGTGTGTTTGTCATCCAGCTGTTTAAACATCCTTATATCCATTACTCTGAATTCTTTCTCTGTTAAGCTGCTAGCCTCAATTTCATTTAACTCCCTTTCTGGTGATTCCTCTTTTTCTTTCCTTTGGGGATTGCTTTTTTGTCTCCCCATATTTTCCTGTAATGCTTTAATTGTAGATCCAATTGCTTTTCTACCCAGGTTCTTTTGGTGATGGTGCTACTGGTGTAATCTCTCAGTTCTCCTGGGCTTGGTAATCTAGTGTAGCTCTCTACTTGAGCTATTTGGGTTCTCTTGATGTAGGCCTGTGAGCTTGAGAGGCACAACTGTGGTATCTAGAAGTTAGCAGCTGTGGAGGGGAGTCTTAGCTCATTTTTTAGTTGGGTTGCTTGTGTTCTTATTGAATTTTAAGAGTTCTCTCTATATTTTGGGTAACAGTACTTGGAAATCTACAGAATGTTAAAAAAAAGAGATCCTTTATCAGATGTGTCTTTTGCAAATATTTTCTCCCAGACTGTGGCTTGTTTTCTCATTCTATTGATATTGTATTTCACAGAACAAAAGTTCTCATATTAATATTAAGCTTATCAATTATTTCTTTCATGGACTCTGCTATCTTCCATGGTTTTGTAAATAAAAAGTCATTTCCAACAACAAATAAAACACAAAAAATTGTTTTTTAAATATATTTCTTTATTGATTTTAGAGAGGAAAGGAGAGGGAGAGAGAGATAGAAACATCAATGATGAGAGAGAATCATTGATCAGCTGCCTTCTGCATGCCCCCTATTGGGGATCGAGACTCCAACCCGGGCATATGCCCTTGGCCAGAATCGAACCTGGGACTTCAGTTCGCAGGCCACCCCTCTATGCACTGAGCAAACTGGCTAGGCACAAAAAATTGTTTTAATGAAATATGCAAAAAGAAAAAGTTATTGCCATACCCAAGGTCATTTAGGTTTTCTCCTATGCTATCTTCTAGGAGTTTTATAGTTTTGTATTTTACCTGTAGGTTTGTGATCCATTTTGAATTAATTTTTGTGAAGGGTTCAAAGACTGTTTTTACATTCATTTTTTTTTTTTTTTGCATGTAGATGTCCAACTGTTCCAGCACTGTTTGGTGAAAATACTATCTTTGCTCCATTATGTTGCTTTTGCTTCTTTGTCAAAAATCAGTTTTTTGAGGTATGCCTGTAGTGCTATGAACTTTCCTCTCAGGACTGCTTTTGCTGTGACCCAGAGATTTTGGGTTGTTGTGTGTCCATTTTCATTTATTTCCACGAAGTTTTTGATTTCTTTCTTTTTTTAAAAAAAAATATTTTTATTGATTTCAGAGAGGAAGGGAGAGGGAGAGAGAGATAGAAACATCAATGATAAGAGAGAATCACTGATCGGCTGCCTCATGCACACCCCCTACTGGGGATTGAGCCTGCAATCTGGACATGTGCCCTTGACCGGAATTGAACCCGGGACCCTTCAGTCTGCAAGCCAATGCTCTATCTACTGAGCCAAACCAGCTAGGGCATGATTTCTTTCTTGATCTCATTTGTAACCCATTCATTGTTTAATAACATGCTATTTAGCCTCCATGTGTTTGAATGTTTTATTTTTATTTTTATTATTATTTTTTTGTTTGAATGTTTTAATGTAGTTGATTTCTAATTTAATTCCACTGTTATCTGAGAAGATACTTGATATGATTTCAATCTTCTTGAACTTGTAAAGACTTATTTTTTTGTCCTAACATATGGTCTATCTTTGTGAATGATCCATGCGCACTTGAGAAGAAAGTATATTCTGCAGCTTTGGGGTGAAATGTTCTATAAATGTCAATTAAATCCATCTGATCCAGTGTATCTTTTAGAGTCACTATTTCCTTGTTAATATTTTGTCTGAAAGATCTATCCAGTGAAGTCAGCAGGGTGTTAAAGTCCCCTACTGTGACTGCATTGTTGTCTATCTCTCCCTTAAAGTCCTCTAGAAGTTTTTTAAAATATATATTTAGGTTTTCCTATATTGCATGCATATATGTTTACCAGAGTTATATTCTCTTCTTGTATCAATCCCTTTAGTATTATGTAGTGGCCTTCATTGTCTCTTGTGATGGCCTTCAATTTGAAGTCTATTTTGCTGGATATGGGTATTGCTACTCCAGCTTTTTTTTCTTTGCCATTTGCATGAAAAAATTTCCCCCATTCCTTCACTCTCATCCTGTGTGTGTCTTTTGTTCTGAGGTGGGTCTCTTGTAGATAGCGTATAGTTGGGTCATGTTTTTGTATCCATTCAGCTACTCTATGCCTTTTGAAGGGAGCATTTAATCCATTTACATTTAAGTTTATTATTGACCAGCAGCCTGGTGTATGGGATTCCTGCACTGTGGGGGCATGGCCTGTGGGGGTCAGCCCACTGTGGGAGCACCACTCATCCTTGTCAGCTGAGTGGCTGTGGACCCACCCTCTGAGTGGCTGTTCTCTGGTCCGGCATCTTCCGTGGAGCTGGAGTACTCGCCTTTCCAGGGCACCCAGTTGGGGCTGGGCCCAAGGACAATAGCACTGAGAGACGGCAGAGTAGGCCTCAGTCCTGCGGTGGCCATGAACCTACCTCCCAACCTCTGGAGTCAGCTCTGAGAGCCTGGAGGTGGTGCTGCAAGGCCTGCGGGTACTGGGAGGAGGCAGCAGGGAGTGAGAAGGAGGAGCCTGGGATGAGGAGGTGACGATCACAGCCTGGGTTTCTGCCTGTGGCCCAGGGTTTGCAGCGGGAGCAGCCACTCATTCTGGTCAAGTGGCACTCCCACTGTGGTAGCGCACTGACCACCGAGGGGCAGCTCCTGCATTGAATATCTGTCCCCCTGGTGGTCAGTGCGCATCATAGCGACTGGTCGTTCTGATCGTTCTGCCATTTGGTCGCTGGGTTTTTATTATATAGGATAGATACTTATTTGTTGCCATTTCCATTCTACATGCCTAGGTTTCTCTCTCTATTTCTTCTCATTACAGCAGTCCCTTTAGCATTTTATAAGGCTGGCTTGGTGGTGATGTACTCCTTTAGCCTTTTTTATCAGGGAAGCTCTTTATTTGACCATCTATTTTGTTTTTGTTTTTTTTTTTTTTATATATATTTTATTGATTTTTTACAGAGAGGAAGGGAGAGAGATAGAGAGTTAGAAACATCGATGAGAGAGAAACATCAATCAGCTGCCTCCTGCACACACCCCTACTGGGGATGTGCCGGCAACCAAGGTACATGCCCTTGACCGGAATCGAACCCGGGACCCTTCAGTCCGCAGGCCGACGCTCTATCCACTGAGCCAAACCGGTTTTGGCATTGACCATCTATTTTGAATGATAGCATTGCTGGATATAGTAATCTTGGTTTTAGATCCTTGTTTTTCATTACCTTGAGTACTTCATGCCATTCCCTTCTGGCCTGTGGAGTTTCTGATGAGAAATCAGATGACAGGCTTATGGGAGCTCCTTTGCAGGTAAGAGTTTGCTTTTCTCTTGCTGCCTTTAAGATTCTATCTTTGTCTTTAAATTTTTGGCATTTTAATTATAACATGTTTGGGTGTGGGCCTATTTGGGTTCTTCTTGCTTGGGGTTCTCTATGCCTCCTGAACTTGTGTGACTTTTTCCTTTACCAGATTAGGGAAGTTTTCTGCCACTATTCTTCAACCACGTTCTCTATCCCCTTTTCCCTTTCTGCCTCTTCTGGCACACCTGCTATTCTATTGTTGTTATGTTTCATGTTGTCCCACAGTTCCATTAAGCTGTCTTCCATTTTTTTTAATTGTTTTTTTTTTCTTTTTGGTTCTCTAATTGAGTAATTTTTTTCAACCCTGTCTTCTATTTTACCAATTTGGTCCTCAGCTTCCCCTAATATGCTGTGTATTCCATCCAATGTGTTCTTTATTTGTGTTATTTCATTCTTTATCTCAGACTATTCTTTTTTCATAGTTACTGTATCTTTTCTCATGCTGTTGAGCATCTTTACCATCATTACTCTGAACTCTATATCTGAAAAATTTATCTTCATTTCATTTAGTTCTTCTGGGGAATTCTCTTGTTCTTTCATTTGGGGGTTGTTTCTTTGTCTCCTCATTTTGGCTGCCTGTTTGGGTTTGTGACTATGTATTAGGTAGATTTGCTATGCCTCTCAGTCTCTGGTGTGGGACAGTGTCAAATGCTGTTTCTGACTAATTAGATCAGGTAAAGACTCAAATCCTCCAGAGACCTCCTCTGCCTTCAGACTGATAGGATTCTCTTGAAGTGGCCCCAGGCAATCTTCCATAGGTGTGAAAAGAGTTTTTTTTCCCCAACAGGGTGGGGCAATTGCTTCTGCCGGGAGGCTATTTGTTATTCTCAGTCTCTTAATGGGCCTCAGCAGGTGTTTTTCAATAGGGTGGGTCAGCTATCTTCCCCCCAGGCAAGGTTGCCTGTATAGCAAATGTCTGCATGAGGATGATGGCCTTCACAGCATGGAGGAATGACTCAGTATAGGAAACCAGGGTGTCTGCCTTCTGAGCTCTGACCTCAGAGCCCCTAATCCTGGCCTCTGCTCACACAGCTCCAGTGCACTCTGCCTTCCCTCTGCCAGAGCACAAGGTGAGTGACTCCATAGGGATTTGTGTGCTGGCCCTTTAAGAGGGTGCCTAAATTTCCACCCATCTCTCCCTGGCAGATAGCAACCCTGCAGCTTTTCACAGTGAGATATTATGTGGGTACCCTTCTCAGTTGTGGTGCTCTCTGCTGGGGAGCCCAGCTTGGGGATTAGACCCCAGAGTTCTCAGTGGCAACCCAACACAGCTGAGATATCTCTTCAGAACTTCAGTTGTTGTCCTTCGGAGCCTGGCCAGCCCTTTCGCACCTCTGCCTCTCCTACCAGTCTCTTTGCAGTCTCTATGTAGTCTCCACTTTTGGTCCTTTGGTATCAGGGTTCTCTCTAGTGAGTCTTCTGTTGATTATTCAGGAAGTTTTTCTGTATTTTAGTTGTAATTCCAGTTTGACCCTGGGAGCGTATCTGTGCAGCATCCACTTACTCATCGCCATTTTTAATCTCAAAGATCAGTTGACCATATTTATGTGGTTCTATTTCTGGGCTTTCTATTCTCTTCCATTGATCTCTTTACTAGCCTTCTGTCTTGATTACTGTAGCTTTGTAGTAAGTCTTTTTTAAAAATAATTTTTAATTGATTTCAGAGAGGAAGGGAGAGGAAGAGAGAGTTAGAAACGTCAATGATGAGAGAGAATCATTGATCAGCTGCCTCCTGCACACCCCCTACTGGGGATTGAGGCTGCAACCGGGCATGTGCTCTTACCAGAATCGAACCATGACCTCCTGGTTCATAAGTCAACACTCAACCACTGAGCCATGCTGGCCAGGCTATAGTTAAGTCTTGATGTTGGGTAATGTCAGTCCTCCAACTTTGTTCTTCTTCATTATTGTGTTGGCTATTATGAGTCTTTTGCATCTCCACATGAACTTTAGAATCAGTTTGCCAATATCCACAAAAATAGCTTGCTGGTGAACCAGGAGGTCACAGTTTGATTCCTGGTCAGGGCACTGCCCCAGTTTTGGGCTCGATTCCCTGTAGGGGGTATGCAAGAGGCAGCTGATCAATGATTCTCTCTTATCATTGAACTTCTCTCCCTCTTTCTCTCTCCCTTTCTCTCTCTGAAATCAATAAAAACATATTTTTAAAAATTTAATTAAAAATATAGATTGCTGGGATTTTCTTTGGGATTGCTTTGAATCTATAGATCAAGTTGGGAAGAACTGACATCTTGACAATATTTAGTCTTCCAGTCCATGAACTTTGTGCATCTCTGTATTTATTTAGTTCTTCTGTGCTTTTTTCAATCAAAGTTTTGTCATTTTCTTTATATATATCTTCTTAGGTTTATATCTAAGTATTTAATTTTGGGTGTATTGTGTTTTATAATTTCAGATTCCACTTGCTTGTTACTGCTATTTAGGAGAGCAATGGGCTTTTGTATATTAATCTTGTATCCTGCAACCTTGCTATAGTTGCTTATTAGTTCCAGAAGTTTTTTTTTTTGTCAGTTCTGCCAAATTTCCTACATAGATGGTCATATCATTTGCAAACAAAGACAGTTTTAAACAATATATATTTTTTCTTGGTTTCAAAGAGGAAAAGAGAAGTTAGAAAGAGATAGAAACATCAATGATGAGAGAGAGTCATTGGTTGGCTGCTTTCTGCTGGGGACCGAGCCCAAAACCTGGGCTTGTGCCCTGACTGGGAATTGGTCGATGCTCAACCACTGAGCCACACCAGCTGGGGAGCAAAGACAGTTGTATTTCTCCTTCCTGATCTGTATAACTTTTATCTCCTTTTCTTGTCTTATTGTATTAGCTAGAACTTCCACTACAATGTTGAAAACAAGTGGTAAGAATGGACAATTCTTTCCTTGTTCTTGATCTTAGTGGGAAAGCTTCAAGTTTACCATTAAGAATGTAGGGGTGTATTTTTTTGTAGATATTATTTATCAAATAGAGGAAGTTTCCCTCTATTTCTAGTTTACTAAGAATTTTTATCATGAATGGGTATAAGATTTTTATCAAATGCTTTTTGGCATTTATTGATATGATCAGGTGATTTTTCTCTTTTTAGACTATTGCTATGGGTGATTGCATTAATTGATTGTACCACCCTTGCATAACTTGGATAAACCTCCCACTTGGTCATGGTGTATAATTCTTTTTATATATTGTTGGAGGTGATTTGCTAATATTTTGCTGAACATTTTTGCATTTATGTTCATGAGAGATATTGGTCTGTAGTTTTTCTTTTTCTTCTTTTTTTAAAATATAAATCTTTATTGTTCAGATTATTACAGTTGTTTCTCCTTTTTTCCCCCCTTAGCTCCCCTCCACCTGGTTCCCACCCCTCCCTCTGCCCTTACCTCCCCCCTGCTGTCCTCATCCATAGGTGTATGATTTTTGTCTAGTCTCTTCCCATACCCCACACACAGACACCCCTTTCCCCCTGAGATTTATCAATCCACTCCCATTCTATACCCCTGATTCTATTATATTCACCAGTTTATTCTGTTCCTCAGATTTTTAATTCACTTGACTTTTAGATTCACTTGTTGATAGATATGTATTTGTTGTTCATAATTTTTATCTTTTTTTTTCTTCTTTTTCCTCTTTTTAGAGAATACCTTTCATCTTTTTATATAATACTGGTTTGGTGGTGATGAACTCCTTTAGCTTTTTCTTATCTTTGAAGCTCTTTATCTGACCTTCAATTCTGAATGATAACTTTGCTGGGTAGAGTAATCTTGGTTGTAGGTTCTTGCTATTCATCACTTTGAATATTTCTTGCCACTCCCATCTGGCCTGCATAGTTTCTGTTGAGAAATCAGCTGATAATCGTATGGGTGCTCCCTTGTAGGTAAATAACTGTTTTTCTCTTGCTGCTTGTAAGATTCTCTCTTTGTCTTTTGCTCTGGCATTTTAATTATGATGTGTCTTGGTGTGGTCCTCTTTGGATTCCTTTTGTTTGGGGTTCTGTGTGCTTCCTGGACTTGTAAGTGTATTTCTTTCACCAGGTGGGGGAAGTTTTTGGTCATTATTTCTTCAAATAGGTTTTCAGTGTCTTGCTCTCTCTCTTCTTCTGGCACCCCCATAATTCGGATGTTGGTACGCTTGAAGTTGTCCCAGAAGCTTCTTACACTATCTTCAACTTTCTGGATTCTCTTCTCTTCTTGCTTCTCTGGAGGAGTGTCCTTTGCCCCTTTGTATTCCAAATCTTTGACTTGATTCTTGCATTCCTCTAGTCTGCAGTTCGGTCTCTGTATAGTATTTTTTATTTCAGTCAGTGTATGTTTAATTTCTAGTTGGTCCTTTTTCATATCTTTGAGGGTCTCGCTCATATCCTCGAGGGTCTCATTAAATTTATCGGCCTTTTCTAGGAAATTCTTGAAAAACCTTATAACTCTGGTTTTGAACTCTATGTCCATTCATTTGTTCTCCTCCATTTCTTTCGTTTGGGATCTGTTTCCTTGCCTCCTCATTTTCGCTGCTTCCCTGAGTTGGTAGGCTAGCTTTGTGTGCTAAGTGTCCTACATGGTTCAATGGGTCAGCTTCCCAGTTACCTGCGGTGGACACTCTTGGTGCACCCCTTTGTGGACTGTGTGTACAGCCTTGTGTAGTTAAGTCTTTATTATTGTTGGTGTCACTGGGAGGAATTGACCTCCAGGCCAATTGGCTGTGAGGACCCGCTGTGTCTATAACAGAAGAATTGCTGTGCTGGAGACACGTTTAAGGGGCAGGATTTGTTCCAGTAGGGCTTTGGTGCTCACTGAGTCTGCCTCTTGAATGTGTCCCTTATGAGAGTAGTTGAAATCTGGTGTCATCTCACACCGACCACTAGATACACTAGTTTCTGGATCTCCAATGGTGTGCAGGTCAGCTACTATCTGAGGCCACTCAGCAGGAGCTACAGCAAGAACTACAGTTTTCTCCTCTTTGCATGGGATTTGGCGGTTTTGGAGCAGTCTGACTGGAGCTGCAGTTTATTTGGTTAAGCTGCTACAGGGCAGGCCATTTATATGCAAAAGCTGCTGTGTGGAGCCTGGGCGGGTTTATAGAATGTGTGGGGCGGGGTCTCAGGGTGGGGCGGGATCTCAGGGCATCACTAGGCTAGGGTGTGGCAAACAATGATGGCTGCCAGCCAGCCTTCTCTGCCTTTCCGTGTTTCCAAGTCCCCGTGTCCCGCGCTCCAGCGCAGTAAACACTGATTGCTGGGTGCACCTCTGCAAAAAAGTCACCCTCACTTTCTGACCTGATGGCCCACAGTCCAGCTTCTCCCCGTAGGCATCTGGGTCCCTCGCGTGTGCCCAGGAACTGGATTTCAGAGTGATTGGGAGCTTGTCTTCCTTAGGGTTGAAAAAAAGCCACACGCCCAGTCACCCGCCACCAGCCTGATTCGCGTGCCTCCGTACCTCAGCTTTTCAACGTTTGTGCTCCTTTCTCTTTCCTTCTAGTTGTAAAACTTCCACTCAGCCAGCTTTCCCATGGTTCTGAGTGGTAGACGTTTTGTCTTTTAGTTGTAGTTTTGAAATTGTTGTGCGAGGTGGCAGTTTAGTTGTTTACCTTTACCGCCATCTTGGTTTCTCCTGTAGTTCTTCTTCTTGTAATATTTTTGTCTAGTTTTGGTATTAGGGTAATGCTGGTCTTATAGAACAAGTTAGGATTTATTCCCTTTGCTTCTATCTTATGAAAGAAATTGTAAAGAATTGGTATAATTTATTCCTTAAATGTTTGGTAGAATTCACTAGTGAACCCATCCAGGTCTGGTGCTTTCTGTTTTTGAAGGTTATTGATTCAATTTCCTTAGTAGATATAGGCCTATTAAGATTGTCTATTGCTTCTTTGTGAGTTTTGACTGCTTGTGTCTTTCAAGGAATTGGTCCATTTCATATAGGTTATAAAATTTGTGAGCAGAGTTCTTCATGGGATTCCTTTATTACTCTCTTAGTGTCGGTGGATTTGTAATGATGATCCCTCTTTCATTTATGATATTAATGATCTGTGGCCTCTCTCTTTTTTTCTTAGTTAGCCTGGCTAGAGGCTTATCAGTTTTAATGATCTGTTCAAAGACTCTGCATTTGTTTTAATTGATTTTCTCTATGGATTTTCTGTTTTCAATTTCATTGATTTCTGCTCTATTCTTATTTCTTTTCTTCTGCTTACTTTGGATTTAATTTGCTCCTTTTCTCTAGTTTCCTAAAGTAGAAATTTATATTATTGATTTTTATATATTTTTTAATTTTTTAATACAGGCATTCAATGCTATAAATTTTTCTCTAAGCATTGTTTTTCCTTCATCCTAAACATTTTGATAAGCTGTGTGTTCATTTTCATTTAGTTCAAAATATTTAAAAATATCTCTTGAGATTTCTTTTTTGACTGATGTATTATTTACAAATGTGTTTTTCAATCTCCACATATTTAGGAATTTTTAGTTATCTTTCTGTTACTGATCTCTAAGAGCAGGCATTGTGTGATAGCTATTATTTTAAATTTGTTAAGGTGTGTTTTAAAGCCCATAATATGATCTATGTGAATGTTCCATATGAGCTTGAGAAGAATGTGTATTCTATTGTTGTTGGATGAAGTAGTCTGTAGTCTATAGATGTCAATTATGTCCAGCTGATTGGTGGTGCTGTTGAGTTCAACTATGTCCTTACCGATTTTCTGCCTACTGGATCTGTCTATTTCTGATAGAGGAGTATTGAAATCTCCAACTCTAACAGTGAATTAATCTATTCTGTTTTAAAAATATTTTAAATTACAACACAATATTATATTAATTTAAGGGGTACAACATGGTGATTAGACATTTATATAACTTATGAAGTGATCACCCCAATAAGTGACCATATATAGTTATTACAATACTAGAGGCCATGTGCACGAAATTCGTTCACAGGTGGGATCCTTAAGCCTAGATGGTGATCAGGGCTGATCGGGGCCTTCCAGCTGCCAGCTGGGGTCTTCCTTCCCCCAGCTGCCAGCTGCTGTCTGGGGCCTTCCTTCATTCTGTGCCGCCCTTGGTGGTCAGCACACATTATAGCAGGCAGCCAAACTCCTGGTCAGTCAAACTCCTGAGGGGACAATTTGCATATTAGCCTTTTATTACATAGGATTATTGACTATATTCCTTATGCTGTATTTTTCATTCCTGTGACTGCTTTTATTTATTTATTTATTTATTTATTTATTTATTTATTTATTGGTTTTTTTTTCTGTAACTGTTTTTATAAATGGCAATTTGCATATTTTAATATTTTCCCCTTTTTCATCTATCCCACAACCACCCTCCCATCTGGCAATCAATTTGTTCTGTATCTATGAGTTTGTTTCCATTTTGTTTATTAATCTTTTTTAGATTCCACATATAAGTCAAATCATATGGTATTTGTCTTTCTCTGACTTATTTCCCTTAGCATAATACCCTCTAGTTCCATTGATGTTGTTGCAAATGGCAAGATTTCACTTTTTTATGGCTAAGTAATATTCCATTGTTTATATGTACCACATTTTCTTTATCTATTCATCCATCAATGGACACTTTGGTTGCTTCCATGTCTTGGATATTGTAAATAAGGCTGCAATGAACAAAGGGATGCATATGTCTTTTCCAATTAGTGTTTTGGGTTTCTTCGGATAAATACCCATAAGTGAAATTGTTGGGTCCTTCTTTGTCTTTTGTTCTAGGCTTTGTTTTAAAGTCTATTTGTATAATATAAGTATTGGTACCACTTTTTTGTTTTCATTTTAATGAAATATCTTTTTCTATCCCTTTACTTTCAGTCTCTGTGTGTTTTTTTAATCTGAAGTGAGTCCCTAGTGGGCAGCATATGTATGAGTCTTGTTTTCTTATCCATTCAGCCACCCTGTCTTTTGATTGGATCATTTAATTATTTCACATTTAAAGTAATTATTGATAGGTATATAGTTGTTGCCATTTTATTATTCATCTTTCTTCTTCTTCAAGTTTAACATTTCTAGTAATACTGGTTTGGTGGTAATGAACTATTTTAGCTTTTCTTGTCTGGGAAGCTCTTTATAAAAATATATTTTTTATTGATTTTAGAGAGGAAGGGAGAGGGAGAGAGAGATAGAAACATCAATGATGAGAGAGAATCATTGATTGGCTGCCTGCTGTATGCCCCCCCCCCCACTGGGGATTGATCCCACAACCCAGGCATGTGCCCTGACTGGGAATTGAACCATGACCTCCCAGTTCATAGGTCGATGCTCAACCACTGAGTCACACTGGCTGAGCTGGGAAGCTCTTTATCTGTCCTTTGGTTCTAAATGATAGCCTTGGCAGAGTAATCTTGGTTGTAGGTCCTTGCATTTAATCACTGAATATTTTGTGCCAGTCCTTTCTGGCCTGATCTATTTCTTCTTTAAGTTTTATCAGATTTTTGCCTCACATAATGGTAGGAAAGACTTTCTCAAGATAGGGGAGAGTGATTGGACAAGGACAAATAGGGATTTATAATCAACTAGTGGCCCAGTGCACGAAATTCGTGCATGGGGGGGGTGTGTCCCTCAGCCAGGCCTGCACCCTCTCCAATCTGAGACCCCTTAGGGGATGTCTGGCAGTTGGACATCCCTCTTGCAATCCGGGACTTCTGGTTCCTAACTGCTCACCTGCCTGCCTGCCTGATCACCCCTCATCACTCTGCCTGCCAGGCTGTTCATCCCCAACTTCCCCTCCCACTGGCCTTCTAACCCCCAACTGCCTCCCTTTGCTGGCCTGATTGCCCCCAATTGCCCCCCTGCCAGTCTGCTTGCCCCCTAATGCCCCCCATGCTGGCCTGCTCATCCCCAACTGCCCTCCTACCAGTCTGCTCGCCCCCAACTGCCCCCCCTTCTGGTATTCTTGCCCCAAATGTCCCCTCCTGCTGGCCTGATCATCCCCAACTGCCCCCCCCGCCAGCCTGCTTGCCTCCAATTGCCCTCCGCTGCTGGCCTGATCACCCCCAACTTCCCCCACCACTGGCCTGATCACCCCAACTGCCCTCCCCTCCTGGCCTGATTGTCCCTAACTGCCTCTGCCTCGGCCCTGCCACTATGGCTTTGTCTGGGCAGCAGCCATGAAGCTGGCTGGGGCGACCACGGAAGCCAAGCCTCCCTCCCGCTTCAGCCAGCTCTGTGGCTTTGGCCGGCACCGCCATCTTTGTCATGTCAATTTGCATATTCCCTCCTTATTGACTGTGGGTACCTCCATCTTTATTGTGAAGTGACAGTTAATTTGCATATTACTCTTTAATTAGATAGGATGAGCAGAGTGAAGGGGTCAGTGGATGGAAAATTACTAAGAGAAGATATCAAGAATTGTGGCTCAGTGGTTGAGCATTGATCTATGAACTAGGAGGCCATAGTTCAATTCTCAGTCAGGGCACATGCCTGGGTTGTGGGCTTGATTCCCAGTGTGCGGCATGCAGGAGGCAGCCGACCAATGATTCTCATCATTGATGTTTCTATCTCTTTCTCCTTCTCCCTTCCTCTCTGAAATCAGTAAAAATATATTTTTAAAAAAGAATGGGGGAAGAAAATTATGAGGGAGGAACCAAGAAGGCAGCAAAGTTAAACAACTAATCTGCTGCCTTGCACAACAATTTCAAAAATACAACTAAAAGATGGACTGGTGAGCGCGGCAACTCCTGCTCGTGTCTCCCTGGGCTGGGCGGCTGCTCCTCTCCGTCAGCACCTCAGCCGTGGCCATGGGCTCGTCGGCGGCCATGGCAGCTGCTGCGGCGGTGGCCACAGACTTTGCGCAGTGGCTCTTGGTGAAGGAAGAGACCATCTTTCTGCACGACGGGCTCATCTGCATCACCGAACTGGCCGAGCTGCCCAGTGAGATCCTCGGGGCCCCGGAGGCCACTGACACCGACTTGGAGGATTTTTATGATTTCCTGTCTTACATTCAAGTCCTTTAGCCATTTTGAGAGAGGAGAACCAAGATGGCAGCAAAGCTAAACAAATGAACTGCTCCACGCACAGCAATTTCAAAAATACAACTAGAGGACAGAGCGTCTACCACCCAGAACCACAGAAGAGCTGGCTGGATGGTGGATTTACAACTAAGAGGGAAGAGGAAAGAGCAAACTCAGAGGGGATAAGGTGCGGAGGCGTGTGGGTCGGGCTGGTGGCGGGGGAAGGGTCGTGCAGCTTTTTTTCCAACCCTAGGAGAGATAAGCTCCCCATCACCCTGAAATCCAGCTTCTGGGGACTCAAGGGAGACACAGACACCTATGGGGAGAAGCTGGACTCTCGGCCATCGTGTCAGAAAGTGAGAGTGACTTCCTTGTAGAGGTGCGCCCAGCAATCAGTGTTTACTGCGCTGGAGCACAGGACGCGGGGACTTGGAAATGCGGAAAGGCAGAAAAGGCAGAAAAAGCAGGCTTACAGCCATTGCGGTTTGCCACGCCCTAGCCTAGTGACGCCCTGAGACCCCGCCCCACCCTGAGACCCACCCCGCACATTCTACAAACCTGCCCAGGCTCCAAACAGCAGCTTTTGCATATAAATGGCCTGCCCTGTGGCAGCTTAACCAAATAAACTGCAGTTCCAGTCAGACTGCTCCAAAACCACTCAAGCAGGAGGAGAAAACTGAAGTTTTTGCTGTAACTCCTGCTGAGTGGCCTCAGACAGTAGCTGACCTGCACCCCATTTGGAAGCCCAGAAACAAGGGCATCTAGTGGTCTGTGTGAGACGACACCAGATTTCAACCACTCGCATAAGGGACACATTCAAGAGGCAGACTCAGTGAGCGCCAAAGCCTTGCTGCAACAAGTCCCAGCCCATAAACGTGTCTCCTGCACAGCAACTCTTCCTTTATAGACACAGTGGGTCCTCACAGCCAATTGGCCTGAAGGAAAATTCCTCTCAGTGACACCAACAACAATCAAGACTTAACTACACAAAGGAGGACCAAGATGGTGGCATAGGGCGGACGCCTGATTGTTGCTTACCACAACAATTTTGAAACAACAACGGGAAAACAGAGCAGACACCATCCAGAACCACCGGAGGGCTGGCTGAGCAAATGCTCTACAACTAGAATAAAAGAGAGGGGTACGTGGGATGATGCTGATGCCGGTGAGCCAAAGAACACACCTTAAGAACTACGGCTCTGGCGACACAATGGTGGCCTGGAATGTGCTCGGCGCAGTTCCCCCGGTGATCTCCGCCTGAGGGGACGGCTCCACTCACTGCCGAGCATGAACAGATGAGCCTCTGGGAGACATGGGGTGGGAGACCCCGCGCTTGCTGACCCCCGAGTCCTTCGAGAATCTCAGCACCCTGGAAGCGGCCAGGTGCGCACGCCCGGCAACTGGCCACCACTGCAGACCCGAGCGCCGACGCAGCGACCCCAGACCAGCCCGCCACCGCGCACCGGGCGCACCGGAGCTTCACCGAGCCCGCTGCCCAGCGACTTCCGTGACAGCCGCCCCGGAGCTTTGAGAAAATGGCCGAAGGAATTGCTGAGAGGGAATTGACCGACAGGAATTGGAATCAAGAAGACGAAGCTCTGCTGGGTCCTGGGTCTGGGTGAGGCCACGTGCCACTGGGTCCGGATGAGGCTGGGTCCCGGGTCCGGGCGAGGCTGCACGCCCCTGGGCCCAGGTGAGGCCACACGCCCCTGGGTCTGGGTAAGGCTGGGTCCTGGGTCCTGGGTCCGGGTGAGGCCGGGCCCCTGGGTCCGAGTGAAGCTGGATCTCTGGTCCGGGTGAGGCCGCACATCCCCGGGTCTGGGTGAGGCCGCACGCCCCTGGGTCCAGGTGAGGCTGGGTCCTGGGCCCGGGTGAGGCTGTGCACCCCTGGGTCTGGGTGAGGTCGTGCCCCTGGGTCCGGGTGAGGCTGGGTCCGGGTGAGGCTGGGTCCCAGGACCGGGTGAGGCCGTGCGCCCCCGGGTCCGGGTGAGGCCGCGTGTCCCTGGGTCTGGGAGAGGCCACGCCCCCTGGGTCCGGGCGAGGCCGCGGGACCCTGGGTCCGGGTGAAGCTGGATCCTGGGTCTGGGTGAGGCCGTGCCCCTGGGTCCGGGCGAGGCCGTGGGACCCTGGGTCCGGGTGAAGCTGGATCCTGGGTCTGGGTGAGGCCGTGCGCCCCTGGATCCAGGTGAGGCTGGGTCCCGGGTCCGGGTGAGGCCGCGCACACCTGGGTCTGGGTGAGGCCACGCGCACCTGGGTCCAGGTGAGGCCACGTGCCCCTGAGTCCGGGTGAAGCTGCACCTCTGGGTCCGGCCGAGACCAAACCAGAGAGTCGGACCTGCATTACCACCATTTGTCCACCATCCAGAGCTGAAAATTCAGTGCCGACATGTACACATAAGGAACTGGTGGACATTGAAATTGGGTCTCAAAAGAACTGTTGGTCCAGAAAGAAACTCACTACAGACTGATTCATTTGCCTGTCAGCATAACTATTATTGCTCGCCTCACATTCGGTTCTTATAAGTATATTTCTAATAGCACATGATCTCGCTCATCTAGGGGAAATGATGAACAACATAGACTGATGAACAAGAACAGACCCAGAAACAAGGAGGCATCGATCGGATTGTCGGGCCTCAGAAGGAGGGTAGGGGAGGGTGGGGGAAGGGGGGAGAGGTCAACCAAAGGACTTGTGTGCGTGCATATGAGCCTAACCAGTGGTTAAGGACAACAGGGGGGTGGGGGCATCCGTGGGGAGGGGTGTGGGATTGGAATGGGGGGATGAGGACAAATATGTGACACCTTAATCAATAAAGAAATTAAAAAAATAAAAAATAAAAAAATAATAAAAGCCAGTTAAAATGAAGAGAAAAAAAAAAAAAGAATAGGGATTCTTGTTAAAGTGACCTAACATTCTTGCTTAAGGCAGGCCAAGGACTTAGACATGAAAGGTGGGGGATAAAGAATTTGATCAGACATCAAGGATGATCAGATATCAAGGGTGGGAGGATAGCTCAGCAGGATTCTTTGCTAAGACTAAGCTGGACAGGCCAAAGACAGGATAAGGGTGAAGGTTGAGGCTTAGTTTTAAAAAGAATTCACAGGAGCCTAACTAAAGTTTGGTCAAGGAGACAGTCTTTGCCAGTCTCTACTCTTTTTCAAGGAAAGAAAAGACATTCTTCTTCCTCTAAACAATTTGAGTCCATTTTTCATCTGGTTGCATTTTCTTCATTAAGAACCAGCTGAACCACATGTCGATACTTGGTAGTAGAGGATATTTATTGGCTGGTGTGAGCCACCAGGCATTTAGTGAGGGAAATTTCTATGAAAACAAAAGGAAAACAAAGATTAATGGTTGGAGCAGATCATAAACCCTGTTTACAAGTCTGGAGGGCAGCTAGTCAAGATTTCTATACACTGTACTCAAAGCATCTTTAGATGGTGGAATGGGGACAGCAGTGGCAATCTGTTGGACTTCTTGGTTTGTGGTTTGCATAGTTATTTCCCAGAGCAGAGTATAGAAGATGCAGGTTTTCCAGTGAACTTTCTGAGTGGTCCACACAGCAGCAGGCAGGTTGCCCGTACATGATTTGCTGTGGTGATGATTCTTTTGAAGTTTATATCAAGGTGTGCAGTTTTAGCTTACAGGGCTTATTTAGATACTGGGGGGAAGATTAGCTACAAGACAACTTAGGAACCCAGTAAAGATCTGGGCAGTCAGGTTTTAGTTCTCAGTGACACCAAGTCAGGGAATGGGAATAAAAAATGAAAAGGCCAGTTTGGAAAGTTGTAGCCAGATATTGAAGGAAACTATAAGAATTAAGAAATTGGTAAGGAATGACAAAATGTGTAAGTTGACAGGATCCAGTCCAATTTATGGTAGATAACAAAGTAGAGAATAAAATGTAGTTTACCAAGAGATGAAAAACAGCTCAAAGACGATGAACAGGACTAGATTCTAATAACACACTGAAGCATAGAAACCTCCATCTTGGGTAAAAACTGCTGTTTAAAATTTAACCCTGCTATTCTGGCTTCTGTAAACATTTGCTTGCTTAAATAATAGGGAAAAATAAGACTACTCCCATTCCAGAGAGGCCATAAACCATGCCCCAGACAGAGTTGTCAGTGCTGGTGCCAGGCGAGGCCTTGAGATATGGTCTCACGGCCCTGTCCCAGCACACAGGACTTTTTCTCAGAAGGTATGGAAGTCTCACTCCAAATTTGGAAAACAAAGAGCTGAAAAACGTATAAATAAGGGAAACTTCCACCATATTGGGCCACAGAATTTGAGAAGCAAGATTTTCCTCTGGGCTTGCTAGTGCTAGCGAAATGAACAAGACTCCAAATAAATTTGGCTTATTGATTAAGGCATCTTCTGGTTTACAATATAACAACACAAAGGTGAGTTATAAAGTCATCAGGATGCAATGTACAGCATGGTGACTATAGTTAATAGTACTGTATTGTATATTTGAAACTTTCTCAGAGAGATCTTAAAAGTTCTCATCCACAAAAGAGAAATTTGTAACTAACTATGGTGACAGATGTTAACTGGACTTATTGTTGTGATCATTTTGCCATATATACAAATATAGATTATTATATGGTGTACCTGAAACTAATTTAATGTTATATGTCATTATCTCTCAATAAAACAAAATCTGCTTTTCCTACCTCATATAGTTGTGAAGTTAAATAAAATAATGTGAAAATGCTTTGACATTCTAATGCACTACAAATGTGTTATACAGTATTATCATTACTGTCATAATTATTATTGACCACATAAATAGTTGCTAGCAGAGCTATGAACCTATTCATATTATCAATAATCTTTTCCTACATATGAAAACATGCTCAAAGTCACTAATTATCTGAGAGATGCAAATCAAAATGACAATGCGGTATCATCTCACACCTGTCAGAATGGCTATCATCAACAAATCAACAAATGACAAGTGCTGATGAGGATGGGGAGAAAAAGGAACCCTCATGCACTGCTGGTGGGAATGCAGACTGGTGTAGCCACTGTGGAAAACAGTATGGCATTTCCTCAAAAAACTGAAAATGGAACTCCCATTTGACCCTGCGATCCCACTTCTAGGAATATATCCCAAGAAACTAGAAACACCAATTAGAAAGGATATATGCACCCCTATGTTCATAGCAGCACAATTCACCATAGCTAAGATTTGGAAACAACCTAAATGCCCATCAGCAGATGAGTGGATTAAAAAATTGTGGCACATCTACACAATGGAATACTATGCTGCAGTAAAAAAGGAATTCTTACCATTTGCAACAGCATGGATGGAACTGGAGAGCATTATGCTAAGTGAAATAAGCCAGTCAGAGAAAGATAAATACCACATGATCTCACTCATTTATGGAATATAATGAACAACATAAACTGATGAACAGGGACAGATCCAGAGACAGAGAAGCATCGATAAGACTGTCAAACCTCAGAAGGAAGGTAGGGGAGGGTGGGGGTAAGAGGGAGAGGTCAACCAAAGGACTTGTATGCATGCATATAAGCCTAACCAATGGACACGGACACCAGGGGTGGGAGTTGGGGGGGTTAATGTGGGGATGAGGACACATATGTAATACCTTAATCAATAAAGAAATTTTAAAAAATCTTTTCCGCCGGGGCTGGTTTGGCTCAGTGGATAGAGCGTCGGCCTGCGGACTCAAGGGTCGCAGGTTCGATTCCAGTCAAGGGCATGTACCTTGGTTGCTGGCACATCCCCAGTAGGGGTTGTGCAAGAGGCAGCTGATCGATGTTTCTCTCTCATCGATGTTTCTAACTCTCTGTCCCTCTCTCTTCCTCTCTGTAAAGGATCAATAAAATATATATTAAAAAAATCTTTTCCTATAGGTCTTACAAAACTGAAAGGCTATATTTCTGGTAAGAATGTAGTTGGGGATTGTTTACCTGTAGAATGTGTTTACCTGGAGTTTACAAGGTTCTTTTTGCCTCTATTGGGTCTTCAATTTGAACCTAATATTGCTCTCTAGTATCTAGTGTCTGAAGTATTGGGCTCACTAGGATACTACAGGAGGAGAGGAAGTATAGAATGTCTATTGGCTCTGCCCTTATACTATGTTATGGGTTGAACTGAGTTTCCTGAAAAGAAGTTGAATTCTTAACCCTCAGTACCTGCGAATGTGACCTTATTTGGAAATAAGGTCTTTGTAGATGATCAAGTTAAGATGAGGTTGTAGGGTTGGCCCTAATCCATTAGGACTGGTGACCTTATAAAAAAGGAAAACATAAGACACATAGACAGACATATACAGAGGGAAGATGACGTGAAGACACAAGGAGCATGGCACCTACAAGCCAAGGAATGCTTGAGGCTACCAGAAGCTAGGAGAATGGCATGGAGCAGATCCTTCCCTCAGAGCTCTCAGAAGTAACTAATCTACCAATATCTTGATTTGAGACTTCTAGCCTCCAGAACTGAGACAATAAATTTCTATTGTGTAAGCCAAAAATTAAAACCCCACAAGGGTGTTCTATTGAAACATAAAATTTCTCTCTCCAGTCACCCCCACCTTTTTGATTTCTGTTTACAAAATAATTCTGGTGTCATTAGATTTGACATGATTATTTACACAAATACATCAGGAATGATAATTGATCACATAGGCCTTTTAAAGTTCACTTTGCTGGAAGTTTTCATAAGGAAATTCACATTAGACTTTTAAAAGCCTTCTGGAGGCTAAAGAGCCAAGTCAAGATTTCAACTGCAATACTTATAATTTGGGGTGAATTCCTCTCTTATTTTTTATTTTATTTTAAAAAATAATTCTTTATTGTTGAAAGTATTACATATGTCCCCCTTTTCCTGCCATTGACCACCTCCAGCCCATTCCTGCCCCACGCCCCAGGCCCTCACCACCCCATTGTCTGTGTCCATGGGCCATGCATATATGCATACAAGGTCCTTGGTTGATTACCTCCCACCCACCCACCCTCCCCTACCTTCCCTCTGAGATTCTGCACTCTGTTCCATGCTTCCATGTCTCTGGATCCACTCTGTTCATCAGTTTATTTTTTTTACTTAGATTCCACATATGAGTGAGAGCATACTTCTCTTTGAATTCTTCTCTTCTTGACATTCCCCATATAGCCTAAGATTCATGGGCCTTCCAGAAGTGACCATCCTTATTCATCTGTAAGGCTGGGAGCCCTGTAAGCCAGGTACCAGGCCAGTTTTCTCAAGAGGGCTTTTTGTGCATTGGCTCCATAAAGTCAACTTTAATCCCTTAAAAGTGTCTGGTCATGCCCTAGTCATGTGGCTCAGGTGGTTGAGCTTTGTCCTATGCACCAAGAGGTTGCTGGTTCCATTCCCTGCTCCGATTTCAGGCTTGATCCCAGTGGGGGGCTTGCAGGAGGCAGCTGATTGACATTTCTCCATCTCCCTTTCTCCATCTCCCTTCTTCTCTCTCCATCTCCCTTCTTCTCTCTCTCTAAAAGTCAATAAAAACATGTTTTTTGTTTTTTTTTAAAGTGTCTGGTCATATCTGATTTTGTTCACATTATTCCCAAATATGATATTCCAATCAGAGTCTTCATTAAATAAGCAATATTTTGAATTATGTTCCGTTGCAATGAGGACAGATTATTTTTTTAAAATATATTTTATTGATTTTTTACAGAGAGGAAGGGAGAGGGATAGAGAGCTAGAAACATCGATGAGAGAGAAACATCGACCAGCTGCCTCCTGCACATCCCCTACTGGGGATGTGCCCACAACCAAGGTACATGCCCTTGACCGGAATCGAACCTGGGACCCTTCAGTCCGCAGGCTGACGCTCTATCCACTGAGCCAAACCGGTTTCGGCAGGACAGATTCTTATTGAACTTTTGCAAATTGTTATGTTGTCATGGAAATAAGAATAATCAATAAAAGTTTTCAAATTCCAGAGAGATAAGTTAGGGAGAAAAGATGAGTGTTTCATTGTTTATGAAAGTATGATCTACTAATTGTTATGAGTATAGATAACAAGAGAAAAGAGAAAAGGGTTCTTTAAATCCATCAGCCATTTTTCAAACAAAAGCCATAATTATTCTTTATCAGTTCTTTCAGTCCCATGTAGTTAATTCTTGTTCTGCTTGATCTTGTGTTAACAGTTTTAAAAACTAACTAGAGGCCCGATGCATGACAATTCATGCAAGAGTAGGCCTTCCTTCCCCTGGCTGCTGGCACCAGCTTCCCTCCAGCACCCAGGACCCAGGTTTCCCTCCTCTGGCCACTGGCAGGCACCAAGGATCCGGCCTGGCTTCCCTTGGGCTGCCTGCAGGCACCCGGGACCCAGGCTGGCTCCCCTCCTGCCCCTGGCTTTGTCAGGAAGGACGTCTGGTCTAATTAGCATATTACCCTTTTATTATTATAGATTAACTTTTCCACTGGAGTTCTGAAAATTCTGACTTAGCCCAGTGGTGTGTTCTCAAAATCATTTAAGCAATGCCATCAAAAGCCTGTGCCCCAGGCTACCTGACACTGTCCTTTCCATGGATCTCTGAGACTGATTGCTAAATTTTCAAAAATTTTGTGAGTGGGTTGATCACAGTGGTAGCTTCAAATTGGCCACAGTAGGCATATTTACATCCCAAAGATCAGTAAATCAAGGCTCCCCCAACTAGCCAGAGCTGGTATTAAACATTTACTAACACACCACTGGACACTTCCAACTCAATATGTCCCAAACTGAACTCTTTATGTCCTCATGTAAAACCCATTCCTCATCCTAGAGTACCAATCTCTAGGAGAACGATATCACCACAGACTCAGTTGTCAAGCAAGAAATCTTTGGAGTTGTCCATTGCTCCTTTCTCCCAGTCACTCACCTGATCAATCAGACTCTTATCTACTCTCCCTCAGAAATATTTTCCTGAATTAATCCTCTCTGTCACTATCTTAGTTTAAGCTCCCATCATTTTATCTGAGGATATTTTTTCCATTGTTTTTTTTTAGAGAGAGTGAAAGGGCGGAGGGAGACAGAGAGAGAGAGAGACATTGATGTGAGAGAGACACATAGATTGATTGCCTCTTGCACATGCCTCGATCAGGGCCCAGGATGGAGCCTGCAACTGAGGTACGTGCCCTTGACCAGAATTGAACTCACAACCCTTCAGTCCACGGGGTGACGCTCTTACCACTGAGCAACCAGCCAGGGCAAGCTCCCATCATTTTTTGCCTGCACAATTGCAATGACGTCCTCAGTTACCTGCCTGCTTCCAGTGCATCTGGGCACTATTTCCCATATAGTCTTCCTAAAACACCCCAATGCAACCCAGTTACTTGCCAACATAAAGACCACAGCTGGCCCTCCTTTACCTATGGGAGAATGTCTGAGCTCTTTAGTAAAACTCACAAAAGCCTTCATAATCTGGCCTTTAGACTCATAGTCTTTTTCTCTGTATACCATCTACCCAATGGTCCAGTATGAATTACTTATTGTTCATCAATGTGCCCTACTCTTTCAAAATTTTATGCCTTGGCCCATGTTATTCCCTCTGCCTGAAATCCTCTATACCACCCAGGGCCTGGGAAATGTATCCTCTTCTTTAAAGAGTCATTTCAGAGTTAATACTCTTAGTGAACTCTCCCAAGAAAAGTCAGTCTGCTCTCCACCTCCAAACACAATCTGTTTGTGCCTCTAATAGAGAACTATCTGCAATATACAGATCTTGTAACATAGAAATCCACACCTCAAACCTATATGATGCTATTAACCAATGTAATCACAATAAATTTGATCAAAGAAAAGAGAACTAATCACATAGTACTGTAGCTACCTGTTTTACAGGTCTGGCTCCCATACTAGACTGTGTCTTTGGAGCAAGTCACTTCATCTCTGTGAACCACAGTTTGCTTATCTGCAAAATAGGCCCAATAATGATATCTACATCATTGGGTCAATGTAAGATTACCCCCAGTGCCTAGCACTTGCAACATAAGTGAGAGCTCAACATAGGAGGGTGAATGAATGGAGTTGATTCCTAGCTCTAATAACTGGACTTGTCCTAGCTGGTTTGGCTCAGTGGATAGAGCCTGCAGACCCAGATTCTATTCTGGTCAAGAGCACGTTCTTTGGTTGCAGGCTCCTCCCCAGCCTGGGCCCTGGTCAGGGCTCATGCAGGAGGCAACCAATCAATGTGTTTCTCTCACAGTGATGTTTCTCTCTGTCTTTCCCTCTCTCTTCAACTCTCCCTTAAAAAAAAAAAAAAGAAAAAATATGCTCTAGTGAGTATTAATAACAACAAATATATATATGCATACTAGTATATATTAACTGGACTGTTTTCTTGTATAAAAGCCCCTGTCTTAGGCCCCTATTCTGGTGTCTCACGCTCCTTAGTCCTACCTTGGTGCCCTATCTGGCACCTTGATCTTCTCAAGAGTAATGCTTCATCTAGCTCTAGCCAGACCTTTTGACATCTGGCATTCTGCTCTGGAAGCCCAGACCCCATGGCAGAGCCTCTGTCACTGGCTGCTAGATACCCTGTCTGCCAACTACCTGACTGTTTGGGTTTCCTCTGAGTGTCTGCTGCATCCTGGTTACCCAGATGCTTGCTCTACCTGCCTGTTCTCATAGCTGGCTTGGGGCTCTGCTGCTGCTTCTGGGATCTTCTACTTTACACTGTCCTGCTCTCAAAAGCCCTGTTCCAGCTTCCCCTGCCACTAAAGGCATCCCATTCTATCATTGTCCAACTAGAAGATTAGGTAGAGCACACTGATTAAATTCATGGGCTCTAAACTCTAACTGGCTAGATTAAAATCTAATCTCTTGCACTTATAGCCAGTTGTGTGATTTGGGGGCTAGTCACTTCATCTCTGTGAGCCACAGTTTGCTTATCTGCAAAAGAGGCCCAATAATGATATCTACATCATTGGGTCAATGTAAGATTTAAATAAGATAATGTGCTTAACACAGCCCCTGGCACATAGTAAATAGCCAATAACTATTTGCTATCATTATTATTTTTATGTTACTGATATCTATGATAGAGTTGATACCCAACAAACAAGTGTTGAGAGGGGAGGAGAAGGAATAACAGTCACAGGTAATTCAAGCTTTCCTGATCAAATCTACTCCATCTGTTAATTCCACTCGCACCTCAGATGCAAATATGGTATGGCCATTTGGTTCTGTCACTCAGCCATTTCTGAAATCCCAATTCCTTCATGAATCCTTTGCAAGTGAGAGCCAATAGCTCTCCCAATCTGCTTAGAGATCTATACTCTCACAATTGCCCACTCCTATTTTCCAACACAGTTACATGCATTTCTCCTGACTTCTTTGCCCCAAATTGCACTGATCCCCAGATGTGTCACTGGTGTGAATATCTCTGGATTAAACATTTTACACATTAGCCTGGTCTCCCTCCCATGTGTACTGAATTTCCAGTGTCACTCAGCCCTTGTTATCTCTAAATGTCAGGGCAAGGACTGTGTGTAAACTAATGAGGACAGACAGAGCCTGGGACAGAGAAATGCTTCAGAATTGTTCTGAGATGAAGATGAAGGAGAGGAGGTAAAAGTAGAAGCTAGGAAGCAGAGGGGATTGTGTCTCCACTTACTCTTCACTCCAACAGGGGCAGAAAGCATGCCGCCTCTTTCCTGTTCTTTCGCTACATTCCTCTCAGAGGCCAGAGGGGCAAGCCTGGACAATGCAAATGAGCTGTGGACAGGACTTAGCCAAGGGGCCTCCAAAGGGAGAGCAGCAGGGCTGGCTAGGAGAGAATAGCAAAGGAAAATGCCTACATTTCTTTTGTTTCCCCAAGCTTCAAAGTACTCTTTTCAGGGAGAAACCAAGATGGCGGCATAGGTAAACACTTAAATTGCTGCCTCGTACAACAATATCAAAACTACAACTAAAAGACAAAACGGACACCATCCAGAACCACAGGAAAGCTGGCTGAGTAGAAATTCTACAACTAGAAGAAAAGAGGAAAGCACGTTGAGACTCAGAGGAGCTGCAAAAGGCTGAGGTACGGAGACGCGCACGCGAAGAGGATGGGCAGCTGTGTGCATGGGTGGCTGAGTGCGCAGCTGGCTTTCTAAAGGGGAAGGGAGACAGAAGCTCCCAACTGCACTGAACTCCAGTCCCAGGCGAAACGCTGGGAAACCAGACTCATTTGGGGGGAATCTGGACTGTCAGGAAAAGGGAAAGCACACTGAGACTCGGGAGCTGCGGAAGGCAGAGGTCTGGAGGTGCGTGCACGTGCGCAGAGAAGCTGAGTGCGCGGCTGGCTTTCTAAAGCGGGAGGGAGACAAAAGCTCCCGACAGTGCTGAGCTCCAGTTCTGGGCAAGTTTCTGGGAGCCTCAACTCATTCGGGGAGAAACAGGACTGTCTGGCAGCGGGTGAAACTCAAGGGCCGCTTTCTCTCACAGGTGCTTGCAGCGATTACCAAGGGACACTGAGACCCAGGGGCCTCATAGGGCAGGGCTGACAGGAAGCCAAGGCTGTCAGCTCCACCCTGAAACTCTGCCCCATCCAAGCTGAGCACAGAGGCTTTTGCAATTTTGCAAGTCTTGTCTCATAAGAGTGTCTCCAGCACAGAAGTTCTCCCAGCATAGACACAGCTGATCCTCACAGCCAATTGGCCTGAAGGTCAATTCCCCCCAGTGATACCAACAACAATCAAGACTTAACTACAACAAGGCTGAGCACACAGTCCACAAAGGGGTGCACCAAGAGTGTCCATCTCAGGTAATTGGGGAGGCTGAGCCACTGTGCCCTAGAGGACACCTACCACACAAAGCTACTCTACCAACTCAGGGAAGTAGCGAAAATGCGGAGACAAAGAAACAGATCACAAATGAAAGAAATGGAGGAAAGCAAACGACTGGATATAGAGTTCAAAACCACAGTTATAAGGTTTTTCAAGAATTTCTTAGAAAAGGCTGATAAATTTAGTGAGACCCTCGAGGATATGAAAAAGGACCAACTAGAAATTAAACATAGACTGACTGAAATAAAAAATATTATACAGAGACCTAACAGCAGACTAGAGGACCACAAGAATCAAGTCAAAGATTTGAAATACAAAGAAGCAAAAAACACTCAGCCAGAAAAGCAAAAAAAAAAAAAAAAAAAAAAAAAAAAGTCCAAAAATATGAAGATAGTGTAAGGAGCCTTGCTGGAAACCAAACATTGAGACATTGGAAGTTAAATGTGAAAAGGGAATCTGGAATGCTTTGGTCAACCTTAATCGCTCTGAATGGTCAGAGCTAGTCACTCACTGTTTAGTTGAGACATTGGTAGTTAAAGCAACTCTCACCTGTTAATCATATGTAAATTTTTGCTGATTGTCTATTATTGGAATTTCCTGCCTAAAGGATATGGGTGTATCTCAGAACCCCAATAAAAGGGATGGCAAAGGCCAGAGCAGTGGGTATTCCTCCCACTAGAGGTGGGCTCCCGCCTGGCCCCCCATTTACCCAAATTGATTCTTTTCTAGCTTCTTTTCATTTTGATTTTGGCCTTCTCCAGAAACCGGACCTGAACGGGAACCCTGAAACACGCGGGACATGATAAGGGATCCCACAGAGCCTCTGGGACAACTTCAAGCATACCAACATACGAATTATGGGCGTGCCAGAAGAAGAGAGAGAGCAAGATATTGAAAACCTATTTGAAGAAATAATGACCGAAAACTTCCCCCACCTGGTGAAAGAAATACACTTACAAGTCCAGGAAGCACACAGAACCCCAAACAAAAGGAATCCAAAGAGGACCACACCAAGACACATCATAATTAAAATGCCAAGAGCAAAAAAAATAATAATAATAAAATGCCAAGAGCAAAAGACAAAGAGAGAATATTAAAAGCAGCAAGAGAAAAACAGTTAATTACCTACAATGGAGCACCCATACGATTGTCAGCTGATTTCTCAACAGAAACTATGCAAGCCATATGGGAGTGGCAAGAAATATTCAAAGTGATGAATAGCAAGAACCTACAACCAAGATTACTCTACCCAGCAAAGCTATCATTCAGAATTGAAGGGCAGATAAAGAGCTTCACAGATAAGGAAAAGCTAAAGGAGTTCATCACCACCAAACCAGTATTATATGAAATGCTGAAAGGTATTCTTTAAGAAGAGGAAGAAGAAGAAAAAGGTAAAGATAAAAATTATGAACAACAAATACATGTCTACCAACAAATGAATCTAAAAATCAAGTGAATAAAAAATCTGATGAACAGAATAAACTGGTGAATATAATAGAATCAGGGCATATAAAGGGAGTGGACTGACAATTTTCGGGGGGAAAAGGGTGTGGGGGGTGTGGGAAGAGACTGGACAAAAAGCGTACACCTATGGATGAGGACAGTGCGGGGGGAGGTAAGGGCAGAGGGTGGGGTGGAAACTGGGTGGAGGGGAGCTATGGGGGGGAAAAAAAGGAACAATTGTAATAATCTGAACAATAAAGATTTATTAAATTAAGAAACAAAAAAACAAAAACAACAACAACAACAAAGTACTCTTTTCTCCCAGAGACACAATACAAAAGTGCAAAAAGCTCCCTCCCATGACAAGCCTGAGTCTGAGGGTACTTGCAGATTGGGTGATCTCTGAGTCTCTAGCTTATTATACTCAGACTCAGAGAATTTGTTTTGTGCCCACTATGTGCAAACCCTATACAAGTAAGGCAGTGTAAAACCTAGGCGAAACTGGAAGCTTTCAACCATAGGTTTTAGCTGCAGCATAAGAAGCATAGAAGTGGTGATGACTGTGTGAGCATGAAAGAGCAACTTAGCCTACAAGTGCCAAAAGGGGACAAATTTAGTCAGCTCCTTGCCAACTTCCTACTATTGAAGCATGGTAGGAAACATGCTTGGGTAAAAATTGCTGTTTAATATTTTAACCCTGCTGATTTGGCTTCTGTAATTATTTGCTTGCTAAAATAATAAAAAAAAGTTATTTTGGTTTTCTGAACTTATATAAGTTATCCCATTCGATTGAATACTCCATTGATTGTGGTTTGATATCCCATTGATTGTGATCTTACTGGTCTTTTGAAACACATTACTCTGCACCTGGAGACCAGGACAGCACAATCACTCTGAATTGCCTCAGTGGCTCCAGATAATGTGTTTCTGTTGACTCAGTGGTCCCAAGACCAGAAACTATAATTAATCTTTGTAGATAACTTGCTCAGTTTAGCTTCTGTAACTGCTTTTTGCAAACCAGGTTCCTCATTCCAAACCTCGAAATGTAATCAATACCTTTGTGATATTTGCCTATATAAGTCTGATGTTTCGGCCAAGGGGGCACTACGAGATATAGAGAGCATTTGCCCCCTCGTAGTCGCTGGCTTATGAAATAAATATGTCTCCTTAATTCGACTTCTTGAGGCGTCCTTGTGTGATTCGCAGGGTACATTACAACACTATAGAACTTCTATTGGCTTCACTTGATCTTGTCCAGGAATGCGTGCTGTGAGGACCTGCTTGGGCACAGCGTGGCAATGAACCCTTGCTCAGGTGGAAGTCTATTTATTCACCTGTTTAAACGGACTGGGTCTAGGACAGCTTCTTAGTTCAGTCTCAGCCCCCTACTTGTTTTTTGCTCTCCCTTCTCCCTCCCCCCTCCCCCCTCCCCGGTCTCCTGCCCCCCATTAACGACTCAATGTCTGTTTCCTCTTCAGGACTGCAGTCCCCAGCAAAATGGTTTTATACTTGATGCAGATGCCCAAGAGACCCACAGAAATGTTTGGAAACTTTCGACCCTAATTGTGCCTCTCTGGACTCCTCCCTTAGCGAGGCCGGCGTTTGAGTGGGGCAGCTTGACCTTTGCTGGGGTCTCAGAGCTGGCTGGGGTTTGGAGTTGAGCTGGAAACAGAGGCAGAAGCCCTGCTGGCGTTTCTCCCTCACCCACCCCCATCCTGTGAAAGGGAAAGCTCAAGCACAGAGATGGGTTAAGATCCTTATAAGGAAATGAACCGCCTTTTTTCTGGGCGGAAATTGTTTTTGTTTTGTTTTGTTTCTATATGTTTAAAGTACACTGTAAAAACTATACCCGATAGATTCCACAAAACCCGTTCTTCCAAAGGTGGAGGCAATTAGGGGCCAAAGGAGAAAAAACGGGCGGGGTGGGTATTAGGAAGCCGAGCGAGCTAAGAATTTGAAGGATGAGTCATCAAAAAGAAGCTGGGAAAGAGAACGGAACTAGTAATCTGAGCTGGGAAGGAGACGAGCATTCATTAGATACAGATCGTGTCAATCACATCTGCTCCACAAATGACCTGAGAGCCTGCCTGGCTTCTCAGCCGGAAAAGGGGTCTCGGTGGGCGGTCAAAGGCTTTGAAATAGGAAAAGACAGCGCTAGCTGCAGAGGAGTCTGTTGCAGCGCAGGCAGGTTTCTTAGAAAGATGGCGTTTGCCATCAAGGTCACACGGCCACTTTAGGACACTAACCAAAATGCTAGTGAGAATAATAGCAACAGCCACCATAGAATCCAGATTTTCAGAAGCAGTCTCGAATCCAATTTTTTTTTTCCAGTTAGACTCATAAATATACTTGTATTTGTCAGAACACATGTCCTAAAAACATAATCAAAAGAATGTGTGAAAAGGTAGAGTTTCACTGGGGCTCTTTGCTCTTAGGGAGCAGGGGAGGGTGGGAGAGCTCAAGGGCCAGGGTGACTGCAGAAGGCAGCACATGCCAAACCAGGGGCAACATGGGAAGCCGATTCCACCTGGGTGGACCAATCTCACCAGATCTATGTCAGGATAAAGTCTAGGCAGCTTAGGCAGCTTGGCATAACCTCTCACTTGTTTTGATAGTTTGCTCTGGCCAAAAAGGACTTGTTTGGGTGCCCTGTACATTGCACCAGATAAATTGACCTACAGTTAGATTTCTATTGATCCAGGATAAGATAAGAAATGTGAGTTAACCCATAAAGCTGTATATTCTTGTCATTCAGTTCCTTAGAAAATGTTACCTTTTAAAAATTTATCCAAAGTACAGGATAAAAAGGAATATGTTAACTTCTTGTTCAGTCAGAAGACCTCTATTCATGCCTCCCTGTATAGTAGGGACCATGGAAGAGCCAGGACGTATAAAAGTAATGATCCAAGATTGAAACCTTCTAATCTAGCTAATTCTTTCCTATGGCCCTCTGGTCATTTTCATGCTCACACCCACCATCTATACTCCAAACTGGGAACAGGCATTCAGAAGAGCCTGAAAAGGCTATGCCTAAGAGAGTGGGGCACTTCAAGAGGACTTGAGAAAGGAGGCAGTGGAAGAAGGATTAATTTTTTCACTCAGCAATGGTCATCCCAATTTGAGCCATCCTCTCACTCTACCCTCTACTATTACTCCATTGTGAGGCATCATCAAACCAATTTGATTTTAGTTTTACTGACTGCTTTGAATCTATTCAGGAAAGTGGTTTGAGGAAAAGGGGGGTCACCATCTGTTCTAGTCTCCGAGGCCCCGGTTCTCCCTCCCCTAAATTTTTAGAAGGGCTGTCGGAAGGCTAAATGTAGCCTCAGGGAGCAGATTTCTCGAGAAGTTAGGGCTCAGTCACTCTAGAATAGTATAGCCCATTCAGAAGGAAACACTTTAAACCTGAGCTCATGGGAAAACAGACCCCTTGACCACCCTGAAGGCTTACAACAATTTCTATTGGTCACATCTGAAAGAAATATCTTGTATCATTTCTTACAGATAATGCAAGCCTTCATGAGAGTGTGTGAGGGGGGGATAGAGGGAGGGGACAGGACAAACCCAATACTGTAGTACTTGGGGAAAATACACATTCCCAGGGGTACTCTGAGGAAAATAGAAGCTTTGGAGGAAGAGGAAAGGACTGCCATGAGGCCTGGAGCAACACTTCCCCTTTCTCCCCCTTCTCTTCCATTATTCAGACGCCAGAGTGTCTCTGAATTGTTGGCTCTAACCCCCGGTAGGAAGCTAACCCTTCCCTAAATGCCGCTGGGTGGCAGTACAGAGCTCTAAATTTAGGAAGGAGGCAGCTATACCAGTGTGTTATAGTCTATCTCTAACACCAGGTGGCACCAAATTATAACCATAAGTCCAAAGAAACTGGCAGAAAATGGACCTTGAGAGCCCTTGAACTATTTTCCTCTCCCTTCCTGCTTCTCACATGGAATTGAATAAGAAGCCTTTCAAATATGGTGAATAATTCGCCTTCAGTGAAAACGCTTGAATCCTTAACCTAGAGCTATTTCCAGCTGAAGATTCCTAGGATTTAAATGAGTAAATTAAAAGTAGTCCCTGCCCTAGTCCCTGCCCTTCCTGGAGACTTATTTCTCAGTTGCAGATAAGGAAAAAGGTGATTTCCTGGAACCTTTCCAGATGCCTCTAGCCTACAGAAGAGTTGTTTTTCTTCAAGGAGGTCAGCTGAAGAGTAACAGACGTGAGACCTGGGAAGCTCTGCTTAAATGCAGGTTCCCTTATGAAAGACTGAATTCTTTAACTTGGTGTGCTGGGGATGACCATGTCTACAAAAATTGTGATGTGGCCAACCAGCCTCATGGTCTCTTACAGGAAAACAGAATTGCTGCCAGCACCTGAAGCACGTTCCAAGAATTCCATTCCTAGGCTCCTCCACCTGGAATGCTGTCTTTTCTCAGCCATTTCTGTTGGATCCACGCCCCTTGTCAAGGAACAGAGCTCCATGGAGCCTTCCTTAATTTCCCCCAGTTTGAAGGGACCTCCCATTCTTCCAAATTACAATTTGTCCTATTTTTCTAATTTATATTATAATTATTTTGTGAACATATCTCCCCTACAAAAGTGTGAGCTACCCAAGGAAAAGGACATATCTCATTTATCTTTTTTCTTATTTATAGCTTATCTATCTTTTTTTTCCTCTTTATACCCTATATTGGTGACATTGTGGGCACTCAATAAATAATAATGATGATATGTTACATTTGTATGGTGCTTATAGTTTACAAAGCACATTAACATCCATTTCCCCATTTAATCCTCACAAAAACCCTGTGAGGTAGGTGTTACCATCCTGGTTTTACAGATAAGCAAACATACTAAGAGAAGTTAAACAACTTGTCCAAGGTCATACAGCTAGAAAGAAGCAGAGATGGGTATGAATGCAAGTTTTCTGACCCTAAATTCAGTTCTTGTAACTTTCTGTACCTGAGATGTTGGCTGCAAATTCCTTCATGGAGACGGGAGCATGGGATTCATCATGGGAACTGAGGTCAAACTTCCCTCCTTCCCTCCCTGCTCCCTTCCCTCTCACTCGCTTGTTTCCAAAGAGGGTTTCAGAATACAATCTTATTTTGTTTAAGAATGTCCTGGTGTGAGATGTCCTTGTAGATAAGAAGGGAAGATGTGGGGTGTAGACAGGACAGCTGGTGACTAATGGACCTGTGTCAGCCTGGAGGGAGGTCCCTGGCCTGTCCAATAATTTAACAACTTGGGATCAGGACATTGAGGGAATGCTGATCAAATCTGTAAATGACATGAAGCTGGTTTCTGGAAGACCTCAAGAGACCACAGTGAACTGGGAAAATGAAATATAAAATTGCATCGTTGAGTTTGTCAAGACCAAATGCTTAAGTGGAAGGTAGGAGAGACGTGACTTAGTAACGACCTATGTGAAAAGGTTTCAGATCTTTGAGGTGCCTGTAAGCTCAATATTTTTGATACCAACTGCCCCAAATGCTAATGCATTTGGTGCTAGGATGAAGGAGGTTACAGTTGTGTTCTCTTCTCTGTTCATTAGACCACAGTGGAGGACTGTCTTTAGCCTTGAACACCACACATGAGTGGAGGCATTAGCAACCTGGAGCACGCACAGAAGAGTGAGACCAGAAGTGTGAGAGGACTTAAAAATCCTTGTATATGAGCTACTGGGGCTGTTTAATGTGGAGAATGGATCAACATGGTGATGCTGGTGGTTTAGATCCAATTTTCAAATATTGGAAGGTTCATAATATTGTTTTGTTTTGTAAGAGGGAGCCATCAGGAGCAAAGGGCAGGTGCTATGGGAAAACATATTTTGACTCAAACTAAGGAAGAACTTTATAATGGTTCAAGATGACCAAATATTATGCAATAGTTTACTCTGAAAGGAGATTTTCCCATTACTGGAGGTATTTAAGCAGATACAAGATAACTATTTGGCAAGGAGGTTGCAGAGGGAAATCAAGCATCAGATCACCAGGGAGGGAAATTAGGCAACCATCAAAGCTGCTTTTGACTGTAATTTTGGGATTCAAGGAGGGCTGGAGGTGAAAATAGTTGTAGCCCTCAGAATAGGTACCTCTTAACCAGTTATTATCTCTGCTTTCAGTCTCTCCTCCTCCAGCCTACCTGCATCTAAGCTCCAGAAATATTTTCCTAAATACTTTACCATGAGACCTGCCAGCATCATAGAATCTCAGTAACCCTAGATAGTCATCTGGTTTGGGCCTTTATCAGATGCTTTCATTGTCTTTGCATCATTCACATGGAGTGGTTGTCCAGTCACTGCTTGAATATCTCTAGTGATGGAAGGCTGCTTACCTTTATGGGCAGTCCACTCTAATTTCAGAGAGTACAGCTAATCATTAGAAAGTTCTTCCTAAACACAACAGAATGCTTATATTGAGATGAAGAGATTAGGAATTTTTTTAACTTTATTTTTATTATTCACACTATTACAGATGTCCCCATCCCTCCTCCCCCTTTGCCCACCTCCATCCAGCCCCCGCCCAACCTCCCTCTGGCCATCACCACACTATTGTCTGTATCTATGGGTTATGTTTATATCTTCCTTGGCTAAACACTTCACCTTCTTTTATCCAGTTCCTCCCCTTCCTCTCTGACAGCTGTCAGTCTGTTCCATGTATCCATGCCACTGTTTTTATTTTGTTTGTCAGGTTATTTTGTTCATTAGACTGGTGCAGCCACTGTGGAAAACAGTATAGAGTTTCCTAAAAATATTACAAATGGAACTGCTGTTTGACCCAGCGATTCCACTTTGGGAATATATCCAAAGAAATCTGAAACACCAATCAGAAAGAATATATGCACCCCTATGTTCATAGCAGCATTATTTACAATAGCCAAGATCTGAATTTTCTTCTCTGTTTTGGAAAATGTTGATAATAAATTTTTAAAGGACTTCAAGAGGCTGGAACTATGAGCTGAAACTTTTATTATAATTTTTTTCATTATAAAAAAGAAAGCAACTTCCTTATGTCAAACCAAAATCTGTTTTCCTACAACTTCCACCCATGAGATCTTGGAGCTCTTGGAGATATACACAGAATAAATTTATAGCTTCCTCTTCACCATGAACCCCAGTAATGATTTTTTGACAGAGGACAAATTTCTCCTGGGATTTGCCAGTCCATTCACTATTCTCTTCCTCTGGATATACTTTTGTTGACATCTCCTTTGAAGTGTGATGCCTGCAACTGAACAGAGGGCCTCAGGCATGGTCTGACCAATGCAGAATACCACATGATGGTCACCTTCTTTATTCTGGACATTATACTCTTATTAATGCAGCTCAAGGTCACAAGACATTCTGTAGGAACCAAACTACACTTTTTTTAAAAAAATATTTTTTATTGATTTTAGAGAGGAAGAGAGATAGAAACATCAATGATAAGAGAGAATCATTGATTGGCTGCCTTGCCTACTGGGGATCGAGCCTGCAACCTGGGCATGTGCCCTGACCAGAATCGAACCCGGGACCCTTCAGTCCACAGGCCGACACTCTATCCACTGAGCCAAACCAGCTAGGGCCAAACTACACTTTTGACTCATGACTCATGATAAGCTTTCATTTACTTAAAAACCCTCTAAGCCACATATCTCACATCCTAAACTGATACTATTACATTTTTAAATTCAAATGAGTGACTTTATATTTGTTTCTATTAACTTTCTTGTTTTTCACAGACTAATATTTATTGGAATAAACTTCATATTTGTACATATTTGTTAAATATTTGTCTTATTTGTGAGGGTCAAGACCACATCCATCTTGCTCACTATTGTCTTTCTAGTTCTGAATACAGAATTGATAGTCATTTCTGGTGAGTTCGTTGTAACCCAGAGATCCTGGGGTTCTCCATCTTCCAGTAATGATTGCATTGCAATTGTTGAGCTCTTCTAGTTGATCCACCGGAATTGCAGTCTTGTGCCAGGCTGCCCTCCCCAGGTATTTCTGGGGGTCCCTGAGGAAAGCTTACATGTTTCCCATATATGTTCTAAGGGTCTTCCTCTGGGCTCTTGCTCCTAAGTTCTCTGTGGGACAACTTTTACTGCCTTAGCCCTAAACCTTTTTACTGGATGCCTAGGAACCTGGAAATAAGAGCAGGAAAATGTATCATAGAAAGGTTATATCCCTGTTATGTTCCATTTTGCTATAGTGAGTCCGTCATACCAGCCTCTGGACATCTCTATGAATTCTGATTCTGTCATTTTGGTTTTCTCTCCCACCTATGTGTGATATTAAAATTTGATCTAGAGACATTAAAACAGAACCTTTTTGTGTGTAGTCATTCAACTGGTTAAGAACCTGCCCACACTTATGTTTATCCCCCTCGTATTTCTGCATATTGTCCCAAGAGTATCATAAGATAATGTTTTGTTGAACTCCAGATACACTGTAGGTATAGCATTCTCCTCATCTACCTATCTAGTCACCCTTTCAAAGGAAATGAGCTGAGTGGGGGATGATTTGGTTTTCCTGAATCCATGCAGGGGCGGAGCAATCTTCACTTCCTTTTGCAAGTGCTCACCAACTATACTTTTACTCATTTGTGCTAGACTCTCGCCCTCAATCAATATTAAATTTATTGATCTATAATTTATGGAATTCATTTCTTCCTCTTTGTAAAACTGTGGAGCCATGTTTGCCTATCTCTAAGTTGCAGTGTGCATCTTCTTCACTTTCTGTGAGATTTTAACAGCTACCACCAGTTGTCCTGCAACCTGAGCTGCAAGTCCTCACAATACTCTGGGCTGTTATTGATCCAGAGTAGGAGATGAAATTACTCAGAGCAGCTAAAGGCTCTTTTGGAATAAACTGCCTTTAGGAGCCTCTCTTGGGTACTCACTCTGTCCTTTCTACTCTAGAAATCCTTCTCCTCACAGAAGAGAAGAAGCAAAAGAGGAGCTGAGGAGGTTTTGTTTTCTCTCTACAAAACCATTAGCAAAAGGAAAAGTCAGGGCATCCCATCACTCATCCAATAACACCCAAACTCTTCTGCTGTTATAAAGACTTCCACAACCTGCCTTTCCAATCTGATGTCCAACTATTTAACTTGAACCCTTTACTTTAGTCAGGTCAGTTTCTCACTACAACTTAAGCATGCCTAGACCTTCTGATATGGTTGTTCTGGCTGAGCCTTTTCTCCCAATTTGGAATGCCCTCTATGTCCCCCTAAAGTCCCCCCACCCCAGCTTGTCTTGCAATTTCTCTAGCCCCTTTAACCTTGACCATACAATTGAAGCCACATGCTAAATTATGCATTTCACTCATTTTTATCATAGTTAATTTTGTCTTCTTTTTTTTTAATATATATTTTATTGATTTTTTACAGAGAGGAAGGGAGAGGGATAGAGAGTCAGAAACATTGATGAGAGAGAAACACAGGTCAGCTGCTTCCTGCACACCCCCTACTGGGGATGTGCCTGCAACCAAGGTACATGCCCTTGACCGGAATCGAACCTGGGACCCTTGAGTCCGCAGGCTGACGCTCTATCCACTGAGCCAAACCAGTCAGGGCTAATTTTGTCTTCTTGATAGTATGCACCTCAAAGCAGGTATCTTCTATCCCTCATAGTATGTGAACTAGCACAGGGCCAAGCCTATAGTCTTGACAATCATACTTGCTTTCTATGGAGATTTTTACAGTGACCAACATCTGGCTTTTAACACACACCACAAATTTAGACCTCAAGATAGCTTTCTTCAGCTCCCAAAAGGACTAATACAGAAACCAGATAAATCTAGGAATGCAGGCTGGATCCATTCATTCTAGGCACTAATGATTTTTGCAATGGGAAATAAAATCCAAGTATATCTTCAGCCCCTCTCCAAACAAAAAGCTGGGTTTTTTAGCTGGGCTCAAGGCTGGCTGTCAGTAATGGGGCTAAGAACCCTCAAGCTACCCCAGCATAGCATGGACTACAATTTGATTTCCTGTCTTGGAGGCCACTTCTTCCACCCAGACCTTTAAAAGGTATGAAGATCAACTGTAATCTCTCACTGATGGGTCCCAAATAGAATTGAAGCTGGGTTTGCTAATAGCACCTTGAGTTCTTAGAGGAGAGGCAATGTTTAAATCCTCCACACATAAAGAGCCTCCTAATTTGGAGGCGCGCACGCGCGCACACACACACACACACACACACACACACACACACACACACACCAGAGGAGAGGAGGTCTAGTTTGGTAATATCTGAGATGGAGCAATCAAAGGATTATAAACATAAAGACTCTGAATTGACCTAAAAAGGTCATGTCATACAGCCCCCTGATTTCAGGAAGATGAACACCAGTGTTTTCCTTAGTAGTAGTCTTTCATTCAATTTGCAACTGTTTTGGAGAACTTACTGAGTGCCATGATCACCTCCTATCCATATCAAAATTATTTCCTTGTATCTAACAATCTTTTCCCCTCTATCACTTTCAGAAGAAATGGCAGCTTTGTCCTTATTTAGGAGTTAACTTTTTAAAGATGTAACACACTTGTCACATAGTAAGTGCTCTACAATTATTTAATGTTTCCTCACCATGTTCCTCCTTTCTAAATTAAAAAACAACACACTAGTCCTTTGGCACATTGTTTTTGCTCTTCTCCAGACCCTCTCCAGCTTTTCCACATATGCTGAAAATGTGTTGACCAAGGGCAGACAATTAATGCTTTAAAAGGCATAACCAATGCTAGGCAGAGCAAAATAAAGTTGAGGACCATGGGAAAGGTCATATATTTCTGGACTGCACTCCATGTCTGTTTCTAACACTGAGTGTGACATTGGACTTTTCTGGGCCCATTTTCCCAATTGTAAAATAAGTTTGTTGGACCAGATGACTCTGAGGCTACTTCTAATTCTAAAACTCAGAGCCTGATTACCTCCCAGCCACTTCATGCAATATTTGTGTTATTATATGCTAGTGTTCATGTTAGTTTGGGAAAGAAGAGGGAAGGAAAAAAGGGAGTAGAAACAAATTCTACACTATGAACTCATTCAGCTGTGACCCACCCTGACACTCTGCCCCCAGTTCTTTTTTTCTTTTTTAACTATACTGTGTCAAGTCAATCATTGCCTATCTCTCTTTTGGTCCTTATACTACCTGTGTTCATCCCTTCTTAACATCATCCTGTTGTGTTGGTTCATCTCCCTCATTTTGTCAGGGTCACTTAGAAGAATTATATTCTTGGTTTCTGAGGTATCAGCAACCCCACCCAACTGTCACACTTGATGAGCTGGTTCATCCCTTCAAGTCATTGAGAATAATATGAATTACTATAATGCTAACCCTGTAGAACCTCATTGGATTTGTCCCCCAAGGTTGATAGGGAGCCACTGATTATAATCCTGGAGAGAAACTGCTCCCAGTGCCCCAATAAACTTCTCCAATTCCAATTAACAGAATATGACACAAGCATCTCAGGGGAGGAGAGGGCCCTTGCTCTGTCAGTCACCCAAGGCAAGAGAGTCTACAGACCTGATGCCTCACTGGATTCAGATAAGTGTAAGAATTCAGCATGTTAGAGGTCAAACCTCCTCCCAGCCCCCAGTCCAGGATGAGGGCAGGGTGGTGGCCCTGGTGGCAGTTGGCAGCACGGGTGGAGGCGGCAGCAGCGTGATGGCATGCAGAAGAGAAAGAAGTGTTATTTTTGCTATTTCATTAGGAGGCCCTGAGGCACTAAGAGAAGGCTTCAGCAGCAGGAACCCATTGCCCTGGGGGGTGGGGACAGCAACCTGATGAAGACTGGAGAGGCCTTCATGCGGGTCCAGCAGAGCGCAGCCCAGACATGTATCAGCTTAAAGGCACAGGAGGCAGAGAGCTGCTGTGATTCCTAGCCTGCAGAGGCACCCAGCTGGGAGGTCTGTTGGGGCAAGGCCTGTGCAAGGGAGGCAAATTGGGAGTGCTAACTGGATTTTTTATTTTTATAACAAGACACTGTGTTTAAAATTTTTACAAAGGACAAACTCCATGGGTTTCTGTTAGTGTTTTAAGAACTTTTCTTTAAAAAAAAAAAAGCCAACGACAACAAAAAACACTGCCTTTTTGAAAGAGAAATGACAGACACAAGAGACTGTAAATAAAATGGGGTGAATTTCTGATGGCATTACCCCAAGGACAGAGGCATGAACTCCACAGAACCTCATTCACCAAATCTACTCTGCAGTCTGCAGCCCTTCACGGGGACACAGAGATGGCTGGAGAGTTCTCCCCTATGGCCCTCCAGCCCCATCCAGCGATAGCCCCTTCCTCCTTCCAACCCGTGGTCTTACTCAAATCTGTTTCTTTCTTGTGGGTCCTGTTCCTTGGTTGGATCCTGTGATCACTGGAGCCAGAAAGACCTGGGGCTGGGGCCCTCCCTTCTGGAGCTTCTTTGCACTCACAGGTTGGAGAAGGATTTGTTCCATTTTTTTTTTAAATCAACAAAAACAAGACCAGAAAAAAAAGATCAAGTCTAGGGGAGAAAGAGCTACTCTGCTCTTTACAGCTCCCAAGTCAGGAGTTGATTGGTGGTGCAGTTCCAAGAGAGGCGGAGGGCAAGCACCAAGGGGGTGTCCAGCTGGTGCTTTCAGGACCCCAGGAGTGTCTGTGGTCAGGCTCAAGGAGCTGGCTTCAGCTGCTGTCCCATGGGTCCTCAGTTTCCCAAGGACTCAATTGCGTCCCCATTTGGAGGTCTTGTTTAGGTTTACTTCCTTATTTGTGTTTTTGTACATGCGGGTGCATGTCCACGTCTATCTATGTTTGTGCAGGTGGGTCTGCTGTTGGGTGTGGGTGCGTGCGTATACATATATATCTGTATGTGTCTCCGTGTGTGTGTCTGTGTGTGCATGTGTGTTCGTGGATCTGGGAGGAAGGGAGCCAGGAGATAGGCTGTGCTCTGGGCTGGAGCTATACCCGGGTAGTGGAGTGTGAGTGGGGCAGCCCAGTACTGTTGAACCCTGCAGCAAAGGTGTTGTAGGGGTGCAATGTCTGCAGCCCTACCAGGGAGTTGGGAATCATAGTGATGGTGTTGGGGGTCATGAGTGGGATGTCATCAGGGGAGCGCCGCAGGGTCAGAGTGTAGTCGGGCAGCGCAGTGAGGCGCAGTGTGTCATGAGGGGGACCGGCCTCACACTCATGGTGGGTGGGGCCCAGCTGTAATGCTGCCAGCTCCTCCTCAGGAGCAGCTCCCAATTCGGGGGCCCCGGCTCCCCTCTGAGGACTAGGCTGCCGCAGGGGTTCCTGACGTCGTTTGTCCTTACGGTAGTAGAGGGCAGCGAAGGCCAGAACATTAAGGAACAGAAGGGAGGCCCCCACAGCGATGGTGACACTTAATTCAGTGGAGTAGTCACGAGGGTTCTCCACCAAGAGTGGCCCTGCATTCTGATCCCCATTCCAGGACCCTTGGGCATTCTCATTGCTATAGGCAGGGGAGATGGCTGGCCGCTTGGTGCTCCAGGTCTTACCGTTGGGCCTTCGGGTGATGTGGGAGCTGTGGGTGGTTTCCAGGGGTGGCACTTTGGTGGTTGTGGACGTATAGTGGAACATGTCATGCAGGTTGTATAGGTGGGGCACCAGGTGTTTCCAAAATGCCACCTTAGTGGCCCGGTAATGATCTCGAACCCTCGGCTTCAGCCCGATGTGAAGGTAAAGCTGGTCTCGGGGATTGTATTTGGACCAGGCCACTTCCTCAAAGCGGTTGGCCTTGGTGTGAATAAACTTGGTGTCCTGGGGGACCGGCTTGTTGGGATCCCTGAAATACCACATGAAAATCTGGGGTCACCAATCTACCTAGATGAGGAAAGGTCCCAGCTTTCTTCCTCTCACACCCATCCCTAAAAACCTCCTACCCAGTCTAAGACTTCCCACTGTTTCCATCTTTTTCAGGGCCCCTCCCTTTGACCATACTCTTCTTCCCCAGCCTTGAACTCCTATTGCCCACAGCATCATGGGACCATCTCATCATTCCCTATGCCCCGTGGTCGGCAAACTGCGGCTTGCAAGCCACATGCGGCTCTTTGGCCCCTTGAGTGTGGCTCTTCCACAAAATACCACGAGTCTATTTTGAAGAAGTAGCGTTAGAAGAAGTTTAAGTTTAAAAAATTTGGCTCTCAAAAGAAATTTCAATTGTTGTACTATTGATATTTGGCTCTGTTGACTAATGAGTTTGCCGACCACTGCCTATGCCCATCCTGTAAGATTATGCTATGCCACTTCTCCTTTTCACATGCTACTGAGCATCCATCAATCTTTTCAGCTGCCCAATTTTCCGAAGAGTCGTTAAAGGCTCTTTCTGAATGTACTTTACTCCTACTTCACACAGCCTCCAGCCCTTTAACCTTGCATCCCATAGTTTAGCCAATGACTCTCACTCCTGCTCAGTACTAATGTTAACTGAGCTGTGAGCCTAAGCAAAAATTTTAAGGGAAGGAAATGGCATGAAAGACTCAAAAGGAGGAAGTACGGAGGGTTGTGTGTGAAAGGGTTACCAAGCAAGACTTGGAGAATACTTTAGGAAGAGAGATGATGGAAGAGGTTTAGATAGAGCAGAGGGGAGGGCATGCTGGGGTCCCAAAGAAGAACCCCCACGTTCTCCTTACCCGGTCTTGGCAAAGTTGGTCCAGTAGGTCATGACAACAGCACTGAGCATAACGTCATTCTTGGAGAAATTGCAGGGGAAGAGGTCAGTGGGGCCCACCATAGGGACACCGAAAACATAGGGTACTTCGTCCCCATGAGCTGCATCTGACCAAGCAGGCTTCATGAGGCTCTGGCAGTGATGGTAGAAGGCATAGAAGTAGGTAGGTGAACCATAGCGGGCGTGCAGATCAGCTGTCACCACTGAGGGCTCCACCCACTGGTGGTCAGTGAAGAGTGCCACCAGTGTTTTACGGCGGGTCTCAGGGTTGTCACGGTCTGCCCAGTCTGTGTACATAAACTTGATGGTCTCCCGTAGGGTATCCTTACCCTCAGGATATCCATATAGATTGTCCACAAAGTTGGAGACGGAGTAATCAAAGTCAGTGCCAGAGACACCATCCTCAGGGTCCACCACCCCTTCCACAAACTTGAGCCCCTCGCCCTGGTTGACACCTAACATGATGTCATAATTGAGGAACTCACCCTGTTCCATGAGAATCTCAGGGTCATCAGGAATGACATCACCATCAATCACAGGGCCAAAGGCCACATGGTAGCGGGCTGGCTGGATGTCCTGTTCTACTAGCTCCTTGGCACTCTTTTGCCGAAGACAGTCCACCATATCCACTGTGTCTAGCACATTACAGCCCACCTTGTCTGCCAGGAGGCTGGTATACTTCACTGGTTGGTAGTTCACAGCCCAGCTGGATAGAGCAGAACCACTTTGGATGATGGCCCTCTGAAAAAGCCCTAGAGAAGATAGGCAACACCAGGTCAGATCTGTCTTGTCACCCACAGCCCAGGCCTCCCTTGCCTGTCTCTGAGGGACAAATCAAACATCTCCTCATTCCTTTGTTATTGAGGCTGCCCTATGGGTTGAATGGGCTAGAAAAGAGGAAAAACCTTTGGGCCGGGATGATTGGTGAGGACCAGAGGAGGGGTGCTGGGTCCCTTCCCTGACTGCTTCTTGCTTCCTTGTCCTGGGGCAATGGTTGGTAACTTGGGAGTTAAGGACATGCCAGGAAGAATTAACCCCTTGGGTCCCAGACATCAGCTTCCTTATGCTCTTTCTTTTTATCTCTCCTTGTCTTCCCCTCTTGCTTCCTGCCCAGCTGGGCCCAGTTCTGTGCCAGCGCACCACCAGGGAGCTGGCGCTTCCACCACAAAGGGGTCTTTTTTCATGAGAGATGAGAAATGCAAGCAGGAGAGAGCCTCACATTCTGGGAGTTTGGGGAAGGATTTCGAGGGCAAAGGTCTTGGGATCTGAAAGTCTCCAGGGAATGTGCCCTCCCAGCCCATAGTGTCCACAGAGACTTTCCTTTTCTTAAAGCTACTGAGGCCTCAGATCCAGATTTTCCCCTAGTTGATGGGGAGCCAGTCCCCCAAACTAAAAAAATGAATGATTCTTTCCTAAAAAGGGGGGTGGGTATCATTCTCTTCCTGTCCCCAACACTGTCAAGGTATAATCTGGTCCTCAGGCACACAGTTCCATTCCTCTAAGAGAAAGACAGTGCATGGGCAGAACGAGAGGGAGAGAAATACAGATGATAACTCAAGAGACAGCCTCACTTTTCAAAAGATTATTCTCCATGAGTCAATTACAGAAAGGCAGAGAGAACAAATCTTTAAAGCAGCCAGACATCCAGGGACACCAGCCTGCTAGGAGACAGAGTATAGCACCACTCTGAGGAAGACCTTCTCCTCCCTGTGAAATAGTCCCCAACCACAGGAGATACTGTTCGTTCCTCTTTTCAGACAGAGGCACCCTCACAGCCAGTCACTTCACCCATCTTTGTGGAAAAGGGACTCCTACTCCAATTATAATCACCTAGAAACACATTCTAAGGTGGGATGCAGATCCCAGCTTAGACTTCCCTCACCAGGGTAGTTCCTAGAGGGATAGAGGATTTCTAGGTGAGAGCAGGTGATTTTTCTCTCTCAGAGAGATAGGCCTTATTCAAAGAGAGACTGAAAGTCTTCTTGTGAGAATGTCACTAACTCATGGGTTTGATTTCAATGAAAAAAAGTCTTCTCTCACAGATTTCCTTACTTCAGAGAAAGGCACCTTTACCTCTCAGAGATAGAATGTGCTATAGTCCAGAGGTGATGAGAACATTTCTGTGAGCACAAAAGGGCCTATTCAGCCCCCTTGGAAGGGTTACTGGCAGAGGGACACACAGCAAGGAGAGAGGCTTTCCTTGGGGCTAAAAGTGAGTTTCCCTTAGCAGGGCTGTACAGCCTGCAAGGAGGCCCGAGTCTGATGATAGGTTTCTACCCTCAGAAAAAGCCTGCCCTGCAGGTTAGCAGTTCATACCTGGGACCCATCTTCCCCCTCAAGGACAGATCCCTTCTTGTACAGACTTGTTCGTCAGAAAGAAAACTAGAGAATGAGTATTTCTTACACCTAAAAACTAATTTCCACCCTAGAGCTCTACCGTGCAGTCATGTGTCCTTCCCTAACTGAAAGATTCCCTGCCTCAAAAAGATTCCCTGTCCCTTCAGAGAGGCAATGGATTCCCACTCACTCAAATAAGACTCCGTTGTCAGAAGGGGATGTAAATGGGATTCCTTTCCCAAGCTGTAAGTGGGATTCTCTCCTCCCCTCTCTCCCATTGGGAAAATTCCATCTTCTTCTAGTGAAACGTTTCCCATCAGCTTCTCCCCAAAGGTATACTGAGCTGATATAAGAGGGTGGGCTGATTCCCCTGGTGCTCCCGGGGCATAGAGCTGGGCACTCTGGAGTCTGGGAGGCCTGAGGTGCAGGGTAGCCAGCACTTTGCTAGTTCATATTTGCCCCCAGAGCTACTCACCCTCAGAGTGATGTGACAACGTGAGGAGGCTGACACAGGATGCACCGATGCCTGAGCCAAAGACTGTGATACGACGGGGATCGCCACCGAAGAAGGCGATATTCTCACTCACCCAGCGGAGTGCCTGAATTTGGTCAAGGAGCCCATAGTTGCCCTTGGCAGCCTGATCTCCAGTGCTCAGGAAACCTGGATTCAACAAAGGACATGAGGACAGTGAAGGCGGAGAGATGGAGGACCTGCAGTATGATGGAAGGGGCTGTGAGGACAGAAGGTGAGCATGCAGCATAGTTCTATCCACCTAGCTAGTATAAAGCAGAGCTCCTTTCTGCAAGGTCCAGCACCATCAGTACAGAAAGGGTTGGCTCCCTGCCTCCCATCCATTCTCCAGCTTGGAAGGAGGGGTCTCCAGACCATTATAAGGGGATGCCTCCAGTTGGGAGACTTAACCTGCAGGAACTGCAAATGGCCAGAACCAGCATCCTCTGCCCTGATGCACTATTCTGGTCATGGTTATAACACCTGGCAATATAGAGTGGAAAAAGCAGGGACCCTGGACTCAAATAGTCCTTGGTTCAAGTCCTGGCTCTACCACTTACTAGCTGTGTAGCTTTTGGAAAATTATTTAACATCTCTGGACTATAGCTTCCTCTTCTGTAAAATGGGGATAAAAAATACTCTATGTTGTTACAAGGATAAAAGGAACATAAATAAGCATAACTAATATGCTGAGCACATTGTAAATCTGTAGTTACTTCTTTTTTCCCTTCCTTCTCTCTCTGAAGAAAGTGAAGATCCTAAGAGGCAACAACCCCTAAGCTCTCCTTGCCCTTCCCATATAAGTTAGTCCATCTCCACTTCTTTCCAGGGCCTCGGATGTTCCCTTCCCCTCATTCTCAGGACGGGTTTTCATTCCATTCCTCTAATGAATCAGAAACTCTGGGGATTGGACCCATCAATCAGCATTTTTAACACACTCTCCAGGTGATTCTGATGCCTGCTAATGTTGAAAAACCACTGGGTTAGACCATTTTTTTCATCTGGTGGAGAATCAGCGAGTCAGTGCAGTGCGTTACCACAGAAACAGGTCTTCCCGCCCACCCAGTGGAATTTGCTGCCAGGAGACATGTCACCATGGAGACTACCTTCCCACCCACCTGCTGGGATTTGCTGTTGTGGTAACTTGTTGCCATGGAGACTACCTTCCCACCCACCTGCTGGCTATTCCGCAGAAATGTCCTATATCTCCCCCCTCCCCCCGCATTTTCATTTCAGATGGATTCTGCTGCCTCATTTCATCCCTCTTCCTGATCTCTAGGCTCCTTGGGGCTCTATCTTCTCCCACCCTAGACTTTCAGAAGGGTTCTTTCCAGGTGGAACTTGTGGAGCTCCTACATATTGGAAACCCATACTTGGATCAGCATTTTTTTAAAAAATGTTTTTATTGATTTTTAGAGACAGAGGAAGGGAGAGGGAGAAGGGAGAAAGAAATAGAAACATCGATGAGAGAGAAACATAATCGATCAGCTGCCTCCTGCACACCCCCTATTGGGGATCCAGCCTGCAACCTGGACATATGCCCTGACCTGGAATCGAACCAGTGACCTCTTGGTGCATGGGGTTACACTGAACTACTGAGGAACACTGGCCAGGCTGGGTTAGTATTTTTTAAACCCCACCATGAAAAGCTCATTCATAGCATCTGGTATCATCTTTATGAGAGGCCATGTTTGAGGAGGCTCCCTCAGCTCACAGAGAGCTCTCTGGCAGTCCTGAAAGTCCATGGGCAGAAGCTGAATTCAAAAGACTCAGTAAGGCACAAGAATTCCTCAGCATCTTTCTCAAGTCCTTCTGTCTCTAGCTTCTGCAAGAGAGCTCATTTCACCCTCTTCAAGTTATTAATTTACCTTTGGTACAATTAAGTATGCAAAGTACTTAGTTATTCCTCATAGGACCTAATCACAAGCCCTCTTCAGCCCCAGGTTCCCGATGAGGAAATGAGAAGGAATTAGAGAAAGCCTGGACAAGGATGAACGGAGGAGCGCTTGTTCTTCTAGACAAGGGGACCAGCTCTTCCTTTGCCAGGCCCATTCACAAACTGAAGCTGCTCCTGCGGGTCTTAAGAAGTATGCTGACCAAGATTCAACCCAGCTATCCAAACCTTGAGACCCTCTGGCAAAAATCACTATGTACTTCTCTTAGATTGCTTGTCTTCTGCCTCTCCTTTCCCCAAATCCTCTTTCCCATTTCTCTCATTTGGGCAACAGCAGATTTGGACTTAGCCTTTGTTGGTATCATTCAGTGAAATGTGTCAAATACATCTGTCCTAATCATTAGGAAGGGCCTGCATTTGGATGAAGTAAAGTAGATTGCTCCAACATGTACCACTTTCCTGGGTTAGGAACAAAGGACTGAAAGGGCTGGGTGGAGGGTTTGACCATCACTCTTGGCTCCCTGGGATCCCAAGAAACTTGGGATAAGAAGATCTGAAGCATGTGGATAATGCCATGCCAACCATCCTTACTACAAGAGTCCTGCTTGAAGTGCTATATCCAACAGGCTCAGTAAGATGATACAGCAAATATGACCCACCACAAGCACACAAAACCTGGCAGTCTGGGAGAGCAGTCACTCGCTGCTAGCTCCCCCATAACTCAGCCATCCATGCAAAGCATGTGAGAATGAGGGCTAAAATACCAAACTCCACACACTTTCAAAATAAATCTGAGCCAGTCTCCCTGGGCCCAAGTTTATGCTACAGTACATGGTGTGTTGCTTGACAACAGAAGACAGGGGATTCTGGCACCAATGATATCAAAACCAGATACCCATGTCACTGGAGGCTTGATGTTTACCAGGTTTTCAGTTTGCCTGAAGGGTACCTGGGCAAGGACACAAGCCCCTACTTCCTCAGTCCCAGGGATAACCACATCCTATATCCTGCTGGGGTCCCTTTCTTTTGTTGGTCTCAAGCCCAATGAGGGCTTCTCAAATAATAAATACCATTCTGCCTTGGACTTTCTCTGATTACATGAACCCAAGATGTCTAAAGAAGCACCTTAGAGTGAACTGTTTGTGCTCAGTGCTCCAGGGAAGCAGATGGGAAAGAGAGTAAATGAATACATATATAGCAGGTCCTAAAATAACTTCGTCTCCTTCAACATCTTTTCATTATAACATTAATAAGATGCCATAGGAATTTAACTCTTTTTTGTATAAATTAGCTTAAGGTTAAAATTGGTATCTTTATACATTGTTTCACTTGAAGTCACAGAATCTATTGATAATGTTAAGCGAGGACTTACTATAATTGTGGTTCAAAACTGGCCACCTGTTCTGGGATGCTTTGGGAAACAAAACAACAAAGCCTCAGCTACATTGAGGAAAATCCCCAAGTGTCAGGGACAAACCCATGTTCTACAACTGGCACCAAGAAGCAAAACATCTTGTATGTACCCAGAATCCAACCAGTGGCTTTACTGATAACGTTTGTGTTTCCTAGCAGGCACTGAAGAATACACAGGAAGCAGTAAAGAACTTCTGACCAAATCTTAGTTTATGGCTCCTTCTGAGGTTTGAGTAATATTAGTTTGATCAGTAATTGCTTAAGCCCAAAGAATATTTCTGCCCACATATATGCTGTTCTGGTTAGCCAAATGACAGGAGGTTGTAGAGTGGGAGATTCTCAACCTGGGTTTCATGGATGAGCTTCAGTGGGATCCATGAAATAATTTCTGTGTGTGTGTGTGTGTGTGTGTGTGTGTGTGTGTGTGTGTGTGTGTGTGTGTTTCCAGGGAAAGTGCATAGCTTTCATCAGAATCTCAAAAGGGTCCAAGACTTCCCAAGAGGTTAAGGATTAGAACAGCTTCAGCTAGGGATGTGAAGTAATCAGCAAATCACAGGGAATGCTCACCAGCAACAGCCTTCTGTGCAGCCCACAGCTCCCAACCAACACTGCAAATCTGTCTCTCCTTTCTCTTTGTCACCTTTTCCTCTTTTCTGTCCCCATCCTTTTCTTTTCTCCCTTACATTCTCCCCTCTCCCCCACTCCTCTCCTCTCTCTTTCCTTCATCCTTAGCCAGTCCAAAAATATGGAACTGAAGCATATTCTTAGTATTCTCTGTACTTTCCAATACATCTTCTAGACTGAACTTTTGTGCTTATAATTTTTAGAAGCAGCTGAGTTGAATGTTTTCTATCACGCTCACTAAGAAAATAAAGTAGCAACATTACTTTTGGGCTGAAACTGCTGGGTATGTGTGCCTATATATCTGTGTGTGATTATATGTGTATATTCATCACTTTTGAAGAACTGTGCAGCCCTAGTACATGGATTTTCAGCCACCTTCACAGTACCATTTTTACTGTCAGAGACTCAAATTCCCTTTCTCAACAGGACAGAACTGCTTAGGAGAGCCTTGCCAAGATGTCTGGGGCAGCTCAGATAGGAGCAGCAACAGAACCATGAAACCCAAAGCATATCAGACTATTGACAGACTGGGAAGCTGCCCTGCAGGTTTCATATCCAGTATCCAGATAACACTGAAGGGGACACAGGTTCCACTTTTTCCAGTGGAATATCACTTCTCCGGTCTGAACCCCAAAAAGGTATCTTGCTATCCCATATAGTACTAAGGCAGTACTGGAGCCTCTGGGATTAGAACTGGCAAAGTAATATACTCAAAAGCAAATTAAAATAAGGTCCTGTTAACCAACTAGCCATGCAGGAAGCCATGGCTAATTGCTGGTTCAGCACGCAGGCCTACAGACCTGACAAACAGCCTTGACCCTCCCACTGGAACTCTGAGGACACAGCCCTTGAGGCAAGAAGTTGGCTTCTTCATGCCACTCCAGGGATATGGGGCTGCATGTGTCCTCTGAGGCCTAGGTGAGCATCTGAAAGGGAGCAAGGACCTTTATGCTCAGTCACCTCTTTGAGGCACTTGTTTACCTCAAGACCTTTGCCACATATAGGCATTAACAGTCACCAAGAAAGGTATGGGGTATAGTGGAAGCCTAAATCACTGAAACAAGTGTGTGGGTGACACAGTGTGTGTGGAGAAGGGCATGTGGGTGTGTATGAGGAAGCATTTGGGAAACAAGTGTGTGTGTGAGAAAGTGTTTGTGTAATATGTGGGGCTGTATGAGGATGTATGCATAGACAGAGTAGAAGAAATGTGTATGTGTGTGTATATGGGGTACATAAGTATGGGTGTGCATGAACATGAGGGTGAGTAGAGTTGTATGTGTATGAATGGGCAGATGTGGGAATATGAATGTGTATACATTTGTGGGGTAAGGTGGGGAATATGTACACATGTATCTATTAGATGTATATATGCAAGGTATATATGGGACATGTGTGTCCATGTGGATATATGTGTACGGGGTCTGTATGTATATATGTGAGGGGATGTAGATATAGATGTGCAAGCAGGGATATGATGTGTGTGTGTGTGTGTGTGTGTGTGTGTGTGTGTGTGTGTGTGTATAGTTGTATATGTGTGGGGTGGAGAGGTGTGGATGTGTAGGTATGGGTGTTTATGTGTAGGAAGGGGGAATATTGGTTTGTGTTTATGTAGGGAAGGTGAGGGACATATGTGTATATGTGGGTGTTGGATGAATGTGGAAGTGGGGTGCGTGGGGGATATGAGTATGTGTGAAAGAAATATTTATGTACATTTAAGGTATATATGTGTGGGGTTTGTGAGTGGATGTGCAGGGTATGGGTCTTTGTGTAGAGCATACATATGGATATAGATATGTGGAGGGAGCAATATATGGGAATGTGTGTGTATGTGAGTAAGGTGAGAGAAATCTGTGTAGATGTGGGATAGGGGTATGGGATGTATAGAGATATATGGGTATGTGAATATGTGTGTGTGAGAGACTACATGTGTGGAGTGTATATGGAGTGCTGGGGGAATGTGTGTGTATGTGAGGAAGTCTATATATGTGGATGTGGAGGTCTACATGTATATGGATATGTGAGTGTGCTTGTGGGGGGATGAGTGAGAAATCACCATATGCATGGGGGTGAATGAGGACAGTGTGCATGTGTGAACATGTGAGGGTATGTGGGTGTGTGGATATGTGATTGGCTAGAAGGAATTCCTGTGTATGTGCAGGGTGTTTAGAGATTGTGGGTGGGTAGTGATGAGGACAGGACAAGACAAAATTAATGGGCCCTATAAGACTCAGTCAAGCAAAAGTCTGGAAGCAGAGACCTGGCTTAAGACCTAACAGAAGGTGTGAAGTTTGAATTGAATTTCCAGTGGGAACTAAACACCCAGGAAAGGGCCTGGGGACATAGGGAAGTTCCTATTACTTGGGTAGGGGTAATGGGATAACAGCATTTTTACTATGGTCATTAGCACCAGCTAGGAAACCAAGGCCACCTGTTCTTAACTCCCCAGCATTCTTTCCTCCCTCCTTGAGAACCCAGGCTTCCTTCTAGACACCTAGCAGGGAACCATACCTAGCACCCCAACCCGATAGTTGAGGGTGATGACGATGACGTTGCCATAACTGGCGAGGACGCTGCCATCAATCATGTTGCCTGTCCCTTCCATGTAAGAGCCTCCATGGATGTAGACCATGACGGGCTTAGCACCACTGTCCCGGATGTCTGTAAGAAGAAGGGGTGAGACACAGGCTGGGTAGGATGCCCTTCCTTCCCCACCCCCACCAGCCCTGGGGGGGGTGCAGGTAGCAAAGCTATCCCAGGTGCCAGGACACCACCACCATCTCTGAGGGCAGGACTCAAGGGGCTGCTCAGCCTGGAGCTCAAGCATCAGCCAGAGATACTTGGACTTCAGTGATGTTTTTAAAGAATCTGGTTTCAAGTGCCTCCCAGCAGCCTGGCCTGATACAGCTAGGCCTAGGTAGGCCTAGAGGCAGGGGAGGGGGAGGCAGAAGGAAGAGGAAGGGCTGGTCCCTTGGCTGCATCAAGTGAGTCCTTCCCTGGACACCTGAGTCCTGGGACCTGATATGGCTTTAGAGAACAGGGGCTGGGGAGCCCTGGAACCCCCAAGACTAGACCAGTTCCATAGAAATACAGCCATTGGCAGCAGCTCCCCCCTCCCCCCAGTGCAGACAGAGACAAGAGGGGTGGGAAGGGGTATCACAGGGAGAGAACAAGGAAGAATGTGGGGAAAAGGGAGTGAATGGCAGAGATGGGATAGGGGACCCTTAGTGACATGGTTTCTCAGCCATGTGCTCATTTACCCCATTCTCCTAGGACATCAGGCAGATTTATCTGGAGCCATTGGGGATGTGGAAGAGGAAAGAACAGAACTAAGACTGAGAGATCTGGCCCCCGTCAGCATTAGGATGAAGATGGAGCCTCCCAGAGGCCATACAATAAGGGAACTTAAAGTGGTTGCTCCCCAGTCTCAGCAGACAGGGACAGGGATGGGATGGACATTCAGGATGAGGCTCCCGGCCTGATCACCTCTACCTGCAGCCTCTCAACACTCAGCCACACCAGCACAGCCCTAGCAGCCACCAACAGGCCCCCTGAACTGTCTGGCCCCTCCAGGGGTGAGGGGGCAGGGTCACGGAGGTAGAAGGGAAAGCTCTCTGCTGCTGAGCAAACGCACCCTGTTTTTCCAAGGAGGAAGGAAGACTGGTTCAACCATCACTCAAGGATCTTACGCCATCTACTAACTGAGCTGTGGTGTCCTGGCCTCAGCCTGGAGCTTTAACCCCCAGTCCTTCTGCTAGGAGAAGGCTGGGGAGGTTCTAGCTGGAGCTATTCTCCATCCCCTTTGGTTGTCACTGCTTCACTCCTCTGTTCAACATCCTGCTGGGCCCCTCTCCCAGGAGCCAGTCTCGCCACAACACAGGCGTCTCCTCACCCTCCCTCAGCCCTGCTTTCTCTCCACTCTCCCTGCTGCTTAGTAGGGGCAGGTGCCCATGAATCACAGAAGATGAGGAGGAAGCTTACTACTATAGGACTGAGAATGGGTTGGGAACCGGGGTGAGGAGGATGCCCTCCCCGTGGCTCTGCTTATCGTCCCCTGCTCCCACCAGCATGTCCATCACCCTGGAACTCCCAATGGCCAACAAGGCCAAAGATGGATGAACAGCCTAATGGCCTTGTACAGAAACAGAAACACACCAATGGACGGACAGACAGACAGACGGGGCTTCTCCCCATTGAGAGGGGGAGGGGCTCTGTGCCATGCACCAGCCGCCACGCCCTGCAGCCCCCAAATACCTTCATCTTCATCCCCGTCATTATCCGCTAAGTCCTCGCCCTGTTTCTTAGCGCCGGATCCTGGGGACCAGACACGGGGAGACACAACAGCACAGAACAGAGAACAAAACAGAGAGAGAATTCAAAAACAGCATGACTGCAGTGTGGCCCAGCAAGCCAGCTCTGGGCCTGGGCCCAGGACAGGCAGGACGGATGGCAAGAACTGGGGGAATGGGTGGGCTGAGGCCCAGACTTTCATCAGGAAGATGGTGTTGCAGGACCCTGCTGTGCTGGCCTCCCTGCACCTCCCTGCCCCGCCTCCCTGTCCCAACAGCCCTTCTCAACCAACTACCTTCCAGTTAGGAAGGAGGTAGCAGCAGGTGGGCCAGGGTACAGAGCCAGAGAGCCACTCAGGGAAGGGATCTCTTCCATCTGGAAGGGGCTGTGAGTGTATACACAGGCAGGCTGAGCTGGAGAGCAGGGCAGGCACTAAGTGTGAGAGGCAGCATTGCCAGCATGTGTGGATGTGGATGTGAGCTATTAGGGCAGAGAAATGTACCAGGGAATGCCCTGGGCTCCTTGGGACCAGTGAGCAAGCACAAGCTGGGCCTCAGCTCATCTTGATTCCCACAGGAGAAAATGGGACATGAAGCTGTCCCTCTGGTCTTCATTGTTGGGACCTCCTGCTCTGGTTAATGGCAAATGAGGTTCCTGCTCATAGGAACCAGGCCTGAGAACAGCAAGCTTTGCTCTGAGATATAGAGAGAGCCTGAGGAGGGAAGGAAGGAAAGAAACCGGGAGAAATAGGGGTAGGGTAGGGGGAGGAGGAGAGGGAGGGAGAGAGAAACAGAGAGAGAAGCAGAGGGGGGGAAACACAGAGACAGAAACAGAGAGAAGCAGAGAGAGAAACAGAGGGAGGGAGGGAGGGAGGGAGGGAAACAGAGATAGGAATAATGGTAATAACTCCTACTATGTACTGAATATTTATCATGTTAGAGACTCCACTTCTGCCATACAGTTTCATCCTTACACCCTAATGAGGCGGGTACTATCTTTATTCTTGTTTTACTGATGGGGAAACTGGGGTTCAGAGGGGTAAAGTGACTTTCTCAAGATAATATAGCTAGAAAGTGCTAGAGGTGAGATTCAATCCCAGGTCTACTTGACTCTGGAACCCATGATCTTTCCACTGCACCATGCCATCTTTTTGGGATAGGGGAAAATAAATGAGAAAAGAGGTGGAACATGGAGGGGAAGGGAGAGATGGGAAGGAAAGAAAAGAAGAGACCAGAGGAGAGAAGAGAGACATTTAAGACCTGGGGGTAAGCTGGCACCAACTCTTCTTCCTGTTTGGCTGTGGAGAAAGGAGACCTACTGCCTGGATGCTGGGCAGCGTGTAGAAACAGAGGTCATTCTGCTGGCACCCAGCACTAACTTCTTCTCTAGGACACCAGATACTCTCAGCCTGGAGGCAGCAAATAGCTTTCTTTCTCAGCAGGCCTGAGCTCCAGTGACTGAATTTCCTTCCAGCCATTAATCAAAACAGAAACCACCCTCATAATACAAAATGGCTTTTCAACTAGGGCAAGAGCCCAGCCCAAGGGATAGAAACCACCTTCAGCTTCCCAAACTTTCAGTATGTCTACTGTCTTAACACCTACCATTACTGCCCCCTCAGAGATCCTGTAGGGATTAGGGCTTCATTATCCACATAGTGGACAGAAAGGACTCACTCATCCCTAAACATGAATTCCCTCCAACTTGATCGGGGTTGGGGTGAGGATGGGGCAGGTCTTCCCAGGAAATCCTTTACTTCCCATGGGCCCGGACTTAGAAGATGCACACCTCCCCGACTGCTGGGAGTATTCCTGGGTTGCTGCACTGTCTCAGCTTCCTCTATCTGCCTTTGCTTCTTCAGCTTTGCACTTGCTGAGCTACTCCTTGCTGCCATGCCTGTCACCCAGGCCAGCTTGACCACCATCCCCCATCTTGACAGGGTACTGCTACAAGATCCCGGCCAGGCCAGCCCTGCCTACCCTAAGCACACAACCCTAACCACCTCTGTAGATGAGTCTCCTCCAAATGGGCCCTGAATAGGGAACTACTTTGAACAGTTAAATGACTAAAAGACCTCCCCTCCAACTGTCTGAAAATCCACCTCCCAGTTTGGCCTGTGGGCCCTGGCTAAACCAGCTGAGACTAAATACTAGGCTAGGAACTTTTTCAGAGTGGTAATCAGACCTTTAGTTATTTCTAAATCTTTCCTCTGCCTCATTTTTATCTCTACACATCCCAACAACACCTAGCACTTGGCCTTGCCCACAGTCAACTATCATGATCAGTATATGTATCTGAGTGGAACTAAAAGCCAGGTCTCTAGCCAAACTCTCAGGACTGGACTGTCTTAGGCCCTTACTGGTGCTCTGGGGAGGTCATTCCTCCTAGGAAATGGTTAATTTTAAGATCATTTCCTCTCCCTCCCACCCAAGTAAGTAACTCAAAGGAGCAAGTTTAAGAGACCCTCTTTGTCTGGCTGGAGTGGCTCAGTGATTGAACATCGACCTATGAACCAGGAGGTCACGGTTCGATTCCCAGTCAGGGCACATACCCAGGTTGCAGGCTCAATCCCCAGTGTGGGGCGTGCAGGAGGCAGCCGATCAATGATTCTCTCATCACTGATGTTTCTATCTCCCTCTCCGTCTCTGAAATCAATTATACTAAAGAGACCCTCTTCTTGAGTTCATCGATAGGCTAATGGAATGTTAACCCTTTGCACTCGCTTGTTTTTTTCTCGATTCCTTTATTCTACTCGGGATTTAATATTTTAAATACCCCGGATTTTACAAAGTGCAGCAGTAGAATAAAAAAACTGAAGTTTCTTTTCATACAAACTTATTTATTTGGATTTTTTAATATTTCAAATTATTGATACATTCAAAGAGTAATTTTAATCTCGACATCCGAGTGCAAAAGGTTAAGGACAGTACCAGTCCTCTACCACTTTCACATGTGCAAACAGAGGTTCTTAAAGGAAAATATGCCTAAGGTCACACTGTGAGTTAATAGCAGAGCTGGGACTGATCAGGCTTTGTGGCTCTCAGACCTATATTCTTGCTGCAGCACCACAATGCTTCTTCATTCGTGCAAAAAAAAAAAAAAGTGTTTACTGATAGCCTACTGCTTATAGAGACCTGGGCTAGGAGTAGAGATGTGGTGGAAAACTCCCCCGAAGCAGTACGCATGTCCATTGTGGAGATCCTGGGCTCTGCTCCCTGAGGTTCTCACTCAGCAGGGAGCACCCAGTCCCAGGAATCCTGAAGACTGCACCTGGAGGAACCTTGCTTCAGGATTTCAAAAGAACACAAACTCCGAGTTTGCAAAAGGGTTGTAGGAATTAGGCTGATTTTCTACCAGTTCTTAGGCTGTTACTGTTTCTAGTTTGGCCCAACCTGTCCACACTTTACCAGTTTTCAGAATTGGGGAGGTGGGAATGACTAGATGGGAGTTAAGTTGGCTCGCGTGCTACAGTGGAAAGAACACTGTCCTGAGGGTCAAGGGACCCAGATTTTGTTCCCAGCTCTGCCACAGACCAGTGACAAGGGATGAGCACAAGTCACTCCCCTAGGCCTGTTTTCTCATCCATAAAATTGGGATACCAATTCCTGCCTTAGAAGCTTCCAGAGATACAGGGAAGATTTTATGAAGTAAGTATGAAAGTTCTTTACAGAAAACATAAAGTGCTACTCGAACATGAAGAATTGTTATACAGGGGGAACAAATTCCTCCCAGCAAGAGGGTTAATTTAAAACGCAGGGTCTCATGCCTCCTTTAGAGTCCATAGTTCCAGGAGGGCCCCCCACCCCCCCGCCCCAGTCTGCCACAAGACCAGCCCAGGTCATTCATCTATGCTCTGGTCAAAGGTGGGGGGTTGGATGGCAGGATGCCTAAGCCTGTGCATGAGTTTGGTCTCAGCTTCAGGGCTGGAGAGTTAAGTCTAGACTAACAATCCAGGAAGGAACTCAGAGGGGTGAGCCCATGGCTCCCTGACCAGGAAAAGGCAGTGCCTCTGGTTCCACCTTGACTGCCTTGAGTTCTCCTGAGGTGGCCAGAGAGAACCACTGGCTCTGTCTTTAGCACACGCTTAAGGGTGGAATTGAGGCCTGAGATCAGAAGAAACGGGATTGCTGCTTTTGCTCTGAATCTGCCTTAGGCCACCAAATCCTCCCTGAAAAGGCGGCCAGGGCCCTTGGATGAGGTGGAGCTTATGTCTGCTCACCGCCTGCCCCCTGAGCCTGGGCTACTTGAAGGAAGGCAGGGTCCTCAGGGGCAAGGGCAGGTGGGCAGGCAGCCCTCCCTCTCTCTCTCTCTCGCTCTCTCTCTCTCTCTCTCTCTCTCTCTCCCTCCCCGCCGGCTCGCTACCTACCTCCTTTCCTACAAATTTTCTTGTTGGGCTTTCGGGCGCATTCCTTGGAAATCCGTTTTACTGTAAAATGAATAAAAAACTAAAAAATAACAGGAGGCCTCTGCCAAGGGGCATGCACCCTCCGCCCCCAGACCCCAAGAGCTGCTCTGCAGGTAGCACATGGCAGAGAGCCTCTCCCACCACCTCCTTGTTTCTGTCACTTACCTTAGTGTGACCCCCGCGGGAGGAGGCACCAGCTAGTGAAAGAGGAGGCACCTAAGTAGTTCCCACCAGGCTTGCCCCCCCAACCCCCCCCCCACACACACCTAGCTCCTTTGGCTACACACAACTTCCACCTTCCAAAGCAGCTGGAATGGCAACAGGAGGCCTGGTGGGGCCAGCATCCTCCCGCGGGCAGCTGCCGGCAGTGACCCATACTCCCCCAGGGAACCCCCAATCCAGCATTCTGACCCTAGACTTGTCAAAGCTCTCAGGCCTGGCCAGGCCCCTCCTGGTAACAGTGTCACTCATACAAGGGAGCTCAGACAATGCTGGGAGAGCAAAGAACAGGGAGGAGGAAGGGGGATGCCAAGCAGAGTGATGGTTGACAGACAGAGGCATGCTGCAGGGCACACAACCACATGCAAGCCACAAACACAACAGGGCAGGTGAAGGCAGGGAGGGCACAGTGCCTGGCCACAGCACTCACCATCCTCCGTGGGCACATAGACATTCAGGTAGAGGCAGTCTTCATTGGGCTCTTGGATGTAAGTGGCGACGATATCCAAGTTGGCAGTGAACCAGACAGGCAGCATGACTTCGGGCACAGCTGTGTGGATGTTCTGGGGGCACACTGGGGGAAAGTGTGTGGCGTTCCGGATGCCCGACCAAGATGGAGGTGGTTCAGGGGGCAGGAACCGTTTCTCGCCGATCGGAGGAGCTGCGTAGGGCACCCCCAGGTATTGGTCCACAGGCCCCAGGATCTCACTGGGCAATGGTACCCGGGCACCCCTTAGCTTTCCAAAGTGAGTATTGACTGTGGGCGCTGGGGCCTGTGTACTAGCCCTCAGCACCAAGCCGAGGAACCAGAGGGTGAGGCACAGTCTCCGGCCAACTGTGGGCTTGGGGCTCAGGGACAGCCAGGGCAGGCCAAGCCGCAGCCACATGTTCTGGGCAGGGGGAGTGACAGGAAAGGCAGATTGCAGGGTCACAGCACCAGCCCAATAGGCAGCCCCTTCATGGCCACACTGACTTGAACCTCAAAACTGAGCTCTTGAGGGACACCTACAGGTGCTGGCCACGTAGAGAGCAGGTCATCCAAGCACCACAGCTTCAGAAAGGAGACTCCCTCAGGGCCAGACAGGCCTGTGGAAAGAGGGAAGTATTCGTCATCCAACACAGTGGAGAGGGCTATGGAGTGGGTTTTGGGGGCCCTGCTGGGCTTGGGCTATTCTCCTAGTTAGGAGAGGTTTCACATGCCCAAGGGTTGAGAGACCCATAGATGATCTCCACTGCCAATCTGAACCATTCTATGTGCCCGGCCATGGTTGGAAAACCCAAGGGGATTGACAGAATGACAGTGGTTGCCACTACAAATTCCCAATCCCCAACTTGAACTCCTCAGCCAATGGAGCTCCTGAGGGCCAGCTGGAGCCAGAGTAGCATGTGGTAGCAGAGGTGAGAACTGGAAATAGAGCTAGGTCCCTGGGCATGCTGCAGGAACACTGAGCTCTCTAGCCCCAGGACTGGAAAGCCCACACAGGGACCTCTGCCTCAGGGGATAGGATTATGAACCTCACTCTAGGACTCTAAGGCATAAGAAGGGAAAGCAGCAGACAGTCAAAGGGTCCCACAGAGATACCCTTCATGCTCAGGTGGGGCAGGGGCAGGGGCAAGGATAGGGGCAGGAGAGCCATTTCTCAAAGTTCCCAGAACTTCCTGTGCCCTTCTGTACATTTCTCCTCAGCCCTAACTGCTCCCAAATCCTTAAGCCTTGATCATCTCTGTTAGCTAGCTCTGTGTCACATGGAATGTCAGAACTGAGGCAGAAACCCTTCTGCCTAGCACCCTAGGCATTGTTGATGCTCAGCCAGTGGAAAATAAACAGTGGAGTGTGGGGAACACACTCTCAGAGACTCACACTTTGAGAATCACAAAGTCTCAAAGAGGAAGTAAGAGAGACCAAGCCAGATAATAAATACTATAATATTCACTCACAGAGACATACATTCCAAACCCACAGAGATTCCCTCATATAGTGCCACATTCTGAGACAGAGAGTGTCACCCAGCCAGAGACTTACTAAAATATAATCACACACACTACTCAGGTAAATATCCAGACACATGCAGCATGGTGGTGACACATAGGTGGAGACAGAAACAGGAAGAGCAACACAATTGACACAGGCCTTCTGACACACAGGTACAGTCCACACATATCCACAGGTACACACAGACACTCGTGCATGGACACACACACACACACACACACACACACACACACACACACTTTCTTTTTCCCCTCATTTCTCCCAATTTTCAAGATTGCAGGCCTTCTCCTTTAAGACTTTAATAAGAACTGCCTGAAGGGGTGGGGGAGGGAGATTGGGAACGCCCAGCCATTCGCCACCTCCCACCTCTGAGAGGGGAATGAGAGAAAGAGAGAGAGAGAAGAGAGAGAGAGAGAGAGAGAGAGAGCAGAAGGAGGGTGGAGGGAGGGGGCTCAGACAAAATGGGGAGCAAAATACGGGGGGTTAGATTCCAGCCACTGCCCATAATGGCCCAGGGTGGGGGAGAAGGGGCAGGAGAAAGAAGGGGTAGGAGTGGGGAGGTGGAGCAGGAGCGTGTGTGTGTGTGTGTGTGTGTGTGTGTGTGTGTGTGTGTGTGTAGGGGGGGGGATAGTCCACAGCTGAGTTCACACAATTCCCCCATTCACTGTCTCCATGGCAACTCTGGGGCACAGACCGCTCATTCACACTGCTTCCCCACCAGCACCCACCCCCAGGATTAACCCTTTCGGTGCCGCCCCTCCCCACAAATTCCATTAACCCTTTTGGGATGCTTCCCTCTCCAGTACTCCTTCGGTGCCAAATGCCGGTCCCCTTTGAGTCAATTCCCTGCAGTCCCTCCCCCGTGAACACTTAGACAAATCGACCCCCAAACGCCCTCTGTACCCTAAAACCCACTGTAAGTCCCCAAGGCCAAGATCTTCATCCTGGTCCAACTTCCAATTTGGAAGAAGACAAGGAGAGGTGGCAATGCCAGGGATTAGAATGGCATCTGGGGGTACTTTTATGCTGGAGCAGTATTGGGTGAGGGGCATTGTACAGGAATGCACTGGTATTGTAAACCACAGGATTGGGGGCTATGAGGGCTCGGAACGGAATTAAGGGATGGAGCTGCATTGGAATGGGGAGGATAGGATAAAGGCCTCTGTTAGGAGAGGGGCTGCAGAGTGGGGGAGGGAGCCTGGCTGTGAGATGCTACGATGGAAGAAGGGATGGGGTTGCACTGCGGGGGTGGGGGGGCTGGCAATGTGCATTATAGGAATGGGGTTGGGGGCCCTCAGTAGGGGTATTTTGATGAGCATTCGGGCGGGCTGTGGAAATAGAGGGACCATGGGCTGGGCGATGACAGGGATGTGAGCTTCAGGGAGGAGGTGAAGGAGAGGAGTGGGGGAGGATTGGGGTGTCAGGGGTGCCGATGATAGAGAACATGGGGTTGAGGATGGGGAGCACTGGCTGGGGAGTGGAGGAGCCCGATTGGGAGGGGATAGGATGGGGCAAGGTATGGACAGCTAAAGAATGAGAGACCGGGGCAGTCGGCCTCACCTGTTCCCCTGGCTGTTGCAAGCGACTGAACCGGGCCTCGGACCACCCATATCGCCTCCAGGCCAAGGGCTCCGCACCCGAATCCCCGAGATGTGCTCTCTGGCTGCTTGGCTGCTGTGCCCGCGCACCAAGGGGGCGCGCTGCGCGTGCCCGGACACGGGGGGGCGCGGTCCCTGCCATTAACTCCTTTTGTGCCAGAGATGGCTCAAGTACTGGGGCATGGCCCAATTCCTCCCCTGATCAGGCACACACTGCTCATGAAATCCCTCTTCTTCGCACACACCCCCTTTGTCATAAACAGGAAATCTTCCAGGGCAGCTAGTCCAAACTTTACCTGCAAAGCTTGAGAACTTGAAACAAAGGGAGAAACTGAGGCACTGCTTGCAGGAAACCCCAGTCATACTCCACGGACAGGTCTCCACCTCAGCATCCCTCACCTCTCAGCACCAGCACTATTCAAGTAGCACCAGTGGGGGGCACTTTGCCCTCATCCTGTCACTCTCAAAGGTCAATGATGTTCCTTTTTGCTGCTTGTGCAGGGGCATGTCAGCCTCAGACTGTCAGGATCTCTCCTCTCTAGATCCGGCTGTCTTTGTGTTCCTGTATGTAGTGCACCTGTCCAGTTTATTTAGTCCCCGTACCCAAAGCCCCTCTGAGTGTCCCTTATCCCAGCCAAGTCTCTACTCCTGTATCACTTTAGAACAGTGGTCGCCAACCTTTCGGACTTCATGGGACACCAGTAGTGGTCCGTGGACCACCGGTTGGCGACTGCTGCTTTAGAATGTTCAGCAGAAGCTTCAGTCATGTTTGGTTTTGCCCTATTAGGGAGTTCCATTCCTTGAGCACATAACTTTTAAGTGCCATACTTTGTGGACCTCAAAGAGGGAGTTTATTTTTTTATATTTTATAACTTGGGTATGGATTGGTGCTCCTGGTTTTACCAGCACACTCGACACTTCCCAGTGATATAGTGCAAATATGACCTGGATGTTATCCTGAAGTTATCAAATCATCCTGTACTGCCCACCCACAGAGAAGGGGCTGGTCCTCTTCTAGCCCCAGGTGGGTACACCAGGGGACTCCATTGTAGTAAACCAGTTGACTCTCCCGGATAGCATTTGACCTAGGGCCCTAAAACTGAAGGCAAGGGGCCTGGCCCCTATGGCGCAGTGGTTGAGCATCGATCTATAAATCAGGAGGTCCTGGTTCAATTCCTGGTCAGGGCACATGCCTGGGTTGTGGGCTCAATCCCCAGTGGGAGGCGTGTAGGAAGCAGCTGATCAATGAGTGATTCTCTCATCATTGATGTTTCTATCCCTCTCTCCTTCTCCCTACCTCTCTGAAATAAAAAATGTATTTTAAAAAAACAAGCCTGAAGGCAAAGGGGCCGAGAATGGCCCTGCACAGTATCAATTGTGACTCTGAAGCAGATTTTATCTCTACTTTAAAATGGGAGTGACCAACAGTTACCCTGGGTAACTGCCAAGGTGAGTAGAGTAAAAGCAAGCAGTTCCAGCAACAGAGCAGAGAAAGAAAAGGGTGCTTCCTTTTACTGGTGTCTCTTCCTCCTGGAACCATGCCAGACTTCCACCACCTATTCAAAGGTGACACTTGCTAACGCAGAGCAATTTTTCATCCCCGAAATGTGAATCTCAGGGAAGATTTCTGTCTAGGATACTACTTGGCGCATGATGGAGACCACAAAAAGGTGGCAAAAAGTATAGGCAGTGTCTGTCACCCCCTCCACTCTGAAGCTTATTCAAAACCCAGCATGTGGATGAGTGGAAGGAGAATCAGGTTCCATTGATTTTTTTTCCTCTGGCCTGACGGCCCCTTCCCAATCCCAGTGGTACATCCACCATGAAGGAAAGTTATCCAGAAGCTGTATCATCTAGCTGAGAACATAAGCTGCCCTTCTTAAGAGACTAAGGGCTCAAACCTTAATATGTTGCCAGGATGGAGAAGTAAAGAGAGGGTAGCAATCCAATTCAACTGAGAAATTTAGGGGATGGAAGGTAAACAGGGGAGATGATCTGAACAGAATGAAGGCTCTAACTTGTCCGTCCAGCCTCCACTACTCTCCCAAGGGCCCGCCCTTCCCAGATATACAGAACTCACACGTGCCCTTTGCAAAGAAGCTCTGTGTATTGGGTACAACAGCTCTGGGGTCTCAATATAAATAATATACAAAACCCAACAGCTCGATGCCTTACATTAACAAAAATACTAAAAACTCATTAAAAATGGAGCCTGAGGGAAGAGCCCCAACCATTACTGGTGTTAGCCCAGGAAGGGGAATTGAGAATTCAGAGAAAAGGGTGGGGCCACATCCAGTCACAAGCAGCTCCTCCAGGTGGCTCAGTAGCGTCCAAATATGTTGGTATTGGGCTGTGGCTGGGTATCTGTGAAAAACCAGAGAGGATCAGGGGTGGGATGCCAAGCAGGGTTGTAGATATGCATGGGAAGAGCTACTCAGGTGCCAAGGGAAGGGATGGAATATAATGCTTGCCCCCACAATATGGGCTATTAGAAGCAACGGCCTCAGCTACTTGCCCCTCCCTGCCCCCACATGATTTCATGGGACTCTCCTGGGAAGGAAGGCTTACTGGAGAGCTGTTGTTGGAGCTGCCGCACCAAAGCTGCTGTCTGTTGCTGTTGCTGGGTCTGCTGAAGCCCCTGGCGCTGGAACTGAGGTGGAAATTGGAAGTGGAAGACTGAATTCAAACCCTCTACTCGGAATCTTCCACATCCTTCTCTATCCCCATCTCCCCATCCCATTTTAGTGTGCCATGCCTTGACTCCTCCTCCTACCACATGGCACACTGTCCCCAACCTGATTCATTGGCTGCATGCCCAACCTGGGCAGCTGTCCCTGAGCCTGGGGCTGGAGTCCAGCAGCTACCTGGGGCTGGGACTGGGGCTGGGGCTGGGGAGGAGCCGCTGCCTGTTGCTGCTGCTGTTGCTGCTGCTGCTGTTGCTGCTGCTGGTGTGCTTGTTGTTGCTGCTGCTGTTGCTGCTGCTGTTGCTGCTGCTGTTGCTATGAGAACATAAGAGATATTGCTAAGGAGAGCAAGCAGCTGAGCCCAGGCATGGAGGGATAGGGACAGGGGAAGAAGCAGCAGGGAGGAAACTGGGTTCAGTGCCCTCCTTCCTCAGAGAGCTGCAGAGAAAGATACCCAATCTAGAGTCCTCAGCAGACAACCCCAACTCTCTCCCAACAGGACCCCCACAAAACCACAGTGGGTATAAGGGGAAACTAACTCCCTAAGATCCTACTGCACGCCAGCCACTCTGCCAGGCGCTTTCTATGTACTGCCTCAGTCAGTCTTGATAACAACGAGGAGGAGCCTGGGCCTCTCCTCCTCCTTGGGTTCCCAGGTCCCCTATGAACTCCCTGGGCCTTACCCGTAGGATTTGCTGCTGTTGCTGCTGCTGCCGGATGTGGTACTGTTGCTGCTGTTGTTGTTGCTGCTGCTGTTGTTGCTGTTGCTGCTGCTGTTGCTGCTGCTGCTGCTGCTGCTGCGGTGGCTGCTGCTGCTGTTGTTCAGGCAGGATGGCAGCTGATCGGACAGCAGCCTGGACACCCTGAGTGCTCAGTGGTGTCAGGGTACCTATTATGGGTGTTTGCTGCAGTGTCTGGTGTGAAAACCTACAAAGAGAGGTCCAGAGATCAAGGCATGGGGCAGGGAGAGAGGTGAAAGAGAAGCCCCAGGTCCTGACCCGAAAGACACTTCAGTCATTTCATTCGTTCCACTAATCAGAAGAGCCATTTGGGTCCTGGCAGCTTTCTAAGTAGGGGAGTGAGGGGTAAAGACAATACCCCATCTCAGTGTCTCATAACCTTCATGGCTAGAAATTTTTCAATTCTGCTTTAGCTATTTTTTCTCTTATAAAAATGGGGGGGGAAATCTTAGCATAGGATAGGCATTTTGTTAACACTTTGTGAGGTTTTTGTTGTCGGTGGTAATCCCCAAAAACATTTCAGGGGCTTGAAGATAATTGAGTCCTACTGCTCCTTCCACTTTCCTTACCCCAATCTGTACATCACTGCACCAGGCTACTGACCAGGCCCCCTGTTCTCAAGTTTTCTCGCACCGTCTCTATGCATCCTATCCACGCATTCCATATTAATCTCTAGACATGTCCAACTTGTCATGTCACTTTCCAGGTCCAAAGAGCTCTTTCTGGAATTGTGTCTCAGTTCTGCACTGAGCAGTCAAGGCCCTCTTCAACCTGCCCACTCCTAGCCTATCCCTTACTTCCCTGACACCAATTTTACCTCCATCCAAGTTCTTCTCCTACCTGTCCTCAGCCACTCTCCTCATTTGGCTCCCATGTCTGTTCATGCTATGCCCTCTATTTGGAATCCCCTTCCTTCTCCTCTTCTCCACAAATCCAAATCATATCCATCCTTCAACGCAAGTCCAACCTTCTTTGTGACACTTCCTCTGATGACTCAGGCCCACAATGACAGTACCATGCACCTTTTCTGGATTCCCATTTCACTTCACAGTACACAATGGCACATCTGGCTATGATTTTCCTCAGAGTGTTCTCTAAATGTTCTTCTGGGTAAGTCTCATCTCCTCAACTAGAGTAACAATTCTTTGTGGTGAGGGACTTCATAGTTTTTTAAAAATAATTTTCCTCCAGTAGCCTAATGGATAAGGCACTGGCCTCCTAAAAATAACTTTCCTCACCCCAACCAGTCCTAGTATAGGACTTCCGCTGGTCTATCCTTCAGTGTTCTAAACCCTAAGCTATAGACCCTCAGGACATAATTACAATGTTTTAACTTAGGCCTGACTAATGTTCAGAATAGTGAGAGGATATGTTCATTAGTGTCCATTCCAGAGTTAAGACTGTTCTAACACTGGCTTTATGCCAACTTATCATGCAGTGCATCGATGAACCCTAGACTTGCCCTTACTGTAGTCATATAAATCATTTTCCTTCTCTGGGCCTCAAAGAAATATAGAGGAAGCAGGTGTGGGACTACTGGTTGCCAGGGTCCCTTCCAGCTCTGGCATTTTGTAGCAATAGGTTATGTAGCCAGATAAGTGTTCTTGCCACCTCCAGCAGGTCTGATTAGTCACATCCCCCCAGGCACGTTTTTCCAAATCAAATGTGCCTCTGTACCTCAGTGCCTTTACAACCCCGACTCTCTTGGGTACCTTTGAGTGGAAGTTAGCCCATGTCCGTAGGTAGGGGCCTGCTGGTGCACATAGCCACTGGGCCGCTGTTGCAGGTGGCGAGTGGGATCTACAAGAGTAGGATTGGTAGAAGGGTGGGTGCTCTGATAAGGCTGGCTGGAGTAGCTGGGGGGTACCATGGTACCTGCGGGGCCTGTGTGTTGCTGCAATCCGACATGAGAAACATAAGGAGTATATCCCTGGATGAAAGGAGGAGAGAGTCAGGACCAAGAGCGTGCAGAGCAACTTGCCTCAAGCTCCCTAATTCTCACTATCTTTTGCCCTTACCTGGGAGGTCTGCAAACCGTAGGAAGAACTAGTAGTCATTTGGTGGACAGATGACTGGCCCAACATCCCCTGACTCTGCTAAAAGGGAAAAAGGGGACAAATTTAAACTCAGGAAACACTTTCTTACATCTCGCTAACTGTATCTCCCACTCTGCATGTCCCTGTGAAGAGCTCAAGTGTCTCCTCAGTCCTGTGACCCTTAAATGCCCCTCTCCCTGGGGGCCCTCCCTATTGCCCCTCTCACTATCTTTGCCTGGAGCTGTTGGCGAAGGCGCTGTCCTTGGGGCACTGCAGGCTGCTGCTGTCGGTACACGGAGGTCTTGTAAGAGGGTTCCAGTCCCATGACACCACTCATGGTTGTAGGCAGCACTCCAGGGTAAGGTGGTCGGGCAGGTAGCTTCTGCATTGGTAACCGCACAGGGCGGTATGGGTCCACACGAGGGCCACCTGGAAATGGGAGCAGGCTGACCTCTCAAGGCTCCTTGTCCCTCCATCCCCAGCTAGGTATCCTGGTTACTCACAGCTCCTTGGATGAGGGGCATCATCCCTGAGGCAGGAAGAATCCAGGTAAGTCTCTCATTTGTGGGGTGGCACTAACCTGCAGGTAGCGGCTGGTTCTGGGTGTAGAGGCCTATGGGGCCCTGCCTGTAGCTAACGTGGGTTATGGAACCAGGGTTAGTATGGTGCAGGAGGTCTGGAGGCACTGTCACGCCATAGGGGCCACTCCGTCCTGAGCCCATTCCAAAGTCCTATGTGAATAGTAAAAGAGGAAGGTGAGGGGTGGGGGTAAAGTGGGCTAGGAGGGGTGATGGGGAGTTGGATCTACATGGTTATTATAATTTCAAAGGCACCCCTGCCCCATATGCCCCCACCCCTCCCACAAACCAGAAACTGGAAGAACCATGGAGACAGGCTGTGGAAGCATCATAGGGATGGCACTAACCTCTGTCTTGGCAGCTGGCTGACTTCGTTTCTTGCCTTTGGTGGACTTCTTCTTGCGTTCCTCAGTACTGGCTGGAGCAGCCCCAGGTTTGTCAGTTTTGGGGGGCTCTGGAGCCTTTTTCTCAGGCTCTAGCAGAGTGGGAGCAGGGGGCTCCTCATCTTCTGGTGGCAGTGGCAGTGGCTCCAGGTAATACGCCCGGGGCCGGGGCCTCAGGTGTGTGTGGTAGAGCAGCAAGCGCTGCTGTTCCTCGCCTCGAGCCACTCTCCGGTCCACCCGGACTGTTCCAAACCAGCCCCAAGACAGTGGCGCTGACGGCTTCAAGCCCTCAAAAAGATCCCAGGGAGAGAGCTTTTGTTTGGTGGAAACCTGTAGACCCTGCTCCAGAAAATGAGAAACAATAAGTGGCTAAGGCTTGTAAAACAGAAGCCAGACCTTAAGGACTTATAGGAAGGGGGAAATATCTTCAGGAAATAAAAGGAAAAAAAAGTAATGGGCAGATTCAGGAGAGATGGTGAGATGAGGACTGATGGGTATGGACACACAAACATGCACACGGGAGACACAGTTAAGAGGAGAGAAGGCGATGGGTGTATGGAGCAGAGAGAGAGAGAGAGAGAGAGAGACACTGACATTCAGAGGAAGACAGAGATAGAAACAAAGAGAAAAGGCATCAAGAGACTAAAGACAGGCAGAGAGGGAAAGAGAGAAAAGGAGAGAGAAAAACAGGAAGAGAAAGGTAGGCAGAGGGAGACAAAGAGACAAGTGGAGAGAGATAGAAACACTGAGGAAAGGGGACAGAGACAGATGGGACAGGAAAAGACATGAGAATGTATACGTGAATGGGTTGGACTTTGGATTTCAAACTCTAGATCCTCTTCTTCCTCTCCCTCTCTACTATACACATTGATTATAGTTACTCAACAAATACTACAATTAACAGAGAGAGGGGAAAGAAAATTGTGCAGAGATGAGTGGAGGGAGAAAAATGCAGGGATGAGGGTATCAGATATGGGCTGTCAGCCAGATAGATGGGTGGGGTGCAGGCAGGGTTGGAGGAGGGCAGGAGGTAGGTGGGGCAGAGGAAAGGGGAGGGTGAAGTGCTGAGAAATGGGTGGTATGTTAAAAGGTGAGTAGGAGTGGTGAACGGTGGGTACGGGTGAATGAAGAGAACAAGGAAAGAGATTGAGACTCCCAAGATGGGGAGAAGAAATGTAAGTAAAGTTAGTGATGAGCTCAACATTGCAGAGGCGACTTTCACTGCAGAGCCTGATGGACGCAATAGCCTGATGAGCCTTTGTAGATACAAGGTTAATGCAGGAAAGGCTCTTGTCCAAAAGGAGAAAAGGCAGGAGGTAGAGAATGCGGGGCAGAAAGACAATGAAACATGCCTCCTTCTTGAAGATGGAATCAAAGCCAGTAATCTTGTTGCCCTTGGTGTCAATAAGGGAGCCCTGTGGCTCACAGGTGATGACATCTCGGGTTTGCTTGGGCAGTGGCAACAGCTGGCGAACCTTTTCCAGACTGTCTGACTGGCGCTCCCCCAACTCTTTCTGCAGGCACAATAAGAGGAGACAAGAGTTCAAGAATACAAAAACATAGGGATGGAAAATCTTGGGACAACACAGAACCTTGCATGAAAACACTCAGTCAATCCTTGCTATACAAATAACAAAGAAAAAGCGACTGTGAAAGGAAATGGTGGGGGTCTCTGGCCAGAGCAAAGTCCCAGAGGCTGGACAGTCACTGCAAGGTCAGGGGACAGGGAGCTAAGAAGATTGCTGTTCCCCAAGCCTCGCTCTTGCCTCTTCTGCTCACCTGCAGCTTCTTCACCAGGTTCATGTAGGCACGTTTGTTTTCCTCCATGCTGCCTTGAGAGATGCTGGACATGTCTGCAGCCAGGGTCCCATTGATGAGCACACTCAGCATGTCCAATACAGTAGTGAAGAGCTCGCTATGACAGGAAGCCAGGGAGAAAACCGGAGAAGAGGTGAAAATAAAGGACTGGGGGTTGGATGCAAGCAGAGAATGGTGCTTAAGATGTCACCCCAGGGGCATCAAAAACAGGTGGGGAACCCAAGGCCTCTGAGACCACTGAATGGGCCACACGGATCACAGGGGGCTGCGCACCTGGTGTGAGGGAAGGGGGACCCTCTTGGGCACAAAACGCAGGGAGGGGTGGGGTGCTTTACTTGTTGGACTGCATGTCGACAGTGCCGCTGATGATGATCTCCAGGAGGAGCACTGCCCACTCAGTGGTTTGCTGGGTGCTACGCTGCACAGTGTCAAACATGCCACCCACCTGCCAAGGCCATAATAGGTCAGTCAGATGGCTTAGGGTGAAGTTCAGCATTTAAGGAAAGTTTGGATCAGAACCTGGGTTGGGTGGACTAGGGCCACCTGAGGTTAGTATCCCAGTTGTACCTGTTACTTGCTACATGAACTCAGGGCAATGACTTAATAATTGACATCTCTGGGTCTTGGTTTCCTTACTTATTAAATGAAAGGAGTTGGACTAAGGGATGTCCAGGATTCTATCCAACATTCCAAAATGAGCTTCTAAATCTTCTAGGGTCCGGCCAGAATCTAGGATAACTGAGGCAGTGTCCCTGCTAGGATTCAGTGTCCTTAACCACTTTCAGGGCCTGCGTCCTTTAGGAGAGCTGGATGAATGCTTGAAGACCCAGAACAGTGTGGGCCCGCCATCATCCCCCTTATCCTCCTTGGGCTAGGGCTTCTTCGCTCTGCAATTCTAGCCCCAACCCCTCCCTTCTTCTTCTTCCCAGCTCCCCTTCTCACCAGGTTGAGCCGCAGCTTGAGGGCCTCATGCATTAGCTGCTTTGGTTTGCAATCATCTAAGTACTGGTCATCTCGCCAATTATTAACAATCTAAAACAGAAACAAGTATAACACACAGCTCAGGGATCCCCTCATTCCCATTCCAAAGCACCCACAGTGTTCACAGAAAGTAGTGAAGGTTCCGAGTACACAGTGGCCTCTTGGGCACATCCTTCTCTGCCCTCCTTCCAGGCTCCGTGACCCAGAGACCTGTACCTGGTGCACCTGGCTGTAGAGGGAGGTAAGGAGTCCCTCACGCTGCTCATCCTGCCCTTTCAGACATGTCAGTACCAGGGATAAGAAGGGCTGCTGGCTCAACAGAGACATGCTAGAGATGAGAGGAAAGGAAAAGAAAAAGAATAGGACCATGGGCTGGAGATCTGGAAGCTTCCAACTTCATTCTCCCAAGCCCCACACCCTACTATCTTAAGATCTAGCTGCTTGCTCAATGTGGCCCATGCTTACCCTCTGATTTTCCACTTTTCCATGGTTTTTTTCTCACCCCTCTGCCCTAACTTTTCTTCACTGGGCTGCTTCCTCTCCTTTCTACCTCTTGATCCTGTCCCCGCTTCCAGCTGCTTTACCTCTTCTGCTTTTGTCGATCACGTTCTTTGCGGGACGACGAACCCAGGTGCTGGCCCTTCTCCAATTCTTCCCCAGCAGCCTTTAACACATGCCCCTGGACTGAGGTGGGCAGTTTAGCAATGAGGGGGGCCACCAGCCAGACACCAGAGCGCTCTAGAGAGCTGGAGGACAGATGGAGTCCACAGGGTTACAGAGGAGCCAGGAAAGGTTGGTAGAAATCCATCCTCTCCTCTCCTGATGGACATGCCTGACATCTAGCTCCACGTGGTTGAAATAATTTAAATTGCCATCAGAGAAACTTATAAGGGAATGGGTACTAACACATGTCTACCCAACCTGAGCACGGGCTTGGTCTTGTTGCTGCTGGGCATGTTGCTTGCAGTGTTTCCAGAAGATGACCCTGTCTCTGCTGATTGTTGAAAAACCTCAATTGTGGCCTTGGCAATGTTCTCTAAGAGGGAGTTCATCTCCTGGGGAAGAGGAAAGGCACAGGGACGCTAAATGGGAAGCTGGGGTGAAGGAAAAGAGATGGTAGATGAGGGCAGATGAAGGTATCTGTGGAGGTTAATGGGAGGGGAGGGACACCAGTCTGCTGGAAGTCATACCCTCCAGTCCCTGAAGATTTTTCCAATTCCCCAGTCTTCTCCTTTGCATACCTCCTTACAGTAGTGACCACAGAAACAGGCTCCACAACTACCACTGCCAACCCTTCCCACAACTCAGAGTCCTAACACTTCCAACCCAGCTCCTTTATCATTGGCTTTACATATCTGCCATCTTCCCATCCTCTCTTATCTCAAGAACCCCAGGGTAGGACCAACATTCTTTTATGGTGGGCCACCTCCCTGACACTCGGAGCTAGAAATGAGCATGGGAAAGAGAGGGCCAGGGCACCACTCACATTGTTTGGGGTCTGCTTGATCATGAGCTGCAGCTCCAAGGAAGACTGGCGCATGGTCCACTGGTCCAAGTTCTGTAATAGAGATCCCACCCCAAGCTAGTCATCTTCATGTCACCCACAACCACTCATCACTCTGAGGCCAGTTCCTGATCTCTCACAACCCTGAACCACACATTGAAAGGGAGCTATATGGCCCCAGCTTCAGGAAAGATTACACCTAAATAATTCAAAATGGTTGAAAAATCTAACCTTTTAAAAAAGTGGTTCAGGAAAGATTTCACCATCTTTCCCCAGGTTCCTGTTTCAAGGCCTCACATTCTTTTTTAAAATATATTTTTATTTTACTTATTAATTTTTAAATATATTTTTATGGGTTTTAGAGAGGGAGAGAAAGATAGAAATATCAATGATGAGAGAGACTGGTGATTGGGCCTGCAACCTGGGCATGTGCCCTGAACGGGAATCAAACTGTTGACCTTCTGGTTCCTAAGTCAATACCCAACCACTGAGCCACGCCAGCTGGGCGGGCCTCACATTCTTTAGCACAAGGAAGTTCTGCTTAACTCTTTACCTAAATCCTTGATGTTAAAGTTGAAGCCTGCTTCTCCTGTTTCAAATCAGCTGCTCAAAGTCCTTTACAGACCCCAAGGCTATACTGCTAGCTAATCTCTCTTTGGCATTATCTCCTCTAGACTTTAGAGACCTCATTCCTTTAGCTTCTCCTTAATGGCTTTATTTGTCCACCCTTCAGTCACCTGAATGTCTGAAGCTGCGTGGTTAAGCAAAAAGGGCACAGGCATACCTAAGTTCACATACTGACTCTCAGCTTACTAGCTGTGTGACCTTTGGCAAGTTACTTAACCTCTTCAAGCCTCAGTTTCCTTACCAGTTGAACAGAGATACTCATACCTACTTCATAGAGTTGTAAAGATTAAATGAGAAAATATACATAGTGTGCTGAGCACAGTAGCTGGCATGAAACAGACATTCTAGTGTAGTAGCTACTGAGTAGTATTACCATTCATTACTGAGCCATAGCCAAAATGCCAAAAACACAAGGCCAAAAAGTAGGTCTCCCAGATGCCATCCCCCCCCGCCCCCCGCCGATAAGCTAAGTCCCACTGCATCCAGATAGCTGTGCCCTTAACCAACAGTTTACTCTAGAGTCTAGACCATTTTGGCTTTACTTCTAAACCCATTCTGGAGCTGTTTCTCTCACCCACATCCTTGTCTGTCTTCCTGCTTAACTCCTCATCTCTTTTTCTCTCAAGGTTCCCATGGTTTGACCCCAGGTTTGGACTCCACTGCTTTCTACAAGACCCCCAATTCCTTGGCCTACCTGGAGAATACGCTTAATGCGCTGCCGCTGGGGGTTCTCCCCATCCTCATTGTCCAGCAGTCGATGTGGGTAGCAGATGAGCTGCATGAGGCGCTGAGCCTGGGCACTACTCAACACTGGGTCTTGTAGGTCATTGCTGTCCTCACATAGCGATTTAAGGCAACGTTCTCCTACCCATTCCTAAGGAGGCTGATTATCAGGGGACTGGGGCAACCAGAAAGGGGGGTCATGAATAAGGGGAATAGGGTGGGAGTTGGTGAGGGACACAATGTATAGTAGAGAGGTGGCGTGATCATGGCTGGAAACAGGACTATATTATAGAAAAGCATTTAGGAGGTGTGGGGGGAAGGTGAGACTGACCTGTTGGCAGATGCTGCGCAGCACGTACTTGGCATAGACATCCAGACTGGCTGTCTCCACAGAGATGTTTCGGCCACCCTGCCTCCGACCGCCAGTACCACCTCCTCCCTCCTCCTCTGGAAGTTCTTCTGTTCCTCCTGTCACAGTGAAGCCTGAACCCTTCAGTTCCGCATCCCCTGTGGTCCACAGGCGGGAGATAGGGAGGGGTGAGATCCGAATTCTGTATGGAGACCCACCCCAGACCCACAGAGGCAGCAACTCCCCAAGTCCTGCCCTATGGAACAGAAATATACTTCCCTCCCTCCTCTCTTCCCTAAAGGTCAGGGAGACCACCTTCAGGAGAGAGACTGTCCTTTGTAGTTTAGCTGGCACTCCACCCTATACACACTTCTGGCACCACTACCTTCCTACCCCCATACCAAGTACAAACACAGCCTTGAGAACAGCAAACACAGCTCCATCCACGATGCGGTTCTGGGAGGCAGCCAGCAGGTGGCGGTCACAGGAGGAGCGGATTCCTACAGTAGGCTTGTCTGGGGAGGGAGCTGAAGTCAGGGTAAGCAAAAGTAGAAACTGTGGGGGTGGGGTAGCCACACTTTCTACTTCAGGCTGGCTCAGATCAGGACCACTTACTTCCATCTGACTGGCAAGGATTGAGTTGGGGTGTCTTGAAAAGGTGGAGAAGGATGCGGCAGGTAAGCCGGGCCCCTGGCTCCGAGTCCTGTTCACTGCAAGCTACAGAAAGGAAGACAAAGCAGATCGGACAGAAGGAAAGCAGATTGTATATAGGTTTGTGGAGGAGGGATGGTAAAAGGGGAGATGAGGTCAGGCAAAAGGAAGAAAAAAAAACCAAGATAATGCTGAAGAAGAGGTGAAGCAGCCAACTGTTTTGCTGTATGAGAGGAGTTCCTCGAAGGGTCACAAAATGGACAGATCAGGGCTGCAAATGCAGGGTTATAGAGGCTCCCCAGCCTGGAACACACCACAGGACTGGCCTCTGGGGATGCCAGGGAGCCCGACACTGAACACTGAGAGTGCGCCCATAAAGTCTGTGCTGAAATTGGGGATCTAGAAATTCTAGGGATTCTGGATTGGTAGTTTACCTGCATTAAGGAGTGAAGGGATGGCAGCACAGCGAATCAGATCCTCTAGGAGTAAACACTGGCGAGCAATGAGGATGGCGACAAAAGTAGCCAGGGAGTCATGAAAAGACAGGTCACTGACCTGGAGAAAAGGCAGACAGACATTAAGACTCAGAGGGGAGACAGGGTGCCAAATGAAACTCAAAATGGTATGCCTCGACTGTACAAAACTCTGTACCCGCCCAGCCGGTGTGGCTCAGCGGTTGAGCGTAGACCTATGAACCAGGAGGTCACGGTTCGATTCCTGGTCAGGGCACATGCCCAGGTTGTGGCTTGATCCCCAGTATGGGGTGTGCAGGAGGCAGCCAAAAAATGATTCTTTCTCATTATTGATGCTTCTCTCTTTCTTCCTCTCCCTTCTTCTCTGAAATCAATAAAAATATATTTTAAAAAAACCTCTGTCTCTGATTACTTGATTACTGAGAGTAGACTCCTGCCCTGGTAAGTGGCCCAGGCCCCAGTGGGACCCCACCCAAGTCTCACATCTACATTGCAGAGGAGGTCGTTGAAACCACAAGTGCCATTGTTTGAGGAGCAGCACAAGGCTTTAAGTACTCCCAGCCATTCTGCACTCAGTGACTTGCAATAGCCGGTCAGCTCTGCACACAGGATTGCGATGTCATTCACCCTGGGGAAAAGTACAAATGCCCTCAGGAAAAACCTTGTTCCATAAAACCTCAGATCCATTAACTTTTCATTTCCACTCCGGCAATAACCAAGATTGCAGTACTTCCCGGGCATCTCATCCCTCCCAATATGGGGCCGGAGAGCAGTGCCCATTCCTCACTCAGTACGCCCCATACCTATCGGGATCATGGTGCCCCACACAGACGTGCATAAGGGCATTGCAGACAAAGCTGTAGCGGTTAGCAGGGTTCTCACTAAGACTCTTGCCTAGCCCTGTGTAGGTGAAGGTGTGAGCAGCAGGGTTCTCCAGAGTGTCAATCATGAACTCAGGTGCCCAGCGCATATTGGATTCTGATGGCTCCACGTTGCAGTAGATTGTGTTCTTCACCTTGGAGCAGAAGTCGCTGCAGGGGTAGGGGAAAGCAGATAGAAGTGTTGAAGGTCTGGTGAGGCAGAGGGATGATCAGGAAGGGGGAGGAAAGAAAAAGAGGAGAAAGTGAGAGACCAGGAACCTTGGGACAGGAAAAAGGGAGACGGGACAAGGCAGATGAGGCAAGAACCCAGTTAGAAGAAAGCACCGGGGCCTCTGAAGGCAGAGGGAGGAGTGTGGGCCCCACAGAGATGGGCTGGAGCTAATGCCAACAAGGAAGGAGGACCACTCTCAGGAACTAAGAACACATGGAGGGCACAGTCCCCAAACAACCCTGCAGAGACGGCAGGGTCCTGGGCTGTGCTCTGCTCCTGAGATGGGCGACAATGGGAAGGATAAAGGATGAAGTTCCATTCTCTATCCCATACCTCTCACCTCTCTTACCTGAAAAGCTCCCCAAATTTGATCTTTAAATGGCTACACGAGGTGTACAGATCATAGAGATAAGCAAGGATACAGCGTTCTGCAGAGGAGCCATCTGACCGGTTCATCCCATGTTTCACTACGCCACACAGCCTGTCACGAGAAAGGAAGGTCAAGAGGGTGAGCAGATAAGTGTGCAGGGGCTGGGACACAAAGGTCCCTGGACACAGATTAAAGTCTCTTGGCAATACTCACCCACCCCACGTGAATGGCATGCACGTCCACGGTGAGAGCCCTGCCCCACCGGTGTTCATGGGAGCCCTCTGTGCTTCGGTAATTCCGAAGCCCTGCTTACCCCTCAAAGACCTGTGCCATCTGGTCCTGGTTGAGGATGAGGCAGGCATGATAGTGCCGCAGGACAGCCACGATGCACAGACATAGGCTGGTAGTGTAGCTGCCCACGAGGTCAGAGGATTTGAGAAGCAACTCGGCCTCGACTACACTCAGCTCATTCAGTAGCTAGCAGAGTAAGTAACGAGAACAGGTGAGAAACGAGAACAGGCCCCACATATTATATAAAATCCCACACTTTCTTAGAAGAAACTGGCAAAGGCAGGCTCCAGCCCCTTCCTGCTGGAGCCGCCTCAGTCTATAAGGGCCCTGCTGCTATATGCCACAGCTCTTTATTCTATTAACATCAGCCACATCAACGATCTCATCAGTCTCCAGGATAGAATTCTATGAACTCCACGGTGGGAGGACAGTTTATACCCGATGCTCTAATCTGTCTTGGGCCTCCCCAGGGAGCACTTGAGTCTCTATTCCTGCCATCTTAGCTCATGTTCCACTCCCCCTGTGCTAATCTTTCTGCCCCTGCAAATAGCCTGGGACTCTGACTTGAGCTTCTACTCCTATCCTTATGACCCTATACAGTACAAACTCCTTCCTCCACCCTTATATCCCCAAATTCCCCACCTGAATGGCAAAGTCGATGAGGCCACTGATGCTGAGTGAATATTCCATGAGGTCGAAGATGAACTGCACATGCTGCACCAGAGGCAAGTGGTATGACATGCCAAGGGCAAAGCTCGTGATCTGCTCCAGAACATTCCGGGAGACCTGATAAGGGCAGTGGGAGTGAGACAGGAGTGGAGAGAGGTGGAGGGAAGCAGGAAAGGATGGCGGTAGAAGGGGATGAGACTGGGAGGTTTACCCTGCTCAGGAGGGAAAGAAGATGAGGAAAGGAAAACAGGATGGAAGGCCAGAGTGTGGGAAGGGGGCTGGACTTAGGCCCACACCTGAGCTGTGACCTGGTGTTGGTCATAATGTGAAAGGTGCTGGAACTTAGCAAAAATATCTTCAGCAGTGGGGAAGGCTTCAGGCCGATTGCGCCGCCGCTTCTGCCCATCCTCCCCACCTAAGGGGACAGTTGAAAGAGATCAGTCAGGACAGGGAAGATAAATGAGTTGACTAGGGGTGGGGTGAGGAATGGAGGGAAAGGCTATGGGTGGGTGGGAGGGAGGGAACGAAGAAGGAAGGGGAGGGAGGGAAGAGGGCAGATGGGAAGGGAGGGCCAAGGAAGGGGTGGGGGAGGGATGAAGGGGACAGTGAAGCAAAGGTTGCAAGGACCACAAACTATGTGGACCTTAGAGGAATAAATACAGGGAGGTGCTAGGATGAGGGAGGGAAGGGAGAGGGAGGGAGGGCAGTATGGGGCTTACTGTGAGGTACCTAAGAATGTCAGGTCTCCAGGATTCAGAGGCACAATAGGAGCAAGCTGGTCTGCAGAGGAGGGGAATGAGGGGGGAAGTTTCAAAAGGACTAGAGCTCTCAGGAGACTCCAAGAGACAGGACATTGGGACATGACTGGGAATGCCCTATGCTGGGGAAGGGAAGACTGACTAGGGCATTCTTTGGGGGGGGATTGGTTAAGGAGCCTCACACCCACCAGTTTCTGCTGTCCCTTTGCGGTTCAGAACCTTCAGGATATCCTTGGTAATTTTCTTGATGGCATGGCGGGCATCATCTCGCTGCTTTCCCACCCCAAACAGTACGACCAACCGCTGGTTGCACTCATGGCTGCATGACTCCTCCTGCATCCCAGCAGCACCATCAGACTCCTGCACGAATCTCTTTCCCTCCACTTAAAAGCATGCACCATGCCCCTCAGCAGCCCAGTGCTCAAACCCTTCCCAGCACGCTGCACCCTCCAGAACAGCTCCAACCCCTCCGCTGGTCCTGGGACAGAAACCTGGGCTCAAAATAGATGGTCACAGGGTATTGGGGAAGAGTACCTGGGGGATCGGAAAGTGTGTGGCATACTGCACGTGCCTCGGCTGGTCATAAAGAACCCCGAGAGTTCCTTCCATCTTCTCCTTGGGTAGTGACTTCACCTCCTTCTCAACATCTGCTTTCTCGGGCGATGGACTGCCCTTCCCCTCACAGGGCATCGTCGGGGAGAACAACTAAGAGAAAGGCAAAAGGGCATAATGCTTAGAGCAGGGGTGGGGAACGCCTGGCCTGCAAAATCATTTGTTCTGGCCCTGCTAAGGCAACTGCAGGTGGGATTCGAAATTCAATAAATCTAGGAGCTTTTTTCATAGCAACATAAATTTATATTAAGTGCATTATATTAAGCGAATGGTATTATAAATATCCAAATGGCCTTTGGCAGAAAAAAAAAGTTCCCCACCCCTGGTTTAGAGGAACAAAAGGGGATGAAAGGGCATAAAGAAATTCCCAAAAGAGGCATCATGGGAGGCCCTGAAGAGGTGGGTTCTTCCACACTAGCCTCTAACTTACTGAGAAATCAGGCTTCTCCATATCCTCAAAGAGTACACTGGAATTATGGTCGATGTCCATAGACTCCGAGAGCCCTGGATCCTGATGGCACAGAACATAAGCGGAGTTGTTTTAGCCCCAGGGAGCTGCTCCCCACCATCTAGAAAAGTTGACTGGGGAGTTGGAGACAGGAGACCATACGGGGAAACGCACAGGATCTAGATTCAGGCCTTGATTATTCATTTAACCATGATGGGCCTCAGTTAAGAACAAAATAAATAGCCCTGGCCAGGTGGTTCAGTTGTGTGAGCGTCGTCCCGTGCACAGAAGGGAATCAGGTTCAATTCCCAGTCAGGGCACACACCCAGGTTACAGGTTCAATCCTGGGTCAGGTGTGTATGGAGGGAGGCAACTGATGGATGTTTCTCTCTCACATGTTTCTCTCTCCCTCCTTCTCCCTCTCCCTCTCCCTCTCCCTCTCCCTCTTCCTCTTTCTCTCTCTCCCTCTCTTTCCCTCTCTCCCTCCCTCCCTCCCTCCCTCTCTCTCTCTCTCTCTCTCTCTCTCTCTCTCTTCTCTCTCTCTCTCTCTCTCTCTCCCAAAATAATAAAAGCAGCCCAGCCGCAGTGCCTCAGTGGTTGAGTGTCGACCCACAAACCAAGAGGTCACCAGTTAGATTCCTGGTCAGGGCACATGACTGGGTTGTGGCCTGATCCCCAGTAGGAGGCATGCAGGAAGCAGCTGATCTATGTTTCTCATTCTATCCTCTCCCTAAACTAAATAACATATTAAAATAAATAAAAACATATTCTTAAAAAAAAGAAAAAATAGCCCAGCCGGTGTGGTACAGTGGTTGAGCATCAACCTATAAACCAGGAGGTCAGGGTTTGATTCTTGGTCAGGGCACAAGCCCAGGTTTTGGGCTCAATCCCCAGTGGGGGCGTGCAGGAGGCAGCCAACAGATGATTCTCTCTCATCATTGATATTTCTCTCTCTCTCTCCCCCTCTCCCTTCCTCTTTCTGAAATCAATAAAAACATATTTTAAAATAAACAAACAAATAAGTAAATAAGTAAAATAGGATTAAGATGACCTCACAAGGCAGTTGTTAGGATCACATGGAAAAGAATGATGCGAGCCCAGCTGCGGTGGCTCAGTTATTGAGCGCTGACCTAGGAACCAGGAGGTCACAGTTCAATTCCCGGTCAGAGTGTATGCCCATGTTGCAGGCTCGATCCCCAATTGGGCAGAAGGCAGCTGATCAATGATTCTCTCTCATCACTGATGTTTCTATCTCCCTTTCCCTTCCTCTCTGAAATCATTAAAGATATATATATATATATATTTTTTTTTTTTTTTTTTTTAAAGAATGATACAAGAGTGCCTTGTAAACCAAGAAGCACTAAGCAAATACTACCATCATAATTAGGTATCATTATTAGGTAAGGGACTCTCAGAGGACTCTGGGAGCCAGAAAGATGGGAACATAGGAAGAAACTAACCAGGGCTAGGAAAAACTCACTTACCTCCAGCTTGCTACTGCTGCTGCACTCAGCCTCCTTGCGCTCTGGGTCATCAGCAGGATCATCAAAGGGAGAGGGAGGCCGAGGACCAGGTGCTCCAAAGGCAAGGTCCCCTCGGGAGATGAGGGTGCAAGTATATATGTTGTGGGAGAAAACATCGTGTCGAATCAGTTCACAGAACAGAAGTACCAAGTTAAAGAATTCCACCCGCTCACTCTCACTTCGGGGGTCCGCTAGAGGAGAGGGAATGAGAAAAGATGAGTTAGGAGAAGCACAAAAGAGATGGGGGAAAAAAGAGAGAGGGGGACAGAAAGAGGGATACACCTCAGGCATGCTCCTCCTAGAGTGCCTGAGGTAGGCAAAAAGAGGAACAATGCAAAACAAAATAAAACTGCAGAGGGACAAAGTATCCTTGGTTACCCCACCTCCTGCCCCACACATCATCTCATAAAGGAATATAGCATCTTTGCTGCTAAGTATATGTGACAATGCTTCGATTGTTTGTGCTGGTTTTTATTTTTCTCTTTCTCTACTCTGTTAAACTATAAAATGATCAAAGACTAGAATTATGTCCAAAATTCATTCAGCATAGAGCCCAAGACAGAAAAATATACCAGAAGGTGCTTAATTATGCTTTCTGATGACAGTAACGGGTAACTGAGTCTAGGCCGAGGTAACCAGAGGGTGGCAGGGGTCCATACTCAGCATGGGAGCCTGTGTATCCAGAAACTGCAGGAGGACATCCTGGAAAATGGGAGCACTAGGAGCAGAAAGGGAGCCAGAGGCAATGGAACCTTTCTCATCTGCAGCTTCTGATTCTCCACAACGCTGTAAGATGAAAGAACAAACTGCAGGATTGGTTTTTACCTGTTTTCTTCACTCCTTCCTCCATGTGTAATCCTAGAACTACCACCTATTTTGTCTCCACCCCAAACTTTTCAATTCCATTCCCCCTTTGACCTCCATTTTCTTTACTGCCTCCCAACTGAAGTCTTGATCGCTTCTCTGACATCAATCCTCTTGCCTTTCTACTTTTGCCTTACGCCCTCGACTTTCCCCCCTAGGTTCTCTACTTCTTTATTCTCACAGCTTCAACTATGGTCCCACTACCAGCTCCATCTGTCTCCAACCCCAGTTGCCACTGCCCCACTGGCCAACCACTTTCTTTTGTCTCTGCTCCCTAACCTCAGCTTCAATCTCTGCCTGTCTCTTCTCCAGGAGCTTGGCTACCACCATAGCACGATGCCGACCAGAACGTTTGCAGCTGACAGCCCATTCACACAGTAGTGATACCACAGCATCATCATCTGAGGAGATCTGGAGACCACAGGAAGACAGGAGTGAGTAAGGTAGAGCTGGGGACAAAGAACCCAGTTCCGATTTCTTAAACACTGGGCCCCATCTTAAAACATCCCAGGCCCAGTAATATCATCTCTTCAGACACCCCGTTTTCATGCCTCACCAGGTCTTCCCCTCATACTGTTGCTCTTGCAAAGTTTTTTGTTCCTTCGGTTCCTCTTCTTGCTTACCTCATGCCCATCCTTGCTAGGCCCCAATCCAAAGATTCGGTTACAAAGGGAGTCAAGAGAGTTGCTGAAGTCAGAGCGCTCAAAACTATGGCTGTCCAGCACTTCCAAAGTATGGAGCACCCGTCCAATGGTGAAGCCTAAGGAGGAAAAGTGGCAAAGGGGATTTACCTCCCTATGAAGTCCAACTCTCAGACCTCTGTCCTTACCAATCCCCATCCTTTCCTCAAACATCCTTCTTACTATCCATCATCTGGCACTCACCTGCAGTAGCTTCCTGGCACTTATCAAAAGACCAGCGAACCTCAACTGCCTGTCCACGCTCCTTGATCTGCTGTTCGATCTCCCGCAATTTTGCACGGACCTGAAGTATACATCAGTGATTTTAAGAATGTACCAAGGCATACAAAAGGCCAGGGCCCCAGGCTAAAAGAATAGTGCCAGAGGACTCCAAGTCACTATTGTTGAAAGAATAATTGAGCCTCACCCCCTAATCTGGGGGTACGAGGCAACTGGTCCGACTTACCTGCTGAGTAAAGGCACTGTTGCCCTCTGGCATGGGCAGGTTGGAGGGGGCAATAGGCAGGTGGTCAAGTGGTGAGCCAGTCTTAATTCGGCTATCAGTCAGCGAGTAGTGCCAAACCAGAGCACTAGGACAACACAGGAGGATTGTCTGCCAGATAGGAACCACTATGTCAAACTCAGTTACCATGGCTACCTCTCTAGAATCCCATTATAAGACCCAATCCTTAGAGTTCCAACCTAAAGTATTCTAAGTCCCTGGAGTGGCATCACTCGATCCCTGAGCCCCTCCCCTCACCCACTCTTCTAACTGAACAGGAACTAACAGTCCATGAATGAGAAGCAATAATCTCTAAGCAAGTACTCAGTGCCAAGTCCCACCTCCAATTCAGAATCACCCCCCATTCTCCAGGACAGGCACCCAACCAACTCCTTTCAGGATGCCTCTTAACACTTCCTTGGGGCCACCCAGTACTTACCTGAAGGATACAGCTGAGGCCAAAAACAAGGGGCCGGTGCTGAGGGCACATAAGCAGGTCACTAAAGGGTATAGAGGTTGTGCTGCTAGTTGGGGGCTGAGGAGCAGGGGTGGTGGGCAGTGTGCTTGTCGACTGAGTAGACATAACATGAGCCGAGTGACTGCTCATGCCATCCAGTTGCAGGGCCAGTCTTCGGGTACAGAAGTAGGCAAGGCGGCGGGAGAGGTATGCGGACTGAACGAATTCCCCAGAGTACTATGAAGACACAAAGAGCAAAACCCCAAGTTCTCTCCAAGCGACCTTGCTGTCACATCTGATTCCTCCTCTAACCCTCCCGAGACCCCCCGCCTCCAAAATCCTAGACCTTACTCGAAGCAGCAGGGGCAGCAGCAGTTTAAGCAATTCATCTTCTCCAGGGCGGATTTTCTCAAAACACTCAAGTACCCATGTCAGGAACTCATGCCTGTCCAGCATTCCATCCTATGGGTACCAGGGGAAAGGATTAGTTTAGCCCAGGGATTATTAGAGATGAGGCAGATAAAATCAATGACAGGATGAAGAGAACCACAACTGGGGCAAGGTGGCAGGCAGATTCCGTTCTCTACAGGCAGAGTGCGAGATTAGGCTCAATCCAATGTCCCACACGACATGCCCTACCTGAAACATGAACATGGCCAGCTTCTCGTTGTAATCCCACTGCCGTATTGCCAACTCTACATCATGGGGCAAGGGCCCTATAGTGGAACCACAGCCCCCACTGCCTGCAGGCCCCGGCCGGTAATATTCAGCCATCTTTTGCAGCTGCTCCCATAAGTACTTGGTGATGATCTGAGTCCATTCTAAGGGAAAGATGGAAAGGGGCTATTTTATACTGTCCCTCTGCTTAGAACATCTTCTGTTCCCCACCCCCCACCACCCCACCCCTTAGCCATGGTTTTGCTCTCTGCCTGTTCAGTTATCCGCAGTCAACTGTGGTCTGAAAATAAATAAATTTTCCCAACCATCAGTATCATCTGTTCCTGATAGCCAACCATCGACACTGTCATTCATGGCTCCGTGATCCAGGATCACCCAAAGCAGATGATCTTCTTTCTGATATATGATCCCCTTTTTGATACATTGTCAGGTCAATAATAGCCTAATGCTACATCACAATGCGTACGTCATTCACCTCATTTCATCTCATTATGTAGGCATTATCATCTCACATATCACAAGAAGTTTGAATGTAGTAAGATGTTTTGAGAGATACCACATTCACAAAACTTTTATTATAGTATATTATCATAATTGTTCTACTTTTATTTACTGTTGTTAATCTCTTACTGTGCCTAACTTATAAATTAAACTTTACCATAGGTATGTATGAGGAAAAAACAGCATATATTGGATTCGTCACTATCCGTGGTTTCAAGCATCCACTGGGGGTCTTGAAATGTATCCCCCTCAGATAAGGGGGGACTACTGTACTTCTAAACCCTATTCATTCACTTTGGCTCTAGTCAAATGCTACCTTCCTAAAGCCTTCCCAGGTGTCCCCAAAAGAAAGTAGGCTCAGTGGATAAAGTGTAGACCTGCAGACTGAAGATCTCAGGTTCGATTCCGGTCAAGGGCACATGCCCGGGTTGTGGGCTCGATCCCCAGTAGGGGTGTGCAGGAGGCAGCCGATAAATGCTTCTCTCTCATCATTGATGTTTTTATCTCTCTCTGCCTCTCCCTTCCTCTCTGAAATCAATAAAAATATTTTTTTAAAAAAGAAAGTAATTTTTCTGTCCATTGAAGTCTCAAAGAAGCTTCTGCCTCCCCTTTTGACACCTTATATATTTAATTATGTGATTTGTACACCTGCCTTGGCATACCTACTAGACTATAAGCATCCTAAGGGCAGGGATTAGGTACTGGTCATCCTTACAGCCTAGCACATGTACATAGTAAACACTCAAGACACTGGATGTTTACTAATTGAAAGAAACCAACATACAAGCACAAGCAAGGAATACAGATAAGGAGAATCATTCCAAGGGTCTATCACTTCTTGAAGCGATCAGTGGTGGGACCCCTGGCATTAAGAGTTACTCACCCATGAAGGGGTCAATGATATTTCTCTTCTTAACCTTGGTCTCATTGATTGCTGCATAGTAGGCACAGGTCATTTTAATGAGCCAGGCGGCCCTCATCACAGGCACTGTGTATTTTGCTAAATATCCGAACACTTCATCCTTCTTACCGAAAATAGGGACCTGGATGGACATCGCAAATAGTAAGATCTCTATTGGCACCATGAGCTTGCAGTCATATAGCTTAATCTGGGCATAGGAGTGTACTTGGTACCCATGATCCCCTCCTTGGCCTGAAGAACAGGAAACAGTATCTCACCTTCTTGGCTAGTTGTGTGAGTGGCTTGGTGCCAGCCAGGTCAGTGAACCAGGTGTTAATGGCACTCTGGGATCTTGGAGTCACCAGCCAGAAGTTGTCCTTCTGGTTCACTTGGGGCTTCCTGCGACCAGTGTCAGGGAGGGTGTTACAACGCAACTTCTCTGCAATAATGCTGCTGAAGTTGGAACTGATCTGAGGAAAGAAAACTATACCTCAGGGTGGAACGAAAGGGTGGAGAGGTGGTGGTGCCTTTGATGGGCAAATGCCAATGTGGTAGCATTAAGTTATGAAGGAAAACTTGGCCACTTAAGGTCGTCCCTTTAGGTCTTCCCAACCCACGGCCTTTGCTCCTTCTCAGTTCTTCCAGCCTTTTCCTTCAGCCTGGCAGGATTTTCTCACCTTGGAAGGATTGAAGTTTACATTCTTGGCACTGCCATGTTCATCCCCAGAGACAGCAGGCTGGTTATTGAAACCTTGTTTTACATTCAAGGCCGTCAGTTCATCCTGAGACAGGAAAATGGCATTTTAGTATTTTTCCTTGGGGGTGGTGGTAGTGGGAGAGGAGGGCAGGAAAAGAGGGGAAAAAGGGGACGACAAGGTAGGAGGAGGATTCTAAGTAGCACAGATTGCTGTTTAGAACTAGGCCCTGATGTTCATTTGGACCCCACCCTCACCTCCCCCCGCCCACCCCATCACCCAGATCTCACTCAACATCCCTCTTTCCTCACAAGCTGGCTAGCAGCCATGGCTCACTAAGCTGCCTCAGACAACTTTCTGAGGGGTGTGTAGAGGGGGGACCGCCTCGAGCGTGGCCCCTCCACCGTTCCCTAGTCACGCTCAGGAACCGCCCCCCTGCCCTCCAGGTCCCACTCTCCTGCACCCACTTTACTCTTCCCCCTTCCGGGAGTTTGGCTCCCACCAGACCGCCGTGCCCCCCCTTTCCCAAACCCTAGGTGCTTCCTCCAGTGCTGAGCGCTGGCCCCTGGCCCCGCGAAAGCCCCGGTTTGTGAACGCGCACCTCCTTCTGTTTGGGATCTTGAGGGTACACATCAGGAGGCCCCAGCCGCGGCCGCTTCAGGGGCCGGTGTTCGTAGCTCAAGATCCCGAAGGCCGCCATTTTGCCCAGCCCTTAGCGCCGGAGGCGCCAGCCGGGCCGGCTCCGGGGCGGGAGGGGGGGGCCGCAGGGGGGCGGCGGTGGCGAAGACGGCGGCCGAGAGACAACGGGGGGCAGGTTAGAAACTCTCGATCATTGCCGGAAACTACCGAGGGGAACCGAGGGACACCGGAAACCGTCGGACAATACCGACCTCAGCGGGGCGGGGCCGGGCTGGCTTGGGGCGGAGCTCCGCTCCCGGGAACGTTCAGGCCTGAGATCACTGCTCAGGGGCCGGGCTGCGGAAGGTCCCGGAGCCCAGCGCGGTGGGCGTGCGAACCTGTGAGAAGGGGAGCAGCCGCGCTGCGGACCTCTGACAGGCGCTGGCTTCCGGGCGCCTCACTCAGTTTTGGGCCTGGAATGGGTGCTCGATAGTATTTGCATTGGTTAGGAACTATGCCTTTTACAAATGACTCTTCGTTTCCGCGTCAGAAAAACGGGTGTACTAATATCGCCTTCAAAGGACCTATGTATGCCGAGAAAGCACTCATTAAACCCCTGAAAGGCCGGTTCTAATCCCTTAAAGTCTTTATGGTCTAGCACTGAGATTATTAACCTTTTTGATTCACAATCCCTTTGATGCTGATGAAAGCTGTGGCCCTTTTCCCAGTAAAATGAACGTGGAGACATACAAAACGTTAGTTACTTTACAGGGAGATTCTTGTACCCCCTGAAGCTCATGGATGCATCCCCTAAGTGTCCATGAATTTCAGGTTAATAACCCCTGCTCTAGCGAAAGAGGCACCTACTAAGTGTCAGATGCTTTTTAGATATTATCTCCTTTAATCCGCACACAGCCGCATAAATTAGGGATTACTGTCTTCATTTTGTGGACGAGGAGGCTGATTTTCAGAGTGGAAGTTCACACGTCCTATATTATACAGCTACTGAGTAACAGCTGAGACTAGGATTTTTTTCTTGACTTGAGCCAATATTCTTTCGATGGTGGTATTGTCTTTCAGAGAACAGTATTATAATAAAAGCAACAAATTACAATACATAAAAATAAAACTAGCATATAACAAGTGAAAATAATAAAATGCTATTGAATCACAGTGGGGAGACAAACTAATTCTTTTTTTTTTTTAATCCTCACCCAAGGATATTTCTTCCAGTGATTTTTAGGGAGAGTGGAAGACAGAGAGAAACATTGATGTGAGAGAAACACATCGATTGGTTGCCTCCTGCAGGAACCTCGACCAGGGCCCGAGCCCACGAGGAGCCTGCAACCAAGGTACATGTCCTTGACCAGAATCGAACCCGGGCCCTTTAGTCCGCAGGCCAATGCTCTACCCACTGAGCAAAACTGGCTAGGGTGAGACAAACTAATTCTGGTTGGGGAGAGGAAACATTCTGCTTGGAGGAGGTAATATTTGAGCTAACCCTGAGGAATTTTAATAGACAGAAAATTAGGGTGGGTTAGAACATAAGCACAGTGCCTGGCATATATTAAAAGCTCAATAAATGTTTGCTGAATGAACAATTTTTGTAGATAGTCTCTCTGATCAGTTCTGTGTTTAGGGGAAGATAAATCTGGCAATGGGATGATGGGGATCGAACCCACAACCTTGGTATATCAGGACAATGCTCTAACCAACTGAGCTACCCAGCCAGGGCAGAGAGCAGGGGGCCTTTAGAAAGGGAGGCCGGCTGGTGGATTCTAGTAAGAATCATGACTAGAGGGAATGAAAGGCTGATTTAGCACAGTGGTTGTGCTCATGGAAAGGACACTGCTGGGAGAAACACCACAGAAAGTAGAGTTGATTGGATTCTCAGAGTAAGAGAGAAGGAGGAATTGGAGATGACTTTGGGATTTCAAGTCTGGGTGACTTTGAGGGTGATGATACCATTAACGGAGATAGGGAACACAGGAAGGGAAGCAGATTAAGGGGAAGATGAGGAGTTTGAAGCTAGTATTGTTCCTCCATTTCCAGAATCTACTTCTAAGTCAGACCTCCTCACCAGTCTCAACAGGGACCCAGCTCAGCCAGTAGCTAAGGATTAATACTCTGGTTTGGATTAGATCAGAGGAAAGACAGTTATATATGTGCCCACAGGAGTCAAGACTGTATTTTCCATCCAGCCAAGACAGTAGAGCTTTGACAGTGGATTCAGGGTGGCTGAGCCAAAGAAGGAGCATGGCATAGGGTGGGGAAGAGGTTCAGACCCTCCACCATATAGGATAAAATGATTTCAATGAGAAGGCAGTTGGGAATGGTAGTGGTGGTGGTAATAAGATCCTTACCAGGATCTAGGTGGTCTAAGGATTCTTGAGTTTGTGACAATACTGTAAATCCAGTCCACTTAACACCACTTCACAGCCGGGTGGTGTTACACCTACAGATTAGATCAACACCCAATCTCCCAGAAGATTTAGCCTGTGTCATAGCACACTTTTGCCACACCCTCTGTAAAGCCCTGGTTTCTAAGGTTCTTTCCACCGGAAGCTATGACAAAAGGAAATGTATGGGTGGGGAGGGGTAGTGGGTGAGGGGCCCAGGTTCCTGACACAGTACACCCAAGGAACGAAGAGCAAGAGTGCCATGTTGAAGCGACCATTGCCACTCAGATTCCTCTTATTCCTGCAGCTGCCTCTGTTGGGGATGGGACTGAACCCAAGAGTCCTCACGACCCCTGGGAATGAAGACATCACAGCTGGTGGGAAACCTGGGACTGGAAGGGGTTGGTGAGACCGGAGGCTGTGGGAAGGGGCCATACAGAAATCTGGAACCTGCCACTGGGCATAACAAGGATGCAGGCAGAATTTAAGAGCACTGTGGGGAGGGGAGGGGAAGGGTTCCCTGCCTCACGGTGTTTCTTCTTCTGACCATCATTTCTTCTCTTCCCCTCTCCCACTTCATTTTTCTCCCCAACCTAGAGGTTCAGTGTTTTGTATTCAATGTCGAGTATATAAATTGCACTTGGAACAGCAGCTCTGAGCCTCAGCCCACCAACCTGACTCTGCACTATTGGTATGAGAAAGAAAGAGGGGATAGCATAGGGGAGGAAGAGGAGGTGGGCTAGATGTGAGAGACTGCATGGGAACCAAAAAGAGGGTGGCCAGCATTCCAGGCTCCCCACTATTTTCTCATGGGGTAAGTCATAAGTCAGTTCAGGGAGGAGGCTGGGCTGTGGATGTCTGTAGTACCCAAGTTTACCCCACCATTCCTCTTCCTTCCAACCATTCTCTAGGTATAAGAACTCTGGTCATAATATCCAGGAATGTGGCCACTATCTATACTCTTCAGAGATCACTTCTGGCTGTTGGTTGGGAAAAGAGGAAATCAATCTCTACCAAACATTCTTTGTCCAGCTCCAGGACCCACAGGAACCTAGGAGGAAGACCAAAAAGGAGCTAAGACTGCAGGATCTGGGTAATCTGGAAATGGCTCAAGAGTCCAGGGATATTGTGGGGCATTGGAGTATATGGAGAGGTGTTCTTTAGTGGTGTTCTTTCACCATAAAGATACCTGCTCAGAAAGGAAGAGGTGAGGGTTTGGGATGGGGAAGGGAGGAGGGATCGGTAGCACTACCTCCAGGATCCTGACTTGTCTAGGCCAGGGGAATGACCACACTCACACACATATCTCCAGTGATTCCCTGGGCTCCGAAGAACCTAACACTTCACAACCTGAGTGAATCCCAGATAGAACTGAGGTGGAGCAACACATACTTGGACCACTGTTTGGAGCACCTGGTGCAGTACAGGAGTGACCGGGACCACAGCTGGACTGTGAGTGACTGGGGATATGAACCAAGCAAGTGGGGATAGACTCAGTCAACCAAACAGGAGGGCTTGATCTCCTGTTCTTGCTTTCCAGTGCCTCTGCCCACCCTCTGCCCTCCTCCAAATCCTTTCCCTATCATCACCAGTGAGTTGTCATTAGGATTTCCCTACCTGTACTCTTCATAGTACCAGACAGACAAGTAAACCAAAGGAAGCCTTTAAGGTGATCTGGAGAGAGGCATTAGATTATAGTCAGTGAAGGGGGCAGTGTAGCTTGAATAGTCAAGAGAGGAAAGAGGGACTGGGAAGAACCAGAAGATGACAGGGGGGAGGGGCAGCAGTTTTAAAAAATATATGTTTTTATTGGGGTTTTTTAGAGAGAGAGGAAGGGAGAGGGATAGAGAGATAGAAACATCAATTGGCTGCCTCTTGCATGCTCCCTACTGGAGTTTGAGCCTGCAACCAGGGCATGTGCCCTGATCAGGAATCGAACCCGTGACCTCTTGGTTCATAGGTTGACACTTAACTACTGAGCCACACCAGCTGGGAGAGGGTAGCAGTTTTAATTTTCCTTTCTTTTACAGACACCCATCTTACTCTCACCCTCTTTCTCCCCAAGGAACAATCAGTGGACCAAAGACGTAGCTTCTCCTTGCCTAGTGTGGATGGGCAGAAACTCTACACGTTTCGTGTTCGGAGTCGCCATAACCCACTCTGTGGAAGTGCTCAGCATTGGAGTGAATGGAGCCACCCGATCCACTGGGGCAGCCATACTTCAAAGGGTAAAATGGACCTAATGTCTTACCCTGACCCATGAGTCCAGCACCCCAATCTTTCTAGCACCACTGTCTTTTGCTCTACCTCCCTATCTGTAAGCTCCCAAATTTGGTGGCCCATCTCCCCTCACTGTTCAACCCCAACCCCCAAGAAGCAGGGTTTTTCTGTGTAGGGTTGGGTCGATGTGCTGTTAGACTAGAGGGATGGATTGAGAAGGAGACCAAGGAGTGCTCAAGGGGAGATAGAATGTATAAACTATCTCCACAGCATTCCCAGGAAGGCTGCATAGTGAAGATGGCTTTGGAACCAGCCAAATCTTGGGTTTAAACCTGCCTCTGCCACTTACTGTCTCTTTGATCTCGGGCACATCACTAACCTCTTCGATTGCCTTTCCTTGTCTATAAAATGGAGATACTAATTGGGCCCCCCCTCTCAGAAGTTGTGAGGATTAATTATACAGAAAGTGTCTAGCACAGTGCCTGGCACCTAGTTGGGGCTCCATCAATGTTGTCATGTTGTAGGGGCATGACAAGTATTAGGGCCCTTTTCCTCTCCTCTTCTCCATAGAACCCATAGAGTCCCCATCATTGTTTGCACTGGAAGCCGTGCTCATCCCCCTTGGTTCCATGGGATTGATTATTAGCCTCATCTGCGTGTACTGCTGGCTGGAACGGTGAGACTTCTGGAATCCCAGAAAAAAGAGGTGGGGGTGGCTGGGAATAGTAGAAGAGGCTTATTACAAGGTCTATAGAAGAAGAGGGGTCACCCAAGTGGGCATGGTGATGGAAGAAAGCTTCAGGCACAGAGAACAGAGAATCTCTTTATTCTATATGGCAGAATTGGGAGAAAAGGGCAATAAAAGAGCATCACCAATATGTTCCTGCTCCCTCTTTCTCCCCCTACCCCAGGACCATGCCCCGAATTCCTACCCTCAAGAGCCTAGAGGATCTGGTTACAGAATACCACGGGAATTTTTCGGTGAGAACATGGTCATAGGCAGACTGCAGTCTGTCAACTGCCCACTTCCTGCAGCAAGACAAAGTATGGAGGGCAGAGGGGAGGAGAGGGGCCCTTGCACTAACTGTCAGGATGTGGCCAACCAATTGGGGGATGGGGCAGATGGAGAGAGACACACAGAACTGATTATAGATTGGTTGAAGCGTATGGAAACAGTGGTATTGGGAGCCCAGGAGTCTGTGTGTCCCTTCCTTAAACATAGTGGTGCAGACGTGAGAGTTCCCTTGGCACAGAGCTTGGGTCTTTTACTTCCTGCTCCTAATTGACCCCTGACCTGGAGATATCTGTCTTTAGGCCTGGAGTGGTGTGTCTAAGGGACTGACGGAGAGCCTGCAGCCAGACTACAGCGAAAGGCTCTGCCACGTCAGTGAGATTCCCCCAAAAGGTGTTGCTCTAGGGGAAGGGCCTGGGGGCTCCCCCTGCAGCCACCATAGCCCCTTCTGGGCTCCCCCATGTTACACCCTGAAACCTGAGCCCCGATACCCTGACAGAACCCCAGGGTCCTGTAGCCCTAAATTGTACTAACTTCCCCTCAACCAACCAGCCTGGGCCCAATGCTCCCCCTGCCCCAACTGTGGCTGATTTTGAATTGTGTGCCCCTATAACTACCCCCTCATTTAATATCTCCTCTTTAAGAATTGTCCCATTGCCCAACCGGTGTGGCTCAGTGGTTGAGCTTCGACCTATGACCCAGGAGATCAAGGTTCGATTCTGGTCAGGGCACAAGTCGGATTGTGGGCTGGATCCCCAGTAGGGGGCATGCAGGAGGCAGCCGATCAATTATTTTTTCTCAATATTGATGTTTTTATCCCTCTCTCCCATCCTCTCTGAAATCAATTAAAAATATATTTAAAAAGGAATTGCCCATTTGCCCTGTACATGTTTGTCATCTCCCTCGATCCAGAATTCCTCTTCCTAGAATTCTTTCTCCCTCCCTCCCAACCTTCTTCTTTCCATCTACCCTTCAGTTGTTCCCAAATCAATGATAAATAAAGTTTCTGTTGATAATCATCAAGACTGTGTTGTTGGGGCAGGGAGCAGGGGAAATGTGAGGTATAGTAAGGATGGGGGGCATAGTGCTGATGGTAGGGAAAATGAGTAGTAGACTCCTGATGTGGAAGCAGTTGTACCACAAATTAACTAGAAAAGGTACTTTTCCAGAAACTTAACTTTTCTCTAAGGTATCCTTCTGGGGTCCAGTTTAGAGTTAGATTTACCATGTTGCCTCCATTCCCAACAAATCTACAGACCTCACCCAGGTTCTTCTCCCCTTATCCTTACTCCACCTTCTGCCACACATACCACTTCTGACCTCATAATCCCTCAACTGCAGCCTCAAGCCCCACCCTTCAGGCCACCCCTAGCGATGTTGGTTATCCACAACTACCAATAGCTCTCTCCTGACTGCCAGTTCTGGGCTTCCTCAGGCAATGTAATCCATCTGCCTCTCCAGTCCCCTATCCCCTATCCCCTGTCCCCTGTCCCTATGGATCCCCCAAGGCCTCCAGAACACCCTCCATCTTCATGACTCATCAGGCCTCGCTCTGAAGAGTGAGCTCTTGAGAGTATGTTCATCTACATCAAACATGGAGGTGAGGGGCATCATGGAGCTGGAGTCTGTGTGTAGGGCTGGGAAGGTTTGAGGGCAGTGGAGATCACAGAGACATATAACCAGAGAAGGGTCACATGCCCCATCCCATCTCTTCTTAGATAATCAGCATTTTATTGCCAATATCAATTGTGCTGTCCACCGGTTGCTGCATTACACCCGCAGTAAAGTGGGGTTGGCTAAAACAGGTGAGGAGTTTGGGAAGGGGTCTAATGGCCAAGGGTCAGAAGTAGTAGTCATCTCTGGCCTCCAAGTCCTCCTTCTGGCAAGAAGAGAGCTCCTTGAATCCCTACAGCTTCCTCCAGCCCATTTTGGATGGGATCATTGGCCCCTTTTGCCCTTATTCTACTTCCTGAGCTGCCCCAATTACCCCTCTGGCCTCCCTCCAGAAACCATTGATTTGTGTGATGAAACGGGAACAATGAAGTTGTTTTTCCTGATGAAGATCCCTGGAGACTATGCCAGCAAATTCCTTACAGCTCGAAACACCTACTACATTTGTAAGGTGGCACGTGGGACACCAGGTAGAGGCTTGGGAGCATTCCCCAGAGATAGAACAAGGCCCTCAGGATGGATTGTAGAACTTGTCCTTAAAATAGGATGCCCTCATCCAGATCCAATTGACTATCTCTAATCAGCCTAGGACGGGCATTGCCTGTGACAATAGGTTAGGTTCACATATACCATACCCCCCACCTTATTCTAGGGATGGATCTGACAGGAGGAAATAAGGTAAACCAGCTCAAGATAGTGTTGAGTGTTAGGGTCCTATAATCTTGGGCTTTGAAAGGGCGGAGACTGGGTAACAGAGGCTGGGGATAGCACACTGCTGTATTCACAGGAACCCAACTTGCGAATGCCTACCTAGCTTTTGTGCCCCTCCTGAAGAATCCAGAACACACACTACTTGGTAAGAAGCATGATGAAGAAAGGAGGAACTTGGAGAGTACTGCACATAGCTGGTGATGGAGAATATAGGGTGGGACTGGTGTCATGCAGCAAGTAGGATCACAGTATCCTAGGAAAAGGGGAATAGGGTCTAGGTCCACTTTAGAAGGGATGCTTAGCTCAAACCAGGTGGAGTGTGCATGTGTTATTCACCCTTCTCCCCATTTCTCAGCCATCTCCTCAGTATATCTCCCTATCATCACCCTTCATTTCTTTCTCTTCATCCTTTTCTCTTGAAGCTTAGGCACCTTCAGATCACTCTTCAGACTAACTTTAGGCTGGGTTGCTCCAAATGATCATTTGAATGATGGGAGGGATGGGATGGGTAGGTAAGGTCTCTAGTCCTCAGAGGTAGGGGTGCCTTTTCCTGGTTTCTAGATGCCTTGCGCACACAATGTGACATGCTGGAGAAGAGCAGACTGAAAATGCTTAGACTCCAAGAAGCCAAGAAAGCCGTTAAAATTGATTCTTCTGTGAACCTTCCAGTAAGACTCCCCAAATCTGGTCTGTTCCAGCACTCCCCTATCCCCACCAGCCAACAAGCCTCCTCCACCATGGCCCTCTGGGATAAATTTCTTTTTTTTAAAAAATATATTTTTATTTATTTCAGAGAGGAAGGGAGAGGGAGAGGGAGAGGGAGAGAGAGAAACATCAATGATGAGAATCATTGATTGGCTGCCTCCTGCACCTGCACGCCCCCCACTGGGGACCGAGCCCACAGCCAGGACGTGTGCCCTTGACTGGGATTGAACCTGGAACCCTTCAATCTGCAGGCCAATGCTCTATCCACTGAGCCAAACCAGTTAGGGCTAAATTTCCTTTCCAAATCCAACATCCATGCCCAAGACCTGCCTTCCACCTCTTTTGTCCTGCCCATGGCCCTACTTTGTACAAAATTTCCTTCCATGAACTGAACTTCTTTATCTGACTGACCCTTTCCCTTTCCAGTCCAAATCAGGTGACGACAAGAGTCGCAAGCTCCCTCGAAAGGGTCCATTCCAAAAGACCAAGGCAGGCTTTCTCAGTAAGAAGGGAAAACAGACTAAAAAAATAAAGTGATCAAGTGAGAGCAGAAACACTAGGTATGAAATTACTGGAATTTAATGTGAGGTTCCTTTTTTAAGAGACTCCTCCCAGTACCTGCAGGGAGGCTTAAGTATGCCCCAGGCAGCATGGAGGCTCTGAGGGTGAGCAGGAGGGCTGGGGTGTACACTTGGGTGGGGGTGAGGAAGTCTAGTCAATGAGCCTTTGAAGGACAGTGGGACAGAGAAGTGGGTGGGGTCTTTTTTCAGCCGGGACTACCAGAGGACGCCTATCACAGCCTGCTTCGGTTAGGTGGCTGATGGGCCACTTCCTTCCCCTCCCCCACCCCACCCTCTCCTCCAGCCGAAATTCCCCCACCCCCACCTCTCAGCTTCTGGACAGTCCCCAAACCATTGCTTTCCCCTCTCCCTCTCCCTTGTCTGAGGGGGGGCAACAGGCAGCAGAAACCAGAGCTGGTTATAGTCATTTATTGAATTTATTCATTTATTGATTTGACACACTTCCCCACTCCAATCTAGCACATGATACAATCTGGGTAAGCCAGGCGCTGACACAGGAAATGATGGGAACCCACAGCAGGGGTGGGGGAGGGAACAATGCAAAGGGGACTGGGGGAGGGGCTGCTTGGGGGCTGGGGTGGAGGAGCCCCAGATGGCCTCCCTGGCAGGTGGTAGTAAACCTGATCCACATTCCCCTCCATCCCAGCTCATTTCCCAGACCCTCAGCCAAGCTTCCCAGCTCCCCCTTCCCTGTTCCACCCCTCCTCCTGCCTGCCACCACACACACTTCCACATAACCCCTGTAGTCAGGCAAGGGGAAGAAGGGCAGGAACAGCTGTCAGGGGCCTTGAACAGGGAGGTCTCTGTGCCTAACTTTACCACCCTAAATCCTTCCCTCCTTCTCTTCCCCCTCCCACCCCCTTCCCAGGCCACAAACTAATTCCAGGCCTTCAATGTACTCTCCCACTGTAGCACTAACCCACAGTGGGTCACGGGAGAGTGTGGCTGCATCCCAACACCACACACTCCTAGGCACAAGGTGGCAGAATGTGGGGTGGGGTGGGGGTGGGGAGCTGGCTTAGCTTTTTCCTTAGGGAAAGTCTGAGATATTTTTGCACCGACCTTGTTCTAGACCTGGTCTACAAGGGAGTGATTCCCCTTGCTCAGTACTGCTTCCCACTGCTGCTCTCCTGCTGGTATACCCCTACCCCATGTTTCCCCCAGTAATGTCTGTAGTGTTTTCAACATGTCACTATGACAAAGCCTTAAGAAAAAAAAAAAAAAGCATTCTTCATCACTAGCACCTTGCACTGTTAAAAAAACCCTCTATATATGTGTTTATAGATCTTTAAAGTTTATATAAAGCCTTTCTGTTATCTGAAGTCTCCCAAGGGTCATTTGGCCTGGTGAGCCACTCCAGTGCTCAGACCTTGGTCCTTCCAGGTCCCAACTACTCCCCCCCAAAGGCCTAAGAGGCCACTGCATAAAAACCCCAGGCTCAACCTAGCCTGGACCAGCTCAGATAAGATGCTACAAAAAATCCTGCTCCCAAAGGCAGGGGTAAGGCCACTGGTGACTTCACATTTCCAACAGCATAGCCTGCCCCTGCTACAAAACCTAGGGGGTGGGAATAGGGGGAGCCAAGGATGGCTCCCAAGAAGGTGCCTTATCCCCTAATTGGCACAGTGAGAATAAACCCCCTTCTTTTCCCTCCCCCCATAGTTCCCATATGGGGCAGCTTTATCTTTATAATTTCCTCAACACCTGTGTGAGTAGACCCGACCCTAGCTCCAAAGCAGGGTCCCAAATTCCCGGTGTGGGGCCAAGGGTAAAAAGTGGATATGGGCACCCCTGGCTCCACCTCTGAAGCAGGGGACAAAGCTTCCAGCAATGACTCAGGGATCTGTGGGAAGAAGAAATGAAGGACAAGGTAAGAGGCTCATCTGGGGCATGAGCACATTCCACCATCATGGTCCACACCAAGGTAAACAGAGACAGCCCGTCTCCCACCACTCCTGTGCTACGTGGTAGGGGGTGAGCACTGCTGAGGGGCCTGGAAGTCCCATCTAGAAACTCTGCCACTCTAATACAACATCCTCCCTCCAATTCTCCAGGAGCTCCACCTACCCCCTGTTCTAAGTCTCCCTCTCCCCTGCTCAGATTGTGGAAGTAACTCGGCACCTAGGAGTAGGCTTGGGTTGTGAGCAGTACCTGGCTCGAAGTTGAAGTCCAGTCCCTCTTCTCCATCCATGAGGTCACTGATGATGTTATCCATGTCACACTCCAGGTTCTCCAGATACATATCAAGATCAAGATCCTGAGGCATTCTGGCTTGGCTTGTAGCCTCAGTAGAGGGTGTAAGCATAGGAGTCCCCAGGGTCTTGGGGATGGGAGCACCCACCATGACTGGAGGTGGTGCTATCATCGGAAGAGGGGGAATCAGGCTACTGGGGCCTGGAGCCTCTGGGGGCTTGGGACACAGGCCAACTCCTGTGGCTACCTTACTGGAGGAAGGTATGCCCCCCAACAACAGAAGTGTGGGAGCCTGCGACAAAATGGGATCTACCTGGGTCATGAGGACATTGGCAGGGGGTGGTGGTGTATCAGAGGTGAGCAGGGCCTCCAGAGACTGGGAGCTTGAGAAGCACCCTTCTCCTGCTGACAGGGGCCCCTCTGCTGGGCTGAAGAGGGAGGTGCTGTATGTGTGTAAGGGGCCCGTAACCCTAGGATGCTGCAAAGAGAAGCCAGAGAGACTACTCCGAGATAGCAGGGAATGGGAAGTTGTTATATTGAGCCCATCTAACAGCTCTAGATCTTCCTTCAGGGTGGGAGGGACACCCCCTGCATAGCTGCTGACTGAGGCTGGCATTTCCTCTCCTGCCAGCACCTCAGACTCTGGCCTCAGCGGGGAGAGCCGGGTGCTGACAGTGCTAGCATTTGAACTGCTTCGTGGACGGAAGGTGGTCCACACATCAGCTTCCTCGCGGTTTCGAGAGCAAGGGCTGCCTGACCACTTGGCAAAGTGGCCAACTGGGCTCTTTGGAGTGGCACCTTCGGGTGGAGCTGGCAGCACAGCCGGTTTCTTCTTGGGTGCCTTGCTGCGGCCCCGGAGCAGCTTGCTGCTGCTATCCATGGAGGCTGCCCTGCGGCGGGGTGCCTTGCCGCTCTTGCCCCCCTCGGGGTTCAGCATCCACCAAGAGCTCTTGCCAGTAGCCTCATTGTGAACCTTGATGAACTTGCTGTGCAGGGACAGGTTGTGGCGGATGGAGTTCTAGAGAGGGCATAGGCAGCAGGAAAGGGATATGAGTGGTGTATAGGGAAGGTCAGTGGCCCACAGTACAGTCTAAAAGGATGCTGGGACACAGCTGCACACGGAGACTCAAAGCTAGTCAAATACAGGGGGAGAACAGGCAAAGATAGGGGTGGGGGTTGGGGAGGAGACCACACACAGTTCCCACCCAGAAGACAAGCTGCTCAGCCTCAGCTCCAGACTTTTCTGCACAGGGGCACCAGAGACAAGCTGATTAACAACCTACTGCAGAGGGAAGGGCACCCACCCTAGCAAAGCTCAGAGCATTAAACTCCTCTCAGGTCTCTGGGGGGCGGGCTGTCTGGGGCTGGAGGAAACCAGGGAGAGACAGTCCTGGTTCAGCAAGAACTAGGCTCAGATGGGAAAGAGCATTCCACAGCTCCACCCCTTTCCTTGAGTGCAGGCTTGGGTGGAGTTTACAGGATAGTGGCGCAACATCAGCCCCGGACTGACCCACCCTGTCCTGAGCCAGTTCTCTCAGCAGGCTAAGGGGCTGGAATCTCAGCACAGCTGGCACTCCACTCCCCACGGGGGCATTTGGGCCCCAGCTCTCCAGAGGATTTGAAGATTCCTTGTTTCTGATTTCTCCCAATTCACAGACACACACCCTCAACTACATCTGAGCCATGCTTCTCACTGTACTTCAATACATAAGGTACCCTCCTCTCTCCTTCCCTCCTTGTCCTGGGAAAGAGCTCCCCTCTAAATTCTACTGGTTCATCCAGTCCAAGCCTAAGTCTCCTCTCTTTTATAAAGTGGCTGCTAGACTTCTGCTGCCCAATTTCTTGCAGAGTATTTTTAATCTCTTCCATACAATTTTAACCAATTGTGTTCTTCACAGTTTCACAGAATTAGTCTCATAAAGTGTAAGCGCCCAGGACACAGATCATGTCATCTAGTCAGGCAGCACCCCCCAGTAGTGCCCCTCCCCCTCAGTGCCAAGCTCCCAGTACATACTCAGCCTCCTGGTACAGAATCAATTATTTCTTGCCTGATCAGTGGGTGGTCCCAGGTGATGGCGAAGCTCCCCTTAAGGCTCTGTTGGTTGTTGAGTGCCTTGGTTATTAGAAGCTACATGTTCTCTCTCTCTCTCTCTCTCTCTCTCTCTCTCTCTCTCTCTCTCTCTCTCCTGATATTCTGCTAGAGATAAGGTTTTTTTCCCAGGGGCCCAGGGAATGGAGATTGGCAGATTCTTGAGCCCCTAGAACAGCTTATTTCTACTGGTTGCTCCAGGTTGGTAAGCCATCCTTTTGTGCTCCCCCAACCTCCCTTCTCTTTCCTACCTCTTTCCCCCAACTTCTTCTCAGGAATTTGTGTATTAAGATCTCCAACCTTAGGGGGATTTGACCTCCCACATGAAGCTCTTCAGTATTTAGAAACTCAGGAGAAGCCCAGAAGGGATTGGAGCAACTAGGAGGCTGAGACTAGTGAGAAATCACTTCATGTGTTTCAGACTGCTCTAGATAAGGAGACCCTTTGCCTGGAGAAAGATGCTTAAGTAGTTTCTTGTTCCAGGGCTATCCAGCTAAAGAACTTCTTGTCTCCCTGAGACTCTACAGTAATGCCATTTCAACTACTCTGGCTACGTTAACGCTCTTAGTTCCTTCCAGAAACCACACTTGTCCATCCAAACTGTGCTCTTAGTAACTGAGTGACTTGTGGCACCATGATTTCTCCTCATTTCAGCCTCTAACTCTGGGTCTACTGAGGAGGCCCTTTCCTTTCCCCACTATATACCCATGAGACCCAATTCTTCATCCCCTCTTCTTTAGGTCTTGGAACTAGTACATCACATTGTACAGCCGCCTACCCAGAGAGGTCAGCTCCCTAAGAGCCTATAATTCTTACCCGTTGGAAGGGGGTGACTGTTAATTGATCCCCCAGCCACCTACACTAAGCTTTCTTGTTCTAAGTGGGTACCGCCCCCTGGTGGGGTGGTAGTAACCTGGGCAAGTCATCAGTTAAGCCAGTTCAGGCATAAGGTCCCCTTGCAGTAGGGGTGGAGGTGGGGACTGGGGACTTGAGGCCCCAGGCTCAGTGTGATTTGGCTTTGCCATCATTGCAATGAAGAGAATTTGGCAGCATGGACTAGCAGTAAGAACATATGATTTAGAGTTAGACCTGAGTTCAAGACCTTATTCTACTGATATTAGGGAATTTCCAAATCTTTCTAAACCTTAGTTTCCTAATACGTGAAATGTGGAATCTCAGAATTGCTGTGAAGATTAGTAAAATAAAAAATTTAAAAACCACTTTGTAAACTAAAAGGCCTGTATAAGTGTAAATTACAAGGATGGACTACACTCCCACAGCATAACTAATAACTCATGGTTATTTCTTCTACCCTGAAAAATGAACCTAAGGAAAAAGAAAAACAGCTGTGTAGGCTAGATCCAAGGAGGGGAGCTCTTTATTAGCTGAGGCTGTGGTGTGGCAGTCTACCCAGAACTAGTGCCAAGGGTCTCAGTCAGCTGTCCCGTTTTCTGTTCTACTCAACCCCTAGAGCTACTGCAGATCTGATCCCGCAATCTCTTATACCTAAGGAAAGACTCTCTTCTTTCAACCCTCTATACTTCCTTGTATGCTGACTTTACCTTGTATGGGTGTACAAGACATTAATAGGGGTTGAAGCTCCCTGATTTTGTGATTAGAGCCCCATATTTCTCAAGACAAGTTTTCAGAGCATCTATCGAGATCTTTCCTCACAGTTTCTTCATGGAAAGCCAAAGGAATGGCTGATCTTGTGCTCTAAAGTCACAGCCCTGTCTCTCTTTTTTTCTTCATGAATCAACCCCCCCCACCACAACTTGGATAGCCCCTTACTAGGGGGAATTTATTGGCATTATCAGGTAAACTGAGACAGGTAGCAGTTCAGTCCTTTTTTTTTTAGTGCGTAAGGTCAGCTACCTTACTCCATGAATACCACCCTTTTTACCTTTTGCCAACTTCACTCCTTCTTCTTGGGTAGAGGAGTTATAGAACAGAACCTCTACACTGAGGTATTGGGAGGCAAGCAGGGGATCCAAGTAATCCCACAGGAATGGGAGAAAAGGTGTTGGGTTGGGAGGTGGGGACAGAGGGAAGGCTAGTTTATGTGGAGAACCCACACAGCTCCTGCAGTACATAGGATAAAGACTTCTCTGTGGGAATAAATGTTTGGGGCAGCCCAAGCCAACACTTGTGCTGGGAGTGTTGAACAGTGAGCAGTGAGCAGAGAATTCAATTTTCTCCAGGGCAAAGACAGTGTCTTATTCATTTGTGATCCTTCAGCATCAAGCACTGATCATGCATATACTATGTCCTAAGTAAATGTTTGTCTAATTTACTACTGAAGATGGATCTCTGGGGTGGGGATGAGTAAAAGGGGTCCCAGAATAGCAGCAAGAAGGTAGGGGGCCCAGGAGCAGATGGTATTGGGAGGGAGGTAAGGGGATCAGAGTTACCTTCCATCCTGCTGAGCTGTTGCTGTCACCCTTGTCCTTGAAGTAGGGCACAGTGCGGACCATCCACTCATAGATCTGGGCGAGTGTCAGTCGCTTCTCCGGGGCACTTTCAATGGCCTGGCTGATGAGCTCTGCATATGACTGGTTTCCCCAGGCATTCCGGCGGGAGCCTCCCTTCCGAGGACCTGTGACAGCCCCCAGGATCCCGGGCTGGGGGCCCCCTGCCGGCTCTGGGAGCCGGGAGGGCAACAGGATTGGCTCTGTGGGCCCCTCCGTGTGTACCTTCTCTCCCAGACCTGGATCCACCTCGGGCGGCTCGGACGGCTGAGTAGCAAGCTCTGGTCGGGGAAGGGGCCAGGTGCAGGAGCGGGGACGGCTCTGGGGTTCGAAGTCGGGATCGAGGTCTATGATCGCGGCAGCCTCTGTGGCTGAATTCTCATTCTCTGGATCCATACGTGGAGCCGGACCTCTGTTGCTCAGCGTTCAGAGGAGCCTGCCACAGTCCCTCACGATGCCTCCCCCCAGGGGGGGAGCACCCAGGGCCAGGAGGCACATTCCTGCCAGTCCTCAGAAAGTCTCGAACTCCCCCCTCCTCGCCCCCGGACCCTAGCTCCCCAAGCTGTCCCTTCCACACAACTCTGATTCTCTTCACGACTACAGCCTGCAGTCTCGGGGCTCTTTCCGAGACACCACCTGTAATCTCCGCCTAGCGAACACTTTTTCTCAAATCTCTCTCAGCTTCCTGGTCTTTTAAACCTGAGGCACCGTAGCCCCTCACACGTTGCGCTCCCATCAGCGAACGTCTCCTTAGCTGCAGTTCCCACCCCCTTTTAAGTTGCTGCCCACCCCCACCCCCCCCACACACACTCCTCCCAAATTTTCTCCACCCTGATCACTGCCTCCCCCCGCCCCGCTCCCGCGTCACTTGCCCCTCCCCGGACTCTCCCTCCACTCTCTCTTCCCTTCCCTCCACTCTTAAGAGGGTCTACGTCCCCCTGGGCCCCAGCCTCTCTAATTCCAGAACCAATTCCCCTCCCAACCCTCCCACCCCCCCGCCCCCCGGGTTTCCCTTTTGTTTTGCTCAGAGCTGCAGCCCCAGCCTGACGTCTCTGTTTACCACTCGCCGGAGCAGCCATCTGCGCATGCACCTAGAGAGCCAGTTGGGAAACCGAGTTCTTCAGTCGTGCCACCCTGCACTGACTTGAGGACTGCATTTCCCGTCCTGCCTCGCGGCCAGGAGCCGATAAGGGTGGCAGTAGAGCGGCGTAGCAGGATAGCTGGAAGTGGGACCTTATGGAAGGTGGTTGCGGACTTTTTCTTTTCTAGAAAAAAAATTCCTTTTTTTACCCCCTTTCCACCCCTTTCCTTGTGATTCGAGGTCACCTAGGTGGCCATGTTGAGAGATGTTAGACTTTTCCTTCTTTCAGTTAAGAAAGGGCAAAAGGAAAAAATGCTAAGAAAGAGGCAGAAAACCGAGAAGCAAGAAGCTAAGAACGGACTAGGAAACAGATGTTAACGCCTGTTGGGGAATTGGGTGACGGGCTTAACCAAAAGGTTAGCTTATGATAATGTCTCCCCTATCCCTCCTAATCCCCCTTACTCACTTCACACTGACAGTATGGTCGCTGACCAGTTTTCTCCATTGGCTCTTCTGGCCTCCCCGTTAAATGTTGATATCCTCCAGGTTCCCATTTTTGGCGGCTTCACTTCTCATCCAACAGGTCCCAAAATGAACTCATTTATCTGTTTCTGCACCTACACTCCTATACCCTGGTACCCTTTATCTGTAAATCTGGTTAATGGGTATCGTCATAGTAGAAAAATATTTGTGTGAAACTTAGTGTGATAAACACCTGTGTGATGTTTTGAACATTTCTGGAAAAACATTGTGAAGTAACTTAGAAGAGTGTACCCCATAGATAAGGACTTGGTTTGAACTTAATTTGGTCGAAAACATGTTTTTAAGTGCATACCTGTGGCACATTGATAGAAACTTGTTTTGCACCCTAATTGATAAGCACCTGGACTGCTGTGGGTAAACAACCTGGCTATATAACAGGGACCCAAACCAGAGACGATGGATCGATGAATCGACTGACGATCTGCACTCGCTCTGCATCCTGTTCCATGCCAAACCACGGCTAATATCCCAGATCGAGCCACGATTTAACTCCCTGACCTGTCGAGTCAGGAAAGAATCAGGGAGATCTCCAGTGGTAAAAGCCGGGGAAACCCGTTCCTGACCTGATTTTTGCCAGCCACCAGATGGCGCTGCAGCTACCTTCAGAGGAAGCCACGCTTTGGGGACCCCCATTAGGCCTGTACCCACGGCACCAGGAATTTGTGTGAGCAATAAAATGCTGTGTGATTTGCAACTGCATATATTTGTTTGTCGTAATTCCTCCGGCAGTCTTAACTATCCTATCTAATAAAGAGAGAATATGCTAATTGACCCTCATGCTGTTACAAAGATGGTGGTGCCCACAGCCAATAAGGAGGGAATATGTTAATTGACTGCCCCACCCTCAAAGGTGGCAGCACCCACAGCCACAAGATGGCGGCACCCAGTCCCCTCAGCCCTGCAGCTGCCCAGGGCTGGCCTGAGGCACAGGCAAGCCTTGGATGGCGGCTGCCCAGCTGCCCAGGGCCGCCCGAAGCTCAGGTAACCAGGGCAGGCCAAGGCTTGTGCTGCTGGCAGTGGCAGCAGCAGAGGTGTGATGGGGGTGTCGCCTTCCCCTGATCGCCGGGTTGCCTCCTGCCCCTGAGGGCTCTCAGACTGTGAAAGGGGGCAGTCCAGGCTGAGGGACCCCCCTCCTCCAGTGCATGAATTTTCATGCACCTGGCCTCTAGTATTAATATAAGGTCAGC